>NW_028227262.1:95849945-97112445 GCF_978045245.1 Mus caroli | reverse complement strand
TGAATAACTTATATAAGTTGTAAAAGTGTCGTGCTAAGTATAACGAGCCACATCTTCCTGCCTACAGACTACATTCCATTTACATAGTCTTCTAGAAAGAGCAGAACTACACAATCAGAAAACAGATTACTGATTGCCAGGAGATGTGGACGACAGCAGGAAACCAACTTCAAAGGAGTGCAAGGAAACTTTCCAAAGTGTTAGCAATGTCCTATAGTCTAGGACGGTAGAGTGATTAACGGCTACACACATCTATCAAAAGCACATCAAACTTCAGAAACACACACACACTCACACACTAGTAAATGCGACTTAAAAGAAAAACAGAAATAAGAAAATATCACAAGAGCAAAAGTAACCAGCTTATTTCTATATTAGGTCACAAACATTTATTTTGTAGCCAGTGACTTCAATAACCCAATGCACTAACAACTTAGTCCAACAAGCTAAAACACTTAACTGGAAAATAAGACTTGACTCAACAGTTTAAGAACGAGTGAGTCTAACTCAAAAATGGCAAACTATAAAACATCAAAATACTTTTAAAAGAGATTTCTTTTCTTAACATTTTACCATTTGTAGAGTTGAAAAAATTATCCAGTATAAATTATCCAATCTGAAGATAAAAGTGAGCAAACTGCTCTAAGATCTACAGAAATAAGGCACTTTGGTTCAATTAAATGATTTCCCTGCAGGCAATGTCTTTTCAATCTGAGCTAATGACATCATTTAAGGAGGATGGTCCATTTAACTAAAAGGATCTTTAACAAGGCAGACAGACAGAAGGCAATCTAAGAATGTTGCAAGGTCTTTCCATATTTCAAAATTATAATGGTAAAATGCCTACATAAAATTCTTAAGGTTAGATATTAATCAATATGTTCCAGAAATAATTTCCTGGAAAAGCGTATGTCCGCTATTTTTCCCTTCTAAGAAACCAATCCTTTGCAGTGCCAGCCCAGCAGTGACACAGACTGCTCGAAATTAGGGTCTTATTTCTGAAATGCTAAGCTTCTTTCCTACCTGCTGTTTCCAAAATAACTCTCCCCAGGACCAATGGGCTTACTTGTGTCTGACTCTGAACTTCCTGAATGTGAAGTAAGCTAAGGTACATTTGCTAATTATCTTTAATTGAACAAGCTTGACCAGAAATTAAACTGTTAGTTTTCTAGATTTGGGAGACCTTAGGATGGCTCTTGCCTTAACCCTATGACCTAAATCCCAAATTTAAAGCCTTTAAGTAAGCTATTCTTCCATAAAAATCCCCACTGCTCAGTGTCCAGGGAAGAGAAACCACTGTACACCAGTTTGGTGGAAAGACTGAAGATGCAAACCAAATAATAAATTAAACAAGCAAAATTCTCTCAAATGGTTTTCTTCTCATGCTTCCAGATTTATTTATTTTTTCTATTTAAGGTATGCACACACAGACTTGCCCCTGCTTTGTGTGGACTAGCAAGCAAATTAGAACAGTGAAGGCAGGAAGCAAACCCGAACAGCCTTCATAATAAGAGGCACAGAGAAGCAGTAATGGTCTTGCTACCTAGTACTTTCTTCAGTTTATACACTCAATTTCTCCATCATTGGAACTCAAGACAAGTTCCTTATGAGTTGTGAAAGATAAAATCAGTAGCTATGTGCAACCAAGATAAAGAATATGAGAGGGTCAGATGTTGTGTCTTTCTGTCGTACAAAGAGCCCTTCGTTAACAGCCTCAGTTAACCACTGATGGTGCGTTTGGGACGAGCATCAGGGAGTTGGAGAGATTCTGAGTTAGGCAACACCCTAGGTGTCACTCTTGTGACTGCCAGCTGATTTTTCTGAAGAAGTCTTTCTGGTCAGAAGTCAGGTCTGCAGTAATGGGGAGAAAATAGGTGTCTCCATGATGAATCGTCAGTATATTGGATTCCTTCTGTTGTCTTCTAACTGCAAAATTGCAGTTTTGTGAGTACTGGCTGTGTTGGGCTGTGCAATATGCACATGTGTGAGTGTCAGTGAGGAATAGACATGTCTTTTTTTTTTCTTCAACTGTTTTTCTCCACATTGATTTAAAAACAAACAAACAAACAAAACCAGGTCTCCCTGAACCTGAAGTTCTGTAATTTGTCAAGGTTGGCTGGCCAAGGGAGCTGTAGGGGTCCTCCTGTCTCCACCCACACATACCTACCAGCACCTGCGTTATAGGAGCATACTATCATGCCAAGTTTTCTTCGAGTTCTGGATATCTGATCTAAAGTCCTCATGCCTGAGTTAATCAACTGTGCTGTCTCTCCAGACCCTATACAATTTACTTTTTAAATTGGTAGCACATATTCTAAATAAGAAAGAAATATAATACAAAATATTATAAATTATTTGCTAATATTTTAGAATTCTCAACACAAAGTAAATGTTTAATAAAGAATATGCCCATGTTTAAGTGAGCAGTATGGAAAAAGGCAATTTATGGGGGCTGGAGGAGATGGTACATGTTCTTCTTGCAGAGGATCTGGGTTTAATTTCCGGCACCCACATATCAGCTCATAACTCTAGTTCTAGGGGATTTGATACCCTCTTCTGACTTCAGCACCAGGCATGTATGTATTGGTGCAGATATACATTCAAGCAAAATACTCAAACATATTAAATAAAGTATTTAAAAGGTAATCTGTAAAAAGGAAATGAAACTAATGAATTAAAATATAAGAAAATATGACACCTTTTTATGTTAAAATGGATGCAATTTAAAAGCAATAAAATATAATACTTGAAAAATTAACAACCATTATTTAGAGAAAAATATTTACTATCATGAAAAGATACATCCGATGAAACATTAAATTAGAAATAATAGTGAATAGATAATCAGGTCTGACATGCACAAAAATCTCTAGTAAATCTCTAATATAATTTTATCTCAGGATATTTTTTAAAAATCAAGCCATAAGGCAAGCATAATCAACTATGAGATCATATATACAGAAATACAGGATACTTTTAGCAGGAGTCATTTCTGCTATTCTGTTACTGCAGGGTTATTTTAACTTCTTTAAGCATCTCAGTTGTTGACAATTTTAAAACACATTCCTAAATTCCTTAACATTCTTTCCTTTACAAGATAGAACCTGATAGCTTTCCCCCCCCTGAATATGGGTCAACTCAGTGACTTGCTGCAAAAGGCTAAAGTAGCGTTATATGAAACCTGAGACTATGTGGTAAAAAGAATATAAATTCCGTGTGACTATTTCTTAGGTCATCCCTCAAGGGAGAAGCAGCCAGTAGCTTTATTTTAGGGACAGTCAAGTACCCAGTAGAAAGGGCCCTTTGATGAAAAACTGTGGCATCCTGACAACATTTATACCAATTTGAGCACTGTGAGCAAGCTGGGCACTGAGATAGTAGGAGGAAATTTTCCAGGGCAGTAGAAGCATTCTACATTTAACAGGGGTGTAGGTAACTTAGCATTCGCTGTATGTGATACTTATCTTTAAAAACTAAATGAACATTGAAAACTGGGCATAAATCTGTTTCATAGTTTCAAACTGTCACTACTGAGAGTTCTTAGTCTGAATTTGAGCTACAGTAAATACACTGAGGACAACGGAAACCAGACCTCCCACCACTGGAAATGGGACTTAGAAACCCTGCAAGGTAGAAATCTAGTTTCTCTCAAGAAGAATGAAGACCAAAGTGTGGACACTTTGCCCTTCTTAGAATTGGGAACAAAACACCCATGGAAGGAGTTACAGAGACAAAGTTTGGAGTTGAGATGAAAGGATGGACCATCTAGAGACTGCCATACCCGGGGATCCATCCCATAATCAGCCTCCAAACGCTGACACCATTGCATACACTAGCAAGATTTTGCTGAAAGGACCCAGATATAGCTGTCTCTTGTGAGACTATGCCGGGGCCTAGCAAACACAGAAGTGGATGCTCACAGTCAGCTATTGGATGGATCACAGGGCCCCCAATGGAGGAGCTAGAGAAAGTACCCAAGGAGCTAAGGGGGTCTACAACCCTATAGGGGGAACAACAATATTAACTAACCAGTAACCCCAGAGCTCGTGTCTCTAGCTGCATATGTATCAGAAGAGGGCCTGGTCGGCCATCATTGGAAAGAGAGGTCCATTGGTCTTGCAAACTTTATATGCCTCAGTACAGGGGAATGCCAGGGCCAAGAAGTGGGAGTAAGTGGATAGGGGAGTTGGGGGAAGAGTATGGGGGACTTTTGGGATAGCATTGGAAATGTAAATGAAGAAAATACCTAATAAAAAATGAAATTAAAAAAAAAAAGAAATTTAGTTTCTAATCTGTGGTACTGGCCTGGAACTGGGGTTCCCAGGATAGAGTAATGGTTACTTGTATGTGAGTAAGTGGAAAGTGGAAGAGGCAGGCTGGCCTGTATAAATGGATGTCTCAAGTTACTTAGTGACCACTTCAAAACATAGGTGAGGCTGAGAGTACTGTGCAGTGTGTGTGTGAAGCCATTTCACTATCTCTCTTTGTGTCTCTTTATTTCCTGGTATTTTACCATTTGGAGGAGAAAGGGCCTACAGATTCTGAAGACAGTGATCCTCCCAAAGCCAGTCAATGCCTAGACTTAGAAAGGACTCTCCTGAACAGTGCCTTTCACATGAAGTCAATTGCTCTAGAGTCCAGCTACCTCCAGTATCCAGGTCTTCCCCCCCCCAACCCCTTAGGTATTTTCTTTATTTACATTTCAAACATTATCCCCTTTCCTAGTTTCCCCTCTAAAAATCCCCTATCCCAGCCCACCTTCCCCCTGCTCCCCAACCCAGCCACTCCCCCTCCTTGGCCCTGGCATTCCCATATCCTGGGGCATAAAACCTTCACAGGACCAAAGGCCTCTCCTCCTATTGATGATCAACTAGGCCATTCTCTGCTACATATGCAGCAAGAGCCATGAGTTCCACCATGTGTTTTCTTTGATTGGTGGTTTAGTCCCAGGGAGCTCTGGGGATACTGGTTAGTTCATATTGTTATTCCCCCTTGGGGGCTGTAAACCCCTTCAGCTCCTTGGCTACCTTTTCTAGCTCCTTCATTGGGGACCCTGTGCTTCATCCAATGGATGACCGTGAGCATCCACTTCTGTATTTGTCAGGCACTGGCAGAGCCTCTCAGGAGACAGCTATATCAGGCTCCTGTCAGCTAGCTCTTCTTGGCATTCGTAATAGTGTCTGGGTTTGGTGGTTGTTTATGGGATGGATCCCCAGGAGGGGCAGTCTCTGGATGGTCACTCCTTCAGTCTCTACTTCACACTTTGTCTCTGTAACTCTTTCCATGGGTATTTTGTTCCCCCTTCTAAGAAGGATCCAAGTATCCACACTTTGGTCTTCCTTCTTCTTGAGTGTCATGTATTTTGTAAATTGTATCTTAGGTATTCTGAATTTCTGGGCTAATATCCACTTATCAGTGAGTGCATATCATGTGTGTTATTTTGTGATTGGGTTACCTCACTTAGGATGATATCCTCCAGATCCATCCATTTGTCTAAGAATTTCATAAATTCAGGTCTTACACTCCGGCTACTAGCCACCTGCACTAATTACCCCAGGACCAGGTGTCAGACAACCAACCACAGATTGTCCCCACATCCAGGAGTCTGTTAACATTTATCAAAGTAGCCAGCTCTATGTCTGCTTACTCTGCTTTGCCTATGCTACATAGAAAGGAAGATGAAGCCACTTCTTTGGAAGTCCTGCCATCCTGTCTCCAACTTGCTCCCAATAGCTCAGACCAAAAAGAGAGGGAGGGAAGAGGAAGGAAGGGTAGAGGGAGAGAGGAAAAGAGAGAAAGAAGAAGGGAGAGAAGAAGGGAAGAAGAGAAAAAGGAAGGGAAAAAGAGAGGAAGGAAGGCAGGGAGAGAGATATGATAGGGAAACATAGTGTATCGGCGTAAGGGGAACGTGGGAATCACTTGTACTACTGTTGCAACTTTCCTCTACACATAGATTTTATCAAAGTAAAAGCTTAAAACTATACAGAAGAAAATATTATCTCCATCGTAGATAAATTTAATAGGCACTACCTCAGATAAGTGATCAGGTTAACAGCAAAAGTGATGTCATACTGATGTGTGTACTTAGAGGTGCATCATCAAATTGTTACTTCACTTTTAACTCATCACCTACCCTAAACCCATGATTGATCCTAACTTAATTATAAGGGAAACAGACAAATCCCAACGGAGGGACACCACACAACAAAAGCTCTACTCCTCAAAACTGTCAAGGTCACAAAAAACAAAGAAAACTTGAGGACATGTTCCAGCTAAGAGAAGCCCGAGACACAGTGGATAATGTGTGGACTCTGGATGAAATCTTGTAATAGAAAAAGAACATTAGAGGAAAACCAAGGAAATCCAAATTAAGTATGGACTTCAGCTAATAATGCATCAAACCAATTCAAGCTGCATTAGGATCAGTGGCAATGTCATCCTTGTCAGGTCTTGCTGTTGCAAGTTCTCAGACACAGTGGCCTGTTGCTTCTAAATGCCTCTCCCTCTTTCCTCTCATTACTTAAAAATTATAGCATAAAAAGTTTAAATGTCAATTATGAAAGTACCATTTTATATACTAGCTATATAATACACTGTATCCAATGGAAGGTGTACATGAGAAAGAGACTTAGCTACTACACAGGCAAAAGAGCACCTTCTAAAAGTGATCCCACTAATAAGGTCGCCCAGTGAACAGGCTCTGAAGGCTCACTACCCTAAGATTACACTTCACTGTTTTCAGGGCTAAATTGACAAGCAGTCCACAATTTAGTGCTTATTGTCTTACTCATTCTTGTTTTATTTTATATTCACTAACTGAATATTATAAAGTTGCCAATACCTGCTCTACAAGCATCTTGAAGTTTTAGAAAGAAACTAAAATGTTTCCAGATAAAATTATAAATAAAAATCGTTTCTGAGAAAAAGAACGACCATGTACTCTGACTCCACACACTACTAGTTTTGGAACAGTAGGTGATACAGATTTCCACAGTTCCCTTCTTTAAGGAAAGCAACAGTTATGTGGCTGCAGCACTACAATGAACTTTAGCCTTACTAATATCTACTTGAACTAATACATTTTCATATCTAACCTTCCACCAAGGAAACAATTTTAGTTACTCTTCTATTGCCATAATAAAGCATTGTAACAAAGGCAGTTTATAAAAGAGTGTTTACTTGGGGCTTACAGTTCCAGAGAGTTAGAGTCCATGAGCAATATGGGGTACATGGCAGCAGGCAGACACAGTGCTGGATCAGCAGCTAAGAGACTACATTGAGAAAACAAATATAAGCCAGAGAGAGAAGGGGAGAAAGGGAGAGTGCTAAGTGAGACTGGCCTATGCTTTTGAAAGCTCAAAACCCACCTCAGTGACACACCTCCTCCAACAAGGCCACATCCCCTAATCCTTTCCAAACAGTTCCACCAACTGGAAACAGAGCATTCACCAATGTGAGCCCATGGGGACCAGGCTCATTCAAACCACCACAAAACAAGCATAAGATTCCTATCATCTCAGAAATCATATGAGAAGTGTCTAGCACAAAAAACTTTCATTTTTAAACAAATGAATAAGAAGACACTTAAATGACTTAAATTTCATACTAATGCTAACATTAATAAATCAGTTAAAGACTACCAATATTAATAAATCTTTTAAAGAAAATATAGACACGTTTTGAGAGACTGTATTTCACAAACTGGAATCAGGATTCCCAGTGCTTGGGACCCAGTATCATGGAGGCAGATTACACTGCTCCATGAACAAACACTAGTGTGAAGCTGGTCTGAACCCTGGCTTCTCACTTCCTTGCTGTGTGACCAGTCTAAATCTCAGTCTAATCAGCAAATGATAAAGTGCTTCCCATATCACATCTATTAGACATATGAGAAATGTCTAGCACAATGCCTTGTCAATTTTAGGCCCAAAGTGGTAGTTGCAGGTAGGGATGGTGATAAAGTAAATTACAGACATGACTAGAAAAGCTACTTAACCTAGTCTATGACTAAGTGTTCACCAATAAGACAGATGAGAAAGTAGCAAAACAAATTACTTTCCAAGTTCCTTCCTGTAGTTAGAAATCAAAAATCAAGAATTCAACTTCTTCAAATTACTTAGATTATTAAATTAGGAAACAGTTCATTATTATAAATTATTTTCAGATTCACAAATAAAATTTGCATAGATTAGCTCATTTGGACTTCAATCTACAATGTGGGTATATTATTATACTATTCTAGTGGTAACATGAACTTAAAGGTAGCAACTAATTGAATAAATAAGATACAGAAGAGATGTACCTAACACAGTATAGGGCTCAAATGAACAAAGGCAGAGCAAACATCTCAGTGGCGAAGTTTAATGTCTCCCAGAAGATATGCCCGCCACTTCTAGTTGACATATTAGTATAATTCCTGGCTGGTGTAATTAGGCAACAGAAATGAAAAAAAAAAAAAAAAAACCAAGTTGGGAAACAATGTTAAACTGTATGTTCCTAAGGGCTATCCTCCCCCCCCCCAAAAAAATAAGCTATTAAAACAAACATTAATTCAGTAAAGTTGCAAAATTCAAAACTCAACATAGAAATCAATAGCATATCTATATACAATGAAAGCTCCTCTCCACCTTCCAACACTAATCGACAAACAATGCCATTCACAATATGTGTATGTGTGTGCATGTACACACACACAACATGCATGCACGCTTGCATGCACACACGTACGCACACATGATGAATGAGTTGGTCATAGTGATTTTTTAAAAATGTAATTGTAGTACTCAGGAGCTGAGCTAGAATTAAAATTCAAGGCCAGCCTGAATTATATAACAAGACCTTATCTCAAAAACAGAAAAGGAGGGAAAAGGAGGAGAGAAGGGGAACTGGAGGCAGTGGAACAGAATGAAACACAGCATGGTGCTAGCATAAAAACAGCCTAACAGAATAAAGATGCCAGAAATAAACCCACGCACTTAACTATAAATTAATGCTTCACAAAGTTGCTAAGAATATCCAGTGGGAGAAGGATAACTTTTTTTATAAATTATGGTATGGAAATGGAATACTAATATGCAAAAAATCAACTAAAGTAGGTTAAAGACTCATACACAAGAACTAAAACTGTAGAAGTACTAGAAGAAAACCAAGGAGGAAATCTGCACAGCATTGTGTAGGCAGACCATTTGCGTAGGACCCCAAAACCACGGACAACTAAAGCAAAAATGAACAAATAAGGCCTCATCAAACTGAAAGGTTTTCAACAGCAAAGAAAAAGGAGAGTAAAGAAATAACTTCAGAGATGGAAGAGTATGCCTGCAAATTACACAGCAAATAGGGAATTAATATACAAAATATTTAAGGAACATAGCTTAACAAAAAAATTCTATTAAAAATTTGGTATTGGACCTAAATTGATATATCACAAAAGAAAACACATATCTAACCAGTAAGTACATGAAAAAAAATCAATCATCAGGGGAATCCAAGTTAAATATCTCTCTCTCTCTCTCTCTCTCTCTCTCTCTCTCTCTCTCTCTCTCACACACACACACACACACACAGAATGGAAAGAAAAAAAAGATGAAAGAGAACCAGTGTTGGCAAAGATATGGAGCAGAGCTTTCCTGCACAGTGCTGACGGAAGGTAAGTGAATCCAACCCTTATGTTAAATATGTTAAATAGCATGGAGTTTCCCTTGAAAAATTGTACTCTAAGACCCAGAATCCCTGGTGGCATATATATATATGGTCTAATGGGTGTATATGGTGTGGCTATGATGTCCAAGTACCCTGCAGCCATCTGCACTCCTTCCTGCTCACTGCAGCAGGCTTCAGAACAGCCAAGATACGGGAGCAGGATCACCCTTAGGGGTCATTAGCCAGGGAGTAAGGAAAATGAAGTGTTATATATACAAGGGCTAGTAACTGGCTTTTAAGGGGAAAAAAATCCTTATCACAACCTAGAGACCATTATGTTAAACACTTAGACACTGAAAGGCACCATCTCAATGATATAGAGTACTAGATGTCACACTCACAAAAACAAGAGTAAAATGGTGGCTTACAAGAAGCTGGAGGATAGGAGAACTGGGAAAAGTTGGCTAAAGAACACTGTTTCAATCAGTCAAGAGGAGTAAGTTCAAGAGAGCTATTGCACATCTTAGCAGCTAGGTTCTACAATATATACTTGAAATTGCTAAGAGACCAAATTTTAAATACTCATACTACACAAAACAATTGAGGTATACATGCATTAAATAGTTTGATTTGGCTATTCCACAAGGTACACATAGGTTAAAGCATCACATACCCAACCCCCAAACACACACACACACACACACACACTTGTCACTTAAGAGTCTTTAGTTAAAATAAATAGAAATAGGAAGCCAAGGAGGTGAGCTAGGTCACAGCGCTGGTGTCCTGAGGCTCCTCTTCCTGGGGGGCAGAGACTGTAGAGCCTGGGAGCTCTATAGGAAGGAGGAATACCAACCAGACTACAGAGAATAAGCTCCCTCTGCTCTTCACCACTGCTGTGTGGCCTTGGGCAAACCACCTAACATTGCTGGGCCACAGCTTCTTCAATAAGAGGACAGCAATTCTGATTGGCAAATTTGATCTTAAAGCCCTGAACACTGATATTTCTGGTAAACAGATGGTAAAATCTGGCTGCACCCCAACCCCACGTCCTTGCTCCTTGCTTGACCCTGTCTCTTCCTTACCTAGAAAAAAAAGCACTAGAAACCTCTGCTCCTTAGCCGGGCGTGGTGGCACATGCCTTTAATCCCAAGACATGGGAGGCAGAGGCAGGTGGACTTCTGAGTTCAAGGCCAGCCTGGTCTACAGAGTGAGTTCCAGGACAGCCAGGGCTACACAGAGAAACCCTGTCTCAAAAAAAAAAAAAAAAAAAAAAAAAAAGAACAAAACAAAAAACCTCTGCTCCTGCTCATCTGCATGACAAAATGCATACATAGAGACTTAAGGCTAAAGACGGTACTGTATTTATGTTTACCATTAGAGATGGAAAGAAGAGCCTCAATAATGAAACAGACCCCTCAACCGGAGGTGACAACTGCCCTAAAGTCCACTAAGAAAACTGCTGTGGGTTGTATCCCAAAACAGCAAGGAGCGGACGGCAGTTAGCAACAACTGCCACATGATGCTGCAGACAGATACACATAATTTAATGCAGTAGATTAGGGTCTTAAAGATCCATTTTTGAACTATCTGCAAGAGTTTAGTAATTTAAAGATCATTTTCCTTATTATACCAAACTCTCATAATTTACCTTATAAATAAAATGATAGCAAAAACTATAATTCTAATTTATATAGCACACCCTAACTTTGGCAATTTAGTTGCAGGCATGTTAATGTTTAAACGATTTAAACCCAATCTTAAGCATGTTTTCCCTTTTCTCCTAGTACTGCAATTTGTTTTTAAAGGTCTACTTCGAACATGCTAGCTGAAATGGCACAGAGACAGCTGCTTGACACACTGGGCATATTACCCGCCTTGCAGCAGTGGATCATTCAACCTCATTCCTCTTCCCTTCTTTGGACTCCAGCTTGTCATGAAAGCAGCTATTTATTAGTGAGTAAATACAGTGATGGCCATATTATGCATCCTGATATGCCCTAAGGTCCCTTTATTGGGAAATGAGAGTATTCGCCCATATACACTTTATGTCTATGTTAATGTCTGCACTTGCTTTAACTTCCCCTAAGTCCCAAAACACATTTCAAGATTTGCTAACTGGAAAATTCACACCAATGCACTTTTTTGTTGATCATTTTAAATTATGAAAACTCTTCATATCTGTCATAAATTTAAGAGGCAAAAATATTTTTGAAAGCACTCTATATTCTAAATATAACATCATGCAATATTTAAGCAACTTTATACTCATGTTATATATACACAATTTCATCTTACCATAAACTATACAAATTATTTATACAAAATAATTACTTTAAATTTATACATTCTCTCAACTAGTTTTTTGCTCTATTCCCCTAAGGTCTTATATAGGCCAATGGTTTTTTCTTTTTAAAAAATAAAAGTATCAAAAAATGCAAGATACAATTAACCCCATCTCTGGTCATAGCAGTTGCTTAAAAATCTTAAAACTCAAAGTCAATCCATAAAATTTGAATGATAAAAAAGCCATAAAATCATGTTTAAAAACACAAAAACAAACCTAGTTTTCTTCTCCTCATGGTTTCCCAGGAACGTAAAACCCAGACTGTGTTGCCCATGTTGCTCTTTTCTCACTTGTTTAATTGCTGAGTTATAAATAACTTTATCTATTACTGGAGACACATCATTTATTCTATAGATTCACTCGTGTGAGAACTATAGTCTAAAGCCCGCACCCATCCATTTAGAATTCAAAATCTGACTTATTTTCATATAAAAATTAATTCTCAGATCCAAAAGGACAACTTACATTAACTCTTCTCTCAACCGTAGTAGTTAAATTTTAACTAGTATTAATCGTAGTTTGAAAGTATGCATCCAGAATACATATTTGCATGCACGCGTGCGCACACACACACACAATTTATTTTCTGTGATTGAACATGGTAGGCAAAAAAGTAATACTACTCAATCATATTCATGCACTGCAAACCTTGCTGATATACATTTTAAAATTCTAGTACACTGGGATTTCAATGCTTATTTAGAATAAGCACACAATTGGTCTATATTTTCTTTTAAAATTGGAATATGAAGCTACAATTTCTAATGCCAATAAAAACTACCCAATAAAAGTGGTTATAAGCTTGCCTTGTATTAGAATCTCTTTTGTCCGTCAATCAACAATAAAGTATTATTCTACCGTCACAAAGGGGAAACCTTCAGAGGCAGTAGAGGACTATGGGTTGTGCAAATGTGCAGTTGCTAAGAAGCAAATATGCCTCTCTTCTAATCAAATAGCCCAGCTCAGCAATGCCGCTGGCTTGGGGCAAGAAGCAAATTCCACCAGCCACAAACTTAGAAACAGCCTTGAATTATTTGTTGCTGACCGCTGGCTGAACCCTTCCTGATGAGCACCATCACCATTAGCCACTACTCAGTGTACTCCATCAACCAATGGCAACAGCGGCATGCTACAGCTCAGGCTACAAGAAATTGATCAAACAGGGTAATGAGACGATTTCTTCACGGAGGTTATTTTAAATGAATATAAATATTTTCTTTCTACATAATTTGCCACTGAAAGGTCACTGAACTCTCTGTGATTTCAAAGAAAAATGTTCTACTGTCCTCTTTACATATCCGAGTTTGAGATGAAGCCAACAAACAATTCGAGGCATTTTTTGGTATTAGAGGCAAAATCTAATGAGCTGACATTTGTGACAGCAGATGAATTGTGATGCCTAAACTTCAAGTTAAATTATAGCTAAAAACTGATCAAATGATGCCACTTTAATAAATAGAAAACTTATCGTGATCTACCAATTAAAAACACTTATGAGTGCATTTTTGTTTAAGAAATCACAATTAATCTCTAATGTGAGTAATTCTGAGAACATGAATCATATGTATGCCTTCTTAGCTCAAGTTATTAAAATTTGATATAATTGTTGTGAATTATTCAGTGAAGAATTCATTTTTCTATAGCCCACCTCCTTCTGCTAGACAGTAGAATAAAATGCATGTTAACCATTCCAGTCAGCACATGAATCACTCCAGTGACATCTGATTTAGCTCTTCTCCCAGAGTGACATTCACTGCTCCTTTTCTTCACATACTTAGAACCAAAAGAATTATTAACAACTGGACCTTAACATCACATCACAAGCAAATTACATCAGTTTAGCTGTGCATTTTGCCCAACATTCTGAAAATGTTCTGCAAAGTCAACTTTGCAGTTACTGCTTGCTAATATGGTGGTATGAAAATAATCCCCACTAAATCAGTTCATGAGTTTCAAATATCCTTATGCCAGCAACTAAAAAGACTCAAGGTATGCATTTTCAACATCGGTATCTTTTCATTCTTATGAAGCAACATAGATTACATAGCATCTAATGAAAAACAAACTCAAGAGAAACACGTCCACATGAATGAGCAACTCTAGAAACCTCCTAAAGAAATGAAGACCATGCTCCATGGAGAATGAACACAAATGCGATCAATTAAGTCCCTGTCGAAAGGAGCTACTTTATACAAAGAACCCTTAAGAGTTTAAGAAATTAGCTTTATAATATTTACTTTAGAAAAAATATGTCTGGTTTACTATGTGTTATGGAAAAAGGCTTAAGTTTTATGAATACATGCCTGGACATATCTTTTCAATTATTGAAACTCAGATAAACTTTTCATAATCATTTTTTGATTTGTTTATGGATGTTATGAAACATGAAAGTAAAACCCCTCATCTACAAAATGAAACACAAAATATAAACAGATGATCATTTTCAAAATGACAGATGAAGAAAGAAAGACAGTAAGTAATGCAGATGTTAGAGAGCTATCTGCACACTAACAGAGATTTCTAAATATTCATGTTAGGGTCATGAGGGCAATCAAAATGGGATTTTAAACACACATTCAAGTAATTTTCAAAACAAATGCATGTGCTCTGAATGAAAGAGAAAACCTCTACCATTAACTTGAAATTAATCTGTCTTGAAAGGAAAAGCTGCTGAAGAAGCCGACAGAACTCAGGAGAATCCCCAGCTGACATCCAGAATCTGTTGGGTGTGTTCCATTCTTTTCACAAGACAGCCTTGTTGTGCTCTCACAAACACCAAAGAAGATTCTCTAAATAATAATCAATAATTAGTTGCAAGGCAACAGGATCAAGTCACAACAAACCACCTATAAGTTGTCTAACAATATGACAAACTCATCTTGTTTACAGCAACCACAAGGAACCAACATAACTTGTGGTGCCAAGAAGCCAGATGGTACTGCTGGAAAAATTAAGTCTACAGATTGGCAGCTCGACCCTGTGAGTATTGCCCAAGGGAGGGCAGAGTGGAAGAAGAGCAGGAGGCTGCGTGTAGTGGGGATAAATCAATTACTACCACCTCACCTCCTTCCTGTGAAACCCTAATGACAGATTCTAAATACCATGCCAGTGGGTTGTTCAGGGCTTAAACAGTCCAACCATTACTTGTGAATGATAAGATATATAAACTAAAAGATAGATCATAATTTCTGTTTTCAGCACTGGCCTAGTACTAATACCTTGACCCAACCATAGAGAATCCATACGTGGTAAACACTGAAGCATTTTTGGAAGAGCTGTCGGTGAGGGGATGTTACTTTTGTTTTTCTGTCTACCTTCCCCTTTGTTTTGTATTTGATGGTGGCATTTAAGTTCTGTATGTTTTCTAAGAGAATTCTGCCTAGGTAATGGCTCCATATGCTAGTCTCAGAATTAATCAATTGATCTGCAGGCTTTATTTTTATTTATAAAAATTACTTTGTTTTTGTTCAAAACACAATTTCCACTGTGTATTATCTATGGCTTGCTAAAGAAACAGCAATATTTCAAGACATGTTCCAAGTAAATTTTACAGTAAAAACCACACACACTGTTTTGCTGGATGATGCTGGAAATGTCTGTCTGCTGTCGTCATGCTTTTGAAGCACAGGACAGTTGGGCATTCGGTGATGTCTCAGGGAGCATAGGCATTACCGCCATCTTGGACCTCCATCACTGGTGAACATGGGCACACGTGCACACACATGCATAAGCACATGCACATGGACACACGGCTACTTGGCATTAATCCCACTTTCATTACTCAGAAACTGAGACACTATAAAGAGTTAAAGGCAGAAAACTCACACGACTTTTTTAATTCCAAGAACATATAATTTACAATATAAATGTGCCGAGGCATTTAATATATTAGCAATTACACTGACAGATGGCCTTTGAACTTTGTCTCAGGTACCAATCAGTGACAGATCAAAATAGATTTCATTAATAAATAAATTTGATAAGGCAAGGAATTTTTCTGGTTAATTAGTTTTTAAGAGCAAGAATGAGTTTATAAAGCTGCTGGGAAAGTGTAGGTGAATCAGAGGCACATGCTAACCCATCCAGTGTTCCCAAAACTTAACAAGCTGAGGGACAGGAGACAGCACAATTCATGTGCTATCAGAATCCCCCAACACACACACACTGACAACCGGTGACAGAAAATTGACTCTGAGAGGATCAGCCTTACCTAGGTGATACCTAACTCACTCTCCCTCACCTATCAAACTGTGCATATCTGCTTCAAATCCTTTGTCTGAATCATCCTCTTAGGTCTTCAAATAATTGTTCGACCTTTGTATTTCTGGGCTAAGTAACAAATTAATAATGTTTTTTACACTCTTGGAGGAATACAGCTAAGTCACAGAAGTATCGATATTCACACAGGTAAGTAGTTTTGTATATCCGTGAAGAATAATAAAAACATACAGATAGAAAAACAAATAGAGATTATTGAAACTAATATAAACAGAATAAGCAGAACATAATAACAGGTACCTTATTAAAGCTCAATGAGAAACAAAGCATAAAGTATACATCAGAACAGTTATAAACTAGAGGAGCTACCAGTATATAAAGTCCAAACACAACTCATATATAAAATAAGCCTATCTTCCACAGGCTATTACCATACAAAGGAAAACTACAGGTAACAGCATCATAATTCCAGCTGATACAACTCAAGGTACCAACATTAACATTTTACTTTTCTTTCATTATGAAATATAGTCACAATACATATTTCTTCTTTTAAAAATCAGATTAAAAATCTTATTCTTAAATAGTTATGATCACAAAAAATCTTCCATCTATAAAATAGAATCCACTAATAAGTTCTCTTAAACTTAAAATATAACAAAATTTAAAACTTGTTTGTCTTAATGTTAGTAATTGTATACTGTAGCTTTCTGGCCAAGTCCACAAAGAGTCAAACAAACAAAGGACATTTTGAATGTCAAGATCAGCTTCATTTTAACATGCTTAGCATCTTTATAACAAGTAGCCCAGCTAATGAGTCTATGGTTTAAGGCTTGTTCTTATCAGGTTCATGTGCCACTGCTTCACCATCTCCTATTGCCCAAGAGACAGAAAGCTAAATGCATTTCATCAAAATAAGAGGCTACTGCTGGCGCATGTCAACTGTAACACAGATCTGCCTGTTGAATACTAAGTCAGAAAAACAATTACAGATTATCAACTCCCCTTCCAGCTATTATAACATAACATAATTAAATGTAATATAGTCTAACACAACTTAAACTATCTATGTTCAAACACAGATTAAAAATTCCTGAGGAAAAAAATGTATGAAAATCAAGTTAAGGATTCAATACCCTAGCCATCTTGCAACATTATAATAGCCAAGAACTATTTTGCATATTCCTATACAAATTATGTACCATGCACTTATGCTTACTGTAATCTTATAAAATACTATAATTACCACTATTTTTATAAATTAAGAAAATAAAACATAGAGAGAAAATAAAATTTTCAAAGTCACGTGTCATGCCAGGACTAAACTGGGCTGTTTATGTTATAATAATCTGTACACTTAACCACAACAGTATAATTTATCCTTGAACTAATGAAACACAAGGTTTAGCTTCTATAAGGTCCTTGTAAATACAGCATGCAAATACTAGGAAGTATATCTGGGCAGCTTGAAATATGGTTTAATGTTATTTAAGCTGCCAGGATAAAACACAGCCCTGTAACATGATTCCTACATTAAAAGAGAAAAATAATTAGACAATAAAAACAAAGGGAAAAAATCTAAGATCAGACCAACATTCAAATGAATGCCAAAGCTACCAAAATAAAATGTATCCCTGTGACTCTATAATCACATTAAGTGAAAGTAATTAATGACTTCTAAAATTTTGTCAGTTGGGATCATATGCTTAGAAACAAAGGCAGCAAGTCTCCTGGCTTACCTGTGAGGGATGCTGGGGCAGATGTCTCTCTTCTGAACACCTTAATCCATCTCTTTCTACAAAATCTGACAGGTCTTATCTTTCTCATGACAGCCAACATGTTAAGGCAAATCAATCAGTGATTTTCCATATCTCTATCCCATATCTCCGTCTTGCTCTCAAATAACTCGGACTAGTTTTCCCAGTATACCTTCAAGTTTAACAGACCTCATCTCTGTTTTCCACTTCACCCTTTTCTTTGCAGATGATATCACTTCCTCAAGAGAAGAATCTAAGGATCACCTACACAGTCATCAAGTCTGTCCTTGTTTGCTTTCTGTTTTCCTGATAAAATGCCAACCTGGTGACCAAAAGCAACCTGGTGAGGAAAGGGTTCACTTCAACCTGCAAGTTGCAGCCCACAGTCAAGGGGAGTCAGGGCAGGAACAGAGGCAGAGACCACAGAGGAGCATGGCTTGCTCGGCTTGCTCTCTTCTACCACTGAGGACCTGCCCAGGGGTAGCACCAGCTGCACTGGGCTCTCCCATATCAAACAGTAATCCAGAAAAATAGCCTACAGACTTGCCCGAGGTTGTATGGTTTAGGCTTTCCCCATATGCCATCTCTCTTCCCAGATCATTCTAGTCTGTGTCAAGCTGACAAAACAAAACAAAACAAACAAAACACCAAGCACTACTAAGTCTATCACTGTCATTCTCTGTATCTCCCATGCCTCTTAACGCCTCAGTTTCTACCCACCAAGTTGAACAATGACCTTCAGCTGGGTCTCTCTCAGGTCTTTGCCTCTGAGAAGTGCACCAAGCCCCCATCTTTCTTTTTCTTTCTCCTCCTCCTTCTCCATCTCCAATATTCTGACACTACAAAATAAATTTTGTGTTTATTTTTTCTGTGTGTTGGTTAAGGTGCTAGAAACTGAACTTGGGCCTCACAAATATTTCGAAAGCTCTCTCCCACGGAGCTATATTCCCAGCCCATTATTATTTGTCTTTTGATTCATTCCTCACAATCCTTACCTTTCCTTGCTTTATCTCATATTTTCTTGGCTGATCTTCATTCTTTATTTATATGGCCATAATTTAACCAATTATGACTTCTGTTAAATAGAACAGCTGATGAGCCACAGTGATAAACATAAGCTACATGTCATTTGTCTCTGTAATGAGAAAGACCCAGAATTCTTTTCTGAGGAAAATTTAAGACGGCCTACAGGCCAAATCCCTTAGGTCACTCACACAAAGTATGCTGGTCCTCTGTGCGGGCACAAGCCTTGGAAAGCTCCTCATTCTCTCAGGAGCCTATCCGCCCTTCCTCCAATTCTCTGGCTAAAGAACAGATGTATGATCTGGCTCTAAGTAGCAACAAAGAAGCACAGTCCAGTCAGTACTCAGAAAGAAGCACAGTCCAGTCAGTACTCAGAAAGAAGCACAGTCCAGTCAGTACTCAGAAAGAAGCACAGTCCAGTCAGTACTCAGAAGCACAGTCCAGTCAGTACTCAGAAAGAAGCACAGTCCAGTCAGTACTCAGAAAGAAGCACAGTCCAGTCAGTACTCAGAAAGCACACCCCAAATTTCTCTGCTATCCAGTACTATAAAGAGCAGTATATGTGAACCCAGATGAAGGATGCACAGTGCGACTGTTTGTCCAACTCAGGGATCAGAAAAGAAAAGGAGGGCTGAGAGCTGATGGAGCACTGAAGGACAAACCTCAAAAGACACATCAAAAAATGAAAGAAAAATACAATACAACCCAGAGCCACCAGGTTTTTTGGTTGGTTGGTTGGTTGATGGATGGGGGGGGGGGGGCAGTTGCTAAAAAGAATTTTTAGTGGATGTACAAAAATTTTCAAAAATGAAATCATGATTTTAGCCAAACATACTATACCTTTAAACTGAATTTAGAACATGGCCTAACCAATTTGAGGCTTCTGTTCTACACACTCTTTATACTGTCTTACCTCTAAACCAAACCATCAGAGAGTTGGACTCCTAGGCCAAGGATTTACAAATCTTTTCAGTACAGGATCAGACAAGAAATGCTCTAAGCATTGTGAGACATATGGTGTATGTTACAACTGTCACTGTGCATGGCTTTACCGGAGGGATTATCAGGGAAAATGCAGTATGATGCCATTTCATGATTTTGTAAGCATGAGAGAGAATACTTATATAACAGCTATCATGTCACTAGGCAATTATAACCTATACCATCACACACATGGTCCATCATTTACCAAAATATCACTATGAAGAGCATGACTATTCTTACCGATGCTGTTATAACATGACACCTGACCAGAGATAGCATGTAAAAATGTCATAACTATGCTCCATTTTTTAAAAGCATCTATATATAAATAGTAACTGACCAGATTTGTCTCACTGCCTAAAGAAGGCAACCCATGATATTTTGCCTCCCATACAATGACTTGTCCTGCCTGATCTGCTTCATATTTGAGCTAATGGACCTATTAAGACAGAACCCCAAGTGTCACTGACCTTAGAATTGTACCTACTATAAAGCATTCATGACTGCCTTACACATGCCACCATTTCTTAAGCCTCCTTGCAAGTAATTTCATCAGATCCTGGTCCTACTAAGAGCTATATCTCTCTTAAATTATTGATTTATTTTTATATCAGGAACACTAAAAATAATATACTATGTCAGTTTTCTGGTTTTGCATCTACTCACACAAACCTCAAGGCCACACAAGTAGCTCCTGTCCTAGCAGAGCTGGGGCCCTCAGGTGTGCAGGGGAGACCCAGAGGCTGACCCTGGCCTCCTATAAGCTGTCCTGACCCTCCCTGCCTAGCATCTCCTAATTCACTTTGACATTAGTATAATGTATGTGTCTTTGGATCTTTTTATGCCTCCATTGATTTTAGAAGACAATATAAACTGGGAAAATAAGGTAAAAAGCAGTCCTGGGGCTGGAGACAGCTCAGCAGCCAAGGGTCTTCACTTGGTGTTCTCACGGAGAAGCTGGTCAGGTCCCAGAACCCACATGGCAGCTCACAACTTTCAAAATCTCCAGTTCCAGGGAATCTGATGCTTTCTTCTAAGCTACGTGGACATGGTGCACTCATGTGGTGAACACAGCAGGTAAAACACTCACATATAAAATAGATCTAAGCCAAAGAAGGAGAAGAGGAGGAAGAAGAAGAGGAAGAAGAGGAGGAGGAGGAGGAAGAAGAAGAAGAGGAGGGGGAAGAAGAAAAAGCAGTCCTACTGAGGACAAATTAAATTCAAATAGTCTAAAATTCTATTTTAATTTATCTCTAGTCTCTACAGTTCTGCATTTTGTGTCAGTGCAAAAAGCTAAGAGTGATCTGTTTACCTATTTAATGTTTCCCACCACAGAACGCTAGGAAGAGCAATATAGCCAAACAGCAGTTCAGTTCAGTTCCTGTTTTGTTTTGTTGAAATAGGGCCTAGATCATATAGCCCTGACTGGCCTTGAACTTTGAGCAATCCTCCTGCTTCAGCCTCTGAACACCGATATTACAGACTAGTACTGTGATACAAAATGTGAAAAGCCAAACCAAAAGCAAACAAGTATCAGTAAGCTGAAAGCTTGTCCTCACAAAGGTTTGAAGGTTTCATTTAAAAGGTCAGGGCCAGGGAGGAGCTTGGCAGAGCACTTGTTCCATGCTTTTGAGGCCCTTGACTGAATCTGCAGCAGGGCACGACATACATAGATACACATCCAGAAGCAAAACTAGCTAGTCTAGACCATTACCCTTTCTTTGAATTTTTTGCCTCCAGCAACTCCCTATATAAATAACTTTGAATTTTTTCATGCATCACTATTTTAAGCCATTGCTTTAGGAACAATATTCTCTAAAGAACTTGACACACCCACTGTTAAGTATGAAAGAGCTGCATACCATCGACCTCAGCCATGTGTGCTCTTCTCTCCGCACAGCCTTTACCTCTGCATTTAGCTATACTTTCAGACATCTACATTAGAACAGATTTTTGGTTCTGCCTACCCTGAACTGCTGCGTCTTTCCTGAAGAGTACCTCAGTTTTCCTTAGGACAATGGCAACTCCTGCCATTCCCATGACGTTCTAGCTGGGTTGGTTTAGAACACTGACCAGGTCCTGGATAATTAGAGCAATTCCACACATACATATACACCATGGAGACTGACTCAAAATACACACAGAAGCCAAAGCACAGACTTCAACAGTAGCAGCTGAGAGATTTCTCTTTCCATGGGACTGGTAGAAAATATCTAAGAGCTGTTGGTGGCTGCTACAGATAATTTGTGCTTCAGCACTCTACAGGAACAGTCTCTTAGAGGAAGTTACCTCTAGGAAAGCAGGATGTGTGTGAGAATGCTTGCCACATCGGAGTTCCTACATGGACCCAGGTAGGCATGAAGCGAAATGCCAACTGTATCCTCTCTCGTGGATAAAATAAAGGACAATCACTTCTGTTTTTTGCCTAAATGATTTGAGCTCTAATAGTCCTAACCAACTTATCCCTTTTCTAGGCTATTTATTATCCCCACAACCCATACACCACAATCTCCTCTCAAACCTGGCTCAAATGCCATCCGTAAGTCTGTTTTCACTCCAATCATAACTATTATTTTCTTCCTCTGTGTTTCTTGTAGTAGTGACTATTCCAACTTGCCTTGAATTACAGCTAATCTACTAACCTGTAAAGTCTTCAAAGACCATGGCGAATCTTATTTATCAACTCACCCTCTGCAGCCTCTCCTAACACTCAAATCCACTGACTTAAACTTTTAGTCCATTTAGCACTCTGCCTAAAATTTACAATAGTGTTACCTTTTCTTACCACCTAGATTTTAAAAGATAAACTCCTTATCTCCTCTAAGGCATATTTTCTTTTCGAAAAGAACTATTTGAAGCATACTAGAGGCTTGCAACATACATATATTCCAGGAGATAGGTCCCAGGGTAGCAATACCAAAACAAGTCTTATTCAACAAAAGAAATATATGTGTATTTCTTTTCCCCATGGTAAAACATTACTACTCTTGATATTAAAATATTGTTTTTATTAACCTCTGTTAGTGTTAAGAAAGTGATGAACAGGTTCAAAAGAGAACCACTCACAAATGGCATTAGAAAGTAAGGAGCTGGGCTGGTGAGATGGCTCAGTGGGTAAGAGCACCCGACTGCTCTTCCGAAGGTCCAGAGTTCAAATCCCAGCAACCACATGGTGGCTCACAACCATCCGTGACGAGATCTGGCTCCCTCTTCTGGAGTGTCTGAAGACAGCTACAGTGTACTTACATATGATAAATAAATAAATCTTTAAAAAAAAAAAAAAAAAAGAAAGTAAGGAGCTGCTTCTAGAGACAGTCATACCAGCTGAAGCGAGATCACCGCACTGAGATGACATTACTTTTCTGACCATTGTTAAGCATGATGCTTTGGTTTATGCTTTATGCTTTGTTTTAGGCATGGAAAAAAACTAGATAACATCCAAATTACACCATCTTTTTCTCTAGACGTTACAAATGAAAAGCTTTGAGAGTCCCCATCCCTTGGCTTTCATATAAAAATATAATTAAATATCTAATTATAAATTTGGAACTGAATATATATGTGATATGTAATTTCACAATAAATGTGAAATTACAGTCCCTAAAGTTTCTCCACAGCAGACCCAACTTCATATTTAAATTGGCATTAAATTATGACTATGAGAGAATACAAAGAAAAAGACACAGGACTCAAAAAAAGAAAATAGCAAGGTAATATTCAGTCTTCTTGTGACGACTCTCTCTGAGCCTCATTTCCCAACCTCCTTCCCTAACACATCACTAACTAATAGCTTTGTAAAACATTGGCTACTAAGGGAAAGGGTGATTATGAACTTGGATAAAACAAGAATGTCAAATTGCTGCTAATGCTTCTGTGTACTTTCTCTGGGTTTTTATAGTGAGACTGTCACATGCAGATCAGCAGCAAACCGCATCAGGGCCAGACTTTAGAGCACACTGAACAGTGGTGCTCAGACACGTGACAAGCTGTTTCTGTACACTGGCTCCCATACTTGACAAGACTGCTCAGCTTGGTAACTGATGACACCTCCATAGCCTTATAAGGGTGAAGAGATCAATGCAAAAAGTCAGACTCACTCTCTTTTATAAAAACTAAAGGCAGCAACAACTTTCCAACATGACAAGCCCAGCGCACGTCTGTAATGAAGCACCGACGGAGCCTTGCCCAGGAAAGTCAGAAAGTTTGCCAAAAATCTAGACCTGTTCTCAGAAATAATGTGTCCATGTAAACCTAGAAGAGCCTTGTATTTTTATACGCAATGCAGCAAACACTGTTGTTTTGACATGTCAAAAGCATGATAATGCTAGAAATGAGAACAGTGATGTAAACCACACGGGAAAACAGGAGTTGTTTTTTAAATGATGTTAAAAAGCTATGAAATTTAAGACTTCCCTGAACTGAAAAGACAGCAAGAAAATTACCCCTTGCTATATGCCCAACTGTTAAACATGCACAGGGCTATAACTGCACTAAAGGCAGACTACACTGTGTCCCTTCCGCTTGGTTTATAATCCCACAGTCTCCTACAGTAGGAGAAACCAGTGTTTTGATAAATCACTTTAGCCTCAAGTTAAGAAAAAAATGAGAAAATAACACACTAGAAACCTATTATATTTCCTAGACATGACAATAAAATCATATATACTGAGGAAAAATAAATTAAACTTCATAAAAACTTCAAATTTTTAGCCAGGCAGTAGTGGTGCATGCCTTTAATCCCAGAACTTGGGAAGCAGAAACAAGTGAATCCCTGTGAGTTCGAAGCCAGCCTGGTCTACAGAGTGAGTTCCAGGACAGCCAAAGACAGCCTTCAGCAAAGACACATAAATGGTCAACAAACACATGAAAGCTGATTCACATCAGCAGTCACTAGAAAAAAAAAAAAAAAAGGCAAACCAAACCACTAAGATCTTTCCACTAAGATCTCTAAATCAAAAGAGATATTGGGCAGGTGTGGTATCCCACTCCTTTAATCCTAGAGCTCTGAAGGCAGATAGAGTTGGGTCACTGTGAATCTAAGGCCAGCCTAGTCTAACAAGTGGGTCCAGGATAGCCAGAACGATGTAGAGAAATCCTGTCTCAAAAAATGAACAAACAAAAAAATATATTAATAAGGGTAGAGCAGTCTGCTGAAAAATCAGAGTCTCATACACTACCAGGAAACACATGAAGTTGCAGAGTCATTTCGAAAAAGTCTGGCAATTTTAAAAAACCATAAATTTACATATATGAGTCACTTTATATCCTCAAAGAAATACAAGCACACATTCATACAGAAGATCATTCAGCTATTCATAGAAGTGCTATTCATAATAGCAGAGAAGAGAAAATGATTTAGACATCCACTAGCTGGTGAATGAACAGCAGTAGCGCACACACAGTGATGTATTTCAGGGTCAAAAAAACAGAGTGAATAACTGACACATGCCACAACAGAGATGAACCCTGAAATGTTAAGAAAAGGAAGCCACGTGTTACACAACCACACGCATCTGGATTCTTCACATTAGAAAACTGCATAGACAGAGAGCACATTCATTCATTCTAACTAGGCCCAAGTCAGGGAGGGAGAAGACAGGCTTGGGCGAAAATGGGCAGTGACCACTCATGGCACAGCATTTCCTTCTGTGGTGATGAAGAGATTCCAAAATTACTGGGAAAATATTTACCGAACTCTGTAAATGAATGAAAAAAATGGCCATTAAAAGTACATTAAATACATTTCAATAAAGCAGTTATAACTAGTAATATGTCTACAATACCATTCTTTATCATATTCTCTTGGCAAAAATGTAAATGTTACTTGGTTTATAGAACCAACTCTTCCCCTGACTCAGAATTTGAAATAACAGATTTCTTTTTAAGTGCAAACCAATACATAATGGTAACACCTTTCACCAAACTAAGTTAGTAGGTGGATCAATACCGGAAGCCAACCACGCATTGTGGCTCGAGAGGCAGAGGCAAGCAGATCTCTGTGAGTTTGAGGTCAGTCTGATCACATAGAGAGTTCCAGGCCACGCAAGACTAATAGTGAGACTCTCCTTCAAAACCAAAAGATGTGAAGCCAGCACCAAGTGTTCCTTAGCCTCTCTGCTCAATCCTCACCTCCTGTTCTGCTCCAAGCTTTCTCTGTCCTGTCAATCTTTCACTAGTTCTTAACACACTCACTTTCAGCATGATTCCTTCTTGTCCTACGTCCCCTTGGTTTATCTGAAAATGTCTTCCTCTACTCATTACAACTGTATCTATCTAGCCTTACTAAATCCTACCAACCTCTAGGTTCTCCTATAATGCACCTACTAATACCAGTTTGTAATACTCTTCCCTGTCTGAATACTTACAATAACTATTGTACATATTGTCATAGCCACAATAACACTACAGTTACTTTAGAAGAGATACTTATAGTTCTTTGCTAGTGCTTATAGAATCTAAGTTCTTCCAGAATGCTTGTGTTTATTTGAAGTGACTAGAGCTAAGGCAATGACAAATTTCATCATACTTTGATTCTTCTTAGAAGGGGGAACAAAATACCCATGGAAGGAGTTACAGAGACAAAGTGTGGAGCAGAGACTGAAGAATGACCATCCAGAGACTGCCCCACCTGGAGATCCATCCCATATACAACCACCAAACCCAGACACTATTGCGGATGCCAACAAGAGCTTGCTGACAGGAGTCTAATATAGCTGTCTCCGGAGAGGCTCTGCCAGTGCCTGACAAATACAGAAGTGGATGATCACAGTCATCCATTGGACTGAGCACAGGGTCCCCAATAAAGAAGCTAGAGAAAGAACCCAAGGAACTGAAGAAATTTCCAGCCCCATAGGAGGAACCATCCAGTATCCCCAGAGCTCCCTGGGACTAAACCACCAACCAAAGAGTACACATGGTGGGACTTGTGGCTCTAGCTGCATATGTAGCAGAGAATGGCCTAGTCGGTCATCAATGGGAGGAAAGGCCCTTGGTCCTGTGAAGGTTCTATGCCCCAGTGTAGAGGAATGCCAGGGCCAGGAAGTGGAGTGGGTGGGTTGGTGAGCAGGGGGAGGTGGAAGGGGGTAGAGGGTTTCAGGGGGTGGGGAAGGAAAGGGGATAACATTTGAAATGTAAATAAAGAAAATATCTAATTAAAAAAAGAGCATCATCTTATTCATCTTTGAATACTTCATTGCCTTATCCAAATATCATGTTCCCTTCTTTATGTATAGTGCAAATAACCGCTTATTTGTTGAATTAAAAATGGAAATTTTTGTTAAGTCTGAGCTTTCTAACTTTGCAATCTTTTCTTACTTAGCCTATTTTGCTATAATCATTCATCTACTTTGTTTAACTTTGATATGTGTTCCCATTAAATAGCATAAAACCTTAGAAAAATTACTTTTTCTCTTTTTTCATCATGATACAGTGCATAAGCAGGTATAATACTAATGTCAGGAATCACTCTTCTATCTTATTCAGTAAGGCAGAATTTCTAAAGCAAACCCAAAGCTCCATGCTGATAGGACCAGGCTTGTTGCCAGCTAGCTCTGGAGATCCCATCCCTGCCTTCCTTTCAAGGCTGGACTTACAGGCAGGCCACCCATCTACCTAGCATTTAAATGGATTGTGGGTATCCAAACTCCTGTCCTCCTGCCTGTTTGGCATGTGCTAAATCACTGTGTCATCTTGAAACTTTGAAGAGATAGTTCTTATTGCCATTTGTTTTTATCCACTCATACTTTGTACCATAAAAATATTACATGTCTATGTGTGTTCTATCCCTAATCTAGGGCAGAGGAGAAGGCTCAATGAGTAGAGATATTTGCCTCTAATGCCAATGACCAGAGTTAATCCCTAGGACCCACATGATAGGAGAGAGATAACTCCCAAAAGTCGTCCCCTGGCCTCCACACCATGCATGGCATGCATCCCTCCCCACCCCTACACAAATAATATAATCTTTAAATAAATCATGTCTTCTATTTAACAATGTCTTATAAAAATATGTACCCAAACTACTAATACTTAAAAACGTTCTATACATAGAAATAACTAAAATAATCATTGGATAAAAAAAAATACAAGCTAGTAATTTAGAATACACAGGATATGTTAAAATATAAAGTTAAACTCTTAGGAGATGAAGGATACTAACCCCACACTCAAAGTCCTAGGTTCAATCCCCAATTGATTGATAAATTCTTAGAATAAAAAAGTTTTAGGTATCAAAAGCATAGGATACTATGGCAGAAAAGCATTTGAATAGCTGTCTTGAAGAATTCTTTTCTGGTTACAAACATTATTTCACAGTCTAGAGACACCCTGAAAGAAGTAAAATGACTACTGCTTTCCTTTGTATAAGGAACAATTAGCGCTATAACTCATTTTACATGTGAAAAAAAAAGTCAGCCGGGCGTGGTGGCGCACGCCTTTAATCCCAGCACTCGGGAGGCAGAGGCAGGCGGATTTCTGAGTTCGAGGCCAGCCTGGTCTACAAAGTGAGTTCCAGGACAGCCAGGGCTACACAGAGAAACCCTGCCTCAAAAAAAAAAAAAAAGTCTTCTTCAAGAGTGTAAGAGTGTCATACAGTTTATGTGCATATGGGTGGGCTTACACCTAAGACGTGTTAGATGGCCTGTGAAAGCTCGTTACTTATAGACATCCTGGATAGCATATTTTAAATTTTTTAATTACATTTCTCTGTGTATGTGTGTGTTTGTGTGGGTGGGTGTGCATGTGTGTGTGCATACACGCGCACACATTCACATGTGCCATGGGACTTGTGAAGAGATCAGAGAACAACTTGGAGCAATCAGTTGTCTTCTTCCACCATGTGGGCTAGAACTGAATTCAGACAATTAGGTTTAGCAGTGAGCACTGTAACCCACTAAGCCACCCTGCCAGCCAGACCTTCCTCTTTTAAGTAGTCTTTTGGAAGAAGTAGTGTTCATGTTTCATAAGTCCAAATTTTCATATACTGGAGTTTTTTAAGGGAAGGTATATTTTAAAAAGAAGAAAAATGTTCATTGATATCATAAATTATGATCAAAATAGTTTAGCCTTTTTCTTAATCTCCAAGCTTTAAGGAATAGCTTATAGACAAATATCAGTGCATATGAGTGCACGTCTTTGCCAGTGCCCTGCTTGTCCCATATCTTACTGGGACTTCTAATCAGGAGGAAGCACATAATGACTCCTCTTTACTTGTTTCACATTAGCTCTCCTACACTCTCACCCTAGAGGTTCCAGATCCTATCATTGAAGTGATTATGGTCTAGCCCTGACTCAGATTTGTAACAAATGTCCACAGGGATCCTTCGACCTGTCATTGACAAGAAGAGCCAATACATGTCTTCCAGTCGAGTGAATTCTTTCACCTCACCTCGGAGATCCATTGCAATGCCGTACGGTTAGAGGTCTCCTTTCACAAACAATGAAAATAAAGGAAAAATGACCTCAATGTAGAAAGTGGAAACTCAAGTCACTGTACTAGTGACTACTACAATCAGTTGTGACTAGTGACCAGCAACAACTGTCCAGGGCTTACACCAGTGCACAACACTGCACGCACTGTGTGTTCAATAAGGGGTATCTTAGAAGCTTTCAGCCTAATTATCTCTAATTTTATCTGATACTGAATTACCCATTATATATTGGCACACCAAAGTATCTCCAGCCACACGATTAGCATAAAAATTTTAAGAGTGAACTACAATGATACCAAAACAATCATTAACTTGTGTCCTTGACTTTCCAGAAAAAGAAAGCTATGAAGCTAATAGAAAGAATCTGCTTTCTTTTGAAAGTTACCATAACAAACTGCAGCTCTGACTGCATCTGTGCAGTCATTTATAAGTAAAACCTAGCCTGCTGTTCTTTTTCAGTGTGGCATGTCCTCCTTTTTTAGCTACTGGTCTCAGATATATTTCTTTTCTAAAAGAATAAAGTGTTGCCAAAGAGAGAAGAAAAAAAAAAAAACACGAAGTACATTTTTATGTTACAAACTATACAAAAATCTGTCACTATTTATGTTACAAGTCCAGTCATCAATACAGTGCTTTTTTTTTCAATGTACCACTCAAAAATCAATTATATCAACTCATTTGTATAGAGGAGAGAGCACCTTTCACGCAACTAGTATTAATGAGCAGACGTGACTATAGGATCTCCATCTGTTTCTCTGACAAAGCGGTGGCTTCTCAAGTCTCTCATTGAAATTCCATTAATCTGGTGTACCAGGGTCCAATGTGAAAATCAAAACTCCATCTAAGCCTTTATCAGCTCTCAATAACCTACACGTGAACTCTGCCTGTTAGCACGCAGCAAGTTATGATTTTGCTATCCATCAGGCAGCTGGCCAACAGCAGCAACAACAACAAAAGACAGAATAGAAGACAGAAAGCAGGCAGGCTGGAAACAACATGTCTGGCAGGGTCTGAAGATGTTGTTTTTGTTTCTGTTTTCATCCCCGGTCAGTGTCGAGAGGGTGTCTGGACTTTGTGAGATTATGCATTATTCTCCTTGCCTGTGATTTAATTGCTACCAGCAATCAAGTCGAAGCATCACTGAAGTGTGCTTGAATTTCATTAGAAGATATAACTTATGCTACTTTCCTACAGTACCTAATAAACCATAAAGAAACCAAAACACATATGGCTTGAGGGAATAACTGGAAAATTAGGTGGCCATTTGGGAACTGGGTGAACTTTTGAACCAGAGGAACAGAGAAAAAGAAATATTAAAGGGAAAGACAGACTTAGAATTCATAGAGATGTGCAGCTTTGACCTTTACAATACCTTGAAAATTACATTAACTCTATGAAAAATACATTATCATGCTTCGAGTTTATAATCCATCAACATTCAGATACTGCTAGTGCCTGCCACAAGGTAAAAGTCAAAAGGACAAAACAACAACCTGACTTGACAAAGGCTGAGCGGCTACAGTTATTGTTAAATACATTTTTGTAATTAACACATCATTAGACTGATAACAGGAAAGGAAATTATATTCCACAAATCACAGAGAACACAGACAAAAATCTTCGCTGCAAAGAGCAAATGAGATGTTAGGTTGGAGCGAATGTCCAGTGACTGTATGACAATGAACCTACCATGTTCCAAGAAAATGTAAAGTTGCTACAATCCTACTACTAATATATCACAATGAATCATAATAAAAGTAGAACATCTAATCTGCTCAAGAATTGCTTATGCACTAATAAATAAGCACAGATATTTAACAAAACTTAGTGCTACACAAAACCATGCCATCAATGACCTTTTAACAAGTTCTTTCCTATCAGTGCATTTATTTTGACTTTGAAAACACATGGAAATTTTTAACTTGTTTTATATGTATTTATTATGGGTGTGGTGCACATATGTACCAGAGTACTCATGAGAAGGTCAGAGACCAACTTGTGGGAATTGGTTTTCTCTTTCAACCACAAGTCCTGGGGATGGGACTCGGGTCTTCAGGCTTAGCAGCCATCTCACCAGCCACCAAAATCATTTATTCTTAAGAAAGAAAATGATAATCATAAAAATATCCTATAATTTAATAACAATTTACTTTTAGACTATTTCTGGATCATATATACTTAACTGTTAGATTATGCAGGTTTTCTTCATATTCAGTAATATAATGGCCTCTACATATCAAAATATTTGTGCTATTTTTGAGAACTTGATAAACCTACTTGATGATATAGTAAATGTATATTTATTCTTTTGAATATAAATGTTCTGTCTCTGTGCATGTGTATGGATACATATACACACATGTACATACGTTTTACAAAAAAGCAAACCAAATAATTGAAATGAGTCTTAAAACAGTACATCTTAATTAATAATTCATTATTTTGCCTGAAAATACTATTTCTTCAATTATAAAATGGTAGCTATGAGGACAGAGAGGGTGGTACTTGGATATGAATGGCAAGCACTGGTGAAAAGGAGCGTGCATCTTTGTATAAGACAGAAGACAGATAACATTCCTCCCTTTAAAATGTATTAAATGTAAAAGTTAACACAAAATGGATGCAATTATCACTGCTACACATTGAACAAAGTTCTGGATGTAAAAAAAGACTGTTTTGTTCTGAGTGAGTGGTTAGAATGTTTATCACTTATGCATGTACTTGACTTATCCCTCTTCTGCAATAGACATAATTTTATACCTCATAAAAGCAATTTATGTTTCCAAAGGGAATGATCTGGATAACATGGAATGTGGAGCGCTCTGATGCAGGAAGCACATTTTCATTCAGCAACTGTACTTAGAGACAGAACTGCACAGTCTGATCATCGTATGGTGACAAAAGGCATCCTTCATTTCTATGTCTCAGTGAAACTTTGAGTGGCACAAATTAATATGCATGGCTAATGCATTGGTATGCATTCTTAATTTATACCTATAGATCACTCTTATGAGCTTTCTGGAGTGCCGAGTCACTTGACTAGCTATCAAACAGGAGGCACTTGCTGCATCCTAAAAATAAGATTCATAAGTCTGGTAACAGTCCATAGGTTTTAAAAATCACTAAAATATAAACAATCAACTCTACTACTAATTCAATTAATATAAGACACCATACTACTAATGCATAATATGGGGCAGAGTTAAAGGGTGATCAGAAAAATGAAAATGTATAGTAAAAAGGCATTTGATTAGGAAAAAGACTGTCTCAATATGAGAAGGTAATGTAGAAATAATTAATTTAATATTTTATGAACTCATTTTGTATTGTTTTAAGAAAAAATACACCAAATATCTTGTTCATTATTCATACACTAAATAATACAAAAAAAACATTAAGGAACACAATCAAATATTAAGCAAGACTATGATCATGTTAAATTAACCAACAAACTGTTACTAAGACCCTTCCTGTAATAGTACCAGCACTCGCTACAGATTCTAGTAAAAAGAGTTCTCTTTACAAAAGCAGCATCTACATATTCAAGAAGCCGCCCTAGGACCACAGAGATGAGAGAGAGAGAGAGAGAGAGAGAGAGAGCTTCAGAAAAGGTTCCGTTAAAGCTGAGGGACCCCCAATTCCACACTTTCTGCTTCCTGTTAAGCCCACTCCCTTGACATGCGGCAAATCTGTACGACATTTCCAAGAGGTATATTCTAGGAGAGGATGTCACATACCATCAGAGGGGCCCTCGTCATCTTTATCATAGCGCTCTGAGGCTAAGGAAATCGTGTCTGCAGGCCCAGCAAAGGGATCGTCATATTCATCCCCCTCCTCAGCGTCACCTGTAAAGGAAGCAGAGAAATAAATGCCTTCTGTGATTTGCCCACTGAAAATAAGGATACCCTGCCATAAGAGGTCAGTTTGACCATTAAATTCCGTCACTGCAACAGAAAAACAAACAAACACACACACACAAACCAACCTATTTAACTATGTAAAACCATGTCTGACATTATTTTATATGAATTGTAATACAAATGACTTAGTAAATAGTTTTAAAGGTCATCAGACAACTGCTTACTTATGACCCAAAAGAATTTAGTCCCAAGACCAAGGTCTCTAGAAATTAAAAAAAAAAAAAAAAAAAAAACCTAAGCAAGACCAATAAGATAATGAGAGTAACAAGAACTGAAAAGTGGAAGAGCACCTGAGAAAATAATTCAGGTACCCCCCTTACCTATGCAGTCGTCTGAAACCTGTAATGAGGGGCTGACTAGGAAAAGCCCAGGAATACGGTTTCCATTAAAAGTCATAGGATTATATTTGATAAAAGGAGTTTCATTTTCAAGAGCAGGAATTCATTAAGCATAAAATGCTTTAAGAGTCATATAATCCCTCTAAATTCAAACACAATAACATACAAACCTTTCCCGCTTCCACACAGTGGTTTCAATCACTGGTTTCGTGTGGGAGCCTGTTTCCTACTTGATTCTCAAATCCTCGGAGGCTTTGTTAGGGCTTTTTGTTTTTTTTTTAATGTGTTTGCTTTACATATTTAATCCCCATGATAAGAGCTTTGGGGTATTTTCCCATGTACTTGACTAAAATATTTTTTAATGAATTAGCTATTTGCTAAGCTCAGTTATAAATTTATTTTTCTTATGAATTCAACAGTATAGAAAAACATATGCTTAATAGTATACTATCTGGTAACAGTTTAAATTATCTGCTATCAGTTGAAGGATGTTTGGTAAAGGGACATGTGCATCCTTTGGCATCCATCTGATGGCTTCTTCTTATTTTTCTAAACATTATTAATAGAGGCTGCCTCTTTCAAGATAATATTGCCTACATAATTTAAAAATTAAATGTAAATTTCTATTTCTTTATGATTTTGCTATTTCATGTACAACCATCACCCTTACCCTCAAAACTGTAAAGATGGTGACATCCTCATGAAGACAGACACCTATCTCATCATCCTTAGCAATTCTGTCATTGATGCACTAAATATGGTAATATGTTTGTAATCAAAATTTCAAGTACTGCATATAGATGCTGCCACCTCTTTAGAACTCATCTTTCTCAAGACATTCAAAGTACTTTCCAGGACATTAGAATGTCTCTCTTATACATAAAGTTTTGATTTTAAAAGGAGCCTGGAAAAATGCTTCTGAAATATTCTGAACACGATTGATTGTGCATGGAATGTAAAATAAAGATCACAAAATTCTCAGTTACTTTTAGTTGCTATGGCCTATTTTTTGTTTGTTTGTTTTCGAGGCAGGGTTTCTCTATGTAGCCCTGACTATCCTGGAACTCACTTTGTAGACCAGGTTGGCCTTGAACTCAGAAATTCGCCTGCCTCTGCCTCCCGAGTGCTGGGATTAAAGGCATGCGCCACCACGCCCAGCTGTGACCTATTTTTAATGAAGTAAGAATTGTTATAATATTGATTCTCTAAGGACTCTTCATATTACACACTAGACAATAAACCTTGCTAAAGTTTTAAGGTATCAGGACACTTTATATACATTTCCAGAACTTAGCATTCAGTATGTTAGCTACTATAACTACAAAAACACTAAAGCTAATGCACAGAATGGAATTGGGACAGTCAGGCTTAATCCTCACACACATGGAAATGAACAGATGAATTAAAACTTTTTTTTGAGTTTTGAAAATCAATAGTTAAACTTTTGATAAGGCTATTGTCTATTTTAATGTATGTGATCTTACACACATGGGCTCATATACCAATCTATATTCAATGTATATGATATATATAACAAAGATTATAAACACTGTAACATCAAAAACATTTAATATAAGAAAATATATTCTATAAAAATCTGTCACTGACATGTTGAAGACCTCTCTAGTTTTGTTTTTTTTAAATATATACTTTTATGTTATTATTAAAATTAAATTGTCTTCAATTTACCTATTATAAAAACTGAAATTGATTGAAAGGATGGATTTTTTAAATTGGTGTGATATTTGTATTTACCAAAGACAAGCTAAATTACATACTGCTACAGGACTGTTTACTACCCACCCCCACACCACCTCCTGCCACCCCTCTCTGGTCCCAAGAACTGCTCTAAATGTACGGGAATCTACACAGCATCTGTGCGGGAAACCTATCTTTTGAAAAGTGCATTATATTGAAAAACACTACTTTTCAGCATGGCTTTACTGCACTGATGATCCATCCCTTTACCCTCCTCTGAGTTTGTTTTCCAACCATTTCCTCAACCAATAAAGAGGATAAGCTGTTCTCCTCTGAGGATCTTTAACTGAACACAGGGGTCGCTGTTGAGTAGCACACAGCATCTTTCCTCCCCAGGGCTAAATATCTATCTATAGCTATACCTACAAAGGATTCTATGAATTAAAAGAAAAACATTCAATGTGTGTTTATATAATAAAATATTGAACTCCGAATCAACAATGGGCATCAGGTAAAAGTATCCAATACAATTTACAGACATAATTGAAAGCATTACAGACTAATCAGACATCTAAAAGAAAAGCATGCTCAAATGTAATGTCTGCAGAGTCATTAGTTGGCAGTCATTCTATTACAATCACACATAATGTCCATGGTGCCTTGAGCCTGTGCCAATGACAACAGCATAAATTTTGCATCTCATTTCTGTGGTCATAAAATTAATGATCAGTTTAAAAATACTTCTTTGTAAAAGTTATTGCGCAAAGAAAAGACATGAATGTGTCCCTGTTATGTACTCACAAGGATAATTATGGGGTTGTTGCTCATTAATACTGTTTCTTGTTTCCCTAGAAAAGCATTTGATTTATCCCACAACTTTCAAAAGTTTAATTAACGATACAAAGTTAACCATCTAAAAGACAATGATCCAAGGCTTCCCTTCCCAGCGTTTTAGTGGCAACTTCCAGGCTTAATTGCACCACAGCAGCACAGGTCCCTGATAACTATTTTGAAATTTATAATACTGCTAGCCACCCCTTTTCACAGGGCTTATAATCAATTACCATTTTCCTAAATGCCTAGAGATGCAGCCAACAGTGACAGCGCAGGCATGAGCTCTACCACCAATGCAGGCATTCTGCCCAATTTATCGCTTATTTTGTAAATAAAGTTCGATTTTAAACATAATCAGATAATCAGCCAAATATACCTATAATTTACAGTCTAATTTGTATACATATTGAAATATTACTTGTACTTCGTAAATTTGTATAACTGTTAACTTAAAGAAAATTATAACTAACATATTATTTAGAGAATAATTGTTCCTTCACACAGAGCATCGAGGACAAAATTTGGAGAGATAACTGCAAGTGAGAACAAATTAATTTCTAAATCTGTTCATTTGACCAATCTGATTTCTCCAGTAATAATACATAGTAAACATATAAATTCCTGCATTTCCTCTGTAATTTCTTAAAGGAAGCTCAGTTGCTAAAACCCTAATGACACAGGTAAGCTTTTCCTCTCATTCTTAGAAGGCAGCTTAGAGCCAACAGACAGCAAACATAACTCACGCCAAACTGAGGCAGATTCAAAATAAGGGCATCATTTCTCCGGGACTACCTTGGAAATAGGCTCCTACCATTACTGGCCCCATTATCTCAAACATGCTTTAACACACTTGTACAAGCATGAGGAGGGAGGGAGGGGTGAAATGGAACTCCTTGAGTTTAATTTGCTCAGATTTCATTATGGAGTTAAGTTTCAATTGAGAATATACTATGTTAGGAAATTAAACTCAAAGACTGACTCTTCCGTTAGTCTGAAGACTCCACTAGGACAAACTAAAATATATCCCCTCTTACCTAACCGTCTTGCTATTTTTACAAAGTGGTCCACTAATAAGCTTAGATAATACAAACGAGAAGGTCAAAGGAAATTGCTTTCTAAATAAATCTGTGCATATTTAACAATACTGATAGAGTTGTAAGGACAAAAATCTATTAATTTTTTTTCACAGTTAGAAGGAAAGGGACCAAAGCTGCTGCATGTAAAGCAATGCCATTTAAAAACTAGATGCTGGCCCAGCGCAAGGCTCTGCCTGAAGTACATGTCTATGCTGGCCCAGCACAGGAAGAGCAAAAGGCAGGGAGATAAAAAAAAAAAAATCTAGATACCAATAACTAGAAATTTGAAAATTATTCTCTTGAAATGGTGTACCATTTAATACCTACTTTTTAAATGACTTGGACATTTCTAAAAACTTCTTTCAAAACTGAACTGAACTTCTGAATCAAGATTAACTTCAATCCTCTTGAACAACAAAGTCACAATAGAGAAATACACTGAGAAGGACTTACTGAATATCTACTATGTGTTACATTACCTTATTCTGATAAATCTATAAGGGAAGCAATACCTAAACCAGTACTAACACTAATACAAGGTAAAAATTTAACTCTTTGTGGTAAGCCTAATATGTATTAGAAACTCTAGCTAATGATTAATAATAGTCTTTACAAAAATAGTAATGTGTAAACTGCAAAAATAACTATTTAAGTCACTTTAAGAGAACTGTGAAAGAGAACAATTATAAAATAATTATGTATTATGGGTAGGATGGTGTACATCCATGATCCCAGCTCTTGGGAGGCAGAGGCAGAAAAATCCTGAGCTAGAGGCTGGCCTAGAATACAAAAAGGGATGCTGTCTCAAAAAAAATGTTTAATCATATAACATAATTCCAGTACACAAAGACCTGAAGCCTACAGGGTTAGGGTTCAGGAGGGCACCCGACAGCATCAGGATATATTGCAACTATGATAGTAGCACTAGTTACCTATCTTGCTCAAGAGTTCCAGAGTCACAGGGACCTTATTATTCTACATGAAGAGGCAGTGTTTCTAATGAATAACAGGGACTATACCAAGCTCATTGCTTTCTGTCTAAATTCAAATCTTTTTTTTACTAAAAATGAAGGCATTAGATAAACAACTGATAATTATTCTAAAGTTACAACTTGACAAAACTCAATGGGGAATCTATGCTCACAGAGTAGAGATCTTTTGAAAAAAGATGCATGCTGGGTAACCACTTTGCAACCATTAAATCTGTGTCCTTTACTAGTCCTAATAGGCTAGGAAATAGTCTTTTTAGAACAAAACTAAATATATTGTGAGGGTGTGATGGCATAAAATTACTCAGCTTCTCATATTTCTCCAAGGTATACATCTAATTTATCCACAGGCTTACTTTGTGCAGGCACTCTCAGTGATTAGTTAACTCAATTCAGCAGTATTGAGCTGCAAATGACTTATTCAGAGGAAAATGATTATGGGGAAATCTCTGAATTCCACATTATTTGAACTCTTATTCTAAGCTCATTTTTCAATTTCTATCAAATACTCTATAAACTTCCATATTCTTTGGAGACAAAGAATGTATCTCAGTAATGTAATTTTAATATCCACACACCTGAACAAGTTCTAAAACAGAATCCCAAAGGGAAAGCATGCAATTATACAATGGCTTCCCATTACCATGCCTTTTTAGCTTAAAATTGTTTAATGTCCAAATAATTAAGCCACAATGAGAGTTCAGCAAATAATCAGTGCAACAATATACGCCTTTTAAGAAGAGGTAAGACCTGGTATCTATTATTTCCTCACAAATAATGTTTTATATTTTAAAAAATCATCATCAAAATGTATAAACCCATTTGTGCATTCACCTAGGTAAATGCAATAGGATTAAGGCCAAGTTTAAGACTCCCTGAGGCATACAACTGCAAGGACTAGGAAGGAGGAGGCTTTGCCTGCTCTTGTCTGCATTTTAGTATGGCAAAGCTTCTCTTAGCTCACTTGGATCACACTGATCCTGACAAGCAGCTGTGAAAGAAACTGTTAACTGCCTTGAAACTGAGGCTGTGTGGGACTAAGAACTTGGTGTCCTAAAAGCTGTGGCTGGCCTCTCACTGATGACAGCTCAGGCTGGGGATTAATGTTAGGACCCAGTTAGAAGGTGCCACACTATTTTCTTGTCCAGACTTAGAAACTAGTTCCACAGATTAGCAGATCTCATGTTGTTATCGTCACATAACCTTCACAAGCTGAAGTCTGTGAGTGTGAATTAGCACCTTAGAGAGAAGGACAGTATGCAGGTCCTCTCAAAGGACTCAACCTGTGAAGTACCTGGAAGCTCCAGTGTTGAGCAAGTGTCTCAAGTCTAAAGGAAATCTGTCAGCTCACCAGCACTACCGCATACCTCAAAAACAATGAAACCAAATGTCCATCTCTAAAAACGTCTAAAATACACATTTATTCCAAACAAAAGAACCAAAAGAAAGATTGGCATTCATTTATGCTGTCAAATAAAATTCGTACCAGTTTTTACCCATCCTTTAAAATCATGACCTAAGGGCTAGGAACATATAGCTCATGGGAGTGTCTTGCTTAGCACGTGAGAATCCTGTGTTCCATCTCCAATGCCACAAAATCCCAGAGCACCTGCACCCCGTAAAACAATCCCTGTTGTGTGAGAGGGCAAGAGGTGACAGCTCACCGGGGTCAGCTGAGCCCTGGTGGAGCTGTAAGGGCATGCCAGTACTTTGATTCCTACCTCTAACAAACGGGACCTAAGACTAGGATTCTACACAGAGAATTCTAGATCCACTTCTCAATATTCCTCTCAGCAGGGGGAGCTAGCACTCTCATCTTGAAGGTCTAAACACATACCATGGAACTTAAAATTAAAATTTCAGAACGGTGAGACTACCCTTTTGAAAATCTCCACCCAAGAAAATTATTTAAGATTTGAAATTTACCTTTGTCTTGAAATTCCTGAAGATAGCTGCAAAAATAAAGAAAAATCAAGGCAAGGTCTAATTAGTAACAATATTTCAAATCCAAACTCTGTATTACAAACATACATCTAGAAAAAAAAAACATTTTCTGTCCTGAAATGACAATTCCTAAAGGCTTACAGAGTCATAATACATGCATTTAACTATGTAAAAAAAAAAAAAAAGAATTTTTATCAAGATCTAATAATAGAACATATCCTTATTATCTTTATTAATTTATTTGTTTATTTAGTCAGTGCACTAACCATTTAAAGGATTTTCTTTTTCAAAGTCTGAGGTATTTTCCACATTGATACTAAAATTTCCAAATATGTCCTCAGATGCTCAAAATAAATGCTTAGCACTTTGCTAGCATACTTAGAAAAAAATATATAACTATCAACAAAAAGGATATCTACATTTGAAACTATTATAGTGGAAATATATTCTGTCCTTTAAAAGTACTTAACATTAATAAACCAGAACACAAAACTTAACTCCATAATAAACATTAATTACAGAGTTATTTCCAAGTAGTAATAAAAGGCAAATGACTTACACAGACTTTACATCTTTTATCTTCTTAATGAGAGATTCTCTCTTTTCCTTGGCTTTCTTGGATAAATTTTCTCCTTTCAGTGTGTCTGCCACAAATGTTTCAACATCTAAACCATGAAATATAAAAACAGTATACAAATTATAGAAAAGAACCTTTCTGTGTGAAGACAAATAGGTCAGTGATTGTTTCTACACTTAAGTGTTAATATCTGTGCAATCTATGGTAGTTATTTATCAGTCCAAAGCATCGCAGTTGAAGTACAGTTAAAAAACTAAGTTGGACAAATCAGTTCACCACTTAGCTAAGTAAAATCTGTATATTGTACGCATGCTTAGCACAGCACATGCTATTCGGATGTTTGACATCATTAAACTAGGAGGAAACACACAAGTTTTAATAAACTACCGTGCCCCATAACACAAATTCTCTTCTGCAAAGCAAGCGGAAAGCTTTTATGCACGTGCTACTGTCGCTTTATAATTATTTTTTAAGTTGCCCTGAGAACCAGTCACAGCATTTTATAAAGATAAGCTAAAAGCCTCTGACAGCACTTTGCTTTCCCCGGTATCATCTATTTTCAGGAACACATAATATGTAATGCTTAGAGGAAAAAATAAATCCCCTTTTTTTCCTAGTCAAGATTCTCAAACACTATCCTCCGCCTTGCTACCTGCCCCACCCATGCTGGCTACCCTCAAGTCAGAAGACACCCACTTGTCCTTTGCTTCCCACCCTGCTCTTAGCTACCTGGAATACCATAGTTGAATAGAGAAGTGAGAAAAATGGGTTCTTCTACTATGTAAAAATACAGAGTCCAAGAAACAGATTTCTATGGCTTTGTATAACATTTCCCACAGCCTCTTCTGAAATTTCAGTAAACTCCTAAATATTGTGTTGGCTGACTCCTCTCCTATAAAGTTCCACAAAGTCTTTGCTGCTTTGACTCCTAGACATCCATTATTATTGTTCATAAAATACTGGATAGCTTGCTTACACATATTTTATTTTCAGAATTTCATGGCTCACTTTAAAATATCTCTTAGAGAATTACATTAAAATGTTAAACAAATCACCTACATCCCATACCAGAAAGATGTGTGACTTACTTTCTTTTTCTCTAACTACTTTGTCTCCTAACTTATAGTGATAAAAAGATCAAAACGTAATATTACACATAAGTACTGAAAAGTGCAATAATCTCAATTGTATTCATATTTAACCATTTAAAACCTACTATATAACCTAGAATCTAATCAATTTTAAATTCCTGATTATAGAAAGTATTTTGTTCCAATGAGGAACATGGATGAAGCTGTTACAGATTCACAATAAATGCATATTTTTTTGCTAAGCCAATAATACAAGGAAAAAAATAAGATTAAAACATGAAACAACCTCTTAACAGCAAATATAAGTTAAAAGTAAGTATCAAACGAAATGAAAGCAAAATGTTCTGGCTCCTCTTTCCTTCTGTGGCCCCTAAAATATGAAGGAAAGAGGCAGAGGCAGAGGTCAGCAGACCTGGGACAAATTCTCCTGTGGGTTCAAAAGAGTAAAACTTGAAGCAGCAGCTTCTACCCACAGGAGCAGGAGCAGGCCACCTCTGGACAAGCCGACTGTAGCTGAAAGAGATCATTGGCTTCCCTAGTATCCATCCATACGGTCTATCTTTAAAAAGTGGACCAAGAATTAGCAGGCTACTGCAGCTAGCCCTCCCCAACCCACCCTACACTTGCAAGACTCACAGACACATAGACTGGTGAACAGTCTGCTTAATGTTATTTTCATTCAATGTTTGTCTTTAATTCCCTCTTCCACGAGTATTTAATTGCCTATTTTACATTTTCATTATGCAATCCCAGTTTAAACAAACAGGATCTATTTTCTATCTCCGGAAGCAATAACAGAACAAATTACTGCCCAAGAGTTATTTCTTTAAAAGGTCATTTCAGTTTTATAAAAACTCAGAAAACCACCACAAAGACGCTGCATGTTCAACTTGCTGTTTCCTAAAAGCCTACCCAATGTGTCTGGAAAATGGGAACCCATCCCTCTATTTTGAGAAAACGTTTGTTGAAAAAGTGCAGGAAAAATCCGAATTTCTCAAGGGGAGGACTAGGTATGGAAAAGGTCTATACTTTTAAAGTGATACGTTTAATATATTTATTCCCAAGCTTTTTCCTAGAAAATGCTTTACTAAGGACGATTTTTCCAAACATTGGCTTTCTCCATAATTCTCCAGAAGGATACAGGGAACAAACTGCTTTGCTGGGGGTGGTGTTTAACGAGAATTTTAGCTGGGAAAAGCTGCAATAAACTGGATTGTTGGTTGCCAATAGACTTGGTTGGTATTTAAGCTTTTGAAGTCTTAAAATATACAGTGAGTCAGATCTAACGGATGAAGTACGCCAGCCTGCTGGCAGCAATAGCGGTACTGCGCAGCTTGCCGACTTTTCTCCCCGGCGCTTTTGCCAGCCCTGGAACAGGGATCACAGACCAGGCTGTCCAGGGGTGCTCCAGCCTTGCCCCCAGAAACCAGCCCAAATCCAGACAGCCTTAAACCTCCGGCTCTTGTCCACGTAGCTGGGAACAGAGAGCTGGGCACAGAGCAGCTGAGTTTGGGACAGCCACGCTAGACAAATGGGGCTGGATCTGCGGCTTTGTACCTCAAAGCCAGAGTAATATTTCAAAAGGCAGCAATAAAACTCTTGGGTAAATCAAGCGCTCCTCTGGCTGGTTGGAAAAGAGATTTGAAGCTTTTTATTGTGCTCTAAATAGCCCTGCAAATGGTGAAATAGCCTGCCGCGGTGAGCTAGCAAGCCGCCATGGCCCTTTTTTTACCTTCCTTTAGAGGTCGTGTCCTCCTGTTCATATGTAGATTTCCCTGACTCCTTTCTGTAATTCTGGGGAACGTGGTAATTTTACTACAGGAAAAGGTCAGCCTGCACAGGCTGGCCCCTAAGCCCAGGGACTGAGACTCCCTTTTTCTCTGAAAGAGAGGTTTTATTTTACCCACGGGCGCCAGCCACGAAAGAGCGGGTTTGAGGGGTGGGAGGCGGCTACTGGGCTTATGCCAATAAGGCCTGGAAAAGAGGGTGCCACCAACGCAAAAGACCGATGGGGTACCAAGAAAGGCCGCAGGTCAGCACAGCCTGCATCTCACTGAGGAATCACCTCCACTTCCATGGGCATCAACTGCAAGTTGGCCACAGGAAAAGTTATCTCCGTCAAAGTAAACGTGGTGGTAATTTGTTGCTCCTGTTACACCTTAACTTTGTCAAGGGTAAGCCATCCAGTGGGAACAGCTGTAAAAGTCTGGGGCAAGGCAGCTGAAAGATCAGATTTACAACTGCTTTGTCCATAAATGTTAAGGTCTGAAAACACAATGAAAAGATGACGTGGTCTGAGAGCCCAGCAATCCTTGTGCAGTTACATCAGAGGATCACTCCGCAGACAACTGAGCCCTGAGAAGTGAGCACTTAAACAGCCTGCTCACTGAGTGGTTCTTCCAGTCTCCTTTCTGTTTTCTTTTTCTTTATACGTGTGAACCCCTAGAAAAATTGCCACCCTGCCTTCCTTTAGACTGACTGAGGACAAGTATCACACTCACACACACACACTCACACACTCACACACACTTTTTTTTTTTTAAACCATCTTCCATGGTAATCCAACAGTAAAAAGGTACAGGGACAAAAGTCTTCCAATGATAAACTCCTCCACGAGGCAGTCAGCATTCAGCACCTGTCCTCACAAACCCCTACTCTGGAACAGCCTAGATAGAAGAAGACCTGCAGCCTGGAGGTGAGAACAAGGTAACCTCCCTCTTCTCTCTACCTAACACACACACCACCTCTGTGCTGGCCTGAATCTGTCTAAAGGAGAAAACAAGAACTGGGGTGAGCCACCGTTTGCTGAGTCTCACATCAATAAAATAACTGTAAAGACCAACCCTGGTCCCCCAGATGGCTTTACTATTTAACCCCACATGTCTCCCTACTTTATGGTGGGAACCAGATTTTACTTTGTTCAATGAGCTGTCAGTCACCCCAACTTAATGTGTTAACTTAAAGCCTACACTTTCAGCTGCCATCAGAACAGAATCACACTTTCTGTGAAAACAGGGAATGGTCTGACCAAACAGCTACTGAGGAAAATATAAAAATCAATTCAACCAGGCACATGCAGATCAATGGAGCAAAACACCCAAAGTTGGAAAATGGCTAATTGAAAATTTATTGATTGTTCTAGCCAATGCCTTCCCCTGAATTACCTTGCACTTTTGCATGTTACTGCTGAACTGTGGACTTTTAAACATGACAAGAGACATGAAGCAGCACAGATTACCGAGTGCAAGGGGTGAGGCAAATCTGAGTTTTATAATCCAGTCGGCTACAAAATTCTTAAAACTGGCGATACAAGCCAAACGCTTTATTATGATAAAAGGCTGGGCTGTTGAAAGAGAAGGCTGGCCATCTTTCACCCTCTTTAGGTTTATCTAATCAAAAACTTTTCACCACACACTTCAAAGAAACCACAGTGAGTAACACACACGTCTGAGATTTACACTATTCCCACCCACCATTGGGTAGCACCTAATGTAATGTGTTCAGAATGTGATTGGAAGAGAAACGTAAGCTCAGTAGGATGAAAAAGATAGACTTGGCTTTAATTGAAAAAGACAAACTAAATAAATAATGAGGATATAAAACCTAGCCTGTGCCACTTTTATCACCCATATATGACACTTAATATTCAATTTATGGGCAACAACTGAACTGTGTTTCAAACCACCAGAGCCTTTCCCTCCTCGTGTCCTTACCTTCTCTCTACAAGCACTTCAAGGCGAGAATCAGCAGAGATAAACATAATTGGAAAGTTTATTTTTAGTACAGTTAGATGTTTTGAAAGAGACTAATGTTGATTAAGATTACATTAACGATTTAAAATACACATACTTTCAAGAGCCTTACTTAGTAATCCAAGGAAAAATACCTTCACTGGAAAGCCATGCTAAAATAGCCCCCAACAAGAAAAAAGAAGGTGTTTTACTCTTAAGTAAATAGATAAGTAATTTTCCTAATGCTACCTCTTCATTTCCAGATACTATTTGACCCAGACAAAATCTCTATAAACGTCTGGACCCTTGGTTTGCAAACACATATCCATATTTGTAGAGGGAAGGATCTTAGGTGCCATAGGTTGATCTCACGTTCAGATCCAATGTTCTCTTAGCGACTTTATCCTCATTAGTTGCTGCTGCCAAAATGGGGAGGCTTGTCCTGGCTCTGTTGGATAATCCAGGTAAGAAGGTGGCTACTGGTGACTCAGTAGGTGGCACTCTTCCCTTTGCATACTCAGCCAGTGCTCCAGAAGGAAGCTATGAACACTAGATATACCATAAATAATTCTTATAAGGAAAATAAAGCTAAAATGGTAACCAAATTATAAACAGGAATTGGAAAGGTGAGAAACAAGCCATAGTGCACTTGGCATTGAAAAACCCTACCTTGGTTTCAACTGAATTGCATTCTTTATCAAATGCCCCAAACAGTGTTATCTATTACACTGTGTGAAGGAGGTGAAAGAAGAAAAAAAATGTCCTGGAAATCCCCAGTAGGGGGAAAAGGCAATATTTCTAACCAAAACTGCCATCTGAACAAATCTCAAGGTCACCTTGCTAAAACCATATAGTCACTTTCTTATGGCTTGTTCAATTTGGTTTTAATTTTTCAGTACCCTGACGGTTATTTTCTTCTAACAGTGGTTTTATTTTCTAATTTATTAAAAAGGTAACACTTCCCGCTTAGAATCTGTTGTCATGATATGAATGGATGAGAATGAGTGCAAATATCTGATTGCGAACTCCTAGCAGCCCCGTCCTTCCAGGGTGATTAGACCAGTGAGCGCTGCGGGCAGCAGGCAGCACTCCCAGGGCTGTTCACCTGCCTGCCAGAGGAGAACCCACATAAATCAAGGCCATGCTTGCTATTAGTTCTAGTCAAAATATTTGGGTATAAGGTAAGATTAAATGGCCAAGGCTTGGGGCTCTCCTTTGGTTTGAATTATCCAGGATAAACCTGTTCTTTCATTGTTTGGGGGGGGGGGTGTGTCAAAGGTTGATTCAACAAAATTTTATATAAACTGTACTAAAAAGGAATAATTTAACATTTATTTTTAAAAAAATAAAGGCATTTAATTTTTAGTACATTGATTCCATAAAAAATATAACTGTTCAAACTATTACACTGTCATTCTTTCAAGGATATTACTAATTGAGAGTTAAGAGTAGTAACTTTATTTTTGCATTTCCATTCAGTTACTTTTTTAAAGGAAAGGCATGAAAAGAGGACAAATATTGAAATGGTAGTGAAAAGCTACTGTAATCAAAAAGCAAAACAATGACAAAGAAAAACCATGATTAAAAAAAAAAAAAAAACATAAATTTGAGCACCTATTTCAGCAAACACTTGTGTGGCATCTGATGATTTACATGACGAGCATAGGAAACATAAAGTGAGATTATTTTCTTTCTTGTGAAAGCAAAGGACTTGAAACTCCTGTAAAGGTTGGTTTCTAACTAATTCACACTGTGTCATGCATTTTAAGAACCTTGACTGCTTAAAACTACCAGGATCAATATCTCTTCTTCAATTTAAAAAAGAATGCGCTATCTTTATATCTATATACCATAGAGCTATGACAACAATACCTCTAAAATCCAAGTCAATGCAATCACTTCGTTATAATTTTATACTTCTAAATTGTACCATGCACTTTCTCCCAAGAACACCTGAGTGACAGACTTGTCGTCATCCTGCCTCCCCACAAGATTCAAGGGACAAGTGACTACTGAGAGCCTCTAAGGATGTTAATTACACAGAAAATCTTAACAACTTTCTTTGAAAGTTTGTTTAAAATTGTTTTAAGCCATGAAGACTAGCTCACTTTTCTCTATTCCTTTACCATAGATCACACCCACGAGCTAAAAACATCTCCTAAGAATAAAAAGTAATGCTAACTTGTAATCTGCAAAGTTATTGTTTTGATATTTGTTTCTAATCTCTTATGTATTTTATAAAAAACTAATTTCAAACATTATGCTAGTTCAACCTCTAATTTAAAAGATGGCAGAACTAAACAGGAAGTTAGGATTAGCAGGTCAATGTATAATCCTGCTCTCTTTACAGGATACAGGAGAGAGCGAAAACAGTCTGTAATCTGTGAGGGTCAGTGGGTGACGGGTGTTGTAGCCACACATCATAGGATGTTGGAAGAGTGGCTGTGGGTCCAAGCTTTAGAAGTAAAACTGGGTTTGTTTATTTTTTTAATTACAAATATGGACCACTTAAAAACGAAGACATTTCTGGAGCAAAACATTTTTCTGATCTAATTATTAAGATATTTTTCTAAACATGCAATTCCTGCATTGCCTCCCCTCCATAAAATGTTAACTGTAATGAGACCAAACTGGTACTCCTCTAAGCTCTCATATAAGAAAATAAAACACTTCCTTAAATCAGCATCGACAGTTCTTTCATCATTTCTCTTAGTGATATCCATTAATGATGAGAAGCATTTCTCAGAGTGACATAGCACACCCTCACCCTGCATGATGTTCATACAAACACAAGTCTCCATCCACACATAATGCAAACAACCCAACAGCTTAACAGGGTATTATCTGATGCTTGGTCTCATACTGTTGCAACTGTAACTTACTAGTTCAAATGTACCTTTTAGAGGACATTGTTTTTAACGATTAAAATACACAGCACAAGCATCTAAGCGAAACTTTTTAATCCAGGATCTATATTGAAAGGAATGTTTTAGAGATAACCAAACTAAAATTATTCCATTTCCAGATGTTAGCATCTACAAGACAAAGTATATGGTGGTATCTAAGACCATCAGGATAGGTGAGACTTGTGATACTCTAAAAAGATGTATTTTTTACTTTGTGCAGAACTATTGAGCTTTTCTTGATGCTTAGTGGAACTACACACCTCCAGACATTACTGACCTAACCGAGGAACTGAAGAACCACATTTCAACTCCTACAAGTAAGTTCCTATAAATGGGAATGTAAAACCAAAAAGGGGAAGATGAGGTTGCAAAGATGAAGTTCCTTGATCACATGATACAGGAAGTAGGAGTTTTAACACAGCCTTCCTTTTTCACTTTTAATAGTTACTGAGGCTGAAGAAATAGTGGCTATTTGAAAATCGGGCACCCTTCAAAACTATAAACATGTTTGACCTGACTGTTCAAGAAAATGGGGGTGGGGTTGGAAATAGTACCTTTTGGCCTCCTAACTCCCAACACCTGCGGCCCTGCAGAGTCTTTGCAGGCACCTGCATCCTTACTGGCCTGGCCACCCAGGAACTAGTGCTTGGACTTCTGCTTTCGCAGTTCTCAAACATGCATTCATCAACATTTGCTGTCCATCTCCCGCCCTCACATTCCGGTCTTCATGAAACGCATAACTGTCCGGCTCTCCAGGGAGGATCAGCACATTTCAGCATACACGCCCACTCCCTTCTAGTCCCGACATCCCAGTCCCCCTATACGGCCCGCCCCCCACCGTCCGCATAGGGTGAGGGCTAAGCGCTTCTGTCCCTGCCGGCTCGCCGTCCCCGCGCCCCCGCCCCCAGCGTCACCGCCCCCTTCCCGCTCTTTACCTGCCAACAGGTTCCTAATTTCCTCAGGGAGAGGGCCGGGAGAGGAGGTACAGCTGGGGTTGGGCATGATAATGGCTTGGACCTAGACTCGCAATAGCGGTCCGAGTAAGCACCGAGAGGCTACGACTCCGGACACGGCCAGTCCGAAACTGCCAACAAGGAAGTCACTGGCTCTCCAGCCAGCGGTCGCTGGACGCCCGGCCCTGCCCCCTCCCCGCCCGGGAGAATGAGGCGGGGCTATGGGTGAAGGGGCGGGGAGACCGGCCTTAAAACCTGACTGCGCTTGCGTAGACCTTGCTTTCTGAGTGTCTGAAGAAAGCGCCTCCGGGTAGACCACGCCCACACACCGCCGGGCAGGCCACGCCCATACGCGGAAGCGAGCAGGAGGCGAGGCCTCCGAAGGAAGGGAGCGAATTGGAACTGTGTCACCTGACCGGGCCTTGAAGCTCGTCCGCGCCATTTTTGTTACTGGTATGTCAGCCACACCTCTCTTTCTCCAGGATTCCGGAAAATAAAGCCTCCGCAAGGCTTACGCACTTTCCCTTTAAGGGGTCATCTAAATACTGGTCGTTCCCACCAAGGTTTAAACCCCTGTCTGGTAACCCACCAAGAAGTTTCTACCATTACCCCTCAACTGGCATGGCTTTCTTTGTCCCACTAGATGAAGGTAACGGAGTCCCATTTTCCGCCAATCCTTCCTGAGAGTCTTAGTCCTAAAACGGCGGAGCGTTCTGATTGGCGCTGACATTACTTTCCTACTTATTCTTGGTGTGGTTGATTTCTGACGGAATTAGTTCTAGATATTATCCTTGTAGGGTCAGGCACCTGAAATGTGCCAGAAAGCCACCTGTACCGTTGCCCACTCTAAGTATTTTTTCATTGCAAATAGTGCTTAGAACAGTGAAAATATAAAATTTACTTCAATCTAGTCAGCAAAGGTTGAGTCTTTCAATATTACACATTTACACTTAAAATCCAAAAAGTTCTGGGTCCTTTAGTCTTTAAAATGGGTGGTGTGTGTGTGTGTAGAAATGATAATTACATTCAAGTGCCATCAACCTTTACAATCCATTAAAACCTACTGTGTAGACATATTTGTCATGAAGATGACGCTACCAGAGCTACTGAAGTACAAAAAAGGATGATACAAGTCTTCAGAGAAGAACTGACAAGGGAAAACATTTTGAATGTAAAGTGTGTATTTAGTTAAAAATATGCTTGGAAAGGTGACTAATGATACACATCAAGTTGCACCTTCCACTTTCCTTTGCCAGGCACATCATTTTCAAAATGACATATGAATATCACCTACCTACATTGGTAGAAACAAACAGTGGTTTGTTTGTTATTATTTCTTCTAGGTTGTGCTCAGAATGTTGTGTCAAAGATCCAATCAGGAGTATGTTTGTAGGAGGCACAGTATGGTGTGGGGGAAGGGGGTGCCTCTGTGAGACATGCTGAGATACCAGCACACGAAGGTATAGTATAGAATATTTTGGGCATGGGGAGGGGAATTGAGTGGAGACAGAGAAAAGCAGAGGGGAGGGAGAGGGGGGGAGAGGGGGGGGAGAGGAGGCGAGAAGACAGGAGAGGAGAGGAGAGGAGAGGAGAGGAGAGGAGAGGAGAGGAGAGGAGAGGAGAGGAGAGGAGAGGAGAGGAGAGGAGAGGGGTCGGGGAGGGAAAGGAAGGGGAGAGGAGAGGAGAGGAGAGGCAGACTATAAGCATGTAGAGAGCACAGGGAGGCGCATGGAGAGAGACGGTAAGGAGCAGGAGCAATAGAAGAGAAGGGAGCAAGAGAGAGAGGGAGAGAGAAGGGGGGCAAGCAGCCCCTTTTATAGTGAGTCAGGCACACCTTACTGTTGCCAGCTAACTGTGAGGCGGTGCCTAGACTAAATGCCAACACATGTACCCTGCAGCTTTCTCCTTCTCCTCCTCCTCCTCCTCCTCCTCCTCCTTCTTCTTGTTCTTCTCCCTCTCCCCACCTCTCCCTCTCCCCCTCTTCCTCTTCCTCTTCTTCTCCATTTATCTATTTATTATTTTGTTTTCAAGACAGGGTCTCTCTGTCTTAGAACTTACTAGACCAGGCTGTCCTTGAACTCACAGAGCTCCACCTGCTTTTACCTCAATGAGTGCTGAGATTAAAGGCATGTGCCACTATCCCAGCTTTTTTTTTCTTTTTTTTTTCCCCCTCCACTTTTCTTTAGACCAATGTTCTTTATACTTTAGTCGGCCTTAGAATCACAGAAAGAAGCTACTAAAGTATGGAGCCTAAAATCCTATCAAATAAATTGGGATTAAATGGAAAACAGTATTTAATTTAATTTTGGTTTTGAGAACTATATTACTACTGTTTCCTAACTCTTAACAAAGTAAAATTTGTAATAAGTGTCATCTTCAACTAGAATAAAATAGTTCTATTAATATTTCATCAAAATGACTGGGGGACAGCGCAGAGCATCAGAGCAATGTGCTTAGCATGTACAGTTAGCAGTACCAAGTGAGTACATACCTGTGTCTTTCAGATTGTACTAGTAAAAATTAACACTCAAACGTACTATGACATTTCTGTCATTCTCAAAGAGATGACATAAAACATTGATTTTAAAAAGGAAAATTGAAATCTATAGGTACCTATATCTTACAAAACAGCAAAAACAAAAGCTTAATAAGTAAAACATGCATAATAATAACAAAAAAGACATCTCCAAAGTGTCTGTTTAATCAAAATGGAATCCAAAGTCCCTACCCAGATGAGCAATGTGATAAGTTATTAGAAAAAAAAAAAAGAGTGCTGAAAATTAGAATTCTCTCTTGTGGGGTTAAAAGTGAATTTCATTCTTCCGACTTGAAAGAATTAAGAACTGTTAATAAACTACAAACTCATCCACTTTTCTAAATAAGAAACTATTGCATAGACAGTCTGTGTTAGGAAAGATTATCCCTTCCTTTACTCTTGTCCTACAGAATTTTCTGTCCTCTCACATGTTTTATTAAGAGGCTCTAAATGTTTCAATACTTTGTTGCCTTCAGAAAGAACTGACTACATTTATTTTTATTCGTGTGTCTTTTTTATTTGTACTCCATTCATTCCACAAAGGAATTGAGGTGATTTGCTCTGTATCAAATAGACAGCTCTCTAGAGTAGATCAAATGGGCAGTGTCTGCTCTGCTCATTATGACAAGTCATTCTTGTTAGCAAGAGACAAGAAACTATTAAAATTGCCTTAAATGTAGAGCATCTAGGAGTCCAAATCAAAAAGGCAATACCAGAAAATGGACTTTTTTATGAAACACACTTCCTCTAGCAAGCCATTCTGAGACACAGGCCCATGATGTATTCGCTTAGGCAATGTTTAGTATATGCCATGATTTCTACTGTTTATTATTAAAGTTACTGGATTGATTGTAAGATGGAAAGAGAAAGAGAGGCTGAAAGAAATTGTTCCTGTTTCTCTTGTTTTCATGCAAAAATTAGTAGAGAAATCAAATTGTACTTTTCATACTTTAGTTGCATTAGGATGATGATGATGATGATAATGATAATAATAATAAAAGAAACTTTAAATCTCAACCCAAAAGAGACTGAGGCCTTCATACCATTCCACAGAAAAATACTAGACTCTAGGAATAGCTCTTGATTTTTTTTCTCAAAAATAGATCACATAACATATAGCAAGGACACATGCTCCACTATGTTCATAGCAGCCTTATTTATAATAGTCAGAAGCTGGAAAGAACCCAGATGTCCCTCAACAGAGGAATGGATACAGAAAATGTGGTACATTTACACAATGGAGTACTACTCAGCTATTAAAATCAATGACTTCATGAAATTCTTAGGCAAATGGATAGAAGTAGAAAATATCATCCTGAGTGAGATAACCAGTCACAAAAGAACACACATGGTATGCACTCACTGTTAAGTAGATATTAGCCCCAAAGCTTGGAATACCCAAGATACAATTCACAGACCATATGAAGCCAAGAAGAAAGAACAAAATTCAGATGCTTCAGTCCATCTTAGAAGGAGAAACAAAATACTCACAGGTGTTAGAGGGTAAGAGGGACTTGGGAGGAAGAGAAGAAGGACAGGCAGAAAAGGGGGGTGGGCAGGATCAAGTATGGAAGGAGTCAAGGATGATATATAGAGGGTCAGGAATTTAAACAGAGGTGTGTAGCAATGGGGGATGGGGAACTGGGGATAGCCACCAGCAAGTCCCAGATGCCAGGAAAGCAAGAGGCTCCCAGGACCCAACAGGGATGAGATTAGCTGAAATGCCCAACAAAGGGAAGAGAGAACCTGTAGAAACCATATTCAGAGGTTAGGCAAGGCCCCCTATTGGGGGGAGGGGGCACCCACTTATCTCCAAATTTTTAACCCAGAATGGCTCCTGTCTAAAGGAAGTATGGGACAAAGTATGGAGCAGAGACTGAAGGAAAGGCCATCAGAGACTGCCCCACCTGGGGATCCATCCCATGTACAGATACCAAACCCAGACACTATTGAGGATGCCAAGAAGTGGTTGCTGACAGGAGTCTGTTATAGCTGTCTCCTGAGAGGCTTTGCCAGAACCTGACAAACACAGAGGCAGATGCTCACAGCCAACCGTTGGACCCCAACAGGGACCCCAGTGGAGGAGTTAGAGAAAGGAGTGAGGGAGCTGAAGGGGTTTGCAACCCCATAGGAAGAACAGCAATATCAACCAACCAGACACCCCCCCCAGAGCTCCCCGGGACTAAACCACCAACCAGAGTACCCATGGAGGGTCCCATGGCTCCAGCTGCATATGTAGCAGAGGATGGCCTTGTCTGGCATCAATGGGAGGAGAGGTCCTTGGTCTTGTGAAGGCTGGATGCCCCAGTGTAGGGGAATGCCAGGGTGGGAAGGCAGGAGTATTAAATTAAATACTGTTTTCCATTTAATCAGAATTTCTTTGGTAGAACTTTAGGCTCCATGCCTTAGTAGCTTCTCTCTGTGATTCTAAGGCAGACTAAAGTATAAAGATCATTGGTCTAAAGAAAGCTGGAGGGAAAAGAAAAAGAAAAAAAAAGCTGGGATAGTGGCACATGCCTTTAATCTCAGCACTCACTGGGTAGGGGAACACCCTCATAGAAGCAGGGGCAGGAGCAGGGGATGGGGGTTCTGGAAGGGAAACCAGAAAAGGGTTTGAAATGTAAATACATAAAATAGCCAATTAAAAAAATAGATCGTCTATTTCAAATATATATATATATACATATATATATATATATATGTATATATATATATATATAAAACTACACCCCTTTTTTATTACTTTCAAGATAAATGTAGAGTGCTGAACAAGGACATGCCCGCAGGCCTATATTTAAAAGAATGTAGGTGTGCCTAGAAGGAAAGTAGACAATGGCCAAACACAATTTACCTTTCCCTCCCCCAACCCTCTCATTTTCTTTTTTGGCTAGCTTTTGTAGTCTTATGAAGAAAGATTATCCTTAGGCATAAAATCTGTTGTTTAATTTTTCCATAATAAAAGTTAACAGCTTTTGTTACACACTTATGATGGTCAAGAATCCACAAGCAGATTGACATGATCCTGGCTCAACATCTCTCATGAGGCTATATGGCAGTCATTCACAGATTTGACCGTAGCTAAGAGGATCTGACTGAAGATAACTCACCCATGAACTTCTGGTTGGCACCCGTTGTTCCTCTTTGGCCACTGGGAATGTTCTTGACAACATAGGTTTTTCTTCAGGATAGATGAGTGCCAGGATAGAGCAATGTAACAGCTGGCTTTTCCAGAGCAAGTACCAAGAGATGAAGCAACTAAGACAGATCTGTGCTCTTGTAAGCTGGATCTATTAGACAAAAGAAGTAACTGAGGTGATATTTAGTTCTAAGTTTAACCCATTTTTTTTTTCTGAACCTGTCTTTTAAAACTTGTAAATTTTTAAACCTGTCTTTCAAGTCATCTAGTAGTAGCTTGTAAAGGGTATTTAGAAATGAAGATTTGTTTCCTAACTGTATTTCCATTTGAAGTTTCTAGGTATGATGTGAGTTTATCATTATATAGCAGTAAACATGAAAAATTGCATTCCCATTGGAACTCGTGTGAATTCATCCACCCTAAAAGCTGTAGCATTGAACCCAGTGAGAGCCAGACGATTCTGATAGAGCTAGCTCATGATTGAGCCTTTAGGTTCTACTTCCTTTGTCTTAGTTGTTTGTGCCAGAGATCTAGGTCACAGCCTATGCTTACCAAGCAAGTGTGCTACCACATTTCCAGCCTATGCCATAGCTATCACACAGGTTATAAAGTTTATTAAGATAACAAGGCAGCACACTTATCCACTCAACTTGCTGTCCCTCTGATTTGCACACACATGTACTCAGATCCTTTTCTGTCCAGGCCAATTCATTTTAATATAAGAATAATAAACAGTTTTCCATGGATTGGATTTGAGCTCCAAGACATTCTATCTTTAGGATTCTGCCAGTTAGAAATAAGATGAGAGAACCCTCCCTCTAGTTCTGGATCTGTCAGATAGTTGGTTCCTACCTAATCATAAGCCCCCTCTTCCTTTCCAGACTCAATGCACACACACCTCGCCAGCAACCTACACAAGGCCTCATGCATGCTAAGTTTCAACTGAGCCCTACCACCAGCCTAGCTGTGAAAGACTCCAAAACTCCCAAAGGGAGGCACTTACTCAAGCCTCGGGTCAGCCGCGCACCCAAGAAGACACTGAGACCGGTACTTAAGATGTATAGGGAGTAAGATTTAATACAACAACGACAAGAAAGCAAACAAAACAAACAAAAAGCACATATACCAGATATCTGGGGTCGGACCTCATGCAGCCTGCAAGGTGCAGAGGAGATCCGGCCCCTAGCCCAAATTTTCACAGGCTTTTATAAGAGGAGGGCAAGGGGGGAGCAGGGCAGGGAAAATACAGTTTTTACGTCACTAAGTGATTCAGCCAAGGGTTTTTCCAAAGTGCTTTTGCAACCGCGTCCCACACTTTGGCCATGTACTTGATTCATTAGAACTGAGGTTTTTACTCACACCCTTATCTCAAAAATGTCCCTGGCACAGTCCTTAGTTGGGAGGGGTAGGACTGGGTTCGTTCCAGGAAACCCTTATCTCAGAAATGTCCCCGGAACAGTTTTCATTTGAGAGGGGGTCTGACTCTGGTGTGAGAGTTCAGAATGTACTCTGGGGTGAGAGTTCTGGAGGGTTCCGGGAACAATCTCCAGATGGGAGGGGTAGGAGGGCTCTGAGTTGGAGAGTTCAGTAATTTTCCTCTTTCATTCCCCCCTTCTTTTAGTAAATAATTCTAATCTTAGAATTTCAGATACTGCATAATGCACCAAATGAAAGACTCTATTTTAACATGGGAACAAAAACAGAATAAGAAGCATTAGTAAACAGAACTAGGCAGGGGCCCTTTTAGCGAGGCTTGAGGGTCTGGGCATGATGTAGGTGCACGTAGATCAGATCTCTGGCTGGAACTGGTGAGATGTCCTTGGGATACCCAGCTCGTTTACTGTCTCAGCTGTTGGGATCCCTGGAGCAATGTCGTCCGTGTACTCAGTCCAATTTTTCCCAGTTGTGACCAGACCACCTGCAAGCCTTTTAACTTAGCATACAGAGCATTATTAACAACATAGGTTTAAACACATCATTTGAGACTATGATGGGCATAGGAGTTTCATAAAAGATCTTAAAAAGAGTAAAACTGAATTAAGAAATAGGGCATAGGGAAGGAACACCAAGTCTGTGCCAGTCTCTACGATTAATTTAGTCAAGGTCTGTCATAGAGTTTTAAACTAATTTTTATCTATCCTGAGCTCTGAGGTCTATACACACAATGTAATTTTTGACCTCTGAATACTTGGCCACACCCTGACTTACCTGGGCAACATCATCTGACACTATTGCTTTTGGCACTCTGAACCTTGGAAAAATTTTCTTCAATAATCTTCTTGATGACTATGTGAGCAGTCTCATTTATCCATTTTGAGAACGTTTTTTCTTAGTAAAGTTTATTTCTCAGTTGATGTCAGGTCTGTCTTTTCAAGGGAGGACTAGTTTTCTTTCTTTCAGTTTTTACCATTTTATACAGGGTTTCTTTTACCAGTCTTAATTTGTCTATAACTTGATAGTCTTCAGACTGCCAGGATCATTGCTCTTTGGGATGCCTGTTTTTGGCGGTTAGATCTGCCATCTGATTTCTTTTGTTCACAGCATCTTAGGTCTTTTTCTGTAGATGTCAACAGCTCTCTTTGTCTGTATATTGTTCCATACAGTGGCAAAAGCATACCTGCTGTCAGTGTAGACTTTTATAAAGCTTGTATCAAAGCCACAAGTTTAGCTTTTTGGGCTGAAGTCCCTTTAGGGAGGCTGCTGGCCTAGATCACTTGCTTTTTGTCCACCGCTGCACTGCTGTCCCCGCCTTCCGCTTACCTTCAATCGTGAGGCTACTGCCTTCCGTGTACCAGCTCAAACTCTCAGGCCAAGGCTGATCTGATCTTTACTTGCCGAGGTAAGTAGCCCCCTCTGTTGGTAGATGGCCCCATGGATATGAGCTGCTTTTCATCAACTACTGCTGCTCCTGTGACAAAGCTGCTGCCATCTGTGTACCAGGCAGGCACACCTGGCCAAGGCTGATCAGTCAGATCTCTCCTTGTTCCAGTTTCCTCAGCCAGGACATCAGCACATTGATGTACAGGAGTGGAGTCATCCGCCAAGGAGCAGTAAACTCTGGTAGTGGGTATAGTCACATGCTGACCCAGAGTAAGCTTGTCAGCGTCTTTAACAAGCAGGGCTGCCTTTATGCTGTCAAAGGCTTCAACAAAAAGCTCTGATAATGTGTCCATCAGTCAGGGGAACAATTGGATCATGTTTTCCAGAGCATTAGTCAGCCATCGGTCAGGGGGCTGAACCACACTTTTAGGGCATGTGCCAAGTTTTGTCTCAGAGTCAGTTTATCTGCGTCCTTGACTAGAAGCCACTATGTGCAGACAAGCAGGTCATCTTACAGTCACCAGGTCTAATTTTCACAAGTATGCCACCGGTCTTTTTCAGGGTCCCAATCTCTGAGTAAGAACCTCTTTGGCAATTCTTTTGTTCTCAGTCACATCTAGGAGTCCCAAAGTTGGGGACAACATTAGGGCAGTCTCAATAGCATCTAAGGCCATCCAAGGTTGTTCTTTATTTTTTATACGAAGGGCTGTTTATCTTTTTAATTCAGCAAAACCTGGAATCCACAGTCTGCAAAGGCCTGCAGTGTCCAGGAACCTTTTAAACTTGCTTTGCACTGGTCAGTGGAGGAATATGAAACACAGTCTCTTTTTAGCTGCTTTTAACAGGTAGGCCACCGGTCTCTTTTAAGGACTCAGCTTCTGTGTTAGCACCCCTTCTGCTTTTTCTTTACTTTCAGCCACAAACAGGTGAAGGGTTTGGTCATGAGGGGGGGCTCCTCTTCTTTTTGTTAGGGCAGTCTCTCACTCAGTGCTCTTTTTCTTTAACAGATAACAGTAAACACTTTGATCTTCAGCCAAAAGCTTGCTTTTTGTTGCCGGGTACTAAGTTTTCTAGTCTCCCTGACTTTTGTGACCAGCATTTCATTTCTCTTATCTTTTTTAGAAAATTTTCTGGCTCCCTGTTTCTTACAGATCATCTCTAAGTGCTAGTATTATTAGCAAGTGTCACTTTGCTAGGTTCTAGTCTTTGTCATTTATTTCTCTTTGCTCCTGTTTTTTCTTTCTTCTGCCTCCTGCCTCTCTCTCTCTCACACACACTTTCTCTGCCTCTTTCACTAGATCACATAACTGTCTCCCTCTCTATCTATAAATATATCTTTTTGTTCTCTTTCCTTTGAATGTTATCTAATTATTACATCTATATTCTGTCACTTAACTTTTTTCATAGTTTACCTCTTTTTACTGTTAGGTCAGATTGTCGGGGCACTTTCAGTCCCACAGAGACGAGACCTCATCAGAGCCTGGCAGTTAGACCCATAGGTGCTCCTTACCTTGTATGTCTCCTTCACCGGAGCCCAGAACAGACTCACTGCCAACAACTCAGGGCAGTGCCTGAGAAGAGAAAACACATGGGGCAGAGAAGGGAGTGCAGTTCTCACATCAGACCACTGATATTTCAAAATGAACACAATTTTTTTCTGTTTACAAGAGACAGGATACAGGGGACAGGAGAATGAGCCTTTCTCCCACCCAGGAGGCAGGCAAAGGCTGAAAACAAATCCTTTGATGTGAAGAGCCCAGCGCCGAGTCTCCGCTGCGTGCCGGACGTGGTGTAAACTCCTGGGAGTGGCAAACAAACGCTGGCAGGCAGAGGCAGCAATTTAACTATTTAACTACCTGATAGACACCTAGTGTTCTCTGCACTGTTTTCCCGCATGGCTTGAGCCCTTGGAGGCGGCGGCGGCGGGGGAGTGAGCACAAAGGAGTGTGGGCATGCACCCGGGGGGAAGCCAAAGGAGGGACAGCGGCCGGCCGCAGTCGGCCCCTCCCCAGCTGTGGCAGGCTTCACGGCCACTCCGGGACTGGCAGGCGGGGGCCGGCAGGCCGCTGCACTCACTATCAGCATTTTACAACTCATTCGCAGGGCACAGACAGCCTCCGTTGCTGCTGTGTCTGCAGAAGCCAGAACCTCAGCGCCACTGCTGCTATCAAAGCCCTACCCGCGCTGCCAAAGCCAGAAATTTTTAGCCCAGCTCTGCAATCTCAGAGCTCTTTTGAGCAGTCTGGGACTCACCAGCACTGAGGTTTTTTTTTTTCCCTTTTTTTTTCCTTTTTTAAAACTATTGCTGACAAATTTTGTCCTGACGTCAGTCCAAGTCTACAGTCGACAAAGGGTTAACACACACACACACACACAGTCTTGTCACGTGACACAAACACAACCAGCCAAACGCCACTTTCTGACGGGGTCGGATTCCACATTGACTCTTTTTCCTGATAGGGGTGGGATTCCACATCCACTCCCGCTCTGGCAGAGAGAACACTCTCTCTCTCTCTCACTCTGCCAGGCAACAGCCAGGTCTTTTTAACTGTTCTGTACCCTGGGCACTCCTTCCAGGGTCTCCCTTGGAACATCTTTTTTGGGGTGCGGACCGTGAGGCCATAGACAGTCCTCTCACAGCCACTGCCAGAATAAACCCACAATCTCAGAATACACAAATGCAGCAGTTCCACACCTACACACCCAGCAGATTGTCCCATTTTCTAGAATAATAGCAGACACGACAAAAGCAGACACAAGACTTGAGATAAAAAGAAAAAAACCAAAGCACGAGGTGGGACTCGAACCCACGATCTCGCAACCTGAAGCACGAGGTGGGACTCGAACCCACGATCTCGCAACCTGAAGCACGAGGTGGGACTCGAACCCACGATCTCGCAACCAGAAGCACGAGGTGGGACTCGAACCCACGATCTCGCACCCTGAAGCACGAGGTGGGACTCGAACCCACGATCTCGCACAGAGGGGTCCACTAAGCGTCCTTAGTCCTCCCCTTGTCCTCCTGGGACGTCTCCCAGGGCGCACAGACGGTGGACACCTGGACACGTCTGTCTTTTGTCCACACCCTACGCTCCTACCCGGAGCGCGGTCTCACTGTGCACATTGCACACTGAGCGTCTGCAAAACCGAAACTGCGATCGCACCAGATACAGAACAGCCTATCTGGCCTCTCAGAGACAAACAAAACACAGACACCAGACCAAAACAGAACAGCAGAATAGTAAATCTTACTTCTGAGTGGGTCCAGGACTTCTGGGTGGTCGCGCTGATTCCCGGCCAACGCACCAAATGAAAGACTCCAAAACTCCCAAAGGGAGGCACTTACTCAAGCCTCGGGTCAGCCGCGCACCCAAGAAGACACTGAGACCGGTACTTAAGATGTATAGGGAGTAAGATTTAATACAACAACGACAAGAAAGCAAACAAAACAAACAAAAAGCACATATACCAGATATCTGGGGTCGGACCTCATGCAGCCTGCAAGGTGCAGAGGAGATCCGGCCCCTAGCCCAAATTTTCACAGGCTTTTATAAGAGGAGGGCAAGGGGGGAGCAGGGCAGGGAAAATACAGTTTTTACGTCACTAAGTGATTCAGCCAAGGGTTTTTCCAAAGTGCTTTTGCAACCGCGTCCCACACTTTGGCCATGTACTTGATTCATTAGAACTGAGGTTTTTACTCACACCCTTATCTCAAAAATGTCCCTGGCACAGTCCTTAGTTGGGAGGGGTAGGACTGGGTTCGTTCCAGGAAACCCTTATCTCAGAAATGTCCCCGGAACAGTTTTCATTTGAGAGGGGGTCTGACTCTGGTGTGAGAGTTCAGAATGTACTCTGGGGTGAGAGTTCTGGAGGGTTCCGGGAACAATCTCCAGATGGGAGGGGTAGGAGGGCTCTGAGTTGGAGAGTTCAGTAATTTTCCTCTTTCAGCTGTAAGGCCAATTTGTTTAACCATTTAATTCTAACCTGTTATTCTACTTCTAACTGTCTCTGAGACCAAGTCTCAATTAAACCTACTTTCAGTAAGGAAATGTTTGGTCTTGATTACATTTAGTCTTCCTGGAAGCTGACTGTCTTACCCCTGTTAGGAATTGAATATTAAATAGATCCCTACAGAGTTGTGTGTTTGAACATTTGGGCCCCTGCCACACCCACTCCAGTAAAAACTGTGTGCCACACCCAAAAGCTTGGACACAGTCCTGAGGCAAAAAGTTTCACGGAAACTTAGTCTCCTGGAGCCTTGGCATCCCATAGCACGAATGCTCCAAATTGTCCTTGCATTAGTCAGTGAATAGATCTATGTGCTTTCTTTCAGTATTGTTTTATTATAGGTGCCTCCAAGCAATGACTTGCCAAATACCTAAGCAAAATTGAACTTTGCTTCCTGGCCTTCACCAATGTCCTAGGCAGTCCTTGAGCCAACCCTGGGCTTGGAATTCAGTAAGAATGTTACCTATTCAGTAACATTCAGAATTGCCTCTAGTATTGTAAGAGAGATAATGAAAGAATTCAGGCACTACTATCTACTACATAGAGTTAGAAATCTCGGGGCAAGCTTAACAAAGTAAGTTTAGAATTCTTATTATAGTTATGTATGGCAGACTACATTACTTAATATTGAAAGTCCCCTACACAATCACTTAGAATAAAAGTCGAGTCACTCTCATATACAGGAATTTACAATGGTTTAGGAAATAGATTGGGCTGTGATTTGAGGAAGAACTAGAATATTGCATCATTCATGAGAAGGTTAGCTAGAGCAGAACTCCCTAATTAGAACCATGGCTTAGGCGTGAAAGCCCTTGCCCCAGGAGTGTAAAGACCTCACACCTGGCTTCTAAGAATATGGCTGACCTTAGATAGAGCTGACTTTGTCTCAGTTGTTTTATTGCCTAGTTCCTGCCAGTCTTTATGTATGCATTCCTCTGTTTTGTGTAAGAGTCATTAAGCATCTGGTAACTTCAATGTACCTTGACTGATGTGTCACCTAACTTCCTTATTTCCTTCTGTATTAAAAATCTGATGCTTGCTTTGAGAAATTACATTCAGATACAACCCTCTCTCTGGTGTCCGTGTCTGTTTGTCATCCCACTGACTTCTTGTCCACCCAATTGCTGAAATCCTGATTCCCAGCAGGTGGAAGGACCGACTGGGTCCAGTCCGTGGCAGTCCCCCAACTGGTAGTACTGTTTTTTAAAGCATGGAACCTTTTGGACATGGGATCTAGTTGGCAGATATAGGACCCTAGAGGAGGCACTGGAAAGGGATAGCCGATCCTGAATCCTTGCCCCAAGCTCTCTGCTTCCTGACAACACAATGTAACCAGCTGCCTCAAGCAGCTATAGCTGCCAGGCCTTCACCACCATGATAGACTGTACCCTCTCAAACAGGTTCAAATTGTTTTTTTTTTTTAAATACATTTTATTGCTGGATAAGGAAAATGAATTCACTCAGTCTTATGCACAGGGGTTCTCTTCCACCTGGAGCTCCTGAGAAGAGAGGAACCGAAACCCTTGTCACCTTCTGTCACTCATCAGTCTCAGTCCCCAAGGCTCACTAAGAACATGCAGAGAAAATACTTTTTCCTTATGATCTAAAGCTTAATGAGCAGTCCTCCTCTCTGTGTGAACTCTTTTACTCCTGCTCTGCCCCATATGGTCAGTTTGAACATGAACAAGTACACAGAAAACATTTCCTCCTCTTTAACTCTTTAAACCCAAGTCTCTGCTTTCTGCTCAAGAGACATGATGGCTGACCTTGAAAATTCTATTTTATTGTGTTCATAGCAGAGTTAGGGGGAGTCGTCACCTGTTCAGTAAAGGGTAAGGTGCAGAGCTGCTTGTTATTTAAATTTCTCCAGCCCTCCTTTCTCAAGCTGGCTCTGATCATCATCACTCCCTGACATTCTAGCAATTCATTAAGAGTTTAAGTGAGGAACTTTGGTCTGTGAAGCCATGTCTTGGGGCACCTTCATTTTTCTATGCTGCAAGCTAGGCCTGGTAGCTCCAAGCCCACTTTTTCAGGTACTTAAGAGATGAGAAAGAATGGTAAGTTCATGGCCTACATTGACTAAAAGTTTAACACCAGCCTGGGGACTTAGTGCTATTATCTAAAATAAAGAGTAAAACCTGAAGACTGGAATGCAGCTCAGTGTTAGAGTGCTTGCCTAGTAAATGTGGGGTCCTAGGTTCAATTCCCAGTGTGCCCCCCTCAAAGAAAGTAGCTTTAGATGAAAGATAACTGGGACAATATTTTGTAGTTTAGGTTATATGATTCTTCCAGAGGATGGCTCCAAGACTCCCCATGTGAAGCAAGCAAGGTGTCTGTGGACATACGTCATAGAGTGCACAATCTCCTGTCAACATTTAGTGAAAAGGTACTGAAGAACATGGCCACCTTGTTAACTAAGCTCAGGACCGGGTTTCAGATAAACATAGCAGTGTGAACTATTGGCTGAATTTTCTCTAACCTTTGCTAAGGAGTTACTTTTGTTACATGGCTCTTATTCTTGCTTCTTTATCCATGGCAAGTAAAAACATGAATTTAGGTCAAGCAATATCTTCCAATACATTTCCTGGAGATCTCGTTATAGCTAACTTAGCAGAGATTGTGCCACATGAAAGAAGTAAACCAGGTCTGCATTTCTTTGCCTATGTCAATACAAAACAGTGAGCCGAGACCAGGGCCCTTCCTGTTATCACAGTGTCCTTATTCTCACCAGGCATTTTTAAAATACCAAGCTGTCTACAGCAACAGTAATTTAGTGGGTTTGTGTTAATATATTCATGAAGGGTCTTGATGGATTTGATAACCATAAGCAGCTGTTAACATTAAATTGCCATTTAATTTTTTTCAGTGACTTTCAAAGTTGTCAATATTAAACAGTAGAGCCTTACAAATTACTACTCTAAGGCCAATAAGAATAACATCAAATATTATTTAAAAGTCTCAAACAAATTCCCTTTTTTTTTTCTACAGCACGCCACTACAGAGTAAACAGAAACACAGAGATGTGTTGATCTCGGCCATTAAGCACAGCTTTGGGTATTTGCCCATAATTTGCATTGAATGTTACTTTACTCAAAAATTCTTTCATATTTTCCTCTCACGCCCATTTAACTTTGTTTATTTTAGGATAAGGTCTAATTATATAATCCAGGCCTATCTTGAATTTGCCAATACTGGTATTTTATTTTAGGCACACACCACCATACCTGGGCGCCTCCCTTTAATATTTGAACTTTTCCCCTGTATCCCATCCATCATTTCTGTGTCATCCCCTTTCAGAACACAAACAAATTTCATTCCCAGCAACATGATCGCAAGACACTTTTACATAAATAATTGGAATCTCCATTCTCCCCTTTACTTTCTACTTAGTGGAGGACTGTTTTAATTGTCCTGACTTCCATAGACAGAGTCAGTGACTAGTCTGCATCCACAGCGGGGGACCTAGGGCAGGTACGTCCGTGGCAGCAAGAAGGAAACTGGGAGTTGTAAGTTCCCCTTGCTGACCTCCGTGCTTCACCACCCTCTTCTGTTCATCTGTTCAGCAATCTAAAGGCTGCAGTGTAGAGTGAAAACCAAGGTCCTTCCTGCTTAAGTTCTCTGCCTTGGCCCAAGCTCCAAGCTTCCTCACCCAGATGCCATTAGTAAGAACAGGGACTCTAAGCCTGACTTCTCTTCTGCCAACTCACTTCACACATACAAGCATTTAATTTTACCTTCTAAACAGGTAATTTTTGCACAGAGATGAAAAATTAGTCTTATATTTTTAGGCAGAGTTGGCAAGTGTATTGTTTTTGACTCTTAACTTGCTGGAACATGAAAACAGACTTCCCGTATCATTCCCAAATGGCGTGCTTCCTCTCACTGCTGCACACTAGATAAAGATATTTCTCATTTTCCTAACTTCCAATAAACTCTATTTGCTTACTGGAGAAAAATGAATCCTAAGCATATGGAACATGTTCAAGGAAATATTTCTTTCTCAAAAAGTAGCAAAGCATTCAGCTTTCATAAAAGGACAAATCTTAGCTAATATTTGAAATAATTCTCTGTGGCAGATAACAGAAATGTCTTCTGCTGTTCTGGAGTATATGTGTGGATGGATGGATATGAGGGTGTATATGTATGTCTGAGTGTGTGTACATGTGTGTGTGTTTGCTTTTTTAGTAATCGTTTCTATTTTCTTACTTGGAAATTATTGTCCATGATTTAAAGTTTCAGTCGCAGAAATTTTCAGTCAAATATTTGAGTATGTAGTGATGAAGGTGTAACTCAGTGAGAGAAGGCTTGCCTTGCATTCAGGAGGTCCTAGGTTTGAGCCCCATTACCCTTCCTCCATTAATTTAAAAAAGAAAGACAGAGTTATAAATAGAAGGCAGGCATGGGGTAGTTGACAGAAAAGTTCCCATTTTTATGTCACTTCTTAACTCTAAGGAGAAAGTGCTAATGATACATACGACATGATGATAAAAGTCTTCCAATTCTCATGTTTGGTTTGTGCTGGAAGGTGACATCAGTGTAAGGCGTCAGCTAGAGCCAGGATGGGCCCACGGATTGCCACCATTCCATGAAAAGATTAGTGTGAAAGCAAGTGGGTTTTGAAATATTTACATTAATTCAATGCAGCCTCAGTATTTGCTATTATGTTTTATAAGTATAGCAGACAGTATTGTTTAACTTTTAACCTAAAAGTAAAGAAAATGTCCATCAAAGGTAACCTGAGATACACTAGTATAAACTAAAGTCAATAGATAGTTTTATCCTTTATTTTCCTACTAAATTATCTTTGTAGGGCTGTTTGTGGATTCATGGTCATCTCTGCCTGGGTTTTCAATGCATATTCTTTTTGGTGGTTGATTTTCAAGAACCTCTGAAGACAGTACCTGTCTCACGATGATGCTCCTAAAACATGGCCAGTAGAGCTGGTTGTGCATCAGGTAAATGAAAGTTGTCAGTTGAGTCACAGTGACCCCTGTGCCCCATCACGCACACACATAGGCACCGTGCATTATTTCTGTCCCTGAAACTTGTTCTGCAGGGACTCACCCCTGGAATTTCTCAGTACCGCATTTTCCATTGTTTTGAGAATTTACTGCCTTTATGTAATCGCTTTAAGCAACAACAAATCAGGAAACCGTTACAGAATTCAGATGAAGCAGCGGTTCTCACTGTCTGGGCTAAATTGTTATTTGAAGACATGTAATTGAAAGTCTGCTCCTAAAATACATCTTCCGATGAGCTGGGATCAGAAGCCTATCTTTTCTCTCTCATTACTTTAAAATCTTCTCTTACGTGGGGTAAACAAATTCAATTTCTTTTTACTGAAGTACATAATGATACAGCACTCAGTATGGGGAGCTGGGGGTGTAGCTTAGTGGTAGGGTGCTTGTCCACCACTAGGCCCTGGGTTCAGGCCCTAACATGGCATGCATAAATACATAGACAGACAGATAGACAGACAGACAGACAGCTAGATAGACACATCACAGTAATCATAAAGCACTTACAGTTTCTCTGCAATGTCCCCCTCTTTTATTAAAATAGTATTATTGACTTCCATGTCAATGCATTCCATATACAGAGCTAATCTAACATCTAGCATAAGAAATCTTGGCCAACTCTTGATATAAATACAATGTTTCAAATAATGCTGTTAGAAATAATTTTTTGTGTGTATGTGATTGTAACTACTCAACAATGTTCTCATAAAGTCTGCTATATATACAATTTGAAAGCTACAAAATATAGGAGACAAAATCCTAAAAACTATGCAAATATCTAGGTGTACACCCATATACCCTGAGTATAGGGAATTTATAGAAATCCTGTGGCATATTTTGATACACTGAGTTATTCTCTAGAAGTGAGGAAATTGACATGAAGGAATATAGATTTGGTTTCCTCCTGATTAAATAAGCAGCACAAAGCATCACCCAGGCAAGCACTGATAAGGCGCACCGGTGACCCAGAGGGACTTCCTGAGGCTGGCTGGCTGGATCCAAAGCACAGGACGAGAAGCTGCACTAGGGTGGGAGAGACACAGCCTTGTCATGCAGAAAAGGGAGCTAGAAGAGGATAGACAGCATAGATCTGGAAATTCAATACTGTAGAGAACAAAAGGACTTCCCATTGGAAGGCTTCTGATTTCTGCTGATAAGGCTGAGATCAGCTAACTGAGTAGGTGGATGGGGAATAGAAATTTGCTGTTTTTTAATGTTTAATAAAAATTAACTAGTGTGGTAGCAGGAATGCTTGCTCTTATGCTAGCTTTTGGCTAGTACTCAATGTCCTTAAGTAGGTAGAATGACTTTCCTAGTGCTCTTGGGAACACAGGTGCTGGTTTGTATCTACTATAATTTACATAGTGACCTTTTTCCTTAAGGGATGCAAACTGGGATAGGAACTTAGGCCTTGCTTTTCATTTCCACGGCAGGATCTATTTTCTAAATTTTATTTTTATGTATTAGTGTGTATATGCATTTATATTATATATACGTGTGTGTGTTGTGTGTGATATGTTAGGAATTCCTGTGGTGTGTGTGTGTGTGTGTGTGTATGTGTGTGTGCATGCCATGAGACACTGTCATAAGACAACTGTCAGCTTCTCTCTTCTTTCTTTGAGTTCTAGAATTGAATGCAGGCTGTCAAGATTACACGGCAAGCATTTCTGATGAATCATCTTGCCTGCCTTTATAATGCCTATTTTTGTTTATTTTGTGCTCTTTCTCTTTCTCTCCCTCCCTCTTCCCCACCCTGTGTGTGTGTGTGTGTGTGTGTGTGTGTGTGTGTGTGTGTGTGTGTGTGTGTTTATGGGAAAGAACAGTGCATCTGTATATGTGAGTACAGATGCCAGAGGTGATTGCAAACTACCCAGTGTGTGTCCTTGGATTCTCTACAATAGGAGAATGTTGTCCAGAGACAGCCTTTCAACTGCAAGCCCTCAAAATCAGTGAATCTTAGAGTTATTAGAATTGTTAGAGTAAGATGTACCTGTAAATGACAACAAACCCCAAATACAGTGACTTAGGCCGGATTAATGATTTAGGGGTGGGGGATGTGCTGACTGAAACAGGACCTCATTACATTCCTAGGCTGGTCTTGACCTTTCAGTCCTCCTGCCTCAGCTTTCTGGGTGGTGGGATCCCAGAAGTGTCCCACCATGCCCAACTTCTTGCTTGTTTTTTTTTTTTTTTTTTAAGAGTCTTAAGTATGCAGTCAGTACTGGTATAGGCCTTCCCAGACATTCTCTGGCTCTTTGGTTCTTTCCTAATACCAGCTTTCAGTCTCACTCTCCAAGGCGATCCATATTCTGAGTAAAAAGGTGGAAGAATGCCAAGGAAGAGGGACCACAAACATTCTCCAGTGATTAGGAATTTACAGAAGGTTCTCAGGCTTCCATAGGACAGTTCACTTACATTCAAAAGCCAAAGCTTGGGTCCATGGCCAGGCTAACTCACAAGAGCCTGAGAAATGTTTTTTCAGGGCAGTTCAACTCAAACTTGGGTCATAGAGGAGGGAAAGAAACAGCTATTAGGGATGGCTAGCCATCCGCCACAGTCGCAAAGAGGGTTTCTTTAGCCGAGCAGCAGCAGACTACGAACAGAGCTCATGCCAGCACTCAGCTCTAACATCCTAAAGAACATGTCTAAACAGAAACCCGACAGGCTGTCTCGGGCACCTGTTTGCCACCTGCTAGCCCTTGTGCTCCCGATGAAATATTTTTGTGTCTTACCGAGAGTCTGTTCCTTTGTTTCTGTGTTTGGGTTTGATAAAATCCTTTCTCCACGGGTGGTTTTTGAACTTGGAATACTGGCAATCTGCTCAAGCTCCAGATAAAGGGAAACCTAATTTGTATCTCTCTTTCCATGTCTGCCGAAAGACTCAGAAACGGATTTCCAGGACTCAAGAAGCCAAATGCCAAGTGTAGGAGAGAAAAAGCAGTATTTTCCTTACCAATCTTAAGCCTGAAGGGTAAGGCTTCCAAGACTAAAACATATACATTTATTTAATGTCAGTTTTGTGTTACACAAGAGATCATCAGAAATTTGGAAATCTTTGTGCTTTTGTGGACTGCCATGCAGAAGTTTGACTAGAAAACCACAGAGGTATAATGTACTCATAAACTTGAGGCCAGCAATGTAGCAAAACCCATTTGTTCATATTTTTTCCTGTGTCTTCATACAGTCTCTTCAGACATAGGAAAGATATCTCTGAGGTGAGCAACTCAAAAAATTTTAAATCATAAAGGAATTTTTCATTATTCATTTTATGTGTGTTTGTGTTTTGCCTGCCTGTCTGTATACTACATGAGTACATCGTGCCCACAGAGGCCTAAAGAAGGCGCTGGAGCCTCTGGAACTTGAGTTACATACACTTGTGAGCCACCACATGGGTGCTGGGAATTGATCCTAGTCCTCTGGAAAAACAGCCTGTGCTCTTAACCACTGAGCCATCTCTCCAGCCCACCTCTAAAGACTGACTTTATAAAGGATGATTAGAGAACTCTTCCATGGCCTGCTTTAAGGGAGAAAGGCAAGCTGCAGCCAGAAGACCTTAACTGTTATCTCCAATGCTAGAGGAACATCTGTGGAAGCAGCATCCGTAACATCTGCCACTGGTACTGCGTTGTCTTAGAAGGGCTTAGTGTGGAACCCACTCTGTTAGCTAAGACAGAATATTGTGTGAGCAACTGAATTCCGGTCTGGAGACATGTTCAGCGACTAACTGCATGTACAGCTCTTGCAAAGGACCAGAGTTGAGTGCCCAGTACCTACATCAGGCAGCTTAAAACTGGCTATGCCCCTAAATCTATGAGAATCTGATGCCTCTGGCCTCTGTGGGCACATGTGCGCGATCAAAAATAAAGGGACTCTTTCTTTTCAACAGTGAATTCATCTGATTTTAACCAGGCTTGAGTTAAGCTATCACGGTCTTTTATTTTGTAATCTGTATTTATTTTCTGAGAATTTCACACAGTTTATTTTATCGCATTCTTTCCCATTCCTCACTCCTCCCGAGCCTGCCCAGGAGTGTGGCTGATAGTCCCATTATCACTCCATTGAAGAAAATTGATTTTCCCCTCTATCAGCAGCCATCAATTTTCGAATAGTTTCTTGGCCAGAGGTGGGACTGATAGGTCACTTTCCCATCTCATTGGTGGTATTTGGTTTGGCCTTAACCTCTGCAGCTCCGGTTCATGCTGTCACAGTCCGTGTGTTCCTAGTGCATTAGGTCTGTTGTGTTTGGAAAACGCTATTTCCTTAAAGTCATCCACCACTCTGACTCTTATAGTCTTTCTGCCCCCCCCCCTTTCCCTGAGCCTTGAGGGGAGGAGTGTGATGAGGGGAGGAGTGTGATGAGGGGAGGAGTGTGATGAGGGGAGGAGCGTGATGAGGGGAGGAGTGTGATGAGGGGAGGAGTGTGATGAGGACATCCATTCAGGGCTGAGCACTCCAAAGTCCCTCTTTCATTGTCCAGCTGTTGGTCTCTAAGCCATCATAGTCTTGATAAAATCTCCTTGTATTTAACCTTATCATGCAAAATAATGGGGTTAAATAATATTTGTTATAGTTATTAATTTTATTAATGAGTGTTATTAATTTTTATTTTTTAAGTTATTTTATAATATCAGTAAGTATTTTGCTTGCATGTGTGTATGTGCACCATGTATATTCCTGAAGCTGAGTCCCATGCAACCACAGATACAGATGGTTGTAAGCCACCCTGAGCCATTGTTGCAGCCCCAGAGACAGTGTTCATGTAAAATAAAAATGTTAAAATAGAAATTTCAAAGATTTTATATATTTACTTATTGGGAGTTTCACATGTCATGGTGTGCTTGTGAAGATCAAAGGTCAACTTTAGGAGAGGAGGTCCTTTCCTTCCACCAGGTGCGCTCTGGAAACATGAAACCACACTGCAGGCCCCAAAGTTTTTACATAAAAATGAAACCAGTGTTTTTTTTATTTTTAGTGAAGGATGGATTAGGCTTGCAGTTCACTCAAAGCAGAGTACTGTTGTGTAAAGTATCTTCAGAGGACAAAATTGAAGGAGAGAGTTAAAATATGTTATTAGTCTCATGTTTTAAAGCCTGGACCATTTTTAGATGCTTTTCATGTTCTTATTCCCCCGCCCCAGTGTTCTGGCTCTGGCTCTGACTGTTGTAGAAGTCTTTGGATGGTTACTCGGCATCTTTTGGCTGCAGACTTTGAAGCAGGCTTTTCTCTGACTCTTCTTATCCCTTCAGCGTTACAAGGCAGAGTGCAGCATCAGAATCACTTCAGATTTTCTTGAAGGTGCTTCAAAGGTGACTTAGAGATTTTTTTTTATTTAAACTGCTATGTCTTATATGAAGCACACAGAATATGTGTCTCTCTGTGGAAGCTTTTAGAACACCAAAACCTTTAATATGTCTCTACCACAGCGCTGGGCTTCACAAATTCTATATAAGTTCTCTCTACTGAGCTGCACCCCCAGCAGAAAGAGGATTAAACTTGAACCATGTAGGCTGTTGAGATGGCTCAGTGGGTTAGGGCCCTTGGTGCCAAGCCTGACAACCTAAGTTCCATCCCAAGATGTCACATGGTGGAAGGAGAAGGTATGCTCCTAAACACACACACACACACACACACACCATGGCATGTGAATACACATACTTACGCACCGTCATCTTTATTTTTATTTAACTTAAAACATGAATATAAAATAATCTTATATCAAAAAAAAATCCTGGCATAAAGTGAGAAGTGCCTTTTCCCTAATATTGCTATGAGTCATAGTAAGTCTTTCCAAATGCCTTTTAAAATGTAGGTACTAATTTGAATTCCAATATTCTTAAACGTAGGTACAAACAAAGGTGCCTAATAACTTGTTAGAAGATGCCAAGAGAATGTGCATATTTGTTGGTTATTATTCTAATTTGGTTTGAAGCCTTCCTTGGAGTTCAGGATCTTACTATCCCAGTTTTATAAGCCTGAAAAGAGGAAATAAGTTCAAAGGTGCTCAGTAGTAACTCCATGGTGTGCTAAGCACTGGATTGGAACTTAGTGTTTTGTGGCATAGCAATCTAACCACTGGTACACAGTTCAAGCCGGTGTATTCAGCTGGGAGTGTATTTGCTGCTGAAGTGGATACTAAGGATAGTTGGTTGTTTCCAGAGTGAAGCCTACAGAGAAATATTAGGAAAGGTTGGAACATTGTTAAGTTGGTGAGTATAAATATTAGCTACACTTCTGGTCACCCAATTGGTTCTCTGACATAGAAGAGAAGTTATTTATATGATCACTGTGGTATTCTTTCTCAAGTGGAACTTACTAGACAACAGTTATGGAGACTAACTTAAAAAAATAATAATACTAACAATAGGAGTAGCTATCTGGAAACAGTGTGACCCCTGTAGAGATTCGGAGAGATGGTTTTCTCTTCAGTCTTTGCAAAAGCTCTGGCACACGCGAGGAGCTACTGTGTCTCGGTTTGTATATTATTACTTAGGAGACAAGAATGAGCCTCTTCTCTTCTGGAGAGTTCTGGTTCTGAAAGGCTCAGTCATGGCCTACCTCAACCGTGTCAGTCACTCTGTAGAGATCCAGAAAGGACACGAAGCCTTATGAGGCTAAAGTCACCTGCTCTCTCATAAAGCCCAAAGTGTCACTGAATGTCCCTGAGGCTTTCAAACCATGGCCACCTTTCTCATTCCCATCTTAAAGAGGCTCCCTCTTTGTCGCTGTTACCTCTTCTGTTCACACTTAGCCTTTTCAAGGCTGGCTTGGGGCGGGGATTTATAGTCCAGGGACAACTTTGAGCAAGAAAAATGGATGTTCTTCTCCCGAACTAAATTACACCCCGTTCTTGTAACAGCTATAGAATGAGGTTGTCAAATTCCCATTACATCTAATTCTTTAGGCCTAAACCTACAGGACCAGAAAAGTATTTATTCAACTGATGCTCATAGTTTTCTGCAAGGTTGTCAGTGGATGAAAGAGAAAATGTTAGGTCAGTGTCTAAAGGGCTTAAAGTAAATCTTGTTATTTGGAGAATATCCAGATTAACAGTCTGAAAAATTCTTTGAAAGTGAAATTTGAGATGGGATGGGCGGAGCCTCTATGTGCTATGAATATGTAAAAGGCCAGCCAGGGCCCGAGCTTTCCTTCTGGGCCTTTAGTTTTGTGCATTTGAATGAGAAAGTAGCTTGCTTGGTATAGCGGGGACTAGAGACAGAACACTTAAGGCATAAGTGAGCAGATGCAAGCCTGACCTTGTCTTGAAGGCCTAGTGGCGGAGAAGCTGACGGCCTGGTATCTAACTCAGCCTCGGTTTTAACTATGTCCTGTATGGCATTGACACCTGACAGAGCAGTTACTGAAACTTATAAAGGAAACTCAAGAAGTTGTTTATGCTCTATCAGTGATAATCCCTTTACCCTCCTCTGAACAGGAAAGTGCTGTGGGAGTTTTAATTAAGTGTGCTTGTCTGGCACATGCTAATAGAGCAAATATTACCAAGCTACCAGTTCTTCTTATTAAACTTCTAAGTAGTCATTCAACAAACATGAAGCAGAGAAGGATACAAAGATGTCACACTATGAGGTAGTTATTATATATTACTATATATGGGCCATAAGAAATTTTCAGCTAAAATCCTATGGAGCCTTCAAGTAGAAACCATTTCTTCCCACTGATAAGCGTAAGCAGGTTGTTAACGAGCAAGTGGTCAGAGTGCATCTATGCTATAAAGACTAAGTCAGTTTACCCAAAGCACAGAGTAAATGAAGGGACAACATGAAATGAGACAGAGGGTGACTTGGGGCAAGTCCCAGAAGCAGTAGCAGACAAGGCTAAAGAACTTGTGATTTTTTTTAAGCAGTGAGATGATATGATTAAGAAGACACTATTTATACTAAGGGTCAGTGATCTGGAAGTTTTGTGAGAAGAGGATGCAGAAAGCAGACACCAAGTCCATTTAGGAGGTGGCACACTCACACTGCTCCTTAGCCTTTCGTTACTGCCTCAGTACCTAGCATGGCTGACAGAAGGAAAGAAGGGGCAGAAAGCCTGCCTGGGACAACATGTGTGGAGCCCTCAGCTCGATCCCTAGCACCAGAAAACAAGAACAAGGCAGAGGTTACAGTACATGGGGGCTGACCTGGGCAGCGCATCACAGTGGACGCATGTGGAAGAGAAGCTGTCTATTTCTATCACCCATGACAGCTGGAAAGAGAGACCAGAAGGTGTCGGGACATGACACAGCCTTCAAAGACATGCCCCTTGTGACCTTACCTCTATACACCATCCCATATAACAAACCCACCATCCCAATAGCAAACTCATAGTAAATTCATTGATGAATGAAGCCAGTGATGAATTTAGCCCTCTTGTGATCCATTTATGAATATGGCATTAAGGACCAACCTTTAACACAAGAGTCTTGGTCAGGGATGCTTCTTATCTAAACAATAATACAAGTGAAAAATTGTGATGTGTCAATCTAGGATTGCAGCAGTAAAGTCAGAGTGGGAATGATAGGGAGAAATGATACTTGAGAAGCCTAAATATATCAAGATGAGCAGTGTGATGTTAACTAGTAATGAACGGAGCCTTAGATAGAACAGGTGTTTTTAGCTTCTTGCATCTGTTTCCACCATAACAACATCTGCTCTGCCCACTTCTGCCTTTCTTTTATTAGAATATAGGAGCTATTTAAGAGTTAGGTCATCTTACATGTTCAATAGATGTAAGGTGTTTGATGACCAATATTTTCTCACCAGGAATTAAAAGTATATTCCATGTAACATCCCTCTTTTGTGTTCTTCCTGAACTGAGGCATTTAAGGAAGGTCCATCTTTAGTAAATTCCCAGCCACTACTGCAAATGAAGCTCGGTGGTAGAATGGTTTGCTTAGCACATATGAGACTCTGGGTTCAGTCTTCAGTACTAAATAAGTAAATAAGCAAATGGGTAAATCAATGCCCTACGTGACTGCCTTCCCAGAAGATGGCTCCAATCCTGGCAGTGTGTTAGGTCCAGAAGGAGTACTTCTAAAAGTTCAAAGATCTTAACAAACCATTTCTATTCTCTCATGTTGTTGGTTTGTTTGTTTTAGTTGTTTTTGGGGAGGGTGGGTTGGAAGAGGTCTCACGCTATAGACCAGCTAGACTGGAATACACCATATAATCCAGGCTGACTTGGAACCTTCAGTGGTCCTCCAGCCTCAGCCCTTGAGTGTTGAGATTACTGTCATGAGCCACCATGACTGCCTTTGGAATATGGACTTTGGAATCAGTATTTATATTTTAACCTTCCCAGTGGCTACATTATGCAACATCAGCTGAAATGGCCGACCTTGAAACAGCTCCTAAGTGTGCACACTTGCTCTCATTGCTCTCTATCTATTTACTATGAAACACACAAACATATATGTGCAGGGATTCTTTAGTATCCAATATTCCCTGATTATCTCTCCCCACTCCACAACCCTCCAACTTGAAAAGTAAACAGTCCTAATACCAGAAGTCTTCTTTCCGACATGCTCAAAATCAAACTGGACATAACTTTTGGATTAAAAGGGGAACTGCAGAGAGAATATCTTGTGTTTTGTGTGGATGCATCACCTGACAATTAAAAATCCTATGGCCTATGGCTTAGGCAGGAAATATCATCAGAAATGATCATCTGTCATGTTTTATGTGTTGAAAATATACGAAAGCCATTTATTCAAATGATGATTCTTGAGGTAAGCTTGGTGGCACCTTCTCATAGTTCCTGGATTTTGGGAAGCTAAGGCAGAATGATTACTTGAGTCTGGGGATTTGAATTCAGCTTGGGTAACAATGAAAGACTGCATCTTGAAAATATACACAGTAACCAGTGCTTCTTAAAATAGAAGTGAAGCCGGGCGTGGTGGCGCACGCCTTTAATCCCAGCACTCGGGAGGCAGAGGCAGGCGGATTTCTGAGTTCGAGGCCAGCCTGGTCTACAGAGGGAGTTCCAGGACAGCCAGGGCTATACAGAGAAACCCTGTCTCGAAAAACCAAAAAAAAAAAAAAAAAAAAAAATAGAAGTGAAAAGAGATAGCGGGCAGGGAGAGTAAGAATCTACATTCATATTTGTGTCTATGTGTGCTGGGTAAACCCAGAAAAAGGAAATTAAGAGTTAGGTTAAAATTACATAAAATGAAGTTAAAATTCTTAAAAGAACATACCACACTACCACACATACAATTAAATCTAAAAGAGAGTGTTCAATGGTGTGTGTGTGTGTGTGTGTGTGTGTGTACACATACATATATATGTGGGCAAGGCACAGAAGATAATATGTAAATTTGAAGATAGTTGTTAGCTTGGTGGAATCCTAAGGGTTTTTTTTTTTTTCTCAAACTCATTTTAATCAACTTTACTAGTCCATGACATATTTTAACCCGTATTGGTCAATATATAGGTTCAACTGCACAAGATCCAACATACTGACAAATAAGATTACAATTATTTCTCTCTGGTGTTACAGTCCAGGTACAGGCCCCCACGGGGATGATACGATAGGTTCACTCTGATGTACCCCAAGCTCCTAACATTTTATCCCACCTCCTTTCTAGTGTCCTCAGATGGCTTTCCTACAATGTCTGTATGCCAGCCAGCAGGGGAGAAAGAACAAGAGGGAGGGAGGGAAAGAAAAAGGGAGGGGGATCAAGCTTGAAATAGTTCTACTTTTGAAAATATCCACTAAAAAAACCTCCATAATACAAGGTACTAGGCAATTTCTAGGTAAAAGCCTACAGTGTTCTCTCATTGACCTTATAGACATTGGGTGGTAGGACAGGGGTTGAAGGCTTTGCGGTATATTCCGCTGTTCTCTAATACTCAGCCTGAGGTGATTGCTTCCGTGTGTAGGTGGATGCATGCCTCTTGCTCAGCTCCATTGATTTCAATTCCTGACCAACTCCTGTTTCTGTGACCTTCAGAGTTCAAGATCATAGCTAATATTATTAACAGAAATCATCTTAACCAGGAATATAATAATGGATTTTGAGGAGTTGTAAGGTGAATTAATATTCCCCTAGCTTATTTGCCTAAGACTTGTACAATAACCACTGAATTCGGGGATGCCTCTTAGTGTAACTCTGTCAGTAAGGGAAATAAAAGCATTGCCACTCAAAGGGACATCTTGTTTGCAATTCAATTTGCTCACTTTTCAACCAAATTTAGCACTGGGAGAATATTCTGTAATGACTCTTGATGCATGCCTTATTGGTAAGTGAATATATACCCTTTAAATATTTATTGGAGGTCATTTAAGCGGGTGCAAAGATAAATCAATACGAATGTGAAGATCTATTCTTCCTGCTAAATTATTAGTAATCATCACTCTATATGCCCCAGTGCTGTTAAGGTGTGAAGGGATGCAGAGGGATTGGAGAGAGGGTCCAGCATGTTAATATGCCTAATGCATCCTTATGCCAAAGGCACATGACATAATTCATTACATATTATGTGACTTCCTGGCATCGCTCATAGGAAGCCATTTGAAAGTCATATTACTCATGATATGAATGACTCGAGATTTTAGCTTTCTTAGAGTCATTTATTTAAGAAATATTTTTCTTTAAAAAATTTTTAATAATCTTGAGAACTAAAATAACCATGAATTTAAAGAAAAAAACTCAAATCATTATTTTCCTTGTAAATAAGGCCATCTTGGGTTCTGTATTCGTCAAAGGCAACACAGCCACACCCCAACCCAAACCTCCCCGCCCCTGCCCCTACCCAGGCCCTTGGTGACATCACATTCCCAGTGTTACAGGAGCAGCTCCAGGGAATTCTGCTCAGCTCCCCCTCACTCCAGCAACAACCAGCTCATCCACTGCTTCCAGAGTTAACCTCCTGCAATCGCATCTAGAGGGGTTCCTCCCACTGCACCTTATAATGTGTTTATTAGAATGCATTATTTAGATCCTAAAGCTATGTGCAGCCCTGTAATCCCAGCAACCCAGGAGGCTGAGGCAGGAAGAACTCAAGGCTGATTCTACTCTGGGCTACATAGAGAGACACTGTCTCAAACGAAAAGATGGGCTGGGGAGATGACTCAGCAGTTAAGAGCACTGGCTACTCTAGGTTTAGTTCCCAGCACCCATGTGGTGTCGCAAAACCATGTATATCATCTAGGATCCAGTGCCCTCTTCTGGCCTCCCCAGGAACTGCATGCATATGGTGCACTTGCTTGCAGGCAGGCAAAAACACTCATACACATAAAAAAATAAATCGTTTAAAAATTTTTTTAAAGAAATTAAACGAGGAAAACGGAGATGAAGGAGAAAAAAAGAAAATGAAATTAAAGAATTCTTACTGTGTGTGAGACAGTTTGCTGGGCAAGCATTAATTCAACTGTCGTCATAATTATTTCATCTTAGTATGAGCCCTCCACAAACTAAGTCATCAGTTCATAAGCATTCAACGAAGACGTGGGGAAGCCACGTTCAGGCCCTGTGGATGCGGAGATCATACTCTGTGAAAGCTTCTGCCCAACACTGCTAGTGTCCTCAGCTGCCTCCATCTAAACCAGGTTCTCAACCTTCCTGATGCTGCAACCCTTTAATACAGATCCTCATGGTGTGGTGACCTCCAACCATAATTTTTTTTGCTACTTCATAACTGCAATTTTGCTACTGTTATGAACCATAATGCAAATATCTGTGTTTTCCAGTGGTCTTAGGCGAACCCTGGGCAAAGGTCATTCAATTCCCAAAAGGGTCAAGGCACACAAGTTGAATACCTCTGAGCCAAATGATATAAGCTCGGAGACATAAGGGTGAAGTTATGAAAGGCTGTCACCCATGCTCTCTGCTTCTGTGTTTTGTATATAAGTGCTGCTCGCTCAGATTCCCTAAATAAATTCTAATAAATAGGAAAGAGGATGTGGAAGCCTGCTAACCCTAATTATAGTTTCCTTTTTGAACAGCCACTTTCCCAACTCATTGGTACAGATTACAGCCTACATATAACCCACAAAGAACAAACTGTGGCTACCACTAAGTTCAGAGGCCCTTGTTAGCTGCTCTGTCCTAAGGAGAAATGCTGTGAAAATACCACATGATGATCAGGCTAACGGGGGGCTTAACACTTGCGACTTGGCTAGAAATATGATGGCACTTTAAGCTCAGCTCCTCAGCTGGTGAGAGCTTTGTCTAAACTACAAGCATCCCAGCCTTCCAAGAATTACTACCATAATATTTATTGAGCAATAACAATTGCTAACTGCAGCTCAGGCTGTTGAATTGGACATCATCTCTACCCAGGAGAATTGTGATTGAAATTGTGCAGGTCTACAGAAATGTAGGGAGAAAAGCAGTGTTCTTGCTCTGTTCTTCTTACTCCTGCCCCCACACGAAGTCCATAAACAATGCGATATGTCCCCAGTGACAATGAATTAGGTACTCAGCAAGGATGTATTAACTTCATCTCGGGGCCGAGATGATGGCGTCTGAGATGTGACTTCCCATATACACTCCAAATGAGTTAGGGCAGCTTCTCAGGGTGATTCATACCCAAACATAGACTAAGATGCACAATCAACGATGTAGTCAAAGCTGGCACTAGGGGAAAAAAAAAAAAAAAACAACCGTGCAAGAACCGTAAAAATGAATCTTTCTCTCCTAATAGTGCCCCTCCCGCCCGCTCTCTTTACCCCGAAGGGCTCCCTCCCACTTTCAGCCAATCTCTACTCAACAGTCTGCTGACGAGGAACCAATTAATGCATCATGGCTTACTGTTAATTTTACCTAAAGTAATCCATGTATGTGGGTTATGAAATAAAATATGACAAAATTCAGCCCCCAAGACCACTCTTCCCCAACACTTATTCCTGACTCCTTAAGAGCAATCACTGTCCTTTTTTTTTTTTTTTTTTTTAGTTCTTTCTTTTGGTCTTTATAACCATTTTTAAAATAATGGGCATATGCTATTATTTCTTGATTTTTTTTTAATTTTAAGAATTATTTTTTATTGATATGCTCTCCAAGCACATACCTATTCCTTCCCCTCCTCTATCCATCCTACATAATTACACCATATGGTTAAGTTAAATCTCTAATCAAAACGTATGTAATAAGAAGTCTATATTTATTATTTATATGTCATCATGAAGTGTACTATAATCATTTTGTAGAATGTATTTTATTGCTTAATTTACTACTATACCTGCCATCAATTAATTCTTTCTATTAAAACTCCTCTCAAAGTACTACAAAAAAAACCCACAAAACAAACAAACAAAACCCTCATGTGATCTACCAATATAATTTTTCCTTGGAGACTCCCCTTGCTGTGACAATGTGGACTGTTGTTTTCTAGGTTCTCAGTCTACCATTGTGGGGTCTCCCTCCCTCTTGGGAGGTCCTTGCCTTTCTCACACCAGGCCCTTTATCTTTGTTAATCTATCTGTTATGACTTCTTTCTTGTTTTACTTTTTTTTTTTTCAGTGAAGCTGGGGTGGGACCCAGGGCTGTGCACATGCTAGGAAAACCTTCACCTCTGCAAGGCACCCCAGTCCCTACTTAGTTTTTAAGAGCTATTACATTTACTATGTGTGCAGTGTGTGTGTGTGTGTGTGTGTGTGTGTGGACATTTTTGTGTGCGTTCTCTCCCTCCACCATGTGGGTCCCAGGGATTGAACTCAGGTCCTCAGGATGGGTGGTAAACCCCTCTGCCTGCTGAGCCATCTCACCTACTCACTTCTTCATTTTAGTCGACCATGCCCTTCCATGCGACTGTGGAGCAGTAACACCCAAGATCACCTAGACTCAAGATACAGGATTTCGATGTGGTGTTTTCTCTCTGAATTTGTGTAGCATGTCTCCATGACTTTATAGTTTTGGGTATTTAGCAGACAGGAAAACTGAAGGCCAGTGTAGTTGATGGCTCGATCAGGCCTCAGGCCCAGAATATTATTCTATTCTAGGCAGCCTCTATGTAATAAAGTAGGAAAAGCTAAAGTGAGACTGGTTCTAGCCGTGCCTGCAATCTGATAAGTTGTGGTTGGTAGATCTAAGTTGAAAACATCCTGTTGGAAATCTAATGGAGATACCAGATACCTAATGACCAGAGCACAGGGCAGGGCTTCTCAGGGAAGGGCCAATCTGCTCTTCTATTTCTATGCAGTGGATCAAATTAAAAACATGTCCTAACATTTGTGAGGCTCTAGACACTGAGTATTGGGACACAGCTCTCTATGGGTCACTCATTACTGCACATCTTGTCAGGAGATGCACAGAATGTCTTTGTTTCAGAAAGAGATACTTGTCACAAACAGCCATGGAGATGCAAATAGTATCTGGCTGTGGATCAATGGGAAGGCTAGCTTTAGCCCAGGAACACAGAGACATTGCCTCCTGGGGGGGGGGGGGGGGTAGGGGTGGCATCTCTAAACTCAGGATGCTGCACCTGCAATACTCTACACTACAGGTGCAAATACTGCCTGGTGGATTAATGACTGGGTGTTCAATTCAATTCAGTTGATCAGTGTGCCATTTTTTTGTGTGTGTGCCAATACCATACTGTTTTTATTACTATAGCTTTGTATCACAACTTGAAATTGGGAATTGTGCCACCTTCTAAAGTTCTTTTATTATTTGGAATTATTTTTGCTACCCCAGGTTTTTGTGTTTCCATACAAAACTATAAATTACCCTTTCAAGCTCTGTGAAGAACTGTGTTGGAATTTCGATGAGAACTCCAGACTCACAGAATAACTTTTAAGACTCACAGAATAACTTAGCTTTCAAAAAGGATGGGATCATTTTAAGACATTTGTATTGAGCTATACAATTTCAAAATTATCCTGGTATAGCAACCACCTAAGAAAACCATAGGAAGGTTCTGGTATGGACCCAAACAGAATTATGATGAGTTTATGCTGGAGATGTAATAAAGGTGAAAGATCACAAGCTGCAAATTCAGGGAACTGTCATTCAAATCCTGGCTCCCCTCTGCCCAGTCATAAGGCAAGGCTTCTAATCTCTTGGCTCAATTTCCTCGTCTGAGAACTGACTGTGATAATACCTAACAATACTATCTTAAAGATCACACATTAGCATTTCATGCAAAGTACTTCCTACATAAAGGATTCCTAATAAATGGTTGTTGAACCTAAACACAGAGAAGGGCTGGCCCAGTATCGGGTGTATTAGTCCCCTGTTTGTTACTGTAGCATAACATTCTGACGAAAGCCACTTACAGAAGGAGGGGCTTACTTGGGCTCACAGTTCCAGAGTACAGCCCAACAGGCCCTGGATGTCACATCTCAGGAGCATGGGGTAGCTGGCCATGGTATCAGCAGTCAGGAGACAGAGGAAGATGAAGGCAGTGGGCTTGCTTTCTCCTTTCCACCCAGTCCTCAGACCCATGATGCTCATCACAATGAAGGTTGGTAGTCCCTGTAGAGAATTCCCCACAGACATACCCATAGGCTCATCTCCTAGGTGATTCTAGGTCCTGTCAAGTAGACAATAAATGTTAACTATCACATAGGCCTCCCACATTAAAATAATTTAGACTCTTCAGTCCCATTAAAACCTGGAGATCTACTCTGGAGGTGGCCCATGCCTTTAATCCCAGCACTCAGGAGGCAGAAGCAGGCAGATCTCTGTGAGTTCAAGGTCAACCTGGTCAACATAGTGAGTTCCAGGACAGCCAGAGCTACATAATAGAAAAAAAAAAAAAAACTGTCTCAAATAAATAAATAAATAAAACCTTGGCATCTGAGCTAGAGAGATAATTCACTAGCTAGGAATACTAGCTGCAAACCACCAACCAAAGAAAACACCTGGTGGGACTCATGGCTCCAGCTGCATATGTAGCAGAGGATGGCCTACTCGGTCATCAATGGGAGGAGAGGTCCTTGGTCCTATGAAGGTTCTATACCCCAGTATAGGGGAATGCCAGGGCCAGGAAGCAGGAGTGGGTGGGTTGGTGAGCAGCGTGGAGGGGAGGGAATAGGGGTTTTCAGAGGGGAAACCAGGAAAGGGGATAACATTTGAAATGCAAATAAAGAAAATATCTAACTAAAAAAAAAAAAGGGATACTAGCTACTCTTCCTGATAATCTGGGCCCATTACAGCACCTGTACGATGGCTCAGAACTGTACAACTTCATTGCCAGGGGGCTCCAACACTCTCTTCTGGAATCTGAGGGCTCCACACATATCTGTGGCACACTGACATGCATGCAGGCAAATTACCCATATAATAATAATAATTTAAAACCTTGAGATTTCTGTCTACATAAAATGAGAAACTCTTTGTCCTAATGGCATATAAAGTGTTCAGTGTCTTCAATGGAAAGGCTTCAGCCGGTAGTAGGCAAAGCAAGACTCCGGGAGCTTAGCCAGGGCTAACCTTACTTCTGAGATGATTAGATGGAGATGAAGGTAGAAAAGAAATGTGATTCCCTACTCACAGCCCTGAATTCGATTGGAAAGAAAACAACTGGTTTCTACTTCCAAATTTGGGGGTGAGTGCTACAGAAAACCACCTGGATAGTAGGGTATAAAACAATCTGGTGAGAGATAGGAGTGAGACCAGAAAGGAAATCAGGGAACAATGGAATGTTCTAGACTAGGGTGTCAGGTGTTTAAGTAATAGTGCTTGTGTTGGTTTTATACAGATTTACAAGCAACCCTCTTACTGCGTCCCACCTTCTTAGACGATGAGCAAACAATGTCACCCTTCAGGGACACTGTGTTTCCCACACATTTGTTGCAGTGAACAATTCACAAAGTCATTACTTCAAGTAGTCAGTTCTCGTTTTTTATTTTTTTGTATGTACTTCTTGGCAACATGAATATAAGAATATATCTTAATTTAAAACAGAGAGCTGGTTCTTATGATAAAAACTCTATTGTCTTTCATACCATGGGATTCAGAGCACCACTTTTCCTTCAGAAAGTTCTTAATAACGAAGAAAAAAATAAAATAAAGTTAGGATGTAGCAAAAAAATCACACTCCAGGGCATCTAGTTTAGAGCCAAAACAAAAAATTTTGCTTAGAATTATTATTCGAACAGACACCCTTCAGACAAAGAGAAGAAACAATCGTGCAGCAGCAGGGCAGGAATTTGAGTTTGGCAAAAACAAATTGAAGCTTTGGCTTAAGCGTTTGGTTTATAAGTGTAAGTTTTTAAGTGTGGTTAGAAGGGGAAATGATGATGGTCCTATTACAGCTCTGTCTGGATGATGATGTCCTATTACAGCTCTGTCTGGATGATGGTCCTATTACAGGTCAGGCTCTCTCATTGCAGGGGGTGTGTGGGGGAGTGACGACTGTGGCTGGCGTTTCAGTGATGAGGGGCAGAAGCAATCACCTCATTATTTGTATTCCATTTGTGACTAGAAACTCATCCACTCAATAGCGCCGTGGCTTTCAGCAATAGGGTCGTGTAGGTTTGCTGTCTCAGGGGCTGTTAAGACATATTAGGTGGACATTACTGGGCCGGTGCCGTGGTGTGCCCCTTTCATTTTTCTCTTTGCTGACCAAAAGAAATTACAAACCATTATGTGCAACTGTGCCATCATTACAGATTTATGAGAGAAATAAATGGCTCCTTTGATGGATATAAGAATGCAGAAGCTTTAACACGGTGATTTCCATAAAATATAATTCCATTTCCCACTCTCCACATGGATCGCTCTTAAATTCTCACCTTCTCTGGATTCACTGATCTTAATGCACGGAAAACATTTTTTTCTTTTTAATTTTTGTGTAAGCCACCAGTACCATAATCAAATATTTTCTTAAATATTTTTACTTTGTTATTTTTTAATTATGCATACGTATATATAGGGTGAGCAGACCTGGACATGAGTGCAGGGGCCCACGGAGACATAAGGCTGGCGTTGGAGTTGCAGGTGGTCGTGAGCCTCCTGATGAGGGTACTGGAAACTAAACCCAGGTCCTCTAGAAGAGCAGCAAGAACTCTTAACCGCTGAGACAGCTCTCTGTGCTCATCTAGTCTTTTAATTTATAATTATAGTAAACATTTACCTTATGGACAATGTAGGTCTTGTGGAAAATGTTGCTGCCATAACAGTAAGTAAAGGGTGTTGTTTTGTTTTTTTTTTTTTTAAAGTTGCTCTCCAAAAGGGACAGCTTCAACTCAGCCTGGGGTAACTGCTAATCGTTTTATTTTTGTACATGATTCTCAAATAGAAACTAGGAAGAATTAAACTTTTCTATTAGACCCAAAGACGATAAGTTTAGTAAAACACTGAATGACCATTGAGCCAAATGCATAGTAATATTAGTACATCGATCAGGTCGCATAATGAAAGATAAGACAACCAATCCCATGGCTAATAGAACCTCAGTAGTATAGTCTCAAGATGATGGGGTAAATGGGAGAGAGAGAGAAAAGATGGAGGTAGATTGCAGAGGGCGTCCCGCAGATTCTGAAGTACTCTGTCCACGATGTGACTTTGCAGCATGTGAATCACCCTGGGCTTGGCCACAAGTGATGGCAGACACACAGCTATTGCTCCACCAACTGTAAAACACTCACCGCGTGTGTGTGGAGTCAAGAATATTTTTAGGAGGAAAAAAAAGCCACTGATTCCCCCAAAACTATTAGAATTAGTATTTCCATAACCCACAAATTTGTGGACAGTGTGTTATTCAGGAAGCACTCGCTGATCCAAAAAGTGTTATCAGGGGTGTGGTGGTTTGAATGAGAATAGCCCCCACAGGCTCATAGACTTGAATATCTCATTCCCAGTTGGTGGGCTATTTAGTAAGAATTAGGAGGTGTCACTGGAGATGGACTTCAAGGTTTCAAAAAGTCTGTGCCAGGGCCAGTCTGACCTACCTACCTACCTACCTAATCTACTTATCTATCTATCTATCTATCTATCTATCTATCTATCTATCTATCTATCTATCTATCTATCTATCTATCTATCTATCTGTCTGTCTGTCTGTCTGTCTTAGTCAGGGTCTCTATTCCTGCACAAACATCATGACCAAGAAGCAAGTTGGGGAGGAAAGGGTTTATTCGGCTTACACTTCCATACTGCTGTTCATCACCAAAGGAAGTCAGGACTGGAACTCAAGCAGGTCAGAAAGCAGGAGCTGATGCAGAGGCCATGGAGGGATGTTCTTTACTGGCTTGCCTCCTCTGGCTTGCTCAGCCTGCTCTCTTATAGAACCAAGACTACCAGCCCAGAGATGGTCCCACCCACAAGGGGCCTTTCCCCCTTGATCACTAATTGAGAAAATGCCTTACAGTTGGATCTCATGGAGGCATTTCCTCAACTGAAGCTCCTTTCTCTGTGATAACTCCAGCTGTGTCAAGTTGACACAAAAATAGCCAGTACACTATCTATCTATCGATGCTTCCTACATGGGATCAGATGTAAGCCCCCAGCTATTGCTCCAGTGCCATTCCTGCCTGCTGCCACTCCTACTATGAGGTCATTGATTCACCCTCTGAAAATGTAAAAGCTCAATTAAAAGCTTTTTTGTATAAATTGCCTTGGTCAGGCCGAGTGTGGTGGCGCATGCCTTTAATCCCAGCACTCGGGAGGCAGAGGCAGGGGGATTTCTGAGTTCGAGGCCAGCCTGGTCTACAAAGTGAGTCCCAGGACAGTCAGGGCTACACAGAGAAACCCTGTCTCGACCCCCCCCCCCAAAAAAAGTATCTAAGACAAGGAGAATTCTGCTAACAGCATTAGCTTGAGAATAAATGGTAAACATAGATTGGGAGGGAAACTGGAAAGTTATCACCCAAAGTTGGTAACAAAACTGACTTAGTAGCAGAAAAATGGCCCGTGGTGATACGTAGTGGAGACACAGTACTCGGCTGTTGGCTATGAAGATTTGAAAGAAGAAACTTAGTAGTAAAATGTATATAATCAGCTAAAGAAATTTCAAGCAACATCTTGGAAAAGTAGTTGGGCTTTTGTTTGTTTGTTTGTTTGTTTTGTTGTAGTCAATAAAGGGAGCAACAGAGACAGAATTAATGAAGCTAAAAACAAAAGTATAATTTTCTTGCAGACTTCATAGACCTTTAATAAGGAGGCAGGACTTGAGACCTGTATTATTGGCATGGACCTCAATGCCTCAGATCTATAGAAATGACAGTCTTCCTTTGGTTCAAGTACAAGTGTTAGGGAGTGCAGGGTGTAGCACTCCCGGTGTACAACGGCCGAAGACATGACTCAGTGGGTATCCCAACACCTACATCATAAGCTAAGTGCCTGCACTTATAACTGCAGCAATGTGGAGGGCAGAGAAAGAGGGACCCCTGAGCTTGATAATATGAAGAGCTGAAACAGCAAGATTCGTGGGCCTTACTGGCTACCAGCCTAGCTGGAAAAGACAAGCACGGGTTCAGAGAGACCCTTCCTTGGAGGAGTAATGGGATACATGGAAGAGGATGAGCCCCAGCACTCTCTGGCCTCAAGGGCACCTGTAAGTGAGCACATATGCACATGTACCACATTGGAACATATGGACACACACAATATCTCAAGCGACCTAGTTACAAAGAACTTGTATTTGATTGAAAAGGGGGGGGGGTATCTCCAAGGGTGGAAGAAAGAACACCGAGAATCAAAAAGCCCTTTCCCACTTAGAAGAATTTCAGAGGGCTCTAAGTTTGCATTAAGACAGTCCTAGTAGGAATTTGACCTCATTAAGAAACTTGCCACACTGGCAGAGGAGAGGAAAACTAGTAAATGTATTCAACTAAACCTTAGAATTCCCAGAAGCCACTAACTCTGTCCCCTGCGGAGCCGCCTTTGAATGACAGTGTGTTGCGGTCATTGTATCATTACATGACTGCAATATGTGGGGCCTGGGGTATGCAGAGCAGAGTTAAGGAAGTTAGGCCTGGTAAGCTGTAGCTAAGGAATAGCGCCCACACCTGGCCGAGTTCTGAATCACAGGAGCCTGGTCTATTCTGTAACTCTAGCATAAAATGAGGAAAGTTTCCTGAAAGCAAGGACCGTTGGTGTTTTACTCTCACTGCTGTGTCCCAAACACTAAGAACAATAATAAGCTCATCTTTGGCTCTGAATTGAGGATTAAATTCTTACGTGTGTGTGTGTGTGTGTGTGTGTGTGTGTGTGTGTGTGTGAGAGAGAGAGAGAGAGAGAGAAAGAGAGAATATATTATCAGACATGTGTGGTTTTCTTTCTTTCTTTCTTTCTTTCTTTCTTTCTTTCTTTCTTTCTTTCTTTCTTTTTTTAAATGAAAATAAAAACAATGTGATCTAGGCAAGGAGAGGGACCGGAGAAGCAGTCTGGGGACTTTGGGAGGATGAAGCTGAGTCTCCCAGAGGTGGAGCGACTTACCCCTGACCACATTAAGTATCCCTTGTCCCAAGGCATCCAACCCTTCCCTCTGCAGCTCCTGCCTTACCATACCTTCCTTGGTTGAAGAAATGCTCACCGAGTAGTGCTCTGACACAGAGCAAGAGGCCATGATGGCGTCAGCATCCTCCTGGAGCTAGTCTCCCTGTCCCCCAGAGAACACCACGACTGAGAGTAAACCTCTACACGAGCAGTAAAAGCAGAAGGCCGGGTCGCAACGTTGAACCCTGAAATCCATGCCTCGGTCAGAATTGCTAGGTCTCACTGAGTAGACCAGGCTGGCCTTGAACCGGCAATCTTCCTGCTTCAGCTTCTTGTGTTTTGGGACTGCACCACATCCAGCTTATAGCTCTTCTTTGTGTGCTTGGTCCCAGCTAACCCAGGGATATTGGGACTGAATGGTATGCAATTAGATGGAGAACCTGATGATTCTGGAAACCCCTTTTTCAAAAGGGTCCCAAATAAATCCCTGCGCAATGAGTGACTAGAAGCATCAATCTGTTCAAAGTAGTCATCAATAGTAAATCCCGCGACTCACTCAGAGAACCGTAAGGAAATAAAAGAATCCTTTCAAAGCACCTAGGAAGATCAGCAGTGACCCAAAGCAGGAGATTGCATTTCCATTGTCTGCATACTCATAACTATAGTGCTGTGATTGACCATAAAAATCATCTAGCCCTTTCTACTTCATGCATTGGCAACGTCTGTACTCTCCCTTAGGGAATCCCACTAGTTGGCCACACATTGGATGGAAACTCTTTCCTTATGCCTTTTTTTTCTTATTTTAATTTTATATCAGCCATTAATCTGCAGAATGAGTGACCCTTGACTTAATAGTTGGAAGACATAAAATTAAGTAAATTGAGTCTGCAATAAGGATGTCATTTTAGCAATTTTGTAATGTTCCATGTATCGTGTGAATACGTGACTGTGTTAGCATGTGAATAGCTAGTTATTTTCCATTTCTATTTTTACACTAACAGGATGATAAAAAAAATTCAGGATAAAGAGAAAAGGAGGAAAATAAACTACTAAGAGATACAGAAGTATCTGAAGTGTGGGCAGCTATTCTAGCTGGGATCTTTACAACTGTTATAGTCTAAGATAACAAGAAAAAGGCAATCGGCTTGATTAGCTTTAAAACTGACATTTTCCTGGCGAACTCTAACATTTGGCTATGTCTGACTTTGAGGTTCGCGGCCAATGAATGAGGAAGGGTTTACTCTTGACAGAATCTTTCCCTTAAGAATAAGTTGTCTTCACAGCCAATAAGAGTATTCTCTCATATAATTTCTGTGTGGGGTGTATGTGTGTATGTCTGCCATTTTTCAGCATGTAGTCCATTTCATTAAAATGTGTAAGACCAGCCAGTATGTTCTCTTTGGTGCCTGCTGAGTGATTAATCACCTTGGGAGCCTCAGTAGGATTAAGCCTTGGAATAAGCAAGGATTATTTATTTATTTATTTATTTACTTAACTTCAGTAATTCTGAAGGTCCTTCCTGGCCGCACTAAAACAAGTTTTGTGTGTGGACAGATAAACCCCTATTAAATAAGATTAGACTCTCCCTGAATTCTTTCAAACAGCAAGACAGAAATGGTGGCTGTCTGAGTAAAGCAGTGTAGGAGTTGCCCCGGTTTACCTCACTTCCTGTCTCTGTGATAAAACACTCTGACAACAGCACCCAAGGAAGGAAGGAAGGGAGGGAGGGAGGGAGGAAGGAAGGAAGGAAGGAAGGAAGGAAGGAAGGAAGGAAGGAAGGAAGGAAGGAAGGAAGGAAGGGTTTGCTTTGGTTTCTGGTGGGGAAATCACAGCCCAGGAGCTTGAGGCTGCTTGTCACATTGTACCCAAGGTCAAGAAGCAAAAAGAGGGTCAGCAGTTAGGAGCACAGTCTGCTCTTCTAGAAGACCAGTGTGATTCCTGCCCCTCTGTGGCAGCTCACAACTGGCTATAACTCCAGACCCAGAGGATCCAATGCCCTCTTTTGGCTTCCATGGTCACCTGTACACAAGTGAGATACACTCACACAGATGCACATATATAAACAAAAACAATAAATCTTTAAAAGAAGCGCATAGTGGAGAATGATGATCTCAGCCCACTTTCTCAATTTTTAAGAACTTATTTGTGTGCACATATGTGTGTGCATTCATGTGTGTATGGTGTGTGTGTGTGCATTCATGTGTGTATGGTGTATGTATGTGTGTGTGTGAGAGAGGGGGGGGATGGTTCCTCCTTTCCCTCTTTTCTTTTCAATTTTTTATTAGATATTTTCTTCATTTACATTTCAAATGCTATCCCAAAAGTTCTCTATACCCACCCTGTGCCCTGCTCCCCTACCCACCCACTCCCACTTCTTGGCCCTGGCGTTCCCCTGTACTGGGGCATATAAAGTTTGCAAGATCAAGGAGCCTCTCTTCCCAGTGATGGCTGACTAGGCCATCTTCTGCTACATATGCAGCTAGAGTCACGAGCTCCGGGGGGGTACTGATTAGTTCATATTGTTGTTCCTCCTATAGGGTTGCAGACCCTTCAGCTCCTTGGGTACCTCCTTCCCCTCTTGATGAAGTGGTGTCTTCTTTGCTGTTTTTGCTTCTGCATTACATAGTCCAGCCTAGATGGCCATCGAGCTTCTGGGTAGTCCTCTTATCTCTGCCTCCCATCTTTCCATGTTTCTGAGGACCACAAGGAATGCAGATTCGAGCCTCTGCACCCAGCTTTTTATGTAACTCCAAGAATCAAACTCAGGTTGTCAGGCTTGCTTGGCTAAGTCATCTCCTGCCCCCACTTTCCCCATTTTCAACAGCCCAGAATCCCCAGCTAGGGAATGATCCCACATCTATTAACCTAATCAAGATAATCCCCCACAGCTGTGTCTGTGGGCTGGTCTTCTAGGTGATTCTAGGGCTAGCTAGCTATCCATTTACCCATCCACTCACTTATCTATCTATCTATCTATCTATCTATCTATCTATCTATCTATCTATCTATCTATCTATCTATCATCTATCTATCTATCTATCTATCTATCTATCTATCTATCCAAGATAACAATTATCACTAACCACCATATCCCCTGATATTTTTTAGGCAATGAAAATCATGCTCTCTAATAAACAAAACAACTAATATTGTAAATTACAATACCATATCTAAACATGTGCACCTAAATATGTTGGTGTACACATACACGAGGGGAAAAAAATCATCATGATTGGAAAGGAATTTGCACCACATAGTACAACTTAAACATTTTTCAAAAGAGGGAAATAAAAATAAAAACTAGAGAAACTAAATGATGGTTCAGTGTAAAAGAGCTACTTAGGAGAGAGAAAGATGAACAAGGGCTCTGACTTCTCCTCTCAGGCAACGATTCTGCCCAGGTCATACCATGTTGAAAGAGAAGAGCCGTCTGGCATGTAAAGGAAGGCTGCCCACTCTGAGACCTCTGAGACTTTGTTCGAGCCCCAGGAACCTGCTCTTTCTCTGCAACACTAGGAAGAGTGACCTTGGGCAGAATCATTGCCAAAGGCAACTTTCAAGTGTACAAGGGAAGAGCTGCAGCGTGCCACACCCTCCGTGAACTTTCTTCTGAAAGATGAGAATAGTAACTAAAATCTTTTCAGTAAGGCTGGCAAGATGGCTCAACCAGGAAGGACGCTAACCACCAAGCATGCCGACCTGGGTGTGATCCCCAGGACCCACATAGTGGAAGAAGAGCACCAGCTCCTAAAGGTTGTCCTCTGAACGTCACACATGTGTTACGGCCCACATGGGCCCACATGTGCAGGAGCACACATGCACACAAAATAAATAAGTGTAATAGCCCTCTTTAAAGGATAATTTAAAAACACGTTCAGTAGCACAGCCTCTGATGTGTATGGCATCGCTCATGAGTATTCTGACCTAATATACACTGAGATACACTTTCTTAAACATTATTTCAGTTTCCTTTGTATTGTGGCATGTGATTGTAATTTTGGTCCACGTATTATGTGGGTCTGGCCATCGACAAAGAGCCATACCAGTGCTGTTTCTGCTACTACTAACTCCCTTTCTTTGAAGATATGTTTACGCTGTGCGAGTCACACTCTGTCACATGGAGGGTGCTGTAATGAGTATATTTATGAGTCTAGCTATTGCAAGTGGATACTGTTGTGGCCTTGTGCCTCGTGTGCTGCTGAATTATTACACAGATCTGGATGGCCAAGAAGTCTGTGATCAGAGGGGAGAAAAAGAATTTTAAAGCATAAAACATGTTCTTGGCATTTGCCTGGAATAGTGGACATTCATAACCCACACATGCCCAGGCTATAAATTTGCGAGGTTGCATTAATATGGCAGTAAAAGTCACTCTTCTGAAAGCTGCACTTGTAAAATATTTATAAATTCACATGGTTGCTTCTAGCAAATAACTACATCTGTCAGCTCTGTCTTTCTACTCCCAAAACGGTGGAGATGGTGTCTTATGTAATTCACAATGTGTATATAAAAATTATTTTGGAAAAATCAAGATGGAAGACATTCTTTTCTAAGGGACTATATCTGTTCCTCCAAGGGTCTGACGTTAGTGTTTGGTCTCCTGAGACTCTTTGTCATCAAAGCCTTTTCTCTGAATAAATTTTCATTTCATTGGATTTATCTAGTTCTCAAATTAGCAAGGCATGTCCTGTGGGGTTGTCTTTAAAATCCCACATTAATATGTACCACAGAGTGGAGCACTTCAGCCCCTAGGTCAATCTGTATCAATGTCATGTAGCACAGGAATTGTCTACGGCTGTCTTCTCCCCTGCAGTGTTCAGAGGATACACCTTATAGGGCACTCTTAGACAGATCTGTCCAAATTGTTTCTTCTTAGAGAAAAATAAAAGGAGAAAAGACACCAGATGACATTTTTCACACAGACGTGATAGTAACTGGCAATTAATTCTCGGGCAGTGCTTCTCAACCTTCTAACGCAGCGACACTTTAATACAGTCCCTCATGCTGTGGTAACCCGCAACCATAAAATTATTTTCATTGCTACCTCATGAGTGCAGTTTTGCTACTGTTATGAATAATAATCTAAATATATGTCGTGCAGGATATCTGATATGCAACTCCTGTGGAAACGTGTTTCTACCCCAAAGGGGTCCCAACCCATGGGTTGAGAACCACTAATCTAGGTGGGAGGGGACTCTCTATAAAGTCACCTTAAAATTGTACTAGACTTATTTATTTATTTAAGGCCCATATTGTCTGGGTATGGAGATCAGAGAACAACTCACAGGAGTTGATTATCTCCTTCCATCACGTAAGTCCGGAGAATCAAATTCCAACTGTCAGCTTAGGGCACAAGCGTCTTTACCTGCTGACCCATTTCGCCAGCCCCAAAGTCAGTTCTAATAATGGGCTGAGTACTTAACAACAAAAAGTGTCAACATATTTATCTTTGTGATATCTTTTGCTCCAAGGCATGGATCCAACCCAGAGCCTCACACATGCATGCTACATCTAAGCTATATCCCTAGAATAAATAAATATATTTTGTTGTTGGTTTAGTTTAGCATGAGTCTTCATAACTATAATACTATTATAATACTATGATGGTCCTTCAAATGCACTTTCTATTTTATCCATTGGCTATGTCTGTATTTTCCCATAGCAAATCAGGAAATCCCACTCGTTGGCCACACATAGGATAGAAACTATTTCCTTATGCTTTTTTTTTTAATTCTCTCTCTCTCTCTCTCTCTCTCTCTCTCTCTCTCTCTCTCTCTGTGTGTGTGTGTGTGTGTGTGTGTGTGTGTGTGTGTATTTAAACAGGGTTTCTCTATAGTCCTGGGTGTCCTGGAACTTTTTTATAGACCAGGCTGGCCCCAAACCCAGAGATATGCCTGCCTCTGCCTCCCAAGTGCAGGGATTACAGGCGTGCGCCACCACCACCCGGCTCTGTTGTCATATACTTTCCCTTGCCATTTCATATTGTTGTAGTTAGGTTTCTGTTGCTGTGATCAAACACTGGCCAAAAGAGCTTGTGGAAGGTAGGGTTGATTTTATCTCACACTTCCAGAAGGGAGAGTTTATTTTGGCTCTCTCCTTCTCCAAAAATGCTACACACACACACACACAGAGAGAGAGAGAGAGAGAGAGTTTTACACCCAAACTCAGAAATCCATATATCCCCAACCATTCCACAGAGGAATGGGGTAAGGAATACAGATCAGAAAACTTAGTTCTTTTTTGTTTTTTTATTTTTTATTTTTTGTAGCCAAACCAGGAGCAATAATTCCATGCATGGTATAGATTCCAACATTTAACCAAGAAACACATCAGGTTGTCAGGAGACACGTTTTAAAAGGTTGTTGGATGGATGCATTTCTGATCAATTATTTAATATTCAGTGAACAATGTCTTTAACAGTAGTTTTGCAAAGGTCAAAGCTATCTTTCATATGACTCTTTTCACACTTTTCCCTTAATAAATATTGAAGATATCCTTATTAAGTAGCGATTTTTATGAATAGTTATCCCAACTGAGCCCAGACAGGCTGTTTTCTGTATCTGCTCTGACATAATAGGAAATGGTCTCCCTCCAGAGAGAACACCATGGTTCATAAGGCACAGTGGGCCTGCAGAGGCCCATCTTCGACTACAGCCGAGAAGCCGCAATGTCAGAGAAGCCTCCACTGTGCAGACTAGCCTCACATATCAAGAAGATGACTCTAGCCATTCCCCAAAAGAGGTCTGAGCCTGAGAGACCAAAAGAAGGGAGGCTACAGATGGGTTAACACGAGACTAAAGTAAAGTCTACACTGCTTGATGACTGAGCTTTCCCCATTCACAGAGCCTGAAATTAAGCATTTCACATGATAAAGGACACTGACATTACACCAAGTGTCCTTCCCCGAAGAACAGGGGACTGGCTAATAAAACCTGAAGCTAAGTAGAGAAGTGTATTACTGGGGTATTACCTGTGACCCCACCACTTGGGAGGTGAAGGTCGAAGGATCACGAGTTCAAGGTCATGCTTAACTACACAGAAAGTTCAAGACCATCCAGAGCTACATGAGCCTCTACCAAAAAAAAAAAAAAAAAAAAAGTAAACAAAAAACAGTATCATTAGAAATAAACATGCTGCCTGATTGAATTAATCTATCAAAGGCTATTCTGGTGATCAGCGACACAAACCATTACATATACAGTGTTTTGGTTTTTTCAAAGAAATTGTTATGTAAGCTTTCTTACAGTACAAGGGAATAATGTAGTCTGAAGACAGCAGAACAATATTTCTCTTTGACATGTTTATGACAGAAAGACTCAGAATCATCTATCCAAATGATGTCAACTAGCTGCTGTTTTTCACGGAGGGGGGTCTTGGGGGGCTGACTTTATGGGATCTAGCAATATTTTTTCCTTGGCATACTAGATGAAAAGTCTCCAACAAAAAGCTAGGGACTCTGGGTAGAAGACCCATATCCTTGCCTGGGCCATAGTGGCTAGAAACGCCTAAGACTGGCAGCCTTACTCCAGAACTTTCTTTTGGGCAACATCTGGGGTGAATTAAGTCTCTGTTCAGTCCCAGAGCGGGCTACAGATGTAGAGGTGTGAGCGCGCTTTCCGGGAGCTGCAGCTTACATGGTCATGCTATGGACCACTTTTATCCGAAGTTCAAGCACCACGTTTCCAGAAGTATGAAGAATGACAGTGAAGAAGAAAGCCTTTAGAGCTTAAGTTACAACCACATCTAATGAGCACAGAGGTGTTCCTCGCGTACAGGGGGATTGCTTTTCAACTCCTGTAGCTTAAATGAAGCCAGCGATCATAACAGTAAATATAGGTTCCAAAGGTATCCCAGGAGGTATCATTAGTCACACAGTACACCCTTTTCTAATTTGTACACTTCCCATGTTTCAGGGGTTTCCCAGTACTGCTGAAGCCTCCAGAATTTCATGTTTCCCTCAGCAGGCTACAATGACCCTCAGCCTGAATGGCATGTATTATTTCCTCAGCAAACATATGATGTGGGAAGCTTTAGTGAAAGATTTATTATAAGAAACAGCCTGATGTTTTATTTCCTCCCTTAATTGAATACATTATTGCTTTGTGTTTAGAAATGCTGCGTTGATGCATTGTACCCCGGGACAACCATGCACCCGCCATCTGCAGCAGGGAGGTTTATTAGACTACAAATCAGGATACAGATGTTGGAGGCAAAGCTACATATGTTAAGTCGTAACGCATTACAGAACACTTTAAATCCATACATTGCGGTGGTCCAGCAGGGTTGCTTTTAGTACGACGTTGGCACTTAGGAACATCTAAGAACCAGAAGCTCTCTCTTCCACCAAACATTTATGGGTAGGCGACAAGCTGTTGAGGTGGATGTACAATCCTGTAGGGGGGGAAGGGACTAAGTGACTTCAAAAGAAAAAAATCACACCTTCTTATTCCTTAATACTGGTACAGAAATCCATACTTACAGTCGGCAGTCGGAGGCTCGCGAGCAGACAGATCTTCAGGGACAGTTAGTGATCACATCTTCATTGATCTCATTCACAACTTTAGATTTTCATCCATTTATTTGAAGGGCATTGATTGAACACCTGAAACTTGCCATGTTACCCTGCTCTGGGGTTTTGTTAGGATAAGGCTCAGAGGATTTTGATGCAAACCTTGTTGAATTTTTATTCCTTTTCTCCAACTGTTTAAAGTTCAGGCCTAAGTGGACATAGTGTTTATAAAACAGAAAGTTTATAAAAGTCTAACAATTGCTTTACTGGTGGAGTAAATTAACAGACGAAACTCAGCCAGTACAGCTGAAAGGGCGGCTTTCCTCAAGGATGATGCCATTGTTGCTCTCACGTTCTCACAGCTATCACTCAATTTTATCTGTCAAATAAGTTAAATCCAGGATGCCGCTTCCAAGAGGGATTGGTGTTCTGTAGATCTATCGACCTTCCACGCAGCTTAAAGTACCCTGGGTGGAGCTGGAGAGATGGCTCAGTGGTTATGAGTGCTGACTACTTTTGCAGAGGACCAGGATTTTAATCCCAGCACCCACATGGCAACTCCAGTCCCAGGGGATTTTGATGGCCTTCTCTGGCCTTTGCAGGAACCAGGTATGAAGTTGGTACACAGACATAGAGCTGTACATAAAACGGTACACATAAAATAGTAATAGTCAGACTTCATTCTGCTCCACTTGCCTGACATCCAAGGCTCTTCCCAGTTCTGAATGAATATATTCGTGTTTCATCCACTATTCTTATTTTATAAAGACTGACTGCTCTTGGCACCTTCAATTGGAAAGCTTAATCAAAAAGTAGATTAGATAAACCTTTTAAATGAGACGCAGATCTTCATGAGAAAGGAGACTTCTCTTTCTCTGGAAATAGAAAAAATAAAGGGGGTGGTGGTGGCGGTGGTTCCTCTGGCAGGGTAGCATAGGTAAGGACAAGGACATAGAAGGCCACTGTAGAAAATATTCATCATGTCCAGAAAAGGGAACATCCTCCTTACCAGGAAGCAGACTCCAGTGGCTGCCATTAACCTGATTTGCATTTGTATGTCACACGGCCATCTTTACCATCAGAACAAGATAAGTATCCATTCATTCTTCAAGTATTTTATGGATTCCTACGCGGTGCTGACTCCACACTCCATGCTGGAGACACAAACACGAGTAACACAAATTCTCAGCAGCCTACTTCTAAATGAGAGACGAGGTGTAAGCCATTAGAGTATCCTCACATGTTCTAGTACAGGCAAGATGAAATAGTAAACCAGTACAAGATTATTGGTATTTTTACAGAAATACATTTTACAGAAAAGGAAACTGATTTTAAAAAAAATACAGACATTAGTACTGCTATGAAATATAATGTGGTGGGGTGGGATGTGGGGAGGTTACATGGTGGCCTCATGCCAAGGCAACCCCCTGAGAAATCACACCATGCGACAGACCTGGTATAAAGGAGATTTACTTGGGGGAAAGAGAGGGAGAGACAGGGTAGAGGCAGACAGACAGGAGCAGAGCAATGAGGGCAGAGAAGGGGAGACAGTGAAGGACAGAAAGGGGGGTAAGGATGCTGTCCAGGAACATGTGGGAGCAGAGAGAGAGAGCTGGGGTGATGAATAGTCCTTTTATAAGCCACAACTAGCAGGTAATAGCAGCAGATGATGACCTAAGCCGTTGCTAGGTCCCTGGGCGGAGCCTAGCAGAATCGACTATAAGTAACCAATACTATAGGGCAGTTTCAGCAGTGAAATACTGTGTCAAATCACTTAGCATAATCTGGTCCATTATGAAGATTCTATAAATGTTACTACTAGAGAAGATAAGTTGGTAGCTGTTTGATTTCAGACTCGGGACAAGAGACTGGGGTACATATTTGACATACCAAAGCAGACCTGGCTTCCAGGTTCTCCCATCCTCCTTCATTCCCTACCTGGAACACCATGCCCCCAATCCTGAACTTCCTAGCCCACTGGGCTACCCTTTCCTCTCCCTTTCCCTCTCCCTCGGACCCTTTTTTCTTTCTCCCTCCCTCCCCTCCACCACCCCTTTCCTATGGTGACACCCCTGGCCTCAGTTCTTGGGGGCCAGTGAACTCACCTGAGTTCAGCTTCACAATAAACCTGCCTTTAACCTAATCTAATCTGGTTTAAATTGGCGCACTTCACGGACTGTGGAGAAATATCCTATCAGTAGCATAGTGCATGGGCGATGTATCAAATCTTTTGACTTGTACCCTAGCTATTTCTCAGTTTGTGCATCCTTGGGAAGGTTACATGGCAATCTGTATCTCAGTTTCTCCGGGGCTAAGATAAAATTGACCATTATAATCCCTTCCTCGTATTGTTTTGCTAAGTAATTTGCTATACATGCTCAGAAGATGTTAAGCATAAAGATAGAACCAGGGAGGAGCTCTGCAAAGCATATTACATCACATCAATGCCTAGATGACCAGCCAATACACAGTGGCTAGTGACCCTGAAGAACAGAGTGCAGCTGGAGGTACAGCTGGGTGTGCACAGGGTAGAACCACACCCATACGCAGTGCACCAGAGAAGCCAAAGCTGAAGGGTGGCTTTAAATTCCAGGCCACCCTGAAACTCTCTCAGAAAAAGAAAGAGGTAGATAGATGTTCAGAGGCGGTGTGAAGTTGCATGCCTGTAATTCCAGCACTCTGAGGCCTGAGGCAGGACTAGCTGAGCTTCACAGTGAGGCTCCGCCTCTGATAATAATGATAGTACGAATGGTAGTCGTGAGAGGTTGCCGAATTTTACCACGAGACAGGTCAAGGTAGAGAGTAGTGCGGCACGTTTAGCATCTTGAGCACTAGGAGGTAGATCGTGGGAACTGGGAGAGATGGGGTAAAGGGAACCCGACAGAGGCTCTATTGGATAAGGCAACCAAACTTCAGTCTCTGCCAACACATCTTAAACTTTTTCTAGTAGTAGCTGAGGGGTGATCTGTCTGATGTCTAAACTGTATTTCGCTGGGGGGGGGTCACTTCCGTTAAACAATTTCTAAAGCTTTAGGACTAAATCCTAACTGTAAGGGTTCAAAAGCAGCCTAGGAGTTTGCCACTTGGCACCTGTAAGTTTGGGGGAGAAACACATTCTTTTCTCTCATTCGGAATCTCACACGGAGACGAGTGGGCATGAAGGAGGGGCAGGTATGCTGCGTGGTACTGAAAGGATTTTGTTTACCACTTTTATTTATGAGCTCTTTTTCTCTGTGTATGGGGGCGGGGGATGAGAGATACATGGCCATCACCTCAACCCAATAATAACAAAATGTTTTTAGAGGATGGTGAGGTTTTCTAACCCACCACCAGACTGCTGCCGGCTCAGGGGGATCTTTGCTCTTGTATCAAACATAGTCTGAAGCATCTCTTTAGATGTCCCTGCCCCTGCCACAAGCCACTAAGTAGCTGCTTAGAACATAAGCGTATTTCACTCTTCAAGGACCAGTTTCCTGTAAATGTGCCTTTTTCCCATAGTATTGGTTAGGCTGTAGGCTAATTGATTGCAGGGGAGCTTGGTAAGGAAAAGCCCCTAAGTTAAAGCTCATTTCTATCATTGCGAAGTTTTGCTGTGTGTGCTTATGACGAAGATAACTCAGCACTAGCATGGCGTGTGCAGGCCAGGGCAGAACCTTGGCAGGGAAACTCAGTTCTTTCAAGAGCCAAGCTCCAGTGGTTAGCCTTTGAAAGGATGCTCATTGTTTGTCCTGTTAGCTATTGAATCCAGCCTTTGCATACTTGATGTTTAAGCGTACAAAGGGAAATTTTTATTCTGAGTTATGCTCTATGTTTTGCATACAGAACAAAAGTTCTTTAAATATATGTGGGAAATACACATGGACTTCCTCTCTAAAGAAAATGAATCTTAAAACAAGGGTCTAATTTACGACTGTACAGAAGGGAGCAGCTACACACCCTCAGACACTCAGATAGGCTGCATAGTTTGGTTCCCACCCTACCCCAGCCCAACAGCCCCAGGTAGCAAGTCCTTGATGGGAGAAGAATGGTATTTCAACAAGATAATTTCCCCCAACAAACAGGTTATTCTTCCATTCCCAAGTCAATTACCCTGTGAAAAAAGCCATGTTGCAGTCAGCAAGATCTCCTGTGCTTTTAGATCCTGTTAAAAGAAAGAAAGAAAGAAAGAAAGAAAGAAAGAAAGAAAGAAAGAAAGAAAGAAAGAAAGGAAGAAGGGAGGGAGGGAAGGAAGGAAGGAAGGAAGGAAGGAAGGAAGGAAGGAAGGAAGAGGAAATAAATTCTTCCACAATGTAGTTTTCTATACAAGTGATCAGTGAATGAAGTTTAGCCGCCATGCTCAGCCTTTAGACTGGCTCATGGCTTGGCACTAGAAGGACAGTACCTTGGAGTCTTCCTGCAGTTCAGTCACGAGTAAACAAGGGTCCTTTTAGTTTTTAGTGTGTTGACTTGGCTCATTCCATACCATGAATTACTTTTGTATGAAGGCTGCCATTAAAACACAAAACAAAACAAAACAAAACACTGCAGACCGTTCAGCTGGCAGCGAGAGTCAGCACAAGCCGATACAAGCAAGTTACGCAAGTCAAAATAAACAGCAGAGAATTGGGTGTGAAGTAAAGATTAATCAGCTGTGTCCATCTAACCGCTCCAGCTTCAAAACTTCTGCAGGGCAAAGCCAGCTTCTGTCAAGGTCACTTACTGCTCAGAATAAAAGCTTTTTGGTTTCAACAACAACAAAAAAATATACAGAGAGTAAAAACGAGGGTAAAAATGGATGTTCAAACAAGCATGCTTCGTTTCCCACCACCTGTAAGAGACAGAACTTTCAACATGAGGTGAGGTTCCCAGGTGCTTTTTCCTCTGGAGAGGCGCTGTCCCCATGAGTTAAGAGCCCTCAGACAAAGGAGGAGCCTGGCAATGAATGATCTCCCATGCCATCCTCATTTTCTTGAAAGCTTTGTCCTTTGTAGCTCCTATTGGAAGAAGACTCAAGAAACTCCTTGTGCCCCACAAACACTCCTCAGAATGTGAAAACTCCCCTGTTAGCATTCAACTGGAGGATGGTGTCTGCAGAAAGCCCCCACACACTCCCTAAAGGATTAACACACCCCTGGCTGGGGGTTGAGATCAGCACTCTCATCTCTGGGCCTCTCCTCCTTTTAGGAGCTGCTGGGTACTTAGCTCATCTCTTCAAAGCACAGACTTCAGATTTAAGATTCATCGCTTACTAGTCCTGTGACAGTAGTTGGCTTATGACTTACATAGTGCTTCTTTCCAGAACACCTAGGGATGCAAATGACAGGGGTGAGGGTAGGTGCCGGGGAGGTGGCTAAGTCAATAAACTGCTTGCTGTACAAACATGAGAACCCGGGTTTGATTCCCAGAACCCATCTGAAAAGCTGGGCATGCTCAAGAGAGCAGGTGATGCCAGCATGAGGGAGGCAGACAGGCAGATCTGTGACTCAGCAGCTAGCCAGGCTTGCTTGCTTGGTGAGCCTCAGGTCCCAAGGACAGACCCTGCCTCAAACAACGAGGGAGATGGCTACCGAGTAACAGTACCTGAGGGTAACCTCTGACTTCCACATGCACATAAGAATACACACACATTTACCCACACTTAGGTAATCCCTCCAATTCTCCAAGTTTACATTTGCCCAAAGCTGTTAGGCTCCTGCTTGAATTCCAGCTCCGTGTCATCAGACAATTCTACCCATCTAGAGGAGTCCTTGCTGCTTGAAATTATAAAGGCTCTTTCCAGGTTCATTAGAGAGCTGTGTAGAGATGCGTTTCTGGTCAGTCATCCTTAGGGATGCCAGCCACTAGCAGGGGGAAAAGCTGGGATAGTAAATTATCAGCAAACCCAGCCCTCTTCCAGAAGACTCAAAGCACTACTACTCACTAGCCGTATGGCCCTCATAAAAGTCACTGCTGAGACTCTGAGGGAGGAAACGCTAATCTTGGAGAAGTGTTATGTTCCCTTTGTCCGAGGACTTGCTCTGTTGCAGGCACCAATGACCCCATACTATCTACTTAGCCCCACTGTGGAATCATCTCTGCCTATGGTGAAGTAAGGCTGGGACACCGACATCAAGCCTTCGGGTCATTCATACTGACCCTCCAAGCCCCACTTCCCCATTAGACTGCTGGTGAAACGTCCTGATATGATATTGGAACCCCTTCTTGGAAGAAGGATTTTATTCAGGTCCTGGGCCTGTTTCACTGCCTGGGTTTTGCCCAGTCTCTTATGCCCATAGACTGAATTTCTATTCTGGTTGGGAGAAGCCTACACTATAGTATGATCACTAGGTAGCTCACACAGTGTGTCCCAAGATGCTCTGAAGATTATTGATGACAATCCCTGTTTCTTTTTATTTTATTCTCTCTATGTATGTGTCTCTATTTGCCTGCCTGCCTGTCTGTCTCTGTTTATACATGTGCAAACACTGAACTTGCAATTTACTGTTGTAGCTAGACTTGCTAGCCAGCATGCCCTGGGGATCATCTACCTCTGCCTCCCAGGCGAGCATGACCATTCTTGACTTCTTTACATTGGTGGCTGGGATCGGGTCCTTACACTTTTTAGCACTGAGCCATCTCTCCAGTCCCTCAGAAGTCTTGGAAGGAATTATCTAGGAAGACAAGATGCTCTTCAGAAACTCTGCCTTTCTGCATTAGGTCATTACTGATCAACCACGCCACCAGCTTCTAAAACACTCACAGTCAGTTCACCCTCTGCTTCGGCTGAGAAAGATCATCTGATTTGCCAAGCAGCCCAGGGTCATGAACCAGGATTTGAACACATAAAGCTGGTGTTCTCATTACTACCCTGTATTTTCTACCTCAGGCATAGGTAGGAAGTACCCCAAGAATGTTTGCTTTGGGTATCCCCAACAACTTTTCTTACTTTCCATATACAGATCCCCTAACGCCATCGCAATCAAACTACGAAATGTTTTCTTCTTGGATGCAGAATGGCCAAATTGCCACCTTCCCAAGAATGTCTCCGCTCATATAAGCCAATCGTTTAAGAGGATGGAAGACAATTTCACTGTAGAGTTTCAGGTGTCACTGAGCTGAGGAACGGAGGTGGATTTAGATGAACTATCTTAGACTTGGAAACTATGGAGGATAGATCTGAGCAGGTGGAAGGGAGCCTATACTCTTTGCTTAGGCTTGTGTTTCTGTGAACAGATATGTGGTGGCTCAGGGGACTTCTTTTTCCATACTCCCAATCCGAGTCTGCAAATGAATGGCTTCAAACTCACTCATCGCAAACGTGAAAAACAGTACCCTGTGGCACAGACCGGAAGATACAAAAAGAATGGTTGCCAGCCTTCAATCTGGACTTAAAGAAAGAGAGGCTGGTAAGCCCTGCGTTTTAAATTCTTCTCAGTCCGGTTTCCCTGACAGACCTGTTTGATGGGCATCAGGGACCTGAAGCCAGCTTCCTAGGGAGAAAGTAGCCATCACTCATGCTTCATTGGATTTTCTCTGACAGACGATCACGTTCTGCAGAGCCTGGCATAAGCACGTCATTATTAAGACTTGCCTTAGCATTTCTTAACTGATCACGGATGCTGTGGTCCTTGGTGGCTCCTCTCTCCTGGCACCGTTTGTAGTTATTTGACCTTTTCTCAGTGGATAATCCACACAAAAAGCCCTAATTACTTCCCTGGCTTTGGCCGGCCAGCAGTAGGAATAATCAATGAGTCTCATTTCGGTATTGCACAATCAGATGCTTATGGCGTTTAAAGAACATTTTTCCATTGACCTGCCACAGCTGTAGGACAATTACCAGCCGCAAAGCTGCTGCTGTAATCACAAGATGACCAGGTGACCTTGTGGGTTTAAAGTTGATGACTGGGTCCTTGACTGGGGCATAGTCATGATACAGAACATATTTGAGGAGAGAAAGGATGCTTCATTGTATACTAATGTGACATGCTCCGGCCCCAGGAGCAATGTTCTGAAGTATTGACAAATCACAAGACTCATATTGGCAGGTAAAATTCTGTGTTTGTATCCATTGCTCGGCTACTTCTTCCTATTACACATAAAACAAAATAAATGAGAAGGGAATGCAGAACTCCTGTAATACAGGTTTTAAGTACTTTTTTTTAAAAATATATATATATATTGTATTTGTTTTTTGTTTGTTTTTTGTTTTGGTTTGGTTTTGTTTTTGGTTTGTTTGGTTGGTTTTTTTTTTTTTTTTTTGAGACAGGGTTTCTCTGTGTAGCCTTGGCTGTCCTGGAACTCACTTTGTAGACCAGGCTGGCCTCAAACTCAGAGATCCGCCTGCCTCTGCCTCCCAAGTGCTGGGATCAAAGGCGTGTGCCACCACACCTGGCTTAAATGCTTTTTTAAAAAGGTAAATGTGAAGATAAATTTGAAGAAGGATGGCTTCCGTTAAAAAAATACTCATAAAATGTTAAAATTGTAATAAGTCCTTATCAATTCTCTGGCTGCCTTTATGCACAAATAGTAAAGAAAAAAGGGCAGGATGGCTCATGCCTTCAATCCCAGAACTTGGGGTATCAGAGGTTCAGATGGAGCTCTTGAGTTCCAGGACAGCAGGACTATTATACAGAGAAACCCTTTCTAAAAAGACAAACAAAACAGATAGATGTTGGGCTGGAGAAATGGCTCAGTGGTTAAGAGCACTGGCAGCTCTTCCAGGGGACCTGGGTTTAATTCCTATCACCCACAGGGAGCTCACAACTGTCTGTCACTCCAGCTCCAGGGGACCTGACACCCTCATACAGACATGCATGCAGGCAAACTAGCTGTGCACATAAAATAAAAATAAATCATTTTTTAAAAAAAAAAGATGAAAAGTTTGCGGTTCTCTAAAATGATAACTAGCTACCGGGTGATACATGAAGCTTAATTATAACTTCAGTTGTAGAGCTATAGCAAAGGAAACCCTTTCTAAGGCTGGATGGGGGCACGCTCCTGAAAGTCTTTGGATCTGGGGACGGGGGGGTTCATCATCTTAAACCTGGCAAAGGGAGCGTGCAGTATCCTCCCAGATCTGCAGAGTGCATCTCTGGGAAGGCTGGGGATGTGCAGTCTCCAGGCAAATCTGGGCATATGGGAGGAGTAGTAGTAGCAATACCACCTTACATGAACATTGACTTTAAGAAGGTTGCTTCTCTGAGAATGGAAGTGGGTGGACTCACTGGTTTGGGGGGTTTTGTTTCTTGTTTTTTGTTTTTTCCAAGCTCTCTTACTTTCTTATGAGAAATGAACAGAACAAGATCAGTAAAAAAAACAAGCAAGCAAACAAACAAATGATCAGGACAACGGAGCAGTTATGTTCCTGGCAGAAAAGAGGCAGGAGAGGAAGTGTCCTAAACTGAGGACACAGTGGAGGAAAGGTGGAAAATGGAAAATGTCCCAGATAAAGGCGAAGCAAGGGATGGTGGGAGTTAACATACTTGTCACCCTGTCCCCTTCCAGACTCCATGGCTGTCCCGATTTAGACAGAAGAAGGCAAAGCAGCTCATCAGCATGCAGTTGATGATTTATCCAGCTTGCTGTCAAAGACAGCACTGTCTAAAGACCCAGCAGAGAATGAGGAAAAACAGGCAGGCCCCTGTGAGCAAGCCAAGGAGGCAAATCGCTGAGAAAACACGCACAACAGAGCATTGCTCCTCTGATGGCGTGAGCTCGATTAATCCCAAGACACCCGAGCTTTCATACTCGGGTCCTCTGGGATGTGTAACCCAAGTTTGTACTGGTCCTGGCAGAAATCAGTGCACAGTATTTAGAGCAAATGTGCTGGCTTTTAAACACCACTCTAGTTCCAGCAGGCATGCGTGTGTTCTGTGGTGTAACCCACGCTTGGCTGCTGATTACAACTTTCGCTTTCTGCAAGCTTATGGCTTCACTGGACACCGAGGCCTTACTTCCCTCTCCCTCTCTTGCAAAACTCCAGGATTAGAGTAGATTTTACCCTTATACTACAGCACTGTCTTTCAGCAGCCCAATAATTGTGCATAACAATGTATCTTGGACTGGAGTAGGGGAGTTAGAATGTAGCATTTTTTTTTCTCCTGGAAACATTAATTCTTATGTGTTGCTGAACTGTTAAGGATATGAGGTTATTATTAGGGTCAGTAGTGACAGGCAGTTGGAAAGGTACTGAGTGGGGGAAGGGAGGCAGAGGCAGCCCCAGCATGAAGGGGTCCTCAAATCGCTGACGAAGTAATTTCATCTGCCAGTCTGAACACCTAGAATTAAAGGCATATCAGCACATGGTAAGACATCGGGTGGCTTGTGTACAGGACTGTCACACCAGTCAGGCATCAACACCGCCCCCGCCCCCCACGGGCTCTATCATGGCTAGATCTGTCCTTGAATAACCAGCAGCACTTTAGAGCCCATTCTAAATCTAAACAGGAAATTTCTAGAAAAATAAACTTAAAAGGGTGGGGAACACATACACACAAGGAATAAAAGATGTGAGTCCCTGTGAACTAAGAAACAAAAAGTATGGACATGCCTATGAGATAGGTACTATATGAAGCCAATGTCATTTTCAGTGCATTGCAGAGGAGAGAACCAGAGTACATGGAAGTTAAATGATAAAGACCTTAGCTGTGTAGCAGAGAACACAAAGAACCCGTATAAATCCAGTTTTCCTTCTACTAAAACAAAACTTGTGTGTATATGAGAGATATATGCATGTTTGTGTGTGTATGTGTGTGTGTGTGTATGTGTACCTGTGCATATGTGTGCAAAAGCACACAGGTGCATAGATATGTACAAAAGCCAGAGGTCACCATCAGGTATCCTCCATCACCCTCTTCTTTTGTACCTTTTTTTTGAGACAGGTGATCTCACTGACTCTGGAGACCAACTCAGCTATACTTGCTGGCCAAGGAACTCCAGGGACCCCCTTGTTTCTGTGGTACCTGGTTACACACTGCACCCAGCTTTTATGTGGGCGCTAGAACCTAAACTCAGGTCCTCATGCTTATGCAGTAGCTGCTTTTCTGCCTCAGCCATCCCCTCCTCCCACACTGTTTCTTTTAAAAGTGAGTGATTTTGTAAATTAATTATTTTAGACGCGTCCATGTGGCCCTGACTCATCTTAAGCTCACTGTGTATCTGAGGATGACCTGGAACATCTGCTCCTCCTGCCTCCTTCTCCCAAATGCTGGGTCGGGAAGCAGGTGCCACCATGCCCGTTTATATGCATCGCTGAGGACAAGACCCAGGAAGTAGTTAGGCAAGTGCTCCACTAGCTTCAGACCTTCAATTACTTTTAAAATTGCTCTATGGTTAGTATATGAAGAAATGTATTTAATGATGACATTTTCATACATATGTGACTATACTCTGTTCTTTGGTTTTGGGGTTTTTGTTGTTGTTTTGTTTTTTTGGGACAGGGTTTCTCTGTGTAGCCCTGGCTGTCCTGGAACTCACTTTGTAGACCAGGCTGGCCTCAACTCAGAAATTCACCTGCCTCTGCCTCCGGAGTGCTGGGATTAAAGGCGTGCGCCACCACACCCGGCTATACTCTGTTCTTGTGTGCTCCTTGCTGCCCTCATCCATCCACACCTCATAAACATAAACCCACACACATTAATTTAAACCTACAATGCTGCATATGGAAAACAGCGTCTGGGTCTGGCTAATTTCACTTAACATAATGATCTAATATGGGGAATATTGCCAAAAGATATTTGTAGATAAATTTTATGGCGCCTTCTTTAGTATAAGAAAATACTGGGTTTCTCTGATACAAAAGAGAAAAGCAAACATAGGAAAGATAGAACAGCTATAGGGCAGCTGTGGAAGTGCACATCCTTAATCCCAGCACTTGGGAGACAGAGACAGGTGGATCTTTGTGAATTTGAGGCTAGCCTGGTCTACATAGTGAATTCCAGACCAGCCAGATATATGTAGAGAGAACCTATGGAAGGAAAGAAGGAAGGAAGGAAGGAAGGAAGGAAGGAAGGAAGGAAGGAAGGAAGGAAGGAAGGAAGGAAGGAAGGAAGGAAGGAGAAAGAAAAGCAGCAGGAGAAGGAGGAAGAAGAAGATGCGGAAGAAGGAGGAGGAATTCCAACAACAACATGAACAGGAGGTGAGTGTGCTATGAACACCTGTCCCACTTTGTGTCTTAATGATGTAAAGTCCATGGGCACCTGAGCAACCTGGAGAAAGGAAACCTGATTGTCTGCTCTATTCTTTGACTGATGTAAGGAGGTAGTTTTCACACTCAGGATGGATTCTCATGTGACTGAGAAAGCAGGGGAATGCTGCACAGACTACAGCCTGTGGTTAATCTCCTCATTAATCATTCCGAGCTTCTTGATATCAACAGAGTTTTCTCCTTTTAATCAGCCGGCTTATCTGAACATTACAGCTCTTGACTTTCTCAGAGTTTTGGTTGTTTGTTTGAGCTGAGGACTTTGGCCTCCTAACGATGATAGTTTGGGGAAGGTACTGTAAGAAAGACCTAGCAGCGAGTTTCCCAGAAAATGACTGGTTACTCATTTGGGCCTTTTATCCACAGGAAGCCAAAAATCTGAATCTCACACACATTCTTGAACATTTGACAAATGCTAACGTCTGGGTTAGTTGACTGTAGTACTTAACGCTGTTCTTTATGAAATCATATCCCAAGTCTCACTTTGCTTGCCAAGAACAACTCTCTACTCAGTCCCTTGGCTGGGACTCATCTCACGACCCAGCAAGCAGCTCCCTCAGCGAGGATTAGCTATTCCTAACTGACCTGACTTTAAATTGGAAAATGGAAACATACTCCCTCGAGATGACCCAAACTGTGATCTAAGAGTTGTCAGGGAACACTGTGCCTGCAGTCCTGTGGAGAGTGGTTTGAGTCAGATGAACAAGGTCTGAGAAATGACCCTTAGCTTAGTTTTCTCCTTCCTATAATATTCAGGTCCGGGTTGCCAGCCTTTAACCATATTCAGAGAATGCTTCTGGACTTAGAAGTTGTCATGTATCAGTCAGTTTGATAACATCTTAAAGATGATCTAATCCAAAGGTACCCACATTTTCCTGGGTCACAGCCAATGAATCTCTTAGTGATATCTTTTCAGAGCATTCCTAAACCAAAGCAGCAGTGACAGTCTCACCCACCTCTGCCTCCCAAACTCTGGAATTCAAGGCGCTCAGTCTCACTGGTCAAGTGGGTGGATCTAGACATCTTTTTTTTTCTGTTTAATTCTTTTTTTTTAATTAGGTATTTTCCTCATTTACATTTCCAATGCTATCCAAAAAGTCCCCAATATACTCCCCCCCCCACTCCCCTACCCACCCACTCTCACTTTTTGGCCCTGGCGTTCCCCTGTACTGGGGCATATAAAGTTTGCAAGTCCAATGGGCCTCTCTTTCCAGTGATGGCCGACTAGGCCATCTTTTGATACATATGCAGCTCTGGGGTACTGGTTAGTTCATAATGTTGTTCCACCTATAGGGTTGCAGATCCCTTTAGCTCCTTGGGTACTTTCTCTAGCTCCTCCACTGGGGGCCCTGTGATCCATCCAATAGCTGACTGTGGATCTAGACATCTAATAAGCATTCACAGTGTATTAAGAGCTGTTTTTAAACAAACACACAAAGTAAAAAGAAAACTATAATCATTGCCTATTGAGATGTAGGTACTTGTTTGAACAATTCATAGAAAACCATAAAGTCAGACTGAGCTCTGCAACCCTCTTTATTGTTCTCTGCTAATTTTCAGGTAGTGTTGCTTTTTGTTTTTGTTTTGTGGTTGTTGTTGTTGTTAAGTAAAAATATACCCTCAAAATCTATCTTTACAAAAAGATGACATCAAAAACATAGTATAAACCCAGGGATGGTGGCATCTTTGATACTAGCACTTGGTAGGCAGAGAGCATCTCTGTGAGTCTGAGGCCATGGAGGTCTACATAGAGAATTCTAGGACACCCAGATCTACAAAGAGAGACCCTGTCTCAAAAAAAAAAAAAAAAAAAAAAGGCAAAACATTGCATGAGCTGCTGTTAGAAAGAAGTCCAAGCTATTGTGTTACCTGGCATGTGGAGCTGTAAGGTTACACTCTGTTGCCTTTGCAACTTCATAATATTCCGCAATACCCTTCCTTCTAGTTCATTATATCACCCCAGGGCACTACAATGTAGGGTCCTGGAGCTTTAAGTCTATTCTTAACATCTCATTTCACTGATAAAGTAAGGCCAAGAGTAATTATGGAGCTCTACTTATCCTGATTATAAGATAATCTAAAGTCAGACGCTGTGTTTAGAATACGAAGAGCTTATCCTATGTTTGGAAACTTAACTCAGCTCACAAGATGCTGATTGACCCTGTAAAGAATGGATCTGAAGCTCACCCCAGTTTCCATGCACCCACTACTTGGTGGTCCCCAGCACACTGAATAAAAGGTTCACAGAGGAGACCTTGTGCAAGGGAATTTGTAGAACCAAGTGGAGTACCCAATCTTGGAGTACCCTCTGTCCAGGACTTTCTTCTAACATCAATTTTCCTGCTTCTCTTAGCTGGAGACTGGCTTGCACTCTTCTGAAAACACTATACTTTCTCTCCCGTTTCCCAACTCTTTATTCCTTCGTGTGTTCTACTTCTACTTCCCAAGACCACATGTATTTATTTATAAAGACCCATGCCTTTATAAAAGAACAAGCTATTGTTGGGCTATTTATAATAGTTACAATTTTCAAACTCCTTTGTAACTAAGATACGGTCATTTGACTATTTTCTGCCTGGCAGAATGTATATCATGGTGATCCATGCAATTTCTAGAAAGTGCCTTTAAAAAGAAAGGTGCACATGCATACACTTGTCGGCTGAGGTGAAAATCTAGTTGGAACTGAAGGAGCCATCTTGGGCCACATGGAAGATACAGAGATGTGAACTTCATTTATATAAAGAAGAAATGCAGTTGTATAGTATTAAAGCCACTGTTACTTGAGTGTTTTTGCCAGAACCAGATGGATCTAGTACTAACAAATATAAGACCATTGAGCTGGGTGTGGTGGCACACGTCTTTAATCCCAGCACTTGGGAGGCAGAGGCAGGCAGATTTCTGAGTTTGAGGCCAGCCTGGTCTACAGAGTGAGTTCCAGGACAGTCAGGGCTACACAGAGAAACCCTGTCTTGAAAAACCAATATATATATATATATATATATATATATATATATATATATATATATATATATCTCCATTGTCAGAATACTGTAACAGCACATAATGTACTTTAGAACAGCGCCTACAGAGACTAACCCTACATATTCAAAACACTTAATACCTTAGGACACATAACTCCAGGCATCTGCCAAAAACATATGAAGCCAAACTTACTATTAGTCCCTCAAGGAAAGAGCTATTTATTCACAGCCTATGCCTCCCACAAAGACATACTTTATAAACCATGTGAGTTCTGACTGAAATATATGAAAGATTAATATGTTCTCATGAGAGAACTCCTCCCTTAAAATTAGTCCAGTTTAAAATGACAAACTGAATACTTCATCTTCATTCTTACCCCCAACCCCATTAGTGATATAACACTTTGTAAAACATGAACTCACAAAGAGAATAACAGAATGGCAGGAGGAGAGGTGAAGTCACAGAACAGTGAGAGCAGGGGTGAAGTCACAGGACAGCAGGAGAAGTAGTAATGTCACAGAGAACAGCAAGAGAAGGGATGATGTCACAGAACACTGAAAACAGGAAAGCAGACCAACAGAGCTAAATCCTAAACTGGCCATGGGTTCTAAGAAACAAGCTCATTTACTTCAGAAAGAACCTTCTGAGTAGCCCAGGAGATGACCAGGTTCCTCATGCTACAGCCGATGGTCTACACCCATGTACATCAAGTCAGCACCAGATGAACTCTGTGGACTCAAAAGCAAGGCACATGAAGCTGGGAGGGAAAAGGAGGAAGAGGAGGAGGTAGTTGGGAGTTAGAGGAAACAAGGGATGGATTCTATTAAGGCACATTATATGCACGAATAAATCCTAAAATAGTAAAAAATTTATATATATACATACATATATATATGTATGTATATATGTATATATATACACTCTGAAAGCAACAAAGCTAACACAAAGCTCTTGCTTCTTCAGTCGAATACTATAGACTGTCCCTCCCAGATGGCAGGATGTTTATTCCCCAGCAGAAGATAATACATGGATTCAGGACCCCGTGAACTTAGGCAAAATTGAGAGAGAGGTACCATATTATCATACTAAGAAAACAAGAAGATGATATGAAAAATTTTATACTACCCTTTAAAAAATACCTCTCTCTCTCTCAATCTCTCTCTCTCTTTTTATTCCCAAAATGCTAGCAACAAAACTTAAATATTCTAGGCCAGAGTTATACAATTCCTTTTGAGGAATACGGCCAGGCCACCATGATGACAGATCTACAGACTGTGTGTGTTCCCTACAAGTTATCTCACTCCACAAACTCCATCCACACACTTCAGAACTGCCATTGCCTTTTAGATCTCCTTACCTTTGTGTGTGTGCCTAAAATACATGGGAAAAAAATTTAACTAAGTTTGTAGTAGGTTGCAGTTATCTCCAAAAAAGATGAGATAAAAATCATATTTTAAAAAATAATAGATGAAAGGAGAAAGATATGTGCATGCCCACACAGGCACACAACACACACACATAACTAAAAACAATAAAAATAAAAATAAACCTTTTAGCTGGACAGTAGTGGCACACACCTTTAATCTCAGCATTCAGGAGACAGAGGCAGGCAGATCGCTGAGTTCAAGGCCAGCCTAATCTATAGGATGAGTTCCAGAACAACCAGGGCTACACAGAGAAACCCTATCCAAAACCAACAACAACAAAAAAAAACACAACAAAACAAAAAAACCAGCAAAAACAACAACAAAAAAATCTTTTAAATTATGAAATTTCACAATCTTACAATAAAGGAGAAATATTAAAAATTTTAGATTTAAACACATACAAGTTTAGGGCTGGGGATTAGCCCAGCGTAAGAGCGCTTGTTGAGTATCCAAGGGGCCTTCGGTTCAATCCTCAGAACCACAAAATAAATATGTAACTAAACAAAAACAAGTTTAAGGGTCACTGTGAGTATTCAGCAGGCAGAGATGCTTGCCACCAAATCTGACATTTCCCTTGGAAGCCACATAAGGGCAGGGGAAAACAGACCCTTAGCTTGTCCTCTGGCCTCCCAAGTGTGCCACAGCATAAGAGCACACACATAAATAAATGCAGAAGAAATGAGAAGGGCTCTCACTGGAGGCAGGGAATGGAGCTCTGTTATCAGAGTGCTTCCCTAGTGTGCAAAGCCCTGGCTTAAGTCCCCAGGACCTCACAAAACCCTGTAGCATAGAGCACAACTAAAATCCCAGCATTTGGGAAGTGGAGGCAGGAGGGTCACAAGTTCAAGGTCATCCTCAAAGAGTCTCAAGACTACCCTGGATTCATAACCTCCCTGTTACAAACAAGACAAGAATCATGTTGATATCAGACTTCTTGGTAGCAACAATGTAAGTTTACAAATGATGGAGAAATGTCTCCAAAATCACAGAGTTTGTAAAGCAAAATGGTGAACTTCAGTTATATGATATTATTCCCCCCCACCCCTCCTCAGGAGGCAATTAGAAGATAGAGATCTAAGATGTAAGCTTGGTGCTGGCACATGCCTGTAATCCCGAGCACTGAGGACGCTGAGTCAGATCTGTCTGGAGTTTGAGAGACCAGTAAGGGCACTATAGCTAAAAAAGGAAGGGAGAGAGGAGAAGGGAGAGGCAAAAGGAGGGGGAGAGAGAGAGAGAGAGAGAGGATATGATGTATCAAAGTAAGTGTGTGAAACATTTCTGAACAGCAATGTGCAGCTGAATCAGTAGAATACATGAAGCCCTGGGTTTGATTCCCAGCCCCTGTAATACTGGGTGTTTGGAAGGTAGAAACTCCATGACAGCTACAAAGGTGAGTTTGAGGCCAGCCTAAACTAGCCACCCTCTCAAAAAACCCAACAACACAAAATAGCTGGGTTTGGGGGATGTCGGGATTCAAATCAAAACAGAAAGCAGAGTCACCCTGCAAAGGCAGGCAGCAAACTGTTCCCCGAGCCAACTTTCATCTGTCGCCTGTTTTTCACATGACTGAAGAAGAGTAGTCTGGGGTTTCTTACAATTTAAAGTGGCTTTTAAAAAATCAAAGGGAGAGTATTTACTGAGATGAAAATATGAGAGATTCAAACTTCACTATCCATGAATAAAGCTCTGTCAGAGCACAGTCACGTCCAGCATTTATACATTCTCCGTGACTGCTTAACTGTTGAAACATCAAAGCTGAGGAGACAGACCTGTGACCATTTGGCCTGAAAAACTAAAACAAGCCATGGATGTCTATGGGAAAGGGTTGCCTTGCCCTGGAGGGCAGTGTCGCCAGCAGAGAGGACAACTGACCCAAACTAGAACAAAACAGAAGCATATGCAAGAACAATCCTAACGACTACTACAGAGACAAGTGGACACCCCAACATCCTCAAATGTGGTAACAGAGATCCGTTTAGCTTGGGAAGGATCTGGAACAAACTGGTTGCCAACACACAGAAAATTAAATAAGTGAAAATCAAGAATATTATTCAATAAGTGAATTGTATTTCTAAATTGACATAGCAAATATTGGTATTATAGTATACGGTACACTCAACTGTGAATAGCATGATGTAGTTATAACAATGTGATCCTGAATAATAAACAAAATACAATTACAATATAACTATCTGGGGATAATTGGAAACTAGAAGTGCTCCAGCAATAAAGGAGAATAATGGTAAGCATACAAGAAAGATAAGTTCTCACATAAAATTTCCACAACTAACAGGTAAGTGCCTGAAGTGAGCTGTCAGGAGACAGCTTTGAGTGAAGATTTAGTGACGAAGCCAAATGGAATTGAAGCAACCGGGAGTGTTACAGGTGGCCTCCCTGTGGGGTTGAGAAGTGACCTACTGTTTCCCTAAGGAAAGTACACGAACAATTCAATTTTTAAAACCATGGATTTCCTTGACACAAATATGAACCAAATTTATTATCAACTCCCAAGAAGAAAAGTTCTCACATCGATTTCTGATTGGGACATCCTTACCAGGTAAGTCTTTTCAAATAATGATTATTAACTGAAGTGGACATTTCTGGTTTCTTTGGAGACTCAGTTGTGTCATGTGATGTTTTTCTGGAAACTGGCTTATGGGAGCATGTTTTGCTGAGAACAGACACATGGTATGTTCTAGAAGCTTCTGGGAAAAGGAGCATGTGGTGTTTTGCTAGAGCAGAGGCTTGAGAGGACACTTGGTGTTTAGAAAGGGTATAAGTATAAGCCAACAGACAGTGGATGATGCTGAGGCACTAGTTCCCCTTGACATTTTTTGCTGGTCTTCATTGGATTTTGCTAACTCTGGTCTTCGCTGACAACCCTGTGGCATTGGTTCGCCTTACCTTCCTCACTGATCATCCTGTGTCTTCATGACTTTGTGGAGAGAACCAACAAGCTTCTCGTGGTATTCTGGCCCCACAGACTCCCAATTGGCAGAGCCTCGAGGTTTCTTCTGGATGGAACTGCTATCGTTGATTCGTGAATGGTGTTTGCAAGTGGCTCTAGCTACCACTGCTGAGGAGCGGAACTGCTGATATCCTGACAAGGAAGACTGGAATCACCCCCAAAGGACTAATTATAAACAGGTCCACATCCCCCTTTGCCCTATAAACCTTTCCTTTCCACTACCTCTGGTGGGCGGTGGGCTAGAAGGGAGGTTAAAGCATTTAACAACCCTTAATAAAGTAGGTTCTGAAAAATCTAAGCCTACAACAAACATATCTAGTCTGAGATTTTCTTAAATCTTTAAGAGCTAGAGATCTTATTTTACTTACCAATTAAACTGGTAAGTAAAAGTGAATGGCTGTTTAAGAACTGATTGTTGCTAATGTCCTCAGAATCCCTTTACCCTGTTATGCTCTGTTCTGCTGGCTGCTGAGAAGAGCCTGTGAAGTACCAGCTGTTCCACTCGGTCACCTAAAACCACTTAAAGATCTAATGGCAGAGTGTTTATATGCTGAAAGATACTATAGTAAGATAGTTAACCTAAGAATGGACTATCGTATTAAGTAGGTTATCCAAAGAAGGGTAAACACTTTTTAGTTTCAGCTAAAAACATATATACACAAATGTAAAATTAGCACATTGCTGTTATGGTTATAAATAAATAAAGCAAGAAAACTACGGTGGTAATGGTGCTTCCCCAGGCTGATCGTTTAGTGCTTATTATCTTCCAAGGTCACAGGAACGTGGCATATGTAATTCCAATGTCCTAGATTCTATAAGAATTGTAGGGCTAGGGAGATGGCCTGGCAGTTAACAGTACTGACTACCCCTCCTGAAGACCCAGGTTTAATTCCCAGCACCCACACGGTAGCTTACGACCACCGTCTGTAATGCCAATCCGAGGAAATCTGACACCCACTTCTGGCCTCCTCAGGCCATGAATGTGGTGCCAAGACATAAATGCAGACAAAACACTCCTACACATAAAATAAACGAATAATAAAATTTTTAAGAGATTTGAGGATTTATGCTGATGTATGACAACCAATTTAAACTTGTCTTAATTAGTAATCCTGCTGCCCAGCAGGCTTCTCTGAGTACTCCAGATTTGTAGCTTGAACACTCTTAAGTGATAATCAACTTGAGGCAACTTGCCGTTTTATTCTCTTGTATCCATTTTGCTGAATTGTGTGTGTGTGTGTGTGTGTGTGTTTAGCTAAACACTAACTGTATTTTAAAATTGGGCTTTGAATTCACTTATAAAATAAATCTGAACTTTCAGAAGATAAAGTCTACTTACCGGCACCCTAAGCAGCCAATTATGGCTTCTTCTGAGATGGCTGCAAGCACTCTCCCTGTTCTTAATGGAATGGAGCAATTGCTGCTCAAATCACCATTGTGAAGGCATTACACAATTTTATCTGTCTGTATTCTATTTCTGCTTCAAATTGTTGTTATATGGAAGCACTATAGCAATGTGTTTTTTTATCATTGCAAAGGCAGATAAAATAGTTTAACTAGTACAGCAAATTGCAGAATTATACATATAAATCGCCTGCTGTTGCCTTCAGATTACGCCTGTACAGATAAAAAGCATTTTTCACCTTTAAAACAAAACAAAATGAAAACCACTTCCAGTGTTCCCATTGCCTCACACATAAATTATCTCTTAAGGGACCAGGTGCAGTGGGCAGAGGGTTGGCCGGCTTCCCAATACAGCTTTGAGTCTGGCTTTCTAAACATTCTTGTTGAGTTAGAAGTCACTGAAATGCAGAACTTGGAATTTAAAGGCACCAAGTCACGAATTGCCCGTCCCTCCCTCCTCCCCCTATACTGCACCTTTTGCCTTAAGGGAAAGAAATGAGTGGGGGTAGACCTCAGGAGAAACCAAATTGAAAGGAATTCAATCGCTTTTCCTGTGGCTCACCCTGCCTGCACAGGTGGCTTTTTCTGTGGCTCACTCTGCCTGCACAGGTGGCCGGGAGAACCACAGATCCACATTAGTGAGAACAGAAGAGAAACCTAGAATTTGGTAATTCGATCAGACATCCAGGCAGCCTTCCAGCTTTGCCAGAGACACAGGATGAACAAGAAGCCTGTTGGAACCGCGTATGTGACTTGATTAGCTGATGTACATCTAACAGAATGCCTCTCCTTCCAGACCAGTGTGGAGACCACCCCAGCAGGGCATTTCTACATCTTGGCACAGGGGTATCTGATACATTTGACACGCCATAATGTTTCTTCCATGGTAGGATTTCTAGTCTGTGAGGTCTACCTCAAAATATTCTTGTAAAGGCATAACATTTCTAGGTAGGAAACAGCTAGCAGCAAGGCTGTCTTCAATTAGAGGTCAACAGAGAAGGGACTGACCCCTCACTCCCAGTGTGTTAGCTACTGTTGGGTCTTCTACATTCCCGTTCTATGTTCTCTCATCGGATGGAAGGATCCGTTTTTCATTCTGCTCTAAGAAAGTCCACAGTGCGGACCCTGCATGGTGTTTGATGATAAAATTGGGTCTGACTCCTGAAATGACTTCACCGCAGAATCTCACAATGCTGTCATGTTCTAGAAGATTAGTCAAGATGGACGCTGGAGAGAGACAGACTCTTCATAGTTATTACGCCCTAACCTACAATGCTCTCCTCACGGCCAGCATCTCATTCTTCATTCAAATGCCAACTTCTTGAGGCATTTCAGGTTCTTGCCTTGGGTGTATGTATGCCTCTCACTGTGTCTGTGTGTCTCTGTACTTGAGCACATTAGCAGAGATCAAAGCACAACTTGTGGGACTCGGTTCTGTCTTTCCACCGTATGGATCTCGAGGATAAATCTCAGGTCTTCAGACGTGGCAGGACATACCTTCACCTGCTGCGCCATCTTGCCAGATCCCAAGACTGCGCTTTCTGTGACCTCAGCCTTCTGTCTGGTTTACCTTGCTCATGAATTATTGCATAGTTATTTTAATTGCCCATTTCCCCTATCTCTTGCATCTTTCTTTCATTAAAATGGAAGCTTAATAGAGTATTGTATTTCCAGGACTCAGCAAGTATTCAGAGCACAATGAAACTACTGTGTACCACAGTAAATCTACACAATCAAATCATGCTTTGTGGATGAAGTACTGAAGAGAAAAAATACTTGAAATGGTTTATTTTTGTTAAATATGTGAGTCAACTTTTTCTATGTGATTCAGCAATAACAACTCCAAAAAACTCAAGACATCTTTCTCTCTCTCTCTTTCTCTCTCTCCATCTCACAAGTGGGCCTTACTATTCTTTATCCTTCGATCTAGGCTAACAGCAGATATTATAAGGGCATTTTGGACATCATCTTAGTTTTATAGCAGAAGAAAAGAGTAAGAACACTTTGAAGTTCAGTGTGGGGCTAGAGAGGTTTTAGTCACTTTTATACCCACCACCGAGTCTGGAAGTTTTCACTTCAGTTAGGACACTGGGAACCTATAGACGACAGGCAACCAAAGTAGATATGTACCATAGAGACAGAGATGCACTTCTTGCCACCACGATTTTTATTGAGTTAATTCCTCAAGTTTCATATTTTCAGGGTCGTGTACTTGGTATGCATTTATTGGGAAATGTTCCAAAGAAGAAACTTCTGAGGCTAAAGGTTGTTTTGTTTTTTCCTCAGCATTTGAAACATGCAAGGAAGAAAGCACCAGTTTATTTCTTAAAGTGGGGGGAGGGGGGAGAGAGAGAGAGAGAGAGAGAGAATCAGGTTCTCTCATGTTCTGCCTTCTTCCTTAGATACAACACGTCCATTTCTGATATCTTAGTAACTCTATGATCAGCCACCTTCTTCAACAGTTGTGCAATGCCTGCGTGAGGCTTGAGGAGACCTCTCTCTTTTTCTGATAGTCACTACCAGATGCAAACAAGGGGATGTGTCCCCGCATGCTCCTGTTGCTAAACAATAAGCCGAGTAAGAGGAAAGCAAGATTGATTTAGGTAATAAATCCAAGATACTTGTTGAATGAAGCATCACACAGACTCATGTCGTGCCTTGTCCATCACCAGCCAATCAATGACACTTGGACCTGGGATGACCAGGTCAACTTCTACCAAGCTCGCACTGGGTAGCGGAAATGCAGAGGTCACCTCTCAGAATGACACTGACTGGGTGGAGCTATGGTGATTCCACAAGCCTTGGTCATTGTCTTGCTTAGTAAGAGGCTTCCTGGACTCCAACAGCTAAATACTAACTCACTCAGATCTCAACACCAGGGGAACAAAAAGGCCTTTGGGATATCGACTCCCTGGTGACCCAGGTCTGACTAGAATTGAATTTCACTCTGCTTAGACCCTGTCGGGGGGAAAAAAAAAAAAAAAAAAAGGAAAGAAAAAGAATAAGGAAGGGGGGAAAAAGGCCTGTAGTAAATGAAGCCTTTGAGTGAACCCTGTTCTTTCGTTAGCATGTAAATGAACATGAATGTGAATGTAGCCAATGGATGGCTTCTGCCACCTCTCTCCTCCCACCTCTCCCACTAACACTCAGTGACTCAGACTCTGCAGTGCTCTGTTGGGAGCCAGTGTCGCGCATATTTACTGTTAGTTTCTCGTGCTTTCCTGTGCATGCCCGTCCTAGCTCATAATCCTTGAATTTACTGCCATCAAATCTTCAACATCAAAAGGCTTAGCATTTTTTGTTTGCATTTACACTCGAAGCTTACAAAGTTCTCAGGAGGGACCAGGGAGAAGAGTGTTCTTCAAACCCTTGTTCGTGGTTGACTGTCAAAGCCTCAGGGTGAAATCACAGAAGTTTGTTTTCACAGGGAAGGAATATGATATTTTAATTTCAAGTTTTCTTAAAACATAATGGTAAACATGAACAATATTTCTTTTTCTTCTCATCATCGTAAAGTAAAACTGTAATTGTTAGTCATGGCTAAAAAGGCATATAAACCCATCAAGTTGTTTTTTCTCAATGTTGAGGCTGCCTTGAGGATCATAACTGAAGCAAACAAAGTGGGGAAACTGGTATTTTAGGCACATTATTCTAAGTCACTCAAAGCCCAGAGAAAGCTTGAGCAACAGCTGTAACTTTGATCATCTTAACACTTGAAAAAAAATAGTATGTATATCCCTAAAATTAGCCACGAGCTGAGGGAGAGAGTAGTAAATTACACTCTTTAATCTGCCTGTCTCGCTGTAAAATGGCTCAATTAACAACGAAACCATCTCAGCAGACCTCACTGAATCAACTCAGTAAAGAGACCGGGATTTCAATCTTCCAAATCAAGAGTCCTACTATATTATAAGGTATGTGTGCTTATTAAATTGTTTTATACATCATTACTATCAAAGTAAAATTGATTTAGTCACTGAAAAAAATCTAAACTCACTTCAAGCGGCTGGTTTTAGTTTTTGAAAGATTTATTTTAGTATACCTATGTTTGTGTGTGTGTGTGTGTGTGTGTATAGATGAGTGAGAACAGTGTCCCAGTGTGTGTGTGTGGTGTGTGTGTGTGTATAGATGAGTGAGAACAGTATCCCAGTGTGTGTGTGTGTGTGTATAGATGAGTGAGAACAGTGTCCCAGTGTGTGTGTGTGTGTGTGTGTATAGATGAGTGAGAACAGTGTCCCAGTGTGTGTGTGTATGTATAGATGAGTGAGAACAGTGTCCCAGTGTGTGTGTGTGTGTGTGTGTGTGTGTGTGTAGATGAGTGAGAACAGTGTCCCAGGAATCTAGACGAGTGTATCAGATGCCCTGCAGCTGGAGGTACAGGCAATCATGAGCGGGCCCCAAGCGGGCCTGGCACCAAACTCAGGTCCTCTGTAAGAGCAGTGAGCACCTAACAACTGAGCCATCTCTCCAGACCTAACTGGTTGATTTCCTAAATAACTTATTTTTCCCCTATAACTTTTTAAATATCATCTGAATAATACAATATGGACATTAATGTTTAAATATCTCTCAAAAAAACCCCAACTTTTAAAAACAACATTTATTTATCTATTGATTATTTTATGTCTTCTTTTCCTATGTCTGGGTCCTTCTCTGTTATCCAGACTGGCTTTGAACTATTGAGTTATAAGAGTTCTCCCAGCTTGTTTTCTCAAATAACTGAAACTACCACCACCCCACTGTATGCTAGATTTCTTAATAAGCCTGATATTAGAGTTCATTCATGGTTTATGCCCCCACTAATGATCCTGGATGTGAGTAACATTGTCTGTTCCACGTAAGCTTCAGAAGTGGAGGGATTTTTCAAGACAAGTGACCATCTTTCTGTATTAAATTATTCAATGATAGGCTAGGCATAGCGTCACATGCCTTTAATCACAGTACTTACGAGGCAGAAGCAGACGGATTTCTGTGAGTTCACTATGTAGCCAGGCTGGTCTACACAATGAATTTTAGGATAGCCAGAGCTACAGAATGAGATCCTGTCTCAAATGTCCAATAATTAAGTAAGTACATTCAGCAATAAAGATTTTTACTAGCATTATTTTTAATATTTGTTTTATGTTCATGTATGTGTGCCTGAGTGCATGTATGTGCACGGTATATCTACAGAACCCTCCAGAGGTCAGAATAGGTGCTGAGTCTCCTGGAACTGAAGTTACAGATGATTGTGAGCCACCATGTGGGTGCTGGGAAGTGAACCCAGATCTTCTGCAAGAGCAGCCAGTGCTCTTGATCTCTGAGCCATCTCTTGAACCTGAGCCAAGGGCTTTTTAGTGGCGAAGTCCAGGAAAGTGCTAGAGTGAGTTGTAATCCTAGTGAGCACAGGATGTGGGTTAGACCCTAGCACCAAAAAGTAAGTGAAAAGCAAATCTTTTTGGCTTTAAATGTTTTCTTTTTGTTTAAAACAGTATGTCCAGAAACATTCACTTTTGCTCAGAGTAATAGGAAAATCACAGAGTTTTGCATAGTTTACTGTCTAATACTCTATAGTGCATACTATATAGTCTACTGTTCCCCATTTGACATTTCTGGAAAGGCTGCAATTTCATGCCTCCAAACTTTCAGTCAAGAACTTGGGGACTAAACCATTAGGACTGCGTGGTTGTGAATTGTGCTTTTAGGAGGAATAATTGTCCAGAAACTCACTTAGCCTTCTCTCTCAGCTTATACTTCCAGAGCCGTTTGCTGCAATTAGTAGAAACACTTTTATCATTTCTGCTTGCCTTGAGCTGTAACATTGTTCTTAGAAATGCCAGCAAGGTTAGGGTGAGCACTTCCAGGCATAGAGCAGGACTTGGCCTGAGCAGAAACTTTGTAATCAAGTATGTGAAGACACAGAGCATTTTAAAGAGCACTGTTAATGTGTGTACTCGAAGATTGCAATTTCAAATTAAGATGTCACTGAAGATTAACAAACCAGTTTCCACTCAACCTTACTACTTTAAGGTTCTGAGGGTGGAAAGGGAGAGAGAAGTCCAACACAGGCTCAGAAGAGTCTGAGTAAAGTGAAAATGGGACTAGGGAGTTGGCTCAGTGGTTAAGAGCACAAGAATCTTGGTTCGAGTCCCAGCACCCACATGGCAGCTCCCAATCTAACTCTAGTCCTAGGGAGTTTCCTTCTGGCCTCCTTGAGCCCAAGGCATGAATATGATTCACAGATGTACGTGCAGGAAAATCACCCACACACATAAAACATAAGAAATCTTTTCTTTTTTAGGTTCCTAACAGAGGTCACAAGGAAATGTTTTTAAGTATTTTTGATGACTCGGAGCCAATAAAACACTAAATTCACAGCCAATGGTGTTGACAGGCAGAAATATAAAGAAAGGCTCTCTTGCCATTAAAATGGCCCAGTGGGTAAAGGTACCTGCTGTCAAGTCTGAGCACTAGTTTTGTCTCTAGTACCTACAGAATGGGAGGGGAGAACTCACTCCTCCACAAGCACTACAGCATGGGCAACCCACATCTATCCATGCACACCAGACAGATAGATGATTGAAAGATGGGTAGGTAGGTAGGTAGGTAGATAGATGATAGATGAATAGATGAATAGATATGTAGATAATAGATACATAGATGATAGATGAATAGATATGTAGAGATAGATAGATAGATAGATAGATAGATAGATAGATAGATAGGTAGATAGATAGGTAGATAGATAGATAGAGTAATAGAGTAATAGAGCGATAGTTTGTATATGCTTGGCCCAGGGAGTGGCACTATTAGGAGGTGTGACCTTGTTCAAGTAGGTGTGTCACTGTGGGTGTGGGCTTTAAGACCCTACTCCTAGTTGCCTGGAAGCTAATATTCTGCTAGCAGCCTTCAGATGAAGATGTAGAACTCTCAGCTCCTCCTGTACCATGCCTGCCTGCATGCTGCCATGTTCGTGCCTTGATGATAATGAACTGAACCTCTGAGCCTGTAAGCCAGCCCCCATTTAAATGTTGCCCTTTATAAGACTTGCCTTGCCCATACCTAAACATGATAAAAGCAATCTACAGCAAACCAGTAGCCAACATCAAAGTAAATGGTGAGAAGCTTGAAGCAATCCCTCTAAAATCAGGGACTAGACAAGGCTGTCCACTTTCTCCATACCTATTCAACATTGTACTTGAAGTCCTAGCCAGAGCAATTCGACAACAAAAGGAGATCAAAGGGATACAAATTGGAAAAGATGAAGTCAAAATATCACTCTTTGCAGATGATATGATAGTATATATAAGTGACCCTAAAAATTCCACCAGAGAACTCCTAAGCCTGATAAACAGCTTCGGTGAAGTAGCTGGATATAAAATTAACTCAAACAAATCAATGGCCTTTCTCTACACAAAGAATAAACAGGCTGAGAAAGAAATTAGGGAAACAATACCCTTCTCAATAGTCACAAATAATATAAAATATCTTGGCGTGACTCTAAATAAGGAAGTGAAAGATCTGTATAATAAAAACTTCAAGTCTCTGAAGAAAGAAATTATAGAAGATCTCAGAAGATGGAAAGATCTCCCATGCTCATGGATTGGCAGGATCAACATTGTAAAAATGGCTATCTTGCCAAAAGCAATCTACAGATTCAATGCAATCCCCATCAAAATTCCAAATCAATTCTTCAACGAATTAGAAAGGGCAATCTGCAAATTCATCTGGAATAACAAAAAACCTAGGATAGCAAAAACTCTTCTCAAGGATAAAAGAACCTCTGGTGGAATCACCATGCCGGACCTAAAGCTTTACTACAGAGCAATTGTGATAAAAACTGCATGGTACTGGTATAGTGACAGACAAATAGACCAATGGAATAGAATTGAAGACCCAGAAATGAACCCACACACCTACGGTCACTTGATCTTTGACAAGGGAGCTAAAAACATCCAGTGGAAGAAAGACAGCATTTTCAACAAATGGTGCTGGCACAACTGGTTGTTAACATGTAGAAGAATGCGAATCGATCCATTCCTATCTCCTTGTACTAAGGTCAAGTCTAAGTGGATCAAGGAACTTCACATAAAACCAGAGACACTGAAACTTATAGAGGAGAAAGTGGGGAAAAGCCTTGAAGATATGGGCACAGGGGGAAAATTCTTGAATAGAACAGCAATGGCTTGTACTGTAAGATTGAGAATTGACAAGTGGGACCTCATGAAACTGCAAAGCTTCTGCAAGGCTAAAGACACCATCAATAAGACAAAAAAACCACCAACAGATTGGGAAAGGATCTTTACCTATCCTAAATCAGATAAGGGACTAATATCCAATATATATATAAAGAACTCAAGAAGGTGGACTCCAGAAAGTCAAATAACCCCATTAAAAAATGGGGCTCAGAACTGAACAAAGAATTCTCACCTGAGGAATACCGAATGGCAGAGAAGCACCTGAAAAAATGTTCAACATCCTTAATCATCAGGGAAATGCAAATCAAAACAACCCTGAGATTCCACCTCACACCAGTCAGAATGGCTAAGATCAAAAATTCAGGTGACAGCAGATGCTGGCGAGGATGTGGAGAAAGAGGAACACTCCTCCATTGTTGGTGGGATTGCAAGCTTGTACAACCACTCTGGAAATCAGTCTGGCGGTTCCTCAGAAAATTGGACATAGTACTACCGGAGGATCCAGCAATACCTCTCCTGGGCATATATCCAGAAGATGTCCCAACCGGTAAAAAGGACACATGCTCCACTATGTTCATAGCAGCTTTATTTATAGTAGCCAGAAGCTGGAAAGAACCCAGATGCCCCTCAACAGAGGAATGGATACAGAAATTATGGTACATTTACACAATGGAGTACTACTCAGCTATTAAAAAGAATGAATTTATGAAATTCCTAGCCAAATGGATGGACCTGGAGGGCATCATCTTGAGTGAAGTAACACAATCACAAAAGAACTCACACAATATGTATTCACTGATAAGTGGATATTAGCCCAAAACTTAGGATACCCAAGATATAAGATACAATTTACTAAACACATGAAACTCAAGAAGAATGAAGACCAAAGTGTGGACACTGTGCACCTTCTTAGAATTGGGAACAAAACACCCAGGGAAGGAGTTACAGAGACAAAGTTCGTAGCTGTGATGAAAGGATGGACCATTTAGAGACTGCCGTATCCAGGGATCCATCCCATAAGCAGCTTCTAAACGCTGACACCATTGCATACACTAGCAAGATTTTGCTGAAAGGACCCAAATATAGCTGTCTCTTGTGAGACGATGCCGGGGCCTAGCAAACACAGGAGTGGATGTTCACAGTCAGCTATTGGATGTATCACAGGGCTCCCAATGGAGAAGCTAGAGAAAGTACCCAAGGAGCTAAAGGGATCTGCAACCCTATTGTTGGAACAACATGATGTACTAACCAGAACCCCGGAGCTCTTGTCTCTAGCTGCATATGTATCGAAAGATGGCCTAGTCGGCCATCACTGGAAAGAGAGGCCCATTGGACTTGCAAACTTTATATGCCCCAATATAGGGGAATGCCAGTGCCAAAAGAATGGGAATGGGGGGGGGTAGGGAAGTGGGGGGCGCTATGGGGGACTTTTGGGATAGCATTGGAAATGTAACTGAGGAAAATATGTAATAAAAATATTAAAAATTTAAAAAAAAGACTTGCCTTGGCCATGGTGTCTGTTCACAGCAGTAAAACCCTATCACAGACAGACAGACAACAGACAGAACAGTGTTTAAAAAGGCCTTCTTCAGCCAGGAGACCTAGTGGTTCTGGCCTATAATCTCAACTGCAGCATAGGTTGTCTGGGCTGCAGATCAAGTTCAATATCAGCCTGGATGGTTTAGTGACCCTCATCTCAAAATAAAAATCCATAAATGGATACAGCCTACTAGCAGAGTACATACCCAGCATGGACAAGGTCCTGGGTTTAATCTCAGATGCTGAAAAAGGAAAGAGGAAGAGAGATGGGAAAAGGGTCTTCTAATTAGTTCCTCCACAGGTCAATATAATCCTGGATAAAATCTGAATCATGAGAGTTCAAATAAATAAATGGTGTGAAATTTAGCTTCATCGCTGGCTGAGTTATAATGCATTTTATTCTTTGAAATTTGAATGTTAATATAGATTTCCTGACAATCATACATATTTTTAACATAACACCTACTTCTCAGCTGAGGGTTAGAGTTGATGTTAATACTAAAAGGTTCCTTAAAAGTCAATACTCTTCTAAAATTCCTCTTTTTCCACTATAGCTTTGGTTTATTTTCTGAGGTGCTGTTTTGAGATTATCATTCTCCTTACATTAAAATAGCTCTTTCCAATCAGATCTAGAACCTACCAGAACCTTCTCTGCAACTCCTGATTGCAAGCAGCATTTAAATGTCAAATGCACGGAGTCTGGACCACAGAAATGTCCCAAGAGAGAAGGTCCATCACTTTCCCTCCTCCATGATGGCGAGGGAAGAACTAGCAAGCCCCTCTTCTTGTTCCTTGTTGTTCCTTGTTACTCATTACTACTCGTTACCGTGGTAACCATAGACTAATGAACAAGCAAGGGCAAGAGAAGATGAGGTTCAGAGCTGAAACAGCTGGATGTAAATCAGAGGCGTCTTTCCTTCCTAAGACCCCTCTCAACAGCAAGGTCCTTCTCAGTCCAAGAATGGAGAGAAGCTGGCTGCCAGAGGAAGGCTGTCTCATTCCTGTGTGCATCTAGGAAGGGAGAGGTACCACCGTGTGAGTCACCAGTGATGACTGGCTGACCAAGAACAAGCTGTCTTGAAAACTCACAATTGCAACATCATGCGTTTGGTGCTATCGTCAATTAGATAGCTCTGTCCAGCTGCCTTCTAGACCTACACGTTATGCTGTTCATCCCACACCACTGCTATAACAAATTGCCACGAACCTAGTGACTTAAAACAACTGCTGTGAACTCAGAGCCCCCAAAATTACATGTTGAAACCTTAATCCCAGAGTGATGATATTTGGAAATGGAGCCCTTTTAGAGGTAATTAGGCCATTAGCATGAAGCCTTCATGGAGGCTTTAATGCTTTTACAGGAAGAGACAAGAGAGCCTGCCTCTTCTTTCTTTGCTTTCATGTAGGGAACCAAGGAGAACATAGCATCTTTATTTAAATCAGGAGGTGGGCTCCCACTAGACACTAGATCTATGGGCATCTTAGTCTTGACCTTCGGGGGCTAAATAACTGAGAAAACTAAGTACCAAATCTATGATAGTCTCTTTATACCATCCCAAACTAAGACAATGGTATACATTTATCTGTTTTACAGTCCAGAGGTTTTAAGTGTTAGGTCAGCTTCACTGGGCAGATGTCAAGGTATCAGTGGGACATAGTAGATGTTCATTGTTTCTGAAGGATCTGAGCGTGTCTCCTTGCCTCGGTTTCATTGTCTCACAGCTGCCTGTGTTCTGTGGCTCATGGTTCCAATTTCAAGTTCTTCACCCCAGCTCTGTCATCATCACAGGGCCTTGCTCTGATTTTTCTCTCAATTTCCTGTATCCCTCTTAAAACTGTGCTATTCTGGACTCACAGTGATGATCCAGGGTAGTCTCCCCATGTCCATAGCCTCGCCCTAATCACAGCTTCAAAATACCTTTTGTTATTGTAGGTAACAGCTACGGGGCAAGGCTTTAGGCTGTGGGTGTAGCTGGGGATCACTAACCCACAAGCCTCTAGGGTGTCTGGCCTGGAGACAAAGCTGTGGAAATGAACACAGATGTATCCCTAAGTGTACAAGGGAAGAATCCGGAGCAGTCATTTCCTACTTTAATTACCCATAGTAGAATATGACAGCAAATCAGGGGATGTACAAAAGGAGCACGCCATGTTTGAGTCTAATGAAGCAGAGGTCAGACAGAATATTTTGTAATATGGAACAATGATCAAAAAGCATAGGTCAGAGACAGGATGTAATTTTAAATAAGTGCCGCTTTAATCACAGTGTCTACTGGAGGAAGAAGCTTATCTGGAGAGAAAAAATGAGGTGTAGCTCTGATTATGGTAAGGATTAAGTTAGACAGTTTATGCAAGAGACCAGCACAGTGCCTAACACGTGGTAGAAAACGCTTATGCTCATGATTTCTTCCAAGGCCATGAGATAAAAGCTTTTCTTCCTCTCGGCTTGCAATGATGGATCTACACACAGTTTCTGCCTTGACAGAAAAGCACTGCGTTTCACTCCCCAAAGAGGGTGCTGACACTAAGCTAAAGGAAATATCAGACGATGACCTTCTCTCCAGAGGACTGCCAGCACCATCTTTGATGTGTAGTCTCTTTCCTGAAATGACCTCCTTTTCCTGGGTTAAAGTTGAGTAGCCGGGCATCGGCGGCTACTTGGGAAAGTGCTGAGTGGCTGATACGTGCTGTCAGCATTGTCCAAGGCCAGCCGGAGAATGTCCTCGTGGCCCTTTCCTTTCCACTCACATCTGGCAAAGACTTGTGCTATGATGCTTAGGAAGCTGGGAAGTGACGAAGACGAAGACGCATAGAGCTTTCCTGCCATATCACACACCCACTGAAAAGGCCGTCACCACAATGCTTTGTTTGTGAGTGGAAACAATAGGGAATCTTCCAGGGGATACTCCAGCCACTGCGGAGGATGTAAAAATCAGATGCCATAAAAAGGCCAAATGTCACCTCTTATCCATGTGCCAAAAATTTACTACCATAACTATTAAGTAATAATATCATATACTAAGTAGTAGTATTGTGTATAGAAAAAATACACATCTACGTGAACAAGCAGTTAAAGAGTTCATAACTTACCTATGGAAGCCTTACTTCTGCCCTGACCTGATACAGCTATTTCATCACTGGGGTTGGTAGACCTGACTTTCTCCTTCTCTCCTCTCTATCTGGAACTCAGATCTGTCTTTTGTCCTTACTATCCACATCACTTGTTAAAACCTTGTGCCATTTGCTAGAAAAGGCAGGAAGAGATAACCAGCCACTTTTCAGATTGTCTTTATCCAATAGCTCCCTTCTCTGCCCTCTGCACATCTCCGGGGGACTACTGCTCTCTTATGATCTATTTCACAGGAGAGATATATAATATAGGCAGAAAAAGATGTTTCAGGATTTTTTTAATACCCTACTGTGAAATTCTTCTAGAATGCCTGCTAAATGCAGTTATCTAGAAGCTGAAGAGATGGCTTAGCAGTTAAGAGCACTTGTAGCTCTTGCAGAGAGAGGACTGAGGTTCAAGTCCCAGTATCCATGTGCTGGTTCACAACCATCTGTGACTCCAGTTCTAGGTTATCCAACACTCTCTTCTGACTTCCTGGGCACCAAGGCACGTGTGTGGTGCACAGCACCTGTGCATGCAGGCAAAACACTCGTACACATAAAATAAGTAAACCAGTCAGAAACTAAAAATAGATGGAATTGTCCTGGTGGTTGTGTTTTCTCCCTTAAGTGACATTCAATCTTAAAAAGCAAGACTCATACAATGGAGCAAACGCCTAAGACCCGGTCTTAATGAATACAGCGAGTACTTCTACTAGACAGATGTCATCTGCAGGTGACCGATGTGAGCACTCTGATTCAGAATCAGCTGGAAAAAGCTACAGACCTAAAAAGGGGTGGGAGCGGGGGGGGGGGGGTAAAAGAGTGGGTCGTGAAAACACTGAAGAATTTTAAAGGATTAGAATTCCATCTCCAAGGCTTGGGACAAAGCAAATTGTCTCTGTAATAAATCATTATCCGTTCAGTGTGTGGTTGGCCTACTAAGCATCTTACCTGAGCTCAGAAACAAACGGAGTAAAGAGTAGCCGGAGACCGTCACGGTAAAGGGGGGAACTAACCAATAGCACAAACTCCGAAGGAAAATGCAAGCTGGACAATATTTATTGTGCCAGTTTAAAGACTAAGATCTATTACTGTTTCCTGCCTGAGGCTTCAAAATTGTTCTCACTCCCCTATAATTTTCCAGCCATGGACAATGAGATTATGCGTGCACATGCGATCGTCCTCAGAGACAATTAGGTTATGGAAGAACATTTCTCTGCTTCCTCCCGGGCTTCCTCGCACTGCTTGAAATCTAATAGTAATAGAGTGTTATAAAGGCAAATGAGTCTGTACAGTCCACTTCAGACTTAATCCCATACAATATATTTAAAATACTCCTATAATTTACTTGAACACCCATGTCCACAAGGCAATAAAGCAAATGAGCGTGTGTATCGATGAAGGGACAGAGAAGCAATTGGCGCCCCAGTCCCTGACCCCTAATGGAGTCAACAACCTGAGTGGCCAGCGGTTACTGTTTGTTTCACTGCCCACCCATGGCCAGCTTCACTCCAAGTAATATTTCCAATATGTATTACAGGACATTGGACAAATGGGTCTGATTTCTTAAAATAGCCACTGCATGTGGGGAGCACAGGAAGTGCTGAGTGAGTATGTAAAGAGCAGATGAAGTCCCCGAGCAAACGTTCAGTGTTGATGTGGGCACGCCATGTCAAAGACCAAGGCCTTGACCTCTGGGAAATTAGGATCAGGCTTAATTAGGATCAGACAAAAGTCTTCCTCTGATCCTGGGATGAGCAAAGATTAAACAGTGTGTGCAAAGCTAGCAACAGCAGCTTCCTCCTCCCAGATGTTTACATCCTGAATGGGCTCACGGACAGATACCTCCTTTTGAGACTAGCAAACTCCTGTTGTGCCGGACATAATAAACACAGGGAAGTTCGAGGTTGCTGGAGTAGTTGGTGCCACTCCATTAGAGTATGCACAGCCCACCTGACCCCAGTATCTGTCCTCTCTGCATCTCCTCACAGACCCGAGCCAGAGTTCTGGGACCCAAGCTGAGAGATATAGCCATCTCAGCCTATAAAATGAAGCCTAGGATTCAAGGCCAGGCACCCCACATATACTCCTAACTTTCTTCCCACTTGTTTGTTTGTTTCAAGATGGGGTTTCTCTGTGTAGTCCTGGCTGTCCTAGAACTCACTCTGGAGACCAGGCTGGCCTCGAACTAAGAGATCCACCAGCTTCTGGTTCCTGAGTGCTGGGATTAGAGGTGTGCACCACCACCACTACCCAGCTTCAACTTTCTTTCTATCCTCGTCTCTCAACACTCAATATTAAAACTCCCCATACTACCTCTAATCACAGTCTTATGTCTTACCTGAAGCCATCTTGAAAGTTAACTGCACTGTCGTCCTTTATTAGGTCGTTGGAATGAAACCCGCCTCACCCGACACTGGGTATTATTTTCTGCACCATTTAGTCAAATCCCTTCATATATAATGGTTTAAGAATTAACTAACCTGGACTTGAACACTTTTCCCATTTTTCAGTTTTAGCTTTGTTGCTATGTAAATTATCCCACTAATAAAGAGAGCAAAAGGAGCCCAGAAGCTCCTGTTAAAGAATCATTATCTAAAGCTGGGCGGTGGTGGCACACCCCTTTAATCCCAGCACTCGGGAGGCAGAGGCAGGCAGATTTCTGAGTTCAAGGCCAGCCTGGTCTACAAAGTGAGTTCCAGGACAGCCAGGGCTACACAGAGAAACCCTGTCTTGAAAAAACAAAAAACAAAAAAAAACAAAAAAAAAGAAAAAAGAAAAAAAAAAGAATCATTGTTTAATTCTTGTACCAAATGGCACGATAGGAGAGAGAACACTCAGGCAGCAACTGCACATTTGGAGCCTGCATCATAAGCTGGAGAGTAATGGGTGACTTCAGATCAGAGTCAGGAAATAGAAAAAACGAGTTTTGATTGTCCAGTGGGGCCAGAGAATAAAGAAGTGCCCTAAAGACCCTACAGTGAGAGGGTCACAGCTGGAAGATCCACCAACAGCCAACCCTGACTGGGAAGCCATCTGAGGAACAAAATAAACAACTTACATAGATTATAATCAAAACAACAACAACAAAAAAATCTATGTGTCTGTTCTGTTATAAAGAAATGATTAAACAAACAAACAAACCAACAAGCAAACAGCCTGAACACATTTCAACCCCAGAGCTCACATGGGAGAAGGAGAGAACTGATTCCCAAAAGTTGCCTGAACGCAACACATATATTGAGGCACAGGTACACACACACACACACACACACACACACACACACACGCACATATACACAGTCAAACACACATACAGTGAGGTGGGGGGAGGGAGGAGAGGGAGAGAGAGATGAGTGGGGAATTTAGAGCCGAGCAAGCATCAGAATGGAGAGGAAATACTAATGAGAATGTTCCCCTGGGCTCACCCGACCCCTTCCTCTAAGTCCCTGCCCTCCTCCACCTTATCCCTCCTTCATTCCCTATATCCATGGCTTTTATCCTGAAAGGACACTACTCAGGGCAAGCTGCCCCACGGCTCCAAGTAAAGAGGTGAGAGAAAGGGTCTTCCTTCCCTCCCTCCCTCCCTCCCTCCCTCCCTCCCTCCCTCCCTCCCTCCCTCCCTCCCTCCCTCCCTCCCTCCTCCTTTCCCTCCTTCTTCCTGCAACAACCCAAAATAAGAACACCTTTGTGCTTAGACCATGGCATTTAGGGATACAGTGCTGAAAACTGGTAGAAGAGGAGTGTAGTCATCTCTGCCGATCAAGATGTTTTTCATTTCAACTTCAAACCAAACGCCAATGCAAGTTCCGCAGGAGTTCAGCCCTGCAGGCAGAAGAAATGGCCCTGCTGAGTGCAAGCACTTGCTCAAAATTCAGGGTATGGATATCCCATCTTGCTATGCACACGGCGGATTAATTTTATTTTCTCAGACCAAGTGTGAGTGACTGTGTCTGTCAATGTCACTATTTCTGTTTTGGTGACATTTATACAATTGAAAAGCAATTACTTTAGCAAGGGGTTTGTTTCCTGGATGAAGTGGAAACCCAAACTAAAATAACCTTTGAGCTGCAAATAAAAATTTTATAATGGTAGCCCTATAACATAAGACAAGAATCGTTACTGCTTCGTTGTCCCCTCCCAGATTCCTAAAATGAATCAACAGCCTTATCGGCATCTGGGAACAGGAAATTCTGCAAACTATATCAAGAACAAAGCTTAGTTCTTAGGTCAGTTGCTGGAAACTGTTGAAAAGGTGCCTTAGTTCAACAGAGCAGTATTGGCTGGAAGAGCTTTAATATGCAAGACAGGGCGTGAGATGCTTAGCTGATCCAAATGCCAGTCTATGGATTTGAAAGACTAAAGATCACATCACCAGAAGGTTGACAGAAGTGACACTTTGCAAAGTGCCAATGATTTATGCCAATGTCTTGCTTGATGCTACCGCTATAGACAGCACTGTCATTAAAACGTCCCTGCTGACTTCCTCCTACATTTATGGTGCACAAATTATAGGTGAGCCCAAAGATCGAATCCTCCCTGCCTTTTAGATTTCAATGATCCTGTTGTTTCTCATTCAGGTTAGTTACTGCATGCCTCTCCTTCTTCATACGCACTCATTGTTGTGTCTGTGATCACAGTGGTGAGGGGGTAAAGGATGGGGTTTATCCTGCTAAAACTTAAAGACACGGGACCTGGGAAGTTCCATGCCTACAAACCAGGAGAGATGTTTTTCAAGTCTCTAACACCTTTGACAATCTGCTCTTATTTTGGAAAAAGCCACTGACCACAGTTTTTTAAGAGCAAGTTTGAAAGCAGAGCTCAGAACTGCCAGGGTCACCCAGCTGACCTCACACACTGTGCAGTGACTCACCCACTTCCAAAACACTTCTTAGGACCACAAAGGGGATGAAAGCTCATCTCTGAAAAGCTGTAAGGTTCTTTTGCTGCTAAACTTGTCTCAAATAGGCAACTCTTTGTGTCCCAGTGTCTGGTGATCCCGGAAAAGCAAATGTGCAAGTGTTTTGTTCTAAAATTCTTCTTAGAGAACATTTTCTCCTTAATTAGGAAAAAAATTACTCCAACTCTTGTGACTTAGTCTCAATTTACAGAAGGGCATCTGAGGATACAGATGTGAGATTACAGATGTGAGATTACAGATGTGTCCTTTCTTTTGGAAGTGTTGCAGTAGGCCTATAAACAGCCTTGTTTTTCTCTGAAATATCTTAGACAAGCCCAGAAATATTTCTATGTTGAAACAATTACTTTTCACTTCTTTGTTTCTTATCTGACAAGAAAAGAGAAGGCTGAGAACACAGTGGGCACAGAGACTCACCCAGAAGCCGCTGCCAATCTCTTCATGTAGGCTCTGGATCCACTGATTCAACCAGGCTGAAAACATTTAGGACAAAATTGCTGATCACATAGACATTTTTTTTCATATTATAGTATATCAACTTTGGCATTCATATTAGGCCAGATACAATAATACTCTAGGGACGGTTTAAAGTATGCAGGAGGTCCATGAAGACACCGCACCATTTTGTGCAAAACTGCTCATATTTCAGCATCTACAGGGCTCCTAGGCCCAAGCCCTCCTGGCTACCAGGTGTTCAGAGTGACAGTGTTGGTGCCATATACCACTTACTATGCTGTTAAGTGGGGCTTCCTTATCAGCTAAAATTCAGATAGTCTGTAAAGGCCACGTTTTCCTAGATGAAAACCATCAAAGATGAAGTTCCCATTGAAAGCTGGTTTATCAAACAAATCTACTGGTTTTTCCCTTCTGGGGCAGGGTCTCTCTGGCTCAGAGCGGTCTTGAACTTGATATGCAGCAAAGGATAACCGTGAGCTTCCGGTCGTCCTGCCTCCATCTCTCAGGTGCTGTGATGACAGACATGTCACCATGACAGGCATGTCACCATGACAGGGTTTTATATGGTGCTGGAGACCTAACCCAAGGATCCTTGCTTGTTGGCAGGGCACTCCAACAGCTGAGCAACGTCCCAGCCAACTTAAAATTTTAATACAAAAGATAGAAATAGAATAATCCAAAATAAGCTAACCATGTAGCAGCTTTAAATTAAGACTGAACAGAAAGCCCATCACATTGAAAATTAGAATAAGTGTTAGCTTCTGTTTACTAGAGGCAGCAGATTTAAGCAGGAAAGTGGCCAAGAACATGCGGCTTCAGAGAGACAAACTGAGATTTAAGGACGGTACCTGCTGCAGCGGAGCACTGGTTGACTGGCGTGTGCATTAAAGGAGGGGCAGGTGGTTACTAGCAATTTTAAAAAATTAAGTTAACATAGCAAATACAGCTGAGGGTCTCTGCACCCTTTGGCTATCCAAAACCTTTTAAGTTCATTTTCTTTAGGAATGACTGAACTGTCAGCTAACACAGGCGGCACCTCCATAGGCTGCAGTACATATAGGCATGGAAAGACCTCTGAGACATACTGCTGGGTCAAAAACCAAATTACACAGTCGCACGTACCCTACGATCTCATTTACACAAAAAGTGTTATGCATATAAAGCTATTGGCATACACCCTCGGGAATGTTCTTGTGAGTCCTGGTCCTTATGTCTGACTGATGCATTACACACGTCCTTGGGTTTTCTTTTGCCATGTGTGTACCTTGCTCTGTTGGTTAATTTTCACGTGAGTACACTGTGAAGACCCTCCCTCAAGAGCATCACACCAGTGTGCTTCATACACACAGGATCAGCATGTTGTGTGGTCCCATTCATTCCCCACGCCCTTTTTAAGTCTCTATTGAGACAGGGTCTCATGTGTAGTTCTAACTGGCCTGGAGCCCACTATATAAACCACGCTGCCCTTGAACTCACAGTGATCCCCCTGCCTCTGCTTCTGGAATGCTGGGATTAAAGGTGTGCATCACCACACTGGATGTGAATACTATTTAGACAAATAATAAAGCAGCTGGTCACGCCTTTAATCCCAGCACTTGGGAGGCAGAGGCAGGCAGATTTCTGAGTTTAAGGCCAGCCTGGTCTACAGAGTGAGTTCCAGGACAGCCAGGGATATACAGAGAAACCCTGTCTCAAAAAAAAAAAACAAAAAACAAAAAACAAAAACCCAAAACAAACAAAAAGAAAAAAGAAAAACAAACAAATAATGCAGTTGGTGAAGAGTGGCAACCTCCATGCTTCCAAGTGTATTTCAAAAGGCTTTGAGTAATGAGAGACAATGGTATCTTGTTATAACCTATGGTTTTCATGAATATAAACAGATTGTTAGTCCATTTTCCTGCTTCTGATAATCAATAACCTTTTATAGTATTTAGTAAAAAAAAAAAAAAAAAAGAACATCTTTTGTTTATTTGTTCTCTTATCTTTCATATGTGGTTTAGAAGAAAAAAAGGCTGTTGTTTTGTTTTTTTTTTTTTAAATCACACATTGAAGCTAAAAAGATGGCTCCAGGGTTAAGAGCACTGGCTGCTCTTCCAAAAGACCCAGGTTCAATTCCCAGCACCCTCATGGTAGCTTACCATCATCTGTAACATCCTTTTCTGACCCATGTGGATACATGTACACATGTACACATGTGTACAACATGGTACACAGACATACATTCAAGTAAAGCAACCAACATATATAAAAAATAAATAAATAAAACCTCAAAAATTCACAGGTTGACAATTAGTACTTTCTTACAGGTATTTGTGTATGGGCTAAAGTAAAACACGGCCTTTAGAGCATCAAACCAGCAATATAATTTACTGTATCCATCAAATGATACCTAGTGCAATATAGAACTTGAAATGTCATGAAATTACATTATCTGATTTTAAAAAATATCTTACTGTTGCTGAATGGTAGTGTCACACTCCTTTGAGTCCAGCACTTGGTAGGCAAAGCCAGGCTGATCTTTCAATTGAGGTCAGCCTGGTTTACCGAGCAAGTTTCAGGATAGCCAGGGCTACACAGAAAGCCCTGTTTTATTTTATTTTTTTTTAATGACAAGAATAATAGAATGACCAAGAAATTGTCCTTGATAATGTCTGCTATCATCCTGGACCAAAGGACAAAGACTATGGAAGCCCACCTGTGTGTGTGTGTGTGTGTGTGTGTGTGTGATGTCTTAAGATTTTTGGAATCACATAGTAAAAGATGACTCATTTATTTAACAGAAATGAACTGTTGTGTTTTAGGACTTGCTCCTTATCCATAGCAACCCACACTTGTAATTATTCTTACCACCTAAAGAAAGAAAAAGAATGCTATGTTTCACCACTGGCTCTGAAAGCCTGTGGCTAATGTTCTGCACCGACTATAGACAATCTAAAGGCATGAATGGGTCAACTTATTTGAAATGCAAAAGGACCATTCAACTTATAGCATATGTTTGATCAAGTATTAGTTGCTGTAAATGGATCAGCTATCTACAATGAAAATTTTAAAATAATTCTCAAATTTATATATTTTTCTGCCTTTTGCATTGTATTACTTCGTATAGAATAGAACCAAGTCTTCTTAATCCTGGCCATTGTCTCCACCTGGAAGGTCTTATTATTTTTGTTACAGAGTTCCATGGATCACTAAGGTCCACTGTCAAACTGGCTAGCCCAAACATAGTAAGTAGCCACACACTTTGCCCTGTTCTCCTCAGCGGGGTGTACTTTATAATACGATGTGTTTAACTTTATTAGACTCCAAGGTTCCCACCCCCAACGCCCAACCCCATGCTAAAGAGGAGGCTGCTGTATTCTCCCCAAGCTATACTCCCAAGTCTGAATCTGAGTTTCAGGATGGTTGGAACTGGGGATTCTTCATAGTTATGTTTCAGGAACTAATTCTCTCGAAAGGATGCTCATGAAACTAATGATTTTTTTTTTCATGGTTCCTTTTTGTCACACAAAACAAAGCCCTGTATAACTATCCCAGATAGCTCCCATCTAGCCAGAAGTTTAAGATATTCAACCGTCCGGAGAGTGCCTAAGGACCCTGCAAGCCAATGGGCTTAAAGGGGCAGCAGTGGGAAGGCCGTCCTGCCAGTGAACAGGAAGTTCACAAAAAAACAGTTGGTTTCTTTGAAAATGAGTCTCTCCACACACAAAGAGTCTCAGTCAGCCTCACAGCCTAAAGACGGAAGCTCTTTATTCCAGATCACATAATTGGCATGGAAAGAAAAATGACCTCGGAATGTTAGTCTTCAAAATGTATGTTTTCTTTCATTTAAAATAAAAGTCATGAAGAAAAACAAATAAAGGAAAGGAGCCAAGAAAAAGACTCTCAAGTTATCCGGGAATTAAAGAAGCTATTGCAACTCTTCAGCCTGCCTAAGAAACTGCACTTTCCTCTCTTTCACTCACTCTGTGTCTGTCTGTCTGTCTGTCTGTCCCTCTTCCTCTTTGATACTAGGTATTTGAACCTAAGGCCTTGGACATGCTAATTAGGCTTTACCACATTCCCCAGCCCATTTCTTATTTTTTTTTTATTTTGTGACAAGGTCTCATTCCATTGCTCATGCTGGTCTTGAACTTGTTATTTAGCCCAGGTGGGTCTTGAACTTGTGATCATCCTGCCTCGGCCTCCCAATGAGCAACAATCTATTTTGGCACCGCCAGGCCAAGCTTTAGCCACTCTAAGAAAAATATGAGGGACTGGTTTTCTCCAGAAAAACCTCAGGTAACCTCAGTGCAAGCAAGATGCCTTAAGGGCCTTGGAAACTTTTGGGAATTCTGTTCTAAACTCTTCAAATGTTTTTTATTTTATTTTATTTCAGGGGGAGGGGGCTAAGCATGTGGAGGTCAGAGGGTAGCTTGTAGGTTAGTTCTGAGGACAATACCCAGCTTCTTAGGGGGTTTTAGCAAGCACTTTCACCCGCTGAGCCTCTTGTCATCCCATAATCCTGCTCTACTTTCTTAACAAGTGCTAAGGAAGTGTCCAGATGTAATCACGATATCATTGGATAATACCATTAATCCCCCAAAATCAGGAAGCAGGGATGGGCAAACCTCTGAGTTCATGGATAGTGTGGTCTACACAGCTAGTTCAGGACAGCTAGAGCTACATAGAGAGATCATGTCTCAGAAGAAGAAGGGGAAGGGCAAGAAGGGGAAGGGGTGGGGAGGAGACATGGACCACAGCTGTAGGAAAAGGCCACTCATGAATTTGTAGAGAGTCCAGTGGCAAAGTTATAAGCAAGCTGATTTGTCATAAAACAGGTGGATCCTAAGCTACCAGCAACATGTTCCAAGGTTATCCATTTTTGTAAAATTTGCAAAAATAAAATACTTGCCCTCACTTAAGTAAGACCACTGTCTCCCTACCCTGGCATTCATTCTGCCCTGCTTCTTCTTGAGTGGTACAGTACTAGAGAGGCTACAAGACACTTTGAGACCTAAAAGGAGGTTAAATCAGTAAATGCACTTAATTTGTGTTTACTTGGGTGTTTATGTATTTCCTGGTTACTTCCCTTTTATAATATTGGATTCCATTCATCTATGGTATGCGTGCGTGTGCATACGTGGGTGCTGCACCATGTGTGCGGAGGTCAGAAAGCAACTTTTAGGAATCAGTGTCCCCTTCTACCATATGGGTCCCAAGGATTGAACTTAGGCCATCAGGCTTGGTGTCAAGTACCTTTAGCTGCTGAGCCACCTTGACCTGTAGTCATGTCTATGTATAAGTAACTTATTACCCGCTGTTCCCCAGGCAAGTATGACTTGCAGGCATATCTACCATGTGTTATGTTAACCAGTCCAATGCCACAAGTCAAAAGTTGTATACCAGGGTTATTCCACAGTATTCGGGCAGGATGGTGGAAGACACTGTTCTAGTCCTCAGTTACACAGTCACCATGCCCTATCCTTTGCTTTTGGTCACTTCTTCCTTCTGGTCCTACCTTCTTATTTCCTCTAGTGAAAACTCTACTCATTCTTCAAGATGCAGTCAAACGCCATCTCCTTGACAAAGGCTGCCTATGTAGGCAATAAATGTCTCCACTGTCTGCACCCATTTTCCATTCTATTGCTTTTTGTCTGGGTCTTTATTTAAAAACAAACCAGCAAACACTACATTTGTAAACTTGGCTATCTTTTCCATGCTAGAATACAAACTCTTGAATGTCTATCTAATTTGTGTTTCCTGCAGCGTCAAGCCATAGCACCTAGACAGTGTTCTATGAATTTAGTTCTCTAAATGTCGCTGGTTTTTTGTTAACATGATGTTGGATACATTAATTGTCTTATACACTGTTGTTCAGAGATGGATGCAAATATATCATTTATACACAAACAATTAAAAATCTGGTAATCTAAGTGTGGGTGGCTTCATGAAATGAAGTTCTGGGTAGTAAATTAATCTTTGCAAGACTAAGGGCTTAAAAAGAAGACAGTGAAGACCATTGAAGGTCATGATTTGCATATTGATCTAACTGTATGCTTATTCTCTTACAAGCATATAATTAACTTTGCTTTTATTGAATTTTGGCTCTACACCAATTTTATTAGTCATAGTTTCACTGTTGATTTCAGTGAGGTTTAAGAGGCAGTGTTTGTTAAGAACAAGGCCTGTGGGCCAAGATAGCAGATTCAGTCCATACTGAACATACTGCTTTGAAGTCTCTGCATTAGATCAATAGCTGCGTTCCACCTTTATGACATTTCTAGGGACATGAAGTATTTCAGGGTGGAGACTAGTCTAAAAACTTTGATTATACAGAGGAGGTCCACATATAATCCATAATTAGAGCATCATGGAGCTGTTATCTTGTGTGAAGGCAAGAGAACACACTATACTCTCACAAGTACTAGAAGATTTAAAAATGCCCTTCCTGTAATTAGAGACACCAGGGAGAAGTGTACTGACTTGGGATTCAAACACTTGAATAATAGCTTAAACAATAGTAATAGCTCTCTGCATTTACACCTATGAAGAAAGATGATAACGTGGGATACTAATGTCTGTTCTGCCTCTCATGGGCCTGTGTTTAGGACTCAAAGGAACTCTCATCAATTTGAAGGTATACATTTGCTATTAACTCCTATCTTAGATAATAGATATTAACAAGATTTTTTTTTTTCATTACAAATCCCTACAGGACTTGAAAGGGAATTGTTTAATTTGAGACAATATTTTATGTGGAAAACTTAATGTTAAAGTATGAAAGACTTAGTAGGCATGGTATTGCACACCTTTAGTCCCAGCACTTGGGAGGCAAATTTCTGAGTTTGAAGCCATCTTGGTCTATAGAACAAGTCCAGGGACAGCCAGGGCTAACAAGTCCAGGGACAGCCAGGGCTCCAGAGAAATCTTGTCCTGAAAAAACAAAACAAATAAATAAATAAATAAAGATAGATAGATAGATAGATAGATAGATAGATAGATAGATAGATTTTGTGTGTGTGTGAGAGAGAGAGAGAGAGAGAGAGAGAGAGAGAGAGAGAGAGAGAGAGAGAGAGGAATAAACAGCTGGGCATGTTGACAGAAGCAGGTGGATTCCTGTGAGTTTAAGGTCAGCTTCTCTACATGTTGAGTTCCAGCACAGCCAGGGCTACATAGAGACACCCTATATCAAATGAAAGAAAGAAGGAAAGAAAGACAGAGACAGAAAGACAGAGAATAGGGCTGGTGAGTTGTCTCAGCAGGTAGAGGTACCTGTGGAGCCTGAGAATCCCAGAGACCCTGTGATGAGAAGGAAAACACCAATCCCTGCAAATTGTCCTCTGACTGCCACAGGTGTGCCATGGCACCTACCTGACTGTCACAGGTGTGCTATGACACCTACCTGGACCCATACATATACAGGCACACGTAAATGAAAAAAGAAAGTGTAATAAAAATTTAAAACATATTTTTTAACTTTTTTTCTTCTCTTATACATTCCATTCCAACCACAGTTTCCCCCCCTCCCTCTCCTCCCAGGCCCTTCACACCTCAAAATAAACAAAATAAAATGAGAGACATGAATGTAGAACTTTTTCTGTTGTTAAACGGTTAAAAACCAAACCAAACCAAACCAAACCAAACCAAACCCAAGAAAAACTTCTTTTATTGCTACACCTCCTTGCTCCCATGATTTAGTTGGATTACAAACATGTCAGCATTTCTTCTGAACCGACCAAGGCTGCAGTCAGTTTATAGATGTAGCATTATTTCTCTACAGGAAGGTTTTCTCAGGTCCTTGGGTGCTCACTATGGTGCCCTGGTTAGCTTTAACTGTCCGCTTGACAAAGCCAAGAGTCATCTGAGAAAAGAAGCTTCAATTGAGGAGTTGCTCAGGAGGCTGACATGGGTGTTAATTTATACTGGAGGGTCCAGCCCACAGTGAGTGACGTCATATATATATGGTTCCTAGATTGGAGGTAGTGCCGTGTGGAACAACAAGCAGCCCTGCCTTCCCGCCTTGACTCCCCTCAATGATGAACTGTGCCTTAGAATTGTAAGTCCAATAAACCCTTGCCTCCTCTAAGTTGCATCTGGGCAGGGTGTTCTATCAAAGCAGAAGAAATTAAAATAGAATGATGGGCCCATTATAAAATAAAGGGACAGGTCGTTTGTGCAAATATGGCAGCAAGAGACCCACAGAAACAACCTCGGGAAGAAGAGAACTGACTCCTGCGAGTTTTCCTCTGACCTCCTCACATGCATGCCCCAAAAAATAACTGTAACCAACAAACTGGAAAAGAAGCTGGGCAAACCAAACTCTGGCCAGCCTTGTGCTCTTCTGTCTCGCTTGCTCGAGCCTCTGCCTCTTCATCTTTCCCCACCAATACATTACAAAGTGGCAAATATCACCAGATTTCGACATTATTACTGGTTCTAGTCTTTTACATTTTAAATTTATTTATTTTATGTGTATGGGAATTTTGCCTACATGTTTGTCTGTGGGGATCAGAGCAAATTATGAACTTCAGTTTGCAAGCTGGCTCTACCGTGTCATGAAGAAGTGGGAAGAATTTGTGGGTGATCACAGGGAGATACGGAAAAGAAAGCTACTTCACATAAATAAATGTTCCTGTTGTGATGCCTGAGGGTTGCTTACAAATATTCCTTCACTGCTTGCAGCAAGTGCCAACAGGAGAGAGAGAGCAAGACTGCTGAGTGGTATGGCATGGTGAGGCTAGCTGAGGTCCGTGCATGCTTTCTCTATGCTAGTCTCTCTACTTTTAGAGTTTTTGATCTGTTTCCACAATGAAAATATTTTTTTTTGTTTTTGTTTTTGTTTTTGAGACAGGGTTTCTCTGTATAGCCCTGGCTGTTCTGGAACTCACTTTGTAGACCAGGCTGGCCTCGAACTCAGAAATCCGTCTGCCTCTGCCTCCCAAGTGCTGGGATTAAAGGCATGCGCCACCACTGCCCGGCCACGATGAAAATATTTAATCTAATCCTTCTATGTAGTCCCCTACAATTTCTAAGAATTTTAGAAATGTCTTAGCAAATGTTTGCTGAGTGAGCTTTATGAATAAGCTAACACAGCAAACATCTCCCAATCCCTATGTAGACGATCCCTACTGTATATCCTTGATACGTTGCTTCTTGATCCTTTCCCTGTCTTGTTCCCTTACACACTTTCTAACCCTGTTCCAGATTGTGTGACCTTGGAATCACAGCTAAGAGTGAAAGAGGCTGGAGCTCAGGGTTGAGAGTGTGAACTTTGCTCACGTAAAAATCCTGGGTTTGATCCCCATCACACACATACCGCAAAAAGGTGATTCGTACATAATCCACGATTAATGCTTATGGAGTATTCACTGAAGCAGATAGCAGATATGGCAACAGCATGGAGTTTTACCAATCAAGAATTACTTTTGAGGGCTGGAGAGATTGCTCAGTGGTTAAGAGCACTAACTGCTCTTCCAGAGGTCCTGAGTTCAATTCCCAACAACCACAGACAGGGTGGCTCACAACCATTTGTAATGGGATCTGATGTCCTCTTCTGGTGTGTCTGAAGACAGCTACAGTGCACTCCTATACATAAAATAAATAAATCTTTTTATTTTAAAAAAAAGAATTATTTTTGAGACCACAGGGAGATGTGAAAAAGGAGTTGTTCATATGTATATGTATATATGTATATTCTACTCTTTACTACTTTCAAGACTACAACCATTACTTTTCACACTTATAATGTATTAATTGCTCCAACTGGCCACATGTAAATATCTAATGCAGTATTTTAAGAATTTAGCTTCTGGCCATGCAGTGGTGGTGCACACCTTTAATCCCAGCACTTGGGAGGCAGAGGCAGGAGGATTTCTGAGTTCGAGGCCAGCCTGGTTTACAAAGTGAGTTCCAGGATAGCCAGGACTACAGAGAAACCCTGTCTCCAAACAAACAAACAAACAAACAAACAAAGAATTTAGCTTCTGATCAACCTGGACAGACTCTAAAAGATGCTTATCCAAGGAAGAAAACCCATTCTCTCAATGAGAGTTGCCACAAAAGCTGTATTCCACCACTTGCACTCATTGAGAACTTCAGTGGGATACACTGAGCTGCTTTAAGCATCAGGGAGTAGAACCCGTGTGCACTGCCGTAGTGCTTCATTTATTTAGACCTAATAGAATCAGAGATCAGTGTCTCTCCATTTACCTTTGCCATGCTTTCAAGACATTAGAAACAAGCTCTTTTGACTTCAGAGACACAACAATTAGATATAAAACACTAGCCTTGAGTGGATCTTGGACTGTTTGAAAGCATCCTGACAGGTAAGTGATTTTCTATATGCTTGAAAGTTTTCAAAATAAGAACTTCGAAGGAAGGGCTCTTTTCCTTGTCCTTCACTTAGCCGTGCTTCAGGGTGTCCGGACGGGATAATGTATGAGGACTGATGTACCCTTTTGACCTGGTGGTGTGCTTTTTCAGGCAGGTTGCTTACTGCCCAAGGGCTCCATAGCTGGGGAAGACACAATGAGAAATCAAACCCTCACAAACATATCGAGGAGGGTTATCAACACCTCAGCCAACTGCCAAAGCCTCGGTACACACTGCCCTCAGCCACCATGTCCAGATCAATACGCTCGCCAATGACAGATGGTCAAAGGGTCTCTGTCTGCTCAGGTCATTCTCAGTTCAATGGTCCAACAGGGTTTAGGAGCCTTGTGTCATTAGACTGTCTTTAGAAAACAATCTAGCCATTAAAGGCGGAAGCCCAGTAATGTCAGATGTCAGAAAGCCCACTGTTGACAGCCTAAATATACCAAGAAAGCTTCAAATGTGTTGATTTTCTGTGGGCTAGAACTACATTTTTACAGGTGGAGAATATATCATTAAAACATAAACGCATGTTGAAAGCAAGGCTCTAAAAAGACTTTCTGTCACAAACCATTCTTAGACAACATAGCAAGGGAGAAATGGTAATACTGTTCAGCACTTATTTGATCGAAATTGTAATTCCTGTGGGAAGAAAGAGACTTTGGATCTAAATACAATTTTTAATGTGGTTTCTACTTCACAGAATCTGATTTGAGATCCACTTAGCTTGAAGACCACACATGAACAGTGCACCTGCTCTGAAAGAGCTCTCAGCTACCATTTCACAAGGAATTGAGTTTTCTCCCTCCATCACATAGCGCCATGTCTCCCCACTCACTGCTCAGCCGCTCCCTTGAGTCTCATAAGGTGGTATCATCAGTTTGCCTCTAACAGTGTAAATGTTCACACAACACAAGGAAATACCTACAAGGGCCGAGACTTACTCCAAATAAATAGCTCTTCCCCATTTCAGACCTCAATAAAGCCTATTCACTAGTAATTAATAGCTAAGTTCTATGAGCAGTTGCGAAACTCATTATGGAAACAGGGAAACCCACTTAACTAATTCCAAACAGAGTCTTTGAATTCATCTAGGCATTCTGTGCTTATGACACACGAGTGGAAGATTTATTACCATCACGGGGGCAAACCCCTTCTTGCGTAAGTACCACCGACTTCATTATCTGAGCATTGGCGCTGGCCCAACTCACAGTGTTTTCCTTCATGGTGGGAATTCTGTGAACAGTCGCTTTAAATTGAAAAACCAGAAGCGGGGTTGTTGAGGGAAGGGTGCAGAGGAAGGGTGGTGGGCCATGCAGCCTCTGAACACAATGGACCAGCTCTGACCACGGAAAGGTCACAAATATTCCATCTAGAATGGGATTGAAATATTTTTAAGAAGAAAAAAAAATGATTTCTTTAGGAAGGAACTCCCCTGGGGCAAATATCAAAACTAATTATCAACATTTACATAGTAGTTGCTGTAATGTCTTCCACACCCATTGACAAGAGAGGACACTTGAAAATAAAAGAATGTTGCCTTCTAAAAATGCAGCGGGAAACCTCTGGACCTTAGTCTAATTTCTTCTAGTTAGACCGTGAAAAGTTTTGTGAAACCCGGCGTTTTTTTTTTTTTTTTTTGGAGCCTCCCTTCTCTGCCATTGAAAGAAACAAACCCAGCTGTGCAAACAGCAGACCGGTGTGGACAGATTGTGGGAAGATGCATGCCGGGCTCTTCCTGGGAGGACGTTTGTCTGCAGAGCGTGCGCATGCGCCTCTCAGCTGGGAGACCGTGGGCGGAGGTGATACAACCTGACTGATGATGGCTGACAAAAAAGGAAGAAAGTAGCTGAGAACCAGCAGCTGAAGAAAGTAAGCAATATTGTGTTCTCTCTCTCTCTCTCTCTCTCTCTCTCTCTCTCTCTCTCTCTCTCTCTCTCTCTCTCTCTCATTGTCATCTGTTGGTTTGTTGGGGTTCTGAGGCAGACGCTCATGTGATTGAGGGTGGCCTTGAACTCCCCATCCTCCTGCCTCGTCCTCCCCAGTGATGGGATTGGATTATAGGCAGGTGCGAGTGTCTCTGGGTACCAGCGTAAGAATATACATCGACATCTTTTCTTTCCTTTTATCTTTTCGCGTCTTGTTTTTCCCAGTTCTTCCCTTCACAGCTGATGTAAGTTTGCGCCAATGCCCTTCTTACTCATGTGGGTCACAGATTTGTGGAAAGGAAATTTCAAAACACTTGAAGTAGGTAGATAGATGTCCAGGTACAAGGGCGGATGGGCTCTACAGCTGCCTGAGTTCAAAGAAAGAGTTTGCTTGTTGCTCTCATAAAGAACTGTCTTGTTTTGGTTTTATTTGTTTTGTCTTATGTGTAGCGATGTTTTGCCCGCATCATGATATATGTTCATCATATATGGCCCCACACCCAAGAAAGTCAGAAGAGACCTTCCAATTCCCTGGAACTGGAGTTATGACTGTTAAGACCCACCACGTGGGCGCTAGGAATCAAACTAATGCCCTGTACAAAAACATACGTGCTTTTAACCCTGAACCCCCTCTCCAGACGCAAGGAACTGTTTTTACAAGAAATTTCTAGGAATTTCTGGGAACTAGAAGAGAGGAATATCTGGTTTCTCCTTATTAGAGTTGGTTCTACTTGGATAGCCTCAAGTAATGTGACCCCAAGCTAGTCAGAGGCGTCAAGGTTCAGGACAGACTTCAGTGCAGCCTGAACCCAAGCCTCAGCCAATGACGCCCCTGGGCTTGAGAGCTGGGGGATGGGGCGGGGAGGAGGACTGGCTTATTAAGTTAGTAAGCAGGTTTTGGGAGCAGAGATGTGAGGTGAGCTGCACTGTACATAGAGAAGAGTCAGTTCTGTGTGGTTCTAAGTGAAATCAGTCACGGCATTCACCGTTCACTGCAAACCACTGCCAAGTGGTTTTGGGGGGACCCAACTTCACTGCAGAAAGGAGCTTTATTTAAAGTGGGGGCATTAAGGCAGTAGGAGGAAAAGAAGGAAACCTCTCCTCAGGCTGCTGTTGTTCTCCTTAACCGGCCCTCAGGAGATCACCCAGTCCCTTCCCAGAGATGGTTTGATGAAAAGGTAGGAGGAGAGTTTGCCTACCGGAAGCAGTATTACTGACTGCTCCTTCCTGGGGATTCCTAGGCCTTGGCTCTCCGGACATAACCCCTGTCTGTCTGTCCTTCCCTGGGGTTCCTCCTTGCAGCTATCTTTACTCTCTTCAGGGTCTTGCCCTACCCCTTGAGTAATGATTACCCGCAAGCGCACACCGTTAACCCATCCGGTCTTCTAAAACCCACAAGCCATCTTGGCTATCGCCTTTAGGCTGGTGACCCTGTCTTCACACCATCCACACCGTATGCACCCACAGCAACTCTAAAGCCATCCATTGCTTCTTCTACTCCCAGATCCAACCCATCGCCAGATCCTGTTGACTTTGTCTTCTGATTCTCTCTCCAGTTGTGGCTCTAGTCCCGTGGGGAGGGTTTTCTATGAGGCATCCATCACTTCTCACCTGGATTTCTCTGAGTTTGTTTGTTTGTTTGTTTGTGGAGACAGGGTTTCTCTGTGTAGCCCTGGCTGTCCTGGAACGCACTCTGTAGACCAGGCTGGCCTCGAACTGAGAAATTCGCCTGCCTCTGCCTTCCAAATCCTGGGATTAAAGGCATGCGCCACCACTACGGGGGGGGGGGGGGGGCTTTCACCTGGATACCTAATTTCTCTGTTTCTCACCTATTTTCTGATCAGTCCTTGTATCAAAGTGATCTCTTCTGCTCTTCTTTTAACAACTTTTTAGAACATCTGATAGAGCCCTTTGCTAAAAAAATTTAAAAAAAAAATTTGTTTTAAAGTCCAGTGACGAAGCTTTTATAACTGTGATTGTGGCATCCCAAAAACCTTGCTTCAACCTCTAAGTCACACCAGGCTCCTTGCTTGCTTTCCAAAACACAGTGTGATGCTTTTGTTCTGTGCGCTCTGTAGGAAATGCTGCCTCCTGCCAGGTGGGCTCCTCCTTCACCAACCGATGGGATTCGTTTCTAAAGGGTGCGGATCATCTCCATAGCTCTACTAGGGCTTGTTTAAAGATGGTACTTCAAGGACTGACTTGTACAGTTGTCTCCCTGGACAAATGGGGGGAAGACTCCTGAAAGACTTGCTAGCATCAGCTCCTCCCGCTTCTGGTGTGCCCAGCTGTTCACCAAATACTCAATAAATGCTAATGGGAGGGAAGACAATCAGCTTTGCACACAAAGAAGCCCTGCACCCACCAGGAAGTGCCTCCCTTTCCTGGAGAGAGCCCTTCAGGCTGGTGGAGTCTGACCCTCGGAATCAGCCAGGAGCTGGAATGAGGATCGAGAGAGTGTAGGACCAAGAGCCAAGAGTAGATCAAATGCGCATGCTTGGGGATTCTCTGAGCTTTTCCTCCCCTGTGGCTAAATTCTGGCAGTACATACAACTTTCTCCAGAACTGTATTTCAGATTCTTAGGGCGCACTTGAAGAGGTTAAACTTCAGTGAACTTCCCACCCCTACCTCTGCCTCCTCCTGTCTTTTTCCTGATTTAGTAGACATCACTTGCACTAAGTGTAGGGATGTTCAAGTGGTCACTAGAAAATTCTTCCATACTCAAATACCTGCTGGAAAAAATACCACACCACTGTAGTCACAGTGTATCCAACTGGGCGTCATAACTGCGATTCCAATGCAGCAATTGTTCCTCTAAATATTTTCTTAAGTGTATGTAAGTGACAAATATACTTTTTAAAGACTGCAGGTTTTGATCATCGTCAAATGACTGATTTTTCACAGCATGGCTACCACACACCTTCTTTATGGAAATAACTAAGTATTTCTAAATGGCTTCCATTAACATATAGAAAAAAATTGTTAATTCTTTTAAATGGCTGGTGGGGGATGCTATACATACTGTCAGAATTGAGCTTTTCCTAACAATTCTCTAAGCACGTTATGTTTGAAAATGCAATGTGTATACAGCAGAAACTGTATGAAGACCTAACAGGCTTTCATAAGTTTGTCCTTCATAAACAATTTTAATTTTTAAAATATGAGAATGCTTTCCCTGCCAATTCCATATCAAAGCCCTGAGACTTTGCATGTCTACAGAGCAGAGTTCATGACCTCCTGCTAACCTTGTTAACAATCTACCAGGTTTCTAAAGGCTCAGCAGGGGTTAGAGTTAGAAGGCTCTGCCACTAACATCAATAACAGGATCTGTGACAACACTTGGAGAGCATTTCCACCGTGCTCACCAAGAAGGGTTCCAAACATTCAGAGACTGAAGCGCTGCCGACTGAAAGAAATCTATGGTTAGTCATTCCAGACAGACTCTAGAGGGACACATTTCTTCAGACCTTGTTTTTAAAAAGTGGGAGTTTTAAACTCTGTGTGTGTGTGTGTGTGTGTGTGTATTATATTACAATAGCCATACTTACTATTTTAAAGAGCTTTACCACAGACTTTTAAATAGCCAATCTATGGACAAACTATTAATATCTAAAGGAACTTAGAGTTCAAATTTTTGGTTTGATCCATAGGCAAGAAAATCTGAATGAAGTCACAAATGTCACCAAGGAAAGGCAGAACAGAAAAATAACTTGAATATTCAAGATGGACACATCAAGCCTTGTGAAGAGGTGACTCCGAGGTAAGAGTTGCCTGCTCTTCCAGAGAATCTGAGTGCCTGAGTTCAGTCCCCAGCCTGGTGACTCAACGAACAAGTGACTGTAATTAATTCCAGGAGACCCACACCCTCTTCTGCCCGACAAGGTCACCTATAGTCACAAGACATTTAGACACAAGTAGTGTACAAATGCACACATTTACACATAAATAAAAACAATCTTTAAAGACAACAACAGAAACTTCACATAAAACCAAAGAGAATGCATCTGAGTTTACAGAAACACATTAAGAGCTAATTTCAAAGTATTTGTAAGCATTTTAATTCAATTTCAAGGCATTTCTTAAAATCAAAAAATACTTTGCACCAATATTAATTTATCCATGGATTTTTTTTGCAAAGCAGGAAAGTATGTTTTCTAACCTCCTTTTAAAAACAGTTCTCCAGGGCTGGTGAGATGGCTCAGTGGGTAAGAGCACCCGACTGCTCTTCCGAAGGTCCGGAGTTCAAATCCCAGCAACCACATGGTGGCTCACAACCATCCGTAACGAGATCTGACTCCCTCTTCTGGAGTGTCTGAAGACAGCTACAGTGTACTTACATAGAATAAATAAATAAATCTTAAAAAACAAAAACAAAAAAACAGTTCTCCAACTGGGCATACTGGTACAAGCTTGTAAACCCAGTACTCAGAAGGCAGAGTTAAGCAAATTTTTGTGGGTTCAAGGCTAGCCTGGTCTACATAGTGAGTTCCCAGATAGCCAGGGCTATGTAGAGACCCTGTATAAATAAATAAATAAATAAATAAATAAATAAATATTTCGTGTGGGCTAGAGGAATGGCTCAACAGTTACTGTACTCGCAGAGGTTCACAGCATCCAGGTGGCAGCTCACAGATGCCTGTAACTCCAGTTCTAAGGGACCCATCACCCTCTTCTGGCCTGCTTGAGCAGTGCATACACATAGCACACAGACATACAGGCAAGCAAAAGCACCCATACACATAACATAAATATAAGTAAATCCTTTTTAAAAGTCTTACTCAATTCTCTTCATTTGCCTTCCTTCACTTCTTTTCAAAGTTGACTGCTTTGACCATTCAAATGGTTGAGGTTTTAGTCTTAAAAGCAAAGGGTGTGGGCTAGTGAGATAACTCGGTAGATAAAGGTGCCAATCTTGAGGACCTGATGCAATCCCTGGGACCTACATGGTAGAGGGGAGAGCTGTTGTCCACAAGTTCCCCTTTAGCCTCCATATACATATATATGTAAAATAAAAGTTTGGGGGCTGGAGAGCACTGACTGCTCTTCTAGAGGTCCTGAGTTCAAATCTCAGCAACCACACAATGGCTCACAACCATCTGTAATGAGATCCGATGCCCTCTTCTGGTGTGTCTGAAGACAGCGACAGTGTACTCATATGCATAAAATAAATAAATCATTTTGAAAAGTTTTTTAAATGGAGGATAACATTCAAATCTTAAGACAGAACAGTTGTTCCTTGCCCCTCAGAGGCTCACATATATGAAGTATCTGTATTTCTCTGTAGCCTGTGGCAGGAAGACGATGTAACAACCATTACCAGTTCTCTGTGGCACTGCAGGCCACATGATGGTGATGTTGAAGGCAGTGCTTCCTCGGTGTCAGAGTCAGCGTGGTGGCGTCTGTGCACAACCCTGGCAAGCTGGTCTTCTGCACCTTTAATTTTGAGGAAGCTCACTGTCCGTCTGTCTATAATGCCAGGCCTGTTCTCCGTCCAGCTCAGCAGCATGGCAGCCATTCTTACACAAAGACATCTGTGAGGTTGGGTGGGATCTTGTTAACTATCTCCAATTAGGCTAAGTGATAAACTCAATTTGGGGTTCTTTTAGAAAAAAAAAAGGCTAATTCAATAAAGCCCAACGGTGATTTCATAAGAACTTCCACCCCACCTGCCCAGTCCAGGAAACATGACCAGGGTAGCCATGGCAATTTGCACTCTGCAGCTAAATTGTCTCTTTTCTAAGTTGCCATATGTACAAACTCTGCCTCTGGAGGAAGTTCCCTGTTACTTGCAATCCAAGAATAAGCTAGTTACAGTGAAGACACTGGAACTGTTTAATAGCAAAAAGAGAGAAGGCTAAATTAACGAGCATATACAGGAGGACTTGCAAAAGCCAGCAACTGGTCCGCCATCACTCTCTGTATCCGCCACCACAGCGAAGGGCCAGACACATCCAGACTCCAACCTGGCTCCTCCCTGGCACTTTCACTTAGGGAACAATACAGGAAACAATAAATTTTCCATTTTGATTTAAAAAGGGGCTTTTCTCAATCTCTTGTGGTTAACATTTTAAGATTTTTTTTTTTTTTACTCAATTCTGACTATATGGTCAACATCCTAAAAATCTGTCTTGTTTTTGGGTTTGAGACTCTTGCTATGTACCCCTACTTGGTCTGGAACTCTTTATATAGACCAATCAAGCTGACCTGGAACTCACAGAGATTTCCTGTCTTTGCCTCCTGGGTGCTTAAATTAAAGGAGTAAACTACCATAATACACTTTTCTCTTTAGTTATGGTAAAAATACAAACTTAAAATTTATGTCAGCTGGGCATGGTAGTGCATGACTTTAATCCCAGTACTAGGAGGCAGAGGCAGGAGGATATCTGTGAGTTGGAGGCTAACCTCTATAGTTCCAAAAGAGTCAGAGCTATATAGTAAGACTCTATTACAAGAATACCAAAATAATAATTAAGCATAATAATAATAATAATAAATTTATGCCTAAGCCAGCATGATGGGACACCTTGTCTGACACGTAAAGTCCATGTGATAGACCTATACTATGATGCACACAGCACTATCCTATTCATGGACAATTGAAGATTTTCACAATAAAATGCTGGGAAATTTGGGGGTCAAATGATATAATTTAATTATGGGGGATTAATAAAGACATATCGTAGAAGTTAAGGGTAGAAACAAAATGATGATGATATTATTTTACTCACATGAATTCTCTCTAGTAATTTATTTATTTATTATACATAAGGACACTGTAGCTGTCTTCAGACACTCCAGAAGAGGGTGTAAGATCTCATTACAGATGGTTGTGAGCCACCATGTGATTGTTGGGAATTGAACTCAGGGCCTTTGGAAAAGCAGTCAGTGCTCTTAACCTCTGAGCCATCTCTCCAGCCCTGGGATTTATTTTTAATGATGTGCATACATGGTGTCTTTGTGGGGTGTGTGCAGGTGAGCACAACTGCCTGTGGATTTCTTGGAGCTGGAGTTTAAGACAATCGTGAGCTACCTGAATCAAATCGAGTGCTGGGAACCAAGTCCTGATTCGTTAAAAAAGGCAGTCCACCCTCTTAGCCATACCTTCTTAGCCACTGAGCCTTACCCCCAGCCCCTCAGCGGAGGACTGTGATGCAGCATCTGTCTCCTCTCCCTTCTGAAACATTTCCAAGATTTGTATTTGTTATGATTATAAAAAGATAAAGAAATCTAAGAATATGTTCTACGGGGATGTGGTGAGGTACAGGGGAAGGGGATGTCTCAGTGGGCCCATGCCAAGGTCCCATCCCTTCCCCCCTGAGGGACCAGCCACATGACAGGTATAGCATAGAATAGTGTTTATTTAGGGCATGGGGAGGGGAGTTAAGAGGGTAGTAGAGGCAGAGAAAGGCAGAGAGAAGTGGAGAGTAGAGAAGTAGAGGCCGCCATGAACATGTGGAGGTGGGGCACAGCTAGGGAATGAGGAGAGATGGAGATCAAGAGGGCAAGAAAGCCAGAGGAGAGAGGCAGGAGTAAGAGAGGGAGGAGGGGGCAAGCAGCTCCTTTTATAGTGGGTCAGGCCTACCTGGCTGTTACCAGGTAACTGTGGGGGTGCAGTCCAGACAGAATACCAACAGTATTTATGACCAAAGAGAGGCTTACATCCAAAACCACATTGTTTGAAACCAACGCCATGGTATTTAGTGAGCTTCCTCAGCTGTGCATCTTTTATTCTGTGTTTCCCACATCCTGACACTGCTCAGTGGCAGTCTCGGTTGTAAACAAGGCACAGTCAGTTGGTACCAGAAGTGCATGTTAGCTGGGAAAAGAGACGTAGGCCAGTAAAGAGAGCCCTGGCACAAAGTGTAACATGCTAGAATGTGTTCAATTCACGCCATTCCACATCACCGGAGCCTTAGGGAATTGGTCAAACCCAGCCTCACAAACAGAAAAATGGGTTCTTGAGTAAGTGACAAGTGAGACCAGGTCATAGATGTGAGCCAGGCGGGGCTGACATGCAGCTCAGCTGCCGAGCCTGTGCTTAGCATGTTGCTGAGGGGGCTCCAGCATCATGTCAGGTGGCTCACACCTGCCTGTCACTTCATCTGCAAGGGATCCAACACCATCTTCTGAGCTCCTCAGGAACCACACACACCTACACACATGCTCACACACACACACACACACACACACACACTCACACACACTCACACTCACACTTGAAAATAAAAATAAAGTCTTAGAAGAAGAGAAAAAGAGCAACAGTGCTCCTGATGTCACTGGTGCACAGAGAAGTGTGCTGTTAAATCAGCGTCTAAGTGGACTGCTTGGGAAAAATATAATCTGTTCATCATGGATTCCCAGGCTCCGCAGGCTCACACATAAGTAAGCTTTCAATCCACATTTCTGAAATCACCACCTTTTGAACCCTGAAAAAAAATTACTTTCAAAAGCTTGAAATTGGGACAGGCAAGGTGGCACAATGGGTAGCTGAGGTGGCTCAGCAAGTAGAGGCTCTTGCCCGCCCACCCCACCCCCCCCCAAGCCTAAAGACCTGGGTTCAATCCCCAGGTTTCATACAGCATAACGAGAGAAACAGCTCCTGAAATTTGTCCTCTGGTCTAAGAATTTGAAAGAGAGAGGAAAAGAAGAGAAGCCTTTTTCTTGGGTTTTCCTCTGACACGTGTCCATGGGACAAAGACAAAGTGTCTTCCATTTAATGTTTTTATACTTCGCCATCTTCATAGAGGAAGACGTTCTAATTTGCCTCCTCCAGAGTCACTTGGAGTTCAATGAATTGAAAAATGTTTTTCTTTTTTTTTTTTTACAGACACGGAGGCACATGCCTGTAGCCTCACCACACAGGCAGGTGGTGGTGAATTCTACACTAACCTTGGCTACACAGTGACACACTGCCCCAAAACAGAAACAAAGAGCAAAAAGTTTCTCAGTGAACCTCAGAAAAGGTTCCTAAGGTAACAAAAGAATCAAAATATGCCCTAGCTCACCCCAAATGCCAAGAGCCTTGCTATGTTTAGGAAGTACCTCCATAAAATGCTGTTTTCCCCGAAAACTGAGGCCAGAGAAGTTGCAAAGTGTCAATCCTACCACATCACATTCCTACATCTGCCCTGTCCTCTCCACTCAGCACCAGTGTTAACAAAGTGCAGCCAATAATTTCATGACATTTTCCTCTCGTTTGATTCTTTGTTCATTTGCTTTTGTTTCATTTTTGAGACAGGCTCGGATGCTGCCCAAGCCAACCAGAGTTTACCAGGTTCCAAGAATGACCTTGAATTCCAGATCCTTCTGCTCTCATCATCTGAGTGCTGGGTTACAGTTGTGTGTCGTCATACCTGCCTCTCACCTGGGTCTTTGAAACAAAAGAGGGAAGAGAAAGAAAGAAAGAAAGAAAGAAAGAAAGAAAGAAAGAAAGAAAGAAAGAAAGAAAGGAAGGAAGGAAGGAAGAGGGAGGGAGGAAGAAAGAGGGAAGAAAAGAAGGAAAGAAGAGAGAGAGAGAAAGAGAGAGAGAAGAGAGAGAGAGAGAGAGAGAGAGAGAGAGATAGTAAGAGTATGAGATCTTCATTAACCATAAAAGTCAGGGATCGGGTAAAGCCTTGCAGCATAAATAACATAAATTCAAAGTAGTTGACTTTTCATTCAGTCCACAAAAGAGCCTTGGCTGAACACTGATAATTTTACATTTGGATTTCTCAGGCGTATCCATTTCTAAGTACAGAGGTGATCTGTGGTGTCGGCTGACAAGTTATTCCTATCTATCTTCAGTGGGAAAACCAAGGTTTCACACCAAAATGACAGCATAAAGTCCCACACGTGTGGCTTCTAAGCTTAAAAAGCCTAAGATGAAACTTCCCCTGATCCTATCATCAAAATAAACACTTACTCTATTACCAAATATTCCACATCTAAGATCCATCACTTCTGCTTTCAATGCTTTGCCCTTTCCTGGGGTATTTTATTTGACACGTGTCCATGGTACAAAGACAAATCCCCGTCTGCTTGATAAGGTGCCAGAGCTCGCTTAGAGGTTAAGAAGGAGCCGGCGAGCTGTTTTTCTTCCACTGAGGGTTACATGAGAGACTCGGTAGCGCTTGTTGAAAGAACTTTACCTGTGGATAATAGCCCTTATCTCACCGCTATCTATCATGCTATCAGTTTCTTTATTACAGGAGTTTACCTTCGGGCAGCTCATACACCAGCTGACAATCTGTCCTCACCCTGAGACAGCAAGCCAAGCTCAGGTGTGTAACGGCTCCACCAGAAAAGATTATTTGCCTTCTTTCCCTCGGTGAACAGCTGTAGCCAAAACGCAGCCCCTGGCACTCCAGCTGTACTCTGTCACAAGGCAGGGCCAGGAAGGTTCTAATTCTTGCTTCCCAGATCACACACTTTACAACTGAAGAGTGTCTCGGTTTTGCTCTTGATCCTATTTTAACCTTTGCCAGTCCTTTACTAAAGCATTGAAAACAGCAACTGTAAAAAGCCTCCTCACTTCAAATATCCATAAGCAGAGACCTGATCGAATGGAATGACATTCCATAAAACCAACTACTAGGCACTGAGAAATGGAAGAAGAAAGGGGGCTGAGTGAGGGGATCGAGAGGGAGGGACATGGGAATGCTTTTAAGTAACAATGGGGAATGATTTTCAAGATATATTGGGGGGAATGGGAGATGCGCAAAATGGAGCAGTACCTTTTGTGTTTGAAAAGGTAGAAAAGCCTAATTACTTCCATACTCACGTAGAGACTCTGAAGATGACACTCAGATCCACTAACAGGAGAACCAGGGTCCAACCGTGTATGAAACCAGCAAGATGACAGGCATGCGAAAGAGGATTCTCATGACTGCCTTTCTCATATGTTTTCTTTTTGAACTATATAAATATGTATAAATATATTACCTATTCAGAGAAAGGAAAAAACAGTTGGATGCTAAAAGAATGGAGACATAGACCAGAAAGTCTGGCCATGGGCAATGTAGGTTGAAAGAATATATGTCAATAATTCAAAAAACCGAAATTTTAGTTTTTAAAATATTTTTTTAGATTTATTTTATGTTATGTGAATGAATGCTTGCCTGCATGTATGTGTGTGCATTATGTGCATGCTTGGTGCCCAAGGAAGTCAGGGGAGGGTGGACCCTCTAGAACTGGATGATTACAAATGATTGTGAACCACCATGTGGGCACCCAGGTTCTCTGCAAGATCAACAAGTGCTCTCAACTGCTGAGCCGTATCTCCAGACCTGGAGCAAAGCTGAGTAGAGCTTCCAGCTCTACCAACCCCTCAAGGGCTGCCTGGCCTGCGCACATTATTTGCCCACCCAGTGCCTGCTCCACAAGAGTCGTGGGTAGGATTGAGAAAGTCAGAACAAGGACAAGGACACCACAAGAAGATCTACAGAGTCAACTAACCTGGGTGCATGGGGGACGCTCTCAGAGACTGAATGCCAATCAAAGAGCCTGCAGGGGCTGGGCCTAGGCCCCCTACACATTTGTAGCAGATGTGCAGCTTGGTCTTCATGTGGGCTCCCTAACAATTGCACCAGGGACTGTCTCAGTCTCTGTTCCCTGCCTTTGGGTCCCCTTTCCCTAGATGGACTGCCTGGTCAGGCCTCAGTGGGAGAGGATGTCCCAAGATGGGTTAGCACCCATGGGGGGCTTCCCCTTCTCCGAGGAGAAGAGGAGAGGGTAATGGAGGAGGGGATGGGGGGGGGCTGGAAGGGAGAGGGGGCTTCTAATGGGATATAAATTGAATAAATAGTTAATGAAAACAAATAATGAAATATAGTCTAGAAATAAATGTACATTTCAAATACTTTTTTTTTAAGTTTCAAGGGAGAACACCACCCTCAGAAGGTGACCGTGAGGATTAAATTAGACACACTGGGGGGGGGGGGGGAGGGAGAGAGAGAAAAGAAGAAGAAGGAGGAGGAGGAGGAGGAGAGGAAGAGGGAGAGGGAGAGGGAGAGGGAGAGGGAGAGAGAGAGAGAGAGAGAGAGAGAGAGAGAGAGAGAGAGAGAGAGATCACAGCTAGCTTTTGGCTTATCACAAGCAGCTTTCTACTTTATTTCTCTTTGACTCTTGTTTGTTTTAGTTACTCCCCCCACCCACCCCCACACACACACACCCGTCTGACCTTTCTTCCACCCTTAGGGTTTTAGAGTTTTTCCCCTTTCCTTTCTTCTCTCCACATTTCTTTTAAAAATGAGAATGAAACCTAAATCCCAGAGTTTATGAGACAAGGTTGCCCTAAAGAAAGACACTCACACAGGAAATGGAACCTGTGGTGTTTGCCAGGAAAACGCAGAATTAAAAACATCAGTGTGAAAGTCGATCTTCACAGCTGCCCTCTGAGACCATCAGGACAAGAAATCGAGGACAAATGAGGTTCAAAGGGGGTGGCCTGAAGCTGCACTGCCTGCTAGCAGGCTCTCAACATGCTTTGTTAGTGTGGCTATTATGCTCCCCAGATTCCAGAATGTTCTGTGCCACCAAGAGTGTAAACAGGAGGAAATACCCCTCTGTCTCGTGCACCTTGATGATCAAGCTACTTAAAGCTATCACATAGTAGAAAGGACGTGGGATTCCTAAGTGTGGATGGCTAGAACTTGAGCAGACCACTTAAGGACACTGAGCCAATCTTCTCATTCCGGAATTTGTGAATAGTTCTCTACCACTAGGTTGTAAAGGGTTAAATGAGAGAACAGGCTAGAAAAGTACTTTGTAAACTGTAAAGTTCCATTCCAGGTATGGGGTAGAGGAGATGTTATCTGGTTTAGCAGTGGAGTGCAAGATCAAAGGTAGGTTAGAGGTGTGTGGGGGGAGGGGTGTTAAAAAAAAAGAAACTTAAAAGACCTCCCAGGGAGAGTAGCAAAGTTACAAACTTCCACACTGTTTCCCCTGCAGGGAACACTCACTGGGGCACAAAGGCAGACCCCATGGTCAAGCCCACCTTGAACAAATGTAGCCTTTCCATTTGCCACAGCTGTTTGGTGGTCAGAGGTGAAGAGCAGACCAGACAGCTGGCAAGACATGAAACAGAGAGATCTAGGTATCACCTTAAAAAAAAAGAAAAAAAAAAAAAAAAAAAAAGCACCTGTGGGAAATAGTGAGCGACCCACTGAAAAGCAGCAGCAAGTGCTTGGGGCATTTCAGCTGGGAAGTGAGACAGAGGCAGACCCAAGACAGATGCAACCCACACCCTCCATCTGCAATCAGAGTGCCTCACATGTCAGAAAGCAAGTTGTCCTCCCTCAGGGCAATCTTGAAGGCTGTCAATGTTCTAGCCATGAGAAAACAAAAAATCTATATAGGACATTCCAACATGTGGAGGCCTGATAGGGCTGAAAGGCTCTATGGGAGTCTAACTAGTGCATGCTTCTCACTTGGTGGACTGGGGATGGCGGGGCGGGCGGGCAGGAGGCTTGCTTCACTGGGGAGGGGAGAGCAGTGTCTGAACCTGCCTGGGGACCAGCCACTGCTTCTGATCTAAGCCAGCAGAGCTGGGCAAACAACCTGGGTTCAAACCCAATCCCGTTGCTTACCTAACCCAGGCCGGTGTGCTTCATTTAGCTACACTGCTTAACTGTAGTGGCTGACATGTCTACCCTTCCATAGCTTCAGTTTCCTGGTCTGTAAAAAGGGGTGAGTAACAGCACCTTCCTCTGTGATGGTGCATGGCTCCGACTAAGTGATAGCTGATAAGGCAATTAGGAAGTGCCTGGCACCAAAGCAGCTGTCAATAAGCATTGGCTATTATAGGACTGTTTCAGAAGGGAAGCTCGTTAGCTCACCTGGTTCCTAAGATCCAGAGCTGTGTGAAAACAACTAAAATCTGCCCTGTACCGGCAAGCATACCAACAGACCTTACACACTAATGTCTGAGAGACATTTCAAATGCTTCTGTGATTTTTTTTTCCCACATTGGGGTGTTGTACCACGACAGGAATGTATAGGTCAAAGGACAACTTGCAAAAAAAAAAAAAGTTCGTTCTTTCCCCCATGTAGGTCCCAGGAAGATTAAACTCAGGTCTTTGGGCCCATACCCACTGAGCAATCTGGTCAGCCTTCAAAGTTTAGGAACTAGTTTAGATAAATCAGACATGCATGCAGAAGGGCAGTGAATCTTGTGACTAAATATTCATATCAGAGCTGTAGTTAGCTCCAGCTGTGTCTCTCACATGCTAGGACCCCTGGAACGAGTCACAGCTTTGTGACTCTGTTCCACGTCTATGAATGGAGAAGAATAAAAACAATATCTAGCAGTAAAGTGGAGACGAAGTAAAAGACAATGTATGTGCGGGCACAGGTTTCCATTCAGTCCTTGGCAAGTGAACAGTGCTTGATAGTTGGTTGCTATTCTTATTTCATTCACTTGAAAAGCAATAATCAGAAGAGTATTTATTATTAAACTCAAGTGTTTAACCACTAAATTTGTGGGGGGGGGGGTGTGCACGTGTGTGTGGAGACATGTGTGCAGCCTGTGCACACGATGGAGATCAATGTTGTTCTTCTCTAACCCTCCCTACCATATTCCTTTGAGTCAGGGTCTCTCACTGAATCTGGTAAGCCGGCAGCCAGCAAGCCCCTTTAATTTAACCCGTGTGTCTCTGCCTCCCGTACTGCTGTGGTCACAGGCGTGTGCTCATGGATATTTACTTGGATGCTTGGTGTACAAACTCAGGGCCTCATGCTTATACAGCACTCTTAAACACTGACCCACATCTCCAGAGCCTCTCTTTATCTTAAACAATAGTGGAGATGGATCTTAGGGAGACAAGTGCTGTACCCTTCATCTATATCCCCAGCCCCTATTCATTTGAAAGAAGGAGAGAGAGAGGGAGGGAGAGACGGAGGAAGGAAGGAAGGAAGGAAGGAAGGAAGGAAGGAAGGAAGGAAGGAAGGAAACATGTCCTAAGCAGGGCTGGAGAGATGCCTCAATGGTTAAGAATGTGTTGCGCACTTTCCAGCCAGCACCGAGCCATGGGCACCTCTCAGGACAACTGGCACAAGCACTGCAAGATGGTGTGTGTGTGTGTGTGTGTGTGTATGTGTGTGTGTGTGTGTAAGAGGAAACACTACCACAGGAAGCAGAAGTATGAACTGGGACAGCCTGGGGCCAGCACTAACATTGACCCTCACACATTCCATGTTTGAGGAGGCAATATCAGTACCATGCCCTGAGATTGGATGTGGGGAACTTTTCCTGGCCCCTGAGTGTTGTACTCGCAAAACAAGGATCATTGATGTTGTCTACAAAGCATCTAGTAATGAGCTTGTCTGCACCAAGACAGCATTGTGCTTATTGGCACCACACCGTACTGGCAGCGGTTCGAGTCCCACTATGCACTGCCCCTGGACCAACAAAGAAGGGGGCCAATCTGACTCCTGAGGAGGAAGAGATTTTAAACAAAAAACAATCAAAGAATACTCAAAAGAAATATGACGAAAGGAAAAAGAATGTCAAAGTCAGCGGACTTCTGGGGTGCAGTTCCAACACAGCACAAGCTTCTTGTCTGCGGTGCCCCAAGACCAGGCGGGTGTGGCGGAGCAGACAGCTATGTGCTCGGAAGGCAAGGAGCTGGAGTTCTATCTGCGGAAGATCAAAGCCCGGAAAGGCAAATAAACCGTTATTCACAGCTCGTGTGATAAAGGTGCTTGCTGTTCTATATTAAAAACAGAAGTGGTGCTCTTCCCGAGGACCAGAGTGGCTTACAAGTATCTTTGTCCTTTTTCTGTCCTCCACATTCACTTGCACACAGACACCCACCATAAGCAAAAATAAAATAAATTTCTTTCCAAGTTCCCAAATGTGTACTACTTGCCAGACACCTGAACACAACCCTCTGTGTGCAGACAATGCCTCAGCTTTTGTCAGCTATGGCTATTGAACTCAGGAGTTTACTCTGCCAAGGCTCAGCATTTCATTATTACCCACATTTATTAAAATATCTACATGATCTGACTGCAATCAGACTAAGTCAGGTAACAGCAACAGCAACAGAAAAAAAAAAAAAAGCCTGTCACTTTAAGAATTTGTAACGTTGGTCCCATTAGCATTCCTCTCTGGTTTTATGCACTTGGTCTGTGCTGTGGGATGTAGCATAAATTATCTGCCTTCAGCAAAACGAACAGCTGAAATGCAGGATGGCCTGACAGTGCTTGTTAGACCATTAGCTACTGTGAGTGCTCACCGCAGACTGACTGCCTTTCAGCTGTCTCAAGAAGCCTTTAAGTGATTCAAAACCTAGAAGTCCAGTAACCCAGTACCCAAACCAGTCTAGTACTCAACAGCATGAGAGTTAGGGTTTAATTAATAAACAGTCCTCCAATGTTTATTTTAATGTAAAATATCACCACATATCAACGTCTTTTGTATTAGTAAAAAGCCAGCCACAGTGAAAAAAAGTGAAGTAATGTTTTGGTAAAATCCTTTTAACAGATCCTCTCTCTCTCTCTCTCTTTCTCTGTGTATCTTCCCTCTGTATGTGTTAGCATGCAAGATATATATGTATATACATATGTATATATATATATATATATATATATGTGATATGTATCATATATATATATTCAACATAAAGTACTCAGTGTTTATTAACTGACCAATGGCAAGAATGCCACAGCAGACTCAGTGTACCCTTTATTGTGCCCGTTGATCTGAACATTCCTGTTGCCAGGATCTTTGCCTTCTACAAAATAGGTGGTATTTTCCTTTAATTTTTAAAAAGTGTTTTCATGTGTGGATGTTTTGCTTGCATGTCTGTCTGTACACCAAATGCATGCCTGGTGCCTGTGGCGGTCATAAGAGTGGGTTGGATCCAGTACTAGAATTACAGTTGTGAACTGCATGTGGGTGCAGGGATACCGGGCCCAGGTCCTCTGGAAGATCAGCCTGGGTTTTTAATTTCGAGGCATCTCTCCAGCCTTTGGTAGTGTTTTTCTTTGCCCCATGTCACAGCGAAGATCTTTTGAAAGGCTTCTTTGAAACATTTCAAGCTAGCTACATCTCAAGACTCAGATTCTCTATGCAAATGATGCTTTGTTCACCAAGCCCGCAGCCCTTCAAAGTAATGGTATGTTGAGAAATTCACTTCTTGTTGATGGTTTTTGCAATCAGTTCTATAACTGACTCACTTCAGGTTTGGGCATTGTGCAGTGTCTAGTTCCCCAGTGCCCAGAGTGCCACCTGAAATGCTGCTGGACTTAACAGAGGTACCCTAAAGAGCTGGAGAGCATGAAGAAGAGGCAAACCTCCCAATCTTTGGCTTCACACCACTGGACCAATGCTGGTTGGGTTCTTTAGGAACATAGAACTGGCTGGATTTGCTCACCACCCCAGCCACTTGAATCTCAGTTCTGGCTCTGGGTACGTGATCCAGTGGTAGAACATCTGCCTGGGATGTACACAGCCCTGGATCTGAGCCCCAGCACCACAAAGAGTGTTGTGGAGCGCCGCTATCTTGTAAACATCCTGTGCTGAGTCATTTCCTCAGTACTATCTCGTAAACATCCTGTGCTGAGTCATTTCCTCAATAACAACTCGTAAACATCCTGTGCTGGAAATCCCCGCCCCGGGCAGCTCCGCCTCAGGGATGGGGCAATCAGTGTTGAGCCAATCATGGCTTGCCACGTCCGAGGCAGGGAGAATTTCTTATAAAAGGGAGGGGCTCGGATTGCCTGGGGTCTCCGGTTGTGAAGCTTATGCTCTCCCTCTCAAGACGCATAAAGCTTGCTGCAGAAGAACCCTATTGTGTGTGGTGTCCTTATTCGCGGGCGAATTAGAGAACACTCACATCTGGTGCCGAAAACCCGGGAAAACAAAGAACATCGTGAGCACCGTCGGAGATCCCTCGGTGACGGGGAGGGTCCAGAACTGCAGGAACTACGTCTCGGAAAGGTATGCCTGAATTTTATCTGACCCTTTCGCACTCCCTTCAACTAACTGGGCCGTGGGAGGGATTGCCCGAGGCTTTAATTATCGTCTTCGTGGCTTTGGTTGTATGGTTCCTAGCCCGAAAGAAAGGGCAAAAGGTTTTAGAAGCTATGCAGGAAGGTATGTCAGAATCCGAGCGTAGTGAGAGGATGGGTGTGCGCACAAAAACCGTAAAAAAGGCAAAAAAGGGAAGTGAAAAAGGACCTCCCGGGAGAAATAGAAAGGGAGAGAAGGGGAGCAGCAGGCCCGGGTTATATCCGACCCGAGAACTGGCTGCCCTCCACCTAAGAGATACCTCGGATTCTTCTGAAACCGAGGATAGTAAGCTGACCTCGGAGGAAGAGGGCGAGTTAGAAGAAGAAGCAGTTAGATATAAAGGAGAAAGGTATCACCCAGATGAAGGCGGGCGACCTGAGTCAAGTAAGCCCGCGTCCGGTGTCTTCTCTAAGGATAGGAGATTGTTGGCTGCCGCCATTCCCTCCGCTCCCCCACCTTATGAGGCCCGGTCATCCACAACTTCCTTTTTTCCCCAAAGGATCCTCCGCAAGCTACACTTAGCGTTTCCTGTTTATGAACAGGAAGGGGGGAGAATCTACGCTCCTGTAGACTATAGTCAGATAAAAGATCTTGCAGAATCAGTAAGAAAATATGGTCCCAATGCTAATTTTACTATTATGATTCTTGAAAGAATGGCACAAACTGCCATGACACCTAGTGATTGGCAAATGGTGGTTAAGGCCGCCTTGCCTACCATGGGACAATACATAGAATGGAAAGCCTTGTGGCATGAGGCAGCCCAGTCCCAGGCCAGGGCCAACGCAATAGCCCTTACGCAAGAGCAGCGGGATTGGACATTTGACCTTTTAACAGGCCAAGGCCCGTGGGCCGCAGATCAAATTAATTACCATTGGGGGGCGTACGCCCAGATTTCCAGCACAGCCATACGGGCCTGGAAGTCACTTAATCACAAGGGAGAAACCACCAATCAGCTTACAAAAATTGTTCAAGGGCCCCAGGAGCCCTTTGCCGACTTCGTCGCACGCATGGTGGAGGCGGCAGGAAAAATCTTTGGGGACCCAGAGGGGATAGGACCCTTTATTGAGCAACTGATTTTTGAACAAGCCACCCAGGAATGCAGGAATGCCATTGCTCCTAGAAAATCAAAAGGGTTGCAAGAATGGCTAAGAGTGTGTAGAGAGCTTGGAGGTCCACTTAGCAATACTGGCCTCGCGGCCGCCATCATGTTAGCACAAAAGCATCCTCCACAAAAGAAGACCGGTGAACGGACCTGTTTTAATTGTGGTAAGCCTGGACATTTCAAAAGAGATTGCAAAGCCCCAGACAAGAAAGGGGGGGTCTTGACCCTCTGCACGAGGTGTGGTAAAGGGTACCACAGAGCAGATCAATGTCGCTCAGTGCGAGATATACAGGGAAGGCTTTTGCCTCCATTAAATGTTCCTGCTCCCAATGTGTCAAAAAACGGGTCACTGGGCCCACGGTCCCAGGGCCCTCAAAGATATGGGAACCGGTTTGTCAGAACATCCGGGAGGGCGGAAGAAGCGACCCAGGAAGACCCACAAGGGTGGACCTGCGTGCCGCCTCCGACCTCCTACTAATGCCCCAAATGAGTATCCAACCAGTACCTATAGAGCCAATGTCACCTTTGCCCCCTGGGACCATGGGCCTTATCCTCGGACGAGGATCACTCACCTTACGGGGCCTAGTGGTCCATCCTGGGGTTGTTGACCATCTACACTCCCCCGAAATACAGGTCTTATGTTCCAGCCCCAGGGGTGTGTTTTCCATCAGTGCAGGAGATAGGATAGCTCAATTGCTGCTCCTCCCCGACACCCTCTGGGAGGACTCCCCAGGCCCCAGTCCCAAAACAATGGGGTCGTCAGGAACTGATTCAGCCTACCTTGTTGTATCCCTGAATGAAAGGCCCAAACTCTGCCTCGAAGTAAATGGAAAAAGGTTTGAAGGTATTCTTGATACCGGGGCAGACAAAAGCATTATATCCACGCACTGGTGGCCAAAAGCTTGGCCCACTACAAAATCGTCCCACTCTCTACAAGGTCTGGGATATCATTCATGCCCTGTCATAAGCTCAATGAGTTTGACCTGGAAGGCTCCTGAGGGACAAAAGGGTAAATTCGAACCTTATGTGCTCCCGCTCCCAGTAAACCTTTGGGGGAGAGACATTATGCAACATTTGGGCCTAACCCTGTCCAATGAAAAAATCGTGTCGGAGGAAGGGTTGAACAAGGCAAAAAACATGATGCTATAATTTCACATATGCCGCTAATCTTTCTAAGAGTTTGTCCCAACAGCTGCTATATAATTGGACGTCTGATTTTGATCAAACCCTCCAGAAACTTAGATTGGCCATCGTCTAAATCAATTCCACCAGACTTGACCTCTCCTTGACCGAAGGCTTTTCGTCATGGATTTCTTCTGCTGTTTCTTATTTTAAGGAATGGGTGGGGGTGGGTTTGTTTGGAATTCTCCTTTGCTTCGGATCGGTATCTAGCTTATGGTTAATTTGCAAATTATATAAGAAAAATAATAGAGACAAAATCATGATATCCCAGGCGCTTGCTGCCTTGGAGCAGGGGCAATCTGCACAGGTATGGTTGGCGGCGCTTAAACAAAATCGATTTGCACCACTGGTCGCTGGCTGCCCGCGCTTTAGCGGGTGAGCTTCAGCAGCCCTAGAGGATTGTAGAGCAATGCATCGCACAGGTGGTCCCCCCGTCCCACCTGGGGAATATGCCGTCTAGTGGGGGTTTCCTGCCCTAGTCTTCCCCTCCTCGAAAAAATGGCAGAGGGACAGGTCGGAGCAACTTCGGGTCCCACTCAAGCCTAGTTGTTGCTTGCGGACATAGTTCTTACATCTCTGAGTAAGAGGATTCGGCCAATGTTCCCGTCCTCTCATACTGGGTGTCCAGTTGGTTTTATTAGACAAAAAAGGGGGAGATGTGGAGCGCCGCTATCTCGTAAACATCCTGTGCTGAGTCATTTCCTCAGTACTATCTCGTAAACATCCTGTGCTGAGTCATTTCCTCAATAACAACTCGTAAACATCCTGTGCTGGAAATCCCCGCCCCGGGCAGCTCCGCCTCAGGGATGGGGCAATCAGTGTTGAGCCAATCATGGCTTGCCACGTCCGAGGCAGGGAGAATTTCTTATAAAAGGGAGGGGCTCGGATTGCCTGGGGTCTCCGGTTGTGAAGCTTATGCTCTCCCTCTCAAGACGCATAAAGCTTGCTGCAGAAGAACCCTATTGTGTGTGGTGTCCTTATTCGCGGGCGAATTAGAGAACACTCACATCTGGTGCCGAAAACCCGGGAAAACAAAGAACATCGTGAGCACCGTCGGAGATCCCTCGGTGACGGGGAGGGTCCAGAACTGCAGGAACTACGTCTCGGAAAGGTATGCCTGAATTTTATCTGACCCTTTCGCACTCCCTTCAACTAACTGGGCCGTGGGAGGGATTGCCCGAGGCTTTAATTATCGTCTTCGTGGCTTTGGTTGTATGGTTCCTAGCCCGAAAGAAAGGGCAAAAGGTTTTAGAAGCTATGCAGGAAGGTATGTCAGAATCCGAGCGTAGTGAGAGGATGGGTGTGCGCACAAAAACCGTAAAAAAGGCAAAAAAGGGAAGTGAAAAAGGACCTCCCGGGAGAAATAGAAAGGGAGAGAAGGGGAGCAGCAGGCCCGGGTTATATCCGACCCGAGAACTGGCTGCCCTCCACCTAAGAGATACCTCGGATTCTTCTGAAACCGAGGATAGTAAGCTGACCTCGGAGGAAGAGGGCGAGTTAGAAGAAGAAGCAGTTAGATATAAAGGAGAAAGGTATCACCCAGATGAAGGCGGGCGACCTGAGTCAAGTAAGCCCGCGTCCGGTGTCTTCTCTAAGGATAGGAGATTGTTGGCTGCCGCCATTCCCTCCGCTCCCCCACCTTATGAGGCCCGGTCATCCACAACTTCCTTTTTTCCCCAAAGGATCCTCCGCAAGCTACACTTAGCGTTTCCTGTTTATGAACAGGAAGGGGGGAGAATCTACGCTCCTGTAGACTATAGTCAGATAAAAGATCTTGCAGAATCAGTAAGAAAATATGGTCCCAATGCTAATTTTACTATTATGATTCTTGAAAGAATGGCACAAACTGCCATGACACCTAGTGATTGGCAAATGGTGGTTAAGGCCGCCTTGCCTACCATGGGACAATACATAGAATGGAAAGCCTTGTGGCATGAGGCAGCCCAGTCCCAGGCCAGGGCCAACGCAATAGCCCTTACGCAAGAGCAGCGGGATTGGACATTTGACCTTTTAACAGGCCAAGGCCCGTGGGCCGCAGATCAAATTAATTACCATTGGGGGGCGTACGCCCAGATTTCCAGCACAGCCATACGGGCCTGGAAGTCACTTAATCACAAGGGAGAAACCACCAATCAGCTTACAAAAATTGTTCAAGGGCCCCAGGAGCCCTTTGCCGACTTCGTCGCACGCATGGTGGAGGCGGCAGGAAAAATCTTTGGGGACCCAGAGGGGATAGGACCCTTTATTGAGCAACTGATTTTTGAACAAGCCACCCAGGAATGCAGGAATGCCATTGCTCCTAGAAAATCAAAAGGGTTGCAAGAATGGCTAAGAGTGTGTAGAGAGCTTGGAGGTCCACTTAGCAATACTGGCCTCGCGGCCGCCATCATGTTAGCACAAAAGCATCCTCCACAAAAGAAGACCGGTGAACGGACCTGTTTTAATTGTGGTAAGCCTGGACATTTCAAAAGAGATTGCAAAGCCCCAGACAAGAAAGGGGGGGTCTTGACCCTCTGCACGAGGTGTGGTAAAGGGTACCACAGAGCAGATCAATGTCGCTCAGTGCGAGATATACAGGGAAGGCTTTTGCCTCCATTAAATGTTCCTGCTCCCAATGTGTCAAAAAACGGGTCACTGGGCCCACGGTCCCAGGGCCCTCAAAGATATGGGAACCGGTTTGTCAGAACATCCGGGAGGGCGGAAGAAGCGACCCAGGAAGACCCACAAGGGTGGACCTGCGTGCCGCCTCCGACCTCCTACTAATGCCCCAAATGAGTATCCAACCAGTACCTATAGAGCCAATGTCACCTTTGCCCCCTGGGACCATGGGCCTTATCCTCGGACGAGGATCACTCACCTTACGGGGCCTAGTGGTCCATCCTGGGGTTGTTGACCATCTACACTCCCCCGAAATACAGGTCTTATGTTCCAGCCCCAGGGGTGTGTTTTCCATCAGTGCAGGAGATAGGATAGCTCAATTGCTGCTCCTCCCCGACACCCTCTGGGAGGACTCCCCAGGCCCCAGTCCCAAAACAATGGGGTCGTCAGGAACTGATTCAGCCTACCTTGTTGTATCCCTGAATGAAAGGCCCAAACTCTGCCTCGAAGTAAATGGAAAAAGGTTTGAAGGTATTCTTGATACCGGGGCAGACAAAAGCATTATATCCACGCACTGGTGGCCAAAAGCTTGGCCCACTACAAAATCGTCCCACTCTCTACAAGGTCTGGGATATCATTCATGCCCTGTCATAAGCTCAATGAGTTTGACCTGGAAGGCTCCTGAGGGACAAAAGGGTAAATTCGAACCTTATGTGCTCCCGCTCCCAGTAAACCTTTGGGGGAGAGACATTATGCAACATTTGGGCCTAACCCTGTCCAATGAAAAAATCGTGTCGGAGGAAGGGTTGAACAAGGCAAAAAACATGATGCTATAATTTCACATATGCCGCTAATCTTTCTAAGAGTTTGTCCCAACAGCTGCTATATAATTGGACGTCTGATTTTGATCAAACCCTCCAGAAACTTAGATTGGCCATCGTCTAAATCAATTCCACCAGACTTGACCTCTCCTTGACCGAAGGCTTTTCGTCATGGATTTCTTCTGCTGTTTCTTATTTTAAGGAATGGGTGGGGGTGGGTTTGTTTGGAATTCTCCTTTGCTTCGGATCGGTATCTAGCTTATGGTTAATTTGCAAATTATATAAGAAAAATAATAGAGACAAAATCATGATATCCCAGGCGCTTGCTGCCTTGGAGCAGGGGCAATCTGCACAGGTATGGTTGGCGGCGCTTAAACAAAATCGATTTGCACCACTGGTCGCTGGCTGCCCGCGCTTTAGCGGGTGAGCTTCAGCAGCCCTAGAGGATTGTAGAGCAATGCATCGCACAGGTGGTCCCCCCGTCCCACCTGGGGAATATGCCGTCTAGTGGGGGTTTCCTGCCCTAGTCTTCCCCTCCTCGAAAAAATGGCAGAGGGACAGGTCGGAGCAACTTCGGGTCCCACTCAAGCCTAGTTGTTGCTTGCGGACATAGTTCTTACATCTCTGAGTAAGAGGATTCGGCCAATGTTCCCGTCCTCTCATACTGGGTGTCCAGTTGGTTTTATTAGACAAAAAAGGGGGAGATGTGGAGCGCCGCTATCTCGTAAACATCCTGTGCTGAGTCATTTCCTCAGTACTATCTCGTAAACATCCTGTGCTGAGTCATTTCCTCAATAACAACTCGTAAACATCCTGTGCTGGAAATCCCCGCCCCGGGCAGCTCCGCCTCAGGGATGGGGCAATCAGTGTTGAGCCAATCATGGCTTGCCACGTCCGAGGCAGGGAGAATTTCTTATAAAAGGGAGGGGCTCGGATTGCCTGGGGTCTCCGGTTGTGAAGCTTATGCTCTCCCTCTCAAGACGCATAAAGCTTGCTGCAGAAGAACCCTATTGTGTGTGGTGTCCTTATTCGCGGGCGAATTAGAGAACACTCACAGAGTGTAAGTCCCAATTGCACACATCTGCCTATGTTTCTGGTGGCAGTGCTTGTTTTTCAAGGATTTTAAATAAATTTATTTGACAGGCACTTGATCTTCAGCTCTGAGAAGCCCCCTCCTGTTCTCTCTTTCTTTCCAGCACTTTCCATGTTCCAGTAGTAAAAAAGGTAAGAACATTTCTAAAACACAAAAACATTTAAGAGCTGGAGAGACGGCTCAGCTATTAATAGAATGTACTGCTCTTATGGAGGAATTGAGTTCAGATTTCAACATCCAGGTCAGGTGGCTCACAATCACCGTAGCTCTAGCTGCAGGGGGCATCTGAAACCTCTGGGCTCTCTCTGCTCCTGAATTTTCATTCATCTGTACACACACACACACACACACACACACTTGATTAAAACATAAAATAAATCTTTAAAAAAAACTGTTCATTTAGCTAAATCTTATTCGTCATGTATCTCTCTCAACCCCACGTACTTTGCTTGCTCGATCTGAAACAGCTGGCCAAACTGTCTTGCCATGTACCACTAACTTTCCATGCCTGGGAGAACCCTTTTCAGCCCTACACAGCTCAGTTCAGACACTGACATCCCTGTGTCCTCACCCCCACATAGCTCTCGCCCCCAGATGTTTTCACAAGAGCTTGGGAAGAAGTGCGAGCACCCAGAGAAGACTGTGCACCAATTCACCACCCTCCTGGATCTTCCAGGTCTCCTTGCCCTTCCTGCAGGGGCTGACTTTTTCTCTTCAACTCAGTTCTGAGTTCTTTGTCATGACACACTGTTTTTCCCTCTCTGTGTCTGTGTCTCTGTCTCTCACTCTGTCTCTGTGTCTCTGCCTCTGCCTCTCTGCCTCTCTAGTTCTCTGCCTCTCACTCTATGTATGTATGTGTCTCTCTGCCCCCTCCCCCTTCAGGATCTGTGTTTTCTGGCTGCCTGGCTGGTCTTGAACTTATAAAGATCTTCCTGCCTCTTTCTTCTGAGTGTTGGTATTATAGGCATGCACCACCATGCCTGCTACTGGTCTATGCTCTCGTAACGATCAGGTAAGTGACTCTGTTTAATGCGGTCACAGTTTATGTGCTTAGCAAGAGTTTAACACTCCAGCAAATAAGACAATAAATATTAAAAGACTTGTATGTGGATGGGTGCTCATATGTGTGTGGGTGTGTGCATTTGTGTGTACACACCAGAGGCCAACCTTGAATTCTGTTCTTAGATACTATTAGCCTTGTTTTATAAGATGGTATTTCTCACATGCCTGGAATTGGTCAAATAAACTAGACTGGCTGGCCAGTGAGCCCCGGGATCCACCTGTCTCTACCCTGGCCTTTTTTTTTTTTTTTTTTTTTTGGTTTTTCGAGACAGGGTTTCTCTGTATAGCTCTGGCTGTCCTGGAACTCACTTTGTAGACCAGGCTGGCCTCGAACTCAGAAATCCGCCTGCCTCTGCCTCCCGAGTGCTGGGATTAAAGGTGTGTGCCACCATGCCTGGCTTACCCTGGCTTTCCTATTACAGCGTGTCCCACCCAAAACCAAGCTCAACTTCCTTTCCTTTTTCTTTTCCTTTCCTTTCCTTTCCTTTTTCCTTTTTGTCCTTTTTGTCCTTTTTGTCCTTTTTGTCCTTTTTGTCCTTTTTGTCCTTTTTGTCCTTTTTGTCCTTTTTGTCCTTTTTGTCCTTTTTTTCCTTTTTCCTTTTTTCTTTTTCCTTTTTCCTTCCCTTTCCTTTTCTTTTTCTTATCTTTTTTGGGTTTTCGTTTGTTTGTTTTTATTTTTTGTTGTTGTTTCTGGGGATTGAACTCAAGTCTTCATTTATTTTTAATTAATTATTCCATTTGTTTACATCTCAAATGATATCCCTGTTACCCCTCCACCAGCCCCCCATCCCACATCTACCCTCCCTACTCCCTTTTGATGTACGAGAGTGCTCCCCCACCCACCCATACTCTCCCATCCCACCACTCCAGGAACGCCCTACTCTGGGGCTTCAGACCTCCCCGGAACCAAGGCTACATATGTCTCTGGAGCCATGGATCTCTCCAGGTACACTTCTTGGTTGGTGGTCTAGACTTTGGGAGAACAGGTGGTCAGGCCAGCCTATGTTATTCTTCTAATGGGGTTGCAATCCCCCTCTGCTCCTCCGGTCCTTCTGCCAGCACCCCTACCAGGTACCCTGAGTTTCAAGTCTTCATTCTTATTCAGTAAGGATTTTACAGACTGATCTACATATCTCCAGTCCTGAAAGGTGTTCGTTTGTTTGTTTGTTTGGTGCTTTGGGTTTTGGGTTTTGGTGTGTGTAAGAGTGTGTGTGTGTGTGTGTGTGTGTGTATGTTTTAACTACTGCATATTTTATCTTAGTCTACTTGGACTTTTATTTTAAAAAAATACTTCACTGGGCAATTTATACATACATTTTATGTTATACATTTTAATCAAAATTTTAAACTCTATGCATACAGTGTATTTTGATGTATTTTGGTCATATTTACCCCTATTCCTCCTCTCAGATCTACTTCCTAGCTCCTCCTTCCTTCATGTGTTTTGTTTTGTTTTTTTTAGTAGTCCACTGATGTAATTTACTCATATACTCAGGAGTATAGGACCATTCACTGGAGCATAACCCACCAGCCAGAAGCCACACCCTTAAACAAAACTGACTCTCCTGCCCTCAGAAGCCATTGATTGTTGATAGCTCCTCACCATCCATGCTGGCATGCTGACTGGCTTGAGCTTATGCAGGTCTTGTGCAGGCAAGCACAGCTGCTGTGCCATGCCCATGAGTACATGGTACAGCTGTCCTGGCATGCCTAGAAGACACTGGTCCTCTCTGGTCCTCTCTGACCTCTGGCTCATACCCTCTTTCCATCTGTCTTTCATGATGCTCTCTGAGCTTGGGTTGAGGAAATGCGATGCTGAAGTCCCACTGCAGCTGAGCATGCCACAGCTGCTCGGTTGTTCTCTGGGCTCCGTCCACTTGTGAGTTTCTGCACTAACCACTCTGCCCAACTCCAAGAAGCTTCGCCGATGAGACCTGAGAGCTGCACTCATCTATGGTAGAGAGAGAAACTGAGAGGGCAGCTTGGCACTATTGTAAACAGAATTGATTGCCTGGAGTTCTAGAGGCTGATAAGTCCAAAATTAAGGCATCAAAGATTTAGTGTCTGGTGAGGACTCTGCTTCAGATGGTGTGTCTTGCTGCATTCCCACACACCAGAGCAGACAGGCTTCATCGTGCCTCTGTAATAAGGAATTAGCTTTATTCATGAAAGTCAAGAGCAGCCTGACCTAATCAGCACTCAAAGGCTTCCACTCCTGCTATTATTGAGTTATAAATTAGAATTCAACATATGAGTTAGGGGAGGGGACATAATCATACCAGAGAACATTCTGTGGCAAATAATTTGACAATCAAGAGCCTTAAGTTATTTTTTTTATTTCTAATTATTCTACCTGTTATCGGCCCTAAGGAAAAATTATAGACAAGAGTGCTTTAAACAGCAATGTGGAGCTGGAGAGACAGCTCAGCAGTGAAGGGAATTTCTGCTCATCCAGAGGACCTAGATTTAGTTCCTCTGCTGAGGAAGTCCCATATTGAGCTTCTGATAACTGCACTCCAGCTCCAAGGGATCTGATACCCTCCTCTGTCACCCACATAACCATGGCATACACACACACACACACACACACACACACACACATGCACACACACACGACATATACTCACATAGACATAATGCACACAATGGAATACACTCACACACACCATATATTTGGCATATACTCCCATATACATATATACTTACATATACTCACATATACATCACATATACTCACATATATACATAGCAATACTCACACACATATATATGACATATACTCACACACACATATATTCTGACATATACTCACATATACATTGCATATACACACATATACATGGCATATACTTATACATACACATGGAATATATTCACACACAGACACACAGGAACATGGCATATATTCATATACATACATATATATATATATACATGAACATATAGATATACACTAATAATAATAATAATTATTATTATTATTATAAGCAATTTTGAAAATGAGGATTTGAGAATTTCCAGCTACCTTCTTTCACTCTAGGATCCTCTCTGTCTTAAAGTCATTCTGTCTGGAAGTATCGTGTTTGCCCACGTGTTTGGCAAGCTTAAGTGCTTTCTAGGACATCATCAAATGTCAAGGTTAATGAGTTTTTCTGAGATAGTTCATGGTACTAAATGTTTTCACCCTGGAACAAATGTTTTAATGAAGAGAAAGAAAAACAAGTATCTATTACTTTTCAAAATCCTCACTCTACAGAGGCTGGAGAGATGGCTCTGTGGTTCAGAGCACTTGTTTTTCTTAAAGAGGATGAGTTCGATCCCAGCATCCATATGTAGGCTCACAGCCATCAGGAACTCCAGTTGCAGGGGATCTGATGCCCTTGGATGTCCTCCTCCAGCACCAGGAAGGCACAAGGTGCACAGACACATGCTGACAAGCACTCATACACATAAAGTAAAATCAAATAAAATAAAAAATGAATCTAGGGCTGGTGAGATGGCTCAGTGGGTAAGAGCACCCGACTGCTCTTCCGAAGGTCCAGAGTTCAAATCCCAGCAACCACATGGTGGCTCACAACCATCCGTAACGAGATCTGGCGCCCTCTTCTGGAGTGTCTGAAGACAGCTACAGTGTACTTACATATAATAAATAAATAAATCTTTAAAAAAAAAATGAATCTAAAAATAATCTTGCTCTACAAAGACATGTTTTGAATGTGTTTTGCTTTAAATATAAAATTCAAATATTTGCTTTCATTTTCAATTACTTTGTGTACTTTTGGGAATGAGAGAGGAAATTGGTTTTATTTTATTTTTATTTTTTTAGACAAGGCCTTATTGTGTAACCCAAGCTGGCTTTGAACTCGGGATCTTCCTGCTTCAGCCTCTGGAGTGCTAGGATTACAGCACACACCATTGAAACCAGCTCTTCATGTGCTTTTAAAGTGCATCTCTTACTGGTGGCTGCAATGCTTAGTCCCTTTTAAATAATGCCTATATATTAAACTTCATAGAAAAAAATCTTAGTGGAGGGAAAAAAACCTGAACGTCTCCTGAACCTAGCTAGATCTTCCTGCTACATCCCTTGAAGTAGAGAATTGCTCTCTTGACTGTGATTCTTTGCAGAACTCAGGCTGTGAGTGTACTTGTTGAATGAGCTCTCCTGCAACTAGCTAAGCAAATATCTTATCAGATGCCTAAAGTGGCCTCAGGCTAAGAGCTGCTCGTGGTACTATTTAATAACATAAAGAGAAAGCATGGACGAGCTCTTGTTCCGCCTTGTGCGTCTCTTTCACAGAGGCACGCTGTACTTTTCACGAACAAGGGACAGACCAGTCAGCGTCCAGCAGCAGAACTGATCCACTCTTTCCTAATGTTCTACACGGAAGCTTGCGAGCAGGAATATGTGTGATGTTCAAAGACCATGTAGTTTTCATTTACTTGAACTTAGGGATTACTTAAACTTCTAAGGGTGAGGATGTGTCTCCTTGGCTCCTGGGTGCCAGCAGCTAGTGTATACATGTATGGATGAATGTTTATTAAGCCAGCAATACAAGTGACTTATTGAAGAGTAATTTCCAGGCTTGGGGTGAAAGTCAATTGGAAAAGTTCTTAGTGAGCATGCACAAGGCTGTGTTTCTTAATCCCCAGCACTATATACAACCAGGCATGGTGGCACACCTTTGTAACCCTAGCAGTTGAGAGTTGTATGTACATATATACACAATATACATGTATGTACATATATACCTAACATGCATGTATATAGATATATATATACATGATAGTAGAGAAGAACCCTAGCATAGAAAAACTCAGAAGGCAGGAGGATAAGAATTTCAAAGTTCAAGTTTAGCTACACAGTGAGCCTAGGCTACATGAAACACACACTCTCTCTCTCTCTCTCTCTCTCTCTGTATGTGTGTGTGTTTTGTAGGTTTATATTTTTCAAAACCTACTTTAATAAGTGTACTTAAATGTTTTAACCTTCCCTCTTGGCCACCAGAGGTAGTGGAAAGGAAAGGTTAATAGAGAAAAGGAAGGTGTGGACCTGCTTAGAAATAGTTATTTGTGGTGAATCTAATCTGGGTTTTCAGGATATCAGCAGCTTAGTTCACATGAATCAGTGACAGTAGCCAGATGCATTCACAAATCGGCAATGGCAGTTCAATCCAGATGAAACTTCAAGGTTCTGCCAATCAGCCTGAGTCCCTGGAAGCAGCAAGAAGCTGCTGGAAGACCACCAGTTCTTTGGTCTGTTTCTCTCTACAAAGTTACAACAAACAATGATCAGCAAAGAAGGCAAGGTGAACCAATGCCACACAGCATAGTCAGTGAAGACCAGCATCAGCAAAGCCCAATGAAGATCAGCAAAGAGTGGCGAGGGGAACCAACACCACACAGCATTGTCCACTGTCTTTTGGGTTGTATTTATATCCTTTCCAAACATCATATATTCTCTCAAGCAACCTCTCTAGCAAAACATCACATGCCCTTTTTCCAGGCAGCTTCTAGAAAACACCATGTGTCTGTTCTCAGCAAAACATCCTCTCATAGGACAGTTTCCAGAAAAACATCACATGGCACAACTGAGTCTCCAAGAAACCAGAATTTTCCACTGCAGTGTATGTGTGTGTGTGTGTGTGTGTGTGTGTGTGTGTGTGTGTGAGAGAGAGAGAGAGAGAGAGAGAGAGAGAGAGAGAGAGAGAGAGAGAGAGAGACCCTGCTTCCATCAGTGATAGAATGTGACCCAGACATGTAAGCCAAATAATCCTTTTCCTCACCAAGTTTCTTTTGATCATGGTCATGACCACAGCAATAGAGAGCAATCTAGGACAAACTCCTAAGCCTTAAATTAGGACAAATTTTACTCAACCCCTGTCTCATTTTATCATAACTGGAAAGTCTGTCACAAAGTTACACTTCTGAAGTTGATTCTTTTCTTATGTTTGTTATAAAAAGTCATTCAGTTCAAAATAACCACAAAATAAAAAGCATGGCTACTGGAGCTGAGGAGATGGCTCAGTGGTTAAGAACACTAGTTGCTCTTCCAGAGGTCCTGAGTTCAATTCCCAGTAGCCACAGAGTGAGTGACTCAGAACCATCTATACTGGGATTTGATACTCTCTTCTGTCATGCAGACATACAGAAAGACACTTATATACATAAGTAAAGCAAAAACCAAAAATATTAAAAAAACACATTGCTTTGTTGTTCTACTAGAGAATTTTAATAAATTGTTTGCAAAAATAAAGAAAATGATCCAAGACAAATAGCTTCAAATATATCTTCTCCAAAACCCATCCTATCTGAGTACAATGGCACTTTAATTTGGATTTTTTTTAATTTTTAATATTTTTATTACATATTTTCCTCAATTACATTTCCAATGCTATCCCAAAAGTCCCCCATAGCGCCCCCCACTTCCCTACCCCCCCCCCATTCCCATTCTTTTGGCCCTGGCATTCCCCTATATTGGGGCATATAAAGTTTGCAAGTCCAATGGGCCTCTCTTTCCATTGATGGCCGACTAGGCCATCTTTCGATACATATGCAGCTAGAGACAAGAGCTCCGGGGTTCTGGTTAGTACATCATGTTGTTCCAACAATAGGGTTGCAGATCCCTTTAGCTCCTTGGGTACTTTCTCTAGCTTCTCCATTGGGAGCCCTGTGATACATCCAATAGCTGACTGTGAACATCCACTCCTGTGTTTGCTAGGCCCCGGCATCGTCTCACAAGAGACAGCTATATTTGGGTCCTTTCAGCAAAATCTTGCTAGTGTATGCAATGGTGTCAGCGTTTAGAAGCTGATTATGGGATGCATCCCTGGATACGGCAGTCTCTAAATGGTCCATCCTTTCATCACAGCTACGAACTTTGTCTCTGTAACTCCTTCCCTGGGTGTTTTGTTCCTAATTCTAAGAAGATGCACAGTGTCCACACTTTGGTCTTCATTCTTCTTGAGTTTCATGCGTTTAGCACATTGTATCTTATATCTTGGGTATCCTAAGTTTTGGGCTAATATCCACTTATCAGTGAATACATATTGTGTGAGTTCTTTTGTGATTGTGTTACTTCACTCAAGATGATGCCCTCCAGGTCCATCCATTTGGCTAGGAATTTCATAAATTCATTCTTTTTAATAGCTGAGTAGTACTCCATTGTGTAAATGTACCATAATTTCTGTATCCATTCCTCTGTTGAGGGACATCTGGGTTCTTTCCAGCTTCTGGCTATTATAAATAGGGCTGCTATGAACATAGTGGAGCATGTGTCCTTTTTACCGGTTGGGACATCTTCTGGATATATGCCCAGGAGAGGTATTGCTGGATCCTCCGGTAGTACTATGTCCAATTTTCTGAGGAACCGCCAGACTGATTTCCAGAGTGGTTGTACAAGCTTGCAATCCCACCAACAATGGAGGAGTGTTCCTCTTTCTCCACATCCTCGCCAGCATCTGCTGTCACCTGAATTTTTGATCTTAGCCATTCTGACTGGTGTGAGGTGGAATCTCAGGGTTGTTTTGATTTGCATTTCCCTGATGATTAAGGATGTTGAACATTTTTTCAGGTGTTTCTCTGCCATTCGGTATTCCTCAGGTGAGAATTCTTTGTTCAGTTCTGAGCCCCATTTTTTAATGGGGTTATTTGACTTTCTGGAGTCCACCTTCTTGAGTTCTTTATATATATATTGGATATTAGTCCCTTATCTGATTTAGGATAGGTGAAGATCCTTTCCCAATCTGTTGGTGGTTTTTTTGTCTTATTGATGGTGTCTTTAGCCTTGCAGAAGCTTTGTAGTTTCATGAGGTCCCACTTGTCAATTCTCCATCTTACAGCACAAGCCATTACTGTTCTATTCAGGAATTTATCCCCTGTGCCCATATCTTCAAGGCTTTTCCCCACTTTCTCCTCTATAAGTTTCAGTGTCTCTGGTTTTACGTGAAGTTCCTTGATCCACTTAGACTTGACCTTAGTACAAGGAGATAGGAATGGATTGATTCGCATTCTTCTACATGTTAACAACCAGTTGTGCCAGCACCATTTGTTGAAAATGCTGTCTTTCTTCCACTGGATGTTTTTAGCTCCCTTGTCGAAGATCAAGTGACCGTAGGTGTGTGGGTTCATTTCTGGGTCTTCAATTCTATTCCATTGGTCTATTTGTCTGTCACTATACCAGTACCATGCAGTTTTTATCACAATTGCTCTGTAGTAGAGCTTTAGGTCCGGCATGGTGATTCCACCAGAGGTTCTTTTATCCTTGAGAAGAGTTTTTGCTATCCTAGGTTTTTTGTTATTCCAGATGAATTTGCAGATTGCATTTTCTAATTCGTTGAAGAATTGAGTTGGAATTTTGATGGGGATTGCATTGAATCTGTAGATTGCTTTTGGCAAGATAGCCATTTTTACAATGTTGATCCTGCCAATCCATGAGCATGGGAGATCTTTCCATCTTCTGAGATCTTCTTTAATTTCTTTCTTCAGAGACTTGAAGTTCTTATCATAGAGATCTTTCACTTCCTTAGTTAGAGTCACGCCAAGATATTTAATATTATTTGTGACTATTGAGAAGGGTGTTGTTTCCCTAATTTCTTTCTCAGCCTGTTTATTCTTTGTGTATAGAAAGGCCATTGATTTGTTTGAGTTAATTTTATATCCAGCTACTTCACCGAAGCTGTTTATCAGGCTTAGGAGTTCTCTGGTGGAATTTTTAGGGTCACTTATATATACGATCATATCATCTGCAAAGAGTGATATTTTGACTTCATCTTTTCCAATTTGTATCCCTTTGATCTCCTTTTGTTGTCGAATTGCTCTGGCTAGGACTTCAAGTACAATGTTGAATAGGTATGGAGAAAGTGGACAGCCTTGTCTAGTCCCTGATTTTAGAGGGATTGCTTCAAGCTTCTCACCATTTACTTTGATGTTGGCTACTGGTTTGCTGTAGATTGCTTTTATCATGTTTAGGTATGGGCCTTGAATTCCTGATCTTTCCAAGACTTTTATCATGAATGGGTGTTGGATCTTGTCAAATGCTTTTTCCGCATCTAACGAGATGACCATGTGCTTTTTGTCTTTGAGTTTGCTTATATACTAGATTACGTTGATGGATTTCCGTATATTGAACCATCCCTGCATCCCTGGGATGAAACCTACTTGGTCAGGATGGATGATTGTTTTGATGTGTTCTTGGATTCGGTTAGCAAGAACTTTATTGAGGATTTTTGCATCAATATTCATAAGGGATATTGGTCTGAAGTTTTCTATCTTTGTTGGGTCTTTTTGTGGTTTAGGTATCAGAGTAATTGTGGCTTCATAGAATGAGTTGGGTAGAGTACCTTCTGTTTCTATTTTGTGGAATAGTTTGTGAAGAACTGGGATTAGATCTTCTTTGAAGGTCTGATAGAACTCTGCACTAAACCCATCTGGTCCTGGGCTTTTTTTAGTTGGGAGACTATTAATGACTGCTTCTATTTCTTTGGGGGATATAGGGCTGTTTAGATCATTAACCTGATCTTGATTCAACTTTGGTACCTGGTATCTGTCTAGGAACTTCTCCATTTCATCCAGGTTCTCCAGTTTTGTTGAGTATAGCCTTTGGTAGAAGGATCTGATGGTGGTTTGGATGTCTTCAGGATCTGTTGTTATGTCTCCTTTTTCATTTCTGATTTTGTTAATTAGGATGCTTTCCCTGTGCCCTCTAGTGAGTCTGGCTAAGGGTTTATCTATCCTGTTGATTTTCTCAAAGAACCAGCTCCTTGATTGGTTGATTCTTTGAATAGTTCTTCTTGTTTCCACTTGGTTGATTTCGCCCCTGAGTTTGATTATTTCCTGCCATCTACTCCTCTTGGGTGAATTTGCTTCCTTTTGTTCTAGTGCTTTTAGGTATGTTGTCAAGCTGCTAATGTGTGCTCTTTCTAGTTTCCTTTTGGAGGCACTCAGAGCTATGAGTTTTCCTCTTAGAAATGCTTTCATTGCGTCCCATAAGTTTGGGTATGTTGTGGCTTCATTTTCATTGAACTCTAAAAAGTCCTTAATTTCTTTCTTTATTCCTTCCTTGACCAAGGTATCATTGAGAAGAGTGTTGTTCAGTTTCCACGTGAAGGTTGGCTTTCTATTATTTATTTTGTTATTGAAGATCAGCCTTAGTCCATGGTGATCTGATAGGATGCATGGGACAATTTCAATATTTTTGTATCTGTTGAGGCCTGTTTTGTGACCAATTATGTGGTCAATTTTGGAGAAAGTACCATGAGGTGCTGAGAAGAAGGTATATCCTTTTGTTTTAGGATAGAATGTTCTGTAGATATCTGCCAGATCCATTTGATTCATAACTTCTGTTAGTTTCACTGTGTCCCTGTTTAGTTTCTGTTTCCACGATCTGTCCATTGGTGAAAGTGGTGTGTTGAAGTCTCCCACTATTATTGTATGAGGTGCAATGTGTGCTTTGAGATTTACTAAAGTTTCTTTAATGAATGTGGCTGCCTTTGTATTTGGTGCATAGATATTCAGGATTGATAGTTCCTCTTGGAGGATTTTACCTTTGATGAGTATGGAGTGTCCCTCCCTGTCTTTTTTAATGACTTTGGGTTGGAAGTCAATCTTATCAGATATTAGAATGGCTACTCCAGCTTGTTTCTTCATACCATTTGCTTGGAAAATTTTTTTCCAGCCTTTCATTCTGAGGTAGTGTCTATCTTTTTCTCTTAGATGAGTTTCCTGTAAGCAGCAAAATGTTGGGTCTTGTTTGTGTAGCCAGTTTGTTAGTCTATGTCTTTTTATCGGTGAGTTGAGTCCATTGATATTAAGAGATATTAAGGAAAAGTAATTGTTGTTTCCTGTTATTTTTGTTGTTAAAGTTGGCATTCTGTTCTTGTGGCTATCTTCTTTTAGGTTTGTTGAGGGATTACCTTCTTGTAGTTTCTAGGGCGTGGTTCCTGTCCTTGTATTGTTTTTTTTCTGTTATTATCCTTTGAAGGGCTGGATTCGTGGAGAGATAATGTGTGAATTTGGTTTTGTCGTGGAATACTTTGGTTTCTCCATCTATGTTAATTGAGAGTTTGGCTGGGTATAGTAGCCTGGGCTGGAATTTGTGTTCTTTTAGTGTCTGTATAACATCCGTCCAGGATCTTCTGGCTCTCATAGTCTCTGGTGAAAAATCTGGTGCAATTCTGATAGGCTTGCCTTTATATGTTACTTGGCCTTTTTCTCTTACTGCTTTTAGTATTCTATCTTTATTTAGAGCATTTGTTGTTCTGATTATTATGTGTCGGGAGGTATTTCTTTTCTGGTCCAGTCTATTTGGAGTTCTGTAGGCTTCTTGTATGTTCATGGGCATCTCTTTCTTTAGATTTGGGAAGTTTTCTTCTATAATTTTGTTGAAGATGTTTGCTGGTCCTTTGAGTTGAAAATCTTCATTCTCATCCACTCCTATTATCCGTAGGTTTGGTCTTCTCATTGTGTCCTGTATTTCTTGGATGTTTTGAGTTAGGATCTTTTTGCAGTTTACATTTTCCTTGATTGTTGTGCCGATGTTCTCTATGCAATCTTCTGCACCTGAGATTCTCTCTTCCATCTCTTGTATTCTGTTGCTGATGCTGGTATCTATGGTTCCAGATTTCTTTCCTAGGGTTTCTATCTCCAGTGTTGCCTCATTTTGGGTTTTCTTTATTGTGTCTACTTCCCTTTTTAGGTCTAGTATGGTTTTGTTCATTTCCCTCATCTGTTTGGATGTGTTTTCCTGTTTTTCATTAAGGACTTCTACCTGTTTGATTAGGTTATCCTGTTTTTCTTTAAGGATTTGTAACTCTTTAGCAGTGTTCTCCTGCAATTCTTTAAGGGATTTTTGTGCTTCCTCTTTACTGTCTTCTACCTGTTTACCAGTGTTCCTTTGTATTTCTTTAAGTGTGTTATTAAAGTCCTTCTTGAAGTCCTCTACCATCATCAGGAGATATGCTTTTAGATCCGTGTCTAGCTTTTCCGGTGTGTTGGGGTGCCCTGGACTGGGCGAAGTGGGAGTGCTGGGTTCTGATGATGGTGAGTGGTCTTGGTTTCTGTTAGTAAGATTATTACGTTTACCTTTCGCCATCTGGTAATCTCTGGGGTTAGTTGTTGTCGTTGTCACTGTTTAAAGATTGGAGCAGAAGCTGTGTTCCACTCACCAGCAGTCTCAAAATCCTGTGGCGGGGGTTGTGGGTAGCTGGCGGTACCCCGGTGCTGGTCCAGCCGGAAGAGGCCTGTGGTCCTACTCAGGCCGGTTTTCTGCTTCCCTAACTAATGCAGTCTCAGGTCCCGCGCGCAGTTGGATTGGAGCAGAAGCTGTGTTCCACTCTCCAGAAGTCTTAAGATCCTGTGGCGGGTGTTGTGGGTTGCTGGCGAGTGTCAGCCGACCCTGCGCCCTAGCCACCCAGGTGCTTTTCTGACCGGAAGAGGCTTGTGGCTCTATGTAGGCCGGATTTCTCTCTCCCCAACCAGAGCAGTCTCAGGTCCCGCGTGATTGGACTTGAGCAGAAGCTGTGTTCCACTCACCAGCAGTCTCAAAATCCTGTGGCGGGGGTCATGGGTAGCTGGCAGGTGTCAGCCGACCCTGCGCTCTAGCTCCCCTGGTGCTGATCCGGCCGGATGAGGCCTGTGGCCCTACTCAGGCCGGTTTCTGCTTCCCTAACTAATGCAGTCTCAGGTCCCGCGCGCAATTGGATTGGAGCAGAAGCTGTGTTCCACTCACCAGAAGTCTTAAGATCCTGTGGCGGATGTTGTGGGTAGCTGGCGAGTGTCAGCAGACCCTGCGCCCTAGCCACCCAGGTGCTTTTCTGACCGGAAGAGGCTTCTAATTTGGATTTTTGATCTCACTCTCATTACAGCTCTCTGGAAACCCAACCAGCTTCTTTGCAAAACTTTTCACTGTGAAAGTGGAGATAATACTATTTATGGTTTCCCAGGACACTGTGTGAATTAACTGTGTTAATGTTCTTAAAGCCTAAGTGCCAATGTTGTCTTTAGTGCTCAGTGTGTATCTCCCTGTAATTATCTGCCTCTAAAATCTGTGGCTTGTGAGGTGCCTCCACCTGGAATATTTACTGAAGGCGAAAGCTCTTGAGGGAGAGAGAAAGAGAGTAAAGCAGGCTAATTTAAGACAGAGGAAAGAGAAATTCAGAATCTGGACCTTTTATTGTTCTCTGTTATATCAAGCTATGTTCTTCTTGAAATTGTGGGTCACTGTGCTAGAATAAATAAGTTATCCACATGCACTATATGTATGTTGAAAGAAAAACTACTGTGATGGCTCAGTAGTTAATACGACTTACTATTTCTGGCAGAGGACCCAGGCTCAGTTCCCAGAACACACACAGCAGCTCACAACTGTCTGTCCACTCCAATTTCAAGGGATGTGACACCCTCCTATGGAGGCTCCTCCATAGGTTCCTGCATACACATCATACACATAAATTCAGACAGGCACACACATATTCACAATGCTTGGAAGGCAGAGGCAAGCAGATCTTGTTGAGTTATAGACCAATCAGGGTTACCCAGTGGGAGCTTGTCCCAATAGTCAAGTAAGTAACTGATTAGTTAATTAATTAAAATAATTAAAAATTAATTCTGGGATGGAGTTGTAGCTCAGTGATGTGACATTTGCCTAACATACACAAAACCCTGGGCTGAATCCCTAGCATTGCAATGAAGACATAAATAGTTCAGTTCAATTATAGTCTTACTTCTTCCCACACTGCACGTCTGCCTCAAGTGGCCTGTTCACACTTAACTCTTCTGACATATCCTGAGAATTCCTGAGCTGCATTCTCCTTCTGCTACTACACACTCACACACACACACACAGACACACACACACACACACACACAGACACACACACACACACACACACACACACACACACACACACACAGACACTTTGCTGGGGTTTTCATGGCTGGTTTTGATCCCAGAACTCAGGAGCTCTGTAAGTTCAAGTTCTGGGCCAATCAGGGCTTCATAATGAGGCCCTGTCTCGAAAAAGCAAATCCATTTTAATCCATTTTTCATTTTGAAAGCGAAGAGGATATTCAACTTATTTATATGATACTTTGTAAGCATGCTGAGAGAATGCAATTTAAACAACAACAACAGAAACAAAAACAAAAAAAATGAAACAAAACAAAACACTGTAGCCCTTAACACTTCCTTTTAAATGAACTCTTTCTAAACCAAGACTTAGTTTAGCTTTGTATTGATGTTAGGACATACCCCTTTCCATATGGACATGTGTTGTCCAGGGGACCCGAAAGGTTAGCATCTGTTATATATCATTATATACTAACAGTCTAGGCTAATGGGCAAGGATTGCTAAGTCAGCACTCATATTATCGTCCTCTTAGCTCTACAGCTCTGGCAAACCACTTAACAACTATCACGTCACGTCTGTTTCTCTTTCAAAATGCGTAAGAATTGTTAAGTAGGGAAGTGTCTATGAAGAATATCTATATTAAGAGCCTTCCATTAAAAATGAGAAATAAATATAAACTATCATAAAGACCCAGTTTATTATCAGATCTGAGATGGTAGATTGTGGGATTTAAATCAGATTATGAATATATTAAGACACTTTGGTAAACAGCAGAACATTTTGACTAGTTTTCAGTAAGAAACCTAATAGAGCTTACAAACACATATAATTCTTCCAAAGGGCTATTGTTATAATTTGCAAATACAAGAAAAAAATTCTTTGAAGAAGTTTTATAGTTCTAAAACTCTTGGCAGTAGCTCCACGGATTTTCAGGTACAACAGCAAACTTCTGAGAAACTTGCTATTAGTCAAGGCACAGAAGAAATGGAGAAGAAAAGAGCAATTACTGTCTGTTGTGTAAAAAAAAAAATACACCTTCAAGCTGCTAAATGAGTGAATAGAGATCTATTACAACGTTGCCAAGAATGCTACTCATGCGGGATCATCCCTTAGTGCTCTTAATTGTAGAAATTGGCTCATTTAATGACATCAAAATGAACGGGAACGTCTTTCAGTCGTCTGAAAGGCATGGTTGTTTATGTCACAACAAAGATGGCTTTTGCTGGCTTCTCTATTGTAGGACTTTTACATTTATAAGCCTCCATATTCCCATCTCTAGTCTGTAGAAACGCTGTGGAGAAGTTCTAAACTGGAGTAAATTAGCAATGTTTGCAATCTGATCATGAAAACACTCCTCTAGCTACAAGCATTTGCTTGGCACAACCCTCTCTGCTAGCTGCTTATCTCCGGTTTAAGACAAGTCACAGAAGTACCCCCTCAGCTGAGGCGTTGTTTCCTGAGGTGTTGCTTATCTCTGTCAACTACTATCCAAAAAGACATGCAATGGAAATTTCCAGAAATAGTCCATAGATTTTAAATTACCACGCATTTTACTAACACGAAATCTTGCACTGCCCAGCTCCCTCCCACACAAGACATGAATCCCTTTGTCAAGAATATCTACCCTGTATGTGCCACACACCCAGTAGTTAGTAGCTGTCTGGGTTATCAGATCACCTGGGATGGCATCACAGAGTGTATATGCAAGTAACCCTTACATAGGTCCCTATGACACTGTGTTAATGCCTGGGAAATTCACCTCATTGTGTAGAGGGCATGTCATCCCAGGTCTCACAATGGTGAGAAAGTCAGAATAGAGTAAACCACTTGGACACAATCACGCTCACACAACTCTTTATCATGGCACACATGAAAATCGTCCTACTTTATTACTAGTTGTCATTCATCTCTCACTGTGCCTACTTTTCTGTCCTGGGCATTGACTGAGGGCCTCATGCCTATGAGGTAAGCGCTCTACCTCTGAGATATAATCCCAGCCATTTCCTGTTTCTAACTTCTAAAATAAACTTTATCTCAGGCATGCGTGTCTGGAGAAACAAAACGTTGTGTAGCTCAGCTCATTACTATCTATAATTTCAAACATGGACTGGAGATAAGAAACCTATTCCCTATAACTGAGCATGGCGGTGCATGGCTTTAATCCCAGCACTTGGAGGAAAGAAAGAAAGAAAGAAAGAAAGAAAGAAAGAAAGAAAGAAAGAGAGAGAGAGAGAGAGAGAGAGAGAGAGAGAGAGAGAGAGAGAGAGAGAAAGGAAGGAAGGAAGGAAGAAAGAAAGAAAGAAAGAAAGAAAGAAAGAAAGAAAGAAAGAAAGAAAGAAGGAAGGAAGGAAGGAAGGAAGGAAAGAAGGAAGGAAGGAAAGAAAGAAAGAAAGAAAGAAAGAAAGAAAGAAAGAAAGAAAGAAAGAAAGAAAGAAACAAAGAAAGAAACAAAGAAAGAAACAAAGAAACAAAGAAAGAAACAAAGAAAGAAAGAGAAAGAAGCCTATTCCTTATGGAATTATATTTATATTTTTAAATGCTATTTTTAGCTTTGTGCTACATTCTACATGAGGAATTTGTTGTGTTTTTAACAAATAGAAGCAATTTATGAACCCAGCATCCTTCGTCCTAATGCTTCTTGTTGGCAGCTGCCACCTGTCCAGATTTCTTTTCTCTGTCCCTGAGCTTTAGCTTGCCACCCCCATCTTGGTCCTTTTCCACAGTTTTCAACCTATTCAGAGCTTGGAGGACCCAGTGGGCCACATGGGCCACACTCTTGGAGCCTTTGCTAAAGTAGCTAGACCCGAGTAAGTTTTTCTGCTGCCCTCCGTAGATCTTGGTCATGGAGCTAACCTTGGCAACCACTGTGGAGGTACAGGTGCCATGCTGTGGAAGCAGGGGTGTTTGGGTTTTTAAATGGTATGAATCAAGATAAGAAGTAGAAGATGACCATATTTGAAAATGATGAACTACTGCCTCAAAAAAAAAAAAAGTCAAATTGGTATAGACCTAACGTTTTCTTCATTCCTACTGCTGGCAATGGCACGTCCAACAACTTACGTTCACTTCTGGTTAGGGAAACCAACTGGTACTTCCTGAAAAGAAGCTCAGTTTCACAGCTCAAGACCCCTGTGAATAATCTATAAGACGACTTCTGGGCCGTCGTTAGGAAATAATGCAAAGTGTCAAATAGTTACCCACCAAGCTTTGCTGGAGACGTTCCCAATATCAAAATGCCACAAATGATCTAAAAGTCGAACAAAAGATATGCTTAACAAGTAATGACTATTTAAAAGATGAAATATTTTACTGCTATTAAAAACTATGCACGTGGACGTCTTTTAAAGATAAGCCGAAACACTCATGAAATAATGTTGAGTAAAATGGCAAAATATAAGTCAGAGGGTGACACACTCTAATCACAGCCCTTGAGAGCTGTAACAGGATTATAAATCCAAAACCTGTCCGGACAGCGTAAGGAAACTGTCAGAAAACAAAAGAAAATGAGAAGGAGAGAAAAGAGAAAGGCAGGATACAGAATTACAACGTTGAGCTCTTCAGTGTCAACAGGAATCAAGGAGGAAAGTTGATTAAAAAAAAAAAAGTCCAAAGAAAATCTGCCAGATTAACAGTGGTAGCTTCTAGTTTGAGAAGACTGGAGTTTTGCTCTCTCTCTCTCTCTCTCTCTCTCTCTCTCTCTCTCTCTCTCTCTCTCTCTCTCTCTCTCTGTGTGTGTGTATGTGTTTGCTGTTTTGTAATTTTTAGCTTCTTTAGAATTTTCTTTATAGTTTTCTCTTTTCTTTTTCTTATCTGCACAAGAGTCATCTATCTGATCTTTTTGCTTTAGTAGGAACAGGATTGAAGCTTGTGCATGCTATGAATGAGTTCGGTGACCGGACAACATCCCTGGTAATTACTTCTTGCTTGCTGTTGCTGGCATAGGTACTGAGGCCCTCCTTCCAGTGTTCTGGGATAGCTCCAGGATTAGCACTGAGCTAGCCCAGCGTTTTATATTTTGAGACAGGGTCTTGCTGAGTTATGCAAAGTGGTCTTGAACTCACTATGTAGCCCAGGCAGGCCTTGAATTATTAATTCCTCTGCCTCTTGTGACCAAGTAGCTAGAATTACAAACCTGTATTACCAAGTGAGGTGATTTTTTTCCCCTTTCTATTTATAGTGGATTTTGTTAGTTTGAGTTTGGGTTTTTGGCTCGGTTGCTTTTTGCTCTGTTTCATTGTGTATTTTAGTGTTAGAGATTGAATCTGGATCTTTCTATATGTTAGACAAGCATACTACCACTGAGCTAAACCCACAGCCTTTCCAGCCTCTTATGGTTTTTTGCTGTTGGGATTTTTTTGCTTGGCTTTTCTTTTGGTTTTGATTTTGAGACTGGGTTTCTCTGTATAGCCCTGACTGTCCTGGAACTCACTCTGTAGACCAGGGTTGTCTTGAACTTAGAAACCCACCAGCCTCTGTCTCTTGACTATGCCACCACAGCCTGGCTTTTTATTTATTTTTGTTTTTTTGATTTTTGATTTTTTTTTTTGAGACAGGGTCTTCTTATGTAGCTCAGGTTGATATCAACTGCCTAGTTGGTCCTGGCTGACCTCAAACTTTTAATTCTCTTACCTCTGTGCCCTATAACCATCTCACAGCCCAGATCAGGCAACTAATGAGTGATCTCAGAATCTTCATAATTACTTTGCTTTGTTTAAGGGCTTACCTCAGTGGGGAGTAAGTTTCTCATAACCAGGGCCCTCGGTATTTCTTCTTTAAATAAGTCACAGAACTCAGCACAGGGTCCAGCGCGTAAGAGAAGCTCTGACAATATTTGTCGGACTGATAAATCAATAACTATTTCTAACTGCTCTCTCAACCCTGCCTCATTTCACCTGGATCAATATGAATGGAAATGCTACAGAGACCAAAGTCTCATGGGATCTTCTAGATCACAGGTTCAGGGGACAGTGGTCACTGGCAACTTGGTGGAAACTGTGTTAAAAGGACACTGCTAACCCAGGAGTGTGATAACAGTCGCAATTAAAATTGTATTGAAAAGATTTTAACTGTGGATTTCTGTTGGAACCTAACTACTCCTGCATATCAAAATGTATATAAGAAAGTGATTCAGGGCCGGGTGTGGTGGTGCACGCCTTTAATCCAGCATTTGGGAGGCAGAGGCAGGTGGATTTCTGAGTTCGAGGCCAGCCTGGTCTACAAAGTGAGTTCCAGGACAGCCAGGGCTACAGAAAAACCCTGTCTTGAAAAAAAAAAAAAAAAAAGAAAGCGATTCAGGGTAACTGGAGTGTCTACATTGAAACCAAACTATAATTAAAAACATTAGCATCAAAGGCTGTGAGGTGGCTCAGCAAGTGCCAAACCTGAAGACCTCAATTGCATCCCCAAGACCCACAATGTAGCCAGAGAGAACATCTTCTTCAACTTGTCCTTTGACCTCCACATGCAGGCTGTAAGCATGCACACACATCCCCTCAAAATACAAAGTAAAAGTGTAATAAAAAAAATCTAAAGCAGGCCGAGTATACTAATGCATACTTTTAAATACAAGACTTGGGGAGGTAGAGGCAGGTAGATCTCTACACAGTGAGCTGCAGGTTAGTCAGAGTACATAGGGAGACTCTGTCTCAAAAATAAATAAGTAAACAAGAATAAAAACAACAGTAACAAAACCATACACACAATTAAAATAACACTTGAACTTCATATTTATGAGCACTTTTCTGAGTAGTTCAGTCTCTGGAAAGGAGACAATTAAGCCTTAATTCTCCAGGAGAAAGACCACAGTTAAAGATGGCAGATCCATAAACTCAGGAGCTACAGAACCTTTCGAATGTCTTTGCTGCTTCAACAGGAAGTGAACCAAAGTTCCTTAGTTGCTTAAAGACCTCTTACACAGCATGACAATAAATCAAACACCGCAGAAGGTAGCACGGAACCATGACAGTTGCAAAACAGACAGGTTCTTATGACATCACACAAATTCCAGCCAGTTGCTCTCAAATACTGACTCTGCCCTTTCAGTTGTATGAACCAATAAATCACCGGAAGAGCTCTGCCTGGCCCATAGCTTATTGGTTTGTAATTAAGCCATGCTGTGTAGTCAACTAGCTTGAAAAAAGCACTGAGGTGTGTGCTCCAAAGAAAGGCACACAAGCTGAAAATGTGCCTCTTACTTACCAAAGTATGTGAATGAGTTCTTGAAATGTGGCTTCAATGGCCATTAAATGCTGCAATTAGATCAGTCATAACTGAATGCCTGCTCTATAACTATACTAAGTTCTGATGACAAGGAAGTCAGAACAGCTCCTTCATAAGAAATGAATGCAGTTCTTCAGTTTATTAGCTTCTCCAACTGCCAAAACTAACTGTGATGGAAGTGTTTATAACAGAACCTTCTAAGACTATTGCATTAAAGCTTATCTGCCTAACCTCCCTCTAGAATGATAGAGGCTCACATGACATCATCAGATTCTGATTATAAAAATGAAGGTGAGGACTGGGGGTGTGGCTCATTTGATAGAATGCTTGCCTCAGATACCCAAAGCCCTGAGTTCAATCCTCAACACTCATAAACTGGGAATGGTGGTGCACACCTGTAATCCCAGCACTAGAGAGGTAGAAGTAGACAGATGACAAGTTCGAGATTATCCTAGGCAATAACAAGTTCAAGGTTAATATAAGATATGTGAGACCCCTTCTAAAAAGAAAGGCTGCATACAGGAAACACACCTCAGTGACAAAGGCAAAAACTACCTCAGAATAAAAGGTTGGAAAACAATTTTCCAAGCAAATGGTCCCAAGAAATAAGCTGGAGTAGCCATTCTAATATTGAATAAAATTAACTTTCAACCAAAAATTATCAAAAAGATAAGGAAGGATACTTTATACTGGTCAAAGGAAAAATCTACCAAGATGAACTCTCAATTCTGAATAATATGCTCAATCAATTCTCAATATGCTCCAGATGCAAGGACACCCACATTCATAAAAGAAACTTTACTAAAGCTCAAAGCACACACTGAATGATAGTGGGAGACTTCAACACCCCACTCTCAGAAATGGACAGATCATTCTAAACTAAACAGAGACACAGTGAAACTAACAGAAGTTATGAACCAAATGGATCTAACAGGTATTTATAGAACATTTCATCCTAAAGCAAAAGAATATACCTTCATCTCAGTACCTCATGTACCTTCTCCAAAATTGACCATATACTTGATCACAAAACAGGCCTCAACAGATACAGGAAGAGTGAACTAGTCCCATGCACCTTATCTGATGAGCATGGTCTAAGGCTGGTCTTCAACACCAACAAAAACAACGGTTACATGGAACTGTTTCTAAGAGGTTATGAATTGGATTAGAATCTTGACTTCTCACAAGGCTGGGGAGGCAAGATTCTTTAGCCACAAATGTCTCCACACTACAGGTTACAAGAGACAGAAACTCAGATTAGAATTTTATTAGAAACCATCAAAACACACAGATCCTGCCTGCGTCTCTCATTAAAAGCACAACAAGGAATAAAAATCATAAGATGCTGTCCTGGGGGAAGCGTGGACTTGAAAATGCACAGGGCAGATTGAGTTCAGAATCTTCTAATGGCCCTGGAGGGAGGGAGAGTCAGCCAAAACCCATATTAGAATTTTGTTCAAAGCACTTACACTTACCAGTGCTGTAAGCATGACCCCTCTGCCAGTTGGAGTGGGATCTCCATGTCTGTCCTGTTTGGGGATCATCTACCCACCCCTAAACCTGGGAATCCAGTTCCCCTTGGTGCTACCTGTGGCACTTCCAAAGTCACCAGCCAATTAGTCCCATAGGATCTACACACAAGCCTCAGGAGCCTTCCAGAAATTAAACATAAGAGAAACTGGAGAATCAAAGTGTTATGGGGCCCCGGGCGGCGCGCACCTTTAATCCCAGCACTTGGGAGACAGAGGCAGGCAGATTTCTGAGTTCAAGGCCAGCCTGGTCTACAAAGGAAGTTCCAGGACAGCCAGGGCTATACAGAGAAACCCTGTTTCGAAAAACAAAAGCAAAAAGAAAACAAAGTGTTATGGGGTATTTACGGTTGATGACTAATTTTCAATTAATTTACACTTGGTGTTACGGTTTGAATATGAAACATCTCCCACAGTTAAAGCCTTGGTTTCTCACTGGTAGCTGGGGTGGGGGGTGGGGTGCTCCTGTAGACTTTAGAAGGTAGGGCTAGCCTGGGTCCTTGGGTTGTTTTTCTCAGTCTTTCCCCTCTGTCCTTCTGCCCCTCTGAGGGAAAGAATCTCCTTCTCTCTTTCACGATGTGCTGCCCAGGCACGTGGTGCTGAGAAGCCGTGGACTGAGCTCTCTGAAACCGTGAGTTGCAACAAATGTCTCTTCCTTCAAGTTCTTTCTGTCATGTATTTGATCACAAGAAGGGTGACAAATACAGAAGAGTGTTCAGAAACCACCAGTTGCAGATTCAATAATTGACATGTAAACATGTCAGTCTGTATAAGCTAATAGTACAAATAGTTTAATCTCTATCTTTTTTTTTCCCCAGGTGGGTAGATTTACTTCTTACTCATGAAGATCCTAGGAAAACAGCTCTCACAAAAAAGCAGGGAACTCTCTACTTGATTTGCTGAAAGCTAATGAGATACCAAGCATCTCAGTTGCCTAGCAACCCCTTCCTAATAGCTGCTGTAGTCACACAACCCTCAGGGAGAGGAGACACAACGTAGAGGCATGAGCAAGGGCCTGGGTTCAGACCCCAGCACAAAAAAAAAAAAAAGAAAGAAAGACAAAATAAAGAAGAAAGAAAGAAGAAAAATTAAACAAAATAAAAAGACATAACAAGTAGCTTTCACGTCGCCTTTCTGTGACAGGCAGCCTGGCAGGAGCTTGTACAACCTCTCACGCTGCAGCCCCATGTGTGCATCTCCCCTCAACTGCCATTGCTGACCCAGATACACAGACTGGAGCAAGCAAGCCACGCAGGCATGCCTGAGGGGCAAAGAGCTAGGAAAGGCAAAACGAAGGACATATTTTATCATAAAATGACACGTGACATTTGAAGCACTTCAGAATTAGCATTATTGACTTGTGTGTGTATATACTGTATATTTACACAGTATCAGGCCTTTGGAGGCAACATCAAATTACAACATTTTAAATAATGTAAAAAAAAAAATACAAAACAAAAAAAAACCGTGATTGTTCTGAGTGCTAAAACACTGCCAAGCAGAGGCAATAAACACGAAACCCAACTCCATGTCTTTCATAATGTGTCAGAAAGGGTATGACTTTTGCCGTGTGTTGGCCACCTACATCAACAGCAGATCTTGGAGTGATTCTGCAGTTGCTGCACGGTGCTCTGCTATAGATCTCTCGGCTACACCCAGAAGCACTCAGGGTCATTCCTAGGTCATGGTGGTTAAAGATGGCTGTCAATTCACTGTTGGGCTGGGCTTCAAGTCTCCTTCCTCTGTGTCATGTGGATGATTTCTAGTGATAATTCAGGAAATTAACTATGCTATCCATATGCGGCTTTGGTGGCCTGTCTTGTAGTATGTTAAAAGCTCGGTGTGCTATAGCTGAAAGTCCGTTGCCCCTTAAAAGCTAAGAACTGGAACAAATACATTTTTATCTGAATAAACATTCATGATTCTAAGCAGCTTCACACATTTTAAAAAGCAAAGAGGTGGGTGGGGGGAAGCAGGCTGAAACTAGCTGATCCTGCTTATTCTTGGTGCAACGATAATTATTTGGTCAAAAATATGTGCTGAAAGGAGTGATTACAGAAGACATTATCGTAATCCAAGAGTGGCCCACCTGGTGTTTTTATTTTAACAAATGCCCTTTTGGGTCCCCTTGCCTGCACAGCTCTGGTTGCCACAGCTCTCTGTAGCTGAGGAGAAGGTCAAGACTTAGCTGTAAATGCATGTGTGTTATTACCAATGCAATGCCTAGAGTACATTTAGCAGGTCCATTACTCCATCTCATTACTCTGATTTGCACATAGACCTATACAGATGAAATTGATGGCATGAGCTGGAAGAGCCATAAGACCCTGTTTCCTCCTCCTGGGTAAGATTCAGGTCCCTTCTGCATTCTGCCTCACCCCGTTTTAAGAGTTGGGGTCTCTCTATGTAGCCCTAGCTGTCCCAAAACTCCGATAGCGTCTGCCTGCCTACGGCTGGGGTTAAAGGTGTGTGCCACCACACCTGGCACCTTTCTTTTTTTTTTTTTAACTTTATTTCATGTATATGAGTACATTGTAGCTGTACAGATGGTTGTAAGCTCTCCCTGCAGCTGTCTTTAGAGGAGAGGGCAGGGCGCCAGATCTCATTATGGGCGATTGTGAGCCACCACCATGTGGTTGCTGGGATTTGAACTCAGAACCTTCAGAAGAGCAGTTAGATAGCTGGGCATGGTGGCGCATGCCTTTAATCCCAGCACTTGGGAGGCAGAGGCAGGCGGATTTCTGAGTTCGAGGTCAGCCTGGTCTACAAAGTGAGTTCCAGTACCGCCAGGGCTACACAGAGAAACCTTGTCTCGAAAAACAAAACCAAAAAACAAAACAAAACAACAACAACAAAACAGAAGAGCAGTCAGTGCTGCTGAGCCATCTCGCCAGCCCCCTTTCATATTCTTTATGGCTATGTGCATTAGGTAGGAAAAATAACAGAAATAGGCTAGATTTCCCAAATTGCTACCTTCCAATTTGAGTTATGCTTGTGATGTATAAATAATATGTGGGCGCTTTAATGTTTCCCTCCACTGAGAACTATGACATACAAAGAAAGCAATAAGCAAATAAGAAGGAGGGAAACAAGTGACCCTCCTGCTTCATTCTTAGAGAGAATTTTAAAGGATTCATTAGAGCTTCCCCGAAACCCGTGAACCAAGAGTATAAGCTGAAAGCTGGGCCGTAGGTGCAAGGTGCGGGCAGACAGCCAGGGGCACCGCGGGACTGTGGTAATCGCTGGTTATAGCTGGAAACTTAAAACTGGCGGCATGAGGAAACCTTTTGGTCTGGAACCTGCCCAAGTGGTAGTGTGGTGCCTGGCACCCTGGCATGTGTCGCTAAGAGGAAAGGTGATACATTTTGCTTGAAGGAAAGAAAAGAGTCATTGGCTGCATGTCAATGTTTTACTATGTTTTACAATGTTGCTGCACTAAACTGCCTGCTCCCGAGCTCGTTTTCCTATTCTACTTTATGGCTCACTAATAAATGAACAAGCAGCTAGCGTCTTAAAACATATCCCTAGTTCTCACTCTTCTGCACATAGAAAAAAAAAAGCCTCAGATTTCTCAAAGCATCTGTAAGTAAACTTTTCCTATAAATAGGTGATGGGTTGGAGCATCTCAGTTTTTTTTGTACTGCAAACTTAATTATGAGGTCATATCTGTTGGACTATGGATCAAGTCAATTTTTTTTTTCATTTAAAACAGTCATCAGGCTGGGCAGCGGTGTCACGTGCCTTTAATCCCAGCACTGGGGAGATAGAGGCAGGCAGATCTCTGTGATCCAGAACAGCCAGGACTCCATAGAGAGTTCAAGGCCAGCCTGATCTACAGAGCTAGATCTAGGACAGCCAGAGTCACACAGAGGAACCTTGTCTCAAAGGTAGATAGATAGATAGATAGATAGATAGATAGATAGATAGATAGATAGATAGATAGATAGCTTGAACAGCCTTCTAGGACCAGGCCTGGTGGTACACACCTATAATACCAACACTTGCAAGGCTGGAGCAAGAATTCAAAGCTAGCCTGGGCTTCACTGTGAGACCATATCTCAAAAAACAGAAGCTGGGCCTAGCAGCCAGGCCTGTAATCCCTGCTGCCCAGGAGGCTGAGAATGGGCAATCACCTTCAAAGCCAGCCTGGGAAACTTAGTGACAGTTTATTCAAAAGTTTTTTTAAACGTTAAAGAGGCTTGACTTTATGGCCCAGTGATAAAATTCCTGCCTATCTTGTGTGAGGCACTATCTTCAGTACTTTGAGAAAGAAGAAGCAGCTACTGAATGGTTCTGGTCCAGGCTCCTTTTGTCTCCCAGCTAAGAAATGGTTGTATGTGATATCAATAAGGCGACGTAGTCCCAGAAGTAAATCGATACACTATAAATTAATGTAAAAGAAAACATCAGGTCACTGTCCTGACACATCAGATGTATTATTAAAGTAGGTAACACCATAGCAGTTCAGTACATTAGTTTTTATAAAGTAAAAGTCATGAGAGATCAATGATAATGTTGCCTTGCTGTTGCTCTTAATGGTCCATTTATAATAGCTACTTATCTCCTGTTATTTCAGCTTGCTTTAATAATGTCAGGCCAAGAAAAAAGATAATAACCATTATGGGAATATGCATTTAATTCAAGTCTCTCTAGCTATTTTTTAATCTGATTCATGTATTTGTGGAGTGGGCAGAAATAATTGAAAATACAGAGTGATTCTCAGGTATGTAAAGCCCTCACTATGTAATAGATATTAGATCCAGAGTCCAAAAATATCTTGAGGCTCTGTGTATGCCTTTCTGGCTCTATTATTAGATAAGCACGTGGATTTTGGGCCTATCTGCCTGCTAGCTCAGACCTATCTGCCTCTGTCAACATCAAAGATAACAGCTGAATCCAGAAAGGACCCCCTAGCCTCACTGTGTTGCCAAGGACATGCAATCTTTACAAACAGATGGCATATTTTCCATCCATAGGTGGAACTTTACCCACACTCCATTCAGGGATTAGGGCATCATCGTGTGTGAACCAAAGTTTTCCACTTCAATCTTGCAACTTTTTTTTTTTTTTTTTGGTTTTTCGAGACAGGGTTTTTCTGTGTAGCCCTGGCTGTCCTGGCACTCACTTTGTAGACCAGGCTGGCCTCGAACTCAGAAATCCGCCTGCCTCTGCCTCCCGAGTGCTGGGATTAAAGGCGTGCGCCACCACGCCCGGCTCAATCTTGCAACTTTTAAGTGTCTGCTTTCTTGACCTAAGTGGAAATTGAGGGCAGGCTTCAATACTCATCTCAGATGACAGCCAACGAACTCTGCTTCTCAACAAGACAGAATCAACAGACATGGGCAAGGCCCGAAGTTTATTCTTCATGATTACAGATTGAGGAAGAAGAAGAGGCAGACATAGATGAGAGGAGGCGGAGGTATGATAACTCAATGCCATCACAATAAATAGATAACTTATATGCAACATATTTATTTCTATAATGAACTACTACTTTTTAAAGTGACAATTATTACTAGTTATTAATATTAATAATATTAAGGGACATTAAGAGACATATAATACTGAGCTTGGATGTAGCTAAATTGGTGATGTACTTGCCTAGCATATATGAAGTGCTGGGTTTAATACCTAGCACAAATGAGTCAGGTCTGGTGGTACATGCCTGTAACATCTGCATTGAGGAGATTAAGGGAGGACCAGGTATTAAAGACATACCTGGATACATAGAAAGTTTGAAGCCAGCCTAAGACTCATGAGTCTGTTTTAAAAGAAAGAAAGAGGGCTGGAGAGATGGTTCAGCAGTTAAGAGCACCGACTGCTCTTCTGGAGGTCCTGAGTTCAAATCCCAGCAACCACATGGTAGCTCACAACCATCACGTAATGAGATCTGACACCCTTTCCTGGTGCCTCTGCAGAGAGCTACAGTGTACTTAGATATAATCAAATATATAAAAAAATTAAAATTTTTAAAAAACAAAGAAAGATGAAGGAAGGAAGGAACGAAGGAAGGAAGAAAACATATAGCACCTACTGCCCAATTTCATTTGTATGAAACACAAAACAGAAATATCAACCGAGCGATAAAAGCTAGGGGTAGCATTAAATGGGCAAAGACATAACTGAGCTTTTGGCAGTGCTGAGAAAGTTCTATCCTATAAGGGCATTCTATCTGGGAAAAGCCGTGCACATTTTAATTTTAACACTCGGGAAGCAAAGGCAGATGGATCTCTGTGACTTTGCAGACAGCCTTGGCTACATAGAGTTCCAGGACAGCCAGGGAGATCCTGTCTCTGGAGGAGGAAGAGTGGGGGAGGAGGAGGAGGGGGAGGAAGAGGAAGAGGAGGGTGTTCTAATCCAATTTTTGCTACTGATCTGTAATATGAACTACTTTAGTTGTTGCTATTGAATAAAAATGTAGAAAGTTATTTGACTTGGAATAAGCTACAAGACTTGCTAGCTTCACCAAAATCTAGAAAAAAAAAATGTTCCATTGCTGCTTAGTTGTGCAGCAAGAAAAAAGAAAAGAGAAGAAAAGAAAAGAAAAAAAGAAAAGAAAAGAAACGAAACCTAGGACATTTGGCTCCTAGTTCTTCTCCAAGGGATAGATAGATAGGTGATAGATAGATAGATAGATAGATAGATAGATAGATAGATAGATGATAGAAGATAGACAATGATAGAAGATACATTATAGATAGATGATAGATAGATTGAGAGATAGATAGGTAGATAAATAGAAGATAGTTAGACAATGATAGAAGATAAATTATAGATAAAAGATAGATAGATAGATAGATGAAAGAGGATAGAAGACAGATAGATAGATAGATAGATAGATAGATAGATAGATAGATAGATAAAAGATAGACAAATGATAGAAGATAATTATAGATAGATGATAGATAGATAGATTGAGAGATAGATAGGTAGATAAATAGAAGATAGTTAGACAATGATAGAAGATAAATTATAGATAAAAGATAGATAGATAGATAGATAGATAGATGAAAGAGGATAGAAGACAGATAGATAGATAGATAGATAGATAGATAGATAGATAGATAGATAGATAGATAGACAATGATAGAAGATACATTATAGATAGATAAAAGAGATATAGACAAACAAATGATAGAAGATAATTATGATAGATGATAGATAGATAGATAGATAGATAGATAGATAGATAGATAAATAGATAGATAGATAGCAAACTGATCGTCTGACACAACCTTCATTGACTTGCCTCAGGACCTTGGTACCCACTGGCTTTCTTTCTACTTCCAAACATATCAAGAAAATAACCTAGATGTTTGCAAAGTGCCCTGACCTACTTCAATAACCCTATGGGAATAATCTGTTAAACTGAAGATTCTTTGATATTAGTTATTTATCATAAAATATGTGACATCCTCATTTAGGGAGCTCAACTCAAAATCAAGTTATGTTGTATCTTCAAGCCTTCCCTGTCTAGAACATATCTAGCATCATTTAGTTAATCATGTAAAGTACTCAACATATTCTGTTAAGATGTTTTAGGGTTCAATCTAGGTTACAAAAGCCTATTTATTTAGAACTATTTTAAAAGAACTACTTTCTGAAAATGTGATCCCTCTGTAAGAAAGCCACTTGTAAAAGTTCTCTCTCTCTCTCTCTCTCTCTCTCTCTCTCTCTCTCTCTCTCTCTCTCTCTCTCTCTCTCTCTCCAGGTCTTAAATATTATGAAAGAATGTAGAGCCCCCAACACTGTGTTCACAGACTGCAAGCATAAACATCTGTGTCATATTCCACATCTCTAAATATGAAACATTAAGGAAATACAAAAGCCATGTCCCCAAGTCTCCTTTTCTATGTTTTGCAGCTTCCCAGATGACCTTTTGAACTCCTGTCCCTGGGAGAGCCCAAACACCGACTTCTCTCTGACCTCTACCCCCTGTCAAAACAGAAAGGACCCTGGTATCAGTTATTTACACTTTTTGATTGACTGATGGGTTACACTTTAGTTTCAATAAGCTTTAGTCTCTATGTTAATTCAAGTGACAGTCACATTTTAAGCCTTTTAACCCCTCATTACATAATAAAAAATAAAACAGCTCATTGATCTTACTTAGAGACTTTAAAATTAATTTACCTAATTTTGAACTTTAATTTCCATAAACAATGAAAAAATATTTCAGAAACAAAAAGAAAAATCAGACTCTTGTGAGGGAAGGATGTCACAAACTACAGTGAGATACTATAGAAAGGACCCAAAGACTATTTGCTTTTTTAATCATTCATTCATTCACACATTCTGCACATACTGTGAATATATGTACTCACCCTGTGCCAGGTATAGTGGCAGAGAGAAGCCAGGGCTTACATGATCTTATCTCTATGCTGGATGGCTTATAAAGAACAGTCATCCAGAACTACATTGTAAGACTCTGGAGAGAGAGGGAGAGGGAGAGGGGAGAGGGGAGAGGGGAGAGGGGAGAGGGGAGAGGGGAGAGGGGAGAGGGGAGAGGGGAGAGGGGAGAGGGGAGAGGGGAGAGGGGAGAGGGGAGAGGGGAGAGGGGAGAGGGGAGAGGGGAGAGGGGAGAGGGGAGAGGGGAGAGGGGGTAGGGAGGAGAGGGGAGAGGGGAGAGGGGGTAGGGAGGAGAGGGGAGAGAGAAGAAAGAGGAAGAATCACCGGGATAAAGAGATGCCTCACTGATTAAGAGAGCTTAATGCTGCTGCAGAGGACTCAACTTTGGTTTCCAGCACCCACATGTCAGTTCATAACTGCATGCAACTCCAGTTTCAGGGGATCTGCCTCCTAGGGCTCCTGCACATAAGCACGTGGTACATATGAACTCAAAAAATAAGAATAACATAAATTTAAAAAATAAATATTTTTTTTCTAAAAAGTAGTCCCCAACAGGTCAGAAGAATGCAAAATCCAGTGGTGAGAAGAGGAGAATGTTGAAGGAGAGTAAAGCAGAGAGCTTCATCCACGAGAGTCTGAGGCCACCCAGAGACCTGTGAGCTCAGTGGGAAGGAATCCAATAAGCTAATGGTCCAAGAATGGAACAAAACTTCCCAACTTTTGGCTAGAGATGGACAGAGGAGAATGACGCCCTTTCATGCCTGCAGGTTTAGCACATGATCAGTTCATGTGCTCTTTTATGCCTGCAGCACATATGCCTTAACACATGACAAACTCGTGACACATCCAGTGTCTCCCACAGCCACAAACAAAAAGGTGGGGGTAGCAGCTGCCCCCTCCCTTTCTCTTCAATCACACCGAGAGGCCAGTTGGTGACAAGTCTTGCCCGGAAGCCCTTGATGGTGTACAAGAGAACCCAGGTAAGGCATTTGTGTGAATCTCCAAACACAGCCACCACTTGCTGAGGAGTTACTTTGTATCAGGATACAGCAACAGAACTGAAATTTTTACCTAGATCTTTAAAAGGGATTTAGGATAACAAAGGCCTAGAACCAAGTAGCATTCTTGCTTCAAAAGATAGTCCTTGAATACAGTGTGATACTAAGGGGAGACTTTCCTTGCTTTTGCAGTTAACATATTTCTGAGGGCAGAGAAGTTCTCATTCAGTTGTCCCCTAAGTCTGACAGAGCTAGATATGTCCCTAGAGGGACACTCCCTTGACCTGCCTCATACTGACGGTGCACAGTCTCTTAGCCCAACTTGCACACCAGTGAAGCCAGAATCTCCTCAGCTTCCATGGTGTGTGAATAAAGCAGGGAGTGAGGAGCTGGCAGACTACTAAGCAACTCGGGCAAGGCAGTTAAGGAGCTTGACTCACCGTGTTGTCTCTACCTCACCTAGATCCACGTGTTTTAAACTTTTTGAAATAGAGCTGGAAAATGGCTCAGATCCCCAGCGTCACATAAAAAAGGGGATTAGCCACACCATGAGATAACACCATCTCTAGGAAACAGGGACAGAAAGACAGGATACCCAGAGCTCATGGACCATCTGTTCTAGCCAAAACCATGAGCTCCAGGTTCAGTGAGAGACCCTACCTCAAAAGATAGGGTGAAAAGCAATAGAGAAGGAAGACTGAAGCCCACTTCTGACCTCCACACAAATACACATACAGGTGAGTGCACCTGAATACACATGTGTGCCTACACCACACATCATGCATACATGTGCACACACCACACATCACACATACATGTGCACACAAGTAAATTTTTGAATTCTGGATTGGAAAAAACAAAGTAAATTGACCAGTTTCTTGTAAGATATGACAAAATTTCTGACCAAGATCTGTTGTTTATAAATGCTTATTCTTAATAACTTTTAGGCCTTTCCTTTAATATATAGTTACTACTGTAATTGCTATGATTACTATAGGAATGTCGATGTTACTGTTTCTATCGTGTAGTTGGTTATTTTACAGTATTTGTTTGTGTGTGAGAGATCTTCATGTATAAGGGTGCAGCTGAGTTGTGGTGCAGGTGAGGAGGTCAGAGGACAACCTCTGGGGTGGTGCTCAGCGTCTTATTTTGGAAGCAGGGCCTCTTCTGGCAATTGTCACTGTTCTGAGTACTCCAAGCCAGCCTGTCTAAAACTTCTGGAATATTCTCTTGTCTCTGCCTCCCATCTCATCTCAGGAGTGCTGGGATTACAGGCCTATGCCACCAAGTCTGGCTTTTACACAAGTCCCAGATATCTGAGCTCAGGTCACCAGGCTTAGACAACTTTCACTTTTACGGAGACATTATGTCCTTGCCCTTAATTAATTTTTGTTTGTTGTTTTACTCAAGGCTTAAAGATATATTGGAGATATAAGTAAACATTTTTATTACTATTCTTGCTGGTAACATGTTGTGAGCCTCAATTTCTTCACTTTTTAAAGATAGCATAAGAAGCCAGGCATGGCGGCATGCATTTTTAATCCCAGTACTGGTAGGCAGAGGCAGGAAGAGCCTGGTCTACATAGCAAGTTCCAGGATAGCCAGGGCTACATAAAGAGAACCTGTCTGAAAATAACAACATCAACAACAACAACAAACAATAACAACAACAACAGCAAAAGATAGCTTAGGAAAACATGGTCTTAAAAAATAATAACCCAGGGGGCTGGTGAGATGGCTCAGCAGGTAAGAGCACCCAACTGCTCTTCGGGAGGTCCTGAGTTCAAATCCCAGCAACCACATGGTGGCTCACAACCATCCCTAACGAGATCTGACTCCCTCTTCTGGTGTGTCTGAAGACAGCCACAGTGTACTTACATATAATAAATAAATAAATCTTAAAAAAAAAAAAAAAAAAAGAAGCAGACAGCAAAGTTAGTGGCGTTGGCATCCTGGATTCAGTAGATGACTTACCTAACATCCTGCACCACTCCTTATTCTTATCAGTAAAATCAAAACAATAAAAATATCTTGGGAGTAACTGAGGATTATATGAGTTTGTACTTGTAAAGTATTTGGTATGGACTTGCCTCAGAAAAATCCTAACTCAGAATTTTAAGAAATTGAAAATCCACACAACTTGGATAAGACAACTTAATCATTAACAAATAATTTAAGAACTTTATAACTTAAGAATCTGAGAGCCAGAGATATAGCTCAGTGAGCCAGCAGATGTATGGGGACTTGGTTCAACTCCCACCTCCTCTCTCTTAAGTTTATACTGTAAGTGAGAAAAAAGAAAAAAACAGGTTTGTGTGCAAAACCACACTCATAAGTAGCAGCCAAATCTTGAACTCATAGAATGTGGACGTGGAACAGTGGTTACAAGAGGCTGTGGAGAAAGAACACAGGAGAAAAATAGAGAAGATCTGCAAAGAGGCACTACGTTTCTCTTTCATAAAGAAATGAATTCTGGGGTTCTACAGTAAAACAGCATATATAATTAACAATAATGCCTTATAGATTTCATATTAGGAATTTAAAAATACAACAAAGAAATGGTGAAAACTTAAGGTGTTGGATTTACTGTTTACCCTAAATTGATCACTGCACAATGCATACTTAAATCAAAAAAATGTCACATTGTAACTGAGACTGTCCTTTGTTTCTGTGTTTGTTTTGTTTTGAGACAGGGTCTCTCTGCATAGGCCCTAGTTGTCCTGGAACTCACTCTGTAGACCAGGCTGGCCTCGAACTCACAGAGATCCACCTGCCTAAAAAGTAAAGGGTTCTATGATTGAAGGTGTGGACTGCCCAGAACTTTATTTATACTTATTTCATGTGCATTGGTTTTTGCCGGCATTGTGCCTGTGAGAGGGTGTGAGAACTAGTTACAGACAGACCATGTGGGTGCTGGGAACTGAACCAGGGTCCTCTGGAAGAGCAGCCAGTGCTCTTAATCGCGGAGCAATCTCTCCAACCCCATAACCCAATGTTCTCTTGATTACAAAGAACCTGTGATGCTCCAAGTTACCAGAAGTCAAGAGCTGTACCCTCAAGAAGCTGGAGATTCATGGGAGAGTCAAGACTAACATTATGGATAGACTAGTTCATATCCCAGTTAGGTGGTGGTGGTGGGTGGGGGTGTTCCTAGTGGGAAATAGCAAAGAGAATTCTAAGTAGATTTGGGGAGGAGAGAATAAGACTGGAGGAAAAATTCTATGCTGGAGTTTGATTCAGCTGTGGAAGTGGGAGCTACAAGGTTCCTCCCCAGAATCTCTTATGTTTAGGAGCTGAGGTCCTAGCTCACCCAGCAGAGTGCTCCCCAGGCACTCCCCTCGGAGAATGGGGTGTGGCAGCGCCCACCTGTAATCCCAACACTGGGAAGATGGAGGAAGGAGGAGCAGAGAATCCAGGTCCTGTGCTGAGTTCCAGGCCAGCCTGACATACTAGAGACTATCCAGAAGAAAAGAGAAGCCTAGTGTTTGTAACTCTCTGCCCATCACCCTCATCCCCACCCCACCCCCACCCTGTCTCCATCCCCTAGTTCAGGCTAAACTGAAGTAAAAGAAGTGAAGTTACAGAGTGAGGCTCACTCTCAAGGGTAACAGTGGAGCTGAGATGTAAGCCACCTTCCTCTCCAGGCTTAAAAGGGTGGATCAGATGAAGGGAGTTAGCTCTCTAGGCCTTTGGTCTGGTTTCTTCTGAGGAGGTCCTTCTTCCTCCTGGGTCTTGGTGGGAAACCCCTCAAATTCCACAGATGTCAAGAAAAAGACATCCCTCAGCAGCACGTGGAAGTAGAGAAAAAGAACTTCGAAACCCTTTTGTCCCTTGAAACAGACTTGGGACTCTTCTCTGCCCTGCAAGGTGTGTCGCGCGCCCAACTCCCTTTTTCATTGACTCTCAGAGATGCGCAGGAGACCTGGATGCTTGTGCCTCTTAGAAGGAAATGTGAGCCGGAGCGCCAGAGGCTGGTGAGGAAAGCAGGCTTCGCCTCCTAACCACACTCTGGGTACCCTCTCACCCGCCAAGCAGCTGGGAAATCTGACCTAACACAGCTGCCCCCTCCACGCCCTGAAGGAGCGAGCCCATTTGCTCCTCAGAGTGGAAAGTCCTCTTTTTAAACTTTCAAACTTGACCAGCATCAAAGTTACTCTGCGAGATTGGGGGAGGGGGGAGGGGGCCGGAGAAGTGGAGTCTCCCGGTCTCCTCATCTCCTCATCTCTCTAAACCGTCCTCCTTGCGGTGCTGCGATGATTCATCCTTTACCACGAAGCAGGCCATAGTTTGCAAAATGTCCAAGGCAGCTAAAAATATCTCAGTTTAAAAAGAAAATTCTTATTCTTCTTCTTTTTTCATTTTGTGTTGCAAGCAGTGGCACAATTTTTTCCCCTTAAGTCATTAACCCTATACGCCTACAGTGAAAACAGGATAGAATCTGATTCCTATAGATTAGTTTTGCGCAGCACGTTTTTAATTGGAATAACTTAAATTTTTGAAAAATGGATACAAGTGTTTTAGTTGTGCCTGGAAATGCTCAAAAAGAAACATTGGCCTTCTCATGTATTTCCAATAAATTCTAAGCACAGTACCTGAAAGCAATTCTGTAAGATATAATTAGAGCTTTGGATGGTCCTGTCCATCCACTCCTGCCCACCCCACCCCCCCTTGGCTTGGTTTGCAGTCCTGCAATCTAAAGCTGGCTGTACTTAATGATGTTATTAAAAGTAGGGTACTAATTCTTCAAGGGCTCTGGTTGAGCTCTTCACACTGACAGCCTCTGGTCTCCATCAGGTTCTGCTGAGATTAGTAAGACCCCATGGGGATGAGATGAAGGAGAAGGTGCAAGCTCCTCCGCTCTCCCAAGGAACCTGTGTGTTTGGATTTTGTCTTAGGAACATGAGTGAGCCACGGATAAACTAAGAACAAGTCAGGAGACAGAGCCAATAAGAAAACAACAAAACCAGAAACCAACCAGAAGATCCAGGGCCGGATCTCTTCCTGCTATGTTACTTGTGAAGATCCTTATATTTTGAAGACCTGGTTCATTTAATGGAGAGCAATTCTGGGTGGAGAAAACTGCTATTTCAATTATTCTTATCAAGTCTGGGTTTTCAAAACAAATTGTGTGTGTGTGTGTGTGTTTACATGCCCTCTCTGAGCATTTTAAGGCTATATGCCCTCAAGAGTAAAAGGCCAAAACTGTACTAGCTCAACAAAATGATAGAAAATGTTTAATTTAAAGGTTGTTTCAAAGATTCAGTAGTTCCAATGTGGAAATATCTAGAATGAAACAAAAGATAAATAATGGATAAACGACGATCAAAATTAGAATTCTAGAACTTGGAAGTGGGCTGAACTTGGGTCCTAAGTTATCCTGGTTTTTATTTAGGAATTAGGTACTGGTCACTGGCTCTTCTGCAAATCTAGTTCCTGGGCTCTTTTTTCTGATCCTTAAAATGAGTGATTAGATCGATGGGCCTCGCTCAGCTCTGGTCATCCAGGCACAAGGAATTCTAAAGCAGTGCTTCACTGAGGCACCAAGCCAGCTTATGATCTACGGAGAGTCACCTGGTTAGCCATCCACTGAGTAGCTTCTCTGGCATGGACATGCTAGGTCGTGTTCTTGCCTGTGTTGAAAAGCCTAACCTTTTCTAGGAATGAGAGGCTTTTTACTGTCCCATCCAGTGTAGAGAAGGATACTGCCCATTCACTGATTTCAACATTTTTGTTTGTTTGCAACAAAAAGGTCCCTTGTCTCTCAAAATGCTAAATTAGACTCAAACGCCAAGAATTCCTACTTTAAAGATGATTATTCTGGAGGAAGAAGCCCGAACAGCAGTGACCATTTTTCACAGGCATGCTCAGCCATCAGGGAAGCTTAATAAACCCCTATTTAGTATGCATTTATGCAGTGATTACATGAACTTTGACCTCTGAAGAGCTGTAGCAATTAGGTCCAGTGTCCAGCGTCTTCTACACACCGGTCCCCACAGGCTCCCCCCCCCCCCATTCTCAATGCAGTTTGTGCTCTAGGAGGTCATAGATTATTAAAGCTGGCTTTGTAGCCCAAGAGTTTCTTCCATGCAAGTCAGTTTGCCCTCCACTCCTGTCTGAACAGCCAGCTCAGATATTAGGGCTCTGATTGTCTATATTCCTCGAAAGCAATGGATTTCAATTCGGTCTTGTCCCACACTTTCACAAAGATTAGCGCTAGTGACTCAACGAGATTCGTTTTCTGAGATGAACAGGAACTCTTCGGGTCAGACTAATTTAACATTTTTAAAGGTATTCAGTGCCACTTATTTTACTTGAAATTTGAGTGAATTGGCAGAAAAAGGCGCAGTGGGAGGGCAGCTGGAAGCGTCTCTCTTTCCCCACAAAAAGAACTAAGAGGGAAGAGGAAAGTGTTTTAAGTTTCTAGTAAACATTGTTTAGCAAAAGAATAATAGGAAAGTTGCCCCTTTCCCGAAGAGGAATGGAACTCTAATTGTTGCCTTTAGCTGAGAGCTCAGATAAACTGCTGGGACTCATTCTAAAGTGACCCACCGCTGCATTCATCTCGTCTTGAACTTTCGGTGAACCTGAGATTAAACAGGGGTGAGCAGCTAAGCAGTTTGTTGTTAGCAGCCTTTTCAACAACCCTTTCAGACTGAGTAAATATTGATCGGTTTGAATCTGATTGCCCCAGAGGAAAACACTGCTGCATCTGAATAGCCTCCAAAAGTAAACTCTCAAAGGTGAACCCAAAGCAGACTTCACAGTCACAGCAAGACCTAACGCAGGCTAGTTTGAGGACATCTTCCATTTTGCCAGTACTTTGATGATGAAGATGGAGGAAATAAAAAAATAAAACAAACAAACAAATTTTATATTGCAATTACCTGGGATTCCTGATTAAAACCTTTGTTTCATTTTTTAAATGTATCAACAAAATGTTATTTTCTGTTTCTATTTACAATTGCTATCATTTCTCAAGGCGCTAACTCTGCCCCTCAGAAACCAGAACAGAAGAGAGACCTTAAAATAGGATGTGTTAAACGCCTTTGATTTAATCGATTGGGACAGCTAAAAAAGATACAAATGTTTTCCTTGTTGAAAGGTGTATTAATGTCTCCTAAATGCATTACTTGTTAGCCGATTTATTCTATGACCTAGGAAAGGCTAGGGATATTTAGGCATAATTTATCGTTTTCTTCCCTTTCAGCTTCATTAAAACCAGCACCTTGAAGATCGGAATCTCTAGGATTCCTGCAGGTCTGACTGGCTTTCAGATATTGAAATCAAGAGAGTGGTATGCAAATGACACTCTAACACATTAAAGTATTTGAAAAGCAGCCATCTGTTTTGCTTTGTGGCCTTACACTAATAAACAAAAGATACAGTATAGCCAGGCGGGGGAAATGAAAGAAAGGGGTGTTGCCTTTGAAGTTCTCACCATCCACTGGAATCTTTTCAGGCAATCTCTGAAGCCAGCAGCTGAGGGGAGGGTGCCTGGTGCCCTTGGTATGCATGCAGCAACTGCTCCCACCAAGTCCTGGCTTCCTCATTTAACAGGGATATGTAGAAAATCTCAGAAGTCTTCCAGAAGGCCTGCAAATTCTAACGCTTTGTAGGCTTTTTTTTTTTTCTCCCCAGCCAATCTTTTCAAATCACCCTCTGAAAGGGAAGTCATGTCTGTATTTGTGATACTGTAGATTTTTTCACTCTGCTCTTAGGGATCAATGCCTCCAAAATACGTGTGAAAGATGAAGATGAAGATTCAGCTCCTTGGTCCCACACTTGCCTAGAATATACAAGGCCCTAAACTCCATCCCTAGCAGCAACCAGAAAAAAAGGTCAGAAAATGTTGCTTAAGCCCTGAAATATGTTAAAAATAATAGCAAACTGTCAAGAGGTCTAGAAGAGCCATGCTGAACTCAGTCATATGTTGATCTCCTCTCATCTGACACATGCTTTGATCTGACACAATTTGGATATACAAACACTTGGTTTGAGCTCACCTGGAAGAGTCTGAATCTGGAGAAGAGAGTGTAAATCGCTTTCCAGGTGATGTTACGGTACAGAATTAGAGATGTACCTAGACCCTTTATAGCCATGGTGGTAATGAAAGTTGAATCTTAAGATATGCAAGGCAGAGATGTAAGGAACTGCTGGGAGGGGTGGATGCTGATGTAAATAGGGAAAAGAAGGCAAGGCTTTATTGAGAACAGACCATCAACTTAAAAGGTAATATAGCCCGACAATCCAAAAAAAAAAGGAACCGGGGACATCCTTACATCCTTACCATAGCTTTATACTGAAGCTGATTAAATGTGAGTCTCTTTGCTCTGGGTTCAAGAATGTGAGGAAAGAGTGACTGAAGACAGTTTTCAGCTTTTGAAAGGGGCTGGGTTTATGTTTATGTCAACATTCAGTTGGAGGTGAAAAGGTTAGCACTTGACCCAGGAAGTATCCATGTTTGTTGCAAATAGAGATCTCTGTCATATATTTCTTTACTGTTTTTTTTTTCAGTTTGAACTCTGATTATAATAAAAAGAGCTGTTGTTATTGTAAAAAGATCGGTGCATTAAATAGACATAGGTTGGATGAAAATGTTCTTCTAGGGAAAGCTGCAAGCTTCATGACAGAGGAAAGCCTACTTCTTTGAAAATAAACACCACCCTCCCTTCCCCATGTGAAATGGGCCAACTTAGTAATAAGCAACCACTGAAGTCCAGCCAAATACGCAAGATGCTTAGGCATACCTAAAACTTGAATACTTTTATTACAGACATCTTAAGACCCGTAAACTCTGCTCTGGACCAATCACTCCAGGATCTCAGAGCTGTTCATGATTGTACAGGAAACGGAGACTATCATAGGCTCACAAAGAATAACTGATAGAACTCAGTGCGATATTTCAGGGACATCAAAACATTGTGCGACATGCAGAAGACTAGTCACGAATCACACAAAATATACATTCATTGTGCCATCCATCACATTAACAATTAGCTGGAAATACACTGGATCCAGCCATGATACAAGACAGTGTGGAAAGAAAGGGTGGTTGAAAGAATGGATACCCTTAGGTTACAAATGACCCAGCATGATTTTTAAATGCAGGGTGGCCAGAGAAGCAGGGAGAGTTGGTTAGAGTTTGGGAAGACTTGGCACAGGAAAAGTGCTTGGCAGGCCTTCTTAACTCTGAAAGAACCAATTGAGGCCAACTTCTGAGGCATCTGACTCTGTTTGAATGAAAGAGGTTTTCTTCTTTCGCCCATAATCACACATGAACTGTATCAGTTTTGAGAATTTGTCCACCCTGTTTGATTTAGTGACCTACATATTTCTATAAAATGTGTATAAAGATAAATCTCTGACGGGAAAGCATTTACAGCCAGCAAACTCACACACATGAAACCAGCTAAGTTAAGGGGTGAATTAATTGTGTAAACACAGTGCATCTCTTCTTCATGAGTCTTTGGACACTCTCCTCTATGTCCTACTTAAGGGCCAGGTGGAGAAGAACAATACATAGATAAAAGGAGAGATGCCTCCTTCCTGCAAATGTCTGATGGCAAAGGGAACTAACTGTTCTCCAGCCAACATCTGAAAGGAACCATAGGTTGGGGGGGGGGGGGGGGAATCTCACAACAGTGAAGGAAAGGATGTTGGGAACCATCAGCAGTTGATGTGGATGAAGGAGTTAACTTCCAACCAAGGCTCCAGAATTCTCTGGAAATACCTTATCTTGGCCAGGAGCTCCCCAGATGGGATGAGAAAGGAAGAGAGAGTCTGTAAAGAAAGGAAGATAAGCTAAGAATGTGCTTTGGGTAAGAAATCCCAGTCCGGGGAGAAGCCTGGGCTACAGAGTTGGGCTGGAGTAGCCTCAGTGGGAGGTAGTCAGAGTGTCTGAGGTAGACGATGCCGGAGAAGGGGCACTGGGCGAGGGGCTAGATTTCTCAGATGATTCTTCCGTTTTCTCATCGCTTCCAGGAGGAGTGGCGGGGGAGATGGGCAGGAGCCCCTCCTTCTCACGCTTCTTCTGCTTCATGCGGCGATTCTGGAACCAGATCTTCACCTGGGTCTCATTGAGCTGTAGGGAAGCCGCAATCTCCACCCTGCGCGCTCGTGTGAGGTACTTGTTGAAGTGGAACTCCTTCTCCAGCTCTGTGAGCTGCTTGGTGGTGAAATTGGTGCGCACTGCGTTGGGTTGACCCACGTAGCCGTACTCTCCAACTTTCCCTAGGGTAGGGAAGGAAGAGAGAAAAGGTAAAAAAAAAAAAAAAAAAAAAAAAACAACTTAAACCTTTATCCAGATTGCCCCAAGCTTGAGGCAATATTCGGTTAACTACTGAGCGAGCACAAACCCTATCGGGAAGCGCCAGTGACGAACGATGTGTAAGCAGTGTTAACCTGAAGTCAACCATTATTGTGATCAGGCTCGTGATTAATGGAGCCTTGTAGATATTAACAGAACATCACCATCACCACCATCACCACCTCCCACTCCCCGCACACTATCTAACTCTAGACCACTTAAACCTCAGCCCCTGTGAAACGCTTTTGCCTCTGCACACCTGGGCACCCTACACCACTCACTACAACTCTAGATGACATTAGACGTAAACAAGAACCAATCTTTTAAAAAAATCATTCATTTTCCTAGGAAACTAGGTGTGCCGGCCCCTTTCAAAAATCGAACAGCATTTGTCTGTCAGCCGGCAGGACTTACCTGTTTTGGGAGGGTTTCTTTTAACTTTCATCCAGTCAAAGGTCTGCGCTGGAGAAGACGTCTCTGAAGCAGGGGAACGACAGGCTTCTTGGTGGCTGGCGTGGAGAGGGGATAAGGAGTTATTATACGTGGCCAGGGCCAGAGTCTGCTGCTCTTGTCCATATGAGTGGTGAATGTACTGGGGCGAGCCCACTGTGCCCCCAGCATAACCCTGGTGGTGGTGGTGATGCTGGACCATGGGAGTCGAGAGGTTTCCAGAGTAAACAGCGGGAGCGCACGGGGGGTACCCACCACTTACGTCTGCTTCCTGATTTAATCCATAGGGGCCATAAGGCGCACTGAAGTTCTGCGCGCCATAGTTTGGACCACAACTCGAGTGGGAATAAGAAACCCCAAGGTTTCCAGAAGTCTGGTAAGTAGCCGTCTGGGGGTGGTGATGGTGGTGGTGGTGGTGGTGGTGGTGGGGCGAGCTGATCTGCACCCCCCTGCCCACTAGGAAGCGGTCGTCGCCGCCGCAGCTGTTGGCACTGACCGCGCAGGATTGGAAAGTTGTAATCCCATGGTCAGAGGGGTAAGCTCGCGCGGAGCAGGTCCCAGAGTCGCCACTGCCAAGGATGGGGTATTCCAGAAAGGAGTTCATTCTTGCATTGTCCATCTGTCACTGAGTGATTGGGTCCTGCGAAGCCCTGGGTGACCGTGCCAACTTTCTCACTTCCTCCATAGGACCAGAGAAGAAAAATGATATGAATGTACAGTGCGCAAGAGGCGGGGCGGGCAGGCGGAGGGCTCGCGGGGAAGGACACGTGACTCTGCCAGCCAATGGCTGAGCCGCCTGCGAAAGTTTACCGGCTGCGGCCGTGATGGATCACCGTTTCAGTGGCATTTAAATCCCCGGCGCTCCTCAGTGTAGGTGACGCGCGCTCGCCCCCCCAGGCAGCCCGGGCCGCGGCAGTAGCTGCGGCCGCTCCCGGAGCTGACTTGGAGCACTGGGACCAAAGGGAGTCGAGACTGCCATCTGCGCGCGCCCGGCTCTGCGCGCCTCCGCCGCCAGATGTGGGGGGATGGGAGGCCCCCTCCGCGGCCCCTTCCCCACCCAGCCCAGAAAGCTGAACTGGTAAGAGGTGAGAGGGGATGAGGCCTCCTGGCTCTCTTGTGGCGGGCATCTTGTGGGCCGAAAATCTCTGCGTGGTCGCAAGGACCCTGGCGGAGCTGGGAGCACTCGGGGTGGGAAGGGTGGGAATCCAACAGACACCACGCCCTCAGCTCGGGGGACGGCCGCCACTACCCAACCCCTGCAGAGACCTGAGCCCGGAATCCCGGCGCCTAGGGCGAGGTTGCGTCACTGGCTCGCCAGCCTCGGAATGTAGAGGGACGTGCGCAGAGGATTGACTGGGAGGAACCATGGTGAATGTGCTGGGGACCAAAGCAAGAAAAGAAACTTCTGTCCTCATCCAAAGGGTCTTAGAGCCCTCTTCCCTGATTCCTGCCGGCCAATAGCACGGCAATGGGAGCTTCTGTAATTCGACCCCAGGGTCCCGGGATGGGGGGGGGGGTGTGGGGTGGGGCGGGGAAGGCCTAGGAACCCAGCTCTCTGGGAAAGGCCGGGTGTCCACTCTTCTCTGCCTCTCCCTCTCCCCTCCTTCTCTTCCCCTCTCTCCTTCTCAGTCGCTTTGCTCTTGGTAGCCCTGCAAGATCGGGGCTACTCTGCTACTGGAGTTTAAGGAGTAGAAGGCAGAGGAGATAGTTGACGCCAGCAGACGTGGCTGACTGGCGTGAGGGCTGAGCCTGAGCTGCAGACCATCTGCCAACTCTTAGAGACCCAGGAGCATGCTCACTCTAGGGTAGGCCTCAGAGGGGCAGATAACAGGCAGCTCCTAAAAAGTATGCAGACCTCCCCCGTCGAGTTTCTCTCTTCCAGGAGAGGCAAGTTAGGAGTGGAAGAGCCCCCTCTTCCCACCATCCCCTATTGCCTGTGTGGACTGGGGGCTGGGGGGGGGGGGTGAGGACCGGCAGGTGGGAGGGGCATGGACAGATGGCTGAGTGGATGGGACCCTTTCCAAAGGGCTTGTGTGAACCTGCATGTCACTCCCCAGAGAGACACGTGCAGATGTGAGCATCATCCCAGGACAGAGGTCCTGTTTCCCATCAACCTTGTCCTGCAATGATGCTGATGGTGTCAGTAATTGCTGTTTACTATTAGATGTCATGTCAACTCTAAGCTTGGAGAAAGAAAAGGCCAAACAGAGATGAGAATGGACATAGTCTTAAGGAGGAAAAATTCAGCGGTCACTTAAGAAACACCGTGCAGACAGTTCTGCACAGGTTTTCTTCTCGATACTTCTAGCTTTATATCAGGCATGAAATTAACAGTGTAATTTACGTGTGAGTTTGGGGGATCCCTTCTCTATAGGAAAGGAAGAAGAATGCAAAGTCACTCTTCGGGCTTCTGGGTTGTGTTTGTTTTCCACACGTAGAAGTTGTCCCCTCCCCCACATCTCTCAACCCCGCCCCCAGCAAACCTGGCCATCCTCCTGGAAACCTAAGCAGACCTATGTCCCTGGTCCCCCTTAGTGACAACTGAACACTTACCCCAACCACTTATTCGGGGAGTAGTATTTCTCTGTGACCCATGACTCGCCCCAAAGCATGGTAAAGGGAGGAGCACCCAGGAAGTGTCCTGCCTTAGCCTCATCTTCTGGGGAACCATCCAAGTAGAGTCTTTTGGGAGGACAGTCCTCCGGCTAAAAGGAAAGAAGGGACTCCTGTGAGTCAGGAACAGGAAGTGAGAGAGGCTTGATGCTGTGGGCGCGGGTGAGGGCCTCTCTCAGCAGAAGGCAGTTCATTCCTTCTTCCCCTTGCCTCTTGCGGCGGCTGGGGGGGCGACTGGGGGGACGAGGGGGCGTCTGTGGGCCCCCTTGGTACCGATTTGCATTAACCTACAGGCTCCAGGACGCCTGCCTAAAAGCTACCCCCAGGCCTCCGCTCCCCTCCTGCTAGTTCTCACTCCCCCAAGCCCTCTTCCTTCACCTGTTTTTCTGGGTAGCCTACGTGGGGTGTTTTCATCAGCAACACAAACACACTACTGGACCCACAGCGCAGCAGCGCTCGCCCGGGGCCTCCGCAGACCTTGCCCCATTAACCACCAGCTTGGCCTCTGCTGACTGCAGGCCCACGCTTTCCCGAGGAGGCTCACCCGGAGCTTGGAGCGGTAGGCTTTTGCAGCTCAGATTCTTTCCCAGCCCCCACCCCAGATGAATCAGGAAGGCCACTGAGCAGGGTAAGAGACCTTTGGTCTTTTGAGCAGCAAGGAGGCCAGCGACCCACGCGGGAATCGAGCTGAAGTGTCTTTAAATAGCCCCAGGAGAGTGGGTGAAAGGCGAGCTTGGGTCATGAGTGAAATAATCCTCTGCAAGCGGCATGCTTGGCTCCAAGTGCCTCTTTTCAGGGCTCTTCTACTGGAAAGAGAATGAGGGAGGAGGAGACAAACCGAGGCCCGGAGCCGTTCTTGGCATCCGCGGCTCAGCCAAGCTGTTGTTTTAAAAGAGCAATAAAAATGAATTATGACTAAACGCCTTCTAACTTAATGCTTTCGGACGGGGATCCCCGGCAAATACGTAAGAGGATTTTTATTTGTGCATGTGTTCCTGCAATTGATCTCTTTGATGACATTCTCATTCATAGAAAGCGTTTGATTTATGAGCTTAGGACGAATCGCATCCAGGAACTGCGCAGCCCTGGCCACAGCCGGGACACCCTGCTCAGATCTCAGAGCCTGGGGCCTGAAAACCACCACAGTCCCCACGTACCGAGGCTGCTGAGGGATTGGGGGAGTAGAGGGTGAAGGAAAGGTAGAGAGCAAACCCCTGAAAAAAGTCCGAGGTTTCGTTGTAATTCCCAAGCTTTTGCTATTAAGAACTGGGTTCTTCCATCAATCACCGCCCCCCCCCCACGCACATGTTGCTGCAGTTTCTCACGGTAAGTCACCAGAATAGAACCCAGAAAGGAAAATAAATAAATAAATAAATAAATAAATAGTGGGAGGAGACAAAAGAAGGAAAAAACAGAACAGCCCAATAACATACCCTAGATCACATTTTATTGATATTTCATTTAAAGTGCTCCTTCTCTGTCTAATAAACTGGGTTAATTAATATCTAGGGTGCAAAAACACTTTTAAAATCTCCACTTGCTAACCTGACTTCAAACCTTTAATGATTTATTATTAGCAATGTAAACAGACTTAAGGATTAAATATCGATTGTGTGTGTGTGTGTGTGTGTGTGTGTGTGTGTGTGTGTGTGTGTGTGTGTGTGTGTGGTGAGGGCAAGAATCCTGGGATGGCTGGAAAGAGCCCTTCCTGGCATGCATTTCCCAGCTAGTAACCGTGGTTTTTGTTTTGTCTTGTTTTCCTCTGTCTTTTAGGTCTGTTTTTCCTGAACCCATCCACAGCTGGGAGATTAATCAACCACACTGAAAACGGGGGGTGTGGGGGAGGGAAAGGAAGAGTTGGAACGTAGATGTTTGAAACAAATGTGTATAAATAAATGAATTTTTGATAACTCCGTTATTGACCTAGAAACTAGCAGCTTGTTAAGGGAACTCCACTCTACTCCACTCCTAGAACTGGAAGTTTTTGTAGGCACTTTTCCTCTCCATGCTCAAAAGCTTGGGCTAAGGCCAACTCAGGATGCCCAAGCCCATTTCTATTACTAACGTAACTCTATGGCCTGAGTCTCAACACCGAAAACCAAATTCATTCCCTTGGGGGGGAGGGGGAATAAAAAAAAGTCTTGCCAGAAGCCCCAGCACTTTCTGGTTTTCTTCTTCGTTGCTGTTTGTTGCAGGCTTTGAACATGCCACCCTAATAAAATATATTAAGATTGAAAAAGTAAATTGTGACCAGACTTTTATTTACCATGTTAGACTAAAAGAAGTATAAGAAATCAGTATGAGTCTTGAGAAAGAGGGGAAGAAAAAATAAGAAAGCTACTTATAGCAAAGGAGAATTTATTCTACCAAAAATACGCATGACAATGCATCCTAATGTGGTACAAAAATAAACAGAAAGTGACAAGACAATTTATGGTCACTTTCTTGCAGGCCTCCTGTTTTGTTTTTCAGGAAAATCACATAGAAGCTTGTTGGGCTCTGTGTAAAAACCACTTAGAACGCCAACATAATTTGCAAGAGATGGCTTTAAAACTGGGTCAGGGGAGAACATTAAACGGAGAGTAGGGGTAGATCAAGAAGAAACTAAAACGAAAATCAACTCCCGGAATAAAAGAAGGCAAAGCCACCTGGTCAAAGGCGTTTTGTTTTGTGAAGCTTTGTTTTGCTTTAATGTTCTTAGTAATTCAGATGCTGTAGGTCGATTGTGGTGAGTGTGTCTGTAAAAAAGTCAAAGCTGTCAGCTGAGATATCTACAGGACTGTCCAGGGAGCCAGGCAAGCTGGGCGACAGTGCATCTGAAAGCTGCAGGCAGGAATCTGTGGAGAAAACATTGAAGTCCTGCAAAGAGGGGACCTCGATGGCCTCGGGACTGTCATTGTTTAGGCCAGCTCCACAGTTCTGGCCCATTGTTGACAAGCAGTTAGGAACAGTGGGTGACTGGTGCTGAAAATGTTTCAAATTTTTCTCATTGCTGGTTAAAGGCGAAACTGGGAAAGTTTGGGAGTCGCCATTGTGTCCATTGGGAGCCTGCTGTTGAGAGAGGGCATTTTGCTGAAAAGTGTAACCTTCCCTCTCCAGAAGGGCCCCGGAGACACTGAGGGCTTGCTCAAAGAGTGACTTCTCTTCCTCGTCTTCCTCCACTTTGTCCGAGTCCTCCAGGTTTTTAAATTTCCCTTCGCTGTTTTGGTTCTCCTTGCACTGGGTTTGCCTCTTATGCTTCATCCTCCGGTTCTGAAACCACACTTTCACTTGTCTCTCGGTCAAATCCAGCAGCGCGGCGATTTCCACCCTGCGGGGTCTGCAAAGGTACTTGTTGAAATGAAATTCCTTTTCCAGCTCCAAAAGCTGAGTGTTGGTGTATGCAGTTCTCAGACGCCTGGATCCCCCGCCGCTGCCATCAGCTATTTCCAGGGATTCTGCAGAAAGGGAAACCAACAAGAGACACACATACAGTTGAAGGTGGAAGGGTCCGAGCAGGGTTATTCCACTGGAGCATAAATACAGCAGAAAAGATCAACTGCAACAAAATGGCCGCCCCTGGATGCAGTGCAGCTATTGTGCTGCCCTTCCTGGGAGCCCAGCCCGGGGAAGTCCAGTCTCTTCCACCTCCATCAAATTCCTGCCTGTGGCTCCCCCCAACCTCTTCATCCGGGAGCAAACTTTATATTAGCTACAACACAATTTATAATTAATGCATCAGCTGCTTAGCTGAGCAAGAGCGGTCTATCACTCTTCATTACTGTCAAAAAGCCAAACTCTAGGACAACTAGACAAGAGGAGGTCAGTTCCAACTCAAATAAATCATCCTACATTACACAAGTTAGGGAAAGTGCCCCCCCTCCTCAAAATATATATGTCTCATTGTGGGACTCGGGATCTATTTTCTCCTCCACCAAACCCACTCCTGAGACCACAGGGGCATGAGACCCGCCACCAGGCATCTCTCTCCCCCTTCCCTCGAAGCTCATGGTCCCCTCCCCCACAACCGCTCCTAGGGAAGCCCGGAGGGGGACGAGGGTCCCCGAGACCTGGGGCCAAGTCTCCGGACTGACCTTTGTGGCCGAGGCAGGCAGGGCCCGTGGAGGCGGCGGCGGGCGGCAGCGCGGTTTTCTTGGCCGCCTTCTTCTCCTTCATCCAGGGATACTCAGGCGGCTGCAGGGCGCCGGCAGGCACCGGGCTGCCGCGACTGCCCGCGGGGCTCGACTTGGGGCGGCCGCCAGCGCCAGCGCCGTGGCGAGGGTGACTGCCCGGGTTCAGGCTGGGAATGGTCTGCTCAAAAGGAGGAGGAATCAGTGTCGAGTGTGAAAGCGTCGAGGTCTTGATTGATGAACTTTGAAATGTATCAGCGACAGGGGGAAAAGATGTCAGGCACTCAGCGAGCGACGGCTGGCTATTGATAAAACCAATCTCTCGCTCAAATTCGTAATTCATGGCCTTCTCCTTGGAGCCCCCTCGGAGGAAAAGTTCCCTCTTTTGGAGGGGCTTTGGGGGGGCAAGGCCCAGGAAAAAGGCGAGCGCGAAGGAAAAAAAAATCTATCATAGAAGATCGCTGCTGGGGTGTTTTTTTTCTAATTCACTGATTACAGCCGTATGGGGACCGCGCTACTATTAAACTATTGAATTCATGGAGACAAGGTTGAAATTGGACCGAATTGGCTGTCACATGATTGCTTCTGCCCAATGACAATTTGGGCTTTAATCAAAAGAAGCCACTGTCTGTTTGATTGATCCAAAAAAGTCAGAAAGGAACGCCTCATTGGGGGCCATCGAGGCTTTATTTACACTTTTTTTCAGGGCAAAAATACATATATGTGGGTGTGGATGGTAATGCCCCGGGAGTGCGTGGGGGGCGAGAGTGCCTGTTTGCCTCCTGATCTGCAAGGATCTAGTGTGCTCCCTGGAGTGTGTGTGTGAGTGTGTGCGTGTGAGCCCTGCTGCCGTCCCGCCAGTGGCTGCCCTCTGCCTCCCCCGCACACTCCGCGCATTGTTTGGGACTGTCGGGAAGACGCCTCGCACCTCACAAATCATTTAAGCACCTCAGCCTGACGCCTGCAGTCATTAACAAAGTAATCCATTAATCTTCAAAGTTTTGACACCCCAGGGCCCTGCATCTCAGCCACATAAGTTCTGCTAAGGCAAGAGAAAGGAGCAGAGGGGGAGAGAGAGAGGAGAGAGAGAGAGAGAGAGAGAGAGAGAGAGAGAGAGAGAGAGAGAGAGAGAGAGAGAGAGAGAGGAGATAATATTGGGGTTCACCTTTCCTCTTCCTCCTCTTTTTCCAAAATCAGTTCTCAGAACCGATTCATATTCATTCTTCTCTCTCTCTCTCTCTCTCTCTCTCTCTCTCTCTCTCTCTCTCTCTCTCCTCCCTCCCTCCCTCTCTCCTCTCCTCTCCTTTCTCCTTTCCTTTTTTCCTCTCTCCTTCCCCCACCCCACTCTATCCTGTCCCCTTCTCCTCCCTCCCAGCCTCTCGCCTCCTCTTAATGTCCAGCCTGGGACCTGCGCCCCTGGCCCATTGTTAGCCGGCTTTTCCACGGCAGCTTCGCATCTGGTTCCTGCGGGCAGCGGAAAACGAGAGGCGGCTCTCGAAGCCTGCTGATCTTCCTTCGCCATCAACTTCTCAGGAGTGGCTGGAGAAAGATAGATGCATGTGCCAAGAGAGACAGCAGCCCCAGGTCCTTGTGTCCAAATCCCCGTAGCCTGGGCGGCGGCCAGCCAAAACAATGCCGTCCCGAGCAGGCTCGTGCGGCTCCTGGCACTCTGGGTTTCATACCCGTAGGGCTCGGGTGCGGTGAGTATTTCCGACTTCCAGGAAGAGTGCTGGAACTTGTCAGCAGGGACAGAAAGGACTCTTGTTCCTTGGTCCCTCTTTCCCTCCTACTCTTCTTCGAGTCCTTGTCACTCTGGTTGGGGACTGGTTGGTTCAGATGCAGCGAGTGTTTCTTGGCAGCCTGAATTGCCTCTCACACCTTCCTGCTCTTGGGCACCAGGGAGAATCGCACCCCTGGTTCTGTTGTGGGAACAGCACTGCAGAAGAGAGGGCATCTCAAGGAGGAGTGACATCGCTTCTACTTCTCCTTTCATTCTCTTTCCTCCAGTTCTGAGACAGGACTTCAGACTGAGTGCTGGACAGGGCTGAAGGATTCAAAAGACAACACCTTTAGATACCAAGCAAGAATTTAAAATAAAAAAAAAAATCACCAAACCAGAAAGGAGAGAGAGAGAGAGAGAGAGAGAGAGAGAGAGAGAGAGAGAGAGAGAGAGAGAGAGAGAGAGAGATCTGATGAAGGTACCTTCTCTCCCCCAAACCCCAAGGATGGATGGAGAAGATTCGTTTTTTTTTTTTTTTTTCTTCTTCTTCTTCCTTTGAAATGGACCAAGTGATCAGAATGCCCCAGGCCGGCAGGCATCAGTGGCAGGAAAATAAATCATTCTGATGGCCAAGGAGAGAAAGGTTGGTGGGGGAGAAAATTCTATGCAGAAAACAAGAAAGGCCGACCAAGGAGCAAGGGCAGAACTCCATCTCTGAGGCTAGCAGTTAAGGGGTTTGGCTCTAAAGTGGTCTCCAACCTTGACCAGCTCTGAGCATTACCTTGCAGATAGAGATGCTATTTTGGAAAATGTAAGGGTTTTTCCCGTTTTCTTGCTTTTATTCCAAACAAAGCTCTGAAGGAAGTCTGGATGTGATCAATCTTGCTCACCAAAAGCCCTGACAGCTTCTGGCCCTTAAGAACACATTTCAGCTTCAAGCTTTTTCCAAGCTCAAATGTGGCCCAGCAAAGAGGAGGGCAGGAAACGCAAGTAAACAGGGAAATTTTGTCTTTTTAAAGATCGGGGTTTGGCCGTAGAGAGGGCTCTAAGGCTGCTTTCAGGGAAGGTGCTTTGCAGATGGAAGGGTGGTGGCTTTGGGCATTTGCTTTTACCAGAAAGCATTGAGAGACAGAAGAAAGTTAGAAAGCAGGGCTGCCCACAGCATTGGGCTTTGTCAGGCTGCGTGGGTGAAAAAGCTTTTTGCCTTCCTCAGCTGCCTTAATTCAAAAGCCATCTGGAAGAAAACCCTTTTCTGAGACGGCTCCAGCATTCAGATCTTCCCCCAATCTATTACTTTAACTCTGGAGATATTTTAATAACTATTTCTTTTTTAACATCCAGGAAGCTGAACGTGAGGTGGATTTTTTTTTTCCTTTGAAAGCCAAAATGAACGCCTTGACTGGCAAGAAAAGGAGAGGCTCTGTGGTACAATCTCTGCCCTGAGGCAGGGAGGAAGCCAGAGGGAAGGTTTGTAGGCATAGGTTCAAATGCTGAGTATCTCTGGAAGGTTTTCAGGGGGCCACCCCCACACACACCTCTTCCCCTTGATGCTGTACCTTATTTTCTCAGGTAATTTTGTGCATGTTTTTAAAAATGCTTACATAAAAAGACTACTGTTATCTGCACGGTTTCAATAACCCCAAAGGCTCCAGTTCTCACAAAGACTGGTTTTCCAGCCTTTGCATTTCTGATGTGTGCATCCTAAGGACATAGGGGTGGGGAGAGCAAATCCAACTTTCCTACAGGCCAAAAGAGAGTACGGATCAAGAGCAGGAGGATAGACGACATGGGGAAAGCCCCTTTGGCCGTGAGACTCCCTGCGTTCTGCGGCAGCCTGGTTTTGTATCCTCAAGATTTTCCTAAAACATGAAAAGGGTTCCTAAACGCTGCTCTCTGGGACTCAGCAGGTACCCAGAAATGAAGCCAGCTCTTGCTTTTAAGGATTTTCTTAGGGTGCCTGGGGTGTGGGTGGGTAGAGGCCATGATGATGGATATTCAAGATTGCAAACAAAATGGCGACATTTTCCACTTCTGCCTCTGAAAGATACAATCCAGAGAGAATGTGGGTTCAGATGCCCCCAATCTCCACACGCAGGTCGTTCACTTCCACCTCTGAGGGGGTTAGTGATGAGATACAGCTGTGAAGCTTGCTTTTTCTGAATTTGGCTTCATGGATCTGTAATTCTTTATTTTGGAGATGGAAATATTTCCCTTTTCCCGTATCTGCCTTTTACTCTGCCAGCCAGTCAGCGGGCATCCTATCTTAAATCCAAACGTGGAAATGTAATATTAAGCTTGTGTAGCAGCAAATGAAAGAAGTACTTGTACAATTGCATTTTTATTAGAAAGATACCAATCTCCTTTCTCTCTCCTCCTCCCCCTGGGGCCATAAAAAGAGAGGAAATAAATCCACAGAATGGCAGATGCTGAATTCCGGGGAGGAATTTGATGCTGAGATTCATGGAAGGGGTTCCTTCCAATCCAAGGAAGACCTGGAGGACTATGAAGCTCAGTCCTTTTTCTGGAGACCTAAGGGAGAGTAGGTCCCTTTTGAGGTGAATTTAGAAGAGACCCCCCCCCCATCTTCTTTAGGCGTGATAATGAACCGCGAAGCATCCTCAGTGGACCTGGAATTCGATAGCTTGTGGGAAGAGCTTAAGACCTTGTGCGGTTCCAAGGTTGAGGCCTTGGCCGATGGGCTTTCGGTGCGGGGGAATGGAGAGGAGCCCCGGGTTCTTGGTGTCGGCGTCCCGCACCTGTGCGCCTCCCGCTGAGCCCCAGGCCTGCCGCCTTTGTTTCTGTCAGGCCAGTCGGCACTTAGCAGCCTGGCGCCCTGCTTGGGCGGCAGCTGGGAACCAGGCAGCTCAGCGGGCCGGGAGCAGGGCATTTCCCGAGCTGCGGCAGCCACTTGAAACCGCGGCCTCTATCCCCAGAACTCGCCGAGCTTCCAAGGCAGACACGGGACCAGGCCGAACACCGGAGTCGCGGTGCTGCGGCAGCCGCTGCCAGTTCGCTTCTGCCAGAACTCCACGCAGAGACCCGTGTCCAGCCAAAGAACCCGCTTTGACACGGATCGTAATCAGAATAAAAACTTTATTTTTTTTTTGTTTTGTTTCTCAGAATGTGAGCAGCAAGGAATGTAAAACTCTCAAAACAAATCTAGTATTTTTAGCGTTCAGTTTGGCCAGATGTTACAAACCTAAACCACTATTTTCAAACTCTGGGTCCTCTCTGTTCTTATTGCATTGCTACGGTTTTCATAAAGGAATTTTATTTCCCTTTCAAATAAATTTTATATGTATGCCAATACACCATTGAACAAAAGGCTCAAGAAACCTTCTGAACAATCAGGGTACAGAATTTCTTTAATATAAATACGAACGGATGGGGATAAATAATATTTAAAACTTAGACTATTCAATGCTTGCAAAAAATATAAATAAATCTGACTGTTCACCAGCACACACACACACGGAAAGACGTACACGTAGCCATCTTTGCACAGGGAGTCCCTGTTTCAAAGCGCCTTTGATTTTTTTCTCGATCAGTACAAGAAGTGCAATTTTAAAAACTAAAACTTAAAAAAAAGACGCAGTTGCTTCCTCTCGGGAGCCATAAAGTATGAACAAATTCACATTGAAAACTCGACTAGAAAGTTTGTTCATATACCCTGTTTCTTATCAAAGAGTAGAGAAGGAAAAGGATGCAGGGCCAGAGGCCAGGGCGAGGAGGGGTGGTGGTAAATGTTGCTACTGATACTGACAGCCTTTCCAGCAACCAAGATTGCTACGTCACATAAACTATAAAAACGCATTACCAAAGAAAACAAAATGAGGGAGGGGTGCAGAGGAGAAAAGGGAAAGGCAAGAACATAGAACAAAAGAAAAAAGGAAAAAGTAACCAAAGAAGGTCGGGTGGGCAACTCTCCTGGCTCGCAGCCCTGGGCCCATCATCACAGGTGGGTGAGCTTGGGCGCTTCCTGAATTCTTCCCTGAGAAGGATGGTGGGCAGTAAGGTCCGTGTAGGTGGGGTGTGGCTCCCCAGGCCCCGGCCCATGGTGGTGACCGCTACCCAGCGGCCCAGTGCCCCCGTAGTCCATGGCAGCCGAGGTGGTGTGGGGGAGGTGAGTTAGGCCAAAGAGTGCTGGCCCAGAGTTGCTCATGGGCTCCACATAGCTGCCCCCTACGAAGACGGGGCTTCCCTGTAAGTGTGGGGTCCCATAGCTGCCATTGCCCTGCAGGCCATGAGCGTGCGGGTCGTAGTCAGGGGTGCCCCCTGCGCCTGACCCCGCCGCTGTGTAGCGTTTCTGTGGGGGAGGTGGGGGAGCGCAGCTGGGCAGGGGAGCAGGGTAGGAGGCTGGAGGCAACCCGTAGGCGCCTTGGGGGGGCTTGGAGAAAGGAGGGGGTGACTGGGGCTCATATGGGACACTGTTGACCAGCGAATGCATAGAATTCAGATAGCCTCCTGCACCGGGAGGCACAGGGCTCCGACTTGGGGACTGGCCCCCAGACGAGGTCAGCATGCCTTTGCCCTTCTGGTCTTTCTTGTACTTCATGCGGCGGTTCTGGAACCAGATCTTGATCTGGCGCTCAGTGAGGTTCAGCAGGTTGGCCATCTCCACCCGGCGCGGCCGGCATAGGTAGCGGTTGAAGTGGAACTCCTTCTCCAGCTCTACCAGCTGCGCGCTCGTGTACGCCGTGCGCGCGCGCTTGGACGAGGCCTGCCCAGGCGGGCTCTTGTCACCAGCGCAGCTCTCCCCTGCCAGGACACAGAGAGGAAGAGCGGTGTCAGGGGCTGCTACCGACCCCGCCTAGCTCCCCAGTCCTAGGCCTGCCCCTCCTTTCTTCACCCCAAGGCCAGAGAGGAGCAGTACTTCAGTGCTGTCGTCCTCTCTCTTGGTGTGCGGAAACAGCCTGGTTAGCCTGCCCTTCCTTCCTCTAAAGAGCGAATCAGGGGCTTCTTCAAGGAGAGGACAGAGCAGCAGAGCCTCCTGCTTGCCTTGTTGGCCTGAACTTCCTCTCTATTTTACTCGGCCAGCTTATTTCCTGGCCCATCAGACAACAAGCTTCCTGTGAGAGGGTGCCACTATCTTGATTCCTTCAGTCGCTGAAAAATGTAGGAGACCTAGTGTATGCATGCATCCTGCCTATGTGACAGTGATCAGCCATTAGCTTCAATTAACCAGTTTTTCAGTATCTACCAAGAAAAGAGGAACAGATTGGCATTGTCAAACTGGAAGGCCTTCTCTGACCAAAGGAGACCAGACCTCACTGGAGCTACCTAGTTCTGGAAGAGTAGCCCAGGCCCTTAAAGAGTCTTGGTCATTTGGTTCTCAATGTCACCATGAAGGCTCCCCCAATTTGGACCATTGAGTTTGTGCCTCCTGTCCTCCTTGACTTCCCAAATACCAGTTCTGGAGGAGAGCAAAGGAAACCAGAGAGGAAGGGGCCAAGGCAACCAAGAGGCTTGGAAACCCAAGTCCCTGAGGCTAAGGCTCCCCCACTGGAGTCCAGTTCCCAAAGCCCCATGTGGTTCCCATTAGGATGACAAGCTGAATCCCCTCCCCCAGGGGATGCCCGGCTGCCTCCTGCGTTGAACTAAGACCGAGCAAGGCCTTCCCAGAAGTAAGGCAGCCAGTCCATCTGCTGCAGAAAACATTGGCTCTGATTATAGACCAAGCATTGATTCTGACCTGGGTGATGACTAGGCCTGCTTTTATTCTGCCACGTTTCAGTATGGGGAGGATGCCACTGTTTGCCCAGGAAAAAAGGAGTTGTGTGCTTAGAGAGACAGTGGTCCTAAAGATGGTTCTATCTAGAGGTCAGAATTCCCAACACTGGAACAAGGAGGGATTCCAACTTCGCCAGGCTCAAACCGCCTTAGAGAGGCCCAGAGGGACTTCAGTCAGATTTATGTCTGCAGGATCCTCACACAGTAACCGTGTCACCTTCCTAAGTAGCAAAGATTCTGGAAAGATTTGTTTTCCCTGGTGTGTGTGGGTGTGGGGGGGGACATTTCTGGAGATGTTTCTCTCCTCCTAGGCTGGCTGTAATAGCTAGAAGTGGTTGGAGCATGGAGCTGGAGCAAGGCCAGAGGCCCCACCTCCTAAAGGCATTCATTTACCTGAACTGGAGCCGCTGGTTTTCTGCTTAGTATTCTGCCTTGACTCTTTCATCCAGGGAAAGATTTGTTTGCCCACGGTGGGAGAGTTGAGCAGGGGGCTCTTGGCTGTGCTGGCAGGGGTAGGGTTGCTGTTGGCACTTTGAGGGGGAGAGACAGACGAGGGAGGTGGAGGAGCTGCAGGGGTGGGCGCAGGGGGCTGTGGTGGGGGCTGTGGAGGCTGGGGCGCTGGGGGCGCTGCCTGGGGAGGAGGAGGAGGCAAAGGTGGTTCACCCAGGCCTGGGGGCTGACTAGGAGGACCGCTCAGGGTGCGCAGACAAGCTTCGCTCAGCTCATGAGTTTTGGGGTGGCCCCCAGCGTTGGCGGGAGACTGGAGGGAGCAGGCAGGTCGATGGTACTCAACGCCATCGGTGCCCAGAGCGGCGGACGGCGCGTATGGCTGCTGACTGGCATTGTAAGCGAACCCATTGGCTGCTTGGTAGGGGTAGCCACCGTAGATCGCCGAGCTGTCGTAGTAGGTCGCTTTTTGCATCGCGATGTTTCACGATCGTGATCACACTCTCTGACAAGGGCTTGACACCGGTAAGGGAGCACATTGGCACGCCCCCGCGGTCACGTGACACTCCGCCGCCAATGGCCGCCGCGCGCAGACCTGAGGGAGGGGGGAGAAGTGCAGCGCGGTGAGGGCTCCGCGCAAATCCATCTTACTCTCAATAGCTAAGTGACATGAAAGCCATAAAAGAAAAAGTGGTCAGCAATATTTAGCAGCACGACGTGGCCCCGGGCGCAGGGAGCCGCACTATAAAAAGCTGCTGGAATTTACTGGCAGCTACAAATATTTGCTTAACTTGCGTCTGGAGTTGGGGGATTTTCCGCGGAGCAGCAGAACCAGTAAGGGCTGGAAGCTGGGTCTCTGGAGCCAAGGTCCAAAATGAGACAGGGTCTGTAGGCTAGGTTAGGGTCTTTCTTTTCCAGAAGAAGCTGTGGCGTCCCTTTGTAGAGGCTAAGGCTTTCTGAGATCTCGGGGGAACTCTCAAAAGGCCAAAGGGTCGTCATTTTTTCTCCAATCCTCCCATGAGGATTCATATTTGCCTCAAAGACCTATGATGGTCAGACTTCTTTCCTAGCCAGACTTTGCCTGGAACTCTCAAAGGAGGTTTGCACACACACACACACACACACACACACACACACACACACACAGGCAACTGCCCTATCGGATCATGATGGACTCTGGAAGCTGAGTTTGTTAGGCAGTTAGCCTGTTCTAGTTCAGGGAAGAGGACCAACCGCCTCCAAATGAACCCTATAAGGTCAAGAAGAGGGTGGAAGAGAAAACTTTAGAAGAAGTTTCTCTCTCTCTCTCTCTCTCTCTCTCTCTCTCTCTCTGTGTGTGTGTGTGTGTGTGTGTGTGTGTGTGTGTGTGTGTATGGGGGGGGGTTGTCTTCCCAACTCCACCCTCAAGTCACAACTCAAATCTTGTAACTTTCTATACATTTTCTCCCATCCTGTTTTTCAGGCAATTTGAAACAAGCCACCCCAACCTCTTTTTCAAAGTTATAGGAGGTTCCCTGTCTTGGAGTCTCCTGCCTTGAATTTTCTGAGGTGCTGCTATTCTGGGCAACTATCAAAATCCTACCTGTTAAAACATGATGGATTAGAGAAAAAAACAACCCACCAGGAACCTGAAAAACCGGCGTTCATCTCCATGACCACGGCTTGAACTCTCCTTCCAACTTAACGATAATAGGTTCTGTCTTAGAAACTGCTATGTAATTTGATGTATGGGGGTCATTTGGCTCCAGAGGAGGCATAGAAGCACAAACCATAAACTCCCTGCCAGACTTCCCTGATCTTTGTATACTTTTGTTGGTCATATTTGTTATTTGGTCCATTTTCCTGCTTCAGAAATACTAAGTAAAGAAAAACAACTCTTTAAAAAAACCTAAAAGTCTCTTATTTAAAAAATACTTTATAGAAATGAAATCTGTGTTCTCCTGGTTTTCAACTTCTGAATGGTAAATTTCTAATTCTCAGCAAGAAAAGTTTCTTGGAAGTCTTACATGTTCACACCCAAACACACATTCAGAATGCTAGTCCCTCTGACCATTAAAAAAGCTATAACAATAAATCTATGTAGATAATGTTTAACATTTCAAAGCCCTAACTATGGCCATTCAATCCCAGAGTTATTCAACTTTTCTAGAAGTACCAGCTGTCAACCAGGAGTGTGTGTGTGTGTGTGTGTGTGTGTGTGTGTGTGTGTATGGGCGATTACAATTTTGTTCTTAATAATGAACCCCCTTAGATTTCATCATTAAACCAACGATCTGATCAACATCTGGAAAACAGGCACAATTAACTTTCCAAAACCTGGATAAAAATTACAGCAACACTTATCCAGAATTATTGTGGATGGTCACGAAGCCTGAGTGTTGTTTCCCTTTTGGAACTATCTAGGAAGTTACAGAAAACAGCATGAAAAGTAAATAAAGGGTAAAATAAAATTTAAGAGTGAATTACAATTTAATGTCTACTTTTCTCATTCTTACACTGAAAACAGTTCCCATTACATTTGGTAGCATTAATGTCTGTCATTATAAATTTTTGAGGTACCAAGCTTAATGAAGGTAAACGTCGGGTTAAGAAAATTACTCTAGACATTTGAACAGCAAAATATTAGATAAAACAAAATGAAGTTGATTTTGAGCATGCAGTATTTCTAGTGACTTTCTAAGCCGTTAGCACAGGCTATACCAGCCTACAGCTTGCTTAAGCCTTTTCCCATTGTACTGTACATGGTCTTGTAAAAATAACAAAAATATCTTTAAAAATCAAAGTGCCTAGGGCAGCGTCCACAAACTTAAAATATGAATTCAGCTCAGATATCCCATTGTTTGAGGTCCGCAATCACCTTGGAGTCAACACAACCCGCCCCCTCCAGCCCCCAAAGTTTCAATCTAGTAAAGAAGTTGGAGATTTGCCAGCCAGGAAACTTTGCTTTGTCCCCCTAAGCAAGGGCTGAGGGTGGAGGGAGAGTCCTCCCCAATGCTCTGTTCCTGGACAATAACCTCCAGGTGCAAGAGCTGAAGCGAGTTGAGGAGGCTGAACTGAGAACAGGATGCAAGAAGCCCTGTTGTCTCTACACCACAAGGTATGCCCAAATTCGACATCTCCAGTTTCTGCTCCCTCTCCTCCCATCACCCGAGTTTGAAAGGGGACGTCTAGGTAGAAGCCCCGGTTCCCACTCCACTCCTCTCTCTATCTCTCACCAACCCAGAAAAGTTGATGCTGGGCTAGGGAAGAGGGGAGAGTGGGGGCGGGGATGGGAGCGCGGCCTGAACTGAAGTGTGAGGGTATCAGTCACTGCCGGCGAGGAAGCTCCGGCTTGTGAACTCTTCTTGAACCGAGATTTAAGTCTGCAGCCATAAATCACTGAGACGTACACTCCACCATTCAACGCTGAGAGCGGCCGGTGGTGGCCCCGCTTACCTTAACTTCTGACGGCCGCCGCGGGCTCGGGCTCAGGCTGCGGCCCCGGGTCCCCTCGGCGCGGGATGGCCACCGACCCTCAGCATCCGCCGAGCTGGCGTGCGGGCGGGCGTGCGGGCGTGCGGGCGTGCGGGCGTGCGGGCGGGAGACCCCAAGGCCGGGACTCGGCGGAGAGCCGGACCGCTGGCTGCTCCGGCGGCTGGCCCCCGGCGGACTGGGGCGGCTGGACCCCCTCCCCTCCCCTCCCCTCCCCCACGCCCGCCCCCGCCCTACCCGCGGCCGCGGCCCCAGATAAGCGCTGGCGCGGCCGGGCTCCGCGGGGCTAGTGGCACCGACTTGGGTATGTTTCTTATGAATACTGCGCCGAGCAGGGGTCGGTCGGGGGGTGCGGTAAGGGGTGCCGGGGCGGGCGGGAGGGGAGAGCAGAGCGGCTAGGGAAGCGCCGGCGTGGGGGATGGGGCTGAGGCGAGGGGAGGAACAGGAGCAGAGCGAGCTCCGCGGCAGCGGGAGGAGGGCGGCCTCCCCCACCCCACGCCCTCCCTCTCCTTCCTAGGCGTCACTAAAGTCCAGGAAAATTATGCTAATGAGGACAAACGGCTTTCACAAAGGGGCTCTCTTGCGGGGTTCTATTTTTTAAGAATCTGTCTGAGAAACCACGCAATTCCCTGCCATGGACATTTTCATGGGGTGGGGGGTGGGGAAAGAAGAGAAGAAGAAATGAGTTACCCTGACTTTGGGCAGTTTTCTTCACCTGCCGCTCCCAATACAGACACCCTAAAGCCAGTCCCTGTGGTGTAGGGCCTATTTCCAGATACCTCCCAAATGCAATTCAACTGCCTTTGGTTAAATTTCTAGGCTTAACGGAAGGAAGTATCCCAGGGAGATGGACAACTGTCCCTACAGTAAAATGAACCTCTCTGGGCACAGGCACACACAAAGATATTCAGAAACTTAAGTCTCCACCTCTTGTGTACCCATTGCACAGTACAGGCGGGCACGGAAGCAGGTAGCCCATGAGGAAGATAGCTAAGGCACCAACACAAATGGACATCCGGGATATTTCACCCTCTGATTAGTTGAATGGCCTTCCTTTTGCTGGGTTTAGGAAAAGCCTAAATTTGCTTGGTAATGTGCCACAACGTTAAAGAGGATGGGGTCGTTCCCAATGCCCCCTTCAGCTTCCCAGCTTCAGAAACAAACTCCTCCAAAGCAGGAGGTGGGGGCGGAGAGGAGAGAAAAGGAGCTTTCGTGCAATTCCGAGGCGTCAACGAGGGTCCCTCTCAAAGGAAGGTGTTAAAAATATAAGTAGTATGTTTAAACTGTCAGGGAGCCAAAGTGTCACCTTAGAGCAAAAACAAAGCCAGGGGGGAAAGGAGAAATCAGAAAAGCACTCCGGGCCAGGGTGGCCTCATGCATACCAATGGTTTTTGTCATTTATGGCTGGGCAAGATTTATGACTCGGCTCCCCAAAGCTGTAAACAGAGCACAAAACAGCAAACACTTGCTCCTTATGGCAGATTGCAGCGGCGCAACTTGAAAGGGAAGAGCCCGGGACGTGTAGGAGGTGAGAGCCCGCCGCAAAATCCGCTCGGCGGCATTTTCTCTTCAAACCCTCAGGGTCGGATGTGGCATTTGAAGAAAGAAGGCGTGGGTCAATAATCAACCCGCACTTTCTCCTCCAAACTGCTGACGCGACTCTCACCGCCTTCTCAGCTAAGCCAGCTGCAGGGAAGGCCGTGAGAACCAGACCTAGGAGTGGACTGTCTGGGCCAAGAGGGCTGAGAGCGTTGGAGCAAAGGGCTAGGGAGTATGCACCGCATACCTTTCCTGCACCACCAAACCAAGCCCAGCAGCCCGAGCGCCAAGACCAGGCCGGACCGGAGGAAGTGCAGTAGCCTCGGGAGAGCTCAGCTCGGTGCGCCCTCGACTAGCACCTAGGTGGCTCTGGGCGGTGGGCCCCAGCCGGCAAAATAGAGCCCTGATTTCAATAAGCGGGTCTGGCGTCCTGGCACATAGATTGCGGGTACCCGGGCCTTATGCGCGGCTCATCTGAAATCCAAAAGGCTGGCTTTGGAGCAAGCATAGGCGAGATTGTTAAAATGAATAATTTATAATAGCAAGGTTTTGTTGGCTTGTTACTGGGTTGTTGTGATCGAAGATTCGCTGCTATTTGATATCCATCTCTAGAAATTGCTCACTGCCGCTTTCCAGGCTAATCCCGCAGTTCCACAGCCTCTCCCAAACCACCAAGCTTTTCTTTGCTCAACATCCGTGGGCTTACTTCCCCATCTTCTCTAAGTCCCATGGTTTCCAGAGTGACCAGAAGAAGCATTTTCTAAGGCACAGAAGAGTGCTTGCAGCAACGAAGGTGCCTGATGGAACCTTTCTGCCATTCAAGGGGTGTCCTGCCCATCTCTGAGGGGGCTCACCGCTCCAAGACTCTCTGTGCAAGCCAGGGAGGAAGGTGAGGAGTAACTTTTGGCCAGAAGTATCATTAAAATCCAAAGATGGGGAGGGAAGGTATTGAGGAAATATGCTGGTCTATGAAGATGAGGCTGATACTTTGAGGGGACCAGTCTTTCTAATAGCTAATCGTTTGGCCATAACCCGGGTGGCTTTAGCTCTTTTCTGGGAGGGGAGAAAAAAAAAAGCCAACTGTGCTCTATGAAAGCAGTTATTGGCTTCTTACTGTGCATGCTTTTTATACAGAACCAGGCTGGAGAGTCTGTTGTTAGATATTTATTCTCTTGTCGGCACTGAAGCCACAATAAAAAGATGCCTCTAACAAACCTTTACTCCATTTCTCCTTCTTTCTAGTGAAACTATATTATTTATGAGTCTTTAACTGGGTCAAAAATGCACCAGAACTGGGTCATAAATCATATGAAATGCTGACAAGTAATTGAACAGCAATTAAAGCTTACATTTTATTTCCAAGGGGTGTTTTAGAGCACTCAAACAGCCTCAGTTAAGCACAGTTACCACCGAGGTCGGCACGGGGGAGGGCAGAATCTGCCCTGCCTGGGAAGTAAAGCTAACTCAAGTCTAAGAAGCCTGGTTTGGATTTTTTTAAATAAAGGAATATGATTTTTTTTAACTAAAGAAGGCAAATTTTATTCCTAACTCCTCACAGGGATCTCTTTATCTGCTTCAAGGAGCAAAGCAAAGACCAATTTCTGCCACCTTTCCAAAGACTTTCACTCTTCCCAGGAGCAGAAGGTCCCCAAAGCCCAATTAGCCCCAGCCTGGCCAATATTTTGGAGAGGAGCAGTTTAACTAATCTCCCTCTATACTGGCAATAGCTCCCTTTCAGGGGATATAAAGCCAGAGAAACATTGTCTCTGCTTGCTAAGGACTACAGCTACAGAATTCCCTCCAATCTTGGGCACATAGGCCGGTTCTTTAACTCTCCAGGCTGGCTTAGGGTGTACAGAAAGCACCCAACCCAAAAACACTGGTGGGAGCTCAAACTAAGCCCCAGACCCCCTTCTGCAAATCACACCGACCAAACCTCCAGGCAGCTGGCATGCTTACCAGCACCCCAGGCTTCTCTCTCTCCATCCCTCCCAGGCAGCTATTGCTCTGGAAACAATGGCATGCCCTCCAGGTTGGAATCACTGGGTCCGGCATTGGGAACTCTGTCCGCCCCCCCCCCCAAACCCAGCACTGAACAAAGTGGCTGGAAGCATCATCAGTAAAATGGCAGTGTGTCTGCACAGTCTCCTCATTGATTTTCCTCTTCCATTTGCTCAGGCTGCTCAGGTCAGCCCTAACCCTCCATCCTGCTCAGCAAACACTGGCCAAATGGAGAGAGACTCCCTTTCTCAGCTACTGACCCACACCTTTGTCATAAGGTCTGGCCCTTCTAGCTTCTTGCTGGCCACCTCTCCTAACCAGAGCTTCCAGCCACCTCTGCTGCCTGAGAGAATCCTACCTCTGTCTGGAGCTTAGCTCCTGGGACTTCAGCCCTTCAGGTTGCAGTGGGACAAAGCAACCCCAAAACTAGAGACTACTAGGCCCATCTTGTAGCCCCCAAGTGCCCTCTTCTCTACATCCCACAATACTTTCCAGGGAATTAAACTCAGAGTCTGAGGAGCTACTGGGAATCTCTCAAATGCTTTCAGTTCTAAAACAGAAACAAAGGAAGACGGAGGGAGGGTGAGGGTCCTGTGCGTGATCCAGGGTCTCCTTGCCTGACCTCTGTCTCCCACAGCCATAACTCACCCTAGGTATGAACAATCAAAGGAAATACCTTAAAATAAATTCCATCTTCCTGGTGTGGCCGAGAGTCCCATCGGCTAGCTTGCCCAGAACTGCTCCATGAGAACTGAAAACTGCAAACCGCTGGAAGAGCGCTCGCTCGCTCCGGAGAAGGGGAAGGAGATGGAGAAGGAGGAGGTGGGTGCGTGGGGGGTTGGGGGGGAGCTTTCGCTCTAAAAAGAACCTAGAAAGCGTAATCGCCAACGAAGCCTGCCTGGGTCTCCGCTCCAAATACCACAATAATGTGCGGAATCATGTGCTCACGTGGTCAGACGTCAACTTAAATCCTTTTATTTGAAATAGGGAATCACTGAAGGAACCAGGTTTCCAAGCAACATTTAGATTTGTGAGAGAAAAGTAGGGGACTGTAACCAGTCCAGGGTTGGAGTTCTATCTTACCAGTAAGAGCATGAGGGGGGCACCCCACACACACATACCACACAAAGGCGCTTATCTCCTATGTACATTTCTTTACACACACTCCAAACACAGGGAAACAGCAATGCTGTCTGTCTTCTTCGTGTTCACATAACTTTCCCTATGGCCTCCCCTTTACAGACAAATTGAATTCAGCATGCCCAGTCGCCACCCCCTCCAGGCTTCTTGGACCCACAGACTAGCATATCAAAAGACAAGACGCAAGCCTAGAAATGACTGTCTAGTCACTGGATCAGTCAGCAGACTTCTTTATGGCCTGCAATTGTATGGAGTTTGCTAACACCCACGCTATACACCACAGCCACTGATGAAACCAAAGGCTTGTAATTACCTGACAAAATGATCAAGTCTCTGCTCCAAGTCCAGTTGGTTTTGTTCGGAGGCAGCCTACTAGGAAAGTGGTGCTCCACTATAGAATTGTGGGTCAGGATTTTGCTAAATCTGGAGAGACCTAATGCCCTAGCCAAGCCCATACTTATGCATTTCCTCCATGCATAGCTGAGTGATACATGAAATTATATGCCTCCAAAGATGAAAAATGTAAGAGGAAATTATCTAATGGCCTCTGGAACAGGGGGAAGCGCTGAACGCCACCAGAGTCTCCTATGCTAGCCCAGTCAGCCTGAGACCCTCCCCTCAGACTGTCCTGTACACTCACCCCTAAGACAACTCCACATCTACCAGCTGAAACTGACCTGAACCAGTTCTGCTTAGTAGAACCTGGCTAAAACAAATAAACTGTCCTCCCAGTCTCCGCCCCTACTCTTGCCTTCTGTTTGGTAACATTGCCTAGGCATCTCAACTTTTCCATGGGCCTCTAAAAAGTTCCCAGCTTTTATTTCTGAACTGTGTTTTGAGAATGCCCTCTTATTCCTGAGGAGTCCATCTTCAGTCTTCAGCTGGCTTGAGGTGTGGTGCTCAGTTGTTGCAACTGCAGGAGACTGTGTCTATGCCTCCCTACTTTTCTCTCCAGAAGGAACCCAAAGGGGTCTGTTGAGAACATCAGGCCCTAAGTAAAGATGGATACACCTCTCCTGAGGGAGGAGGGTGCACAGGTCACAGCAGCAATACAAAGGGAGACCTGACCTGACCTGGCCTTGGGATGAGAACTAGCCTAAGACACTTCCAAGGTTCTAGCTGGGAGAAGATCTATAGAAACTCCCCTAGCCATGACCTAAGTCTGAGGCTGCAAAGTAAGAATCCAAACCTGCCTGATCCAGGTTTGGGAGATGAGAAACAGACCAAATGCTGGCTTCCAAAATATATTCTTCTGTCCTGCGAGGATTCGATCTACTCATCATTTGTGTCTTCTGCTCCATGTGATACCCACTCTTCAGTCATTCACAACCAGCTTTTCAGATACCACAGAAAGGGACCTAGAAATATGGCCAAGTCTGACAACTCCCTCCCAACTCCCTCCCCCTCCCCCAGGTTTTTTTTTTTATGGATGCAGAGTCATCCATTGGAAGATGAGAAGAGCCCCTTTCAGAACTCTTTCAACAGTTTTCAAGCAAACTGAAACTCTAAAGGCCATAAATCAATAGTAGCAGTCTCTGGTGCTGTCTCAGAGAGGTGGCTTAACTTCATTTGAGGCCCCTTGGCATCTCTGTCCTATGCTGGAGCCTCTCTGTCACCAACATACCTGCTGATGACCCAACTGCTGCGTAACAACTAACATTAGGATTGATGGGGGTGGGGCTGAGAAGGGGAAAAATATCCGAGGAAGTCAAAAGAAATTTAACTTATGAGAAAACAAACAAACAAACAAACAAACAAACAGCTTAGGTTGGGTATCCCACACAGGGACCCAGCCATCGGCTGAAGGAAAACTGGGGGTGGCCAGTGGGAAAGTAAGTAGCCCCTTTCCACTCACCCCCACTCTGCCAGGGCTGAGAATCCATGCTGTGAGACAGGCTACCAGAGCCAAACTGAGGGAAAGTTGGCTTGGAAGGAGCAGGTGACCAAGCGTGCAGACCATTAGTCAATATTTGCCTGGCTGCTGGCAGATTAGATACATCTGTACTCAAACAGTGCAATCTGATTTCTCTATCAAAACTATACTCAAATGATAAATCTTTACTCAACATGAATTATTTCCTGTGGTTACAACTGTAATACAAATGGGCTCCAAGCTCTCTAGACACAAGTGGATGTGTATACCATGTTATACTGCAGCTTTTCATATCGACAGTTGTCCTGTTATTTGCAGCTATGCAAATCACAGAGTTGTAAGTTCCTAAAGTCTCCCAACTATACTTGCTACAGACAGACTGACACCCATAGACGAGAAAGTAACGTCATTACTAAGATTGTTTATTTCCTACCTGATAAAATAATTGTATCCCAAACCCCACCCCACCACTGAGTAGTATGTTGGAATTGATTAACAATCTGATATCTTTCTGGGGAGCTAATTTTAGGAAAGATTTGGACCTAGGAAATAGAAAACAAAATCTGAGAAGTTTGCTGCTGCTGCTGTTGTTGTTGTAAGAAACAATCCCTGAGTTGGTGATACCTCATAGCTCAATGATAGTGTGCTTTCTTGCCCAGTATACTCAGAGGCCCTGGGTTCCATTCCCAGCACAAGAAGAAGAAAATTAACCCCTGAAAGAACAAAGCAAACTCATCCACTCATACCAAGCTTCTGAGAGCTATTCCAGTAACCCCTCCCCCAAACAGGCCAGTAATTTATGGCTCTTTTACAAGGTAATAAACCACAGCAATTACCTCCCTGCATCTCAAACTAAAAGAACAAATTAAGCCAGAACTTGAAAAGAATTTTAAAGAGTTTTCCCCTTGTACCAAATAGAAAAAAAGAAAAAAACATTCAGACATAGAGGAGCTGAGCTTTTGCTGTGGGAAGCATTGTGGGTCTGCTCTGATAAGAGACTGGGGCAGAGTCTTCAAGACCTACACACTGGAAAGACTGCATAGAGAACAGAGAAAATGCAGGTGGTGGAGACAAGTTTTCTCACCCCAGAGCTGAGACTGGCTGGCAGTTTCTAACTCACAGCCTCCAGGGTCTGTCCACAGCCACAGCCCACATGGTAGCTGCCTTGCTGCCCTGGGCCCTACTTGTTTTTGCTTTACAGTTGGGTGTAGTGGTCTGTTTGGGGCTTGTAGGAAGACATTCACACACCCCCTCAGGCTCCCCCTACCTCATCTTTTGCTTCTGCACTCTCTGCCTACTGTAGACTTTGGAGCCTGCTCTTTGTCTGCCTCTTGCCCACATGGTCCTCCGGGAGCCCAGCTCCAAACTCTGCCAAAGTTAAATATTGACCAAAACCTCTTTCAACCAATTCTAGTTGCCAGGAGTGGGGGAGGTTTACTTCTCCCAGACTCCTGGTGCAAAGTCCCAAGCCTGGGGAAGAGTTTGGTGCAAGGCTTACCTCCAAAGACGTTTAAATCTGAACCAGGAATGGTCTCCAGTTCCAGGTGCTCCGGGAATCTTTTTTTCCAGTGTCCAGGCACTCTGCAGAGAAATAAACACCAGAGGGTGAATAGTGGCTGTAAAGGAAGGGAGTGAAGACTGGAGCTAGAAATGTGTCCTGTGTGGGCGCCAGGGTGGCCCCAGGGTGACGCGGACATGGAGTTGTCGCCAGGGCACTGGTCCATGAGACACACTCATAGCTCGAAATATTCCAGTCTACAAATGGCCCGAAGATGGTGATTTATTTTTATAAAACAAATACATACTCCATCTCTGCACCCACAATCTTATTTTCCTTTTGTATAGCTTTTGGGGGATGGGGGGATGAATCAGAGGGAGGGAAGAGGAAGACAGCTTTGCTGGTGATGCTGGATCCAGTGGCTGAGCTCTGGATGTACCCCAGCTTGGGGAATGTGAACACAAGCTTTATTTTCTTTTGCAAACAATGGAAAGCCTTGTCTGAAAGCATTCAATCAGACTCTGCTGAAACCTCACTAATAGTGTTCATTTCTGTTGGCGGGAAATCAGACCCCTGCTCAGCCCCACAGATCAGAGGCAGTATTGGGAGGTTTTGTCCTCTGATTTACCCAATTGCTGGGGCAAGCTATTTCTTGGTCCTGGTGGGCTTGCAGGACTAAAACAGTGCCCAGTCACTAAAACCAGAACAACTACTGTTTCTAGAAACCAAACAAGACCAAAGTGCTGGACAATAAATACCAGCCATACCTGTGCAAGCCCCCACCCACCCCCAGCCTCATGCCTCCCCACTTCAACACCTCCTTGCCTGCTAACCAGGAAATGGCCAAGGTGCCTCCAAATAGCTTTCTGACATCAGGACATGGCAGAGAATGGTACCAGCTTGTTAGTCCTCTGCTTGTTAGTCCTGTGCAGGACTTTTGCTTCTATAGCCCTGACCCTAAACTACTCACTCCCCACTTGCCAACCTGCTCCAAACCAGCCCTGTGTAGGTTTATCCTACCCCTATGCAATCCAGCTGGCAGCCAGCAAAGAACCACCAAGAAGCTAGGGAGTCGCCTGACTCTTGGCTTGGGAGCCTCCTAGAACGCTGAGGGGGTAGCAGCAAACTGGCAGCTGCCTTCTGCCACAACTCCACCCGCAGCCTTTGCAGCCTTTGCGCTGCACAAGGGTGCTTAGGGCCAGCCAGCATCCTTGCTGGGCCCCTTTGTTTTGTCAAACTCCTACTTTTCCAGGGGAGAGCCCCCTGGTCTTGAGAGACTCCTGGTGTGATCCTGATCAAGGTGGGGTCTAGCTGCTACTTACTTGGCTACTCAACTTCATCCCAGAAAGATCTGTGCCCCGGTTCTCACCCCATCCCCCTCCCCTTACCCCCTCCTTCTCTTCCTCCTTCTCCTCTTCCACCACCACCATCACAAGCACAAGGCTTAGGAGCATTGTAATTATTATGGTTATCATTGTTGCTATCTTTTTTATTCTCAAGTCTAATATTCATGGTTCCTGTTTCCCATAAATCCTTCAGACTAATGAGTCACGGAGAGACGCTGCTCGAGTCTCTAGCTCTGCAATGGCTGCAGCCGTTGTTGTGGCCTCTCTCCGCGTTTTTTTGGCGTCTACTTGCTCCCTCGCTCGCCTAGCGCTGGTGATTTATGAACGCAGGGAAAAAATTGAACAAAGCCGCGTGCTCCTCCTGTGGTATCTCTGAAGCCTTCCCCAGCGTGAATCAGAACATTACCAACTGTCTGCACTTCTGTCCCACTTCATCACCAAAACCAGGATATGACCGGGAAAAAAAAAAGTCTGAGCCGGAACTCACATTTCCCTGGACACAGAGCCTCCCTGGACTCCCAGCAGCCTTGCAAGAAAGCCTTTGACCCGGTGATCGCCAGATAGCTCTGTTCTCCACGTGGAAGGGCTCTTGCCTGAAGGAGTTAAACGCTTTTGGAGATAAATCTGAAGGTGTGTGTATTTAAAAATCAAATAGGAAGTTGGAGTCTCACTACTGAGAGATTCATTCCTAGAAGTGCGGGCCTGACGACTCAGATCCACTCCTGATGATCTGCATTAATTATTTAACGAGTCACATGACCACAAAAGATCACAATTTCAATATCTCCCTCTATTCTGACAGGCGCTACACCTTTGTCAGTTGCAACCAAAGCCCATACTTGGCTTCCCCCCCCTCCCCGCCCCTCAGGCCTCTAGAACACAACCACCCTTTCCCTAAAAGGGAACAGCATGGAAGCGCTAGGTTGAGCACAGCAGAATTAGTCATGCTACTAGCCCGGCAAAGTACCAGACATCCCTCACCTGAACCCAGGGGTCAAGCCACCTGCTTGAATGCCAAGACTAGGGGGATGGGAGAGTTAGTTACATATTCTCACAAGGCAGCCTTAGTGATATATGCATTCTTCTTTCAGACTATACACGCACCTGTGTGGCCCTACACATCAGCAAAAGCCTAGATATCTATATGCCCAGCCTTCTATTCTTGTTTATCACCAACGGAAACAGAATAATAACTCCTTCAGCAGGAAGATGCCTATGCACTTCTGTTCATTCAGAGTGATGGCAAGGCTTTACGCCCTACATGCTCACATCATGGGGGGAACTTTAAGAGCCATTCAACTGCTTCAGTGTCCTTGCTTGTGAACTGAGACACTTGAAGCAAAATGGACTCCTTTCAATTTGAACACTTAAGGTCCCCTTCAGATTAGAAGTTCCAAGGTAGAAGCTACAGGCTAGAAGGTTTCCTGACACCTCCTAGTACTACCCCATGTCTTCCTCCTTGCCCTCCTCTGATTTTTCATACCACCCTCTTTATTGTTGTTGTTGTTTGCTTCTTTGTGTTTGTTTTTTCAAAACAGGGGTTTCTCCATGTCACCCTGGCTGTCCTGGAACTTGTTCTATAGACCAGGCTGGCCTCGAGCTCAAAGATCTACCTGCCTCTGCCTGTCAAATAATGGGATTAAAGGTGTGCGCCACCACTGACTGGGCACCTACCATCCTCTTTGTGGTGCAAAGCAGTTTTGTTTGGTTTTAATTGATTCGGTGTATAATATAGGAAAGGGGATACCAGAAACAAACAGCCACTGGGAAAGGCTGAGCCTGAGTTCTTCCTTGCAGGTGTGTGTGTGTGTGTGTGCATTTATATAAGCAGACATCAATAGAATGATAGTGAAGGCCTTTGCTTCTACAGAACCCACTCACAGGGATGGGAAGCTGGAAGTTGTTTTTGGCTACATTTATTCTTTGAGATGTCTCCTTCCACTCTAAAGGGCTGCTGCTGTTGCTGATCTGTTTCTCTGCTGGAACTGCTGGAGGGAAAGCAGCAGGGGACAGTGGCACAGTGTGAGAGCTTAGGGGAACAGAGGTGCCCAGGAGATGTAGGAGAAGGGGAAGAAGGAGAGGGACCAGGGCACCCTGGGATTGCTGGTATAAAGGCAGAGTCGGTGTGAACGGGCCCACCCATGTATCTGAGTAATCTTCCCATGAGCTCCATCCTGGGTATTAAGTACTCCACTATGCCTGTCACAGATGAATTCCTGCTGTAATAAAACACCAGGTATATCATAGATTTCAGCAAAACTAGCAAGAACGCCTGCAAACTGACATTTTTCTTCAAGGGGGAGAGTGTTAAGTACTTAATTCAAACTGTGACCATTAAAGTGTCTCTTATCCGATTTAGGTTGATTTCAGATGTTGACAAAACTTTTCTCTCCAGTCATGCACAGCTTGGCTCTGTGACTAAATCGGATAAGTGTGTACCAAGGGGGGAGGGGAAAGAACAGAAGAGCATCCGCGCAGGGGTCGTTTTGGTAAGAGAACGGTACAGCTTACTCAAAATACTGTCTTTAAAGGTCAAGGGTTTGAAGGACTAGTAGGTTTGCTTTAAAAAAAAACAATTAATGAGATAGAAAATTTGTCCTCTCGATGAACTCTTATGGTTAGCCTGACAAAGGGCAGACAATGAATGATTTTAGGGATGCACAGTGAGATTTTCTAAGCTGTTACAGCAAGCTCCCTTAAAGGCTAAATCACAAATAGAATAACTACCATGAAGAGATCATTTGTAGCATTTTCAGTAATCCTGGTTTTACAAAACACCAATACTATCAATTGTCAATACAAAAAAAAAATGCTACTTTATCCCAAATCAGCAGAAAAAAAAAAAAGCTGTTTTGACTCGTACTTCCTTTTCTGAATGCACAAATGAAAGATGTCCTACCTATCATGATCTCCAGTGACTCTTTCGGATCTATCCTTCCCCACTGAGGAGAAATATAAGAATTTACCTTATGTGATGAAAATCTGAGTTGAAAAAATATTGAGGTTTTGTGGCTTGATACTCAATTTCCACTGAGTGATACACACACACACACACACACACACACAAACACACACACACACACACACACACATATATATCCAAAATGCTGCCTATTTGCCTGAGAGAAAGCATTATTTACATTATCCCCCCCCCTCCTCCAAAGACTTTTCCCAGAGAATGCCTTTCAGAATTGCTGTTGAATTACAAAGAAGTATTTATTGTATGAGGTGATTAATGACTCCCGAGGAAATTGCTATTTTCAGTGTGATTTAATTTTGCTTTACAAGTGCATGTAGTGTGGGGGGAGGCTAATAAGTTGTAGCAGCAGCTACATTGCCTCCAGAAATGCTTAGCTCCTGTTCACACCTTACAAAGCATACTTTATGCCTGGCCCTTCCTGACTTGGGAAGGGGTGTGTGTACTCCTTTCCCCATGAATTTTCTTGGCCTCTCAGAGACTAGAGCCCATTGCTTCTTTCTAAAAACTGGATTATCTATGGGTAGAGAAAATTTTTCCTGGTCTGTAGCATGGGTGGCTGAGCTTGTCCCACTAATGAAAATGGTTTTAAATCTCATCTAACATTACAGAGGTAAACATTCTCTCTCTCTCTCTCTCTCTCTCTCTCTCTCTCTCTCTCTCTCTCTCTCTCTCTCTCTCTCTCTCTCTCTCTCCTATAAAATCCCCCAAACTGCTCTGTTTCAAGGCCAGGTACATATTCTGTACTTGTGTGTGTGTGTGTGTTATGCCTGAACATCAAATTTCAACCATTGCACAAATACTAGAGTTACAGAGATTGAGAGATGAGTTTTCATGTTTTCAAAGATCTGGCTCTCTGGGAGTGCACAGTAACACCACAGAGCATTTGAGGAAAGTAGCCCAGGTTAGTCTGGCTTCCTTCCAGCAGTGAATTCTTCCAGACCTACCTTGCGTAGGGTGCATTTTAGGGTATCATTACACTTCTGATTTCCTCCTAGGGTGCTTTGGAGAGTGTGGTGGGAAAGTTCACTTTACTCTAAAAGCTCTTCTCAGAGAAGCAAACAAAAAATTCCCAAGCTGTGCTCGGTGCGAAGACCTTAAGACCAGCCAAAAACCAAAAGGCCATCGTAACCCTTTGCATAAACTATTTTTTATCTCCAGGGAAACAGGCAGATGAAGTGTGAAGGTGCAGCAAATGCCAAGGGAATGCCTGTTTCCAAGTGTGTTCAGAGTTCAGCCTACAGAACAGCTGCAGAAGCTCCAGGCCTCTGCTCTGCAAGGTCTCACCTTTCACTGCAGGGACACACATGGGGTTCTATGCCTTACAGAGACTTGAAGCCTGAAAGCCTGGCCAAGTTTGGGAAGAAGAGGAGCCCTCTCAGGGCTCAAGAGCCTTCCCGCTTTTTGGAACACTTCCACAGTGGGTCAAGCTTGGCAAGAATTCAGATCAAGTTAAACACACACACACACACATTGTGAGTGTGCTTAGAATGTGACCCCAGCTCACCCTGTCTACAAGGCTTCTGCGCACTAGGTCAAGTATCTCAACCAAGAGGAGGCTTGGGGTAGTTTGATTTGGTTTGGCTTTTAAGCTTAAAGCACACACAAATCTGTCTCTTAGGTTTTTAATGTCTTATAAACTGAAGTTTATTCTTAGCACATTCCTCTTTATACAACCATATTGCTCTGTACAGTTGCAAGTGAGTCAAAATGCATTTCCCTCTCCCCAACACTGTGCCCCAGTATAAGACAACAATATCTCTCTAACAGTATCTTAAATAAATGTAAGGAGGGGAAACTACATGCCACACCTACCATCAAGGTCTACACACTTGGAAAATTAAATAATCTGGTGAGGTCCACCAAGTCTACTCAGTAAAGCTCATGTGAGCTGCCTTAACGCAGAAGAGGAAGGAAGGTTAGAAAGCTGGGAAGCTGGGAACAGGCCTGCTTCTTCTGCATACAAGTACATGTCCCCAGTCAGCACGTGCTGTCTGGCTGACTCAAAGGTAGTCGATGGCCAGTGCTTTCTTACAGGTGTCCAACCCTGGCAAAGTTGTCCAGGTCAGCAGGTTGTTCCACTAAGCAGTAACGAGGACAGACATCCTCTTGGAGGGGTCACACCAACCAGGGATAATGTCTTCTTTTTGGTTATGGTTTCCAGCAAGTTGGATTTTGTTTTGGTGTCTCGGGTTTACTTAGGGAAGAGCAGAGAGGACAGGAGCAGGAGATGAGTAGGGCACGTAAGTGAGAGAAACTGATCCAGGTCTCTAGATTATATGGAAGAGGGAATGGGTGTGGAAGCACCAGGGAGAGGGTGGGGATGGGGGTGTGGGCTATGAGTTTGTGCTTTCCCAGGCGGGCCGGCAGGGGCCGAGGCAGTGTTCGAAGATCGCATCTTGGTGTTGGGAAGTTTGTGGTCTTTCTTCCACTTCATTCTCCGGTTCTGAAACCAGATCTTGACCTGGCGCTCCGACAAGCAGAGCGTGTGGGCGATCTCGATGCGGCGGCGCCGGGTCAGGTAGCGGTTAAAGTGGAATTCCTTCTCCAGCTCCAAGACTTGCTGCCGGGTATAGGCGGTTCGAGAGCGCTTAGGTTCGCCTCCGTTATAACTGGAGTTGACTGAACGCCAGAACCCCGAAAGAGAAGGCCAAAGAGGAAGAAGTAGAAGAGAAGGAGAGGAGGAGAGAGGAGATAGGGTGGGGAAGAGCAATCGGACATCATCATTATATAATAACCTGACACCAAGTTCACACAAGATACATAAAAACGGCAAAGAAAATGTTTCACAGGCTATTGACAACGGGAAACACCCGAGAGCCATAAAGAATGGTGCTGGGCTTTGGGGCTGAAGAAAAGCTTCAAAGACACATGGCCGGGAGCCTCTGCCAGGGCAATTAAATTTATGGGGGCTATAATTACTGCCCTAACAGTTTGGCGTCTCGTAAATCTCAGGATAAAGGGACCCTGGGTACAAAAGGGTTCTCACGTTAGGACCAGGCTGCGGGCGGCGCGCACACACCCACAGCCAAAGCGCTGGCCAGATGGGGGTCCCCTCCCGCGTCCTGCCCCGCGCCCCCACGCCCGCTGCCCTCCCGGCGGCGCCACATACCGGCGCTCACGTGGATCTTCTTCATCCAGGGGTACACCACCGGCTCCTTGCCCTTCGGGCCCGCCGGGCCCTGGTCCGCCAGCAGCAGCGGGCACGCGGGGGCGCTGCCCCCCGTAGCGACAGCCGGGGTGGTGGGGCCGGGAGCGCAGTGCCGAGGGGGCGCAGGGGGCGCAGGGGCCGGGCTGGGGTGCGCGCCGGGGGCCGGGGACTGCTCGGGTCGCGCGGGGCTGGCCCCGCGGCAGGCGTAGGGACAAGCGGCGGCGGGCGCGGGGTACAGGCCCCCGGGGTAGCTGGGCTCGCGCGCCCGCGGCGCGTAGTAGGCGGGGGGCTGGCGGGCCGCGTGCGGGTTCGGGGCCGGCAGGTGCGGGGCGCTCTGGGGCCGCGGGTAGCCGGGACCCCCGCCCACGGCGCCGTCCCCACCGCCCGGGCCACCGTGCGGGGCGAACTCCTCGAAGGGAGGGAACTTGGGCTCGATGTAGTTGGAGTTTATCAAAAAGGAGCTCATGGTCATTAATTTGTGAAGTGCAAAAATACTAATTTTTCTCGCGGTGTCGTTTTTCTGCGCTCGCCGAGGCCCCTCCCCCTCTCGCCGCGCTTCCCATCCCCCCCCCCGTTCCCGGCCCCCGCCCCTCCCCCCGCTGTCAAACGCCTGCCCCTCCCCCTCCCGCCGTCGCCGGCGAAGTCCGCGCCGCTCCTCCCCCGCCCGCGCGCGCTCCCCGTGGCCCTGCGCGCCCCGCCCCCGCGCCCCACGTGCTGCGATCGGGCCAATGGGTAATCCGCGCGCGCGGACCCGGATCAGGAAACGCGCGGGGGATGCGTGATGGATGCTGCTAGCCATCAGGGCGGGAGAAGGGAGCTTGGGTTCCTCGGCCCCCCAACTTGGATTCCGGCTGAGAAGTTGGGGGCCTGTTAGACTGTGGGTCCTTTCGAGCCCTGTTCCTGCCCACGTCTGTCCTAGGCCTCTGGGCAGCTGGTCGCCACGACTCAGCGCCGACCTCCAGTCCAACCAGGCTTCGGGTGGTCCTCCGAGGGTTCGAGGCCCTCCAGGAGAGGGAAGGGCACTGGAACCAAGAGGCAGACCCTGGCTTTTTATCCTAGCTCTGGAATAAAACGAAGGAGGCCTACAGACCCATTTTTCTCGCCCTTTGATTCTTTGCCCACGCCCTGCACATCCACCCGGCTGTTAGGGAGTCCCTGCTTTGTGAAGCCAGGGCTGGAGCTGCACAGGGAGGATGGGTGGAAGGGCCGCTGAACAAGCGGGTCAAGGAAGTATAGCAAGCGAGGGCGATCCACCAAAGCCTCGTGGATACTTATTTTTTTTCTTTTTTCTTTTTTTTCAGACGCAGAATTTGTACATCATTTTTTCATTTAAAGATTTGGAACCTTCCTATATTGCAGTTGATGGAGGTGCTGAGGAGAATTAAATGTGCCTCCTTTATTAGGCGCTATTGTGAGACCTCCACCCTAGAGTGGGAATAGAGACGACGACGCCTGCACAAAACCCGGCTTCGAATCCAGTAACTTCGCGTTTCAGAATAACCACCAAACAAAACCAAGTTTGAGATACAATAAGACCCTGCCTGGTCTGATTGTCAATCGGTCTTTTCTAACTTTTCCCTCCCTTCTCCTTTTGGATGGTGTTTCCTCATGCAGGATCTAAAGCAAGGGCTATATTTACAGGCCAGCCCGCGATTTCTGAATTGCTGAAAAATTAGCATTTTAACGATAGATATCAGTAGCTCTGGAAAGGAGGGAAAAGGGACTGTTGCCTGCCATTTGGTAATTGAAATTTGATGGGTAAACTAATTATGCCATTATTAACAAATAAATTACTTATTAATTCCACCTAATGTTGATCTTTGAAGTAAATACTGATGCCTCACTCGTACCTGGATTTGTGCTCTTTCTTTCTTCGGAATAGCAGACACGCCTAGATCCTTTGCAGGATGGTAAAGCAGTGCAAACTATCGTCGCCATTCTAAAAAAATAATAACTCTCCTGTGGGCATGCAAAGCCGTTTCAGTTGGTGCACCTTGCTGACTTTTCAGAGAGCAGGACAGAACAACCACCTTCTCACAACTGAGTCTCAAACGCAGACCAGGAAAGTTATAACCCAAGCCTAGAGACACTTCAGAGAGAATGTCCGTTCTATCTTCATTCATATCTGTTACTCACTTGAGCTACTAAATACTGGGATATATCCTATTTGATAGATAGTCATTTAATGCTTAGACACATGAAGACTATTATCGAGACTAATCTTTAAAGTAATTTAGGGAAAGAGGTTAAAAAAAGGATCATGTTAGTTTCTTATTGAAATCGTCCTGAAGTAGTACAAAGAGATTTTCCACACTGGGTGCCTGTGCTGGTAAAGAGTGCTGTCCACTGACAGGAAGCACTATGATTTTTTTTTTAATGAAATCTGAGCCATAGATGGAAATCAACAAAGATTCTAATCTTTAGATATCTTCTCTAGACTGGAGGAAGGAAATCTAGCCTGATGTGGCTACTTTAAACTGATATCTCTCTCTAGCAAGAAAATAGGTACACAAATCAGACATTAGACATTTCTAACATTAGTAGCACACATATAGACCATACAAATACACATGTACTACATATCTGCCTGTGTACAGGTTGGATGAAAAGCTTGAGGAAATCTAGTCTGTTTCTGGTGTCACCAACCTTGAGCACCGGAGGAGTCCTAATCATGTCTGTTTAATATTATTTACAGACTCTAAAACACAAAAGTCCATGTTGTTTAGCCTCAGAATGGTCTACAGAGTTTCTACGTTTAAGTATTAAGGAGACACTGGCACTGTTTTGTATATGGTTAAGCTAGAGGACTTAACTCTGTTTCCTGAGGTTCTATTACTTAAGGAAAATGGGCTTACACAGAATCCCCCAAGGCCTGTAACATGTCTTTGAGCTTCTATCATAAACACAAATGGAGCCAGGACCACCAAGTGTTATCTCACACACCGACATTTTGACATTTTACTGCAAGATTTATGGCTGTAATAAACAATCCCACTACCTTTCCTGAACCTTCCACAGCCTCCCTTTGCAAGCAAAAGCCATAGCAAAAATCCCATGGAATCAAATAATCATTTGAAAAACAGTAAAATTTAAGAAGCATCTCATGCCTTCAACGTAAGATCCAAGACACCAAACGAAAGGTAGAAAGAAAGTAATTCAATTAGGAAAACAAGCCAAAGTTTACCACAGCAGCATCTTGCCTGGGGAAAGGATGGGATGCCCTGAAATGGAGCAGAGGGGGAGCCTGCTAATCTTCGCACACCAACTGGCTCTAGTCCCAAGCGGGGTTGAAGCACTATTTTTTCCTTGGGAAACTGGTAAGCACAATTGTTCCTTTCCATGTGCAGGGATAGCATATATTCCCCAAATCGCTATCTTAAAACCCCATTAAGTGAAATAACTTTTCATCACGTCCTTGCATCCCAGATGGAATCAAGGGAGTCTGAGGGAGAGGGAGGGCAAGAAGGACCCAGTGTTTGCAGCCTGGTTTGAATCTGATTTGAATCATTTTGAATATATTTGGAACAGCCTTCCCACTTGAATGCAACCCTGTCCCAAGTTTCAAAGTGACCGAACAGTGACACCGTGTGCATTTTGTTTCTTATTAATCTTACACATTGACAGTCTTTGTTAAGTCACAGGCGCGCCCTCACCAGCCGACATTTTCATATTTGTTAGACGCGCTGACCTGAAGTTCACCTCGGCCTTGGACTTTGCGCTTCTAAAAGGTCTATACAGTGTCTTTTAGAGAGCTGGGTGCTTTGCCCAGGTCAGTCCTTCCCAGGAAAAACCAAGGGGAAAAGGCAAAGGAAATGTAAGCATTATGGGATGTATTGACTGTATTTGTCCTTTGTTCTTTAGCATGAGGGCCTCCAGGCTGTCCTCTATCTCAAACACTTCACTAGACTGAATTGGGAAATGGCAGGATTTTAAACAGCCTGGTAGTGGCATGTAAGGGCTTCCTCCCACTTACACCAGGTTACGGAAAAACAACACTTGACCAGACCAAATTTTTTACCAATTAATTTGTTTTGGGTGCAATTTCCTGGTGATGGTTTAAAATAACAGTAAAGACCAGACATAGGACTAATATTCATTTTAGAATTATACATGAGTTTTACCCAGGATTATCTATATTATCTAAAGAGCAAAGTCCTCTAAAGAGATAAGCACTCTCAAAGCAGTGACTTCCACAGGTATCTTTTGTCACTAAACTAGCTAAAAGGTTGCTTTTTGAATATTGATGCTAAAGCATTTCTTGAGGATGGATGTCACATGGCTTTAACCAAAAGTACAATGAAAAATTCCATGGAAGAGTCATAATTTCTGGGTGAGTGATTTGGGGGCTGGGTTCCATTCTTTGCATTTCAAGAGAAGACCAGATGTGGTGTGCTTACTGCTATAACTCCAGTGACCACAGCTCTTTCCATTTCATCTGGCAAAACCTATTTGGCTCCAAGCTCCCGGCCAGAGTAAAAACTTACCTACTGCACAGTAGACATGCTCTGGTTACTTGCTTCCATGAAGGTAGCATTTGAGAAATATTTACTTTACCACTGAATATACACTTGGTACCATTAAATCTAATCAGCCCGAATGTGTGGGGTTGTCTTAAACATCCCTGCAAGGTTGACATTCTGAGCCCTTAAGTTATTCCCAAAATTAAGAAGAGAAAAATATTTTATCTTTGTCACCATTGTTTTCCTACCTTGATCATTTGAAGGTCAATATATAGGAAAGGAAAATATGTTCCCTAGGAAATAGAGTCCAACCCAGACACTTAAAGCTAATCTAGATGTATGAAAAATAAAATATTGGTTAACACTTCATTTGCAACAGACAAATGAGGCATGATTCCCCGTCTGCTTCTTGAATACAGTGCTCCTTCTCTCTCCCACCCTCCCAGCTCCTCCCTAGCCTGCCTTCCCACCCTGAGTCGCCCTCGTCCCCACCCCCACCCTGTTCCACACCCGATTATTTAGAAGACTCTTCTGGAGCACAGAAGCCCGGTGGTTTTACAACGCGGCATAGCATGCAGGAAAGCAGCAGCTCCCTGCCCATGTCTGTGCCATGCAGATTGTAGCAGTCCTCTTACATCCCACGGTGGTTTAATAATAACTATAACAGAAAAACTTGAGCAGCATGAACGTAGTGGCACTAACGAGCATGAGCTTACTGGTGGGGGGGGGCTTTAGGAATCCTACCCCTATCCTTAGGGCTTCCACGTCTCTGCTCTGACAATCTTGGCATTTGGTGAATTGCAGTTAGGGAGCAGGATCAGACTCTATGCCTGGAAATTGCCAAGAATACACTTTGCAAGATAATCTGCCCTTTTCTCCCACACTTTGGAGATTATTATATGTATTACAACATAAAACCGAAGCGCCCTGACCAATCAGAATCTCTCCTTTTTGTCATATAAAGGGGGCATAATGAAACATTGGAAACTTGATACTTGGGTTTTAATGGTCCTCTGATGAATTTTAAGCATATCTATTTGATGACAAACCCACAAGCCATTCTTGGTTCTTTGGCATTTAAGGTTTTGGTGTTTTGATAATCTATGCCTATTTACCTGCTGCTATTCCCCCAGAATGGAAGGGATAATTCAATATGAAATACAGCTTGTATTACTCCTGAAAAGAGGAATTTTCTATCCTTTCCTCTGTAATTGAGGTCATTCAACCACCAGGGTTCACCTGGAGTCCACACCGTGATACACGCGTCACTCCGAGCCATTTTATCTTTTGTGGTGATAGTCAAGATCGCAGCTCGAAATTGACATCAAACTCTGTCTGGGCAGATGACTAAGAGTGCTGCACAATGTAAACTTTTGACCCTCAACTTTTTGACCTGCAGTTGTAACACGCTAACCACAAAGATACACAGCACTGAGCTACAGGGGGAAGGAGTGCTCTGGATCTTAGGCAGTCCTCCCACCACCGCCTGATGGAATAGAGGATGGAGTGTATTTTTTTTTTTGTGTATTTGTGACCATGTTCCCTGTCAAACCAGCCTCCTGCTTCTTTTTTTAAGTCAAAATTTAGGAGCTAGATCCATTTGGAATCACCTGTGATTCCACTAACAAGAACAATTTAGGGGAGAACTGGAGAATCTTTTGAAAACAAAAGTGTAAGAAAAGAAGGGGAGGAGAGAAATCGGTCAGAGCGGATGGGGAGGATTTTGTTTTATTTAAAAATAAAGCCGCAGCCTTAATTGTTGGGAGACTTGGCCCAGGCAGGCCAGTTGACTGTGAACTTGTACTAAAGCGTGCTCTGCTGGCGATTCCTAGGGTGTGCAGATTTATCTTCTCTGAATTTACTTAACCCGGCAGTGAACTGCATGGACGCCATTTGTTAGGCGATGACAGACTTCACCTCCAGCAAAGGCTGCTTCACAAAATCGCAATAATTACCCAGTAACCTTCATAACAAATATTATGTTTGTGAGAAAGGGATCTGACAGAGAAAGACAAAATTCTTTTTCAGAAAACACCGGAACAAAACAAATCTGGGCTGCTTCCCTTCCAGTTCTGGAGCCTAGGACTGTGGGCTCCCTCCCCTGTTTGGTTCAGCCTGAGCTGAACCCGGCACTCCTGCCTTGGCATCCTGTTTATACTGATGTCACTGACTAGAAGAAAATTTCCCCCTTAGAAGCCAAAGGGCTGCAGCTTAAGAGCCTCTGCTTTTTTTTTTTTTATGGCGAGTAAGCCACGGGTAGACCCAGCCAGAGAAGGGGAGATACTAAGGGCCTCTTGGAAGCTGAGAGAGTTGTCTTCATCTCTAACTCCAGTCTTCTGTACTGTAGTTGTTTGGATGTAACATTATCCAAATCTCAGCAAATGAACACAACTGTTTCTGCTAGAAAACTCTCTCTCTCTCTCTCTCTCTCTCTCTCTCTCTCTCTCTCTCTCTCTCTCTCTCTCTCTCTCTCTCTCCCTCTCTCTCCCTCTCTCTCCCTCTCTCTCCCTCTCTCTCCCTTCAGAGCCAAATGAAGCAGGGCAAAGTGGGAAATCACAGGAGAAAAAAGATCTTGGTATACTGTTGTGAAATTAGACCAGGGAAACCCTAACAAACCCCTAAGTGTGACCAGAAGCTTCCTCTGAGAGTTGAGGGGATATATTCTTTTTGGCTTGTAAAACAAACAAGGCCCTGTGCACTTCTGCCACCTTCTCCTTTTACAAGAGAGCACACAGATTTCTGCCACCAGCTGAAACTGAATGTCTTCATAAAGCCCTCAGTGGGAGAGGTTTCTCCCTCCCCCTTCTAAGTTCCTCTTCTAAGAAAAAAGACTCAAAAGAATCCACAGGATGAACAGATATCCAACCACCTTCTTAAGTATGCTTCCCATGAAAATAGTAAGAAAGAAAACATTTCCTCCAATAACAGTCACACAGTTGGGACTGGATGCTGTATTTCTTAAAAGTCACTTAACTCCACGTGGGTTGACCTGCCCTCTTAAATTCTACTTAATCCTTGTGAAGATTAAAACAGACAGAAGTAAGCAAGCTGACAATACTCATAGTCTTTTTTTTTTTAATTTGTGCCAAAGAGCCCTAGGAATGTATTTGGTTGGATATGATAACATCAGCCTTTTTACCCATCCCCACATCCCAGGGTGTGGCCAAAGGAAGCTGCAGATGCTCTTTTTCCTAGGTGCATCATGAACCTGCCAGCATTTCTATGACTCTTGTTCCTTTTGGTTTGTTTGGGTTTTCTTTCTTTTGCCCCTTATTTCAACCACCGAGAAATTATACAAGCAAAATCACCAGACATAGAACCAAAACAGAACCACAGCGCAACACTGTCTACCCAAACTTGGAGCAGCAAAACAAAGGCTCCATCATTCTTAGCCACAGCAGATCACAAAAACCTACCCATGTAAATATTTTATCCTAGTTCCTTCTAAGGAAGTGGACACATCTTCCTGAGTACTCAAATACCAACATTCACTTCACCCAAAAGTAACCCCATGCGTTCATCGGCTTGCCACTAGTCAGGGAAAGTGGGATTTGTGAGAGAGCTTTGATTTTTTTTTTTTCAAGTCCTAGGTTTTTGTTTTCTTTGGATCTCTGAATTTGGGACTTCTGTAGATTTATGTTGAATGAAGGAGACTTCTGCATATTAATACTTGGTATTTCAAATCAACACTTCAATACATTTCTCTTTAAGCACTTGGTAAATACCTTTACCAACTAGTAGTACTTGAAGAAAAGTACCTAACTCCAGAGAAAAAGAAGAGGCCTTAATTTTGTTTGTTTTGTTTTGTTTTATGCTTCATTTCTAACCACAGTTGGACATTTTGGCTTAGCTCCTCAGACAGGACTGGGTGGTGTTTATTAGGTCTCTGGTGGGTACCTACCCTTAGAAGACACCAGGACAGGCCAGAAAGTTCCCACTTAGGCTTGGCTTAAGCACATGGGAGGCTGGGGCCCCGGATGGAATTGTACCCAGGAAATTTATATTTTACCTAACTTCACTCATTGGTGCAATTTTGGAGACTGTTTTGGAAAACATAGATTATGTAAATTTCCTGGGATCAAACAGAAAGAACAAATAACAAAAGAGAAGAGGAAATCTCCTACTGACAAAGGGGTAATTTCTTCCTGAAGTATCCTTTATGATGTGTCAAGAAAAACAACCTAATGGCTCTGGGGACTTTTAAGCTGGGCATTTGAAGACACCTCAATTTCCCTTAAAACTTTAGGCACAGTTTTAGAAGAGAGAATTTGTCTGCAGTTGGAGAGGGTTACATTTCTCTCTCTTTAGTGTTATCTAGGGAAGCCCTTAAGTTGCCTTTCGAGGGTCCTGTGCATAGATGTCTTATTCCTACAAAGACCGGGATGGAAAAGGAAAGAAGGGAGGCAGAGACAGGCAAGGCGGAAGAAAAGAAAGCGCTTTAACCCCTTTCAATTGCCCTGAGGATTCAAAGACTAAAGTTAAATCCGGCCATAAAGTTTATTGCTTCAGACTCACAGGCTGGTGAGAACGCTACCAGTCAAATGAAAAGAGCTAACAGGGTTGGCCTGGCCCGGTGCGGGGACAGCAGAGTACCTCCTAGGTGGGGACCCACTGTCCCCAACATCCTGTGGGTGCAGCCTGCTCCCTGCTACACAGCCAAGGCCCCAGTCAGTTTCCACTCTCTCCAGTCGGTCTGAAACTCAGGCCCAAAGGCTGCCCGCCTCAATTCAGTCTTGCCAAATGACCCTGGCCCGGCGAAGACATATTGCCTCAGCCCCACAAGGGATCCCGCCAGTGTCGGCCTCGGCCCTGGCCCTTCTCCGGCCTTTCTTTCAAACTCTTGGAGTTCAGTTCACCCCTCTCCTCCAGTGGCCTGCGTCCCTTCAACTCCCAGAGCTCCACGACCCCCAAAGAGCCTGGGCCTGACCAACCTTAGAAAGAAGGCCAGGGGCTGCCAAGTTTTCACAGACAGACTCATTTTCACACACACACACACACACACACACACAAAATCATCTTTTTGCACGCTGGCGGGAGCAGCGGAAGTCATTAACAGCCACGATTGTGCAGCAATTAAAGTTAGGCCTGGGGAAGCCGCGGCCACAGGCATTCTTCACCGCGCAGCCTCCACAAGGCTGGCTCTGGCTTTGCTAATTTAGGCAGGCAGAGGGAAAAGTTTGTTCTCCCATTTTGAATACTGAGCCACACAGAAAGAGAGGACAAGAAACTTTTTAAGAGTGAAAATAAACTCAAGAGGCGAGCTTACCTTAACATGGAGGGAGCCATTTTTCAGAGTTTTGAGAACTTGTGGTTTGGACACTTCTGGACCTAAAATTGACACTTTGAATGACCAGGCAGCACACGTAGCCTGCAAAAGAGTCAAATGGAGTCCAGCGTTAGTGAGATTATATGTTATGTGGTATATAATGTTGGATGTCAACTCCCCAAAACCATAAAACTTACTTTAATGGCCCCACGTGACGTTTTATAGCCAGTGAGCCGATCTGTCTGTGCTATGGATGAGTTTACGATCTGATTCATAGACAAAACCCTATTCATTTGGCACCCAAATGTCATATAGCCGGAACTGGGGCTTATAAAGTTTACTGTTTTATAACTTTTAAAAGGAAAGACGGCATCCGTGTAAGCAGCCAGTAATGTACAAATCTCTAGTTGGGCTTTAGCTGCTCTGAGGAGTTTCCCAGTGGAGCTAGGATGGGGTAAGTACTTTCCATTTGTAGCAAATTAATTGTAGCAAAAGAAGCCAAGTGGTTCAGTAAGGGTAGAGGGAACTGAGTGGTGGGGTTGGTTAGTGGGCAGAGGGTTTGGGGTCTACAGCCTGGCAGAGAAGCCTCTTCAACAAGGCCTACAATAGCCTTGGATCTATGTGGGCCGGAGTGTGGCTAACAAAGCCCTGGCTGCTCTCTCTTTCTCTTCCTCTCCTTTTTGGTACAAAGTTAACTTGGTTTCCTTTGAGATGGACAAGGTAGACTCAGGCTTTGGAACCTCCTACAGCTTTTCCCACTGTGTTCTTCTGACCTGAGGTTTCTGATGGTTCCGAGTGAGGAAAGCTATGAGTCAAGGTGTTGGTGTGAAACCACAATGAACAGGCAGGCTGCCCAGGTAGCCGCAGACTCAGCAGCCTACAGTACTACTGGACAGACAGAAAAACAGAAAGAACAGCTTGCTATTTGGCATAAATCAGACCAAGAGAACTTACAATAGAAAGTTTATTTTGTTTGTTTCCAGTCAGTGTTTTTTTTTCCTTAAAAACAAATACAAAAAAAAAAAAAAAAAAAAAAAAAGCTGATCACAGTTTGCTTAAACAGCCAGACTTGGACAATATTTGTAACTTTTTCACAAAAACATACATCACTGAAGCTGCGCTTATAAGAGCCACTTCCAGAGTTCGTGCAAAGGGTCCTACAAAGGCACGCAGGGACACACCGCTTGGAGTCACAGTTTTCGTCACAGAAGCCACTAGCCACTACACGTTGAACAAGTTAATTTGTGTCTTATCAAGTCACCTCTACAACAGCATTAATTACACAAGGAATATAGGTAGTTTGAATAAAAATATCTTTAACAGCTTGGAGCTATTGAGACAGGAACACTTCCACGTACATGCACATTAAAGAACTCAAGTGCAACACACAACATTGGCACTAAACGAGGTCGGGGGGGGGGCTTTTTTGTGTGTGTAGTTTTTTTTTTCTCTTTTCTTTTTTTTTTTTTTTTGTTTTAGTTACTTCAAGTAACACAGCTTGCTTCATATAAATAAGTTAAAACATCTATTTTTTTTTCAAGACAAAGCCATTCAGGACAAAGAGATGAACAGAAGCAGATCTACTTATACAGGCGCTATAATGGCAATAAACAGGCTCATGATTAAAAGATGAATTAGGGCAACGAGAACAGGGCTTCTTCACAGAAGGAACACAAGGGGAGTTTCAGAAAGTCACCTTAGTACTGACACTACAGAGAGCTGCCCGGCTACTACTGCTCAGTACTTTGGCTGCTCAGATGCTCAGGGGCGGAAAGCCCCCCCTGCCGCGGCCATACTCATGCTTTTCAGCTTATTATCTTTTTTCCACTTCATCCTCCTGTTTTGGAACCAGATTTTAATTTGTCTCTCGGAGAGGCAAAGGGCATGAGCTATTTCAATCCTTCTTCGGCGGGTCAGGTAGCGGTTGAAGTGGAATTCTTTCTCCAGCTCCAGGGTCTGGTAGCGAGTGTAGGCCGTCCGGGCCCTTTTGCCTTCTGGGCCACCTATGTTGTCTGTAACAAAAAAGTCAGCGGTTTAGCCACCAACTCCTCAGCACCTGGTTCCAAAGTCAGCCAGGGTCCTGAGCTGCGGAGAAGGCTCAACAAGTTCTCCTTCCTCACCCACCCTCCCCAAATTTCCTTCTCCCTTCCTTTCTGGCGAGAAAAACAACGGGATTTGGACTCTGGGAACAACCGACCCACCTGAGGCAGGAACTCTGGGTTTAAAGACAGCTTGGCTTTCCCTCGCCCCCTAGTCTGCTCTTTAGCCCTTTATGAGTTGTCCTAAGTGGGGGCACTGCCCTCCCAGTCTGCCCACCGCCTAGAAACGCACTGAAGCACTGCTTTTTTTTCTCAGTTCCCAAGTGGCCTCTAGGTCACCCTCAGTTAAAGTTCCAGCCGAGCTAGCCGCCTCCTGTTCCAGTGTACGCTTGGGGCGCCCGATTTCTTTTTCTTCCCTTTCCTTCGCTCTCCCTCTTGCCCTCAAACTTCAGAATCCCGCCTGTCCTCGCCTGGCTTATTCCCCCCAAGCCCCTTTTAGGGGGCTCTAATTAGTAACGCTGTTTCCCCAGCGTAGCCCTTCCCATAAATTATCTCCCCTGACAACCCGATTCACAGCCCCTACTGCCATCCCTACCCCTGCATGCCCTACTCCGCTGGCCTGACCCTGAAGCGAGTTCCGAGACACTGGGGTTCCAGACGGAATTTCTTCCTCTTTCAACATTTAAACTTGCTCGGCCACCCCATTTTCCTCCCTCCCCTCTCCCCAGTATCTGTGAATGCAGATCGCTGCTGCTGCTGCTGCTGCTGCTGCAGTAACTGAGAGGAAGTAAAGAGGAAGGCAGGGAAAGGGAAGCCGCAGGGAGAGGCTCTGCGAGCTGGAGAGAGGAGACTAGGAGAGAGACGGGAGAGAGGCTGCAGAGAACAGAGAGTGACCAAGACCCGCGCCCCCACGGACGCGTGGATCAGAAAACGGCTGGCTTTACCGTGACTAATGTGCAGCTTGCGCATCCAGGGGTAGATCTGGGGCTGAGCGGGCGGCGCCGGGCTCGGCTCGCTCTGGGCGCCCGCCTGCTCGCTGCTGGCAGGGGCGTCCTCCTCGGCTGCGGACGCCGTGCCAACCCCCTCTCTGCTGCTGATGTGGGTGCTGCCGGCGTTGGCCGAGGCGCCGCTGGAGTTGCCCAGGGAGTTTTTCCCGCCGTGGTGGCTGTCGCTGCCGGGCGAGGGGGCCACCGCTGAGCAGGGCAGCGGGTCGGGCGGTGGCGAGTGCGTGGACGTGGCCGGCTGGCTGTACCTGGGCTCGGCGGGCGCCGCACTGGCCCCAGCCGCGTAGCTGCGGGCGCGCTCGCCGGAGCCAAAGTGGCCGGAACCCGAACGGCCGACGCTGAGATCCATGCCATTGTAGCCGTAGCCGTACCTGCCGGAGTGCATGCTCGCCGAGTCCCTGAATTGTTCGCTCACGGAACTATGATCTCCATAATTATGCAACTGGTAGTCCGGGCCATTTGGATAGCGACCGCAAAATGAGTTTACAAAATAAGAGCTCATTTGTTTTTTGATATGTGTGCTTGATTTGTGGCTCGCGGTCGTTTGTGCGTCTATAGCACCCTTGCACAATTTATGATGAATTATGGAAATGACTGGGACATGTACTCGGTTCCCTCCTACGTAGGCACCCAAATATGGGGTACGACTTCGAATCACGTGCTTTTGTTGTCCAGTCGTAAATCCTGCCTGATGACCTCTAGAGGTAAACTCGTGCACTAATGGGGGAGTTGGGTGGAGGCAAGAGGGGTGGCGCGCGCGCCCTGGGCGCGTGCCCGCCACCCGCTGCCGCCGTTCAGTCGGACTCGAGCGCCACCCGCTGGAGACTAGGCGCATCGCTTCGCTTCCGACCTCGGGCTGCAAGGGCCGGGGTCGAATTGAGGTTACAGCCCATTATGGCAAAATTATTGCATTTCCCTCGCAGTTCCATTAGGATGTACCAATTGTGAGGCCGTCAGCTGCCGATCGCACGCCCGGCGAGGATACAGAGGATTCGGGGGAGGTGGTGACTTAGAATTATTTACAACAACTTTATTTCCCCGGCTTTGTATCCCCTCTTATTTTTGTGTAGAGGTTGGGGTCGGTTTGCCCGCCCGGCCGGCAGCTGTGAATTTTGAAAACACAGATATCACCTTCGAGGAAGGGAAGACGATTTAGCCAATTGAAGAAATAAATCCTGCCCACAGCAGCAGCCACAATTATGGCTCTGTTTTTGTGAACGCATGAAGGACAGTGCCCCTGCCGCTCTTAAACCACAGGCGTCTATTAAAGACAGCTTTTGTGTAGTGTTTCTCCGAGGCGAGGTCAAATTCCATACACTCGTATAACCAGAATCATTTTTTTCCTCCGTGCAAATATGTTTTTCGTGCCATTAGTTTGCTATCTGATTTGCTTATTTATCCAGCCTGGAAGATCTTCATCCCTGGTCCGGTTCCTCTGATCAGCCCGGCCCCAGGTAGCAGGGTTCTTGGTGAACCCAGAGATTGGGCCCTGATACCCAACGGCCTCCGAGGCTGCTTGGAAGCTGGGATCGGTGGGTAGAGCTATTGGGATCTCGTTTAGACCACTGGGAATAAAATGCGGGAACTAATGGAATCATTTCGTGGCTGTGTCTAGTATCACCGTAGTTATTTTCCTGGGCTCCGAAAGACGAAAGTAAATCACAAATGTAGCTGAGAAGAGAGCAGACTCTCTCTACTAGAGGCCTGGCATCTCAGGCGTCCCTGGCACGTTTGGAAGCCAGGACTCTTGCGGTTCTCATGGTCTTGGGCCCCCTCTTTGGGTCCTGAAAGCTGCGAGGTGGATTGCGTCCGAGCTGTATGAGGCTGGGAGTGGAAATCGGGAGCTGGGAGCCTGCGGGAGCCTAGTCGCTCCCGAAGCTGTAAGCCCAGGTTGGCTTGCCTCGGCTGAGGCTGCTACTCTCCCACTGACGGTTATGCGCCGATAGAGAGATTTGGTTCTGTCGGGGAAGGGGGGAGTTCCTCTTTGTTCCTCAGGCTTCTTGTTTAGGGGCATCCTGAGAGGCTGGGACAGGGCTGGGGCCCAGCTCGTAGACCCTTTCTTTTCAGTAGCCAGAGCCGATTTGGCGATGCCCTTTAGAATTTGATGGCGAGGGACCAAGGCAGAAAAGCCCAAGCACCAAACGGGGCACTGCCTGGGGCTCCTTTTTCCCCCCCACAACCCCGCGTCTGTGGCTCACAGAGCGCAGAGGCGCTAACACAGCAGCAGGGCCAATTCTGGGTGCATCCCGGGCCTCGCAAGCTGGCTTGGGCAGCCTTGGGGAGAAAACCTGTGTGTTTGTGTGTACAGTGCGTCTGTCCCACAGCTGACGTTGGGTGTGTGGGGTTTTGTTTGTTTGTTTTCTGTAATAAGTAAATGCGTAGCCGCTTGCAAAGCTTTGGACGCTTTCCCCTAAGCTGTGGAAGAAGCAGGCTGGAATAAAACTTGGGGAGCAGGCAAGGGCACCAGGGGGCAAAGCCAATAGAGGTTACAACGCTGGCCTGGTCCCTGCCCTGGAGTCTACTCGCCCGCTTTGGCCTCAGAGTCTTCCCCGCTGGCCTGCGTGGAGTTGATGAGTTTATTTTCCTTTTTCCACTTCATGCGCCGATTCTGGAACCAGATCTTGATCTGGCGCTCGGTGAGGCAGAGCGCGTTGGCGATCTCGATGCGGCGCCGCCGAGTCAGGTAGCGGTTGAAGTGGAATTCCTTCTCCAGCTCCAGGGTCTGGTAGCGCGTGTAGGTCTGGCGGCCTCTGCGCCCGTGACTCCCATACACGGCACCTGTGGGCAGAAATGAGGTGTGAATAAGCGAGGCAAAACCTACCCAGCCCGGTGTGCCTCCCAGCCAGCAGTCTCTAAACTGGAAATTATTCTGCTTCACCCCAGCTTCTCACATCACAACCAAGAGAAAGAAAGAAAGAAAGAAAGAAAGAAAGAAAGAAAGAAAGAAAGAAAGAAAGAAAGAAAGAAAGAAAGAAAGAAAGAAAAAAGCCGGCTGGATGGCAAGAATTATTTCATACCAAGCAAGATGTTTTTCACCTAAAAACGACTTGGGTGGGAAGTTATTGATTTTGACAAATGTGGTTTGTAAGAGAACCATTAGACTTGAAGAAATAGCATGGCCATTCTTAATTTGAGGGGCCAAAGTCACTATTTCGAGGGAGTGTAGCAATTATTTGTCTGTGGGTGCAGTGGGGATTCTGGGAGCAGTATGGAAATTGAATGCTTACATTGTGTCTGTGAAAGACGCTATCGAGGCTCCTCAGATCTCAATGTACTTTTGGAAAGTTAAATATGGCCAGCCTTCTCAAATCTTTGCATATTGTTAGCAAGTTATGTGATCCACCTGAAAACACTCCACTGGGGAGAGTTTAAGCTCTAAAGCGACAACACTGTAAGTTGCAAACTTCCCCTTAGGCTCTGTCCCTGCTCCAAAGGGTAAGGGGAGTCTCTGTGTGAGATTGTTGAAAACCTGGGGCAAAGAGAGGGCGCTGTGAGTGAGGTGGTGATGGACTGGCAGTGAGGACTGTGTTGGGCTGTCTGTGTGCCAGAGATACCCAAAGGTGAGACAACTCACTCCCCAAGCCAGGTGTGAGGTTCAGGCAGGGTCTCAGGAGGAGACAGAAGTTGACTAAGAGTTGAAAGTTAAGTAGAAGATAAAAGAGGGAGGCAGGAAGGAGGGAGGGAGAAAGAGAGAGAGAGAATATGAATATGAATATTCTGAGAAGGTGGCCCTTCAAAGCTTTGGTGGAGACACAGAAAGAGGTCAAATGTGGAAATGAGGGCCTCTGCATCTGTCTGCCTGGGCTTCTGGACTTCCAAAGGGCAGAAGAGAGAGGATTGGGGTAGGAACCTGGAGGAGTTTGCCTATGCTACCTTCTAGAGGCCCTCTCTGCTTAGAAACCTGAGGGGGTGGTACCAGGGTGCAGCTGGGCAGGCTTTCTCATCTCAACCAGTTTCTCTCTCTCTCTCTCTCTCTCTCTCTCTCTCTCTCTCTCTCTCTCTCTCTCTCTCTCTCTCTCTCCTGTTGTCCCTTAAGTTACAGGGCTCATATGGCTTGGCAGTGAATCCTTCACCCTCCCCTAAAGTGTCACCTTACAGGGATCTCATGGCCCTGTCTTTCCTCTGGCTGGGCCTGATTGTCCCATGGGAATGTTTGGCTCTCTCTCTCTCTCTCTCTCTCTCTCTCTCTCTCTCTCTCTCTCTCTCTCTCTCTCTCTCTCTCATTCTCTCTCTCTCAAATTAAAAAAAAAAACAACAGAGAGAGAAGGAAATTTTGTTCATTCTTTCCTTCTTCCTTCCTAATCTCTCCTTCCTTCCTTCCTTCCTTCCTTCCTTCCTTCCTTCCTTCCTTCCTTCCTTCCTTCCTTCCTTCCTTCCTTCCTTCCTTGTCTCCCTGCCAGCTTTTCATTCTCCCTACACTCTCTGGAGTGGGGAAGCAGGGAAATGCCTTACCCGCACAGGAATTCATCCGCTGCATCCAGGGGTAAACAGGGCTTGTGTACTTCCGGTCGGTGCCTTCCTCATGGAGGGCTTTGCCCTGCACGCTGCCGTCAGGTTTGTACTGCTGCTCGGGAGAAAAGTGCAGGTAGTCCCCGGGGCCCCTCTGCTTGCTATTGCCCGAGGGTGAGGCGCCACTGAGGTCCTTATCAGAATAGAAACATGAGGCCCCGTACTCGTAGGATGCCCGGTTGCAGGCCAGGACCGAGTTGGACTGTTGGTAGAAACAAGGTGAGGTGTATGTCTTGTCCGGAAGACTCGACGCCCCGTAAGAGGCCGGGAAGGGCCTCAGCGCGTCATAGCCGGCCGGGTAGAGGGGCAGCTGGCCCAAGAAGGAGTCCTGGCCGCTGGGCAGGCTCCCAGGGAAAGTGGGATTCACAAAATAGGAACTCATTTGCGCGCCCCTCTGCAGGACTGTGATTTGTTGTGTATTAGTACATCTGGCTATAACTATTAGTAGTCATCGAACTGGTTTGTTTCTGGATGGCCGAACGCCAAAAGCGACAGCAGCAAATCGCACCAGCTGACGCAGCGGCGGCCAATGGGAAAGAGCGCCGGAGCCCGCTCCCCGGGGACCGCGGCGACCGAGGCAGCAAAGTTACAAACAGCCCCCAGCCCGCCCGCCCGCCGCCCGCCCGGCAGATTAATGGGCACACACAGCCTGCCCGCCCCACTCTCCCCCACACATCCCCAAACGCCAGCGGCGGGCACGACCCGGGCAGAGATGTGCAAATCTCTGCACTAGTGCCCAGGTCAATGAGCAGGCCTGCTCTTTCCTTTTTTTTTTTTTTTTTTTTTTTTGCCTTCATGGGTTTTGCTGGGTTTCCTCCCCAAACAGGAAACCTGACAAGCCCGAGCCAGGGAGGTGGTGACAGGGATGGTTTTGCTTAGTGCCTCCTGTCCCAGTCAGACCCTGGGTCACACCTCCCCTTGTGCTCCCTTAATCATGGGTATGGGTTCTTGAACGGGAGAAGGGGCTCTGAGAAGCCAGGCCTTCCACGCTCTGCTTTTGAACTGTATGCTTTAGGGGTTCCCTGGGCGTCTTATTCCCTCCCATTCCTATTACAGGTTGGGCCTTACTGCCCTAAAGCTGAAAGATCAATCCTCACTGACCAGGCCCAGACCAAAGGCAGGGCCTTCCTACAGCCCCTTCTTCTCAGTACCGCCCTCCATATTTGGTTCTTCTGCAATGGTCCCTGCCTGTGTGGGCTTAAAGCAAACACCTACACCGGCTGTGCACTGCATCCTGTCTTTGAACTTAGAGAAAGGAAAGGCTAAAACTCATGGTTTCCCACAAGAAATGATCTACAGAAGGGTGTTTGTGAGACCGGAGCAGAAAGCCATCCGTGGGGCATGACTCCTCTCACCCAGCCTCAAGCATCACAGGACTCCCTAAGTTACTGGACCTGCTTAGTGCAGCTACGGAAAAACAACCAGATACAGTATTTCCCAGTCTCATTCCAGAAGCAGGAGAGACAAGGGGACCTTGGTTGAGCAGGGCACGGAGTGCAGCTTCTGGAGCCCAAAGCTTCACTCAAAGGATCATTAATGGACTTGGTTTCGAGGTCACACGGAGATGGGCGCGGTCCTGTCGCAAGCATACCCACTTGTCCCCTACCTCCCCACCCTAAACTACTCCTGCTGCTTCAGTATCTCTAAAACCAGATATGTCACCCTGTCACTTGCTCCAGGATCCTGAATTACCTTGACCACCGGCCCAGGCCTGGGGATACAGGACTTGGAAAGCCTGTCTCGGGCTTGCCTGTACGTGAATCAGGGTCATTTTGTTTAAAAAAAAAAAGTGATATCGGTTCGAAGGCACTTTTATGATTGTTTGGGCTAGAATTATCTTTAAAACCCCCCAATTCTGTGGGTGTCTAAGAGATCTAGCTGGGGCTCAGGAGGTTGTGTCTTAGATCTGTTAAACCCTGACCCTTGTGAACTGATGGGGATCGGGATTGGGGGGAGGTGACACTTGGCAGTGGTCCCGTAGGAATCTATTGCAGAGTTCTTTAATCTCTTCCTTGCTTTTCGATCCCCCCCCCACACACACACACCTTTCTCCCCTCAAAAGAGGAAAATTGAAAAAGGACTTGCCTAAGGTCGGCCTCCAGAGAGCCTGTGAAGGCACACCAAAGGAAGGCTGTACCACAGGCCTTGTGTTTAACGTCTTTATCGCTCCAACCCAAGAAAGTTTTTTTTTCCTTTGTATATAAACGAGCTGTTCAGGAGAGGATAAAATTTTACGTTTCTCACAGAGAGGATACAATATGTGGAAAATGAATAACTCAGGAAGAAAAGAAAGGTGAATTTTTTTTTCTTAAAAGCATGTTTGAAGAAAATAAGTTTGAGTTATTGGTTCTTAAACAACAAGCAATCAGATAACAATTATTTCCAGCAATACTGTTGGAAATGAAAGTAGCCATTTCCCAGGTGCTAATTGTTCACATCTATCAGTTCTCTTTCACGCCGCTCTGTCTCACACAGAGTTGGAGCTGATGACAGCTTACCACCATTATTGCTATGGTTTGATCTGAATTTTAGACTTAATTGTCTCAGCCAATAAAAGAATTTGTTTTCTCAGCTAGAAGCCAGAAAATGTATTTCTAGCTTCTGTAAACATTAAGGTGGAAAAAATATTAAGTTGAAATCTTAACATGTAAGCTCAGGCTAGTGTGCATTTAAGTTAGCAGTCAATCTATTTAATCTTCCATATACATGTATATAAACATATATATATATATATATGGAGAGAGAGCGTCCTGACAGAATGGAGAACAGGAACTCCACACCTTCAATAGAGCCTCATCCTGAGATGATGAGAATAATCACCGCAGGACTCTGCTAGGTCACAGCCACACAGAAAACTTACCTTTTATCTTCTCTTCAAAGAGGGTAAGATGGCAGTAGGGTCACACAGTTTTGCCCTTTCCCTGGCTGCCCATTGAGCCCCTCCACTTCTGCCAGCCTGGAGCCTGGCTTGCAGGTGTGTGGGAGGACCCAGAAGGTCCACCTCCATCCAGTCAAATCTCTAGGCCAGAACCCAAAGCACACAGGTGTGGGCCTCTGTCAGTTACCGGCCCTCTCCTGGAGCTGCCTTCCATGCCACAGCCAATCCTCAGGGCCAGCCAGGCCAGCAGGCCTCGGAACTACAAATGGTCTTTCCGATGTCAGAATCCCAAAGCCAAAGCGTTGCCCAACTGGCGTGAGCCCTCAGGACTCCTTTGGGACGCGCAGTTTGGACAGAAGCAGCCATGACCAGCCAGGCGGCCTGTACAACCAGTCTCCATGGTGCTGGGTTAGGGGAGAGGGAAGGACCCGAATCTATTCCAGCGGCTGAGCTTTCTGTCATGGGTAGCCGAAGCAAGGAGATTTCACAGCCAAATAAACCCTTGGAGACTGCCCCTCAGGTCCCCTTTTGTCCCCCCCCCCCTTCCCCTGCTTCTGGGGAATCTGAGGGGCCCGTACAGCAGTCGCGCCAGTCTCAAAGAGGCGGGACGCTGCTGGCGCCGGTCCCGGCGACGGCCACAGCGTGGCAGCAGCGAGCTCCTTGTTCGGTCGCAATAAATAATCCGCCTGCGGCAGCCGCAGTCAGGCAGTCAGCGGCCCTAGGAGGCAAATGCGGCGCTTTATCTGCCCCTGCCCGGGGCGCATCCACAGAGCTGTCCGGAAAACATTCCAAGCATCTACACGTCCTTCTTAATTGTCTGGCCTAGGCCGACATACTATCTTGAGATAGGAAAACAGCAGCAACAACAACCAAAACCCAAATAAACAAAAAAGAACCATAGCCAGGGAACTCGCGACTGATGCTTGGGTAGCTCTGTCTCCCGGGGGCAAATCTAACCTGGTCAGACCGGCTTTCAGGCCCGCCCACCATGGCTGGTGCCACCGTGCCATGCAAAGCCATCGCTAGGCCCGCAGCTCTTAGTGCTGTCTCGCTGCTAGCTGTAGTCCTCTCGCTGGTAGCCGGGGAGGTGGGGGACCGTGGACACCAGCCTGCCACTGTACTTAGGTGGCTTGGGACTGCGACCCTGCTATTGCCCAGACACCATTTTGCAACCTTCCCTCAGAAACCTCAGATGTGCTCCTTCCACTTGCGTCAACACAACAGCCCCCTGCACGGAAACATCACCCCCCTCACCTTAGCACCCAATTAACTCGGTTCTCTCCTCCAACACAGAATTCCACACATACATCCAGCCCCTCTTCCAAGGCTTGAGAAATCACTCTAATCAGAAAACCCGGCAAACGAAGCAGGCAACCATCGGAGAACTCTGAATTAGTAAGTTTTGTTTCTGTATTTGCTTCCTTTCCTACCCCCCACAGGAAAAAACAGTGCCGAAGCTAACAAAACGCCCGTGCTACTCGGCTTTGCTCGCCTCTCCGCCCTCGTTCCCAGGTTGGGAACTACCTCTGGCTATTGGGGAAGTCAGTTGAATCAATTGGGTCACGAATAAAATAATCCCAAACCCCAGAGGCCAGTAGGGAACAGTAGAATGCCAAATGACTTCCTTTGGGGCTTCCCGAGGGTCACTGGGGAATGGAGGGGGGAGGGGGCGAAGACCCAAGCGGTGCTGCGCGGTGCCAAGGCGCTGTGCCACAGAGGGAAGGCTGATCCGCCTTGAGGGAGGAGGGAAAAGGAGTGATTGTAGGTGGTGGCGGTAGTGGGTGAGAATGAGTGACGTGTTTGGACTGTGGTGTGTATTGAGAATGAAAGGACAGTACTGAAGAGGGTGAAAAAAGGCCCCTTTTCAAAGTCGTTCCTGGTGCCCTCTCTCACCACTGTGGTACCTCACCCACCTTTGCCCTGTCTCCTTCACACAGGTCTCACCTTCAGACCGCGGCTCCCAGAAGCTCCTGCCTCTCTGACAGCTGTCGCTTCGGCAGCCCAAGAGACGAATTGTCCTCCTTCCTGGTGCCAGAGGACGCAGGAAATTAGCCAGGTTGCAAGTTGCAAAGCAGCGGCGGCTGCTCCAGGAACAGGACGCGCCCCACCTCCAGGGACAACGGCCGGCCTGGGCCTGGCAGCGGCTTCCCCTCGCTCGCCATCGCTGGACAAAGCGCAGCCCAGGCAGGCTGGCAAGGCAGAGCTCCGAAGCACGCAGGATGGAGCGGAGCAAAAGAATGCGGCTCTATTCTCGCAAGGGAAATTATAAAAAAGTTCATGTTCACGGTTCCTATCCACATGACCGACAGCGGCCAATGGAAGGGCCGAACAACTCATAAAGTTGTATTGCAAAGTTGTAAATTTTCATAAACAACAACGGATTTATGACCCTTTCCCCATCACTAAGAGGAGGCGGCTCTTACACAGACGCCATCTTACCACCGAGTCTGTCCCGATTTGGGGCTGCAGGTTTTTCAGATCCTTTTAGGTCCGATTTTATTAAAAGAGTCCTAAGAAACAGGCCCAACCTAGTCAGGGGATAAGAATGGAGACCTTCGCGGGCCCAGCTCAGGATGCTCTAAGCTACTTCCACCGCCTCTCGCCCCTGGTCTCTCGCCGCTAGCCCCTTCCCCAGCCACAGTCCTTCCTCAGCAACAGGACTTGACTAGGTTGCGCTGCAGGGTTTGAGGCCCATGTCGTCCAAGAATCCCTCAGCTTCAGTGTTGGACCCTGGGGCATCCTCACCCTTACTGAAGGCTAAGTGGGGGTACTGCAGCAGGGACCTTGAATTCCATTTCTTTCCTACCCTGGGACTGTACTCAAGGCGCATGTGGAATCCGGAATCAATTGGAGGGTAGGTAATACCCTTTTAGAGCTCAGTCTACACCTTCAGAGGAAAGTTGAATTTGGAATTCGTTCATGGAATTTATGAAAGTTTGAGAGGCCGTAGATAGAATATATAGCATTAACAAATAGTCTGTTTTCAATGGACCTAAATAGATATTGGTGCACATACAATAGCCAGGCAAAAACCATCTACAAAGAGGAAGGCATATATACAATTATAGTCACAGAAAAACACAGAAACCCACACACACAATTATAGACGTGAGAAATGTTGATACACACGCATGTGTGTGGGAATACATACAACTATAACTATAAGCAAGCACACAGAGAAGTAGAAATGTGCTTAAGCACACATAAAAAAAAAACACGTGAAGAGACATGATAAATTTGTCCATGAATAGCGAAAATTTGGACTCAGGGACAGTGGCTCTGCATTTGTTTCTTGTGTCTCTTTGGCCTATGGCCAGGGCTGGTCCTTCAGCTATGGCCACTTCCCCTTGCCCAAGACCCTCTGGATAAAGCAGTCCGTGTTTCTTTGTCACCAAGCATCTTTATTGTTACATAAAACACAGGTAGCTGGGCTGGGAAGCGTGCCTTCTCTGAACCCCAGGCTGGGGAAGGGGGGGGGGCATGAGGAGACAAGGGAGATGATGGCCCCGGGTGGGTGCTGGACTTCTCCCACCCACTACAGAATTAGTTCAATACAACACACCATGCTACAAAGTCACCCCATTAAAACATCCTCTCCAAGTCAAGACATTCCTTTACAAATGAGCTCCAAGATTATAGAAATGACAACAGCACAAAAAAAAAAAAATCTGGTTCAAATATACAGTATTTGTCCTTGTAGGAAAAGTCAGGGTATACATATTTGACATGGCTGAACAGTAGGACACAAAAGCAAGGGGGAGAGGATAGTGAGTCTGGGAACATCTCCTTAGTCCCACAAAAACAAAACCCGGAGCTATTCCAGAGGGTGGCAGCCAGCTCGGGAATGCTCCCCTCCTGAAGTAGGGGTAATGGCCCTGACCTTGAGGTGTCAAAGCCACAGAAAGAGGGCTTCTAGGTTGCAGCATGTGGTATGCTTTGGAATAAATATATTATTTTTCAATTTAAATAGAAGCCAATGCCCTGGTCCCTGAACCTCATTGCCTTGTCAGTGAAGCCTCGGTGACACCAAAGACTATCAGCTAGAAGCATCAAGGTCCAGCCTGGGAGGGATGGGCACCGAGAAGCAGGCGAGCTAGCCAGCACACAATAGGTAGTTTAGGGCTAGTAGGTAGTATTGATCATGGTTTTGCAGGTATTGGCCAGGGTGGGGGTGGGGTGGGGGCAGGTGCTGGGTGTCTGCCAGTGTTGGGACATGGAGGAGGCTTCTTAGGAGTGGTGGCCCACTGGGGCTGGGCCCATAGGTAGTTTGGGAGGGCCTCTCAAAGAGGCCTGTGCTAGGTAGTATTTTAGCTGTGCCTGCGCACAACACTGGTCCAGGGTTGTGGGTATCTACTGGGTTCCTCAGAGGCAGAGAGGGTCCCCAAGGTGACCTAATTTCCCTGGGAGCTAAAGTAGGTGATTGAATGGAATGAGGGTAGGAACTGACTCCCTCTTTTTTCTTTCCCTTTCTTTTTTTCTCTTTCTTTTCTTTTTTCTTTCTTTCTTTTTTTTTACACTTTATTTCCCCCCATTTTTTTGTAACTAAAATCAATGAGTCTCTTAAAGACGCTTTTCCAACTGTCCTGTGCAGCCAGGGTCCTGTGCCTGGCCCTTTACTCCTCTTCTTCCTCTTCCTCCTCCTCTTCCTCCTCGTCCTCCTCATCGGCCTTGTCAGCAGCTGTGGAAACGGAGGGCACCGCGTCTTCGGGGGCTGCAGTGGGAGCCTGGCTCTCATCTTTATGCTCTTTCTTCCACTTCATGCGCCGATTCTGGAACCAGATCTTGATCTGGCGCTCGGTGAGGCAGAGCGCGTGAGCGATCTCGATGCGGCGGCGCCGCGTCAGGTAGCGGTTGAAGTGGAATTCCTTCTCCAGCTCCAGCGTCTGGTAGCGCGTGTAGGTCTGGCGTCCCCGCTTCCTGTCCGGTCCTAGGAGCAGAAATTTGGACGTATAGATAGACAAAACAGATAAGCAGACTAGAATGTGGACAGAAGAGTGCTTTAGTCAGGCCAGCAGCCCAAGAGCCTGCACCTTCCACCTTGCCCAAATCCAGGTGCAACCCTCGCCACCCTCAATTGAGCTGGGGGAGGGAAATTGTGAGCGGAAGGCCCCAGGGCCAGACAAGCAAGAACGTCTGTGAGAAGCCTTAGGGCAGAATTCCAACTTTACAACTGGCCTTTCCAGCCGGCTACGTTTCCACAATGTCCTGCTTCCCCCTGACAAAGGGAAATTGTAAATATAGAGTGTGGCAAGTGGGGGACTCTGCGCTTTTGCCATTCAAAGGCGAGCCTGGCCGCTCCCCAGCCTTGCTAGTGGGCGACCCTCCTCAGCAGCCCCATCCACAAGACCTTCCTGTGACTTTCCCACCCTCTGTCCCATTGGCTTCAGCCCCGTTCTGGAAATGGCCTCTGGTACAGGGGTGGGTGAGGGATCCCGGAGATCTCAATTCTCCTTGCCTTTGAGAAAGAAAGCCAGGCCGAAAGAAGGGGAGGAGGGGAGAGAGAGCTGGAGTCAAGAAAGAGATAGAGGACAGAAAAGAGGGGGATAGAAAGAAAGACTGAGGAAGAGAAAAAGAGAGGGAAGGGGAGAGGGGGAGAAAGAGAGAGAGAATATGAGAATGAGAATAGCGGAGAAACTTATTGTAAAAATTCCAAGGCAAATGGAGTTAAATAAATTTACGAGGATCGAACCCATTAATTGGGCCATAAAAAGTTTTATGAGCCTCATTTACATACAATGCTACGGGTCTCTCCACGCTATGGCGCCTCAGCTCTAATTAAAACCAGAAAGGCAGCGCCACCGGGACTTGCGGGGCCGCCGGCTGGAAGCCGCCGGGCTGGGCTCTCTCAGCCCCCCGCGCCCTGCTCCCGCCCCTCCGCTCCTCCCGCTCGCCGACCCCGCCGGCCACTGAGCCTACCTGAACTGCGCATCCAGGGATAGATGCGGAAACTGGCCTCGGCCGGGCCGTGCAGCACGCCCTCGTCCGCCTTGTCGCAGGCGCCTTTGGCGAGGTCACTGCAGAGCCCGGGGATGTTTTGGTCGTAGGAGGCGCAGGGCAGGTTGTAGGCGTCGGCTCCCAGGCCATAGCCGGACGCGAAGGGGCTCTGATAGAGGGGGCTGTTGACATTGTATAAGCCCGGCACAGTGGAGGCGAAGGCGCCGGCGCCCGGCCCGTAGCCGCTTCTCTGCGAGTTGGGTGCAAAGGAGCAAGAAGTCGGCTCGGCATTTTGGAAGAGAGAAGCCCCCGCCGTATATTTGCTAAAAAGCGCGTTCACATAATACGAAGAACTCATAATTTTGACCTGTGATTTGTTGTCCGGCAGCTTTCAGTGTCGGTTTTACGAGGTAGCGTGATATATGATAACATTACACCCCCAGATTTACACCAAACCCCATTTTCTTTTGGACGGAGCTCGCCGCGGCACGTGACCGCCCACATGACCGCCTCCGCCAATCTCAGCAGCCCTCACAGGTGGTCCCGCGCCACGGGCCGGCAGCCGCCTAGAATGGAAGGGGAAGAGGCTCACAGACGCGGCCTGCCTGCACCGGGCTGGCCCAGGGCGCCCGACGCAATCAGACCCCTAGGCTGCCCCAGAGCCCCATCCCAGCCGCCGAAGCCTGGAGGCAGAGATCGCCCCCCACCACCTCATACCTATTCCTGAACCCCAGATCCACTGTGTGGATTCCCCCTGTTCGGGCCCTCTCTGAGGGTCCAAAACCCAGGGTCTCTGTAACCTGTCCGCCCAAAGATGGTCTAGAGAGGGAGATCCACTCTTTGCCCACCTCTCTCTATAAGCAGGGAACCTTTAAGACCTGATTTGATGCTCCAGCGCCAACACCGCAGGCGCGGTGTCTCCTCTAGCCGAACGGAGAGACCGCTGCCACAAACTGGAACCATGTGGTTCGAATAAAGTCAATGTCTCTCAGCTTCCTTTCTTTAATCGGCGGCGCACTGTTTATCTGCCCTAAAGGAAGCAGTGAAATATTTATCTATTAATGAGCCTCATTTGCCAACAGATTTACTAACATGGGATTCCCTTTTCTCCTCCCGGACACTGCGGCCCTGGCAGTCTCTCTGCATTTGCTCCTGGGCACCTGGCTGGCTGGCAGCAACTCCAGAGATAGCTCAACACCCGCTTTGTCCTAGCCACAACCCCTAGTTACCCCCTGAGTGACAAAAAACTGGGGCATCCTCATTCAGTTTGGGAGAAATTCGGCTCCACAATTTTTAAAACACATCCGTCATACATTCCTGGCGGCTCTCAGTCAAGCAAGCCCTGGCCTCCCACCGGTAACAGTTTTAGAGCTGGGTTAGAGAGAGGAGAGGTAATCTCAGGACCTGGGTGCTGTAGCTCACTGTGGAGCCCCAGTTCTTTAGGAGACAATAAAAGCGAATAAGGGAGCCCTTTCTAGGGGCCACCCAGATCCCGCGGCTTCACCTTTCTAAGCACTGTGTGCTTGCTAAGCTCAGTCTCATTCTCTCCCAAATAGTAGCCCACCCTGGGGGCTTACCTTGATGGGCTTCAGACCCCCTCCCCCTGCAATGATAGGTCGGGGGAAGGCTCTGCTGCCCAACGCTCTCTGGAGGATATTTGGGTGAACCCTTTCCCTAAACGCCTCATAAACTGCCCAGGCCATGCTGGAAGACTGGCGACCTTTTACTGCTCAGCTCGATTGCACATCATAAACCCGACTTCACAATGCAATTGCCCCGGAAATTCTCCTCTAAATTATAGAGTTTGGTTCCTGGTGCACAAAGCACTTTCTTATCACTTTCAGTGGGTCCAGGCTGCCTCCACCTACCCCACCCCCGTTTACCGCATCCTCTCAGGGGGTCTTGGAAGCACAAAAGACAGAAGGATGTTCAAATCCCGCTGGAACGAACTCCAGCTCCTACCTAGTAAAGGGCTCAGGCTTTGGTGGGGAGGAGGGCAGGTGGGAGCTGGGCTGTCTCCCCTGGAGCATAAGGACCCTAAGGCGGCAATATCCGGGATCCACTTTATGGTGGATCAGGATGGGAAACAGAAGAGCTGAAACAGGAAGGGGGTAGAAATCGAAATAACAGCGTCTTCTAGGAGAGAAATAAAATTCTAAAATAGCTAAAAGAAGATGAAGCAAACCAAAAGAAGGCTGGGAGATCAAAGAGGCGAAATTAGACTGCTTTAGACCAATAAATTGTTCCTGGGGTGACACAGAAGGGCGCACAGTGAAAGGCCAGGCAGGCCGAGGCAACCGGTCTGTCTAGACTCAGGAGACTGGAGCAGTCCAAAGGCACGTGTCTAAAGTGGAACTTCTCTTTAGAAGGAGACCTGACAACCAGAGTTCGGAGTTGGGTTGAACAGGAAAAACAGGACACTAACACACCTAGGAAGGTCATCTGAATTTGGTCTGAAAGGACTAAGAGGGAACGCAAGAGACTCTGTGCTAGTTTGCCAAGGCCAAATAGGTCCCAAATTCTGCTGCTTTCAAGGCCTTGGCACTTCTGGGCCCAAGTCTTCCCTCTGAGCGGAATCCAAGACTCACCAAAAAACTTCACTTCGTTTCTGTGTCTCTTTTCCCTGGGCAGACTTTGAACAAAATCAGACTCTCAACAAGGCCTATTTAATTATATGTTTTCTGGCCGTTGGCTCCCTACTTATTTAATGGAAATGTATCTGTTATGTGTGAAAATATTCACACACTATTTAGCCCAGGCCCTGGAGAAGATGCCGTATAAGCCAGTTTTTAATCTATCTAAATATTTCCCAACGCTTTCCCAGAACTAGCTTTCAAACCTACTGCCAGAGTGTGTTTCCCCCGTTTCCTGTGGCCAGATAGTCCTCGAGGTTGAAATCTAGGTTTAGAATGTAAACCCCAGACCTTTGCAGCAAAACGGGGCCTTCAGGAGAGTCGAGTGGTGCTGAGTTTGGGGGACTTTGAACCTTTCTAGTCTCCTCCCCTGAGAAGATGGTGGGCTTCAGCTATTGGGCTTGGAGACTGTGTCCCGGACTTGGTGAAAGGCGCCTGACTTGGATGCGGCCACCAATTCCTCCCCGAAGCGAATAAATAAGCCCAGTTCCTTGCCGGGTCTTGTCCGGGCGAAGACAGCGACCGGCTGTGAAAAACCTCTCAGCAGCGAAGACCAGAGAGCAGCCTGCCCCGCCGCCAGTCGGCCAAGGGCAAGGGAGGCTGCTGGCCTAGGCAGTTCACCAGGCCTCTGAGCCCCTGGAGGCCTGCACCTACCTGGGGTTCTCTGTGATCCGTGGAGGGAAGCGGCTGCTGCCAACCAGTGACTTCCATTGTTAGAAAATTGGAGCTTTCTATTTGTGTCCACTGCTCAGCAGTAACATAAATAGAGATTTCTCAGGATTAGGATAGGTATCTCTTGGTGCTCTCTCCAAGAAGCTATAAAACCCTTCCTACAATCAGATGCTGTGAAGTAGCGTGAATTACATACGGAAATATAACAAGGATATGTGCCTGTAATACTCACGTGTGTGCAGGAAGATTTTTTTAAAAAGGGAGTAAGAGAGAGAAAGAGAGGGAGACCCAGGAGAGATGTCAGCCAGGATCGAGTCCCTGGTTTTACAGCGTGTTCAGCACGGAGATGCGAGTCATAAACATTTTGTGGGCTTGGCCGAGACTATTACGACCCAAATAAATGCACTGCACAGTCTCTATTCACGGCGCTTCGAAGGGTTAGTTTTCTGTTTGCTCTTGTGTTTTCTTTCCGAAACCATCCTACCCCAGAATCTGATCCTCACACACTGGCCGCCTTGCTCTGAAGCTGGGGACATCTCGCATTAAAAGTAGCCTGGGAATGAATGGTGATTTTTTTTTTTTCTTCTCTTCAACCGGCGACGCCAGAGTAGCCTTGGCCTTTCAATGCCAAAGAAATACCACGGCCTAAGAAGCAAGAACGACTTCAACCATATGAATGCGTTCTGAAGCTAGAGTGTTATTGTACTTATTTAAACGTATGGATCATTTATTTTCGAACAACCTAACAGTTCCTAGACTATGCCCCAAGTTACCCCAGCGTGGCCAAGTTGCCCGAAGATCTACACAAGACAGCCACCAAGTATGAGTTTATAACCAATTTTCAGCCGCCTAATTTTAAGGTCAGGTATTCAAACCGACCAAGTCCCCCGACGTCGTTCTCTCTCTCTCTCTCTCTCTCTCTCTCTCTCTCTCTCTCTCTCTCCCTCTCTCTCTCCCCATACTGGTGGTGGCTAGCTAGGCCTGGTACCCCCCGCCCGACCCTGAACCAGGTTTGGGGACCTCACGGGTCGGCGGAACCCGTGGCCACAGGGTGCGCTCTCTGTGGGTTCATCTGGTCCTGGGGCCGTAGGTGTTCATTCCCTTGCTCTTCGATCGTGAACGACCCGTCCCCCGTGCGCCTCGCTGTCCCTAGATCTCTGCTGGGATGAGGACTGTGACCCTGAAATGGAACTGGTGTTCTCAGCCACAGCCCCGCACCTTCGGCATCGCTGCTGCCACGCAAAACAGCGGCCTCGGAATGGGGCCGGGGAGGAGCGAGCGCCGAAGGTCAGGCAAGCCCCGGCGCATGCTGTGTCCCCTGGAGGCTTTCAGGCTGGCATGAGCAGCAGGGAAAATATACGACTGCTGCTCACACAAATCCCATTCCAGAACGGCTCGCTTCAAGTCGACATTTTAGGAGCTTCCTAGGTCTCGGCGGCCGGAGATGGCGGCGAGAAAGCCTCTTGCGTGGAGCCACACTGCCATCTCCTGGACTTTTCTTGGCACTGCAGCCGCAGCTGCTCTGGCCCGCGTGAACTTCGGCAACGCCTGTGACCCCACCAGCGTTCCACTCCCATGGGCGGAGCGAGGGCCCTGTCCCTGGGGAATCCTTGGGGAGCCAGGAACCTACGCTGCCGAGGGGGTAATACCCATAAAAGAGGGCTGTTTCCGCAGTCTCTTTATCGGAGGCAGACAGAGCAAACAAATGAAAGGGTTTTGGTGGGATACCCTAATTGGAGCTGGACAGTTGTAAACTCATTAAGAGCCGAATTCCAGACAGTTTGCAGACCTTCCTTTATGGCACACCCTTACTGCATAAGCTTTGAAGTCCTTTCTGTCTGCAACAACAGAGGGCGTGCCAACCTGGCGGCGCATTGGGGGTGGGGGCTAAGGAGAAGCCCCATCCACCCTCACCCTGGTCCCCCTTTCCCGGCTTAGAAGACAGTCAACATTGCAGAGAGATGGGGGTGCGAAGGGAAAGAATTGGGGGGTGTGAGGCGAGGCAGAATCCTCTGGCTACATCTGGAAGGCGCTTGGGCCTCCGAAGGCAGTCGTTCCCCCTACGCAGCCCTTTACACCCCATAAAGGGTAACAGCCCTCATTTTCTTTTATGGTGCTTCGGGGCTTGTCGGTTGCTAAGGCCTGCTTCTGTGGGGACTCCGGAGGTGGCTTAGCAGTGTAGGATACTGAGCCCCTACCCCCAACCCACCTCCGGCCAGGTTGGCAGGACCCAGTGGGGCACAAGGGTATGGCTTTTCTGAAAAACCCTGTTTGAAGCAGCAGCCTCGTTGCCGAGGACATGTGGCTCCTGCCTGCCTCCTGAGAGTCTTCTCGCTCCGCTCCTTGACTTCCAGCCCTCAACTCGACCACCCTACTTCCAAAGGCTTCAGTCCTTTTTTTGTGAGTCCAGGGTTGGGGAATATTTTTGGAGGCAGCCAAAATGAAAGGGTGGACTTTCCACCGCTGCTGCCCAGCGAGGCCCAGCTTTCTGATGCTTCTCTGGTCGCCTGGCAAATAGATCCGAGTCTATTTGCTCCGCCGCTGGGCTTCCCAGCTTTCCGCCTCTGCTTCCTAGCTACCAGCAACCATCTGAGTCGGGAGTGCTTAGGCCTGGCCCAACTACCGCTGGTTCCAGTGAGAGAGACCGAATTAGGGCTTTATCAGTCTCACCTCAGCCCTCCCCCGAAAATATACCTAGAAAAAGAAGGTGCAAAGAGCAGAGCCGCACAACGTAAAAGAATCAATATATTTTATTTGGCAAAAGTTAAATATCTCGACACAACAATTTGGTCAGTAGGCCTTGAGGTAACTATTGCAAAATATACAGTGTATGTTCAATCCGATGGGAACCCCAAATTCACCAAGGATACAAATCTACAGTAGCCCAAGAGCAGTTTCATGGTGTATAATTTATTATCAATAAAATTAACTCCATTACAACAAGCACTCACTTTCTCCCAATTAAAATTAAGCGTAAACCCATAGGTAGTAACCCTCTGCACACACGTATAGCTCCGAATTTCCTCACTTTTCCTCTGGTGCAAAAACAATATTCAAGCTTTCTGATTATGAATATTTCTTTAATATGGAGATTCTATATACATTGGACAAAACTGGAGTCTAGAACGTAAAGATGAAGAAACCCACATTTCAAAAGTAGATACATCATGAATCTATGCATCCCGGAGAACTCTCTCCCTTTTCTTTCCAAATCTGATTTCACTGGGAAATCCTTACAGCTAGTTTACAATCAATCGTAGGTTAACAGTCTAGTTACACAGAAGACGTATTCCACTACAGAGCTATACTCTATGCCACAGCTTCTCTCCCCCCATAAACAACCTGAGTTCAAATTGAATTCTAGCTTCCACAATCACAATGGGTACTTCACCCAGCACAGAAGTTTGAGTCACAAAACATAATTACCACAATAAAACACAGTGTTCAAGTATTTTGGCAGAATGATCTGCCACACGAAGAGCAAATTAAATTAGCTACAGAGACTAGAAACTATACAGCCAGTCATCAACAGTTGTGCATTATATAAAAAGGTAGTTTTCTTTCCGTTTGCTTAAAGTCAGAAGCAGGTAGATTTTTTTTAAATATATATATATACAAGCTAGCACATACAGCCAACAGCGCTAATGCCCTCCCTTGTGTGTGTGTGCCTTCTAAAAAAATGGAAAGCTTACAATACCCAGTGCCTCCTCCATTAAAGCCGCAGGCCTAGGAGCCAGCCTGAGCGCGGACTGCCAGTGGGGAGATGAGGCCTGGGATTTAGAGCTCCTTTGTGCGGGTGGTGCAGACTGGGTTTGGAGGAGAGGAGACAGAGGGAGACAGTCCTTTCTTTTTCTTTCTAGCTTGCTCTCTTTCTTTTTAAACGAGCCCCTAAAAGGCTCACTCGTCTTTTGCCCGGTCCTTGTTGATTTTCTTCATTTTCATCCTGCGGTTCTGGAACCAGATCTTGACCTGCCTTTCGGTGAGGTTGAGCAGCCGGGCCACCTCGTACCTGCGGTCCCTTGTGAGGTACATGTTGAACAGAAACTCCTTCTCCAGTTCCAGCGTCTGGTGTTTTGTGTAGGGGCATCGCTTCTTCCGAGTGGAGCGAGCATGTAGCCAGTTGGCAGCCGGGTTATCTGCGGAGGGAGAGAGACACTGGGTTTAGAAGGAGCATCCCGGTTGGGTCTGAAGGAGCCTCTTGGGGGTCTCTGGCCGAAGTGCAGGATGCCGCTGAATTGGTTAGAGAAAACATAATGAAGCCCTGGCAGACAGACCCACGGAGGGTCACTTACAACAGCGCCGAGAAAGTCTCAGCTCCCCCTCCCATCTCCACCCTCCTTTCTCCTCTCTTCTCCCGTCCCCTCTTCTTCTTCCCCCCACAGTCTGCATATTGTGAAAGGATGAAATTTGGAAACCATTTTTTTTTTTTTGCCAGCAAAGAAAAGAGCAGGCTGCCCTGAGTTCTTGTGGCAAGCTTAACCACCTCTCTTTCCCTCTCTCATTCCCTCTCTTTCTCTCTCTCTCCAACTGTCTTCCTTTCCCAGCTTCCTTGCAACTGTCCCACTCTTTATTTGACCTTCCCGGAAGGCGGTGGGAACTACGCGGAAGGCAGGATGCCCCAGGGCCTTTGATCACATCTCCACTTTATTTGAATAAATCTGGCAAAGGGACCCTCGTGGCTCTAAAGCCCGCATCCTCATCTTGGGCAGGATTTCCGCCGCCACCGGCCGAAAGCAAGAAATGGAGGGAATCAGAGGTCTCCCCAAACGTCCCGGGTCAGATTGCCCGGCTGACGTTGCTGCCACAGTTTGTGAACAATCAAGCCGCACAAAAGACTTCTCTGCGCTGCTTTCGAAGAACCGCCCAAAGTCTGTCTGTCCTAGGCCAGGGCAGCTTAGAAGAGGGGCGGCGGGTCTCCGCTCTACTCGCACGGCCGCCCCGCCCCCTCACTGCAGCAGCCTCCTCCCTTTCCCCTAGCCGGCCCGGGTGCTCCACACAGTTCTCTGGACTTGGGGCCCCTATCAGAGGTGTTCCAAACACCAACTTCTGGTTCTCGGGCCCTAGATCCAGAGGCACCCATCGAGGACGAAGGCAGGTTCGAGAGAAAGCTGACGCGCTGGTAGATCCTGGTGGCCTGCGTGGAGGCAGCGGCCGGTTTGCAGGAAGGAGACACTTACTGGGATCGATGGGGGGCTTGTCTCCGCCGCTCTCATTCTCGGCATTGTTTTCGGAGAAGGCGCCTTCGCTGGGTTGTTTTTCTCTATCAACTGGAGGAGAACCACAAGCATAGTCAGTCAGGGACAAAGTGTGAGTGTCAAGCGTGGGACAGTCACCCCTTCTGGCCGAGAGCGGTTCAGGTTTAATGCCATAAGGCCGGCTGGAGGGTAAGCCCGCGAAGGAGAGCGCACCGGGCGTGGGTTCCAGCCAGGAGCGCATATACCTGCCGTCCGGCGCCGCCGCCGCCACGGGCGCCTGGGGGTGCACGTAGGGGTGGTGGTGGTGGTGATACACCGCAGCAGGCACCGCATTGGCGCCCGCCGCGTGCACTGGGTTCCACGAGGCACCAAACACCGCCGCCTTGGACTGGAAGCTGCAAGGGCTGAAGTCAGGGTGTTCGGCCAGCGCTGCCGCCTGCCTTGGGGGTTGACCCAGGGTCCCTGGAGCGTAGCGTCCCGCACCCAGCTCGTCGGCAGCGTCGGCGCCCAGCAGGAAGGAGTCCACATAGTAGTTGCCCAGGGCCCCGGTGGTGGCCATTGCAGTAGCCCGCGCCTGGCCGGCCCAGCCCGACCCGCCGAAATTATGAAACTGCAGATTTCATGTAACAACTTGGTGGCACCAGGGGGGGGTGAAGTACAGTCACCTAATAAGTTGCCGGCGCCCGCGCCCCCATTGGCCACGCGCGTCACGTGTCCGCCCGGCAGAACAATAACGCGTAAATCACTCCGCACGCTATTAATGGCCCGGTGTTTTGCAGTCATAATTTTTATAGCAAAAGCCATATGTTTTTATGCAAAGGGATCGCGCAGCTCCACGATCTGGTTTGTTTTAATTGTGGCCAACGAAGATTAAAAGATCAAATCTGGCCTTGCCTCTGTACTCTCCCTTGCCACCCCCACCCCAACACACACACATACCAGACACACACACACTTCTTAAGCGGACTATTTTATATCACAATTAATCACGCCATCAGGAAGGCGCGGGTCCCGCGTGTGAGCACGGCCAGCAGAGCCCCTCACATAAAATTAGACAATAATTGAAGCCATAAAAAAGCAGCCAAATCGCATTCTCACTCCACTGTATTTAAATCTATATTTATGATATTTCATAAGGAGTTATTGTTTCGGAAGCCACACAGGCTGGTGGAAAGTCAGGAGCGACCAACAGATTCGTTTGCCTCGCTGCGGCTCCCTGTAAAAATTTATGAGGACTTGGAAAGGTTAAATTAGACTGTTGTGTTTGGTTGGTGAATACCCTGTAAATAATCCTTGCAGTCCTCAGAGATGTGAGCCCCCCGCCCGCGCGCGCCCCCAGGGCCGGCCTCGAAAAGTCAAATACAAGGCTCTCTCCACCTCAAACAGAGTGACCACCGCCCCTGTCGCGACGCACCGTCGATGATACAACCACCTAAAATGGGCTACCGACCCTAGTCAGACTGGAAAGCCAGCCAGGCGCTTGCACATCGGCCAGATCACCCTTGCTCCACAGGGAAGGCCCACAGAGCAACCGCCAAGGAGAGAACTGCCAGCAACCCTCAAGGGTTTGTGTCACAAACGCCCTGATTGTGTCACAAGCGCCCTGGCCCACATCTTTGAGCACAAACTGCCCAGCGAATTTTATTCCTTAGCCAGCGGGTTCTAAGCTCCATCATCTGTATGCCTAGTCCCTCTCCCCAGACTGGAGATGGGGAAAATCGCCAGTCAACATCAAGAGGTGTTTGTCTTGCTGAGGGGTCACCTCGCCTAAAAGAGTGGCCATTTCTGGGCCCTGTATGAACCGCTCTGGTATCCTTCCCTCCTCTGTTTTTTCTTCCTATTCCTCTATCACCCCACTTTCCTTCCCTCCCATTCCCCTTTTCCTTCTTTTGTTACTCCCCTCCCTCCCTTCACCCCTTTCTCCCTATCTCCAGCACCCCTGCCTTGGTTATCCTTGAAACAGAACAACAGAGATCCCATAGTCAAAACTAGCCGACTACCGCTCAAGTCCAGTGCTACAAATTAACCCGGGAGGAACACTGAACATTGACTTTAATCTCATCCTTTGGTCAAATGGAGGATGTTATTTTTCACCCCTTAGAATCTTTGGGAATGAGAGAAAAAAAAGTGAGAAGGCCACAGCCACTGTTGTTAATGGGAGGGGCGGTGGCCCCATCCCAGTCTGGAACACAAAGCAACAGCTCTTAGAAACTGTGTAATTAAATTCACGTGTGAATTCTGTGCCTTCCAAGAGTGTGTTTCTCATTACTTCACTATCCACAAAACTGCTGGCCCGAGATATTTCCATCTTTGTTTTTGCTTTCTTCCTCAGAAATAGTTCAAGGAAACACTTTCCAACACTCTGACAGATTCCTGTCTCAGGAGACAGAAATTCCCCCCAAATATTAGTCTCTCCACCAGAGAGGGGCTGGGAAGCTCCTGGGATCCATACCCCACTTGTTTGCTTGTCACAGAAAGAAGAAAGTGGTCAGCACCAGGAACTGGATGTGGCCTGTCATGACTGCCTCAGTCCCCTCCCCCTAATATTTTTCCTTTCCCTGCAAATTCCTCCAAGACACACACACCTCCAACACAACCCAAGGTGTTCTAAATATCCGGTAGTCCTCTGAGGTTCAGGTTCTCATTAAAGCAATAACCCAGGCGTATAAGAACTCTGCTCTTAACTGTAAATGGTAGAGTATTCCTGGCTGACTCTCTCATTTTTTTGTATTCAGAGAAGATATGTATCATCACCATCATCATTAATATCATTATTTATTAATTTAAAATACTTTTAAAACTTTAATCTCAAAATAGAAAAATTACAAAGAAGTAGGTAATGAGTATTAAGCAGCTGGTTACATGTGGCCCGAAGGGGAAAAAATTCATAAAAGATGTTGTCCTTGTGAGTCTAGAAACTTGATCCTAAAGTACACAGGTTTTTATTTCTGCTTTCTTTTGGATGTGTACCGAGTTGTATACACATCTAGAAATAATAAATGGATGCAATCACACAACACCTCATGCTCAACTGAGAATCTTCCAAAAACGTTGGTCTTTGAAATAAACCCAATACCCGGATGCAGAAAATGGCAGAGAAGAGTTGGAGGGAGCCTGGTGTACTGGTCACTCAGATAACAGGTTGTTGACTGAGCAAGGAAAACAATTCCCGGGCATTAGCCTGGGCCGGGAAGGGAAGCAGAGTTCTGCGGTTTAGGGCAGTGCCTATGTTGTTGGCGGTGGGGAGAGGGTGGTTTGCTTTCAGGTTTCTGTATTAAGAGTCGTTAGGCTGGTTTTCTTAGATTACAATTTAGTACCAGTACCCCAGTTTGTGCCCTCCCTGTTCTTGAATTTGGGATTGTTTTCACTCATTTAAAATATATTGGACCTGGGAAGGTCTCCCTTCCCAAACCCTCAGTTGCACAAGGCAGGACATTTTCTGAATCTAAAATGGCTAGCAAGCCAGCGAGCAGTCAAGCCTTGGACCCGGTGAGGCTCTCTCATCACGGTCAAAGCCCGAGTTAGGACCCGTAAAGCTGGCAGAGTCGCGTCAGAAGCTGCCTGCTGAAGCGTTCTCAGTAGTCGGGCGCCACAGAACCTAGGCAGGAATTCAGCCCTGATTCCAACTTCCGAACCAATGGAGCTGGCAAAGGGTTTCTTGCCCTCGATGTGGGCACACAAAGACGCCGCGGGTGCCCCCTCACCGGATCTCTCCGGCAGCCGCTAACGCAAGGCCGCCGCCATCCGGTCGTGATCGTAACCGAGGCCTTGTCTGCGCAGAGGCCCACCAGGCCAGAAAACACGGACCTGAACAGCTTCCCTTATGCACACCTTAGCACATTCAAAACTGTGTACCGAGGGGGGGGAAATGAAACCTCGAAGCTTTCTCTAAGCCAGCCCTTTACCCTCCGGAAGAACGATTTGGAATGGAAGCGGAGAGACAGATTTGGACAGAAAGATGGAAGATGCAAGAAAAAGAAAAAAAAAAAAAGGAAGGAGTAAGGGAAAGGGAAAAAAATAAAGAAAGAAGAAAGAAAAGAGGATAGAAAATACGTAAAAGAAACAGCGGCAACTGAGAGTAGAGGGCGCCCTTGCAGAGGAAGGGTAAGCAACAAGGCCAGGATACCAGCCCCGGGCTGTCCTGACTCTCCGGTCTCTGGCTGGGTCTCTACTGGCGAAGGACCTTTGCCTCTGCTCGTAGCGGGATTACAGTGCCGAGCATGTGTTCCAGCCCAGCCTTGCAGGAAAATGACAGAGCCCCACACAGGCACGGATATGGAAAGCTCAGACAGCAAAGGAGCGCCCCTGACCTTGAATGGCCCGGGGCCCAGAATTCTTACCACGCCCCCGGCGTCCAAGAATCAGCCGCTAACCTGACTGTACCTGCTCCGGGCCAGGTGCCGGGCGGCGACAGTGAGGCGGGCTGGGTGGCACAGCGCTGAGGAAGACCCGAAGCTCCTCCTGCACATGGGGATCTGAGGTTGCCACCGCAGGCCTGGTACGATTAGGCCTTGATGGCCCGCCTAGCCATCCTGGGCTGCTCAGGACAGATGCTTTCAACTGAAGTAATGAAGGCAGTGTCGTGCTGTCGAGAGAAAGGTGGATCCCAACAACAGGAAACTACCTAAATCACCGACCAGTTCTGATGCTGCGGGCGTAGGGTTACCTCGCCCCTCGCCGCCTCCGCTGCCGCCACTGTCGCCGCCAAGGAAAGAGCCCTGCGACTGTGCCCAGTCGAGCCCTCCTCCGCAACCTGTACCAGACACCACCCTAACCCGATGGTGAATGAAGAGGGCTCTGGGCTCGGGAAAGGTACGCCTAGGAGAAGGAGAGAGTGAAAAGGAGGCGGGGGGGGGGACGAGAAAGAGGGAGGAAATAAAAAGGAAGGGGGAAAAAACCTAGAAGAGGAGGGGAGACCCAGCGGTGTGAGGCGGGTTCCCCAGATTCTGCAGCTTTGCCAAACAGAACCTCCCTGGACGACCAGAAAAGCAGGGGACAGCAACGAGCAGGGTCCTGTGGCTGGCCGCGGCCTCTTCTACTCACTCCCCGCAGCCGCTCGCTCTCCCCCTCTTCTCCCTCCTAGGCGCCCGCCCGCTGAGGCGCGCGCTCCCGCGACCCTTCCCCCACCTAGTGTCGCCCCCCCCCTCCTGCGAGCAGGAAACGCGTGGCCTAGCGGAGGACCGCCAGGTGGGGGAGGCCGGGCAGGGGGAGGGGGTGACCCTGGACAGCTCGGCCCAGGTCCACTTAACCGCTGTTGCAGGCACTAGTGGTGCTCCGTGAGTGGACCCTCCTCCGCGGATTTCGGGCGTGGGCTCTTCTGGGACCTGGATACCCGCAAAATAACTGGCCTCTGCGAGCCTCTCCGGGGCTCCCTAAAGAAATCCTGTTTAGCTTCCTCTGTCTATGCCGCTCTCCTCTCAACTGAAACCACTGGTCCAAGACAGCCACAATCCAGATATACTAGCAAGTCATAAAACTGAACAAAAGCCGACAAACCTTAAGGCACCAGGGCTATAGGGCCCAGACAAATTACGACCGTCTAGGTAATATTTAAATAGATGCCTAAAGTAATTGCAGGGGGCTCGGGCTAGCCCTCCTGTTGTAAAAGTGGTGGACAGGATAAAATGGAAGGTGAAGATAAGAAGTCAAAAAAGAGGTGAAATTAAAAAGCTTCATTCCACAGCTTTTATTCTATAAGAACATAAACATCATCTTTTTCCACGCACAGCAGCAATACAATATTAATTTATTCTGATTTAAGATTTTGAAGTAAATAAAGCTAGAACTAACATTTATAATAACGATAGAATGCATTTGCTTAAACAAGATTGGCAATTTTTCATAATAATAGACATTTATACAGATTTTTATTTATAGGTTTTTTTTTTCTTTTCTGCACCTACAGGTTTGACCCTTTTATGCATGTAACTTCACAGTATAAAGGAAATCCAAACAATATCTCCCTTCTCTCATTTTTATTTCTGCTTGCCCCAGCCCACCTAGGCTTCCATGAATTTCAGAAAGCCTACAAAATAAAAAACAAAAACAAAAAGTGAATTAAAGCAAAAAAAAAAAAACCCTCCATTAAATAGGGAGAATTGTGGTGTGCTTTTCTTGTGTTACCAATTGGTAACAGTTTTAATGATGAAAACCCACCAGTTCCACATGTATAAACAAACCTGCATTATTTATCAACAGCAGGGATATGGAAATTCAAAGGTGAATGAAGGATTTTAGCCAGGCAAGCAAGACCTTAGGCAAACGGGAAGAGAGGTTTCCTTCTCTTGCCCATTTTAATTTTCATTTAAAGCTGGGAGATCTTACAGAAGAAGGAAAAATTAATCTTACTGATTATTTCTTTTTCACTTTTTCAACCAGCCAGGTCAAGCCCTTTAGCTATGTCCATGCTTCCATACTCTGCTCTTGGCCAAGGAAGAAAAGAAGAAAGAAAAGAGAAACCAGGCCTGGACTCCCTGATTAAACACAGCCCAGCACGCCAGGCTGGCGAACCCGGTGGCGGCTCCTTGCACCATTGACCTCAGGCCAGACACCTCAGCGCCGACAATGGGACTTAGGGCTTCCGGCTAAGTTTACCCAGGGCTGGGCAGGAAACCAGATCCGCGGAGGAGTACTGGGGCCCTTTCCTAGCAGTGGGTCCCAGAGGCAGCAAGCCCAGACCATTCAGGACTTGACACTGAGAAAGATCTCAACCTCTATAGAATTTTAGCGATATGGCTTTTTCCCCCAGAAAACAAGTAAACAAACACCAAGCAAACAGACAAAGAAACAAACAAACAAAAAAAGCCAGAACAAACCAGCCCTGCACAGACGAAACGGCCTGGGAGACGGCGAGTGTGGGAGGGAGAAAGAAGCTCCGGCACAGGTGCGAGTTCTGGGGCAGAGGCTGGAGGCAGAGGATGGGTCCAGGCGCTCAGGAAGCGAAAAAGACGTTGTCTGGAAGTTTCATCAGGAAAAATTAAAGTTGGCTGTGAGCTCCCGGATTCGGTTTTCTCGGTTCATTTTCTTCAGTTTCATCCTGCGATTCTGAAACCAGATTTTCACTTGTCTGTCCGTGAGGTGGACGCTACGGCTGATCTCTAGGCGCCGCTCTCGAGTAAGGTACATGTTGAATAGAAACTCCTTCTCCAGCTCCAGCGTCTGGTGCTTCGTGTAAGGGCAGCGTTTCTTCCGGCCGCTCTTTGCTGTGAGCCAGTTGGCTGCATTTTCGCCTTTGGAACTGCCTGGAGTTTAAGAGAATACAGAGGGGAAGGTTAAGTCGAGGCCACTCGGGCTGTATGAGGGGGGTGAATTCCGGGTCTTTCCCATTTAGTGGGATGCCCGAAGTCATAGAGAGAGGGTTATGCCCTCCCTCCTTTTGCAAGAAATCCCTCCAAAAAGGCATGACAAAATCGGCCTCAAATCCACACCCGGTCCTCCCAATTTACATTTTCCTCTACTTTTTTCCAGGCACCTGTTTTAGCACCACGCCGCGGGGCGCTGAGAGAATGAAAGGCCGGAGGAGGCGAGGCCGTACATCTTGAACTTAACGCCTTTCTCTGCCTCTCACCCAGGGGCAGGGAAGCATTTCCTGCCGGCCCCCAAGCTGGGGTAAGGGAATGCTTCTTTGGACGAGAGGCTGGCAGCTCCACTGGCTTACTCTAGCCTCCTAGATCGCCCCAGGCTAGAGGAGAAGGGCATAGTTGGGCCAATGGGGAAGTTCCAAAATACCGATTCTGGGGTCAAGGGCTTGGGTTTGGCTCCTGCCCCTCCAAGTAACCGAAGTGTGAAGCCCGGCAGCACCAGATTCCAGGAGAAGGGGAATGGCCATTCCTAGGTTTTCAGCTCTGGGCCCAAGCGTTCCGGCCGAATTTGTCTTTTCTTTTTTCTTACAACCAGGACTCCCGCCCCTCCAGAAACTTTGAAAAACGCATGGGGGATCGTAAACTCGAACTTCGCCGGTTAATGGGCTTATTTATTGGCTCTGGCGGCTGCTTATTTTGGATGCCTTACAAACATCCGTGCTATCTGCAACCGAGCCACTTTTCCTCCCTGCCCCTCCCCCCCGCGTGGGCCGCGATGAGCAGGCTGGGCTAGGGACCAGGGCTTGGGGGTACTCAGGGCCACGAGAAAGTGCAAGCACGGGAGGAGGGCTGCTCGCTGGTGTTCTCATCCCCCAAGTCTGGGTGAGAAGGGGCCAGAGCTGAGGACGTCTTGGTGTGGGGCCCTAAGCCGGACGTGGATTTTTACAGCATCCCCACGCCCAAATATTAAAAACAAGTTCAGAAGGTCAGCCTGCCGTCAGCTTGGGCCAAGGCCTACGGCTGCCGCGCGGGCTCCTGGTCCTCTGCTCCTTCCTTGTGGGTCTGTCTGTCTGTCTGCCCGTCTGATTTGAGCCCTCGGTTGAGCTCTGCTTACCCAGGGAGTCCTTCTCCGGCGAGGCTTTACTGTTTTCGGAAGGGGCTGGGGACAGCTCCTCAGCCGCCGAGGATGACGCGTGTGCCTCCTCGTCGCCCTGCGAGCCGCCGCCACCGGCGCAAACCAGCGTGGGTGGTGGCGTGGAGTCTAGGACTCGCTCCTTCCCGGCTGCCTCGGTCGAGCCAGAGGCCAGTGCGGGCGGTGGGTCGAAGCCGCGCCCCGGGGGCTGCGCAGGAAAGGGACTAGCGAGCTGCTGCGTGCCGCCGCCGCCACTGCCAAAGCCCTTGGCCGTGCCGTAGGCCTGCGACAGGCGGAAGTAGCCGGGTACTGGCACTCCGCTGGAGGCGCCCAGGGCGCAGCCGTCGGGCGGCGGGCCCCGCGGGAAAGGGGCCAGATCAGCGGCGGCCGAGCCCTTGGGGCATTTGTCAGCAGCATCGTAGAGGCAGTAGGAGCTCTCTTCTTTGATGTTCTGCGCAAAAGAACACGAAGTGGCTTGTGGCGGGGGTTGAGGTGGCTGCGGCGGGGGCGGCGGCTGCTGCTGCTGCTGCTGCTGGGGTTGTGGCTGCGGTGGCGGCGGCCCGTCGGGCGGCTCCATCCGGCAGGAGCGGGGCGCATCCAGCCACAGGTCTAGGGGCGCGGGCGCGTAGCCATGCGTCCCAGGACCCAGGCCCCCGCTGCCACCACCGCCACCGCCTCCGGGCGACGGCGCTTCATTACGCTTGCTGCCCAGCGCGGGGAAGAGCCCGCAGCTTTGCAGCCCGTAGGGCAGGTCGCTGGCAGGCGGCAGGTAGACCCCACCGTGGGCGTAGTAGCCACCTCCACCGCCCCCCGCGCTACTGCCACCACCACCAGCCTCGCCTCTGCCTGAGCTGATGAGCGAGTCGACCAAAAAAGAGTTCGCGGCAGGGCTCTCCGAGCATGACATTGTTGTGGGATAATTTGGCGAAGGGAGCAGATAGCCCTTTCTGGCTGACATTTCTTGTGCAAAACATGCTGAATACGATTAGCAATCCCCCCGCACCGCGGCGGGCGCTTGCAGCCAATCCCGAGCCAGAGTTTCCACGCGACCACTCCCAGTTTGGTTTCGTAGGCGCGGGGCCCGCTCTCTGAGGGCGCCCTCGGAGCCCGCGATTGATATAAATATGTAATCTGTATTGATGGGCCAGAAGACGCACGCCTGACACCTATGGCCCAAAGGCCGGAACTGTGGGGGCTGCCTCAAAGTGGAGGTTGGGGGACCTGGCTCTTGAACCTGTACCCCCCCCCATGCAAGGGACTATTTGGAAGCGCCCTTGGGCCCTGCGCTGTTAACAAGTGGGGTGTTTATGATGTGCACCCCAGCCAACCTTGGGTGCTCCCATGTCTGCTATGGAGTGGCCATGAGTCCCCGTCGCCTTGATCATTTAAACGGGCCCTGTAGCAGGCTAGCTATCCTATACATTTCTGGGCCTGGATCTGGCCTCAATTCTTAAAATTGGCTTCCCAAAGTGGCTGGTAAAAAAGTCGTACTAAGGCTGTCAAGACCTTTGGACAGTCCAGAACCTACAGTAAACCAGTGCGGCCTCAAACATCTCACAAAGAATGAATATTGTCCAAAATCCATCGGCCGATGCACTGTCTTACACCATCCTCTGGTCAGTGAAGGTTTTTCTCCTTCACTGTGCTCAATCGGTTCACACTCTCTACTCCTGTCATCCAACCTTGCACAGCTGCCTTAGTGAGGTGAAAACCAATAGACTGGCAAGAGACCACCACCACCACCACTATCACCCCCGACCTCCCAAACCACAGTTCAGAGGCAAACGCATACTCCCCATCCTCTACCTTTAGAGGACTAGAATGCTGGCCTTGGGTCTCTGGTCTTTCTGTGTTGGCAGAACTGGAAGGAAAACCTTGGGAGAATGTGTCTAGCAAATACCTCCGCCACACTGCTTTCTTTCACGATCTCTTTTGAGCCTAAGCATTCCTTGGCTCCAGGAGGTTCTGACCAAACCTGTCTGTACCCCACCCCACCCCCAAAGACATGGCAAGGGCAGTCCTTTTCCCAGCCATTTTTGTCGTATACTGTGCACATTTTAACAAGGTAGTGATGAGGAAGTCCATTCCCTAGAAGGCTGAACTGGGTTTGGGCCCTATTATAAGAGACTCCAGAGCCCAGGTGCTTGGCTTAGCAGACACTGGGTCCTACTCCAGGGTGCTACCTTTGGGCAATTGAAAATGGTCAGCCTGCGGCATGCTAGCCCCCAAATGTGGGCCTTATATCAAACTCAGGAAATGTGACCTTTTCCGGCAGGATCCATGGAGCTTGCATAGTGGATGCTTTACTCCTGACCTGTGGGTTACAGGGTCTCCAGGATGCCCCAGTCCTGCCAGCTCCAGTTGGAACTAGAGAGCTGCTGACTGCCCAGGACCCCTGAACCACATTGTTCAGACCTCTGCAAATGGCATGGAGAGAGTCTTGTTTTTTAGTTGGCTATATTCTGGTTCCTCCCCAAAGGAATCCAGGACAAAAACAACCCTGATAGCACTCTGAGAGGGAGGAGGACACAGGTAAGCTGACCAGGTAGAGGTTAGGCTCTGGCTTCGGAGATGCAAGACGCTGCAGTTGGTTGCAGCTGCTTGGCAAGCTCACGCCCAGGAGGCTATGCCTCTGCTAACACTCGAGAGGCATCTCTGCCAGTTCTACCTCTGTCTCTCTGGAGGTGATGGGTGGGAGGCCTGGGTATCTGAGCATCTAAATGTAAAAGAAAGGGATAAGGAAAGAAAGAGGGACAGAAGGGGAAGAAGGAGGCAAGGAGACAAGGGAGGAGAGGAAAGAGAGAAAGAAATTCAGATGAGCAGCAGCTCTCTGCAGACAGCCTCTCTGGAAAATAAAAGCTGGGTCTATGTGAGACACCATTAACTATCTGATTTGCTTCTGTACCCAAGGCCAAGGGAAATTTTCACTCAGATGGGCCTTGTTACCCTACCTTAAGCTTCCTGATGTGCGCGGTCCTGGCTCTGTTCACTAGATAGGTGGAACTCCTGTGTTCAACAGTGCCACCTGGAAATGTCCTGAATCTGGGGCTGCTTGAAAAGGCACTTGGCTCTCCAGCACTTCTGATACCTCTCTGGAAAGCTGTTATGTGGGAAAGTGGGTCCCAAGAGCGCTGACTATTCCTTGAGGAAAAGGAGCTCCAGTCGGTCAGCAGGCCTGTAAGCCAGGCTCCTGAGCCATCCCTGTCTGGATCTCATGCAAAAAGGAGTTTCCCTGGCTGAGGTTTTTAAAGAACCAGTGGCCATAGAAGAGTGTGTTGGAGATAACAGAGGCTACAAGGATGAAGTAAAAGACAGTGATAGAGACAGCATCTTTCTTAACCTTCTGAGGGTCACAGGATACCTTCTGAGTAGTCCAAGGGTAGCTCTGACTTATCTTGTAAAAAACAAAACAAAACCCCCTACATCTGTGCATTCCCACAATTTGACCCATCATTTTCAAAGAGTTCATATCACCCACCCCAAGCCGTTCCCTCAAGTTCTCTAGAGGGCTCTCCTTGGACTCAGCGGTCCCTGCCTATTTGTCTGGTAAGATAAGCTAGGTGCCCAACTGCAAGCCACTTAGGCTAGTCCTAGCCAAGGCCTTGTAGGATAGCCAAATGGGTTTCTAGGTTATATGGGATTCAGAAGCCTGCACTTGCTGAGCAAGGTTTAAAACTCGACTCGGCCCCAGTACTGCATTACACTACAACGGCTGCCTCTACTAAAGGAGGAGGAAACTGGATCACTTGCTACCAGCCTCACAGACCATGGCATTGGCAATTGAATCTTCACCAACCTTTTTGGAAGCGGTTACTTTGTTCTCAACATTCCCCTAGCAAGAAACCAAACAGGGTGCTTAATTTAGGGTTTCCTTTCTTTTCCTGTTAAGTGTGGAAGCCTTTATAGCAACCCCTCTCTGACTGGGGATCTCAGTCCTACTTTCATTGAGACTGGCTGAGCAAGGGAACAACAGGAGAGCCTACAGTGAACCGCCCAGTATCCGGCAGACTGGCCTGGAGTGGTTGTCTTAAAGTAAATACAGTGACTCAGAAGCTCAAGTTAAATGTGGCGGTGGGCTGAGTGCCTGCTGGGCTTTTTTGAGTCTGGAGCCCCAGGCATCCCTCAGGCACCCTGAAGGCTCCAGTGTCTCCCTAGACTACAACAATGAGGTGTTAGCCTCCTCAATAAAAATATTCTGTTTATTGAGCTCCTTGCCTTTATGGAGATTCACCATCCCTGAGAGATTAAGTCTAGCCATCCCCCTTTCTTTCTTTTCTCCTTTGCCCTTCCCTTTAGCAGCTGAATTCCCCTTTCCTTCTTGGGATGCCTTTGACCTAAAACCCTTGGTGCCTGCTGGCCTTAACCAGGCCTGTTCAGCAATCACATCGATGCCGCCACCTCGAGAGTCTGTGTTTGTTCGGGAGTAAATATTGTCGGTTTTCTTCCTGGTGATAACACACATTCTCTCCACCGAGAGAAATGCCAGGCAAATGAATCAAGAAAGTGTAACCATTATTCTGCTTTTTACTTAGTAACAGATTCCTCTTCCTGAGTAGGCCCTTACAAGCTTCCCAAATACATTCTTAATACGAAAATAACTTTCACCAGGACAAAACAAGACAAAAAACAACCAAAAATAAAAATAAATACATAAATAAATAAATCCAGGTCCTGAGAATGAAATAACAAATCTGTTTGTACCCAAAAGTCATTCTCAATGTTTTTGGGGTTCTCGATTATCTAGAGGGCTATAGTGCTGGATCGAGGCTTCATGAAGAAAAGTGAATACAGCTTCAATGTGTCCAGCATTAGCACAGTTTCAGAAATTCTCCCACTCATATATTTATGAATAACTAGAATTTTTTCCATGAGCAACATTGTTTTTCTGCTTTTCTTTATGAATGTTGACATTCCACATTTAATGTGTGGGGTTTTCTTTCTTTCTCTTTGTTTGTTTGATTTTTTTTGTTGTTGTTTTGTTGTTGTTTACCAGGTTCAATATGTCCTTAAAATTTTTTTTTTTAATTTCCCTCTAAATCCTACTATTGAGCTGGCCCTCGACCTTTAGCAGGGCAAGTATTGCATCCTTTTGTCAGAAATTTTGAAGTACCAGTGCTATTAGTTTTGTAGGGAAGAAATTGGTTCTGGCCTTAACACTGGAAGCAGCTCAGGCTCATAGGGAGTGCAAGAAGGTGCCGGTCCTACTGCCTGCACTTCACAGAGTGGGCCCTCGTGTCTGCTCTGGCTGCTCTTTTTTTCCTGGCATGGCTTACGAGCCCATGCTTAAGGAAACTAGTGATTCATAAGCACAATTTTCGCTCACACACTTGCAAACAGGGGAAGCATCTACGCTCTATGGAATTATTTTTTACTTATCCATGGCACTGTATATTTGGGGAAAGAAAGAAACTTTTCAACAAACAAAAAGATGTTAAAATAAAAGTTTAAATATGGGAGAAAAGCGCGTTTTAAATCTGGCCTTCAAGATGTAAGGACTTTGGTTATTTAAAACTTGTTTTATAAAAACAAGGAGTCAGACTTAATCCCCCATGCCATTTAAGCAAATATAACGATATTTACCAGTATATTTTTGTATATTTTTATAAGATATGCGATGAGAAGCCCCTCCTCGTTTTAATGGCTAGGGGATTTTGTTGGAAAATGCCAGCCAGGGAGATGCTACATTCCAAATACCGGTTGGAGACAGCAGTACCGGGCTGTCTCCAACATCCTCAGAAAAACCAAATGCGACTTCTTTGAATGGCCTTTTTTGGGAACAAAGCTTTGCGCTAGTCTGCTAGGCAGACTTCTAGGCTGCACCTACGAGAAAATCGAGAAAATCGGTAACCTCTGGCGTGCTGCCCCGGGGGTTGGGGGGAAACCCGGCTCAAACGGCCACAGATGCTGACCACCCATTGTTTCCGAGGAGAAACTTTGTTTTCCCTAGCCTACCATCTCTTTCCTCTCCTAACAGCCTTAATCCCAGCACAGCTGAGTTCCTTTCGTCTGGGTTCCGACCATATCTAACTTATTCAGATCGGAAAATGTCAGCAAAACCAAAAGATCGCCTGTGGTGAGAAGCTTGGGTGAAATGCTGGCACACGGAGCTAAAACCGACAACTTTTCCACTTAGGCCTCCCACTGCTTTCAAACCATAGAGAGCGATGGGACGGCGGGGGTTGGAGGGTGGCAAACGGGCATCACCCCAGAAACTCAATCATGGTCCGGAGCTTTGCTTAGGCGACAGCTACGTTCCCATTCCCACCTCTACTACAGCGAAATTGATAAACTTGTGGCCACTTACCTTGACTCATTTCAGAAATCACTGCCAAGGGGCAGCAGCTTCTCCACGCCGCGATGCGGAAAGGCCTAACGAAGGCGCTTTGCTTTAAATTACAGCCTCAATCACTTATTGAGCGCGGGGACCCCCTCTTTTTTGAATACGAAGGGGTGCCGGACAAGTGAAATAACGTACCGTGCTGCTCTTAGTATCAGAAGCGAACAAAGGCCAAGAATCTCGCTGGGGTTCCGGGCTCCCTGTCGGCTTTGACATTGATCGGGAGTGCGCCATCTCGTGGCGGCTGCGAGCCTAGGCAAGGCTGGAGATCCAGCCTGCGGCCCAGAAAAGGAAGCTGGCTCCGGGCAGAGAAAGAGCAAGAGAATGTGCCCAACCCGCTGCTATTGAGATCTCATTTTTACATCTAAGAAATTGCTGCAAAACCCCAGCCGGGTTTATAGCGGCGCATTCCAAATATGCAAATTGGCCGGCCCGGGACGGGTTTACGACCACATTGTCACAGTCATCGGAGGATGGGCTTTTATAGGGCTCAGAAATCAAACCCGCGCCCGCCCGCCGCCCGCCTGCAAGCAGTTCTCCTGGCTAGACTCGCTCTGGCAACTTGAGAGACTTTGGTTAATCTTTAACCATCCCAAAGGAAGTCTTTTCCTAAACCGAGCTTCCCTGCCCGCCCCCTTTCGCCCCCCAGGAGGGCCCTTGTGCTTCTCAGTGTGTCTGTCCATCAACCAAAGACATTCATCTAGAGGGTCTGTCCCTCTCCCCTTTCAGCTCGCTTTCTCCACCCCTGTCGCGCCAGCTAGACAAACACACAAACAAATAAACAGGGCAGGCTCTTGGAGCCTAGGGTCTCTCTCCAAATGAGACCCTCTTTGCTGCTTTGGGTCTGCCTGGGTGGCTGAAAGAGGGTGGGGTGGGCAACAAAAGGCTCTGTCCTTTCTGCCCTGCCCCTCAAGGTTATGGGTGATGTCCAAATTTAAGGCAGAAGTTCAAAGGCAGCAAACAAAGACCGAGTCCCTATCTTTCTTTGCCCAAGGGGACCAAGAGGAAGCTGGAGAGGAAGCACTCTTAGAGGTTCCCGAGAGACTCCTAGCTCTGCCTTGGTACCTAGAGTCAGATCTCTCATGCTGAAAGGACTCACAAGGTACACCCAGAGGGGTTTTATTCAGTCCTGAGGTGAGCAAGATTAGCCTAGGTTAGGTCATTGGCTATTGCAATTCCCCACAAGGCCTTCTCCGGAGCTAAGGTCAGTTGGAAGGACTGAGGTCTCACACCATAGGCCCTGATATATCCCATCCCTAATATGCTGCCTTCCACAAGGACATATAGCCTCAGGCTTCCTATGCTTAGCTTCTATTGCAGCTCAATCCTGATTCCATCACCTCTCAGGGGCGTGGTAACTCACCCCTTTTGCTGCTAAAAGGATGCTAGCTGAGGGGAGACATTTGGCAGGAAAAAGCGGAACAGGGAGAGAGAAATGTCACACCAGGACTCCATACTCAAATTTCTACCCTTTTTATTCTTGGTATGCCCTATTGTCTCTCTGTGTGTTAAAATGTATAGGAAATGTATGTTGAGCAAGGGCCGGCCAAAGGCGCTCACTACAGACAGAACCACCAGGGATTTCTTAAGGCAGGGAGGCAGAAGAGATTCATCTGGAGAGCGCCTGGCTCCCCAGAAGACATTCTCAGGTCTTAGTAGTCTGGCTCTCAGTGTCACAGTGTTGTAAGAGATTAAAAAGACCATCCCCAACATCCTTCCCACTCTCTCCAGCACCCTCAAATAAGTCAACTAATGGGGATAGGGAAAGGAGTATTGGAACACAGTACGTTATGGTTTCTTTATTTACAGTCTTTTGAACACCATCCCTGTATGAAGCATACATTCAAATATTTTAGCAGTGAGCGAGTTTAACCTTGGAACACTGTAAACAGATAGAGCCTTTAAATATTTTTATTATCCCTGCCCCCCCTCTACATTGCTTCTTAAAATTCGCTTTGGTTCCTTCGGGGAAATATATATATATAATATAATATTTATCTTTTAAAATAACTCCAAATCACTCTCCAGCTCTTAGAAGATTGCCAGAAGCTTCCAAGCTCAGTTCTGAGTTGATGAGCACAGAGTGCAGGGTAGGAATGAGGGATTTGGGAGTGGTGGTGGTGGGGGACTTCACCCCTCACAGCCAAAGGCCAAGGACCCACTGGCCAGGCCTGCTGCTCTGCTGCCTGACAGACACCAAATCCAAGTTTCCTTAATGTGGTGAGGAGTTTGCCAAGATGTAGCCCTCCGCAGGCGTTTCCTGTAGAGATTGAGGGGTCGGGAACCAGCACAGCCTCTGGAGTTTTCAATGTCTTCTCCCCTAGGAATGGTCAGCTCTGAGATGGGGCATGAACGAAGACCCATCACCACCATTGGGAGGTAGAAAACCCAGGTAGGCTGCAGAAGGTGGCTGCCAGGAGCTCAGGTTTGGGTGCAGATCAGTGGTGGGATGATATTAATGACATCTGGATAGGTTTCTTCTTCCTCCAGGACACCCCCCCCCCCGTCCCACTCTCTCTCCCTTTTCACAGCCACCTTTTAGTTAGCTGTCTTTCACATTACTTTTGGAAAGAAACCCCAGTCTGGATCTCTAGGAATCCTCCCCTTTCTTCTTGCTCCTATCCCCAAGATGAACTAGGCTTGGGGCACACAGTTTCTTGACTTGGGAGACCTGGGGGTGGGCAGGCTCTGTGCAGAGGGTCTTGAGCGGGTGGCCTCCTTAGGGTTTGGCAGGGGGCCCAATCCCCAGTGACCACACCCAGCCCAAAGCTTTTGCAGGCTCTAAGAGTGAACCACCAGGGGTCCCAAACCATTCATTCTGTTGATTCACAACCCTTAGAATTCAATTACTATTAGGAAGGTTAATCACGGAGATCTGAACCAAGAGAGTTTCAGGCCCCCTTCCTATTGGGCGACTCTCTGATAAGGAAACCTCTCCTCTCTCCTATATCACCCCCCTTTTCCAAGTCGCAATGTGGCTTGACCTTGTCAAGGGCAAAATCTGCATATTATTTCACATGTATGAAGCCCCCCTCCCAATTCCAGTAGGCTGGAGCCTTAGAGAAGTGGATTGGCTGAGTAGTACTGTAACCGGTCTCTGTTAATCTTTTTTTCCTTCATTCTTCTGTTCTGAAACCAGATTTTGACTTGACGGTCGGTGAGGTTGAGCATGCGGGACAGTTGCAGACGCTTCTCTTTGTTGATGTAGACGCTGAAGAAGAACTCTCGCTCCAGCTCTCGGATCTGGTATTTGGTATAAGGGCAGCGCTTTTTACGGGTGCGTTGGCCACCTAAGGAAGGAGAGAGGCAAAGAGTGAGAGGGCGATAGGGGGTGCAACCCTCTCCCAGGACCCCCATTGGAGAAGGTCTGGCCACAGGGTCTGGAGGCCCAATCCAGGCCCTTTCAAAGTCTTTCCAGGCCCCTGCCTTCAGGCTTCTATTGCTGGTCAGGGGCAAGTTGCAGTCTGGAGCCGGCTTCAGATAAAAGCCAGCTCCCTAGATAGGCCCCCAGGGAAAGGACTCAGGCTGCCCCTTGAGCTGAAAGGAAGGCTCCTCACAGCAACAGGCGAGTTTGCGCTGGTTGAACCGCTTTGAACGGAGGCAAGTGGGGGTTGCGGGCTGCTCCTTGCCCCGCCAGACTAAACAAACAGCCGCCCGAGGACATTTCACCTTCAGCACCTGGGCCGCCTGTTCCCGAGGCAGTAAAGGCATGCATCCTGGCCCCAGGCTTTCCTGCTTGCCGCCATGATTTAGCCCTCCTTAACATCTGGGGCGGCTGAGGGGTCTTTGTCAGCCTGACTTCTGATCACCAGATCTTGCCTTTTCCGCCAGCCTCCCAGCTCTCTCGAGGTGGGAGGTGGCAGAGGAAACCCCTACCCAAGCCTTCACTCAGAACACACCGTCAGCACATTGCCAGAGGGCCCTCAGCAGGGTAGGGATACTAGTTTAGGAAGGGTAGAGGAAAGAGAGGCTACCTTAAGCCTCAGGCAGGAGCCATTTGTTCACCCTCACCTTTAAGAAACACACACACACACACACACACACACACACACACAACTTTTGACTGATTTAAAAACAATTGTGAATAACAGAAGGGGGCTTGTAATTGCAACCGGACCAGAGGAAAATGGCTTCCTTTGGACAAAAAGGCCAACTTTAAGTTAATTTGTTTCTTTTAATATATTGCTTGAGCTAAGTGGGCTACTTTATCTGTTAAATGCGCTCCTAGCGCCATCGTTAAACAGCCGATGCCTTTGAATCCCAGCCGGGACTGGAGTCCCGCCGCAACACATGGCTTTTATAAAAATCTCCGGATTACCCCGCTATCAAAGGCTCCTGAAGTCCTTGTAGGGGGAATTTACAGGCGCCCACCTCCGGCTCCCCAGCCTGGAGCTGGCCTCTAGCGGGGATCGTGCTGTTGAGTTTGGGAGCTGAGAAGGGAAAAAAGGAAAAAAGGGGAGTTGTATTTTTTTTTCTGCAGGCATGCTTTGGCCGGTGGGTATTTCACGGCCAATTTCAGCACTCGCCACGTGATCCCTCCTTTTATAACAAAGTTTTGTTGGGGGAAACCTAAAGGCCCTTCATAAACCTTATATGCTTATAAAACAGCATATAAAAATTTAACAGCGGTGCTGCGCTAGATTCCCAACTCCCCTTTCATAAAGCGCTGGGCGCTGCCTTTATACGCACCGGAGCCACCGGCCTTGTCCTCAGTGTGGCCGGAAGACGACTCGGGGCTGCTGCTGCTCTCGGGTCGCCGCCGTCGCTCCTTCTCCTCGGCCGCCGCCTCCTGACAGCCGCCGCCGCCGCCGCCGCCGCCGTCCGAACTTGAAGTTGCCGGCGCGCCCGTGGCCGCCGCCGCCACCGCCGCAGCGGAGGTCGCAGATGCTGCTTGGGGCCCCTTCTCGGCGTTCTTGTCCCCGGGGTAGTCGGAGGAAGCGAGGTTTTCCGGGGTGCCGTAAGCCGTCTCGAAAAACTGGTCGAAAGCCTGTGGCAGAACGCCGTTCCTGCCCACCGTGCTATAGAAATTGGACGAGACGGCGGGGGTGGGGTGGTGGTAGACGTTGGCCGAGCTTTTGGCCAGCACGTCGCCAGGCACGCCGGCCGCGCTGGGCGCCTGCAGACAGTCTCTGTGCACGAGCTCCTCCGCGGAGTAGCAGTGGGCCAGATTGCCGCGGGGGTGCCATTTAGTGGCGGGCTCAATGGCGTACTCTCTGAAGGTCACTTCGCGCACGGGTTGGACCTGGGGCAGGTTGGAGGAGTAGGAGTATGTCATTGGGCGCGAAGACGGGGTCTGGGGCAAAAAAGAAGGGAGGCTGGAGAAATCTGGACCCGAGACGTAGTAAGTACAACTTGGCAAATACATGTTAGAGGAGCAGGGACCACGCTCATCAAAATCCATCATTGGGCTACCTTGGGCTCTCCGCAGTAGCCGAGCTTAACATGATTCTCCACTGCAGCTGCCTCTTTGAAGCGGATCCGTGAAGTAGAAATTTGGAGACGTAAGCTGACGTGGAAATCTATCCCCATCCTTAGCAGGGAGGTGCTGGTCATGTGACCCGATGTTGAAATTGACAAGCCGCGAGCTAGTCCCGGCTTTTTTTTTTCTAGCCCCCCTCCCTTTCCTTTTTTCCCCTCCCCTCCCTCCTCGGCTTCCTTTCTTTGTAGCCACCTCAGGGGAAGCAACAGATCGTCACTCGGTGTTCTCACCGAAAGCACGTAATCGCCGGTGTAACTCATGTTGGCTGGGGGGCCTCCCCGCGCGCAGAAAGGCTGGGGTGCGCCCCCGGGCAGCTCTCCTTTGCTCAGCTACATGGTCCTGGTCCACGAGTGCTCTGAGGGCGGCAAGAGAGCGCAACTCCTGACGCCTCCCCCCACTCCCCGGTGGGTGAGGGATACAATCTGGGCTGGGGTGGCCAGGTGAAAGCCCGGAATTGTATAGCTTCAGGTCCCGGAGTCTGTTATCCGAAGGCTTACGTTCAGCACCTTCTTCGCAGCCCCCCTCCCACAGGCTTGCTCTGGGAAGCCCCCCAGCCTCAGATCCTGGCTGGACCCCATTTGGGGCCAGGCTTCGCCGGCACGGATGTGCCGGCCTCGTGGCTTGTCCGATTTGCACGGTGACTTGATTACACGCTCTCATTCACGGTCACTTCCGAAGCGCTTTAGTGCCTTCCGTCCCCAAACCGCCAACAGGCAAAGCGGCTTCCCTCCGCGGTTTGTCAATAATCCGCGCTGTCCGGAAGGGCCTTCGCCTTACCCGGGTTCCACCTTCCCTGTATCTTTCTGCTTACTTCCTTTCCCCACACCCTGTCCTTGAAGGAACCCCTTCTCCTCGCTGCCTGTAGGGGTTCGGAGTGACTCCTCAGAGCCAGAGGCACTTCTGCTCACCGGTCCGCAAGCTGCCTGGTCTGCTGAAGCTGACGAATCGGGAAACCATGCAATTGAGGCGAACCTTGGGCTGTTTTAGAGGCGCTGAGGAGCCTTCTCCTGGGTATGCTGCACCTTGGGGTGGGGGTGGGGAGGGGCACCAGACTGCTTCAGGGCTTCAGAGCTGTGAGGGAAAAGGAGGGAGTACTGGCCCAAGGAGCCCTGGCTAAGAAAAGAGTCTCTTCTTTCTTGCAAAACCTAAGAGTGAAAGCAAAGGATATTCAAGGCAGAAATTGAGACAGCTCCCATCATTCTTGTTCTTTAGCCCACAGGAGAAGCACAATGCCAAAGAAAAGAGAGGTGCTCTCCTGACTGCCTGCACCTTGGGCCACAGAGATGTCTCAAAAGGACACGGCTTGCTGTACAGATAGATACCTCTAAAGAGGCCTTGGCTGCTAAGTTGCATTTAGCTTTCTCCAGAGGAGGAGATGGGGATTAAGAAGATAAAATAAGGACTGCCATTCTGCAAGACCGAAGATGTACTTGGGGGAAAATGAAAGAGAAAAAAGAGGGCGCAGGACAGCTAGGCAAACTGAGCAGAGATGGGGCTCCAGACTAGGGGACTCACCACAACTCCTTTCTTAGAAGGTGCTAGGGTGTCACAACAGTCTAAAGTGAAAAATGAAAACCTTTTTCCCTTTCCTCATTCAGGAAATAGCCAAAGGTATTTACATATCTTGGGGAGATTTAGAGCATAAACGCTAAGATCTTTGGTATTTAAGTGTCAACATCGATTTATTTATTTATTGCTGAGCTGACTGTAACTGACTCAATAACAAATTTAATCATGTATTGCTCTGGAAAAGAACTACTCTCGTTATGTATTTTCTCCAAATAATGACCCACCATTGCATATGAATGCCCACTGTAAATATCAATAATATCAAGTAATTACTGTGTAGTGGAGTAAACTAATTTATTAGCATTAATGTTTATGTGGCTCCAACCCCCCCCCCTCTTTTACAAGGGCTGCTTATCACAAATCAAGCTACTCGGACACATTGGTTTAATGAACTCTTTATTCAGGATTTGCTGCAGGAACTTTCATGCCCCTTGAAATCCCTGAGAGCTGAACTTGAAATTATTTGTGCATCTTCAGCTTGACATATTTGTTCACTGTGGCTTCATAGATGACTGCCACAGCGTTTGCATGAGATCCAGGAGGGAGAGAGGGTGTTGGGAAAGGGTAGCTTCAGGCCTTCTAAAGCTGAGGATCTCAACTACAGGATGGTCCTGCAGCAAAAACTTCTATTTCTATCAGTTACCAAGGAGGCAAGCGTATCTGTCTCTTCACGGTTGTCTTTCTGGAGGAGATCGGATAGAAAAGGGAGGTGGGCTTGCAAATGGCCTTACAAGAGCAGCTCTCTGGGTTGGTTTTGCTACCTCAAACTTTCGCCAGCAGCCCACCCAGTCCTCAATACCCCTTCCCTCGAACAAAAGGAATGCATGAAGGGTTTCAGTGACTTTGCCATAACAAAGGCGCCACCATTGCAGGGCTCGCCCCGCCCCTGGGTGAAGGCAAACAAATTCTTGCACTTGCATTAGGGCTTTTAAGACCATAATTGAACCCGGGGGCGTCTAGGAGAACCGAAAACAGTTCTAGACAGACCTGTGGTTTTATAGCAGTTTTGGCAGTCAACTTCAGCTTGTGCCTGAGCAGTGGGGCCCGAGGTGGCTCAGCCGCGGGGGACGCCAGGCCGCCTCCCCTGACTACAAGGCAGCTTCTCTCATAATTAACTCGACTTCCCGGGATGCCAGGGAGAAGGGGTACCCGCAGAAAGGTCGGTGCTGCGCGGCACTGTGCAGTGTTCTGCACAGCCAGTGCTTCCTAGGATCTCGTGGAGGGCTAATTGAATAGGAGCCGGCAGGTCTGTATCCCATGGGTGTCAGCAGGAGACAAGGCAAATTCCCGAGGAAAGACTGCGGAAGAAGCCTCACTAGAAGCTGACAGAGCAATTCGACAGGCTCTGCAGAAGAGGGGTGCCCAGAGGGGCATCCTCGAAGGGAGCGTGTGGGGGCGCTGCGGTGAAGATGGATGAGGGAAAGGCTTTTGATGGCAATGAGGGGGGGGGTGGCCTGGAGCTGCCGATTGCTTTTAGTTCTCTAAGCAGAGAGAAGAAATGGATGCTCAGATCCCTAAGGCTGCTCAACAGTAGCCGCTTTGCTTAACCTCGTCCTGCTTGGCCCTGGTAGTGTGAATGTTCTTCAGTCAGGTATCAGGGTACAAGGTGCGAGCAGCCCTGAGGTTCGGACAAAATCTGGAGGAAGAAAGGGAGGTCTCTGAGGGTCCTTGGTTTTCACTTTGCTCTGAGCTTAACTGGTTCTTTGACTTTCCAGGAGGCCCAAGGTTGATTTCAGCCCACCAGGATCTGGGGAAGACCCAGCTAGGGATAAGAGCACACCAAAAGGCCAAGTCCGAGTTCCATTCCTAGAAGAGGCGGCTGCAGACAAGGCTATGACATTGGCCCTGGACATTGGTTTCCCAGGAGCTGCTTTTTCTCAAGAACTCCACAGCACGGGGCTGTCTCCAGAAAACGCTCTTCAACGTTTATTTCTTTTAATCGTCGCCCGGAGCCCTAAGGCGGCTAATGCAAGAGGCCAAAAATGTTTGGAGGAAGAAAAACAAAGGCAGGAAGTGGCCGCGGCCTGACGGTGCGTGTGTGTCTGTAAAAGAGGGAGGGAGCCGGTTCAACCTCCCCTCGTTTTCCCGAACTTCAAGGTCTAGGCAGACCCCCTTAGGGCCTTGCCAAGGCTCCCCCCACACTCCCCCCCCCCCCCGGCGGCGCAACGTTTGGAGGTGGCCAACGATTTAAGCCTCGGTCGGGCTGAAAGGAGATTTGATCGGCAGAACAAACCAACCCTTTTCGGAGGTTTCTTTTGATTTGGTCCTAAAGGGTATATACTAGTGCCCACAGCGGCTGGGGGTGGCTGCTGTTTTCCTCCCGCCGGGCTAAAAGTACCAAGAAGGGAGGGAGGGAGAGAGATTCAGGCACCTTGCGCTGGCTGCACTCTCCTTCTGAGATAGAATATCAGAATAAAGTGTATTCAGGTGCCTCTGCTGAATTTGATTTTCCTTGCAGTCGGAGATGTATGGGCAGTAGTTAGGAGCCTCGGGGGAAGCTGCCTAGGGTGATTATAGCTTTTGAGGAATCGTGTATTTGTAGAAAGGCAATGGGAGGCCTTGTAGCCAGATTGCCTGATCCAGGCCAGATTCCAACAAGAGCCTTGAGATGGACCGCTATCAGCTATCAGTTGCTAGTCTCCTTAGCACTATGCCACTTCAAGGGAGACTAGAAAGAGACACATGGGCAACCATAAGCATAACTCTGGGCTTCCTAGCATCAACTCCTTCCATCAACCACCTTCTGTCAAAGGGGGTGGTTTGGAGGCCAGCTATCTCTAACTCAGGGCATCCATCCGAAATACCCAGTGCAGTTCCTGGAAGGATCCGCATAGCGTGAATGTCCAACCGTTCTCCAGATCCTTCTCAAAGCCTGTTTTGTTCCCAGGCTGTTCTTCCTGCCCTGTTTGTCTCCCATCTTGACTTTTCCCATCTATCCTTTCTTAGGCTTTCTCCTGCCTTTTCTGATGTCTCTCCTTGATTCAGCAAGAGCTGATGTGTTCCCTGGCAGGAAACTACTCCACAGGTTTAAAGAAAGAGGTCTTCACCAGAGATCTGAACTGGATTTCTTACCTTTTTCAATGAATACTACATTCCTCCTCTGCCTCCTCCTCCTCTGCCTCCTCCCCCTCTTCTTCCTCCTTCTTCCGCCCCCCCCCAGGAACACTTGTTCTTTTTCTGAGCCCACCTGTTCCTATTCCACTCTGAGGAACCACAAGTAGCTAACGTGGGATGGGTTGGACCCACCAGACTGATCAAGTCTTGCTCTCAATCAACTAGAGTTGCTTTTCAGTGGATTGATTAAAGCACCATAAATATTTTGCCTCTTTCTGCTGTCCCTAGCCTTACTTTCCTCTGTCCCAAAATATTGCATTGTGTTTATAAAGCTGAACTGAACACTTTAGTGTCATATTGTACCTAGGCGTGAGAACTGACTAGTGAGGGTCATTGGTGAGGTAACTACAAAATCAGAAGTCTCCCCGGGACGGACTGGAGGCCTGACCTCCATTTAGGTACTTTCTCCTTCAAAGTAGGAGGTGTCTTTGCACTATGCCTTTCCTCCACAGTGGCGAGCCAAGGAGAGGGATTGCATGGAATCTTCCGAGATTTGCTTACTGGCAGATAATGTCCAATCCATCACTTTATACTTGGGTAAAATATCAGGGGATCCCCTTATCCCTAGTAGGTGGAGACAGGGGTTAATTTGTATATATATGTCAAGGAACCAACCCTCTCCTGAGCTGGCCTACCTGCTCTCTACCTCAAGAGAACAGGTAATAATACCTTGAACTTGACCTCAACAGTTGATTCTTAGCCTGACTAGTGGGTCCAATAACTATCCCTTGCCCCTAGACATTTGAGCAAGCCCATATCCTTCTGGCCATCAGAGGGTAGAGCAGGAGAGCTCAGCTTAGGGCCTCCATGGCCTAAACAATCTGGTTATCATTTAGTTTGGTGAGTTTCAAGTTGACGGGAGGAGGGAGGGGTTACTTGAGAACTATTTTTATGTTTATGGTTGCTGACTCATTAGAGAAGATTTGATTTTTTTTCCCTATAGAGTGGGTTGGAGTAGGGTGAGGAAAACTTTGAACAGTGAAACCTCAGTTCCCAATAGCTACCTTCGTATATTTTTTATATCCTCTCATTCCCCACAGCAGCTTCAGCCTAAGAGGGGGGTGGGGTGGTCTCCTCAGCTGCGTGTGTGTCTTCACTCACAAAGAGGACAAAGGAGCACAGCCAGACGGTTGTCCCTGGTCTTTGGGTTCCGTCCCTAAGCTGAGTCTCTGAAGACAGCCCCAGGGCCCTAAATTACAAATGTCTCCTAGAAGAGCCTCACCTCTGCTCACCGCTGGTGGCAGCCTACATTAGAAATCAAAGAAGTGCCTCAATGTCTCTCCAAGACTACAGGAAGATCCCCGTCCTAGGAGCCCCCCCCCCCATTCACCTTGCCAGGCAATTCTGGATTCCGTGCTGCCCTTCCTGCTGTGTCTCCTTACCACAGCTCTTGGGGGGAGAAGCCCAGCTCCCCCCCCCCAGTTGAAAAAGGAAATGATAATTGGCAAGTTTCTTTTGGTTCACTTTGAGTGTTAGAGCCAGTGGCTCACTAGTCTTAAGGTATGTGTTTACTGCTAGGCCTGATGCTCTGACCCGCTGCTGGCAGACATAGAGAAATTCTCTGTCCCGTGGAGTACAATGAGGGGTTGGGGGAGAGGCGGCAGGAATCAAGGGGTTTTACATTGGCATCCCCTTTAAAATTTTACATTGTTCACCTCCTTTAAAGTAGATTTAGGTAGAAGGGCATTAAGAGTCTCACCAAAGACCTGAAAAATCCAGTCTGGACTGGATGACCCCAGCAGGATCTTTATTTTCATATCCGAATCCCAGCCGCCAGGCCGGCGGAGCCGCTGCTCCTATCCGGCCAGAACTTCAATTCAGCTAACGTCTATTCTGGACGTGTAGAAACGCACTCTTGCTCTGAATAAGTCCCCGCGGGCTCAGAAATCTCCCGTGCAGGGGCAGTTTCTGCCTTTCCATTATAAAGGCATACATAGCTTGGGCTATCCCTAGCTTCAAAGACTCCCTTCTTTCAAAGGTGGACGGGGATAAAGGGAATTGAAAAGTAAGAAAGATTCTTGTCCGGTGCTCAGGCTCAGGCTACCAAGGCCAGGGCACGCTTGCAACAAGAGTGATGGCCTGGCCAATTACGTGTCCTGTGCTTTTCTGTAGTCGTGGCGGCTTCTTTCTCAGGCGGCCCTGACCGTGAAGAAGGCGGTGGCGCCGAGGACTTGACCTTTATGGTGGAAAGAGCGAAGAACGGGAGGAGGACTCGGCTGTCTCCAACCTCGGCTGTTTCCAGCCTCTGCCACCCAATAGCAGACAATCCACGCACGCCTGGCGTCACCTCCATTCCCCCTCGTGTTTCCGTGCGGGACCACGGGCTCTTGGCCAAGAAATAAAGCCCCAAGCAGGCTTTCGCCACCTACCTATCCCCCCTCCCCAGGGCAGAAGTCAGGGCTACACCGGGCTTCTCAAGGCTCTCTTCTTGTCCTAGATTCCAGCTGCTCTCGGCCAGGCCCTGGGTGTTTCACGGTGCCAGGCAGGCCCCGGGCGGTGCTAAGCTCCGGCGCGCCGGGTCCTGTCCTCAGACTTCAGGCGGCAGATGCTCGGGGACCACGCGTCCCGAGGCTGCTTCCCTGCCCAGGTGGAGCCTGTTCCTGGCTCTCCTGGCTTCCTTTCGCTCAGCTCCAGGCTCCCAAGATTTAAGTGTTGGGGACAGCAAATCGCGATGTCTTTTCAGCCAGTCTCAAAAACCTCTTTTCCAGAAAATGCTCCTGTCAAGTTTTATTTCCCGTTGCAAAACCACCTTCCACGCAGCCAGGAATTAAGGCCAGGAGAGATTAAATACCCGATTATTCTCCTGGGGACAGAGGGGCGGGGCGGAGAAGGGGGCACCCTCACAAAACCTTCGCCTCGGTCGCCGGTTCTCAGCAAATAATGCCTGGAGCCCGGGGAGGCCTGCGAGGCCCGCGGTGACGTCAGCCCGAGACTCCGGGCGGCTCACAGCGCGTGTCCGCGGCCATCCTGTGTCCACGTAGCACGAGCTGCTGATCACATCACAGCGACCTCCGCCGCGATCCTGAGGCTCTTCTGTCTGCCGCCCTCGTGCCGTCGGAGCCGGGTGGGCCAGGGCAAATTCCGGGCCTCCATCTTGAGCAGGGGTGTCCTGTCCCCAACAGGCGCGACACCCGACAGCCCTCTGAGTCCACGGCTACGTTGCTCTCACTTGCCAACACCCTTGCACTGGTGGGGTAGGCCCTCGCCTCTCGACGGCTCACAGAAGTTTAAAAATCTTAGACACCGGTGAAATTATTTCTGCCGCGTGGGTTCAGTTCTGCAGCAGAGCCGGATAGAAACGAAATGGACTGTGGCAAGGCCTTGGCTGCTTTCTTGTTGGAATTTTTCTGCGCAAGCATCACCTTTCTTTTATAATAATATTTTACATAGCAGGCACCTCTCAGGCATTCGTCGGCTCTCGGTAGATGCGTGAGGACTGAGTAGTAATTTTCATAAAGAACGAAGCCCGATTTTATTTACCCGGCGGCCATGCAGATGAAAACTTAATTAGCGTGCCTGTCTAAAACCCAGGCAGGCATAAATCTCGCCGGGCCTTTTAGATAGGGCGCATCTTTGCTTATGAAAAATGGGATGCAAGCAACTCACTGCACAGTTCTCTGATTCTCCAGGTCTCGGGCTGCTGCTATGCATCGATCAAGTTTAAAGGAATGCACATAAATCAGCAACCCCCTAGAGTCTCTTCAGTCGAGGTTCACAAGCCCAGAAGGGCGCCTATGGACCCCCATAAGGAGATTAGTGCTCCAGGGCAACGTTCCTCACAGCTCCTAACCCCAGGGATTCGCTGAGAGGAAGCTAGATGCTGCACCTTCACTCACCCAAACACTCAGCATCGAGCACTCTGTACTTATCTATGATCTGGCTATTATTCGTATACAAATACTTAATACTCAGCTGAATTTCACTGCCTTCCGGGGAATCTCTAAACATTTAAATTAAGTTGAGTATTTTTAAATGATATCTTCCCCCTTTGTCTCTAAGTTCGTTTGATTTTGAAATCATACGTTAATTAAAAAAAAAAAACAACAACAAACATTGGCCTCAGTTCGGCATCAGGCGTAAATACTTAGTGAAATGCATAGTGACGTTTTACAACCGTCCACTTAAAGTTACTTAATAAATCTGACAGTATTGGGAGCAGATGGAAAAGGTCGTTTTTTTCAAGTTCCATGTTTATAATTTTTATTCAGGAAGTTTCCTTTTTAGAAAAAAATACTTGAATGAGATTTTCAACATCATTATTCATGGATCAGTGTCTGCATTATTATTCCTGTGCTTTTAGGAGTTTTTGTTGTTTTTTTTTTGTTTTGTTTTTCAAGAGGAGGCCAAAGTTCTCCTGACTGTCTTGTTCGAAAAGTTTTAGGCTGGTTACTATTTAAAAATGAAGAAGTCTCCAGTCATGGTAGCATATTCCATTAACCCCAGCACTCTGGAGACCAGGCAGGTGAATTTCTGAGTTCGAGACCATCCTGGTCTACAGAGTGAGTTCCAGGACAAAGAAAGTGTATCTTAGAAAACAAAACAAAACACCACCATCAACAACAATAATAAAATGAAAAAATAAAAATATCTAAGAAGTGATTACAATCCATAACCACCTCAACTAATCTGTCAATCCACGCCATAACCATGTCAGAACTAAAGGGAGGGGCACCCTCACATCTTCTGGGGAGAGAGAGAGAGAGAGAGAGAGAGAGAGAGAGAGAGAGAGAGAGAGAGAGAGAGAGAGAGAGGCTTTACCTAGAACTGCAGTAGTGGTGACTTTCCAAAGGGGCAGTATTCCATCTGCAGAGCTGCTGTTAGCTCTTCCCTAGGCCGTAGGTTCAGAAGATGTCTTACGTCTAAAGAAACATATCTCCTATCTCCAGAAGAGCCCTATTCAGAGCAGTTCACAAACAGTGTTTGAACCAACTTGGAGGGGAATTTCCAACACTTTAAATATTTTGGAGACGTCATTAATGTTGCTGGATGGTAGTTCATTCGGAAATGATGCTGTAACACAAGGTGCTGGGTGCGGAGTCTCAAGCAGTTATCTTCGTGTGTTTCCACAGATGGTTGGCAATCCTCAGGGTAGCAAAAAGATTACACTTTACAAGATCATCTGACATGTATTTTTCAGGGCCGTGTTTTTGTTTAAGCAGCTTTATATTTTTTCCCCCATAATTCTTCATCTAGAAAGACATAAAGAAGCTCTTGTTTTCAAGTCTTTGTAAGTCTTCAAGAAAGGCGGGACATGTTTTCATTATCTGGGATTGTAACAAGCCAATATTTTCCAGCAAATGATAAATTCAGGTCTCCCATTCACTGTTATTGTCTCCTGACATAAAGGTAAAATTAACCTGCAGCTGAAAACCCAAATTCCAAAGCTACTGGTTCCTTCAACATTTTAATGTGTGTGTGTGTGTGTGTGCGCGCACAAAGGGTTTGGCAAAAACAAAAAAAAACAAAAACAAAACCCCACATTATCCCACTTGTATATTAAATACATAAACATACTGTATTATTTATGACTCTGAACACAATATCTCCTGTGCTGTTGGGGGCCAATAAACAATAGCTATAATACTGATTGTTAATATAGTTTTGACAGTGGTATATTTATTTCTTCTACAAAACAAATGGTGCGCAAGTATCAGTATAAGATTGCACAGCATTATGGGGCAACAATCAGCTTTGAGCTGTCTAGAATAGTTTTCTTCCGTGTCCGTATTGTGATCATTTTGTAGATGGAATATTTAAGTTCTCCTACTGACTTTTTAGAGAGGTGGGTTGCTTTGAATTTCTGAAATGTAACTCTAGAACTCTAGACTTAGGAAGGTATGTGAGACTTTTTAACTTGCCGTAAAGATTCCCAGATAATTCTAATTAAGGTCACAGACCACCTTGGAGGGTGAGGGCTGGGAGTGAACGGTTATTTAAGAACACCTCTTGGACTGTAACAAACATGTACAGCTTTAAAACAGATCTGTAGAAATCTGATGCACGGCGAGCCGCTGTGAGCACAGATTAAAGTTGGCCATTAAAGAAAGGAAGCAAAATTCACCACATAAGGAGCATTTTGTACCCCAAGTCTAGAAATCGGCTTAAATTACAGTATCTTCACTCGTCAGCAATTAATAATATCTGTACAAATTCTACAATTATGTACACAAGCACACAGACACTGATATGCAAATACATGTATAAACATATATTATATATTCACATATATACAAGCACAAGTATAATTTACATATATTCAAATATTCTCCTTTTTGAGCAAAAAAAAAAAATATGACTACTAAACCTTTAAAACAAGTCAAGTCAGAGCTCAGTTCCCTTGAAGCTGAAGAATGTCAAGGAAGCTTGTCAACACAAGGTGGCGCCCTTGATCTATGAATCTGGCTGAGGCCAATTCATGAGCTGTCAAAAGTCAAGGTCACAAATTGTCTTTTTTCGTCAAGGTCAAGGTTTAAGGCCTTTCCTAGTCCTGTCATTTCAACAAATACCAAAAACCTGTCCTTTCAGTCACATGCAGACTTAAGAGCAGATTTTAAAATACGACAGTCTAGGCATTGCTGATACTCAACAACTGGTTTTCATTTGCCACAGGGAGCCTGGGAACCTCCTCTATCTCTCCCTCCTTCCCTTTCTCTCCCTCTCAGAACACCTAACACTTTCATCTCCTTGAAACCTTTTCAATTGTGAGCTTTTAGTTATGTGAGATTTTTTTCCTCTTCTCATAAAAAAATTTAGAAAAACCTGAACAATAATAATAATAATAAAAGACTGGTCCTTGGCTTGTGTAAAACAAACCTGCTTGTTTAGTTTTTGTGCAGTTCAAGTTCCGCGTAGAAAAGTAACCCAGAGTGTCTCTTCAGATTTTAATGGCAGTGATTATTTCATTAACAGAGTTAATACCACTATCTACAGATCTAATTTTTCATTTTTAGTGGAAGTATTTAAAAAGCAGGTGCACAAATACATTTTCACAGTGTGCTGAATGTCTTTATTTACAAGATAGCATTTACAGTGAATATAAACAGAACGAATGTGTGAAATGAAATTACTGCTTGATTTAAAATGTGCTGTGACGATGAGTCCCTAAACTTTCTACTGCAGTCTCCTAACACAGTAAACAAGAAAAAAAAATACTAATCCTTTAGTAAATTAAAATATAGAATGTAGACATCTAAATATTTTTGGAGAACGGGTTTTCATTTTGAGGTGTTTTTTTTTCTAAGTAAAAAAAGAAAATGATGTCTCTAGCAAAAATGTTTAACAAGTATTGGAAAATGCCAATTAAAAATTTTTTTAAAGAAAGAGTATGTTTTAGGAGAAATCCACACTAGGGTGGAACCTTCCAGGAGATGGGGCATAAAGTGAATTCTTCATATTATTTGGTGAGATTTAAACACTTCAAAAATTACAACAAATCCTGTGGGAAAAATCTCTTGACAGTGTTGGTTAATCCACCATGTTTGTTGTAAGCAATTGAAAGGTATTTCCAGAAGTTCTTTACCCACCCAGGGTTCTCTTGTAGCCTCAAGGGTTTAGCTGGCCAGATTTACTATCAAAACAATAGACCCTTGGATGAACATTCTCTCTCGTCTAGTCTCCCTTTTTAGCAATAGTTCAAATAAACAATTCAGTGCCTTTCCCCCTTCTAAGCCTCTACCTGAAACATTTCCAGAAGGAACAATGGCAGGGATTTCAATAAGGTTTACCTGAGCAGGCACTTAACATGCAAAGGGGCAGGTGCTGGACCAGCGGCGTGGAAACAGCCTTTGTTTCTGTAACCAGTTTTCAGATTACCATCTAACACAGTGTCCTAAAATAGAATGGTCACATAAATACTTACAAGATTTGAGTAAATTCATAATTTATCTGAAATTGTGTGTTTCAGGGGCTGATGAGTTGACTCTAGAGTTTGTCACTTAACGGTCTGGTGGGGTTGTCGGGAGACCTGGCAGTCTTTACCATTTCTTAAGGTTTTGTTTTAATTGTAGATTCCACTGAAGAGAGAGTCCCCTTAGGAGAGCAAACGTCAGCGTCTCTCTATCCAATTCTTCAGTTATTATTATGCATTATTATTATCTGGGCAAAGAAACAAATCCTTAAGCGTTTCTTCAAGCTGCCCTCTGCTCCACCTTTTAATCCATTAACTAGTGGTCTTGAGTTTATTGATGACTTTTTTCTCTTTGACCCTCCTGTTCTGGAACCAGATTGTGACCTGCCTCTCAGAGAGGTTCGTCGTGGCTGATATCCTCCTCCGTTTGTCCTTGGTAATGAATTTGTTCGTAGCGTATTCCCGTTCGAGTTCTTTCAACTGCACCTTAGTGTAAGGCACGCGCTTCTTTCTCCCCCTCCTATAGGAGCTGGCGTCTGAAGGATGGGAGACGACGTCTGTAAGATAAGGAAGAAGGCAAGTTACTCTGGGAGCCGACCTGAGCCAGAACACAGGCGACAACTCAATGTGAACTGCCGGCCTTGCAATGCCTGATTGCTCTTTGCCACGAATGCTGTACAATCTAGCCTTCTGCCAAAGCCTGGAGCGTTAGTAGAGGGGTATGGCTAGTTGTGTATTGAAATGAAATCGCCCAGAGTTCCAGTGACCACCCCAATCGGGTCATCCTGCATGTACAGCGGTCCACACCTTAGCACTCAACAGGGTACAACACTTCTGTAGAGCTCGGCTCCTCTCAGCTTGCCCCAAGTCCCAACATTCTATGCTTCTCCAACGAAGCCTTTTTTTTCAGAGAACCATCAGGGACAATTTGGTGAGCTCAAAATCGAGTCTATTTCCCATCTTGGAGTCAATGTCAAGGGCTTGGGAGGGTGGGGCACCCAGAGAGAAAGGGGCTGCCAGAGTTGGAACCCACAAGCTTCCTCCCAGCTACCCTTTACCGAAGGAGGGCGGGGGGGGGGGCGGCTCGACTTAGGGCAGGGCGGACGGACAGCGCCAGCCAGCCGGGGCCAGGCTCCCAGGGGTGCAGAATTGCTAAGGCAAGCCAGGCCAGGGAGAATGCGGGGGGCGGGGGGGGGGACCCGAGTGACCCTGGGGCACGAGCCGAGGAGAAGCTGAAAAGCTGGAAGACCCGGGCTGGAAAGGGGGCGCCATTTACCGGGCAGAGTGGACTTCCAGAGGTGGGGAGGCTGCGTCTGCTCTTTGGGGCAGTACATTTGGCCGTTCCAGCCGTTGGGCAGAGCCCAGGGCTGATAGCTTTCCATGGGAAGCCCCAGAGGCTCGTGGCGCGACTCGCCAGGACCCCCGAGCCCCGGAACTACTGGCATATCCAGGTAGCCGGGCACGGGCTGGTGGTGGTGGTAAGGCCCGGCTGCGTAGCCCTGATGGTAGAAAGCAAACTCCTTGGCGCGGGAGCTGAACTCCTCGGCCGCGGGGCCGGCGGTGTCCATGTACTTGTCGGCGAAGGCGGCGGCGGCCGAAGCAGGCTGCGCGCACGACTTGATGGCGTTGGGGTGCGGGCCCATGCGGGCGCACGGGTAGTAGCCGCTGCCGAAGTAGCCGTAGGGCAGCGCCGCGGGCCCCGACGAGCTCTGTGCCGCCGCCGAGCAGGGACTGCACTGCTTGGCGGCCTCGGCACCCGCCGGCCCCGCCGGCCCGGGCCCTCCCGACGACGACGCGGCAGCCGCGGCGGCGGCGGCAGCAGCGGCGGCAGCGGCGGCGGCGGCGGCGGACGGGGGCGCCTCCCCCGGGGCGCTGCTGTACGCGGCCGCGGCGCCCGGCGCCAGGGGTGCGGGATGCGCCATCAGGTTGCGGCACTGGTTAGCCGCGGCGGCGGCGGCGGCGGCGGCCGCTGCGGCCACCGAGAAGTTGCCCCCCGCGGCCGCGGCAGCCGGGTGGGGGAAGCCCCCGCCCCCAGCTCCCGCCGCCGCCGCCGCGGCCGCCGCCGCTGCCGCCGCCGCCGCCCCTTCCATGTTCTTGTTGAGCTCGTCGGCCACCAGGCCGCCGCCGTTGTCGTAGAGAAACATGACGGTGGGCTCGATCCAGCGGGGGTGGAGGAGCACGGAGGCTGTCATAGCCCGAGCCGCATGGAGAAGACCCCAGTGGCGCTGTTTTAAAAAGCCCCCAAGAAGTGAAGAGCGCGGCGCGCGGGGCCGGGGCCCGAGCGAGGGGGGCGGGTCGCGCCCTGCGGGGTCGCGCCAGGCGGCCGCCCATTGGCCCGCCCCCGGCCCGCCCCCGGCGTATGCAAAGCGGGAGGCTCCGGCTCGGCTCCTCGCTGGGCCCGCCGTCCCCGCCGCCGCCCGCGCGGTCCTCTGCGCCAGCTCTAGCTCCCGCCGCGCGGCCGCGCAGCAGTCACCCACGGAGGAGGCGGGGGGTGGGGGTGGGACTAGGGCGGGTGGGGCTGGGAACACAGGGACCCCGATTCCTTCCCGGGTTTCGCGCGGAGGTTGGGAGGGGCCGTGAGCGGCTGCGGTTGGGGTGCGACCTGAGGTCGTGGGGACAAGTCAGGTAAATTCTCCAGTGGCCAGGAATGAGGGTTTGCCTTGGCCTTGGACTGGCCCAGGATGTCCTGGCATGTTTTAGGGACCTCTGGGGCTGTTTTCTTTCCAGGGATGGATACATCTTTCTGCAGCTAGACCCTCCCAAGGATGTGGGAGCTTTCGCCTGGCCGAGATTGCACTCCCCCCACCCCTGGGGAACAAGGGCGTTTGTTTCCTGTTGGTTCCAGGAGAAGTCTGGAGCAAGGGTCCCAGGACATTTCTCTGGGAAGCTTGGGCTGCATTTGGGAGCTCCCTTCCCTGTTCTCAGGCTCTAGAGGACAATTTCAATTAGGCCTACGGACTCAGAAGATCAGAACAACTAATTGTATCTCCTACCCCCATCACACACGCGAGTGCAAATATTCGCGCGCGCGCGCGCGCGCGCGCACACACACACACACACAGAGAGAGAGAGAGAGAGAGAGAGAGAGAGAGAGAGAGAGAGAGAGAGAGAGAGAGAAAGGCATACTGCCACATTGTCCAACTTGTATATACAGCTCGCTATTCATTCCGATGCAGCAGCTATTCTTTCTGGTCCGCAGAGGATTTCAGATGAAGAAAGCACCATTCACTCACGCTCCTGTCTCAGGAGTCTGGCTGCCTTTTCCTGAAGGGGTTTAAGAGGAACAGGCCCCAGCTGGGCTGCTGGCTGGAACTCCAGCCACGGTTCTGGGACTTCCTACAAGTCACTCCATAGATCCTGAGTTGGACATTTCAGACACCTGGAAATCCACTGTTGCATTCCGTTTTGGGGAAAGAGAAAAAGGCTCTTTGGGATCCTTTCATGGTTTTTCTCCTAATAGGGGCTCAGCCTGTAGTGGGTTCAAGGTGCCTGAGAACCAGCTGATGAGTTCCTCTGTACCTGGAGCTTGGTCGGGTGTTTGTATCTGGAGAGCCACGTTTGGGTGCAGTGTTTTGGTAAAGGATTCTGGGGACCCTGCCTCCTTAGGACTACATCCATTTCTGGTTGTGCAAATGTGAACTGGTCAGACATCCAGAGGGGAACAAATGGTCAAAGTGAAAGTGGGTGCATTCTGGGAAATATAGGCTGGGAAGAGTTCTGTACTATCTTTGCTCAAATGCTCTGGTAGGCAGCCAGGCTTGGACCTGTCCTCTAGTCCTAGCTTGTAGACTTAGCCCTAAGCTAGAGCATCAGACATACCACCCAATTCATCTGCTGCTCTGTAAGCCCCCTGGGCTTCTGGCAAGATTGGGAGCAGTAAGGCGAGGCTCAGGCTTTTATCTGCCGGGATCCTGGGTTTGTTCTGACTAATGTTAAGTGTCGCCCAATAAAACCTTCCCTGATCCCCACACCCAATTCTCCCCCACACCCAGGGAGTCCTTTCTCTCCTGAATTTAGCGGTCCTGGGTAAATATTGATTTGCCCCGAGTTTACCTTCTTACAGCCTGACCATTTGCAGACTAAGGAACCAACCTCTGTGAAGACTTGATTTCTGGTTACTTTGGAGCCCTTTTCATCCGTCCCCCCACTCCTTCCTCCCTCTAAGTGGCATTGTAAAACTCAACAGTGACAAAGAGACGAAGTACGGTTCCAGGCACCAATTCTCGGAGAGGGCAGTTTACATACAGGTCAGACACGGCTGGAGGCCAAGGTCAAGTTGAAAGTTGCTGTCTAGTCAGCGTGAGAAACTACAATGAAAGCCCAGAGACAGAGCCGACTGCCTACCTCCCCTCGCTCTCAATTCCCCCATCCTTTGCAACCTGGCTTCTGGCTCTGTTTGGTTTCTCAGCATCATTTTTTTTCTCTCTTTGTAGAGTTTTGGGGGCGGTGTTTACAGACTTTTCTGTCGGCCGCCCTGCTCTTAGCTGGGTTTCTGAGCCTCCGAAGTTTTCCAGCTAGGTTCGGAAAAAACGAAAACACAGCTCAGGAAGGCTCCACCAGCCGATGCCTATGCCAGTTCACCTCTGGCAGTGGCTGTACTGCTGGTCCACACAGCAGCCAAGACCAGCTCCACGTTCTTTCCTCCCCCTCAGTTCACTGGAGCCGGGAGCCCTGCACTCAGGGGAAGGGCCTCAGCTTTACAGACTGCCAAAGTCCGCTGGGTCCCTCCGGCTCCAAAAATGGTGAGAAAGGAACTCATCTTTTTCCCGCAGAGGAATCAGAAGCAGGTTTGTCTGGGAAGAACGAAGCCGCGGGGAGGCTTTGGGCTGCATCTTTGAATTCACTGGGCTTTGCTTCCTACACGTGGTATCCCTGTCGCGGAAGGACTTGGAATGTGAATTACTGAAGTTTATATTTTCTTATCAATTTAATAGAGAGAGAGAAAAAAACCCAAGACAGAATTATTTAGAGAAAGTAGCATCCTTGTTCTCCCTCTGTCTTAACTCTCATACATTGATGTGGATTTTCTACTAGGCTTGTATCAGGGGCATAGTAGCATATCTGGCTCCTCCTCCCTTTCCCGGGTTGCTTCTTCGCTGTTTTAAACTATCTGCATGTCCTGCTAGTTATTGAGCTGTAGGCATCGTTGGAAATGGTTTCTCAAATTAGAATGAATTCTGGGAATAATTTGGGGCAAGGCTTTCTAGAAATTCTACTCACTGTAGAACAGCAACTCCTCAGTCTTTCAAAGAGGGAGGGAAGAGAGTCATTAATGCTTTCTTATACCATGCTCCAGGCTGTACCAGACCAGCTCGGTGTGGGAAAAGAAAGGCTGGAGGATGAAGCCTGACTCTTAAAAAGCCAGCAGTCTCATCCAGTGTTCTTCCTCATTTACCAAAGGCACAGGGAAAATTTGTGTGTCTGTCCAGCTGGCAGGGCCTGACTTTCTGAGCTCTTTTTGTCTCCAGGCTTGGGGTTCTTCTTGCAGAAAAACACCAATAACTTAACCTGGTTCTCCATGGCTTAGGGAAGAGAAGTCAGAGCATTCACGGTCACCTTCAGACAATAGTGGCCATAGGAGCTCTGGAGCCAAGAGCCAGGCTGGGGTGGAAGCTAGAGAACTCTCCACTGATGCCCAAGTTTTGTCTGATGCACGCAGATTTCTCAGTGAAGGCCTTCAAGGGCAGCATGGCTACAGCTCAGCCTTTGTTCAAGGGGCTTCCATAGGTTTTCTCAAGCTCTTGGTTTTACTAGTGCAAACCTGGGTCCGTGGGCTCTGACAGCCCTCTTGCATCTCACCTGAGACTTTAGCTGCATTTTTTTTTCTTGATAGAGGACTCCTGACCAACCAGGATTACAGGACCCTGGGCTCCTAGACCCCAGACTCCTAGGGTTGGAGAAGAAAAGGACAAAGGGAACCCAACAGGAGGTTTGGTCGGATTTGATTTTCATTAGCAAATTAAATTTACCTGCCCTCATTTTAACTCGGAAGAGGCTGTCAGCACCATTCTCTGGAACTACTTCTTTGCATTGATCTTGTATTAGGATAAACAGTCCATGGCTGGTTTTAAGACACTTTGTATTTCGGGATATTCATGTGTTTCTAATGTATCCAAGCAGCTTTATGGGCTGGATTTGCAGGACACCTTACCCTCTGATTCCACCCCAGGCTGGCTAGCGCAGGGGGGGGGGCAAAGAGATAATGGCAAAGCAAGAAAGATCAGAAAGGAGCAGGCAATTGAGCAGACTCGGGGAGAGAGAAAGGATAAATTCTCAAAGCCAGAATCCTTACCAGTAGACCATTTAGGAATGGAACAAGTGGGAAGTTGAGTTTCTGAGGGACCTCAATCCTGTATGCACCAGGGTGAAAGCAGTGGCCCTTTTTTGGTGTGTGTGTGTGTGTGTGTGTGTGTGTGTGTGTGTGTGTGTGTGTATGAGGTGGGTGTCCGGGATTCTGGGCTGGCCAGAGCACAGGAGAATGTCATATGACTCATTTGAGGTTCTTGTTCTATAGTGAAGCAGTAATGGAGTGAAGGAAACATTTCGTGTTGTGGGGATAATTTTGGAACATGGGTAGTCAGTCGCTCTGTACTATGGTGACCCACATTGATGTGGAGGTGGGAAATCAAGAAAGAAAGCCACAGACCTTGCCTCTAAGATCACCCCAAGACGGACTTTGAGGAGGGCAAATTATTGGATAAGTGACCCATTCACTGCCTGCTGGATTGGAGCAGGTACAACGGAACCAGCCTGGAGCCAGCCATCGGTAAGAGATAGCAGAGAGAACTCCAACTGCATCACTCTCTGTTTCTTACCGAGTCTCAAAGAAGGGAGAAGGCACCTCCGCCCGCACCCCTCCCCCGTTTTAGAAGCACTAGCAGCAGGTTTCAGGCTCTGGGGAGCAGCACCCCCTACCCCGCTGCCTGAGATCCCTTCTACCGAGTGATTTAGATGGTGCCGAGAGCTCTCTCCGTGTTCTAATGGCGTCACTGCGCTGTCCTTCACCACATCTGGAAACTGAGACTTCACCTAAAGGACCCTAATGTGAGTTGGACGCAGAGGGACCGAATTCCTGTAAATAGAGGCTCAACCTGAAGGAATACGCTTCTTTCCACAGTTAGTGGCAGGCATCCCGACCAGGGCACCAGCTTGCAGGACTCTGGGAGTGAGTTCAGGGCCACTGGGATGGATGCTGGAAGAATGGGGTACCTCCTGGCAACCCGGCGCCTGCAGCTGCCGTGTGAAAAGGACCCCTTCTCAACCTGGTTGATGCTCACTGCCCGCAACAAAACAGGAAACCAGCGCTGGGCTTTATATCAACAAGTACACCGTAGATGGTGTAGAGCGTTCGAAGGAAGTAGGGGGTTTGCGTCTAAGTCTGGTGCTGTTGGGCTCGGTGTTTCTCCCTGAGAAATCAGCGTGGAGCCAGAAGAACTGGGCCCATAGGGGTCCTCCGTAAGCACACTCCCCATCTGGCTGTGAATTCTTAATAGACAAAGCAACAGAGGGAGGGAAACTCACTAGCAAGGAGAAAGGGGGAAACTCAAGACCCCTTCAAGTACACACTGAGGTGTAATCAGATTTTACAGGCACGTTATATACTGTAACCATAGCGATGTGTGTGCCTTCATACGCACACGCACAGATTCACACATCAAATGTATACACAGGCACAAGCGTAGTGAAATACAGTCATTATGCCAAGTCCTAAGGGGAAAAAAAAATCACCTTGTCAAAGCAGCCTGGTGGCCAGTTTCCTGTCCTCTGGTTCAATTCAGCTTTTTCCAACCACTGGTCCTCCCTCCTGGGTCTGTAAATACGGTAAATACACCTGTCTTCAGTGGAAGGTGAGCGGTCCATCAGCATTTGTCTGGTTCAGATGGCCTCCCCTAGAATCTCTGGACCCTCCCCGAGCTGTCCGAGCTTGTGAGGGAGGCTCCAGCTGCAGTCCTTTGTCTGTGGGACTGGATCCCTTCGTGGCCCAATGCTCTGGGAAATGAAGCAGCTCAATACAAACTTTTGATATTAGTTTTTATAGGTATTTACACTTTGGTGAGGGTAGCTGGGTACGGAAGCTTCGTTAATCAGCCCCCGACCTTAGGTTCGGCTGGGAGTAGGAGCTGGCCGGAAAGAAAAGAAAGCTTCGGGAAGTCGGAGAGAATGAAAAACAAAACAAAACGGCACAAGGTCATTTTCTGTTCCAGAAAATGAGTAAGTGGGCCATTCCAGGGACTCCCCAGTTGGCCACTCCCTCCCGCTTTGTACAGGGAACATGTTTTCTGCCTTTGCCTAATACAACAACTACACTTTAAAATATATTCCCCCCCCAATACATATAAAGGTGTAGCAAGCCCCTCTACATCCAGTTTATCTTTGACTTTATTATCATTTTATCTTGCATACCTTTTTTGATAATTAAAGCTTAATTAAATCCGAGGTATTGAACTGCTTCATTCTCAATAGAAGGTTTTGAGAATTTTCAAGACTGTGAGAAAGGGGTGAACTGGAGTTGTTTGAGGTAAGGACTATCAAGAGCCCAAGGTTTCATCAAGAAGGAACCTGGAGCAAAATAGATTTGGGATCTTATCTGAAATTGTATGTGTCTTCTTTATAAAAATTACACATGCGGGGGAGGGTTATATCAACTTCTTCTTTCACTGAAGATTTCTGTTTGTTTAAGATTGATGTGGGGGATGCCCTATGTCCTAACTTGATACATTTTCACGTTAAGCAAATGCTTATTTCCTATTTTAAAACATCTCTTTCCCTATAGACATCGCATAGAAATTTCTAATGCTTAAACTAAGAGGAGAAAGGGTGGACTGAATTGATATCAAAGTTACCATGGTTTTCTAGAAAAAAAAAATGTAGCTCTGTATGCCTTTTAAAATATTCCTGCTGCAACAAGAGATTTGTAAAATACTGAGTAAAAGCATGAATGTCGTGTTTGTATTAATTCAGTGATCTATTTGAAAGTGAGCATGAATCCAGGAAACACTGAAGTTGATTTAACTAAAAAGTCTTGGTGACTTTATAAACCGAAATGACAAAAACAAATTATAGAAAATTTTGAGTTTGACAAATTCTGTGCCCAGCAGCTGCTGACTGAATAAGACCCACCCCCACCCACTCCAACCTCTTTCCATGGCCAGAGTACTGGGTTGTTCGTGATATTTTTTAATTGTCCTTCCCTTTGCTGCTAAATATCTGGAATTATTTTTATAGTAAGTATGTATAACTCTTCATGGCAGTGGAAGAGTGGTATTTGGCTAAACTCATAAGGGTTGTATAAGTTATACAAGAGAATTTATTTGCATACACTTTGTGTCAATTTCTAGCAGTTGTAACAGTGTGTGGCAGAAAGCCCTAGAAATATTCCTCAGGCTTTCCTTTCCTTACTGCAGCCCAGGGCTTCTAACAAATCTGCTCTTACATGGCCTAGAACACAGAGGCTGCCAGGGTGTGGGTGTCCTGGGTCTCCTGGTCTTAAGATGGAGTTCACCAAAGGAGTAAACGCTTGGGTCAAGGTCAGGGCAGAGACTGCAGAATTAAGAATATCAAAAATTCGGAGGAAGAGGGGAAACCAGGGCAAAACCACTAACAGACAAAGAGGAAGGGTGAGATAGGAGGAAGGAAAATGAGAGACAGTGAAGCTTGAATTCCTGACAAACCATTTAAGCTGCGACAACTAAGCACTGCCTGTGTTTTTAAAGTGAGTGGAAGCCCCCTCCCTGCAGAAGCTGGCTCTCTTCAGAAGCTGGCTCTGCTGCTGTCTCCGCATGCTTCCTCCACTGCCCCCACCACCCACTGAGGTCCCACTTCGCAGCCAAGGCTTCAAGCCTCCCTGTGATTTCTCTAATTACACAAAAATAATTTGAACTCTGAGACCCTGATTAGGGCCCTGAGTTACATTCAAAATTGAGCTTCTCTATAGAGAGCCCAAGCGTGTGAATTCCAGCTGGGATCTGCTTCGGTCAGTCCAGTCGGTGGCTGAGTTGGGGACAGCCCCTCAAACCTGCTAACAATCACTTGCTCTCAGCCACTTTTTAAAAGGCCATATTTCTTTTACATTTTTAGGATCTAATGTGAGGTTATGTAGGGTCATGGGACCCTCGGCTGGTGCAAAGTAATTTGATGTCACTGAGAGCAAGCAAACTCATTTGTCACCCCAGGAATAGAAGTCCCTCCAGCTTGTGCTAAAAACAGGACTCGGTGTGGAGTATGTGTGGTAGCGATGGTGACACGTTCTGTGTGGAATCCAGCTAGAAGTCCAGTGGGCTGGGCAAGGTTAGGGGACTTTTCATGTAGGGCACAAAGTTGGGGTGAGGGATCTGAAAGTCTCCAAGAGGCACACTAGCCCATCTAAACTCAGCGTGGGACTTGGGCTACTCCTAGCCCTTGCATCCTGGGTTCCTTTGCAATCCAGATCCCAGGGTTCCATTCTCCGGCTAATTCAGTTACAGTCCTGCCTCCCACGCCCCACCTAGAGCTGCTTCAGTAATCTGTAGCTGATTCAATGAGACCTAAGGGAGTTTCCTAGGTTGGGGGTGGGGGGAGTTCCATCCAGTCAATAGGTGGTATGGAATGGGGTGGGAGTGGAGAGAGCCACAGACTTTGCCATCTTTGGTCAATACACTTCAGGTCTGTGAAGAGGACTGGCTAGTGTTTGTGGAAAAAAAATTGTAAAGCATTTTTGACCTGAATGGTTTCCTCTATCATTTCTAATTTGTTGTTATTTTTAAGAAGTGGGGAGTAAAATAACGACCCTCATTTGAGAATCAAGGGACTTCTAAGCCCAGGTTGGATTGTGTATGGGTGTAGAGAAGGTAAGTTGATAGAAAACACAGGACAGGTCATTTCCCAAAGCCATGTGTATGTAGTCCTGGTCCTGCCAGTGAACAAGACCAGACAAGGCCCTTCCAGCAGAGGGCTGGTGCCAGCAGCCACCTCGTCCTTTGCAGCCTTTGCCTCCAGAAAATTCCCGCACTGGACTCCAATTATGGGTCCACAATGTACTGGGATTCACACCTTAGAAGGCAATGTAGAGCAGTGTTTCTTGTCTTTCTTTTTAGTTTTTAAAAGATTTTTTTATTTTATTTTATGTGTATGAATATTTTGCCTGCATGCATGTGTGTGCACTGGATATAGAGTGAGACACTGTATGGGCGCTGGGAATCAAACATGGTCTTCTTAAAAAAACAAAACAAAACCAACAACACAAGAACAACAAATGTTCTTAGCCACTAAGCCATCTCTCCAGCCCCCTTCCCTACCACCCTCCCCTTTCATCACAAAGTCTGATGCTACTCTTTCCCTGGCAGTTCTAGGATGATGTGGTACCAGAAAAATGGAGACCCCCCACCCCCAATGCAGTCAGGCAGGAGGCTGCAGGGGATAAACACATCCTCACTCTATGGAAGCCAGTGAAGCCAGCTCAACAAGAGGCTACAATAAGCATCTCTTAAGCACAAGGGGAGGAAGTGTGCAGACTGCTGAATTGGCCTTAATGTTCCAGGGAGGGCTGGGAAAGGAAAATGAGAGAAAACAGTCCGTAGGTGGAGCTTATTTCTACGGGGTCGTTGTAGTCGGTAGCTAGCATGTCGTGGATATCCACATGGATGAAGGTCTAAAGATTCCTTTTTGGAGATGAGTTGGTGATGCATCCTGAACATCCTGGGAAGCTGACCTCCTGCTGCCTGCTAGCTGCCTAGTGGATTGCAATCTAAAGCTGGTGAGCTGTCTTTCCTACCTCCTGCCTTAAGGCACTCTACTATGTAGCCACACATACGTGTGTGGGACTTTTTCCCAAAGCAGGATCAGGCACTTCCAGAATAATTGGGTCAGAATGGGAATCTTGGACAACAAACACCCATCACTGGATACTAGAACCGCGGCCTGAAGAGAAGACCCCTCGGAGCTGGGTCTTTTCTCTCAGAGTGGAAACGGCTCCTCAGCACTCTGGGATCTTAGACAGAAGAGCAAGCATGTGGCAGGATAAAGGACTGCACTTGAGAGACTGGCACAGCAGTCCAGCAGTGCTGTCCGGGTTGGCAGGAGCAGAGGATGCTCCGAGGACGTCACTGCAATTGCGATCTTTCCCCACTAGATGTCTTCCAAGTTAATCGGAATTACAGAGCACTGTTTGTCTCCTTGTCTGAGACTCGGTTTCCCCTGCCACATTTTGAAGTCGGGAGTTTCTCTGGGAAAGCAAACGTTTTCCTTTGATTCTTTTGGCCCTTTAGTTACCCTACTCTCCAAATCCTAGGCCTAGAAGTCAACTAGAATCAAATGCTGGCTCCCTGCCGGTCCGAGTCGCCCTGCTCACGCCTTTGGAATCTTTTTATGACCTTTGATGTGTTTAAATAACATGGCAAGGCTGAGCACACACCTCGGATTAAACTTTAATCGGCTGCAGTCAAGGTCGTCCAGGTGGTAAATGCGTTTCCTGTGACTTCTCCTAGCGGATACTGCACGGTCCAAGGTCTGGGGGCACAGCCCTAGGCTTCTATCCTCACCTCCTGCCTCCACGTAGGCTTGGGCAGGACAAAAGTGGGGCCACCCCATAGAGCTCCAAAGTAGACTAAGGAAATGGAGTCGGAGGTGAACACCCAGGGTGGGCTAATGACCGAAGTGATTTTTTTTTTAATGGCTACTAAGACAGAATAGTTAAAAACTCCAAGAGTCATTACCAATTTCCCCTCACCTCAGAGAATGGTTGAAGTTCCAAAGTCATGGTCAATGCCTTGATTATTTCTCCCAGCATGGCTCTGCTTCCAGGCAGGCGGAGTGGGGGTCCTCTGGTAATGACAGTTAACTTAGCTGATTATACTGGGGGTTGCCAAGCTCATTCCCATTAGGTCAAGGTCTAGAGCTCAGGCTGCAGTTGCTACTCTGTGGGCCACACAAGGCTAACGTTTTCTGTCTTAGACACTGGGTCTGAACATAACTTTCAGTGCCAATACACCTGTCAGTGAGGAACTGTCTCACAAAGCCAGGACAAGCCTCCTGAAGTACATTTTATAAAGGCATCACTAACAGTGACTCATTCTGAGAAAAATTGGAGTCAGAGTGTTGAAGTGATTTCATTATATGTGTGTGTTGAAAATTTATAATGAACTGAATTTGTTAGCTGTTGGAATTATACCTCTTCACAAAATAGGCCAAATACCTCTTTGGGAAATTTTCTTTCTCCATTTATCAAGCTAGATTTGGATTCAGGAAAGATGCTCAAATGAGGGATCTCAAGGTTTGGACCTTAACCTTACATGCATCTCTACTCACCCTTCCCTCTGGGATCACTTCCCGATCTGGACATAGGCATGCTATCCATGAGCACAAAAGATACATTGTCTCCAACATGTATGTAAGCCTCATTTCAACTTCTCTCCCAAGTCCTGAGTACTTGGGGGCAAGATCGCTAGTGCTCCTCTAGAGCAGAGGTTCGCATAGCTCACACCTATGGTAATCATAAAGATTAGTGGGTGGTGGCGCATGCTTTTGATCCCAGCACTCAAAAGGCAGAGGCAGGTGGATCTCAGGGAGTCCAATGCTAGCCTGATTTACATAGGGAGTCCTAGGATTATCAAGACTATATAGTGACACCCTGTCCTAGTAATAAATAAATTATATATAATTTATTATTTATATATATTTATATATAATATACAACTATATATATATATATATTTGGTTTACATTTTTTTCAGAATTGGATATCAAATACAGGGCCTTGTGCATGCAACACACTACTGAGCTATTTACCCAATCAATTATTTAGTAGTTCTATACCCCAAGGTCAAGAAACTCCATATACTAAAATAGGATTCTGAATCTATGAGTTGGAGACAAGATGACCACACACTAGAGTCAGTGTTAAAATTCCTTCTTCACAGAAAGTTCTGGGAGCCAGCAACAGCACTCTGCACCTTGATCTTTGTAGTAGTTCACAAGTGTATACATATATAAAAATCACTCAGCTGGGTATTTGAGATGTGTATACTTGGCTATATGTAAGTTATACAGCAATAAAAAAAATTTAAGTGCTTCCTCATAACGACCTGTGAAGTGGGTCCTGAGGTTATTATAATCATCTCCATTTTACAGACCAGGCTACTAAGACTCAAGGGAAGCTAGAGAGACCCAGGCCTCTGGATGAAAATAACTGCCTAAACTTCCTTCTCTCAGGCTTGCGGCTCATCCAGCTCTTCCTCCCCTGGTAGATTTCCCAGGTAGTACGAAGCTCAGGGTACAAACTGGGTTTGCACGGTGGTTTTGAGGCAAGAACTCAACAATGTATCCCTGCAATCTTCTTGGTCTTCCGATAGAGAGATGGTGGAGAGGGTTTGGTGCCCAGAACCTTGAGGCCTAGAGAGCCCTAATTGCAGTCTCCAATAAGGAAACCCACACGGCTCCGAATGCATTTTCTTTGTATAAGTTCCTGGTCTCTGTCTACATTCAGAGCAGCCGGCAGCACTTACCCTGCCAGCTTTATTCTCTGGCTGCTTCCCACTGTCTACCCCTGCCACCATTTTTCAAAAGCACTGCCGAGGTGAGGTGAGGGGTTTTCTGAAATAAAGGCTGGTCACCGTTGGATGGCCAAGGACGTAGGAAGAGGTTGTTATTTATTCCAGGCACAGTCGCAAAAGGTTTCCAAAAATATCGAGGGGAGATATTTTATTGTCCAGCCTGTCTGCAGCCTGTAATTATGCGTTCAAGATGTTTAATGTGTGCAAATGCATTAGCTGCTTTCGCTGGTTGAAAACCTTAGCTGGGGGCACAGGAGAGGCAAGTCTGGAGACAGTTATGTCATCCAGACTCAAACATTATTCTGCCCTTACTGTAAATGGTCAGGCCACCTTTATGAGAAGTCAGGAAAACTTTTGCTTTTGTTTTGTTTTGCTTTGATTTTTCTTCCCTCTCCCTGACTCCCGGATTGTTCGAAGGGCTTATCTGTCGGTTTTCAGGTCAGTTTCCGGGCAGGCGCCGGAGAGAGGCCGCCTTGTAGAGATAAGCCGTGCCAGCCCTTGGTCCTCTAAGACCTCGCCAGAGGACCTCATCGGCCTGTGGCGGTGGCTCGGCCTGTGGCGGTGGAGTCCTTGGTCACCCTTCTTGGGCCAGATCAGAGTCCTCCCGAGCTTTGGGTTGTAACGGCTTTTCTTCACTTTCTCAGGGCCTGGCTCACCGACTCTAAGGTCGCTCCAGATAGAGATGACACACCTAGAGGGCCTTGATTGCCTGAGCAGGTCTCAAAGGCGGAGGGCTGAGCCTTGCTGGGGTGGGGTGCAGGGTCAGCTCTCGCAAAGCTGACCTGGGGTGAACTTGCTATTTTGGGTCCAAGTGTTACAGGGCCAGGAGAACAGCTGGGATGGGGGGAACCCCCGCCTCCATTCCCGGGCCATCATGCCCTCACCCCCAGCAGGTCCTCCCACTCTCCCAGTGGCCAGGATTCCGGACTGAACCTTGTAAGGTACAGTGGTGGCACCTGCCCCGCACCCTGCAGTCCTCACTTTGATTGTGAACACTCTGGGTTCCAGGCTGTGACCCGCCTGCCGCGTGAAAGTACACAGCTCGAGGTTGGCAGGCCATACCTGGCCGCCGCCTTTAGAGCAACTGAAGTGTGCATTTAAAAGTCGCTAGCTGCTCTCTCCCTCCGCGCCCCCAATTTTCATTTCAGTCAGGGCTAAAAGGCCCCCAAACAAGGCGGCGGCTCTGAGGGTGCCGGGCGGTGCTCAGCTAAGTTGCTGGACAAAGTTGCCTCTGGTTTATGTGTCCCAATCCCGCCCTGCATCGCTCGGTATAACTGGGTCCTGGCAGGAGGGTTGGCTACTGCGGGTGCCAGTTTCGGAGGATTTCTTTGCTCCTTTGAACCATCTACCACCCTCCATGTCTTCTTTTCTTTCTCTTCTTTGCTTTCTTACAAAAGATCCGATTTTTAAACTTGCTTTAGACTGCTGGCTTAAAACAAACAAGCAAGCAAACAAACAAACAAAAACAACCTGGCTCACTGTGCCCTGTTGTGAGGGAAATAGAAAAACCCGTGTGAGCTGGGGCTTGGGGTAGGGAGAGCCGGAGGGTGTGCAGGGAGCAGAGGGGATGGTGAAGTCTCAGGGTGGGGAAGTGCGCACACAGAGAACTAAGACAAATCGTCCTAACTTGTCCTTGAACCAAACAGAATCCCTTTGAGGTACAGTTTCTTGGGGACTTAGAGTAGGTGGCCCTCAGATTTAAGGGGGGTGTCTCTGAGATGTCACTTCCAATCTGCCTTTGAGGGTAAGAACTCCAGTCTCAGAGAGAGTTAGTGGGTGGTTGCACCCTTAAAACAAACAAACAAACCCTAGGCTTTGAGTAACTGCATAATGAGGTTTCTGGGGTTTCTCTAAACCTGGTTGAGATAGGAATGCCTTAGTTAGGAAGTGGGTAGGCATTGGGGACAGCAAGACTTCTGAAGGAGCAGGACCTCTCTTGTCCTCCCTCCCCCCATCACTCTCCCCAGCTCTCCCCTCTCCCTCTTTCTCTCTCAGTTTTTTCATTCACAGGAGTCAGACACTCTCCACCCCCCCCCCATCCCCATCTGCGGAGACTGATTGGTGGTAAAAACATATCGAGCTGGTGGTACATATTTCAGACCCAAGGAGTAGCTTTGTCCTCAAGGCTGAAAACTTAAATTAGAGCCACACTCCGTGTTCTACAGACCTGTAACCTACATATGCAATCTTCTAGAGACACTTCTAGAAGTGGTCTGTGAGGCAAAGCAGAATTTAATACATTTCCTGACTCAATTGAAAAAAAAAAAAAAGATCAGTGCTTGTATGTTTTCAATCTGTGGGCCTCAACCCCTTTAGAACTGAACAACCCTTTCAAAGGGGGTCACCTAAGACCATAGGAAAACACATATTTACATGATGATTCATAACAGTAACAAAATTGCGGTTATGAAGTAGCGATGAAGATAATTTTATGGTTGGGAGTCATCACAAAATGGGGGGCTATGTTAAAGAGGCACAAGGTTAGGAAGGCTGAGACCGGGCGGGAAGGCACGGTTCTTCCTGCTGGTTGGAGTGGTTCCTGCCTCTCCCTTTTCCTCTCCTATAGAATCACACTTTTCTCAATGCTCTCACAACAATCCAAAATGTGATCCCTTCCATGTGAAGTGGGTGTGAGCAGGGTCTTAGTGCTCCCTTCTGCCAGTGTTCCTTAGCCATTCAATAAGAGCCTGGGGGAGGCAGAAATGTATGCCCAGGGCTTCCCGCTGCAAGGAAAGGACTGACCCCAGAGTAAAAAATGGGGAAGGGTTTTTCTTCAAAAAAAACTGCTTGCCTCCTGGGGCTAGAAAAAAGCTGGGCTTGACTGGGCTGGCTGAGCAGTTTCCCTTGCAGCTGTACTGACCAGGAAGGGGAGGATGCAGTTCTAAGGGCTCTAGCAAAATGGTAAGCAGGTCACCTGGAAGCCCTTGGTTTCTCAGTCCTTCAGATCCCTGGAGGAGGGATTATGGAGCTGAGCAAGCTCCAGGCTAGTTTCAGCCTCAACGTTTGGTTTTTCCCGTCCAGGAATATCAGAGCTTTGCTCAGATCCTTTCTTAGAGTCCTACACTCTTTGGCTTTCTGGTTTCTATTAGCCAGGGACTTCATGTAAGATAATCTGGGTTTCTCCCTCTGACCTCTGAAACATGTAATTTGGGGGAGATACTGTATTTAAAATGCCAGTCCCAGTAATGAGCCCAGCTTAGCAGTGTGAGCTCTTACCCTCCCCTTAATGAACAGAGCTGAGGAGAAATCATTTCGCTTTGATCTAGTTTGTGACCTGAGTTTTTTGGCTTAAAGAAGACTGGGCAGCTAATTGGATTCTCCCCGTTGCCTTTAATCTCCACCTCTGCACTTGGAACCTGACCAAGCTGAATTAAAACCCAAGTCTGATAAACAAGATGTAGCTGGCTCCCAGGTTAACAAAAACAAGAGAACCACTCCTTCCCCAGGACCACGGTGGGTTTAACGACCACAGTGTGGTTGGCACCTCACAAAACCCACAAAGCTATAGGCTCCCAGAACTTGCAGCACGGAAGTCTTCAAAATCCTTTCCTCTCTTTCCCGACACCCTGGATATGACTTAATTAGGAAGAGACGTGGAGGTACAGGGAGAAGAGGAAGAAAAACTTACAATTGGTGTAAGAAGCAAGGTTGGGGTCATCGTAAAGAGAGGCAGTGCAGGGTCCAGAAGGCTTTTCCCAGGGAGAGGAAGCAAGCCAGGCCAAGCTTTTGAGGGCTGGGACAGTAAAGATTGAGATTTGAATTTCCAACTGTGCTTCCAGAGTGGGGAGGGGAGCTGTAGGAGGAAACAGGATCCGAGGGGCAGGGTTATGCAGCCTGAGGGGCTGGGAATCACGGGTTTTTAAAACGATTTATTTATTTTATGCATGTTAGAATACTGTCTCTGCTTTCAGACACACCAGAACAGACTAGAAGAGAGCATCAGATCCCATTACAGATGGCTGTGAGCTACCATGTGGTTGCTGGGATTTGAACTCAGGACCTCTAGGAAGACCAGTCAGTGTTCTTAACTACTGAGCCACCTATCTCTCCAATCTGGGAATCATGGATTTTATTTAATCTCTTCAGATGTCAGGGTTTTGTGCTCTGAAGGCAGAGGTGAAGAAGGATCCAGCCTGCTGGCAGGCATCTCCAGTTTTCAGTTGGGGCCTGAGAAGAGACTCTCTTAGGCTCCCTCCTGAGGCTCCGGTTGGCCTTTCTTTCTCAGCTGGAGGAGTCCTGAAGGCATGCTTTCTCCAGGATGGTGACATTCATTCTAGGTCAGGAGCTTTCAACTTGGATTCTTGATAGTTTTGGGCCACATGGCCTCCTTGTTGTGGAGGCTGGCCTGTGTGTTCCAAGATATTTATCTGCATCTCCACCTTCTACCTACCAACATCAGCTGTGAGTACAAGAGATATCTCCAGACATTGTCAAGTGTCCACTGTGGGAAGAGTTATTTCCTGTGGAGAGCCATCAGTCACGGCCTCTGTGAGGCAGGCTCCTCTGGTGGGAAGGTAGAATGCTTTGCTTAAAGTGACCTCTTAGAGTCTTAAAAACCTTCCCAGGAGTGTCTTGACCATCTATTGCAATACCTTCCTGAAGGCATTGGATAAGCATATTGCTTCCTGGGCATATCATCTAAACCTTTGCATTTATTCTGAATCTAGGATAAAGGTGTTTGTGAGTTTGTCCATGGTAACTTTTTTAAAAAAAACAGATTTATTTATTTTATGTATGTCCACTACATACGGTTGTGAGTCACCATGAGGTTGCTGGGGATTGAACTCAGGACCTCTAGAAGAATGGTCAGTGCTCTTAACCCCTGAGCTACTGCTTTGGCTCCCTTTTCCTACAGCTTTGAGCATAACATGCTTGATGATGGTAATAAATGGTCAGGCCATTGTATGAGTGAGTGGTGTGCCTATTGCATTCTTGGGTATGATGCTGTTAGCACGTGAAGATTTGATAGCTCTACAAACATCTCTTTTCTCCAGCTCTGAGAACCATCTTACTTGACTCTGTAAGCACCTCTTACATGGGCTTTCTGCAGTCTCTTGTGATTAGGAGTGAGCTTGTCATAAATTCCTACTTCCTGTTTTTGGTTTTTTAAGACAGGGTTTCCTCTGCATAGCCTTGGCTATCCTGGAACTCACTCTGTAGACCAGGCTGGCCTTGAACTCAGAAATCCACCTGCCTCTGCCTCCCAAGTGTTTGGATTAATAGCATGCACCACCACTGGCCGGCTTTTTTGGTTTTTCTTTTATTGTTGTTGCTTGGGTTTTTTTTTTTTTTTTTTTTTTTTTTTTGGTTTGGTTTGGTTTGGTTTTTTAACTTCCTAATTTTTAAAAAAAGATCTATCAATCTATCTATCTATTTATTTATTATGTATACAGAAGAGGGCACCAGATCCCATTATAGATAGTTCTGAGCCACCATGTGGTTGCTGGGAATTAAACTCAGGACCTCTGGAAGAGCAGCCAGTGCTCTTAACCACTGAGCCATCTCTCCAGCCCCTTCCTAAATTCTTAACCCTACTATAACGAAGAAAATTTTTTTTGATAGAGTTTGTATAGTCCTGACTGTCCTAGAACTCCCTCTGTAGATTAGGCTGGCCTCGAACTCAAGAGATCTGCCTGTCTCTGTCTCCTGAATGTTGGGATTAAAGGCGTGCACCACCACCAACCAGCTGAAAATATTTTTTCTTTGTTTTTTGAGACAGAATTTCTCTGTGTAGGTCCAGCTGTTCTGGACAGCCTGTTTCCTCATTCTGTAGACCAGGCTAGCCTCAAACTCATATTTCTGCCTGCCTCTGCCTTCCAAGTGCTGGGATCAAAGGTGGCTGCTACCATCACCCAGCGAAAATAATTTGAAAAATATGAGCTTATGGGCTTGGAGAAATGGCTCAGCATTTAAGAGCACTTGCCTCCCCAGTGGACTGGGGTTCGGTTCCTAGCACCCATGTCAGGAGCTCACAAATACCTATAGTTTCAGTTCCAAGAGATTTGATGTCTCTGGCTTCTGAGGGCAACTGCACCCATATTTACATATTCACACACCGATGCCTATACATATAATTAGAAATAATTTTTAAAATCTTTGAAGAAAATAAGAATTTTACTATAGCCATCTCTGGTTTTTGTTGTTGTTGTTGTTTGCTTGTTTTGTCTTTGAGATAGGATCTCACTATGTAGCTCTGGCTAGCCTGGAACTCACTATGTAGCTCAGGCTGGCCTCCAACTCTCAGTGATCCACCTGCCTCTACATCCTGAGTGCTGGGATTAAAGGCATGTGCTGCCATGCCAGGCTACTATATCCATCCCAACCAGACTGTTTTCTCTTTCTTCTTGGTCTTTCTTTTTGAGTTCTCCTTTCAGAGTGTATTTTCAAAAGGCTCAGTGAGATTGGGAACTGTGGCTTAACTCACAAAGCCAGTTCTATTAGGCTTGAATAATAGTAACAACATAGAGAAACATGAAAGTTAAGTTGTAATACACACACACACACACACACACACACACACACACATATATATATATGCGTATATATATGTGTGTGTGTATGTATATATACATGTATATGTATGTATATATGTAATTTTTAGATTAAATTATAGGCATTTTGCACTATCAAGGCACCTTTTAGGATCAGGATATGAAGGCACTGTCCTTTGGTATTTGACAAAAGTCACCGAGTACTTAGAGCTAATCACATTAGGCATGGATGAATGAATTGGCTCATTGAATCTGCCTAACAACTCCAGGAGCTGATTTACAGTCATCTTCACCTTTTAGATGGGGAAAGAAAACCCAGGCTCAGACAGGTAAAGTGACTTGCCCCAGGTCATTCAGCAACTAGGAGGGGACATGAGGATTGTTTCTTGACACTGGACCCAAGCTACTCCTCTGCATCTCACTGCCTGTGCTAAGGATTAAACCATAGCCTTGCACATACAGACTCAGCATGCGATCTTACACCCTGTCCTCCCTACTAATTTCTTCTATCCTTTGTTCGTCTGCTGGGTAGAGAAATGACAGCTACAGATGGTCTTACAGAGAGCCAGAGTTCTGTCTCTACCACACATACTCTCTGGTGGCTGACAACTTCCTGTAAACCCAACTTCAGGAGTTGACTCCTTTGTGAGGCCTCCTCTGGCACCCGTGTGGGCATCCCTCACTTGTACGTTCATAATTAAAAAAAAAACAAAACAAAACCCAAAGGTATGCTTTTAAAAGAGGACAAGTATTGAGGAGATGGGCATCTCTGTGCTAAGTATGGAGCCCCTGCCCTGGAAATGTCACTCTGAGCTGACTTCAGGGCCAGATTCCTCACCGATAGTCTATTTATAGAAGCTTTTCTGATAATTGTGAGTTATGAGAAAGGTAACGCATACGGCCAGGTCCTTACTGCCCTAGGAACACGGGGGATGGAATGAAGGAGGGAAGGTTGTAATCATAGAAAAACATCCATTCTGTTAACAGAACTCAGTGGCAGCCAGGGATGTTCTCCACAGGTTTCCGGCCCTGCTGGTGGCCCCTCCACAAGGCTCCATACAGGCAGGAACCCCCAGAAGAGGAAAGGGGCCTGTTACAGGAATCGTCAACCTGTCACCACTGAGAGGGTGAATATGGCCTCTGAGTTGGACTGGGTTGGGGGAGGCTTGCTTTATAGCACTACCAGCTGCAGGGGTGGGGGCAGGAGGTTAGCGTTGTGGGAGAGAAGTCGAAGCTGGAGGTAGGGCTGCCTTCTCCACCCACAGCCCTTTATGGAGGCGCCAGCACTGGTTATCGCTGGATGTGAACTCAGAGCTCCTTCCCCTCAGGGTCTCCTCGCCGTTTGCCCGTGCATGTGTGGATTTGTGTATGAGAGAAAGGGGTGGCGGGTACTGGACATAGGACCCTGTGAGGGATTACATGGGAAACCTGGGATGGAGGATGGGGACAGTGTGGTGAGAAATGTGAGGTATGGGGTGTGCTGAAGGTGGCCAGAGGAGACTGGCATGCCTGTGGTGGGTCTAATTGGTGTCTGTAAGTTTGGCAGGCCGAAAGGGCTTTCTGGGTATGGAAGTTTGGAGACTGGAAACATCTGAATATAGAAAGGGGGTAAAGGAAATCTCCTTACTCTTATTCATTTTACTTACTGTTTGCAAATTTTCTTTTCATTTTTAAAGATTTTATATTATTTTTATTTATATGTGTGTGTTCATATGTCATAAGTCTGCAGGTGTCCTCAGAGGCCAGAAGAGGCCATGGGATCCCTCTGAGCTGCAGTTGCAAGCAGTCATGCACCCTCTGACATGGACAGGAGCTGGAGACCAATCCTGGGTCCGATGGAAGAATAAGCCTCGCAGAGCTGAGCTATCCCTCCAGCTCCTGTTTTTAAAATTATTTAGATGCTGTATTTTGTAGGAATCATCTCATAGGGCACCGTCCTCCCAACTTCTCCGAGTTGTATGTTGGTGTTACATCCATTTCACAGATGAGGAAATTGAGTCTACGGTCAGTGACTAATCCCCACTGGGTGTCAGAGAGCTTCTTTTTCAACATTGGGACTACTGATGGGAGCCTAGGACAGGGCACAGTGAAGGGGTGACCCGTGGAGCTTCTGTTGGTGATTTCCCTTGTTTTCAAGGTTGGCATGAGGAAATCAGAATTGTTCTGTGTCTCAGCTTCTCTGCCATCTTCATTCTGACCTTGGGAAGATGTCCAATGGTCACACAGAATTCCATCTTCTGTTCTCTTTTCCCAGGTGTGTGTGAGGGCATTGTCGCCTGGGGTAGGAGTTCCACTGTGCTGTGGCAGTGACATTCCTGGAGGATAATGTGCCAGCTGGAAGGGCTGGAAACGAGATCCCAAGACATGGAAGTTCTGCAAAGCTGGGGGTTGTAGACCTGCAGAAACCCTGAGGCCTGAACCACACCTGCAGAAAGCCTCCTCCCAGCCCCCAGCCTGGCACTGTACCACAGGTGGGTGCTCTAGCTTTGGCTCATGGCCTTGACAGGGTGGGCATCATGACCCATATCTTCTTCCTGCTCTTTGCAGCCACCCCTGGCTCCCAGGTCCGTGACTCCATCAGAGGCCAGGACCCTTGGCAGGCGTGGGACTTCTAAGCTGTAAAGAAAGCTTGGTAACACAACATGGATGAGTGCTCTGAGTGCCGGCGTGTCTTGCCACGACTGGTTCTGTGATAGACGCTTTATCCTCTCAATGTTTTAGTTCCTGTCCTTTGGATGAATATTAATGAAGCAGTCTGTGCAAAACCAAGCGTTAAGTCATATGATCAAGAAACTATTACAGCCAGGCGTGGTGGTGCACGCCTTTGATCCCAGCACACGGGAGGCAGAGGCAGGCGGATTTCTGAGTTTGAGGCCAGCCTGGTCTACAAAGTGAGTTCCAGGATAGCCAGGGCTATACAGAGAAACCCTGTCTCGATAAACCAAACCAAACCAAACCAAAAACAAAAACAAAAAAAGAAACTATTACAAAGTGAATGCATGGCTCACCAGCGATATCAGAGAAACAGAGCAAAACCAGCCCTTGTCACCCCGAGGAGAGCCACCAATCTGCTTTTTAACAGACACCCAAACATTTACTTTCACTAGACAAGTATGCAGCCTGGGTGCAGCCTGGCAGCCGGTCAGTACAGTGCTATTAGTGAGGGCCCTGTGACTGTGTGACCTGTTTTTAAAGTGGCATGGGATTTTTTTTTTTTTTTTTTTTTTTTTTTTTGCTTTTCTTCAAAGACTGAGAAGGGGAGAGTGACCAGTATCTCAAGTCTACACAAAATTTACAAAAATTTGAGGTCACCTCCTGTGATCCCTCTGGGTCTCCTCAGTGGAGTGAGGTGTGACCTTCACTCCTAGGCCCTGCCCTGTGTCTCAGAATGGGTTTAGAGTACAGCTCCCTGCAGCAGTCATGGTTAACACAAATGCAGATGCTCTGTAACGGCAACACATCTCCAACAAGCTTGCTGCAATCAACCTGGGGCCTGGAGGTGGAGGTCAAGGTAGAGTGCTTGCCTTGCATCCTGTCTGCATGTGCGTGGTGAGGTCTGATCTCAGCAAAACAAAAGGATAACTGTTCTCTTGTTACTCAAACAACCCCCAGAGTCTTGCTTGAGAGACAGACAGTGCTTGTCCCGGCGGTCTTCCTACAAAACAGTCAGGTTGGCTCTAACTATCCCGCCTCCGTATTATCATATAGTTCTATATTTCAACATAAAATTCAGTGAGCTGAGCGAGCTGGGGCTCAGTCCTGTAATTCTAGCACTTGGGAGGCCACTGCAGGAGGATTGCCATAAATTCAAGGTCTGCCTATGCTACAAAATAGGATCCAGTCTCAGAAAGCCAAGTACCAAGGCTGGGGAGATGACTCAGTGGGTCAGGGCACTTGCTGCTAAGCCTGACAACCTGAATTTGATCCCCAGAGTGGATATGGGACAAGGAGCGGACTGACTCTCCTTTGACGTGTAAAGTTATTTGTACTGTGGTAATATACATATATCTGTAACGCACACAGAGACCTGCACAGACACACACACACACACACACACACACCTACATACACCTATAAAATAAATAAATATAAAGCAAACAAGTCCCCAAACAAAACCACTCCTTACCTAACCATGCAAAAAACCAAACAACAATAGTACAGGCCCCAAGGATTTATGTTTTCCTATGTCTCCATCCTGGCCTAAAGGGGTGCCACACATTCCCTAAGGCTGGCTCTCTCTCTATCTCCCCCCCCCCGACTCCCCCCAGCCAACCCACGCCCATGACGGCCTCTGGTTTCTCTGTGTAGCCCTGGCTGTCCCAGAACTTGCTTTGTAGACCAGGCTGGCCTTGAACTCAGAGATCCATCTGCCTCTGCCTCCTAGGTGCTAGAATTAAAGGCATGTGCCACGACCCCTACCTGGCCTACATCAAACTCTTTAAAGATCAGAATCCCAATGCTGCAGATATGTGCCTTTCAGTCCCCAGATCTTTCCTGAGGGAATTAGATGTTCTCAGAACAGGGCAGCTTCCTTCCCCTGTGGGATAGGCTCAAATGAGGGAGGGAGTGAACACAAGTTGGCTGCCCCTATCACATCAGGTTCTGGGCACTTTACATTCCTGTAGCAGCTTGTTCCATAGGAGCAGGTTCCGAGGATCTGCCTTCTCCCCTCTGTTTACCGCAATTACTCTGACCATTTGCCTGGGTTTTGTTTTCTACGATGGTAGAAAGGACTAGAACACAGGACCTTCACTTTGTTGAAGGACAAGGGATTCTGGTTTGGATTCTAGAGTCCAGATTTACAAGTTGAGTCCCCTACTTGCTTTGTGGCCTTGCCCACATCGGTTTATACTTGTAAACTTTAGTTTACTCTGATTAAAAATGCAGAGTACCACTATCTAATTAATCCACAAGACTGTTGATGAAGTCTGAATTTTATGATTTAAATAACGCACTTAGGGGCTGGAGAGATGGCTCAGTGGTTAAGAGGACAGTCTGCTCTTTCAGAGGGCCTGAGTTCAGTTCCCAGCAACCACATGGTGGCTCACAACCATCTATAATGGGATCCAATGGCCTCTTCTGGCGTATACTCACATTCATAAAAAATAAATAAATCTTGAAAAAATAAATAAATAATACACTTGATTCAGGGCCTCAGGTACCTAGATACAACGATAACTACATAAACATTATTTTAACTAATTAATTTATTATTTTCATTTGCTTTTGAGATAGAGTCTCACTATGTAGCCTGAAACTCATTATTTAGATCTGGTTAGACTCCAACTCACAGAGATCCACCTGCCTCTGTTTTTTGGGCACTGGGATCCAGGTGTGTGCCACCGAGGCCGGCTTATTTTCATTTATTAGTCTCATATCGCTCAGTCTGGCCTTTGCCTCTTTGTGTAGCTGAGGATGATGCTGGATTCTGTACACTTTCATTATCTATTTGTTGGAGGGGGGGATGTACACAGCCTGGCATCAGAGGACAGAGGTCAGAGGACAACTTGTGGGAGTTCCCTCTCTCCTTCCACTGTGAGCATACCGGAGATCAAACTCTCAGGTCATTAGGCGCGATGGTAGGCATATTTACTGGATCCGCCATCTTGCTTGCTCATGACCTTTGAACTTCTGGTCCTCCTGCCTCCACCTCTGGGGTTTACAGTTGTGTGTCATCACAGTGGGTGACACACAGTGCTCATTCAGTGCTTGGGCTCCAACCCAGGGTTCCTGAGTACTGTGCAACACTCTACCCACTGAGCTACATCTTTGCCCTAACATCTAGAACTAATTATGGATTCTCAATATTTTATGTTGTGATTTTTATAAGCATGGCAAGAAAAATTGTTCCGATTTCACAGGTGATAAAGTAATGGATATATTACATGTGGGTCAAACTCAAACAATATTATAGTAGGAGGTAAAAACCAGAACAAGAGAGCAACTACTGTATTATTTTAACCACTTAAAATATCCAGAAAAGGTGATTTATAGGTAAGAGAACAGAGACTAGTGGTTGCTTCAAGCTGGAAACGGGAAGGAAGATTCATTATAGAGCATCATGAAGGATCTTCACTGGGAGAGTCAAAATATTTTTAAATGGACTTATTTTTATGGCTGTATCACCAAAGGGACCAAAACCAAACCAAACCAAACCACCACCACCACCACCACAACAACAACAACAACAAACCCCATGGGCCTTCAGACTTAAAATGAGTAAATATTTTTTTAAAATATTTATTTATTTATTATATGTAAGTACACTGTAGCTGTCTTCAGACACTTCGGAAGAGGTGTGAGATCTCATTATGGATGGTTGTGAGCCACCATGTGGTTTCTGGGATTTGAACTCAGGACCTTCGGAAGAACAGTTAAGTGCTCTTAACCGCTGAGCCACCTCACCAGCCCCAAAATGAGTAAATTTTATGCTATAGAAAATACATATCAGGTTCTGAAGAGATGACCCAGCAGTTGAGAGCATTGGCTGCTCTTACAGAGGACCTGGGTTAAACTTCTAGCACCAACCAGAGGCTCACAACTGTTTATAACTCCAGTCTCAGGGAATCCAACACTCTGTTCTGGCCTCTATGGGTATACCACAGTGTGCAGACATACATACAGGCAAAAACATTCATTCACGTGAAATAATTAAATAGTAATAAAAATATACACCAACAGAAGTATCAGTCCTTTCCTTCTGAAAAAATTCAAGAGGAGAACAGAGCCCAGATTTCCCTTTGGCGTTCATTAGACGGTGCTGAGTTCTCCTTCCCACTGCAGAGGAAGGCGAAGGCCACCATTTGGGTGAGCTGCCTGCAGCGTCATGTGTAGAGAGACAGACAGGATTTTAGGAGAGGGGAACCGAGAGGGATAAACTCTCTCAGAGGCCTAAAAGAGTTAGAAGTAATTGTGTCTCATTGACACTAAACACTTAGCAAGAGCTGTACACTGCTCTGAAAGCTTTGGTAGCGTCGACTTCCATGGCTGCGCGCTGTTGTAAACAGTGTCTCTGCTTATGCTTCAGAGGATGGGCTCGGTGCTCAGGGGAGATGGACGGGTTGACTGTAGAAATGAGCTAAAATGGAGTCAAGGTTGGAAGCCAGCACATCTGTACTTTGATGCTGATTGGAGGCGGGGACATGTCGTGAAAAAAAAAAAAAAAAAAAAAAACTAAGCCCAAGTTATATTGCAAATTTGAGCCCAGAATATTCAGAGGTACTAAGATACCATGATTTTAAAAATTTTAAGGTATTTTTAAAAATGTTATGTGTATTGCCTGAGTGTGTGCACCATGTGCATGCCCATGGAGACAGGAGAAGATGTCAGACCTCCTGGAGCTGGACTTTAAAAGTGAGTGTGAGACCCCAAGTGAGTACTGGGAATTGAAACCTGATCCTCTGTAAGAACAGCAAGTAACCTAACCGCTGAGCCATCTTTCCAGCCTGAGAAATCATGACGTGTGTGTGTGTGTGTGTGTGTGTGTGTGTGTGTGTGTGTGTGTGTGTAGGTATAAACAACCACACCAGGAGGCGGGCACGGTGGCACATACCTTAAAAACAAACAAACAAACAAACAAGCAAACAAACAAACAAGGCTGGCAAGATGGCTCAGCGGGTATGAACACTGATTGCTCTTCCGAAGGTCCTGAGTTCAAATCCCAGCAGCCACATGGTGTCTCACAACCATCCGTAATGAGATCTGACGCCCTTTTCTGGTGTGTCTGAAGACAGCTACAGTGCACTTATTTATAATAATAAATAAATCTTTGGTCTGGAGCAAGCAGAAACTAAGTGAGCGGGGCCCGACCAGAGTGAGTGGGGTTGGCCAGAGCGAGCAGAGGTCCTAAATTCAATTCCCAACAACCACATAAAGGCTCACAACCATCTGTACAGCTACAGTGTATTCATATACATTAAATAAATAAATCTTTTTTTTTTCTTTTCTTTTTTCTTTTTTCCTTCTTCTTTTTTTTTTTTTTTTTTTTGGTTTTTCAAGACAGGGTTTTTCTGTATAGCCCTGGCTGTCCTGGAACTCACTTTGTAGACCAGGCTGACCTCGAACTCAGAAATCTGCCTGCCTCTGCCTCCCGAGTGCTAGGATTAAAGTTGTGCACCACCATGCTCGGCTAACAATTTTTTAAGAACAAACAAACAAAGATTCACCCAAACAGCACAAACAAACAAAACCCTCCATCAGGTCTCTTGGTGAGGGGGTGGATCCTGCTGTTTACTGCTACCAAGTACCATTCTTATATATGAAAATATGATTTTGTTTGAGACCGGGTATCACTATGTAGCTCTGGCTAGCCTGGAACTTACTAGGTAGGTCTGGCTTTAAATCCACAGAGCTCTACCTGGCTCTGCCTCACAAGTGCTAGGGTCAAAGGTATGTGCTATCTCACCTGTAGACTTTGTTACCCTTTTATTCATGTGTGTGGGTCACATGTGTGAAGGTCAGAGAACAACTCTCAGGGATGGCTTCTCTCCTACCACGTGGGTCACTCAGGTTGTCAGCTTTGGCAGCAAAGGCCTTATCCACTGAGCCATCTTGATGGCTCCAATATAAGAATAGTTTCAACATTAAGTCTTCATCATGTCATGTTTGAAACGTGCCTATGTTCGTTTCAACTAAACTCATTTTTTTGTGCTGTTGTTGTTTTTGTTTTGTTATTTTGTTTTGTTTTTGAGACAGAGTCTCACTAGCTCTGGATGTCCTGTATTTCACTATGTAGACCAGACTAACCTTGAACTCACCCAGATCTACCTCCCTCTACCTCCCAAGTGCTGGGATTAAAGGCATGTCTCCCAAGCCTGGCTTTTTTAGATTTATTTATTTATATGAATACACTGTAGCTGTCTTCAGACACACCAGAAGAGGGCATCGGATCCCATTACAGATGGTTGTGAGCCACCATGTGGTTGCTGGGAATTGAATTCAGAACCTCTGGAAGAGCAGTCAGTACTCTTAACCGCTGAGCCATCTCTCCAACCCCAGATATTTTTATTTAAACGATATGAGTACTGTCTCCAGCATTGGTGGGTGCAGACTTGACTCAGTGGTTAAGAGCCTGAATTGATCTTGCAAAGGAATTGAATTCAGTTCCTAGCATCCATGCTGGGCAGCTCACAACTGCCTTATTTCCAGTTCCAGGGAGGTCTAACACCTCTGGCCTTTGTGGAAAACTGCATTTATATGCACAAACACATACAGAGAAACATATATTTAAAAATAATAAAAACAAATCTTCAAACTGATATTATTTTAAAATGGTGTGTGTGTGTGTGTGTGTGTGTGTGTGTGTGATTGGTGGTAATAAGATACCTAGTATGGGTCCTGGGAACCAAACTCAGGTCTTCTGCCAGCACAGTCATCTCTCCAGTCCCTAAAAACAAACAAACAAACAAAACAAAATCACCCCCTCACAAACTCCATCATAGAAAAAAAGAAAACCAAAAGAAGCAAAAGAAGAGGAAGAGGAGGAGGAGGAGGAGAAGGAGGAGGAGGAGGAGGAGGAGGAGGAGAAGAAGAAGAAGAAGAAGAAGAAGAAGAAGAAGAAGAAGAAGAAGAAGAAGAAGAAGAAGAAGAAGAAGAAGAAGAAGAAAGAAGAAGTTGAATAAACAGACTAAGTGAAAATACCTTTCTCTCCTCTTTCATCCTTTTGGGTCCCAGGATTTAAAATGGCATGCATATGCAAACCAGGAAACCTATAGTAGACATTAAAGGATGCAGGTTTCTTGGACACTGCACAGGGAGGAGCCGAGGTTGAAGGATGAACACGGAAATGGGAAGATCAGAGAGCAGTGGATCAGTGATAGCAATCTGATGGTCCGGATGGAAACGATCTGATTTTTTAATATCTTTGTTTTGTGTAGGAGGAAGTAGAGAGCTAATACACACTCATTTAGAAAGAGATCAAGCTCTGAGGAAACGGATACCTTGACAAGTTAACGCTCCACGCATTCCCTGAGTAATAGTGAGGTATACACTCCTCCCTAAAGGTGTACACATGAAACCCACGTGTTTCCTACATGGTCACCCGTGAAGTCCAAGACCACATCTGATTAGCTGCAGAACAATTCCCTTCCACCTTAACAAACGTGGACTCATGCTATACAGAGCACTTTCTGCAACTTGCTTTTTCAGTCAATGATAGCTTAGTCTTGTTCGCCTGTGACTGGATCTCCTTTGCATACTGTGAATTCTTTTCCGTGTGTTGTCTTTTTATTTAACTGTCATTACCTCCACATATTGATTGTTGGGTTGTTATGGTCATTTCTCTCTTTATAACTCAAACAATATGAGTATTCTTTTAAAAAGTATTCGAGAATACATTGTATCGGGTAAAAAATTTCCAGAAGTAATATTTCGAAGGCAAACTAAATAACTAAATTTACAAATGCCAAATTGTCTCCAGGAAGGTTTTATTGTCCCTCCCCGCCTCACCCCTGCGCCACACACACACAAGAAAAAGAACATAGGAAATAATTACATTCTAAGGCATGAAAATACTAGTGTTTTGGCTTTGAATTTCCACCAATAAATATCAGACTGACTGATGGTGTCCTCGTGCGCTGTGGTCTGTTTCGAAAGTTGTACACAAAATGTACAGCGCTGAAAAGAGGCTTTTCTCTGTCTGAACTTGGCAGAGCCTGGTCTCGGTAGACCACAGGCCAGAATAAATGGGAATAAATGTCGCGCGGGAAGAGGACAGACGTGAGGACCTTGGGGGGGTGAAGGTGTCTGCAGGACTCCCCACAACTCAGAGGGATTGGATCCTGCCGTGCGGCGGGAGCCCCAGCCCTTCTTGGCAGATGGAGAATTCCTTTTTAAGCCCAGACAGGAAAGGGCGCAGACACCAGCCCACTGCTCCTGGAGGGTCGAATTTCCTCCCAACAAATACCAAGCGTTGGGATGGAATTCCCTCTCCGGGGTGCACTGCCCGCCTGCACCGCTCCTGCTGCCCCGGCCACCCTCTCTCGCCCTCTCTGGGAGCATCTCCAGGCTGGTTCGTCTGCGCGGCTGTGAGCTCTGCCTGAGTCCCCGTGTCGCTTCCGCACTCGCCGGTGGCATGAGCTTGCAGCCCGCTGAACCTGCGTGGAAAAGGTTTGCCCTGGTATCCTGCCAAGGCGGCGTCCCTGAGAATCAGGCAACAGTAGAACCTGTCGCCAGCATGGTGACGTAGGCCAGAGGCCTTCGGCCACTCCCGGTGCCTTTCGGATTTGGCAGGATCATCCCGGGACATTCAGGCGGTCTGAGAGTTTGATTCTTGTCAACAGTGGATAGAAGGGAAATGCCAAGCCACTTCGGAAATTCAGAGTGGGCTGGGTAGACTGAGGCTGGAAAGGCAGCGGATAAAAGACTGTAGAGTTTGGACAGGTCAGCTCCATCCTTGGGCAAGAAGCGTGGGGCACCTGGAGACATGGCTGCATCACTTCCTGTTCCCCACAGGTTCCCACCGACCCCAAGTATTCCTCAGGTTAGTGGGCTGTAGAAAGGTTCCAGCGTGGCCTAGTGGGGGCAGTCCTGGGCTGGAGTCATTCTTTAGTCAATAGAGGAAAACAATTCAATTCAGGAAAACAAAACAAAACATGAAAATGAAACATCTTCCAATACCATCAACTTCAGCCGAGCATCTGCTACTTGACTTCTCTTTCTTCTTGATTCTCTAAGGTGGCAAAGGCACTTGCCCCCATTTCTATTTCTGTCCGCATAAGTGTCCACTGAATAGTTTCCATCCTCTACTGTGTTATACGGCACAGGGTCCTCACTTCTGTGACTCTGAGAATTTAGCCAGTTCTTTCTGGCTCCTCAGTGAAAAACGGAGGACAGAAATTAGAATTATGACAGAATTAGAGTCACAGAATGCCTGTCTGGGACATTCTAAAAATCAGGCTCTCATTTTCTGTTATCTGATGCTCAGAACGGAGCAAGATCTTCCAGAGTGGAGAGGGTGCTTTGCTCGCCAGCCAGGACCCAGAAGGAGACAGTGGCGTCTCTAAGGTTATACAGAGACCAGGTTTAGAGCTCACGTCTCTGAATCTTGGTCTGAAGATATTACCTGAGACCCTTACCTGGGCTTTGACCGAGCATGTGCCTTTCTCTCTCTGGGTGGGCAGAGGGAGTCGATGTGGGCAAGCTCCGCTCTCGCTTTCAGTTTTCAGTTCTGGTCGATGTCAGACAGCACAGAGTTTCCGGCAGTTCTGCTCCTTGCACTCAGCCATAATCAGAAAAACAGAGTTTACCACGGGGTCAAGTGAAAACTCTACAAAAGCTGTAGTTTCTGTGGGAGAGGCTGGGTTTGGATTAGAAACCGAGAAAGCTCAGCATAGGCTGCTCCATATGAAGTTCCCACCCTGTTTTTGTTTGAAAGTGCTAATTTGACCTCGCAGGAAACCAGTGTATCTAATCATTAGGGAAATCTCCCCAAACCTTCAAGCTTGAGGTCCACGTATAGGTATATGGAGACAGAGAAGTAGCAGCCAAGTCATTTGGCTAGCTGTCGTAATCTCTTATAAAGTACATGGAAAAATGAATTGTAGGCAGTAGTAACGAGGGTGGTAAAGACTAGTAGCCCTGAGGGACTTCATGTTTTAGTTATGGGCGTTTCCTGCCAAAGACTAAAATGGGTAAAGCAGGCCAGAGGCCTTCGTGCTTCTGCGTGAAGGAAATAGCAGTGTGACATTTTCCTGTTGGCTCAGCACATGGGATATCTACCCGAAACCATATGAACAGTGAGCTGTATCACCTTACTTCCCACAGAGTAAAGTGAAGACTGTACAAAAGTTGTAGTTTCTGTGGGGAAGGCTGGGTTTGGATTAGAAACCGAGAGAGCCCAGCAATGGCTGCTCGGTATGAACTTCCCTCCCCGTTTCAGTAAGGCACAAGGTGTTTACCAGTTCACTCAGTTTTTACTGCCAGTTGGGAACAGGGAGTAGGAGCTGCCTCTTTTTCTCAAAAGGCCTTCGTTTTTCATTCTGTCCCTTGAAAAGCTTCTCATCTGTCCTCTTTGTATCTCTTCCCTGGTATCTGTCTAGCTCGGATATTATCACTGCACAAGCACAAGGATTTTTACAGATTACTATGTAATATGCTACACAGGGTGGTGGTGGCAGCAAGCATCTTTAATTCCAGTACTTGGGAAGCAGAGTCAGGAAGATCTCTAGGTTTAGGCCAGTCTGATCTATAGAGTGAGTCCCTGGACAGTCAGGGCTACACAGAGAAACAGCGTCTCCAAAACAGAAAAACAAAACAACAACAGCAATAATAGAGTTACTAGAATGTTCTAGCAGCTTCTTCCGTGGCTTGACGGACTGCCTGCCTGGAGGTGGAATTACTGTAGTCTGAATTTCTGTAAAGGTGCAATCTTTTCAGTGGAAATATTACACACATGCATACACACCCCTTGCCACACATGATCATTAATTCCTGTTGTCAACTTGAGTAGATTAAGAGATACCTGGGGGTGGGGCAGAAGAGAAGGATCAGTATTTAAAAGCATTCACTACTCTTGCAGAAGGCCCATGCTCAGTTTCTAGCTTCATGATGGCTTACAACCTGACTCCAGTTCCCAGGCATTCAACACCCTCTTATGACTTTTGTAGACATATAGTGCATATACATATGTGCATATACATATGTGCAGGTCAAACACTCATTGAAAGAAAATAAATACAAAAGGAAAAGGGAAGAAAAGAAAAGACACACCTAGGACACCTTTGGTGTGTCTATGAGCATGTTTCCAGTGAGACTTAACTAAGGAGGGTGTTGGTAGAATCTAGAATGGATTCCAAGATGGAATAAACAGGATTGGTGGCCCATGCCTGTAATCTCAACACTCCAGAGTCAGAAACAGGAGGATTGCTGCACATTTTAGGACAGCCTGATCTAGATGGTGAATTCCAGGCTAGCCCGGACTTCACTGTTGCACACTAGTAAGGATTGAACCTAGGGTCTCATACATGCTTCGCAAGCACTCTATAGTGTTTCCAGCATGTGTGCACATACCTCTCCCACTCCCCGTCTGTGGCCTTAATTTTTTTTAAAGCCTACTTTAATAATGGTTATTAAACACTTTAACCTCCCTTCTAGCCCACCACCCACCAGAGGCAGTAGAAAGGAAAGGTTAAGAGGGCAAAGAAGGATGTGGACTTAGTTTTCTGGATCTGTTGTGCTCACCTCGTCCAGCAAGAAAAAACACAACACGGTCGGATTCTTCTCAACAGCCTTTTTTATTTTAGGAACACCTCCATGCTACGGGGGAACCCCGGAAACCCCGGGAGGACTGCTTATATACGCCCCAGCACTGGGGAGAGTTATGTGTCCTCCTGGGATTGGTTAGTCTGTTGGCACTTTGATTTGTATGCACCCGCTCGGGAGGGGTTGGCGCCAGATTCGGGCTAGCACTTGCGCAATGGCTTTGTTTATGGCGCCAATGCCATCTTTTAGGCGTGTGGCTGCCTACATAGATCGATTCCAATCTTCATTGTCAGGGTATCAGCAATTCAGTTCACATGAGTCAGCAGTGGTAGCTTGATTCATTCATGAATGCCATTTACAAACCAGCCATTACAGTTTGATCCAGAAGAAACTGGAGGCTCTGCCAGTCAGCCTGAGTCAGCAGAAGCCAGCAAAAGTCGCAGGAATATCCTGAGAAACTCTTTGGTGTGTTTCTCTCTATAAAGTCCTGACACATGGTGAAGAGCTAAGAAAACAAGACAAACCAATGCCACAGCATTGTCAGCGAAGACCAGGATCAGCAAAGCCCTATGATGCCCAGCAAAGAGCTGCAAGGGGAACCCATGCCAGAGCATTGTCCACTGTCTGTTGGGTTATACTTATAACCTTTCAAACATCACATGTTCTCTCAAGCGTCTGCTCGAACAGAATATCACATGCCCTTTTCCCAGGCAGCTTCCAGAAATACACCACATGTCTGTTCTCAGCAAACATCCTCTCCTGTGTCTGCTTCAGCAAAATATCCTCTCATAAGCCAGTTTCCAGAAAAACATCACATGACACAACCGAGTCTCCAGTGAAACCAGAAATTTCCACTTCATCTCCCTCTCTCTTCCTCATCCTGTCCTTCCTTCTTCCCTCCCTCTCTCTCCCTCTTTCTATTTGTCTTCCTTCCTTCCTTCTTTCCTTCCTTCCCTCCTTCCTTCCTTCCTTCCTTCCTTCCTTCCTTCCTTCCTTCCTTCCTTCCTTCCTTCCTTCTCCCTCTCCTTATCTCTCCATAGGATTTAGTTTTCTTTTTCTTTTTTTTTTTTTAATTGAGACAAGGTCTCTCTCTATAGTCCTAGCTGTTCTAGAACTTGTTATGTAGCCCAGGCTGACCTCAAACTCACATGATCTACATGTTTCTGTTGCCCAGGTACTGAGACTGAAGACCTTCACCATCACACCCAGTTCATCTTACGTTTAATCATGCATGTATGTATCTGTGTGAGTGTGGGACATGCATGCAGGCATCCTCGGAGGCCAGAAGCCTCAGATCTCCTGGAGCTGTAGTTACAGGAGTTGTACGCTGCCTGATGTGAGTGGTGGGAACTGAACTTAGGTCCTTTGAAGAGTAATATGCACTCTTAGCTGCTGAGCTATCTTCCAACCTCCACCCAGATCTCTTTTTTAACCTTTAATTTTTTAAAAAAATATTTATTTATTTGTTTTATGAATGTGAGTACACTGTTGCTGTAGCTGTCTTCAGACACAACAGAAGAGTGCATTGGACCTCATCACATGTGGTTGTGAGCCACTATGTGGTTGCTGGGACTTGAACTTAGGACCTCTGGAATAGCAATCAGTACTCATAAATGATGAGGCATCTCTCTATCCCCTAATCTTTAATTTTGAGATACTGTTCCACTAAGTTGCCCAAGCTGGCCTTGAACTCATTCTGTAACCCAGTGAGACCTTAATCCTGCAGTCTTGCTTCAACCTCCCAGTAGCTGACATTGCAGGTCTTTAGTGTTTTGAAGTGCTGGGAATTCAACCCAGGTCCTCACCAGTCATAAGCAAGTGCTCTATTGTAGTTACAACCCCAGTCCCTTGCTCTCTTTACTGATTTGTTCATGAGGCATATACAGCTTAAGGATACCACATTCTTATCAGGACTGGAAGCTCAGCTTCCACAGGTCAAGAACTTTGTCTTATATGTTATACTAGTGAGATTTATTCCTAGTGTCAGAAAGCCTAAAGTAAGGGTGTGTGGTATTATTCATTGGGAGACAGTACACAGGGTACACTTTGCAAGGATCTGGGTTTGATTTACAGATCCAAAAATCAGTCATATGGAGATAGAAAATGACTCTAAAATCATCGTGGTGCCTTAGTTACCTCTATATTGCTATGAAGAGATACCATGACCGAGGCAATTTGTTAAAGAAACCATCAATTGGGGGGTTGCATAAAGTTTCAGAGGGTTAGCCCATGACCATCATAGCAGGGAGTGTGGTGGCATGCAGGTAGGCACGGTGCTGAAGCAGAAGCTAAGAGTTTACATCCTAATCTGATTATTGCAGGGAGAGAGAGAGAGAGAGAGAGAGAGAGAGAGAGAGAGAGAGAGAGAGAGAGAGAGAGAGAGAAACTGGCCCAGGCATATAGGCTTTTAAAATCTCAAAGCCCTCCCCTAGTGACACACCTCCTCCAACAAGGCCACACCTCCTAATCATTCCTAAACACCAACAGGGAAACAAATATTCAAATGTCTGAGCACAGGATGGGGGTATTCTCATTTAAACCACCATACAGGGCTTAAAAAAATATAAGGTGTTAAATTTCTCACCTGGAAGTCTGGGTAGGGGTCCAGAGTTAGTGAAGAGCCATATAATGGCTCCAGATTGTTCCATCTTTCTGCTCTGCCTATGTAAGCGCAGGCTGTCAGTGGACAAGCTCCAGACAGCAGATGATAAAGACCGAGGCTAGGCTTCTGCCTCTATGACTTTTCAGGGAATGCTGCTGGAAGCAGACACATGAGATTGCTGCTTCCATTGAAGAGTTCCAAGGACTCTTCCAGCTGCAACTGAAGCAGGGGGCTTTAATCTTCAGACTTGAAAGCTATGTGCTTAGGTGAAGATAGGAATTCTTTCAACATGACAGAAGGGGCTGAGGAGTAGCCAAGTGTGTCGACTGCTGGCTTAGCATCCTGGAGGTCCAGGGTTCTATAGTTGGGGAAAAGTCACAGCGAGGAGCCCAGAATAGCGACTCAGCAAATGTCACATAGACTGAGTTAAGCTTTCGTGTCCTTAGAGAGTTTCTGAGAGAGCTTCACAGGGAATATTAGTAAGCTATGAGCCAGCAGGGGACTGTCACACAAAGAGTAGAAACAGGAGGATCAGGAGCTGAAGGCCATCATGAGATTTTTGTTTCAATACCACCAACACTGAACACAAACAAGCAACCAAACAAAAACTAAAACCAAACCATTGGAAATTTTCCCTGGGCTTGGGAAGAACAACTTAGGTGGAGATGGTCAAATAAGATCAAAGGACTTTTGCTTTCCAAATTTGCTGATTCTTTAAGCCATCGTTCTCATCTCCAAATACTACTGAGACTGGTGCCAATAAGTCTTGCTTTCATTTTTCTCCTCCCCTCCCCTCTCTTCTCCTCTTTTCTCTTGTCCTTTCCTCTTTCCCTTGTTCAGAATGGCCTCAAACTTCTAGGTTTAACTCATGCACCTGCCTCATTTTCCCAGTAATTGGGACTACAAACATAGCACCATGTGCCTAGACCCACCCTCCCTTCCTTCCTTCCTTCCTTCCTTCCTTCCTTCCTTCCTTCCTTCCTTCCTTCCTTCCTTCCTTTCTTTCTTTCTTTCTTTCTTTCTTTCTTTCTTTCTTTCTTTCTTTCTTTCTTTCTTTCTTTCTTTCCCTCTTTCTTTGTTGTTGTTTTGTTTGTTTCTTTTGAGACAGAGTCTTTCTACATAGCTTTGGCTATTCTGGGACTCATTCTGTAGACAAAGATGTAGACCTCAGACTCACAGAGTTTGGCTTCTGAGTGCTGGGATTAATGGTGCCACTGTGCTCAGCATCCTCTCGTGTTTCAGATATATTTACCTCCTGCTGATACTGAAGGAAGTCTTACAACATCAACGTTGTCTCTTCCATCATGTTAGGATAAGATTGTCATGAATAGTTCCTAGTGAGTAATTAATGCCACCACACATGTGGAAGCCTCATGCTCCTTGGGTAGCAGTGACAAAATGGTTCCGAGTCCTCTTTCCTTCCAATATGTCTCCATTTTTTAGTCCCCTTCTCCCAACCACTCCCAGAATGCTGGTTAGGTGTTAATGGATCACCAAGCCTCAAGCAAGCAATGCTTGAACTGTAGCTCCTCCCAGGAGCTGTGTTACTGTGTTACGCCCAGGAGAACCATTACAAGTCCAAAGATTAAAAGCAATGAGAGGTCATAGAGCTCTGTGTGAGCCAACAGCTACACAGAGATGACAACTCAAATCTCACCCACTGCATTTTCAGGGAAGTTGAAGGGTCTAAGGTTATGTCTTGACCAGGTCAGCACTGAAGCTGGCTCCATCTGCCTTTGAGTCTATGCTGTTCCCAGTGGTGTGTCTCCTCCATGGGTGCAGTTTAGCTGCACTCACCTTCCCTTTATCCTCCAAGTACATGTCAGAGAATTGACATACCATAATGGTGATAGCTAACATTTATGAAGCCTTAAATATGTGTTAGAACAGCTCCTAATTGTTTTATATGAGCTAACTCATTTAATCCTTACTGGCACCATTTTATGGATGAGGAAGCAGGGTTTGAAGTAATTTAAGACACTGTCTCACCACCACACAGCTGGTAAAGTGAGTAGCAAAGCTGGAGTCAGAAAGCAGGCAGGGCGCTTTGGGCTTTTATTCTCACCTGTTATTCTAGATTTCTACTAGATTGTCATTAAAGGAGCAGCTAGTAGACTTTTTATTTTTTTAAGGTGCGTAGCCTCACAAGCTAAAGCCTTGCCAGTGCACATGACACTGTTCCATGTGCAGCTAGATAGGCTGAGCAGGAAATTAAGGAAAGTATTTTAGATTTGCCTCCTCTCTCTCTCTCTCTCTCTCTTCTCTCTCTCTCTCTCTCTCTCTCTCTTTCATGTCTATGAGTACACTGTAGCTGTCACAGACACACCAGAAGAGGGCATCAGATCCCATTACAGATGGTTGTGAGTTGCTATGTAGTTCCTGGGAATTGAACTCAGGACCTCTGGAAGAGCAGTCAGTGCTCTTAACCACCGAGCCACCTCTCCAGCCCACCACTGTACTCTTGTATGCCACTGTAACTGGCACGCAGGGAAAGAGCACAGCTGGTGGGGTTCCATGGGCACCATTCCCATCATGCTCACTGCTATGTCTCACTTTGAGAGTGATGTTGAGGAATAAGTGTGTCAGACACAATAGAGTGAGGTCAGGAGCTAGCAAGGTGTGTGTAGGCTGGTATATATAAGACCTTTTCGTACTTATTACGGGCCAGCACAGAGACGCATATCTTGGGAAACAAAAACATAAACAAAAACAAAAAAAGAAAGAAAGAAAGAAAGAAAAGAAAAAGAAAGAAAAGAAAAAGAAAGAGAAAAGAAGAAAAGAAAAAGTAAGTGTATTTGTGACTACTGAAAATAAAATTTGTAGTTTACAAGCAAAGTTGCCCAGAATTTCCCTCTTACTGTCTGTGTGGCTTTAGGCAAGTGAGTTAATGTCTTTGTGCCTCACTTTTCTCATTTGTTAAGTGGGGAGACCCATTGCCCTCTCTGTAGATTGTTGTAATATTTAAGTGTCAGCATGTAGGGCTGGAGGCTTTTGCAGAAGAACCGGGTTCCATTGCTTGCACCCATGTGGCTACTCACACCCAATCTGTAACTCCAGCTCTGGGGAACTTAACTCTTCTCCTTCTGGCCTCCATGGGCACCACGTGTACACACTATGAACAGACATACATACAGGCAAGCAATCACACACACAGACACACACACACACACAAACACACACATACACACACATTATTATCTAAAAGGTAAAATAAAGTAAGATAAATGAAAGTGAATTATGTTCTTAGCTGAGAGCCAAGACATGGTGTTAAAGTTAGGCTTGGCTCTACCTCCCAGTTCCGTGCTCCCAGAAATAAGATTCAGACTCAATATATATTTATAAATACCTTGGCCATACAGTTAGGCTCTTATCTGACTAGATAGAACATAAGATAGCCCATATATTCTAACCTTCATTCTGCCATGTGGCTGGTTACCTGTGCTCAGGTACCCTGTGTCCTTCTCATCTTACTGCCTGGCTCTCTCCCAGAATCCTTTCTCTTCCTGGATGTCCCATCTCCCATTTTCTGCCTAAGCCATAGGATTTTTAATTGACAGATGATGCATCCATATAATACACGAGTTATTCTCTCTACAGTATGGCCCTTGTTCTTTCCATTGCTTGTACCAGCAATAGATGGAAAGGTCAAATAAAGACAAGAGTTGTCTTCTTTGGCAGTTAATCTGGTTCCTCAGTTGCCAAAGGACCAAGTTTAGTAATAAAATTGCAACTGGATAGGGACATTGCTACCTATAGATAAACTACAACCCTTCTCTCGGAGCCTAACTCTAGAACAGAGTTAAATCTGGAACTTGGGTGCCTTTTGGCCCTTTCCATGACTATTTTTATAACAGTGACATTTCTTTCCTCTTCCGATTCTCTCCAAGAACAGTAAGGTCCAAGAACAGGATAATTAGGAAAGCATTCCGAAGTTGACATGTTGCCAGTAATGGAGATTACAAAACAACCTCAGGCCAGTCATAGCGGAAGCCTGGATCCACAGCATGCTTGCTTCATGCTGTATATTTTCAATTATTAGTAGCATCTTGCAGCTGTCTGCCTGTTCTTGTGTGTCTGTCAGCATTGGTAGGTCTTAAGGATGAGTCAGTGACCAAGAATAACTCATTCATTCTGTAGAAGCCACTGAAAATCTGCTATGTTTGATCCATGTAAAGTTTGAGTCTTTGTTCCACGACATAGCTGTGAGATGATGTTGCCTACGTCTCCTGACCTGTCCAAACCTTGGCTTCTGAAACTGGTCTCTGAAAAGAATAATTCTCTACTGTCCTGCTTCACTAAAGACCTGGAGTTGAGACAAAGAGAATATAGGCAGGGAAGGCATCCTACACATCTCAAAAAAATCGATGAATAAAGCTGAGCGTGGGGCAGCATGCTTTTAATCCCAGCATTCAGGATACAGGCAGATCTCTGAGGTTAGTCTGGTCTACAGCAGAGTGGGTTCCAGAACAGAGAAACCCCAAAATCCTATCTGGAAAAAACTGGAGAGAGAGAGAGAGAGAAAGAGCAAGAGAGAGAGAGAGAGAGCGCTATGAATAAGCTCAAGACTCACCTGGACTACATGAGTCATGAGATATTGTCTTAAATTAAAAAATAAAGGAAAGAAGGAAGGAAGGAAGGAAGGAAGGAAGGAAGGAAGGAAGGAAGGAAGGAAGGAAGGAAGGAAGGAAGAGAGAGGGAGGGAGGGAGGGAGGGAGGAAGGGAGGGAGGGAGAGAGGATGCTTGGTTTTGGTATGATGATACATGGACTTAGATGTAGTAGTAAGTGCTCATGGTCGTAGCACTCAGGAAGCTGAGGCAGGTGCATAGTGAATTTGAGGTGCCAGACTCTGCCTCAAGGGTAGTGAGATGGCTCAGTGGGTAAAGGCTCTGGCAGCCAGGGCTGATAATCTGGGTTCAATTCATGGAACCCTCATAATGGAAGGAGAGAACTGATGCTCACAAGTTGCACTCTGACCTTCACATGGGCACTGTAGCATATGCATACACACTGATTAAATAAATGCAATAAAAAAGCAACAGCAGCAAAAAAGAAGCATGTATGAGTGGTATCGAACATAAAAAAGAAAAAAGACAGCTGGGTGGTGATGCATTGTAATCATATCACTCGGAAGGTAGAGGTGGGCAGATCTCTGTGACTTCCAGGCCAGTCTGGTCCACAGACTGAGTTCCAGGGCAGCCAGGGCTGGTATACAAAAAAGTCTGTCTCAAAATAAATAAATAAATAAATAAATAAATAAATAAATAAATAAATAAATAGAAAAAAAGATGTACAGATAGACAGATAGTTAGAAGAAGACAAAAAAAAAAAAAAAGACAAAGAAGTTAGAAGGCCTAAAAGTATCCCTCAAAGAAGCTAGATAGATGATCCTTGATCCTTTAGCAGGTATTTAATCTCTCTGGGACTATTTCTTTACCTGTAAAATGGGAATATAAAATAGATGTTAGAGCTTGCTTGTTTGCCTGCCTGCCTTCCTTCCTTCCTTCCTTCCTTCCTTCCTTCCTTCCTTCCTTCCTTCCTTCCTTCCTTCATTTCTTTTCTTCAAGACAGTTTCTCCGTGTAGCCTTGCTGTCTTGGAACTCACTCTGTAGACTAAATTGGCCTTTAACCTGTCACAGCATCCCTGAGTGCTGGAAATAAAGGGGCGGACCACTACCACAGCCCGAGTGATGTCAACAATTTCTATTTAACACATCTCTTGTAACAACTGCAATAGTGGTAGAGAAAAGTCTACATGAATGTGATAGACACTGTTAGTGTTTTTAAATTTTAGACCTAATTTCTAGTTTTGATTCATTATTGTAGGTGTTTTGCCTGCACGTATATCTGTGCACCACTTGCTTGCCTGCTGCCTGGAGAGGCCAGAGGAGGGCATCAAATCCCCTGCAACTGGAGTTAAGATGATTGTGATCCACCACGTGGGTGCTAGAAGAAGAACCCTGGTCCTCTGAAAGTGCAGCCAATGCTTGTAACCACAGAACCATCTCTCTAGCCCGGTTTTTATGTTTTGAGACAAGTTCTCAAAGGTAAACTTAGCTGGCTGGGACTTGCTATGTGGACCAGGCTGACCTTAAACTCCACCAGAGATCTGGAGTGCTGGGACTAACAGTGCACACTACCATGACTACTTCGAGGGGAGATTTTTGTTTGTTTGTTTGCTTTGAGGTGTTTTTGTTTTTGTTTTTATTTTTGTTTTTGAGACAAGATCTTACTGTGTAGTTCTGGATGGAAACTCATTGTGTAGATCAAGTTGGCCTCAAACTCAAAAGACCTGCTGGCTGCTTCCAGAGTGCTCAAAGTAAGGACACGTACCATCATTTTGGCTTAGTTTTATTATTACTATTATTGTTGTTGTTATTGGCGTTTGGTACTTGAACACGAACCTAGGAGCTTACACACACTAAACTTGCTGTCTGCCAAAACCCATCTCCCAGCCCTGTCCACAGCCATTCCTACTGCCAGCTGTAGCCATTGTGAAATCCAGTATTTTTTTAAGATCAAAGGACTGTGGAGGCCAGGTTGATGCCAGGAAGGAGGAGCCAGGCCCCGGGGTAGCGCTCCCTTGGATCAGCTCTCACCTCTGCTTTAGCAGGCTGTATGTTCCTGAGTGAGCCTCTAAACCCTCTGACTCAGCTCCCTCATCTGTAGAACTGGCATGATGATAACTGTAGTAAGCTAGTGGAGTTTTTATACGCACAGCATCTAGAACAGTAGCCAGTACTCAGGAGACACAGCTACTCCTTATTCTTAGGTCATCTTGTTGGTACCTTAGGCCCAGGCTACCTAATCTATAGAACTCACTGCACCTTTAACTTATTAAACGACGACTGACATGTTTGTATGTTTAGAAAAATCTGACAATGACAGCAGATACATATGCACACACACATGCATATAATGTGTCAGCTTTTTAGGGCTCTTCTAAAGGTGTTTGATTTAGGCCTAAATTAACATCTTAGAAATAGTCCCAAAGGAAAGTCCTTATGTAGGGTGGAGGTGTATAGCTCAGTAGTGAAACTGGGTCCGTCCCCAGTGAAGGGTAGAGAGTGAAATTATACCTTTTTTGTTGCTGTTTTGTTTGTGAGCTAGTATCTCCTGTAGCTTAGGATGATATTGAACTCATGTGTGTGTATGTATATATATATATATATAATATATGTGTGTGCATATATGTACATATATAAGTACATATACATAATCTTTTATCACACTTATTATTTTACTTTTAAATTTTAGTTTATCTGTGTGGATATTTTTTAGGCATGGATATCTGTGCATTGTGTGCATGCCTGGTGTCTGTAAATACCCAAAGAGGGCATCAGACCCCCTGGAAGCAGAGTTACAATGAGCTGTAAGCTGCCATGTGGGTGCTGGGTATAGCACCCTGTCCTCTGGAAGAGCAGCCAGTGTTCCCAACCCTGAGCATCTATCTCTCCAGCCCTCATATGGAGAATGCCTTCAAACCTCTGACCTGCCTGCCTTCCTCTCCTGAGTGCTGGCATTGCATGCATGGGCTGCCACACCTAGTTTATGCCATGCTGGTAGTGAAACCTAGAACCTCACGCCTGCTAGGTATGCATCCTACCAGCTGAGCTGTATCCCCAGGCCAGGCATGCATCCTACCAGCTGAGCTGTATCCCCAGGCCAGGCATGTTTGTGAAACTCAAGCCTCAGATGCTGTATGCTGGACGTGCTCACAAGTCCATCCTCCTTAAAGATTAATATGCCCATCATTTTTAGGAGTCTCTAGAAAACCTATTTCTATACCCTACCCTTCCTTGTCCCCAGTTACTTCCAAGGCCTTTATTCCCATTCTGTTTGTGTAAAGAGATACTTGGAAGCTGGGCAGTGGTGGTGCCTTTAATTCCAGCACTCGGCAGAGGCAGAGGCAGAGGCAGAGGCAGAGGCAGAGGCAGAGGCAGAGGCAGAGGCAGAGGCAGAGGCAGAGGCAGAGGCAGAGGCAGAGGCAGAGGCAGAGGCAGAGGCAGAGGCAGAGGCAGAGGCAGAGGCAGGCAGATCTCTGAGTTGGAGACCAGCCTAACCTAAAGTGAGTTCCAGGACAGTCAGGGCTACACAGAAACAAACAAACAAACACCACTTGTCTCCAAAAATGAAACAACAAAACAAACAAACAAACAAACAAATCAAAACAACAACAAAAGAGCTACTTAGAAGTGATAAAGAATAGAGATACTCAAAGATGCATACGTGCATATGTGTGTGCAGCCTTTAAGGTACTCTTTTAGCAACCCATCTCAGGCAAAGGACCACAGAAGTGGTGAAATCTGCAGAGCAGCAGTTTCTAATCTTGAATGTGCTTTGTGATCATTTGAGGGGCTTGTTGAAACACATTACTGAACCCAAGGCTAAGAATTTTTGATTCAGAAGGTCCCAGAATGGAGTTCCCAGATGCTGTACAGACCACACTTCAAGATCACTGTCCAGGTGAATCTGAGAAAGGTTGCTTGCTGATCAATAGGCCTCAAAAAGTAAGGAAAGAGATGCCCAAGACCTGTAGGCAAAGCAATATCCAGAGGCTCCACAGCCTGGGCTGGCTGAGTCACATCAAGTGAAACAATGCACGCTGGGAACACGACTGGACTGAGTGGATATATTGGCTGACAAGTGAAAATTATAACAACTTCTATCCTATAACTGTATGCTTGCTACAGTTCTTATGGGGGTGGGGGTATTTCTGCGTTGGTTCTCAAATGACTGGGGAGGAGGCAGGGTGGCATAAGAGAGCTAGGTCCAGTTTCCCACCTGTAGTTAATTACCAGTCTTTGGAACTGAGACTATGTGGGCGGAGACCTCGCTTCCAGCTCTCCTGGAGTCTAACCCCAGGGCAGACGCACCAGGAGTGAGGCTCACTACTGTGCCATGATCAACCGACCTCTAGCTATGCAGAATTCGCGTGCCTGTAGTGGCAGAACCTTGGCATTTGAGCCAGCGAGGATGCGACTTCCGCCTCTGGCGATCGGCAGTGGGGGGCGCACCAAGACAGCAGTTCGTGAGCGGTGCTTTGTCACCGCAGCAGCGAGGGGCGGAGGATACAGGACCAGGCTGCAAAGACCGGATGGGACGCCTGACTGGCTCTCAGCTTGAAAGGGACATTTAGGGGATTGTGCAGCTGCACCTGGTGCCGCTGTGATGGTGAACGGAAGGGATATAGACGCCATGACGAGTCAGCCTGGGCGCACAGTACTCTCCTAGCCCGCAGAGCTTGTTTTCTGAGCTGACATCACTTCCATGTCGCTGCCACAATCTGATCCACCCTCTATGTCCCAAGGTCGCAGCACCCGCACACCCTCCGGTCCGGGAGCGCGCAGTTTGTCTACATTGAGGCACCCTGCGGGTTAACTTTTTTTTTTTTTTTTTTCTGTACTTTCTGTATTCTCTGCTTAACAGCCGCAGCCACCCAGCCAATTCCGGAAGAGTGGTCCTTGTCCAGATCTTTCCATACCTTAAGCATCTTGATTACCTGGATGTTGGGGAACGTGATATAGTTTCGGGTCCTTGAGAGCACAGGGAAAATGTCCTAATCTGGCTTTTGGAAGCTTCTCGACTTAAAATTGTTCATTCACTTCTAGCTGTGTGCCCCTTAGATCCTCTCAATCTCTCTGAGACCATTTTTCGTCTCAGAGACTGTGAAACTCAATTAGCTGGGAGGCTAATCTGGGTTGGGAGCGGACACTATGAAAGTCAGCTTCCACAAATCTCCAAACCAAACCAGAGAGGTTTGGCTGCACAGACCAGTTAGACTTTGCTGTCCCAGGCAGGAGTGCAGGGGTATTTTTCCCACCCAGTTATCGCTGGTGCTGGATGTCTGGCTCCATGCATCTCCTATCTGGGACAAAGGACTGGAAAAGAGGAACCGGGTGTTGACATCTTCCTAGGCTGGGGATCCAGAGAAGACAGAGACCAGCACTCAAAGGGTTTGGTTAGGGTCAATTCAGATTCCTTGCAGACTCCTTAGTCTGATATTGCAGTGGGTCTCCCTCTTATTACTATCAGTGAATGGGGTGAACAAGGCAAGGATATTGTATGAGAAAGTTAGAGCTGACTCAAGTCCTTCAGCTCATGGAAAGGCTTGCCTTTGGAGAAAACTGTAAAAAGCAGAGCAAGCACTGGTATAGGGGGCATATGCATAAAGTCCCAGAGGCAGAGAGAAGCAGGAGACTCACCCAGTTGGGGCCAACCTAAACTCTATGGCTGGAACTCCTATCAGCCTAGGCTACACAGCCAGACTCTCCTCTCACCCTCCTACCCCTGTGTTAAGTGCAAAGCAATAGATATGGGTTATGTCCCGGTGGCAAAGTGCCTGATTAGCATGTGTAGAGCCCCAGGTTCTAGCTGCAGAATCAGACTAAAACCCAAGCCAACAAGAACAGAGAGAACCCCTCCCTGAGGCTGGGAAAGGAATTCCTGCTGTAATATAGGGAGGTAGTAATAGCCAGGCAGCTCTTGTCTTTATTCAAAAGATGATCAACCCAAGTCAAACCCTGCCTTTTAGGGAAGGTCCAGCCAGACCATCTATCTCTGATACAGGGCCAGAACCTGGAGGTTTCCAGTGGATAATGTGTGCAGGTCAAGTCATATGTATAAGCAAGCCTGGCCAACCACTTAGGTTTTGTCCTTTGGGCCACACAACAATCAGGACAGCTTTGTGGAGGAAGCTGCTATGTAGTGAGAGGAAAACCAACCAACCAACAACAAAACAGCAACAACAACCTCCTCAGGTAAACATACATCCCTAAAAGTGAATTAGGCCATTTTTCTTGGACTATGGTGGCTCTAAAGGGCTGATGCAGGGAAAGAAATCCTGGAAACTTGAGGACCTCTGTGGATTTTTCTAGAAAAGGGATAGCCAGATATCTAAGGGGATAGAATGTCTAAGAGGTAGCCAGGCAGTGGTGGCGCACGCCTTTAATCCCAGCACTTGGGAGGCAGAGGCAGGCGGATTTCTGAGTTCAAGGACAGCCTGGTCTCCAGGACAGCCAGAGCTACCAAGAGAAACTCTGTCAAAAGAAGAAGAAGGAGAAGAAGGAGAAGAAGGAGAAGAAGGGGGAGAAGGAGAAGGAGAACAAGAAGAAGGAGAAGAAGAAGAAGAAGAACAAGAAGAAGAAGAAGAACAAGAAGAAGAAGAAGAAGAAGAAGAAGAAGAAGAAGAAGAAGAAGAAGAAGAAGAAGAAGAAGAAGAAGAAGAAGAAGAAGAAGAAGAATTTTCTAAGAGATTAAGAGTGTCGGAGTAGTTGGTTGGGTGTGGTAAAAGGCCTATAAATCCTAGCACCCTGGGAGGCTGAGGCAGGATGGCACCCGTGACTTGGTGCTAGGCTGGTAGATTTCAGGTTGCCCTGTGTGATTGATCTTACCTCTTAAAAACATAGATGAGTGGCCCTGGGAAACCTAGGTTTTTCTTAGAAAAGCACTCAGGATTGATTGCCATGGAATGAGCAGATGCCTTAAGGTGTCCAAAGTAATTATATTGACATTTGGGCATTCTGAATGAAGATCGGAGGTTTTACTTTCAGGTACCAGTGGCCTGGCACATGACCACATGGGTTGGAGTTTTTTTTGTTTTGTTTTGTTTTTGCTTTTTTTTCTTCTACAGTCCCTTGTACAGTCCTCACCCAGCTGCTGGCCTCTATCCTGTAGAAGGAGTATTTCCAAGTGGTTTGCAGCCTTTTCTCCCTCCCCTGCAGGTCCAAGGGGAGTACCCAGAGTCCCAGGAATTGTCCCCTCTTCTATGAGTGAGGTGGGAGCAAAAGGACCCTGCTGAAAAGCCCAAGCTGGCTTCTTAGTCCAAGCCTGGTACCTCATGGTAGCCAGGCAAGCATTCTACCACACAGCCCAGCTTCCAAGAGCTGCTCTGAGAGTTGTCTTCATGGCAGGGGAGGGCGGGGGTAGGATGGGCAGGATCCTCTTACTCGTGCATGTATTTTTCCCCATTTAGTCTTCTCAGCTGCAAGCCAGGGATAATTCATACCCCCACCCCCAACCCAAGCCTGCAGACATTGGAAAACACAAATGCATAAAATGGTGCTGCTCTTACACAGTGGCTGCTCTTACCACAGGACTCTTTGTCCTCCTGGGAAAAGATCTATGTTGGGAAGTGGTGGCATCAATGTGGCCAGGGGCCTTTTCTCCATAGGAGTGTGCTCTTGAGGGTAGGGAGGACCTGCTGAGGGCACAGACCTATCTAGATTCCAGAAAGGCTGTGGGGTGTTATCTCAACATGATAGCAGAAGAGATTCCCCCAAGGACAGGAAGGAAGATGACTCAGGAGGAGGATCCTAGGTCTGACACTCAGCCTTGCCATGGCCACTTGTTAGGACTACTGGTCACCCTACAACTGAGGGAGAAAAGCCTTGCAGACTATTAAAACCCATTAAGAACTCTTATGTAGCTAAAAGAGACGTGGATGTCAACTAGCCTTGTAATAATAGCAAGTATCAGAATGGTAATGATGAAAGAGGCTGTGATACTTCTGTTAGGGCAAGGCGGGAGAGAGCTAGTTATGGTTTGTACCATACAGACATTGAAGAACTCCCTTGAATGGGAGGGAACAAACTACACTGGATCCATCCAGGCCTTGTCCAAAGGGACAGTTAGCCTTGGGTGAGAAGAGCCTGGGGTGTCAGTCCTATGGTGGGTCTGTTCCCCACTGTCAGTATTCACAGTGAGCAGGGGGTGGGGGTGGGGGTGATGGGCTTCTAGACAGCAGAGGCAGAACAGGGGCAGGAAGCCACTAGACGCTGGTTTTCAGTAGACTAAGCAGACAGGTTCAGAGGGAGAATAGGCAGGACTGGATACCTTTGGGGTTCTGAGAAGTATCAGGCATTAGGGGCCATGAAGCACCCCATTTCTTCCCTCAGATACCTGTGCCCTTTACATCAGGAGGCCCAGAGGCTGAGCACTTCTCCTAACTGCGTTTGCAAAGATTCCAGCTCAACCTTCTGAAGAGGAGAACTGTTCTGTGTTGCCCACTGCAGCTGAACACTGCCTCCAGGGGAAGGGAATTGGTCCAGATTATTTGATCTCTGGGCTGCTGGAAGCCTGAACCTCTGGAGTTTGGTTTTCAGTAAACCTTTTCTCGCAGGCGGGGGATGTTCTCCCAAGGGGCACGCCACTCAGTGAGTCTGGGCTCAAAAAGAGGCCTGGACAGCTGTATTGGGAGAAGTGGAGCTGACTGATAAGATACTCCCACTGCCAACCCCTCTAGCTGAGAAGACCCAGGGTCACAGAAACTTTGCGGAAATATCCCTGTCACAACCTGAAAGGTCGCAGAGGACCAGAGGACAGTATCCACGACAGTTGGGAGACTCTTACTATTTAGAAGGATGCTCTCTTTGTTCTTACATTTGACGAAAGAAAAGTTCATTTCTTTTTCTTTCTCTAGTCGACGCCTTCACCCCTTCTCCACGGGAGAAAGCAGGTCCCTGGGCTTTCACCCTTTGCCTTTCAGCCCGCCATGAGCAAAGGTGCTCTGGACAGCTCAGGACCGCTGCCGACCACGCCCTACGGGCCCCCGAGGGTCACTTAGACAGCTCCCACAACCGCAGGCGCCTCTCTCCCAAGCCAGATTTTCTTGGGAAGCGAAGCTGTTTCCGTGGGGATCCACATTCCGTGGCCCAAGCAAAGGTTTAGATTCCATTTAAAACGACTGGCGCGACTTATCTCCCCTCCGCTCCCTAGGATTCTCAGCCACCCTCTATCCCTCCTAGCCGGGCGGAAGCCAAACCCACAGCGTTTGAAGTTCAGAGAATTCCAATCCTCGAAGAACTGGCGGCATCCGAGCCGATCGCCCCAGCAGGAGAAGGACCGCAGGTCGGCGGGGCTGCAGGGGAGAGATGCACCGGGGCGACTCCACTAAGGCGGCTGTCACCTCTCTTTGCTTTCGAAGGGTTACCTTGCTTCATGCGCTATTAGAATTTTCCTTCCTTCTTCCGCTGCTCTGTAAATAACCTTCATAATACAACAATAGTGAAGATTAAAACACACTTCCCAAGCAGGAAGAAAAAGAAAAACAGTAACAACCCAAGACAAAACAGAACAACAACAACAACAAACAAACAAACAAAAAAACCCCTGAAACCGTGTCTTTCTTCAGCACTCTCTTTTCATCTGCGGTGAAAAATTCTACTCCCTTCATTTGAAGTCGGCCAATTGCTGATACTAGAAGTGACATTTAGTTGGATTTCTTTCTTTTTTTTCCCCCTTTAAGCATCGGTATAGGAAGGGAGAGGTTCAAGTAGGGGCCTCAAAACCAGGATGCTAAGTAGATGGAGGCTGCTTTAAAAAGCTAGGCTGGAGTCTGGGGAGGAATTTGGGATTGGGGGTGGGCTGAGAAGGGATTTCCATGAAGCTCAGATCTGGAGCAGACAGGAGGCTGCAGCCTTCAGAGAGTCTGAGGCCCCTCCTGGAGATGTAAGGAAAGCCTGGCTCCATCCGACTGACCCAGGAAGGAGACTAAATGGCACCCCTTGATCTCACAATTCTGTTCTGCTTTCATCTCTAGGGAAAATGCTGAGTAAAAGGGGATCAAACATTGAACATTCCCATTGAATGCAAAGCTGGGGGCGGGGCAGGGAAGCTCAGACCAGCCTCCCTCTGAGAGGGAGGGCAGTGAAGTAGTGGCTAGTTCATGGGGGGTGGGCTGGGAGAGTGGGTGTCTCACAGCAGCAGCAGCAGCCCTGAGACAGATTCAGGAGTCTAGAGAGTAGAGAGACCAAGCAGCCCAGCAGACTCTGGCTGGAGTGAGAAAGCCAGGACAAGCCAGAATTGGTGGATATCTCCTCACAGCCGGGAAAGATCCCAGAACTCACTATCCCCTTGACCCCATCTCTGCCTTGGCCTCTGAAATCTTTCTCTAGATTTCTGGGCTGGCAGTGTTCAGCAACTGCTGGCTTTGGGGGTTAATAGGGAGTGGACACATTTGCTTGGATACCACCCTTCTTGTCATCTGCCCTTGTTCCCCAGGCAAGATTACCAAACATTTGCTGCATCAGGAGAGAAATGGAAAGCCAGAGTCATTTTCCTAAACCTCTGGCTTCCTCCATTATTTCCATAATCCTAAATCAGCCAGATTGAGGGAGGAGTAGAGAGAAACTGAGAAAAGGGTAGGAGACAGAGGACGATGAGGAAATCACCACAGGAACTTTCTTAGAAGCTGGGGCTTTGCCTTGGGACACAGGAGTTTTAATCCCCCCCCCCCCGCCCCTTCTTCAGGTAAGAGGGCAGGCTGCTCACTAGTGGAAAATATATTGCAGGGGGAGCCAGAGAGGGGGATGGAGGAGCTAAACTCAGAGGGTGCTCACCTCTGCCCCTCAACCTGGCCCACCTGCCAGGCTCCGCAGGAGATTCTTCTACTCTGTCTCCCAAACATCAAGTTCCAGAATTCCACGGACCCAGACCTTCACCTCCTCAAAGGATTAGCCTAGTCCTCTCACCCCGCCTACTGCCTGTTTTTGTTTTTGTTTCGCCTCCCCCCCCCCCCATGACATTTCAACGACTTTCTCTCCTACCTCTAGCTTTGGACACAGAAACCCTCTTTTGGGCAGAGCCCAGGAGAGGACCCTGCAAGCTCAAACTCCGCTGATACTCTTTGCCACACAATCTCTCCACAGCTGCCCTAAAACCACCAGAGAAGGCCAGCACCTTCTACCTGGGCTCCTTCCGCACTACCAGAGCAGGGGGCCGGATTGCCAGCACCTTTTCATTAGAATACACCACCGTTTGTGGCAAAATTCGTTGACTGTTAGAAATACCTAAAATACAGACAGAAAAAGAAAGGCCAGTCTTAGACCCTTTCCCTAACCGACGTACCTGAAATAGCCCGGAGACAAGCCAAACCAAAAGATGTTTTCTTCTACGAAGAGCCAAACCAAATTCAAATCAGGCCATCTAGAGAGAGATAATTAACAACAACAACAACTTATTGAACACTTCAAATTTTAGCCAGGTGATCTGAGTGGGGAGAGATTTTTCTTCTTCTTAAATCGAGGAACACTGTGTTAGCACACAAGGCCAGTTTTCAAAGGGGAAAACGATATCTCTTGGCTGTTAAGGGATGAAAATAAAGTTTGGTTCTAAGGAGGGAGACAGATGGGGTTGGGGAGATGAGGGAGGAACGGGTACTTCAGGCTCAAGCTCCCCAGACAACTGAGGTGGGGGGTACCTTTTCAGTAGCTGGTTTAAAAAAAAAAAAAAAAAGAAAGAAAGAAGGACAAGCGGTTGTATTAATACTCAGAAAACCTGGGTTTGTAAACAGCTTCTAAAGAATAGCTATGGATTCTTTCATTAGTATTAGATCTAGACACCAGGTTAACAAAACAGAAGTCAAGACAACAATAAAATAAAATTTCAAAAGCATTTTTCAATTACCAAGTCCTGTTGCCCCTGTGGAACTCGCTGCGCGCCTTAAGCGCTCCCTTTTCTGTGTGCGGAATTCCATTTGCATCCTCTGTGTCTGGGTGTCTCCCTTTCCCAGTGTGTGTGTCTCTCTGTTTTCACACTCTCCTCCCCATTCGAGCGAGGCCCACACCTGGCGCATCACTGCCGAGCCATTAGCTGCGGGTCTCCTTTCATCTTCACTGTGGCAGACGTTTCTATTTATCCACTTGCGTTCGCCGAGTGGCGTCACCAGCGGTACTGTAATGACGATTGCAGCAGGAGGATGACAGCTTAGAAAGAAGAGGGCAATGGGGCTTCCTCCCAGAGGCGGTGCGGCACAGAGGAGCGCTCGCATCACAAGGTGACCCTAGCTCCCCACTGCCATCTCCGCGGTCGCCGTCGACACCGCGCTGGGGCTACCCGGCGCCTGCCTTGTCGCCTTAGCTCCTCTTCTCAGCCAAGATCCCAGGGAGCCTGGGATTAGGAGCTTACTTGGGGGTTTTCCCCCTCCCCCCTCTGGAGAGTCCGGGGATGGAGAGCCGAAAGGACATGGTTATGTTTCTGGATGGGGGTCAGCTTGGCACTCTGGTTGGTAAGAGGGTCTCTAATTTGTCCGAAGCCGTGAGCAGCCCGCTGCCTGAACCGCCAGAGAAGATGGTGCCCCACGGTTGCCTGAGCCCGCGAGCCGGCCCTCCGACTTCCCGGGAGCGTGGCGGGGGAGGCCAGGAGGAGGAGCCGGTCGATGGACTATCAGGCAGTGCTGCAGGGCTGGGCGCCGAGCCACGGTCTGCTGGAGCGGCCATGCTTGGCCCGGGACCCCCAGTCCCCTCCGCGGACAGCCTCTCTGGCCAAGGGCAACCTAGTAGCTCAGACACCGAATCGGATTTCTATGAAGAAATCGAGGTGAGCTGCACCCCGGACTGCGCCACCGGGAACGCCGAGTACCAGCACAGCAAAGGTAGCCACCTTGCCCCTCCGCTCCCCGATCCGCCCACTCCACCCACAGTTCCCTTCATCTCAGGCCAGGTGTAAGATGCTCCTTTCCCTTGGGGCAGGATGGCTGGGGGTTGGGTGAGTGGGGCGGGGGCACCTGAACAACTCTTTTGCTCTCTGCACCTTGGTGTGTGTGAGGGCTCTCGTGTTATCCCATTAGAGTGACAGTTGTGCCTGGACGAATGTCAGCGTTGACACAAGTCTTGACTTGAGGGGTCCAAAACGCACCCCAACCCCCCAAACCCCGAGTTTTGTGGGAATGATTCAGCTAAGACGGAAAGACGCATCCGTCGAGTAGGGCAAGATCAAACGGTTGTCCGGGCAGTTTGACTGGAGGGGAGCAAGGCAAAAGGAGGCGCGGAAGCCCTGAGAATATAAAAGACTGTAAAACCGTGGCGGACTCTGGTCTCGGGAGGGCTGCAGCCCTCCGACCAGTTTGCACGTCGGTCAGAGGTCCAAATTACCTTGTCACTTCCCGGGCTGGCGGCGCCAGGTCGGAAATGGTCCCAATGGTCTAATTGCCTTTGGTCTCCGGTTGCATTTGAAAAGGCGGGGATTGGGCCCTCCCCCTCCCCCTTTCCCTCAGTCTCACTTCTCCACCCAAAGGAAAAGCAGCTGCAGGGGGGCTGGAGCCCCACCCTTCTCTGGGGTGGGTCTAAGGGGTTGGTACTTTAATTACAGAGCTCCTTCTCACCAGGGGCTAATGGGAGTGGGGGTGGATAGCTCAGAAGGGAGTCTCTCTATACCTACAATATCCACTCCTAGGAATGAAAGACTGGAAACCGGAGCCCATCAGCAGACACACCTCCACAAAACCATGGGAATGGGTGGGAAAGGCTTGCCTCTACCTCTAGGCCTAGGCAGCCAACACCACCTTGTTAAGTATCCACCTCCATCTCCTATCATCTTATCATCTAACCTAGCTTCTCTATCATACCATGTCCTCACAACCCATACTCAAAATATACCACTCCTGCAATAGGTGCAACCCAACACACATCCCCACACCTGGTACTGGCATCCTGGTGCACACACATACAAGATCAAGGAAGCTCACTGTATGTCCAACAAGCTACAATATATTAACCTCAAGAATTCAGTGTTCCTGCACATCCCTACCAACACAAGCAGAGAGTTCAGGGGCTATGCCTTTTGCTGCACCCAGGGGCAAGCGGAAGGGAAGCCTTTAGACCCAGTATGCTTTAGGTCTAGGTCTTCCAAACAGCCACTTTAAGCCTGCCCCAAACCTTTTCTGTTTCAAGACCTCTCCGGTGAAGCTTCCAGAGCCCCAGCAGAATCAGTGACTGAGGAAGCTAAGGGGTTCTCCTTCTAATGCCCCTCCTCCAGCCTGAAGTCAGCATTTGTTTGTGTATTTGTGTTGTGTCTCTGTATGTGCACCTGTGTGCTCTGGGCTCCTGTGCAGCGCCAGGCTCCGATGCTCTGGGTAGCAGTCCTACCAGTGGCAGCGAGACCCCCAAGAGTAACGGTGGCAGCGGCGGCAGCGGCTCTCAAGGCACCCTGGCCTGCAGCGCCAGTGACCAGATGCGCCGATACCGCACCGCCTTTACCCGGGAGCAGATTGCAAGGCTGGAGAAAGAGTTCTACAGGGAGAACTACGTTTCAAGACCGCGGAGATGCGAACTGGCAGCAGCCTTAAACCTTCCTGAAACTACCATCAAGGTAGGCTGGGCTAGGATCCTCGAGGTGGCTATGTACCTAGGTTAGTAGGAAGGAGATGTCAACGGTCTATGTCCTGAACTGCAGCTGAGTCGGCTGGGCCTGGACTCTCCAATCTGGTACACGCAGAATTTCCCTCTGACAGTCCATAGTCAGCCACTGCTGCCAAGGTTCCCGTCCTTTTCTTAGACAAACAGACTACGGAGGCAGGTGACTGCAAGTGACAGTGTCCCCAAAGAACAGGGAGCCCTAAATCTATGGGAAAATGTCTTTTGCCTCCCCAGATCCATTGAGGCAGGCTTTCCTCTTAGTACCCTCACTCCAGCTTGTGATGCTAAGCCCGGTGGGCAGGCTGAGCGGCTGCCCAGTCCTGCTCCCGAGGGTTTCCATCTGGGTTGGTGGCCTGCCCTTGTCAGCTGGAGTTGCTTTTGACTCTCTCTCCCCCAACTCCCCAGCTCCCCTCACTGCGAGCATGGCCCTCGCACCCCACCCACCCCCAGCCATGGGCCTGGGCCTGGCGCAGCCCTCCAAGGCGCTCCTCTTCCTCTCCTCAGGTGTGGTTTCAGAACCGGCGCATGAAGGACAAGCGTCAGCGGCTGGCCATGACGTGGCCGCACCCGGCCGACCCCGCCTTCTACACCTACATGATGAGCCACGCGGCGGCCGCGGGCGGCCTGCCCTACCCCTTCCCGTCGCACCTGCCCCTGCCCTACTACTCGCCCGTGGGCCTGGGCGCCGCGTCCGCCGCCTCGGCCGCCGCCTCGCCCTTCAGCGGCCCCCTGCGCCCACTCGACACCTTCCGCGTGCTCTCGCAGCCCTACCCGCGGCCCGAACTGCTGTGCGCCTTCCGCCACCCGCCGCTCTATCCCGGCCCGGCGCACGGACTCGGCGCCTCGGCCGCTGCCGCCGCTGCCGCCGGGCCCTGCTCCTGCCTCGCCTGCCACAGCGGCCCCGCCAACGGGCTGGCGCCCAGGGCCGCCGCCGCTGCCGCCGCCTCAGACTTCACTTGTGCCTCCACCTCCCGCTCGGACTCCTTCCTCACGTTCGCCCCCTCTGTGCTCAGCAAGGCCTCCTCCGTGGCGGCGTTGGACCAGAGAGAGGAGGTGCCCCTCACCAGATAAGGGGGCGCCCTCGGGGCTGCCGACTGCAGGATGGACGTCGTGGGGTGGAGGTGGGGGGCAGCCTTCGGGGCTCCTCCAGCGTCCCACCTGTCACCTCTCTTCCCAGATGCACAGGGGAAAGGAGGTGGAGGGGGGAGGACACCATAAAGGACTCAGCCTAGAGGATCCAGGAGCCCCAGAAGCGACAGTGGCTGCTTGGGAGCAGGAATGGGGTGGGAAAGTGTCCCCTGGGGTGGCCAGGCCTTGCCATTCTCCACTGAAACCACCACTCTATCAGGTCGAGGCCTTGGTTCAACAGCTACCCGGGGACAACCCACTCCCACGCCCCTCGTACCCTTCAATTGGGCCCCCACTCTCCTGTCAAGGGCAAGGGCTGCGAAGGGAACTCGCTGTTTCTTGGAACAAAATGCTGTGTATGCAGAGCAGGTAGAAATTAATCTTCACCAGCTTTTCCAACGCATGGCAGGGGGCTTGTTGATGGCAACATCCCAGCCATTTAGGGGAGAGATGATTTACTGCTAGGGAGATGCTTGCCACTTGGCGAGGAACCTGGGAGCCGGCTCACCTTCCCAGGTCCTCAACTACACAGCATCTGGGGAGCGGTACCCTCTACCAGCCCCTGACTTCTTTCCCTATTCCTGGCTTTGTGACATCTCACGACCAGACCCGTGCAGCTCCAACCTTCTCCCTTTCAGTTTGCCATTGGCAGGAAAGGGGCAGGGGCTCCAGGGTCCCTAGGCAGCTTCTGTGAGGCGAACCTCTTCTCCCTTAACCCAGCACACAGCCTGATTAGCAAGTGATGGGTGAGGAGGGGTTTTTGAATGTTGAATGTATGTATAATAATGATCACCACTCTACTGGGCCACCAAGGCCAGAGCTGCTGAGCCTTTCTAACAAGGCGCCCTGGGAAGAGCTTAGGGAACGGAGACTTCTTACATTCTTCTCTCATTGTCTCCCCAAATTGCCACAGGGCCTTGGCTTTCAGCTGCCAGTACAGCACCTCTGGAGGACCCCCGTCTCTCCCCTTCCCTGGGGTTTATTGGGGAGCCACTTAGGAACTCCTTTACTCATCCTTATAGCCAGTGTTTGAGGAAAAGGACAACTTCAATCATCCAATGCAGGCTTCCCTCCACTGGGAGGGAGTGGTCCTTCCTGCAGGGAATGAATTTGGTTTGGTTTGGGGTTTTCCTTTGCAGCCCAAAGAATTTGCTGTTCTGATTTGTCAACCATATTGCAATAAAAGCTGAACGTGATTCTTACTTTAGCATTTAAGCCTAAGTTTTGTTTTGTTTTGTTTTGTTGCTATTTTTGAATTGCTAATTTAGCTACCATGGGCATGTATGTATAGGGACAGAATAAAGGAGATGGACTCACAGAGGGAGGGTTCCCCTAAGTCCCTGTTGGGCATTGGCAGGATCCAAACAAACACTGCAGGAAAGTAGAAGTCTGTCTTCCAGATGCCTTGGGGTGTAGGCTTGGTTAGTTCTGGGCGTATCTAGGACTTACCATAGGTAGATTGGCCCCCTAAAGTGTTCAGTTTGCCTAGGGCTCATCCCTCTAATGGATGAATCCTTCAGTTGCTCCAATAGGGGACTTCAGGGCTGCCATCTCCTTTAGTCCTTCCTCCATGATGAGCCTGATGAGATAAGTAGTAATGACAGGTGCTGGACCACTCCAGAGAGCAGTGTTTGCTGGTGGAGTCAGGCCTCCATCCATGCATAGAAAGAAGTGGCTGGATGAGGGTTGGGATGTTCTTAGTAAGATTCATCCATATCCTAGAAACGCTACCTGGAGGATGGAATTCTGGCACTACATAGCACTTCCCCGACCTACTCAAGAGTGCCTCGTTCTGAAATCCCAGCCCAGTAGCCTTCTGGGAAACTAGGAAGGCTTGGGTTGCCAAGCAGGGAGGGTTCTCTGCTGGGCAGTGGGAACTCCACAAATGTCCTCTGACCTCTTGTATGCTGTGGCCCCGCGTGGAACCTTCTACCCAGCAACTGTGCTCCCACTCTTCCCTGCCCCCAGGCCCTCGAAGTTCCCTCTGAAGCCAGGGGCTCCCCAGTGCCAAATCCCAGCAAATTTTGCAGTTGCTCCACATCGGGCAGAGATTGCTTGCGACAGGTAAATGGGCTGCGGGTTGCCTTAATGCCAGGCGTATTTTCAGTTAATAGGGAGGGAAAATGAGGTGTCTGCAGCGATATTGGAAAGTACAAGATCGATGATCCGGCCTCGTGTCCAATCAGCAGCCTTTAATTGACTGTATTTTCTGGGTAATTGAGCCTCTCTTCCTCCAAATTGAAGTGGAAGATATAACAATACATCTTGCCAGGAGGAATTACTCATTACTTCATAATGAAATTTCCCTTTTGCCAAGGTTTGCGGTTTGGCAGTAGGCACCACTTCTCACTCTATGAACCCTCCCCTGTGCCCCCCCACCCCCCGCCCAGCTTAGTGTGCCTGCACCAGGCCATGCCATCTGGCTTGACATGCCTCACTTTGGTTGGGAGAGCAGACTTGACTATGAAGGTACTGTCCGTCTCTAGCTTCAATAGGGTCTGCCCTATGTCTGTAGAACAGATAGGGCAGACCAGGCAGGAGGCCTAATGTGGGATTGTTTTTGGTTTTGTTTCTTTTTAAACTTCTGAGTCTCTTGTCTTAACTGAACTCTGGCAAGGTCCCATTTTGCCTGAAGCTCTGAGCTGTGCACAGCAAACGGTGGCTAGGATGCACCTATGAGTTTCAGGTTCTTGATTCTCCCTCCCCTAACACATAACACACACTGGGCTTTGGGACTTTGAGCCCAAGATCTGTGTTCAACAACGTTTCACATTTTAGTTTCCCCTGCAGCTTCTGAGTCCTGGCAGAACCTGCAGGTCTGAAAACAAGGTCCAGTGCTCAGCTTGGGTCTGCCTAGAGCTGCAAGACTAACCACTCTGCAGACCAAGTGTGTGCAAAGCCCCGGCCGTCGCTGGCTTGTTAACGTGTGATTGATTGCCTTATTAAAGCGTGTTCTTGTAAGTGTGACCAAACTGATTGCATTGCATATGTTTGGGATAATGCTCATTTTAAACAACAGGATAAAGCGGATGAGCTCGCCAGAGCCTCGGAGACGAAATGATTCCGGCCAGCAGTTCCCTAACTCTGGCATTAAATTACCCAGTTACATAGCAAATCACTTAGTTCTCCCAGCCTTACCCCTATTTGGGGTGGGGGTGGGGACTTCACAGTTTGATCTCACCCTCTGTCCTATTGGTGGCTTTTCACCCTACAGAACCACCTTCCTAGGCTCTAAATCTATAAGGACTCACTAGACATGGGATCCTCCACAGGAAAAAGGCAGCAGAAAAAAAGAGATCCATCACACACGTGTCACCCAAAGGACACAGTCCTAGACAATCACCCCAAATGGAAGCCTTGGGTCCCCAAAGTATGTCTTCTCCATCCAAAATGCTTTCATGAAAGTTTAAAAGATTCCTTTGTTCTCCAGACTTCTCCTGCTCCATTGCTTCTATTATTCTCCAAACGAGGAAACACCCGCTGCCATATGTCCTCCGGGAGAGGATGGGTGTCACAGTGGACAGTTGTGGAAGATGCCCAGACGAATGGCATACTCCAAGTGGGAAGAGTTTCTCTCTCTCTCTCTCTCTCTCTCTTTCTTTCTTTCTTTCTTTCTTTCTTTCTTTCTTTCTTTCTTTCTTTCTTTGTGTGTGTGTGTTAAGCATCCTCTCCCCACACAGTGAGGGAAGGGAGAGGAAAAGAGATTTGTAGAGGGATGTCTTCTAATCATCTCCACTCCCAGCCATTAGTTGCAGCAACGCTTTCTTTCTGTGTGCCCCACTCCCATCAAAGAAATCCTCTTCTTGTCTCCACTCACCCCTGACTTGCACTAAGAGTCAAGCTGCTGGGAGACTGAACTTTCTAAGGAACACCTTTGGGACCTGCTGGAATTCTGATTTGTTCAAGATGATGACAGTCATCAGGACAAATCAGAAACAATGCCACTCTTCAGGGTGTCATTTGTAAGTGCAGTTGCACAGATTCGTTTGCAGTCCCCAGCCAAAACACTGAGTAAGAAAATTGATGCAATGGCAAATTTCTTCTCTTGCTCCCCTCTTCCCAGGTTCTGCAGGGGCAAGCATATCGAATTCAATAGGAAAGGCACTAAGGGCAAATTCTCCATTTACCCAATGTATGGGACCCTGAAATGTTGACCCTGGGGTAGGAGAATCAGATCCCAACTATAAACCCCATCGTAGCATCTATAAAACAAACAAAACACAAAGTCATTTCCAAATTGCCTTCTCAGCAAAGAAGTATGTGATATTCTGAGGAGGGAGGGAGAAAGATTGCCACTTAAAAATAACATGAAAGCATTAAGTAATTATTTAAAACAAGGCTGTTTAGAAAAATATTTGTATTTATTGCAGCTGCTCAATTGGCCTCGTTAAAGTCGGCAAGCATTTAAATTGTGTTACAATCTCATTTAAATCCTGCTCGGTTCCAGCAGGCTGAAGAGCTTGAATAGACCAATCACTTCATAATGATGATGAATGAGAAATTAATTCAGATACAAGCAAGACAATTTAGGCCTTCATCTGTTTAAATAGCCTTCCAATATTATTCGCGATCGCGGGTCACAGATTGAATCAATTGTCCAATCTTGTGAAAGTCATATCCTTACATCTTCATCCAGATTATTTATAGCGCAGTGAGGGCTGCTGAAAGGTATACGCCGTTAACAGGGACAATTACTTAAAGGGAAACGTTTATAAAATGGAAAACAAATGCCAGGGATGGTAACAAATGGAATCAAACGCAGCCATTCCAATCTGGCAGCTGGAGGGAAGGGAGCGGGTACAACCGCTCCGGAAGAGGGGAGAATTCTGATCTCCTCGGGGGCCCAGGTGAGGCCGAGAATCAAGGGCGCCTGCGCTGTCGCAGCAGGAGCAGTCGCTGCAGTTTGGCCCCTGCTTGCATTAGGTTCTTGCGTTACTAGTGCAGGAGATAGCCTGCAGTTTTCCGGGACCCACATCTTGAGGAACAGTCCCTTACAGGGGTCCGTCCCAGTTTGTACCTGGGTCTTAGTTTCCCTTATGCGGGACATCAGCTTTCCTCTGACCACCACTACTAGGTGGCCGCAGGGGAGGGTCTGGGGCCTTGGTAGTGGAGAAGCAGAAGCTGTCCTGAGCGTGCAGAGTTTTGGACGCTGCAGTTTCAATCTCCTCTTAACTTAGCATCCTTCTAAACTGAAGGCCGCTAAAGGCTCTAGGTTACACAGGCCCCTCTATTTGCTTCCCGCCGCACACCCGGCTGCCTTCCCACGCAGGAGCGGCGCCCAGATCTCCCCACCCTTAGGTGTCCCGTCCTGAATCTAAATCTTAAAACAATCTCTTTCCATGAGGCCAGGCTCATTTCGTCGCCTTTTTTTTTTGGGGGGGGGGTTAGGATGTCCTCTGCCAGGACCCACGAAGTTAGGGTGATTGTTACTTGGAGGTGACAGGTGTTTTCATGGCTTGTTTAGGAAAACCCGGCATGGTGCTGCCAGGGAGGTGGTTTGCTTTCTGTGGTGTGGGTGCTGGCACAGATCTAAACGCTTCTCATCTCCGCCAACTAAAAAACTATCCCAGGGAGAAAGAGAGCCTTCTAGGCGGCGCTCTTAGGGGGAAGTTAGTAGGTGGCCTCAGAACACTGGAACAAGGAAGATGGTCCATTCCATATGCAGAACCGGGAGGATGGGAGGAGAGCAAGTGGATCCCGAGCAATACAGGAGGAGTCCGCTCTGCACTCCAGTCCTGTCCTAGGAGTGGCTTGTTTTTTTTATTTTTCATTTTTTTCTCCTTCTGTATTTCTCTATTTGAAACAAAGCCCAACTAACGGATTCCTGGTGCTCTGAGGACCCACTCCTGGGAGCGACTTTGATGTATTGCTGTCCAATTAGTGCCTTTAATTGGTGTCCTCGGGGACAGGCAGGCCGAGAGCTGGGACGCAGCCTCCTCTCGACTCTCCTGCACACTGAAAAGGTAAAATTTATAACGCACTGTGGGAACCCCTTGGGAGAGCAACGAGCAAAGAGGGGGCAGAGAAAGGAGAGTGGCAAGACCGGCTTGCTGAGGATGCATCCCCCAACCTCCGGGGTCGGGGGAAGGGTCCACAACACATGTACTCTGCTCAGGTTTCTGGGCAGAAGAGTTGGGGGCGGCCAAGTCGCTGAAGATTATGAATTTCCTTGCAGAAAAGCCAGGGGAGTTTGCATTGTCTGTAGATGCCCAACCCCATGTGGTCTCCCATCTCGTTAATAATGGCTGTTTGTTAACAAGGATGCGGAGGTTAAATAATCCGGGTGGAAGATTAAACACGCCTCATCAAGGCGCCCGGAGCTGAGCCTCCGCGCAGAGACCTGCAGCACAGCCAGCTAGCTTGCTGGAGCCTGGAGGATGGTGGGAATAGAGAGCTAGCACTGAAGTGGAGAAAAGGAAAGGTCTGAGGCCCTTGGAATGCCCAACTCCTAGATCTGCTCAGTAGAGAATTCAAATCAGAGGCAGCTCCAGTAGGAGATGGTTGTCGAATTGTGGAGGAAGCTGCTTGGGGATCAAAAAAGCAGCTCCCGGTCCTGAATTCTAGGTTCCCATGCTCCAGTTACACCACTAGGAAGTAAGGGGTGCTTGTATTCCATGTGACTAGCACTCAAGGGACACAGGCAATGCGGCTCCTGGCTGGACACTACCTCCTAATAGCTGCACAGGTGGCACCCATTATTCTCCTCAGGCCATTTTTTTTTTCTGTTGTATGAAATGGACATGAGCCCAGGCTCCATGCAGCTGATGTCTCTTTCTTTCCTTCCTCCATTTCCCCAGCACTTTCTCCTTTGCACTGTCTCACTTAACTTTGGAAAGTTCAGTCAAAGAGGATTTTATTCTGCAAATAGTTAGGACCTACTATGTGCTAGTCATGTGTGATGTGTGCTTTTTAAACTGGAGAGCAGACCACCAATTCTTATCCCCTCCTCACCATTCCCAATATGTGTCATAACGGGAAACAAGGGCGGGAATGTTGAAGGAGAGAGAATGGGATGGGAACGTATTGGGGGGACAGAGAAGCTGTTGAGGGAGGTGTGGTGGAGCTGTTAAGAAGAAGTAAAGGACTTGAAGAGACAGCAGGGATGTCAGTGAGGACAGACAGTGCATACAGTAGTTCCTTGAGTTGGGATTAGACCATGCAGAAGTGGGAGAAGGACTTTCTGGAGTCCTGGTGACGTCCAGTGAACAAAGGGTCTCAGGATCCGATGAGAAAGTATGAGTGCCGATTTTCTATCTACATGTTGTACCAACAGTTGGAGTGATGGTTGTTACCTAATTTCAAAAGAAAGCACTTTCAGTTTTTTAACCAGAGAATTGAACTGCTAGGCCGGTACTCCAAGCTTTTGCCTCAGAGAAGGTTTTGGGTGAGTGTCCTGTTGAGCATTCTTCTAGATAGCAGTAAAGGTGGCTTCTGCATTTGTCTACCTTTGGTTAGAAGGTCCAGAGGTCAGAGTGGTGGGCAGTAAGCTGGACACAGCGGTGACTGAGTCTTTGCTGGTATAGACCCTCTGTTCTGGGGCTTGCCTGGAGTCATTTTCCTTGGTTCTCAGGTAGCCTTCTGAGTTGAGCATAGTATTCATTCTCATTTTGCAGAGGAAGCAGAGTCCCAGGGAGCTTGTAGCAGGCGTGTTCCGGGCCTGTGTTACTTCGTCAAGGGATCAGTCTCATTCCAGAACACAGGCATCCACTACTTTGCTAAAGCTGTCCTCTTGGTGTGGCAGGGGGGCTGAGGGCAGATGGGGAGTGTGTTTCTCCTTTGAGTTGCTAACATCAAGTATCAGTTCTAGATAAAGGCAGCTAGTGTGGGGAGCCTGATGGGTTAACACTCAGGTGTCTATTTTAACAACAAAAAACATTTGTGCCTGTTCCTAGGGGTCCAACCAATGACCACATGCATGCTAGGTGAGCATTCTATTTTAATTTATATTTAATAAATATTTTATATCTTAAAGATGTCCATTTTAATTAGTATTATCAGTACTATTTGGCTTTTGTTTGTTTGTTTGTTTGTTTGTTTGTTTGTTTGTTTCGAGACAGGGTTTCTCTATATAGCCCCAACTGTCCTGGAACTCACTTTGTAGACCAGGCTGGCCTTGAACTCAGAAATCCGCCTGCCTCTGCCTCCCAAGTGCTGGAATTAAAGGCATGTGCCACCACCACAGGGCCTATTTCGCTTTTTGAGAAAAGGTTCTCACTATATTGTTTTGGCTGGCTAACAACTCACATGTATAGATCAGGCTGGCCTCAAACTCACAGAGATCTACCTGCTTCTGCCTCCCAAGGGTTGGGGTTAAAGACAAAGTGTACAATTCCTTTCTACCTTCTAAACATACAATCAGTGTTTATTTAGTGAATGTGAGCAATGCAACCCAATAAATCAATCAATAAACATTCCTTAGTCCCTTTTATAGGGCTGATACCAAACTGGAGTTTGCTCAATGTCTTCATTTCAAATTTCAAATCAGCCATGTTGAGATATGGCTTTGTTTGGACCCCCTCACAATTAATTTGTGCTTTGCTTGAAAAATAACTCATTAGTGGTGACAGCTGTGGTCAAGCTGCCCCTATGGTGGGGAGTACACTGTCTTTAGCAGGGAGCCTGCCAAGAGAGAGCTTGGAAGATACCACAACTCATTTGCTGTTTGATTTAGTATCCATTTCCTTACTATCAGAAGCTCTGTGTTTTATAAAATATAAAATACAAGCATGTTGACACCTATTGACTGAAACATAAATAATTTGAGTTATACCAAAGCACACATTCTGGAACCAGGGTCCTTGGCCTTAAAACTCCACTCTGAGCCTTCATATATCGTAAGCCTTACTAGGGAGTGCAGGCTGGCCTTGAACTCAGGATCTTCTTGCTTCAACCCACTGGGATTCTGGGTGGGGATCACTGTAACCAGCTCTGAAATGCAGGAGGGCGAGGCAGCGTGGGCAGAGCTGGGGTTTTCGGTTCCTGGCTGTTATTTAGTGATTGAGAGGGCAATGGCTGTTTAGTCTCCTAGACTCTACCGTCTAGAGTTCCAGTCTTCTTCTGAGACAGAGGGTATGGCCAAATGAGGTAATAAGCATAGAGCGCTTGCTTCCCTGGTTTTCCCTCTTTGTTCTTTTTCTGATCCTCTATTCCTAACCATCCACTGACCCCTTGGATAGAGAATAGGATTTAACTGCAAGTCTCAGTTTCTCTAGGGTCAAGGAGAGCAGAGGCCAGTTTGTAGATTCTGCCTGTTGGGTTTGTCACAGAGTTAGGACAGGCCGCTGCTGCTGGTGGGGATGGGGATTAGCTGTGGAAAGTTCCACACCACGGCGTATTAAAATTGTCTGTGGGAGACTGTACCCCAGGCCATGCCCTGACTTAGCTGAATGCGATGCTTACAGACTACAGATCTGGATAGTAGTTGTAGTTTGTAGTTGTAGTCTCTGGGAAGATCTGGAGGCAAAGAAATGTGCCATTTACCAAGGTCGGGTGTCCTTACGTGCCTGTCATATTCCACTAAGTGGCCAAGAGCACATGCTGGACTTAAAGGCTAAATCTCTATTTCCCAATGGCCACTCCAGGAACAGAACACTTGGGTTGGACATCTCTGAACTTTGAGAACCTAGCGAACCAGCAGGAGCTGGGGTAGGGGTGAGGTGGGCAGGACAACTACAACAGAGCACACAAAACCAAACCAAACCAAACCAAACCAAGGCAGTGTGGCATACTTTCACCTACATTACCCTAGTAAACCACCAGGAAGGAAGGGCAAAGGGCTCCCCCTTTGATAGGAAGCTCAGGTTACAGACCTGGAAGATAAGCTCTATGTTGACTCCAATAGGACCTGGGGAAGAAGGCTTTGGAAATCTGACCAGCCACTGTTATCTAAATGACCAGACCTGGCCAGGTGCCTTTAGGAATTAAGACTGTTTAAGATTGGAGATAGGCTGGCAGGGTGGGGGTGGGGGGTGGGGGTGGGGAATGACGATGACTATGGGAGAGATACCTGTAAAAATATCCCGCCATTCTACAGAAAACTTCTCAACCCCCAGGAAAATACTCTTAGAGCTGCCAGACTAGGTTGGCTTCTGAGATAACATGACTTTTCTGCATAAAAGGTTTTTCTTTTCTTTTCTCTTCTTTTCTTTTCTTTTCTTTTCCTTTCCTTTCCTTTCTTCTCTTCTCTCCTCTTTTCTTTTCTTTTCTTTTCTTTTCCTTTTCTTTTCTTTTCTTTTCTTTTCTCTTCTCTTCTTTTCTCTTCTTTCCTTTCCTCTTTTCTTTTCTTTTTCTTTTCTTTTCTTTTCTCTTCTTTTCTTTTCTCTTCTTTTCTCTCCTTTCCTTTCCTTTCCTTTCCTTTCCTTTCCTTTCCTTTCCTTTCCTTTCCTTTCCTTTCCTTTCCTTTTCTTTTCTTTTCTTTATTTTCCCCCCTGTGCCAGAAAGATGGCTACTTATGTATTTATTTTTAAATTGATTTTTGTTCAAATGCAGTTCAGAAAGAACCTGTTAAGGCCATGTTCTCCCCGGTGCCAAAGCTGGAGACTTATGTTTGCTGGGATAACTGAATCAGGTCAAAGGAAAGGAAGAGAATAAAGAAAGAGGAAATCTCTCAGCTAACCACTCAAGCCACATGCAACCTCTGAGAAAGAAGCTGTGGCACTTGGTCCTAGAGACACTGAGCTCCTGGTGTAAAGGGTGTGAGTTCCCAGTCACCTGAGGTGATCTATGGGTAGTGATTGATCACTAAGTCTAAACTGAAGATGGAGCCCGTTTCTAAGGAGCTTTTAATACATTAGAATTGCCGTTTAGCTTGAGATTCTACACTTAGTTTACCTGCAACTCGGTTCGAGTGAGTTGGAGCAGAGCATCCTCAGAGCATCCCCAGCTGGCTTCTCTGTGGCTCCTCCACATCACCTATCTGTTTGTCTACTAATGGACTCTTAGCTTGTTTCCCAGTCTTGGCATTTGTGAGTATTATGGCAAAGAATGGGAAATGTGTGTATCTTCAGCTGAGGGTGACTTCACCTCCTTAGGGTTCGCAGTTCGCCCAGAAGAGAGATCGCTAGGCTGTATGAAAGCTTTAGTTCCGGTTTTGTTGGGAAGCTTCGTGCTGTCTGTATTCTCGCTAACGGTGCACTAGGGGCTCCTTATCCACCACGTCCTTATAACCCCTCGTTATTTCTTGCTTCTCCCCTTCTCCTCCTCCCCGCAGTACTAGTGATTGGACCCAGGGCCTATGTACTAGCTAAGCACTCTACCACTGAGCTTATATTCTACTTTGAAATACATTTAAAAAAAAAATTGAGACATGGTTTTAGTAAGTTGCCTAACCTGGCCTTGAACTTGCTTGTCGGGCAGGCCTTGACGTTTCAGTCTTCTGGCTCCAGTCCTCTAATCTAAGTGACTAGGATCCCCACTCCCACTCCCACACTTTGTTGTCGGAATACCCACAACCAGAGGAGGAAGCCATCACTTTCCTTAGCTCCTGGAGACCTTCGGCTCTAGCACAGTAACCAGCACATAGAAACTTTTCTTTTTTTTGGTCTCTTCTATGCATTTTTGTTGTTGTTGTTTCCTAGTTTCTCCTCCTCTGTTTTGATGCTATCCATTCAAGGGCATGAAGTGGTATTTCCTCCTGATTTTAATTTGCCCTTTCCTGATGATCAGTGATGTAGGTGTTTCTCAGATACTTGCTGGCCCTTTTTTTCAGCCATCTTTGGAGGATGTCTCTAGGTCTCTCTCTGTCTCTCTGTCTCTGTCTCTCTCTGTCTCTTTCATGATATTCATGACTCTGGTGTTTTGTTTGCATGTACCTCTGAATGAGGATGTCAGATCTGCTGGAACTGGAGTTACAGACAGTTGTGAGCTGCCGTGTGGGTGCTGGGGATTGCACTCAAGTCTGCTAGAGGAGCAGCCAGTGCTCTTAGCCACTGAGCCATCTCTCCGGTCCAGCTTATTATTATTATTCTTGTTTTAATAAACATGTTATTTTATGCGTATGGGCATCCAGCCTCCAGTGCCTGGACTTACAGAGGGTTGTGAGAGTTTCAGATGGGTGCTAGGGATCAAATCTGGGCCCTCAAGAAGAGCAGCCAGAATTCTTTGCTATTCTGCTATAAGACTTCTTTATACATTTTGGATATTAACCCCTTATCAGAGAAGTTGATTTCCCCTACCCAACGTTAGTTTTGTTGTTGTTGTTTCCTTTGCTGAGCAATTTTTTTGGGGGGCGGTGGGGGTATGGTATCCAAAAGATTATTATCTAGGCTAATGTCAGGTAGCTCTCTCCCTGTGTTCTCTTCCAGGAACATTATGATTTCAGGTCGTTCATTCAGGTCTTTTATTCCCTTGGGCTTGTATGTATTCTGTGAGATAAGAGTTCAGTCTGATGCGGTGATGTTCATGTGGAACCCGAGACTGTGGCTGTGCCGGCTCTGTGTTTCCTCTTTGGCCTTCTGTGTTTGTGTTTGGTGTATTTTTTTATTCTTTTGAGACAGAATTTCTCTGTGGGATCTCTAGCTGTCTTGGAACTCCCTCTGTAGCCTAAGCTGGCCTGGAATTCACAGAGATCCTCCTGCTTCTGCCTCTCAAAGGATGGGATTAAAGGTGTGTGCCGCCGCCACACAGGGCCAACTTCCTCTTTGTTTTAAGGAGTCGAAGCAAGAACTTTGCCTAGGCTCAGAGAATCCACCAGGTGGGGAGTTGTGGTGGGGTGGAGGTGGGTGGTGGGTGGGCAGGTACAGAGGTGTGGCGGGGTGGTTCTAAAATTTTGGCCCTCACCCAGATTATTATATGTTTGCTCAAATGTGTGTCATTTACACCTTAGACTTGGAATTTCTAAACTTTACATCTCTTTTCTTAAAGCCAGAGGGTCCTCTTTCTACATGCCTCCCTTCAGTACCACCAGAACATTTCAAAACAGAATCTCTACTTAATAAAACTTTAAAGTCCTTAGAAGCCAGATAATTTTAGCTGATGAGTAGATATACTTTCTTTCTTTCTTCTTTTCTTTTTTAGTTTTGTTTTAATTGGATTTTTCCCTTTATTTACATTTCAAATGTTCCTGGTTTCCCCTCGGAAAACCCCCTCCCCCTATTCCCTCCCACCTCCCCTTGCTCACCAACCAACCAACTCACTCCTGCTTCCTGGCACTGGCATTCCCCTACACTGGGGCATAGAGCCTTCACAGGACCAAGGGCCTCTCCTCCCATTGATGACCGACTCCGCCATCCTCTGCTGCATATGCAGCTGGAGCCATGAGTCCCACCATGTGTTTTCTTTGGTTGATGGTTTCTGGGAGCTCAGGGGGTACTGGTTAGTTCATATTGTTGTTCCTAGTATGGGGCTGCAAACCCCTTCAGCTCCTTAGGTCCTTTCTCTAGCTCTTTCATTGGGGACCCTATGCTCAGTCCAATGGATGGCTGTGAGCATCCTCTTCTGTATTTGTCGGGCACTGGCAGAGTCTGTCAGAAGAGAGCTATATCAGGCTCCTGTCAGCAAGCTCTTGTTGGCATCCACGACAGTGTCTGGGTTTGGTGATTGTAAATGGATGGATCCCCAGGTGGGTCAGTCTCTTGATGGTCATTTCTTCAGTCTCTACTCCACACTTTGTCTCTGTAACTTCTTCTATGGGTGTTTTGTTCCCCCTTCTAAGAAGGATGGAAGTATAAGTGGATACACTTTGAAGTTTGTTTTGTTTTCTTTTTTTTTTTTTGGAAGAGGATTTTGACTGGTTTTGATCTCACCATGCTCTCCCGAGTCCTGGGATTATAGATAGATATTACCGTATCTCACAGCTGAAATGATTATTGTGAGTTTAACTGCACACATGTACACACATACACACACACACACACACACACACACACACACACTTTTAGGTGCCCACATGTGTGTCTGAGTGCTCTACCTTGGGTTATAACCCCAAGCCTCACAGTAAACCTTTGGGTGAGTGTTATAGGCTTACTATTAATGGATGGTACTTTATTTACATCCATGGTGATTGTGAGATGGCATCCCGTCTTCAGTGAGAAACTAAGCCTTGTCACAGATAGTGTTTGAATGCTTTGTGCACTGCTACGCTTGATGGACAGTCTTGTTGCTTAAAGGACGTTGCTTTGGTCATTGGTGAGAGCACATGGCTTACAGCCCTGTGCCCATTCCTCGAATCCTTCAAAGTCAATTATTCCAGCTTCAGGGCAAAGCAATATGGTCTTGGAGAAGGGGTATCTGAAATAGTTTCATTTTGGTTTGCTGCAGGCTCTCTGCCTTTTGTCCCATTTTTTTTCCAGGCTGTGTCTTAACTCCTATCACATCGGATTTAAAAATATGTAGCCAATGGTAGAGGCCTGGTAGTGCTGTATGGAGAATTGATTTCTAAAATTATATTTATCAGTTATTATTATCTGTTCTTTTTTTGTGGAAGATAAAATGAAAGTGTCTTTAGTCTGCGATATCTCAGAAGTGAAAATGAGCCAAATTAAACAAAATATTCATGTTGTGAGGGTGCTAAGTGGCTTTCAAAGAACAAGGTTAACACGAACTGATTGAATTTTAGTAGTTGGTAGCTTCAGTAAAAAGAATTGTGCATTTTTAAGGCACACCTGTTAATAACTTCTGTTTTAATTTGGTGGTTGATTTCTGGTGTTATTGTTTCTCTCTCTCTCTCTCTCTCTCTCTCTCTCTCTCTCTCTCTCTCTCCTTTCTCTCTCTCTCTTCAGGGTTTCTCTGTAACCCTATCTGTCCTGTAGACCAGCCAGTCTGGCCTCAGACTCGCAGAGATCCGTCATCCTCTTCGTGGCATGCACCACCATCCGGTGACTTGGTGTGGTTTTGATCATTATTAATACATGTTGCACCTTTAGAATCCCAGTATTCATGTCAAACGATGTCCTGTGTGATTGGTCTCTGTACATTTATTTTTTTTCTGGCTGTCTCTTTTAAAGAGCTGCTAAATTGGGGGTGGGGGGGTCATTCCATATGATTTAAAACATCACATTTAAAACATTCACTGATAGCCCAAGTTCGTTGTAAATTCTGAGGGGTTAGAAACAGTGGGATTTGCCCTTGCTGCAGAAGGTAATTTGAGGTCTGGAGAGAGCCAGCGCGAAGGCTTTCAAACAGCTGAAGTGACGTGGATCCAGATTTGTACAAGACAGAGTTACTTTCTCAGGAATAAAAAGGTAGCCAAGTCATGAAGAGGGGTTAGACTTTGAAACCAGGCAAGCCTGAGTTCAAAATTCCTCTTATCATTTATTAGCTGTATGTGAAAATTAACCTCCTAAGCCCCAGGACCTTTCTGGGGAAGAATTCCCACCCAGTTCTGGAGAAGTGACCAACTCTAAACTGATAGCAGCACTCAGACTTCCTGCCTCCCTCCAAAGGCAGAAGGATTATTAGCCCACACCCCCCTAGAGGCTCTGTACCTGCAGATAAGGTGGGCACTTTGAAGTGCAAGACCCTGTCAGCAGGGATTACCACCCCTGCCGAGGAGATGAAGCCTGCAATGGGAATTGCAAATGATGTTGATAAAATCCTGTTTGGAGTGTTTGGAATCTTGGGAAATACCCTGGGCGACAGTGGCTGGTGTCTGGACTTCACAAGTTCTGGCTGGCTCAGCTTGGTCACAGAAGACTAAGGAGCAGACTGATGTCAGCTCCAGGAGCTCATGGAAAACCCAGAGCCATCCTCAGGCTGTGAGAAGCCTTTCTTCTTCGCTTTCTCTTTCTCTTTCTGAAGCATTCAGAGATGACATTCAGAGGGTCCAGCTAAGGATTTGGACCACGGGGGATGGTGTCAATCCAGTTTTGTTTTTACACACTCTCACGGCTACTGATGGTCTAGAAAGGCTTCTCTCCCTATAAATATTCTTAATTAGCAGTTTTCAAACTTTTTAAAGATAAGATACAATTTTTTTTAAGCTAAAAAAAAAAGAATGTGTGTGTGATGTTTTGCCTGCATGTATGTCCGTGCACTTTATGCATGCCTGGAGTACCTGTGGAGGTCAGAAGGAGGAATCAGATCTCCTGGAACTAGAGTTGTAATGGTTGTGAGCTGCCATGCAGATGCTAGGAATCAAACCTGGTCTTTTGGCTCATGCCGACACACCAGAAGATCCCATTACAGATGACTGTGAGCCACCATGTGGTTGCTGGGAATTGAACTCAGGACCTCTGGAAAGACAGTCAGTGCTCTTGACCGCTGAGCTATCTCTCCAGCCTGTGACTGTCTTACATGGCTTTCTGCACACACATGCACTCCTCTGAAGCCACTATGTGCTAAGATGATACTGACACTCACTCACGGATTCTGCTGGTTTCTTTCCGACTCTATTTTAGCACCAGCCTTAAAAGACTTCTTATCAGTTAGTTACTCTAGAACTTTAGAGGAGATGTGACTTCTGCAGAGAAGATTCTCTCTCCATATCTACTCAGACCTTACTCATACTATGCAGGCCTTGAACCCCAAAGACTGGCCCAAACTTAATAAGGCATGTGAGGCTTGGTTTTGTTTTGTTTGTTTTTGTTTTGTTTTGTTTTTTTAACTGTCTATGGTTTTGTGAGTCCCCAATAAGTCTTAACTAGATTTTGCAGCCCTTTTCTCAGGACACAGCTGATGGTGAATATAGGTCTCTAGAGATGGTAGTTGGAAGGACTGAAGCTTGTATTTATAGGAGGAAACAGGCTGGAAGGGGGCAGAGGATAGAAGGTGGTGAGCGCATTTGCATGCCATAGAGCCCAGTGCTAGCATAATCCTTTATAGTAAATCTTAAAATTTACCTGGGTGGACTGTTTCCACTCCTCTAAGCTGTTGACTACTTGGCTTGGTTAGGCTAAAAGTCTAGGGCTGAAGGAAGTGTATTCAAAGCTGGTGTTTGCATAGGTACCAGCTAGATCACCTTCAATCTCAGCATTGGGGAGGCAAAGGCAGGAGGATCTCTGTGAGTTTGACGACAACCTGGTTTACAGAGTGAGTTGTAGGACAGCCAAGGTCACACAGAGAAACCCTGTCTCAAAAATAAAATAATTTTAAAAGTAACACACACACATACCCCTAAAGTTAAAACTGTAAGCCAGGTGACAGGGACATTCTTGTAACACATCAGAATTGCCACTCTGCTCCACAGTAAGTCTGAGGCCAAACAAGGCTACCTGAGACCCTGCCTCAAACTAACACAGCAAACAAAACGCATGCACAGAGAAAATGAAATTCATTCTGGTAATCATTTTTATGTGTTCAGCTATGTTGAAGGTGCGCACATGGGTGTGTGGTACATCTCTAGACCGTTCACTTCACAAATCTGCAACTTATAGCTATATAGTGATGTTCCTATGTTCCTGCCCTGTCTCAGACCCTGGACTGGCTCCCCCCTGGGGATTCTATTACTTCTGTCTCCTCAGTGCTGGGGTTACAGATGTGTGTCACCATGCCTACGGGCTTGACGACTGACTTTATGTTTCTATAATTTTGACCACTCCAGAAAAGGCACGAGAGTAGAACTAGACCGTATCTGCTGTGAAGCTTCCGGTGAGGGACTAAGCATATTTGCTGGTGTTGTACAATGCTGTGGTTGAGCATGGCAGAGCTGGGGACGTTCTTGTCTTCCTTCTTTGGGAAATGTGATGGGACGTTTCATCCTTCATTACAGAGTCCTGATTCATGGAACAGCTTGTGAGGTACATCCTCAATTAGCCCTATAGGCTATGTTGTTGGTAGGGCCTGCTGTTTTAGTGAACATTTTCTTTAATTGAGGGGATACTGAGGAAAAAAATAAAATAAAGAAGAAATAGAGAAATCCTTCTAGACCCCCAAAAGTACATAGAACATAAATTATATTTCAGTGTGTCAAGGGCCAAGGATACGTATGAGAGATATAAGCAAATATCTACTAAATATTTTTCTTATGTCAAACTGTATCTTAGGTGGTGGGCATAATTTGTTAAGACTGAGGGTCTGGGAAAGCTTCCTACAGGTAGTGACATTTGAATGAATGCACAATAAAAGTGTGCTATATACACAACAGATTATTATTCCTCTACAAAGAAAACTGAAGTCCTGTAATTTGTAGCAAATTGGAGAACATTATGTTAAGTGCAATAAGCCAGACACAGAAGGGTACAGGCCACGTGTTTTTCACTTAGATGCAGATGCTAAATAAAGTAAGTCAATCTGAGTGTGAGCCAAGTTATAAAGTAGGTGTTAGCCAGCAAACAGTTCAGAGGGTCGGAAGAGGCATTTTTCTAGTACTCTGTAGTGCATTTGAGGAACTAGAAGGCCATGTGACTGGCTAGAGATCTGGTACAACAGAGATGCAGGTTATGACTGTGCAGGTGGATTCTGTAGGTTGAGGTAAGGCCTTGGGCTTGGCAATGTGAAGTCATTTCAGTAGACATAGGGTTATAGCTTTGCTGTTGTTGTTTTGTTTTGTTTTTCTAGACAGGGATCCTCTCTGTAGTCCTGGCTGTCCTGGAACTCTCTCTGTAAACCAGGGTGGTCTCAAACATAGAGATTCAACAGGGCGAGATTTATATTGGAAAAGAACACTCTGGATTCTTTGGGAAGCAGATCGGGGTCGGGTAGTAATGATGATCAAGAGAGCAGTTAGGAGCCTTAGTTGATGTCCAGCTAAGGCAAGAGTGTTTGAAGCTTGAAAAAAATCTTCCTAAACACTGAGCTTCAGCTGAGTTTTGCAAGATGAATGGGTATTTTACAACAACACTAAAAGAAAAAAGATTAGAGGATTAGAAGCCCAGGCTCTAATAGGCCCGTGTATGCATCCATCTGCAGAATTTGAATAGCTGGGAAAGGACATTGCCACATTGTGAAGAGTATTTGTACTTTTGCAGAAGGTAACATAATTTTGTAAGTTCTTCAGGGAATGAGGCCATCTGGTTTGTATCTTAGGACAATTAATCAACTGCAGAAAAGTGACAAATCCAGGGGTTGGGAGAAAAGTGAGAAAGGCAGAGAGGAGAGAAAATCCAAGATGTGTTTAACAGTTAGACCCTTCTGAATTTACTAAGAGCCAGGCATGGTAGCGCATGACTTTAATCCCAGCACTCTGCAGAGGCAGGAGGATCTCTGTGAGTTTAAAGCCAGCCTGATCTACAAAGCCAGTTCCAGGTGGGCCAGGTCTACACAGTGAAATCCTGTCTCAAAACGACAACAAACCAAACCAAAAATCTACCATCTCCACTGTAAGCAGTTCATTAACAGTAGGTACAGTCGTTCAGAATCAGAGAGAAGCTAAGGAGTACTTTGAAAGTCTACCTAGATAAGTGTGGATCAATCACCTATAGCCAGGAGAGAGAATTCTACAGGAGAGAGAACATAAGGAAGGGAAAGGAAGAGGGGGGAAGAAAGAGTGATAGATTTGCCTTGGGAAATGTTCAAAAGTAAGGGCCCTTGAGATGCAGAGATGCCCAAGCCATGGTTCACACTGATGCCTTTCTGTGAGCGAATGCTCATAATGGGCCAAGCACTGGACTGAGGACCTTCTGTGGCTCCCCTTAGTCAGGACAGCAGCCCCGAGGAGTAGATGTTCTTGGCTCCATTTTGTATGTTGGGAAACTGAGCAGCTGATGGTTTGGAATGTTCACAGAATTGGCTGATTCCTATTTTCTAACCTCTTCAAAAATGTCAAGAAATCCCTCATCTGCCGTCCTGTGCTGTTACTGAAAACTTTCCATCAAAAGCCTTTCTTTCACCTCTCCATTCCTCTGCCTTTGCCTCATTTGAGACATGCAGTCATAGAAAGAACACTGTCAATTTGAAATGGGATACCTGTCCAGACCCAGCCTTCCCGAGACATAGCTCTGCAGCACATACTTAGAAGATGGTGAAAGAACAAACCCCATCCCTTTATTCTCAAGAAGGCAGAAATGGTCCAATGTTCACCTTGTTGGGACATGGAGGAATAGTTGGGTGTGGTAGCACATACTTATCATCTCAGTACTCAAGAGGCTGAGGCAGGACTGCAAGTTCAAGGCTGGACTACACAGCAAGACCTTGTCACAAAACAAACAAGGGAGATAAGTGAAAAGAAAACGTAGGAACAGTGGTTTTCACGAACAACCAGACATGCTGTTGCCAGAGCAGGAAGAACGCATGTTTTTTGTGCCAACTTCAGCAACACACGAGCTTCAAAGAGATTTCATGGCCCTGCTGAAGTGTTGCTGAGCTACTTCCTCAGATCTTCATGGATCAAAGTTCAGGCTCCACCAGCAGGAACAGTAATGGGGAAGAGCAAGACTTGCCATGGATTCTATTGATATCTAGGACTGAAATTAGGAGCAAATGATCTGAAGGCTCTAGAGTATCGCTGTGGTAACAGCTTTGTTATAAAACTCAGGACAAGTGCTCTCGCTCTCTCTTTCTCTTTCTCTCTCTCTCTCTCTCTCTCTCTCTCTCTCTCTCTCTCTCTCTCTCTCTCTCTCTCCACACACACACACACACAGTGTAATAAAAAAAATAACATCTTTTTGTGTTTGTGAAAATTTACTGGCTCGCTCAAAAACTTTCTGTGCTTCCTTCACCTTGGTTTTACCTAAGACAGACATTTCTTTCACCTGGGCTTGTCTCTTCCTCCCGGTCACTGTCACAGGGGGTGAGCACAGAAAACCAATGTGATTCTGATTTGTATTTGTGTGCCTAACTGCCCCACCCCAGCTCTTATCTTTCTGACCCTCAGCTTCCTTCAGCTGAAAGCCCTTGGTTCTCAAACTGAGTCAGCACTGTGTTCTTTCGAACAGATTTTCCCAGTGACCAGTTCAGAACATAGAGTGACAATGGCAACATCAGGCTCTGTTGTCCCGATTATTATCCTGGTTGGTGTTTTGTCAACTTGATACAAACCTAGATATATCAGGGAGGAGGGAATCCCAGCCGAGGAGCTGGCTCCATTGGATCAGCCTGTCGGTAAGTGTGTGGCGCATTTTCTTGATTAATGATTGATGTAGGAAGGCCAAGCCCACTGTGGGCGGTGTCACCCTGAGTAGGTAGTCCTGGATGGTATAAGAAATCAAGCTTATCAAGCTGTGAGGAGCAAGCAAGTTAAGTAGCTGTGGTGGTTTGAGCGAGAATGGCTGCACCCAGGGAGTTGAAACACCTGAGAGATGTACCTTGCAGGCAACAAAACTGATAGGGCAGAGGCAGCTAAGCCCTAGCAGACCTAAAGCTACAGGATTTGGGGTCTTCTCTACAAGGCTTCTGCCTTGCTTTGGTTCAGTGTTTCTTCATTATGCTCCTGTTCCTTTTTCTTTTCCCTTTCCTTTTCTTGGAATGGTAACGTGTAGTCTGTGCCAATGTATGGGAAGTATGGTTTTTGTTTTGTTTTGCTTTACCTGGGGTTAAGAGATCTACCTTGAGTCTCAGAAGAGACTTTGAACAGTGTTAAGAGAGGAAAATTATGGGCATTTTGAGGTTCTACTAAATTTTATGTTGCAATGTGGCCGGCGAGTAGAGTGTGGGGGTTTGAGTGAGAATGGCCTCCACCGGCTCATATTCTTGGGTATCAGTCCCTAGGTTGTGGAACAGTTTGGGGACCGATTAGGAGGAATGGCCTTGTTGGAGCAGGTCTAATACTGAGGGTGGGCTTTGAAATGTCAAGAGACTGAAGACATTTCTAGAGTCTCTCTCTGTCTCTGTCTCTGTCTCTGTCTCTGTCTCTTTCTCTCTCTCTCTCTCTCTCTGCCCTGCTTTCGGATTAAGCTATGAGCACTCAATGCCACATCTTTGCTCCTCTATCATGTACGCCAAGACTCTGAAACAGTAAATTGAATTCAATACTTTTTTCTTCTTTTCATCTTTTTTTCTCTTTTCTTTTTTGTTTATTCATTTTTGTTTTATTTTGTTTTGAGAGAGGGTCTCACGTTGTAGCTCTGGCTGTCTTGGAACTCACTACATAGATCAGGCTGGCCTCAAACTCATAAGAGATCCTCCTGCCTCTGGGTCCTGAGTGCGGGGATGAAAGTCGACTGGCTCTAGGCCCCACTTAAACACTTTCTTTTGAAAGTTGCCACTGTCATGGTGTTTTATCACCACAGTGGGAAAATAATCAATACAGTAGTGTTTCTCTGTGGCTTCAGCTTCAGCTCCTACCTCCAGGCTCCTGCCTGCTCAAGTTTCTGCCCTGAATTCCTTCAGTGATGCAGTGTGACCAGAGAGTTATAAGAAGAAATAAACCCTTTCATCCCCAAGTTGTTTGTGGTCTTGGGGTTTTATCACAGCTCTAGAAATCCTAACTAAGACAGTTACTCTCTTCATGTGCAAAGTATCAGGGACCCCTGTTCTCAGGGGCCCGGATACCTCTTCTTCCAGAAGTGCTGAACTCTTACTTTCTGCTCTTGAATCTCTCCTTGCAAGTCAACAAAGTCACTTATGGGTTCCTATCTAACTGTCTGTCTGTCTATCTATCCTTTTACTTTTTATTTTATGTTTCTTTTTGTTGTTATTGTTGTTTGTTTATTTGTTTGTTTTTGTTTTTAGAGACAGGGTTTCTCTGTGTAGCCCTGGCTGTCCTGGAACTCACTCTATAGACCAGGATGGCCTCGAACTCAGAAATCCACCTGCCTCTGCCTCCCAAGTGCTGGGATTAAAGGTGTGTGCCACCACTGCCTGGGTATTTTATGTTTCTTGATGTTTTGTCTTCATGTGTATCTGTGTAAGAGTTTTGGATCCCCTGGAACTAGAGCCGCAGGTAGTTGTGAGCTGCTATGTGGGTTCTGGGAATTGAACCTGGGTCCTCTGGAAGAGCAGCCAACTCTTAACCACGGAGCCATCTCCCCAGCTCCTCATTTGCATATTTCAAATGTCAAGCAACCATTTCTTTTTTAAGTTTGGAGATTGAACCTAAGACTTAATGCAAGCTGGGAAAAATGTTCTAGCACTGAAATAAATAACAGCCCCATTCCTTCCTTTCTTTTCTTTTCTTTTCCTTTCCTTTCTTTTTTTCTTTCTTTTTTTTTTTTTTTTTTTAAAGATAGGCTTTTGCACAGGTTAGCCTTGAACTTACTCTGTAGCCCAGGCTGATCTTGAACTTGCAATCTGTCTTGCTTCAACTTCCCAAGTAGCTCAGATTACAGGCATGCACCACCAGGCCTATCCCAATTTTCACTTTTGAATCAAGTTCTAATTTAGCTTACAAGTTCAATCTGTTATTTATAGTACTGTATAAATATTCTTGTCTTTAAATTTAAAAATCCTCAGAGAACTAACATAAGCTCATCAAGGGAAACCAAACAAACTGGCAAAACAAACAAACAACAACTACACAAAAAAGTGAATCTCCAAGATTTTGGCAGGAGTCTTCCAAGAGTTAACTGGAAGACTCAGAAGGCTGAGGCAGAAGGATCAGTGGTTCCAAGGCCAGCTTGAGCAAGTTCCAGGATAGCAAGGGCTACACAGAGAATTACACAGAGAAATATATATAAAATGTATATATATATTGCTAAGAACTTCTGGATAACCAAGACACATTTACTATATATCACCATCATCATCATCATCATTTTAAGACGGGTTTTCTCTGTGTAGCCCTTGCTATTCTGGAACGTGCTTGTAGATCAGGCTAGCTTTAAACTCAGAGATCTTTCTGCTTCTGCTTACCAAGTGCTGGGATTAAAGGCATGCACCACCACATCTGTTTCATTTAAAATTTTTAAAAAGATATTTTATTTTAAATTATGTATGTGTGGCCTGTGTCTGTATGTGGATATGTGCACACCAATTCAGGTGCCTAAGGAGACCAGAAGAGGATGTCAGCTCTTCTGATGCTGGAGTTGTGGTTGTGAGCCACCTGACTTGGATGCTAGCCCTGGATCTCAGGTCGGCTGCAAGAGCAGCATTTGCTCTTAACTTCTGAGCCCTGCTCCAGCCCACAAACACCATTTTCATTTCCACAGTTCTATTAAATGTATATAAGGGGAGGGTCTGAACGTGTCGCTGTTTAGGGTGACAAAATGAGGGGCCTGACAAACCAGCAGCAATTCTGGATCCTGAAAGGGGAGGTCTAATGTGTGTAGGGGTCACAGGTCATGATTTCAAGTTGATGTGATTTAGGTACTAAGAAGGACACTCACGACACAAAATAGATCGTCCTTACAAATATCCCATGAGTACTTCAAGGTGCCATGCACTGTATGTACAGTATGGTCACCTGTCATATTCACTCAACTCTGCACAGTAAGAGCACCCACAATAGATTATTATTTTTAAAAAAGATCTATTTATGTATTTTATGTAAGTACACTGTAGCTGTCTTCAGACACTCCAAAAGAGGGAGTCAAATCTCATTATGGATGGTTGTGAGTTACCATGTGGTTGCTAGGATTTGAACTCAGGACCTTCGGAAGAACAGTCAGTGCTCTTAACTGCTGAGCCATCTCTCCAGCCCTCCACAATAGATTATTGTTTCCTTTTACACAGGATGATACTGGAGTGTGGAGAGTGTTAGAGGTGGAGCACGTGTTGGGATGCTGGCAATCTTCTGCTAGATTTGGAAACCTTAAAGCTTGCATGTTACTGACCCTGTGGTCAGGAGGGCTCAAGCACCTAGTTGTGTCTCCTACTGTGTGCTCGCAACTGCACTGCTCTATCTATTCCTCCTAATCTTGCCTCTATAGCATCCACAAATAATTACTCAATGATTTTCATAGTAGGTGCTGTTATCATTTCTCTTTGACAAACAAGGAAATGCCCCCGTGGGTTTATTCATTTATTATTTATTTAATTCTCAGTCACAGAAAATATGAAGCCTGACACTTGTTCACAATTCACCAGGCTTTTATTTTATTTTATTTTATTTTTTGCTAAATCATTGCTTACAGCAGCAGTTTCCACCAGACAGGTTTCTGAGTGGTCAGTTGATTTCTGAAGGTATTAGGTGGTGTCCAATAAAGCTAGCTACTCTAGATGTGTGATCATTAGCGTCTCAGAAGAGCGAAAGGCGGGGACCTAAGCAATGAGGAATGAACTCTGTTTGTGCTTGTGCTATAAACTCTGAATCTAATTTTCTAAAAACGTGTCCCTGTTCTGAGTGCTGTGCTTAATACGCCGCTTTAGAAGCCTTCCATTTCTGTCCTTTGGGCACATCCCGCTCATATTAAAGACATTTGCTTCTCATCATGGATGATAAGAGTCCCACGGAGAGAGGCACGCACAAGGTAAAGCCTAACAGAGCTGCAAAGGAGGGCTGTGATAAATAGTTTATTATAGGGGATATCAGGGATTTGATTTTTCAAATGTGTGTAGGACGTCGCTTTATTAGCAAATGCTCACCTTTTAAATAAAAGTGTGCTTCTAACAGAACCAAGGGGGTTTTACAATTATCCTTATTATTCAAAGATTTGATTTACATCAATACAATTGATGAAAGTGCTTAGCAACAGATTTGCAAGCTGCTGTACTTTACACATCACACATGAAATTGATTTTCTCATTTTTAGATATCACACTTTAAATGGTTCTCAAGTGCTTTGCCGAATATTGAAGGCTTCCGAAGATAGGGACTCAATCCAGGATGGTCCATGTACTCTGCAATCCGGTCTCCCAGTGGGGCCCTGTGTTTTCTGAGAGAAACAGTTAGTGTTGAATAATCAGTGCCATAGGATCAAGGTGTCCAAAAGCCAAGGTAAAGATGCTTGACAACCTGCAGCAGATTATCTAACAAAGAAATCACAGAATAACATGGTTTTGTAATCTACATTTTCATGTGTGTCCATGTGTGAACCTGTGCTATATGAACATGTGACTGTGTGGTCAAGCAAGAGTTCTATCATCAGGCTACACCCTCAGTCCCCATTTGATAATTTTAATATCAAATGCATGTGTGTTGCAGTCTTTAAACATATAAATACATTTTTATTATACTTTTAGAAGTCAAATAACTTTTAAATTACAGAAGTAATATTTCTTAAAGGATGAAAAGTTAGCATGAAAGACAGATATAGAATGGAAGAACAGGTCTACTTTCTTCTTAAACTTTAGTTCTATTGATCAGAAATACACAGGCTAAAACTTCCTATCACCAAATTTCGGTGTCTATTGTGTATGTGTCCTTTTAAAAAAACTCTATAAGTGCTGGGCAGTGGTGGCACATATCTTAAATCCAGCACTCGGGAGGCTGAGGCAGGCAGATGTCTGTGAGTTCAAGGCAATCTGGTTTACAGAGAGAGTTGCATGGCAGGGGTGTTACACAGAGAAACCTTGTCTTGAAAAACCAAAAACCAATCAACCAACCAACCGACCAACCAACCAAACCATATAAACATGATTGCAATATTATTTGGTAAATAGTTAATATCTTGAGCTTCATCAGTCTACTTCTGTATGTTCTGTATGTATAGATCACTTCCATTCTTCTTGGTGTTCATTTTACATGCCACTGTAAATATAGATCTGAATTGACTCAACCAATGGGAAATTTGATAGTATCTAAGGTTTTCGTTCCTTTTTTCCTTTTTTCTCTTTTTCTTCATGTGTGTGCATGTGTATGTGTGTGTGTGTGTGTGTGTGTGTGTGTGTTCATGAAGGCCAGAGGTTGACATTGATGTTGTGACTGTCATGGCATGTGTATGGAGATCTGACGACAACCTTGGGTGTCAGTCTTTGTCTTCCATCTTGTTTGAAGCAGGGTCTCCCTTCCTTGTTTGTTGATGTACTGTGCAGTCCAGGTTAGCTAGTTCCCTATGTCCTTGTCTCCTCTCTTCTCCTCTCTTCTCCTCTCCTCTCCTCTCCTTTCCTCTCCTCTTCTCTTCTCCTCTTCCCTTCCCTTCCCTCCTTTTCCCTCCTCTCCCTTCTCCTCTCCCCTCTCCTCTTCCCTCCATTCCTTCTTCTTCTTCTTCTTCTTCTTCTTCTTCTTCTCTCTCTCTCTCTCTCTCTCTCTCTCTCTCTCTCTCTCTCTCTCTTTTTCCTTTTCCAGACAGGGTCTCATTATGTAGCTCAGGTTGTCCTGAACCTCACTCTGTAGACCAGGCTGGCTTCATACTCACAGAGATCTCTTTGCTTTGTCTCTGGAATGCTGGGAATCAAGGTGTGCACCACCCCCACCCGGCTTGATGTTGTACTTCTTGATAAACTTAATAAGTCATCAGCTTATATAAGACCTCCTGGTCTCAGCTACTGCTTTTGTCTTTATCTCTTATCCGCTTCCTCCCACTTGACACCTTGCCCAGGATCCTTATTCTTTCGGGTTTGGGTCGCTTCAGCTCCAAAATGAGAATTTTCCAAGAATGTTAATATACCTCCTCCTTCCCCTTAATAAAAACTGTGATGTCTCATCCTCCTCATGTCCTGCCCTCAGCTGCCAGGTTAGACAAAGAGATTGAATAATGTTAGGTCTACACTGTGAATGGCTTCAGAAGAGATCTGCAATCCTTGAATCTGTCTATGTCTCTGTATTGGATCCTTTTACCTCTCCTGGTGAATGATGTCCTGCCTTCACCTGCAGTTTCCCCCTTTCCTCTTCGCTACTGGACTATTCATGAGGAACACTGATGATGTCCAAATGAAACCTTATTTGAAGAAATGTCAAAAGCATGGCATTCCTTTTTGTCCTTGTTGACAGCAGCACTTTGGATGACCCCTCGGAATTTATGAACACATGAACCACCTGAGTTTGTGTTCTGAGATTAACTCCCCAGACACTGCATCACATGCTTGGGCCAAACTGTCACCCAGTTTCCTCTTAACATGACACCCAGAATTATCTCTTCTCCCACCCCTAATGGCTTGAGTCATGACTCATGACAGGGAAACAGAAAGATAAACATTTCCAGGCTAATTTCTACCAAAATTTCCTTCCTTAACACTAGTTGATGTGCTTTTTCTGCAGCTACTATTAATAATTGCATATACAAATTATATCAGTGTATGGTGAGGAAGTTGTATGACACAAGCGGCTGGATATTCCTATGCTGAAGAATAAGTATGCTCACTGGGGGTTCTTTTCTAATCACACATCCATATTCTGAATTATTGTCAGTGGTTTTTATTGCATTCTAGGTGCTTAAATCTTTTTATGTCTAATATTTGATATTCAGGGTATCCCACCACAATAGAGAAGACGAGATATTCCCCTTCCTCCCTCCCTCCCTCCCTCCCTCCCTCCCTCCCTCCCTCCCTCCCTCCCTTCCTTCCTTCCTTCCTTCCTTCCTTCCTTCCTTCCTTCCTTCCTTCCTTCCTTCCTTTGAGACAGGGTCTTTCTACATAGCCTTGGATGTCCTGGAATTCACTATGTAAGGATTTTCTTGGTGAATGATGGATGTGGGAGGGCCTGAGGCACTGAAAGCTGTGCCTTGGGTACATGGTCCTACTCTGTATAAAAAAGCAGGCTGGCCTCACACTCTCAGAGACACACCAGCCTTTGCCTCCAAGTGCTGGGATTAAAGACTTACATCAGCAAGCCTGGTGTTTGTACCCTTCTTGCGGAGGTAAATATTGCTTCAAGAATTGATAAGTCATCAAAGGTCAAATGTGCTTGGCATGGTGACACATGCCTTTAAGGTAAGGACTCAGGATGCAAAGTCAAACAAATCTCTATGAGCTCAAGGTCATCTTGGTCTACATAGTGAGTTTTAGGCAAGCCAGGGTTACATAGTAAGACCTTGTCTCAAAAATTAACATCCGGGCTGGTGAGATGGCTCAGTGGGTAAGAGCACCCGACTGCTCTTCTGAAGGTCCAGAGTTCAAATCCCAGCAACCACATGGTGGCTCACAACCATCCGTAACGAGATCTGGCACCCTCTTCTGGAGTGTCTGAAGACAGCTACAGTGTGCTTATGTATAAAAATTAACATCCTTCTCCCTATAGCTGTGGTAATTAGACAACAAAAACAAAAACAAAACACTCAAACAATTGTAGAGTAAAAGTAAGAATTTTGGGGTAGATGGTCCCAGTTTGTATGAGAAAGCAGACTGAGCAAACCACAAGGAGTAAACCAGTAAGCAGCACCCCTCTGTGGCCTTTGCTTTAGTGTTTCCTTCTGTTTCCCTTCATGGTAGACTGTACTAAGTACAGACTAACTGTAATAAGCCAAATCTACCCTTTCTCCAAGTTGTTTTTGGTCATACTGTTTGTTACAGCAATGGGAATCAAACCAAGGAAGTGAATGAAGTCTGGTGGGCTGAGTCCAATAAAATAAACCAGAAAGCCAAGGTAGCTGTGGTGGTTTGAATATGCTTGGCCCATGGAGTGGCACTATTAGGTGTGACCTTGCTGGAGTAGGTGTGACCTTGAAGGAAGTGTTCTGCTGAGGGGGTGGGCCTTGAGACCCTTGTAGATGCCTGGGAGCCAGTATTCTCTTGTCTACCTTTGGATCAAGATGTAGAACTCTTAGCTCCTTCTCCAGCACCATGTCTGCCTGGATGCTGCCATGCTTCCCATCATGATAACAATGAACTGGACCTCTGAACTGTAAGCCAGCCCAAATTAAATGTTTTCTTTTATAAGAGTTGCTTTAGTCACAGTATCTCTTCACAGCAATGGAATCCCTAACTAAGACAGCATTTAATACTTAGGAAAATGCAATAGTTAATGGAGGCTAACTTGACAAATGGGCAGTGAAAATTGTATGTTATACCTGCACCAAATGATTTTCACATCCTCAGACTTTATCCTTACGCCCACAGACTGTAAGTCCTAATAAACACCATTGCTTTTCTTTCTATGACAGAAATTCCAACACGCTCCCTATTGTGGTAAGTATCATATCTGATACCCTTCCTAATTAGCATTACATTTTAAGCACTTTTAAAATGCCCCATTATGCATTCGTCCAATAGTCCCTGGCAGTTCTGATGTGTAATTGCTGTTATGGATTACCTGGTGATGTCATTAAATAGCTAGAGAGACTGAAGCATGTGTAATGGCAATTAGGAAAATGATCAACTATGTCTGGCTGGCAGAAAAGGGAACAGGATGGTGGTTTTGTTTTGGAACTGTGGTGAAAACATGGCTACAAGTAAGTAATCTCGGTGACTATGGAGAATTTGACCCAGTAGCATGGGGCTTCAGGAACTGTGCCATTTCTGTCACTGTTCACAACTGACTGTGCCTGCCAGGTATTCCTAGAATGTCCCAAGGTAGCAAGGGGTCCAGTGCTGAGAGAGATGTAGCCAAGGAAAGCCCTTTATCCACTCCTTTGGAAGTCAACCCCAAATCAGAATAACTCTCCCCAGCCTTGTAATCTATTAGGACTCTGCTCAACATTTTCCATGACATGGTATGGCTCCCCCCACCCCCCTCTTTCTAGAAACAAGAATGGCTGCCTTATAAGGAGACACTCAAGGTTGCCCGGTATTCTCATAAAGACCACATGAGCTGATCGTTGTCTTCAGCAGGTCTTGTCTGCTGGCGAATTGTTAATGTGTAAGAGTAAGGAACAAGACAAGTTCTCTGAAGGAGCATGATGTAGCTTCGGAATTCTTTGTGAGAGGAGTGGTATTTCTTTATTCCTAACTGGAAAGTTTTGGCTTTCTGGGAGACGCTGAAACATACAAACAATAATGGATAAAACATAGTTTGTGATCTTCCTCAAGAGAGTGGCTGGCTACATGCTCCTGGCTTCTGCCTCCCAGCCATTGGAGGGCTTCTGATGGAGGTTGAGGAGGCTGTTGCACACCACACTTGAGGCTCAAGTAGGGTCAAGCAACTGGGTATGCTCTATTCCAAACAGCAGTAAAAAAGTTTGTAGCCAAAGTCCAGGTAGTGAGACAAGTATCCCAGTACCACAGAGCTGATGCCCAAAATTGCACAGCATATAGCTACAAAGACTTTAGGGTCAGCTGAATGTCACAGGTGCTGTCAGTGCTGCCTGGAGACCTCACTGAGTTCTCAAGAGAGCTGGTAGGTATTTTTTTTTTCAACCAAAGGACACATTAAAATCCCTTTGTCATTTTCTTACACAGGCAACCCTGACTCCCTTTAAAGAGCCAACTTCTAATTAGGCTTGTTGCTTATCTTTCATTCTTTTTGTTTGTTTCATTTTGTTTTGTTTTATTGTTTTTTGAGACATGGTCTTACTATGTATCCCTGACTAGCCCAAAATTCACTATGTAGCCCAGGCTAGCTTCAAACTCACAGACAGCCTCTGTCTCCCCAGTGTTACCTTACCAATGTCTTATTATTTATTGAACTAACTTTTAAACATTATTTTATTTTATTGTGTGTGCATGTTGTACATGTGTGCAGGTATATTAAACCTCCCCAGTGAGGTTAAAGGCATATGCCAGCACCATGGCCAGCCTGGAGCTCATCTTTCTTAAATGGCATATCTACACTGTGAAGTGATTGTGGGGGCCAAGGTCATATATATAGTTCATATGGACTCATCTATGTGCTTTTCAAAGTTTTCCTTAAAATAGCTAATTATTATTGTGGTTGTGAATAGAGGAGTTTGAATGCCATGGTGCTTGTGTGGCAGACAGAAGACAACATTGTAGAGTCAGTTCTAATCCACCTTTGCCTGGGTTCCAGGGATCAAACCCAGGTCATTAGGCTTGAATCATCCATTTCTCACCTGTGTATCATCTCACTAGCCCTATGCTTTACGTTTGCTTTTAATAATTATTTCCTTTTTTGTGTATGGTATTTTGCCAGATGAATACCAGATGCTCACAGAGAACAGAAGAGGGTATCAGATCACCTGGGACAGGAGTTACAGATAGTTATGAGATAGGGTTCTGGGAATTGAACCTGGGTTCTTGTGGTGGTTTGTATATGCTTGACTCAGGGAGTGGCACTATTAGAAAGTATGGCCTTGTTGGAGTAGGTGTGGTTTTGTTGGAGGAAGTTGGATGGCCACCAGAAACAGCAGCAGCAGTGGAGTGGAGTCAAAGTGTAGAGGGCATAGCTCAAGAAGTCACCCAAGCCCTTGGGAGAAGTCCAGAAGATCATGTGTAGATCCCAGGCACTGGAATGAGAAGCTATAAACTTGAAGTTGTCTTGGAGACCCCAAGATGTTGGAGATGCCAGGGCTGTGGGATATCTGCTGAGGAAAGCTGCTAACTAGGAATGGAAACAGCCCAAGAGAACACAGTTTGTTGCCGTTGAATGCCAGATCTGTCAACAGCAGTCTACAAGGATGAAAAGAAGTGGAGATCTGAAGAGTATGTTGATATCAGACATGGAGACATGGAGTTTGGAGTTTGCCCAGCTGGTTTTCTGTCTTGCTTTTATTCATTATTTCCTCACCATGACATTTTGGAATGGTAATATATATCCTGCATGATATTGGAGGTATGTGGTCTGCTTTGATTTTGATTTCTTAAGGGATTACATTTAAGAGATATCATGAATCTAAGAAGAAACTGAACTCTGGACTTTTAACATGGTTGAGACTGTTATAGACTATGGGACTTTTTACGTCAGACTCCATGTATTTCACATTATGATATAGCTCAATATGACCCCTGTAGATTTATGTGTTTGAACAAGCCTATGGGGGCCAGGGAGTGGAATGTGGTGTTTTGAATATGCTTGGCCCAAGAAGTGTAACTATGAGAAGGTGTGGCCATGTTGGAGGAAGTATGTCACTGTGGGTGTAGGCTTTAAGACATTACTTATCTCTGCCTGAAGCCAGTCTGCTCCTGGCTTCCTTTGGGTGAAGATATAGAACTTTCAGCTACTCCAGCATGCTATGCCTGTCTGGATGCCACCATGCTCCCACCTTGATGATAACGGACTGAACCTTTGAATCTGTAAGGCAGCTCCAATTAAATGTTTGCCTTTATTAGAGTTGCCTTGGTCATGGTGTCTCCTCACAGCAGTAAAACCCTAAGTAAGACACTCCCCTGAGCAATGAGTGTTCTTAATTGCTCAGTCATCTGTCCAGCCCCTTGTTCCTGTGCTTTAGTATATATGGGTCAGCATGAGGATGTAGCTCAGTAGTGGAACACTTGTTTGGTATATTCATAGCCTAGGCTTGATTCCTTAGCACTGCAGTGGATGGGTGAGTGAGTGTGTGTGTGTGTGTGTCTGTTGGACTTAGAAATAGATCATGGAAGATGGGGAATGTAATTGTACTTAAAACTTGTTCCAGGGCTGGGTAGATGTTTGGCTCTGAGGGTAAGAATTTTTGCTGTGTAAATAAGAGAACTTGAGTTTGAATCCCCAGCAGCCACATCAAAGCTGAGCAAGGCTGTATATGCCTGTATTCCTAGGACTGGGAGGTCAGGGGCAGGTGGATTGTGGGATTTTGCTGGCTGGCCAGGCTAGCTGAAAAGTGAGTTTCTGGCTCAGGGAGAGACTTTGTCTCTGAAATAAATTAGAGACGTATGGAAGAAGCCACTCGATGTCTTCCTTTGGCCTCCGAATATGCATGCCCATGAGCACACACCTGCACATCCACATACAATAATAGAAAATAATGTTTCAAAAATTGGTTCAATAAATAATGGGACTTCTTAGTAAGGTTTTTGAAGGATTGCAGGAAAAAAATCTGACATCCATGAGGTGCTCTGCCTGTTTCTTTACTTCAATAAATAATTCATCCTGAATATTAGTTCTTTAGTAAGCATTTCCACTTTTCAGTGGGGAAAACTAACTTCTAAAACCTTTTTATTGATGGCATTATGTATCTCCTGATAGAAGCATGAAAATAACCTATGCATTTTGGTTATTGCCCCAAATAAAACTTCTACAGTTGAGTCTCTAGATATTCTGGTTACCAACAGCACCTCTGAGCACACCTGAGCATGTTAAATAGTACACAGAAATCAAGCCCAGAATGTGGGCAACTACAGGACTTAAAACACAGCTTCTCTGGAGACAGTTGGAAAAATCCCAAGCATATAAACAGGAGAAACACCACAACCAGTCTCCTAGATAGCTGTCACCCATCTGCACTTATCAGATATGGCCAGTCTTACTTCATATAGCCCTCTGTTTCCAACCCACTGGCTGTCCTGTCACCCCACCCACAAATATGTCCATGCACATCTTTAAAAGACTCTGAAACCAAAGTAGCACCATCATCCTACTTAGACTGACAACAAATCCTCAATGTCAATGTTAAGCAAATCATTTCTGCACCCCTTCAAATCTTCTCTCTCTCTCTCTCTCTCTCTCTCTCTCTCTCTCTCTCTCCTTTCTTTCTTTCTCTCTTTCTTTGGAGACAGGGTTTCTCTGTGTAGCCTGGCTATCTTAGAACTCACTATGTAGGTCAGGCTGGCCTTGAACTCATAGAGTTCCTCCAGCTTCTGCCTCACAAGTGCTGGGATTAAAGATGTGTCACCAGCCTGGCTCTTTCTTCTGTTCTAGTTGCATTGTATCTAGTTACATTGTAGCTAGTTGTATTGTATCTAGTTGTATCGTGTCTGGTTCCAGATACAATGAGGACACGGATTGGTTGCTCTCTTTCCAACTCCTCCTTCCACTGAAACCTTCCACCTGCTTCTTTGTAGTTTTCTTGGAATTTATTGGTTGAAGAAACTAGGTCTGACTCTTTGTGTTTTTACATTTGGAACTTTTCAGGTTTGTCCCTCTGCTTTCTGTAATACAGAACCTTTTCCTCTGAATTGCATCACGATAATCAGCTTGATTAGATTCCTCGATACCTTTTGGGCAACAAGCCATACTGGTGGTGGTGTGTACTTTCAAGAGGAGGCAGAGAGTGCCCAGCTCTGTCTACCTGACTCTCTCTTAAGTTATTATGTTAGTTTATAAAATAATGTTTTTTTTTTCTTGGCTTAAGTTTATTTGTAAAAACAGCATAGGACACTGGTCATCTGCAAATAGTGTGTGGGTAGCTGTGTCACAGCAGTCCATTTGTCTTCTCACTGGCAGGAGCCTTTTCTATGGTGCCTTCACAAGGGCCTGGGCACCCTTGGGATCCTGGGCTGGAGCTGAAGCCTGGGCCTTAGCTGGAGGTTTGGCCTCTGCCTTGTTTGAACCTTAGGTTTTGATTAGCAGAGCCTTTGACTCTTGGCCGTGTAGCTTCGAATCCACTTCCCAAGCTTGGGGTGAGCAATGAAAGCAAGTTTGCACCTAGGGCTCTTTGACATCTTGGGTTTGATGGCCTGAGGCCTCACAAGGGCCTTGATGGCCTCTGCTCGTGCACTCACTGCCAAAATAATGGGTTTTATTAGCTATTTCACAATATATCATTGTGCCTTGCTCATATGCATCATATCCCTCTCTACCACCCCACGACCCATCATTCCTGTACCCTGGCTCATTGCGTAGCTCATTTCCTGTAGCTCAGTCCCCAACTAGGATGTGGAGAGGCGTTATAGCTAACACCAGTGTTGGCTTCCACACACATCTTCTGAGCATCTCTTCACTCTTCAGATAGTAACCTAGTAGTGAAATATGGAAAGAATTGGCCAGAAAGGCACAGCATACTGAAACCTCTCTCCTGGGAGTACTGGTGTGCTAGCCACTGCTTGTGGTCATAGGACAACAGTCCATGCAGAGAGTAACAGGCTGTGGGTGAGGGGGACTGCAGGGACACCACCACTTTGAGAAGGAAAGTTTCAACCACAGACCTGGTAACAGGTTGTTTTCTGCAGTTTTATCAGAGCCCCTTGTTTACCAGATTCTTAGGTTCTGTGACCTTTGAGTCAGCAAAGCTCTCAGGATTAACAGAGGAACTAGAAATTAGCCAGCACTGTTAAATCACTTGGATGAATTAAAAACTCATATATTTGCCCTCTGGAAAGTTATGAAAGGTCTTCCGGCTGCCATTTGCACCCAGGAGCTGGGACTGTTCCACAGCCCTTTGTGCATGGGTCCTTCCAGCTGGTCTCCAGGGTGTACTCTGACTTCTGGGCTCAGAGTGACTATCTAAGGCAGGACCAGCCAGAGTGCACAAAGTGCGAGAGTGGTGGAGCAGGGACAAGGTCCTTCCAGTGGCCATCTGCATGTAGGAGTTGGGGCCATTCTGCAGCCCTCAGTGTAAGTGTCCTGCCAGGGGAGAACTAGTCTCCCAGGAGTGCTGACAGAGGCTTACAGGCCCACAGGAAGGACAAGCTCAAGCCAGAGACAGCAAGACCAACTAACACCAGACATAACCAGATGGCAAAAGGCAAGCACAAGAAACTTACGAACAGATACTACATGGCATCATCAGAACCAAGTTCTCTCACAACAGCAAGTCCTGGATACCCCAACACACCAGAAAAGCAAGATTTGGATTTAAAATCACATCTAATGTTGCTGATAGAGGACTTTAAGAATGACATAAATAACTCCCGTAAAGAAATACAGAACACAGGTAAACAGGTAGAAGCTCTTAAAGAGGAAACACAAAAATTCCTTAAAGAATTACAGGAAAACATGATCAAACAGGTGAAGGAATTGAACAAAACTACCCACAATCCAAAATGGAAGTAGAAACAATAAAGAAATTGCAAAGGGAGACAACTTTGGAGATAGAAAACCTAGGAAAGAAATCAGGAGTCATCAACAGAATGCAAGAGATAGAAGAGAGAATTTCAGGTGCAGAAGATACCAAAGAAAACATTGACACAACAGTTAAAGAAAGTGCAAAATGCAAAAACCTCCTAACTCCAAACACCCAGGAAATCCTGGACACAATGAGAAGAACAAACCTAAGGATGATAGTTATAGAAGAGAATGAAGATTCCCAAATTAAAGAGCCAGTAAATATCTTCAACAAAATTATAGAAGAAAACTTCCCTAACCTAAAGAAAGAAATGCCCATAAACATACAAGGAGCCTACAGAACTCCAAATAGATTGGACTAGAAAAGAAATTCCTCCTGTCACATAATAACCAAAACACCAAATGCACAAAACAAAGAAAGAATATTAAAAGCTGTAAGGGAAAAAGGTCAAGTAACATACAAAGGCAGGCCTATCAGAATTATACATGACTTCTCCCCAGAGAGACTATGAAAGCCAGAAGATCCTGGGCAGATGTCATATAGACCCTAAGAGATCATAAAGGCCAGCCCAGACTACTATACCCAGCAAAATCTCAATTATCATAGATGGAAAAACCAAGCTATTCCATGACAAAAACACATTTACACAAAAATTTCCCACAAATCCAGACCTTCAAAGGAAAATAAATGGAAAACTCCAACAAAAGAAGGGAAAGCACACCCTAGAAATAGCAAGAAAATAATCTTAACAAACCGAAAAGAAGATAGCCACATAAACATAATTCCACCTCTAACAACAAAAAAAGCAGGAAGCAACAATTATTTTTCCTTAATATCTCTTAATATCTATGAACTAAATTCCCCAATAGAAAGATATAGACTAACAGCCTGGATATGTAAACAGGACCCAACATTTTGCTGCATACAGGAAACCCACCTCAGTGACAAAGACAGACACTAACTCAGAGTAAAAGGCTGGAAAACAATTTTCCAAGCAAGTGGTCCCAAGAAACAAGCTGGAGTAGTCATTCTAATATCAAATAAAATGTTCAACCAAAAGTTATCAAAAAAGACAAGAAGGGGCACTTCATTCTCATCAAAGGCAAAATCTACCAAGATGAACTCTCAGTTCTGAACATCTATGCTCCAAATGTAAGGGCACCCACATTCATAAAAGAAACTTTGCTGAAGCTCAAAGCACACATTGCGCCTCACATAATGACAGTGGGAGACTTCAACACCCCACTCTCATCAATGGGCAGATCATGGAATCAGAAACTAAATATATACACAGAGAAATTAACAGAAGTAATGGACCAAATGGACTTAACAGATATCTATAGAACATTTTACCCTAAAACAAAAGAATATACTTTCTTCTCAGCACCTCACAGTACCTTCTCCAAAACTGACCATATAATAAGTCACAAAACAGGCCTCAACAGATATAAGAAGATTGAAATAATCCCATGCATCCTATCAGATCACCACTGACTAAGGCTGATCTTCAATAACAACATAAATAAGAGAAAGCCCACACACATGTGGAAGATGAAGAACACTCTACTCAATGATAACTTGGTCAAGGAAGAATAAAAAAAGAAATTAAAGACTTTTTAGAATTTAAGAAGGCACAACATACCCAAACTTATGGGACACAATGAAAGCAGTGCTAAGAGGAAAACTCATAGCTCTGAGTGCCTCCCAAAAAGAAACTGGAGACAGCATACACTAGCAGCTTAACAGCACACCTAAAAGCACTAGAACAAAAGGAAGCAAATTCACCCAAGAGGAGTAGATAGCAGGAAATAATCAAACTCAGAACTGAAATCAACCAAGTAGAAACAAAAAGAACTATACAAAGAATCAACCAAACCAGGAGCTGGGTTTTTTTTTCCGAGAAAAATCAACAAGATAGATTAAACCCTTAGCCAGACTAACTAAAGGGCACAGGGACAGTATCCTAATTAACAAAATCAGAAATGAAAAGGGAGACATAACAACAGAACCCGAGGAAATCCAAAGCATCATCAGATCCTACTACAAAAGGCTATACTCAACAAAACTGGAAAACCTGGATGAAATGGACAATTTTCTAGACAGATACCAGGTACCAAAGTTAAATCAGGATTAGATTAACGATCTAAATAGTCCCATATCCCGTAAAGAAATAGAAGCAGGACCAGATGGGTTTAGTACTATCAGACCTTCAAAGAAGACCTAATACCAATACTATTCAAACTATTCCAAAAAATAGAAGCGGATGGAACACTACCCAATTCAGTCTATGAAGCCACAATTATTCTGATACCTAAACCATACAAAGACCCAACAAAGAAAGAGAACTTCTGACCAATTTCTGTTATGAATGTCGATGCAAAAATACTCAATAAAATTCTTGCAAATTGAATCCAAGAACACATCAAAACGATCATCCATCATTATCAAGTAGGCTTTATCACAGTGATGCAGGAATAGTTCAATATATGGAAATCCATCAATGTAATCCACTATATAAACAAACTCAAAGAAAGAAAACACATGATCATTTCATTAGATGCTGAGAAAGCATTTGACAAAATCCAACACCCCTTCATGATAAAAGTCTTGGAAAGATTCCGGAATTCAAGGCCCATACGTAAACATAGTAAAAGCAATATACAGCAAAGCAGTAGCCCACATCAAACTAAATGGAGAGAAACTTGAAGCAATCCCATTAAAAGCAGGGACTAGACAAAACTGTCCACTCTCTCTTTACCTGTTCAATAGAGTACTTGAAGTCCTAGCCAGAGCAATTAGACAACGAAAGGAGGTCAAAGGGATACAAATTGGAAAAGGAGTCAAAATATCACTATTTGCAGATGATATGATAGTATATATAAGTGACCCACAATCTTCCACCAGAGAACTCCTAAACCTGATACACAACTTCAGCAAAGTGGCTGGATATAAAATTAACTCAAATAAATAAGTGGCCTTCCTATACTCAAAGGATAAACAGTCTGAGAAAGAAAATAGAGAAACAACACCCTTCACAATAGTCACACATAATATAAAACATCTTGGTGTGACTCTAACTAAGCAAGGGAAAGATCTGTATGACAAGAACTTCAGAGCTGGGCGTGGTGGCGCACGCCTTTAGTCCCAGCACTCGGGAGGCAGAGGCAGGCGGATTTCTGAGTTCGAGGCCAGCCTGGTCTACAAAGTGAGTGCCAGGACAGCCAGGGCTACACAGAGAAACCCTGTCTCGAAAAACCAAAAAAAAAAAAAAAAAAAAAAAAAGAACTTCAAGTCTCTGAAGAAAGAAATTGAAGAAAATCTCAGAAGATGGAAAGATCTCCCATGCTCATGGATTGGCAGGATTAATATAGTAAAAATGGCCATATTACTGAAAGCAATCTACAGTGCAATCCCTATTAAATTTCCAAATCAATTCTTCATAGAGTTAGAAAGAGCAATTTGCAAATTTATTTGGAATAACAAACAACAACAACAAAAACAAAAAACAAAAAACAAAAACCCAGGAGAGCAGACACTATTCTCAACAATAAAAGAACTTCTGGGGGAATCACCATGCCTGACCTCAAAGCTGCACTACTGAGCAATTTTGATAAAAACTGCATGGTATTTGTACAGTGACAGGCATGGAATAGAATTGAAGACCCAGAAATGAACCCACACACCTATGGTCACTTGATCTTTGACAAAGGAGCTAAAACCATCCAGTGGAAAAAAGACAGCATTTTCAACAAATGGTGCTGGAACAACTGGCGGTTATCATGTAGACAGATGAGAATTGATCCATTCTTATCTCCTTGTACAAAGCTCAAGTCTAAGTGGATCAAGAATCTCCACATAAAACTAATTACACTGAAACTTATAGAGGAGAAAGTGGGGAAGAGCCTCGAGCACATGGGCACAGGAGAAACTTTCCTGAACAGAACACCAATAACTTATGCTCTAAGATCAAAAATTGACCAACAGGATCTCATAAAATTGCAAAGCTTCTGAAGGCAAAGGACACTGTCAGTAAAACAAAATGGCAACCAACAGATTGGGAAAGGATCTTTATCAATCCTCCATCTGATAGAGGGCTAATATCCAATACATACAAAGAACTAAAGAAGTTAGATTCCAGAGAACCAAATAACCGTATTAAAATGGGGTACAGAGCTAAACAAAGAATTCTCAACTGAGGAATACCGAATGGCTGAAAAGCACCTAAAGAAATGTTCGACAACCATAGTCATCATGGAAATGCAAGTCAAAATAATCCTGAGATTCCACCTCACACCAGTCAGAATGGCTAAGATCAAAAATTCAGGTGACAGCAGATGCTGGTGAGGATGTGGAGAAAGAGGAACACTCCACCATTGCTGGTAGGATTGCAAGCCTGGTACAACCACTCTGGAAATCAGTTTGGCAGTTCCTCAGAAAATTGGACATAGTACTGCCTGAGGACCCAGCTATACCACTCCTGGTCATCTACCCAGAAGATGTTCCAACCGGTAATAAGGACACATGATCCACCTCGTTCATAGCAGCCTTATTTATAATAGCCAGAAACTGGAAAGAACCCAGATGTCTCTCAACAGAGGAATGGATAAAGAAAATGTGGTACATTTACACAATGGAGTACTACTCAGCTATTAAAAACAATGACTCCATGAAATTCTTAGGCAAATGAATGGAACTAGAAAATATTATCCTGAGTGAGGTAACCCAATCACAAAAAAACATATATGGTATGCACTCACTAATAAGTAGATGTACTGGCTAGTTTTGTGTCAACTTGACACAGCTGGAGTTACCACAGAGAAAGGAGCTTCAGTTGAGGAAATGCCTCCATGAGATTCAGCTGTAAGGCATTTTCTCAATTAGTGATCAAGGGGGAAAGGCCCCTTGTGGGTGGGACCATCTCTGGACTGGCAGTCTTTGGTTCTATAAGAGAGCAGGCTGAGCAAGCCAGGGGAGGCAAGCTAGTAAGGAACATGCCTCCATGGCCTCTGCATCAGCTCCTGCTTCCTGACCTGCTTGAGTTCCAGACCTGACTTCCTTTGGTGATGAACAGCAGTATGGAAGTGTAAGCCGAATAAACCCTTTCCTCCCCAACTTGCTTCTTGGTCATGATGTTTGTGCAGGAATAGAGACCCTGACTAAGACAGTAGATATTAGCCAAGAAGTTTGGAATACCCAAGATACAATTCATACACCACATGAAGCTCAAGAAGAAGGAAGATCAAAGTGTAGATACTTTGGTCCTTCTTAGAAGGGTGATCAAAATACCCATGGGAGGAGATATAGAGACAAAGTGTGGAGCAAAGACTGAAGGAACGGCCATCCAGAGACTGTCCTACCTGGGGATCCATCCCATATACAGTTACTAAACCCAGACAATATTGTGGATGCCAACAAATGCTTGCTGACAGGAGCCTGATATAGCTGTTTCCTGAGAGGCTCTGCCAGTGCTTGACTGAATCAAAAGTGGATGCTCACAGCCATCCATTGCACTGAGCACAGGGTCCCCAAAGGAGGAGCTAGAGAAAGGACCCAAGTAGCTGAAGGGGTTTGGAGCCCCATAGAAGAAACAACAATATTAAGCAACCAGTACTCCCATAGCTCTCAAGGACTAAACCACCAATTAAAGAGTACACATGGAGGGACCCATGGCTCCAGCCACATATGTAGCAGAGGATGGCCTTGTGGGACATCAATGAGAGGAGAGGCCCTTGGTCCTGTGAGGGCTCGATGTAGAGTAATATCAGGACAGGGAAGCAGGAGTGGGTGGGTTAGTGAGCAGGGAGAGGGTGGATGGGATCGGGGGTTTTGGGAGGGGAAACGAGGAAAGGGGATAACATTTGAAATGCAAATAAAGAAAATATCTAATAAAAAAGTTACGAGCGGAAACATTTTTTACTTTTCGAATTATCCTTTTTGTTTTGTTTTTTTAAGAAAGGGTTTCTATGTGTAGCCTTACTCTGTAGACCAGGCTGGCCTTGAACTCACAGTTACCTGCCTGCCTCTGCCTCCTGAGTGCTGGGATTTAAGATGTACACCACCACTACCCGGCTGAATCCCTCCCCACCCCCACCCCCACCCCCAGCTAACAGTATTACATTTGTTAAAATGAACACACACCATACACACACACACACACACACACACACACACACCTCTTTGATCTCAGAAATGTCTAAAAGAGATCCTCTCTGACAGAGATAAAAGTTGAGAAGCAAATCTGTCCTTCTGTTAGCTCCAGATAGATCTGGCCATGGTGGGAGGAGGCGCCTGCCTGGAGCCAGGGATATCTGGTGCTAACTGTTCCGAGTGTGGATTTGTTTGAGCAATGTGTTCTCTTTACAGTCTGGAAAAAGCTCAGCGAGAACACAGACCAGACAGAACAAAACTAAACAATATAGATGAGATTAAAAGTACTTTCAATAAAATAGCACTGTTTAAACTCTGCTTTAACGCTCACCTTTTCCTTTAGCCGTGTGTCCTGGGAGAGAGGATGGTTAATTATTTATGATGGGTATTAAGCGTGAGCTACTGGTAAGGCATTGCTTAGAGACTGTAGAGAACGTGCCAAGGGAAGAAAACTCACCTCTTATTAGAAAATCAGCGTTGAGAACATATCATCTGTTACTCTTAACAGTTTGTTTGGGACTTAGCTCTGGGAAGCCCAAGGAGCTGAGGTTTAATCTTTTGTGAAACTCATCCTCTTAAGCTGCTGCCTGGTTTGGGCCTGGTTGGCCTCATAGACTTTTCAAGATTTTCTTTTTCTTTTCTTTTTCGAGACAAAGTCTTGCCAGGTAGCCATGGCTGACCTGGGAGACCAGGCTGGCCTTGAACTCAGAAAGGTCTAGCTTTGTCTTCCTTCTTGAGTGTTGGGATTAAAGGTGTGTACTCTCATTTTAGCCTGGATATAGTACTGGAGTGGCCAGCAGTCTCCCTCCCTTCTCCCACCAAGCTCCTTTCTTCCCTTCCTTCTCCTCCATTCTCCTCCTCTCCCTCTTTCCTGCTTATCTTCCAGTTTAAGAGGTATACAATGTTGTGGGGAGTCCAGGTAGCCCTGAGTGAAAGCGTATTGTTGGACGTGGGTATATCCATGTCAAGGACCCAGTGAATACCTCAGACCTACAGAAATGGCCAAGCCGTCTTCTGGTTGGAGTTGGAATACTGGCCACGTGTGCTAAAGTTAGCAACTGCAAATTCTCACATGTTTACAGCCTCAGACTGGTGCCTACAGAGACTTGCTAACCAAGACTAGCTCTTCCCACCCTGTGCTGCACAGGATAAATGCACTGAGATTTCAGGTTGTTGAAGGGTTGGTGTCACTCTGCCAGACTGGGCAGGACGAACCTAATCCTGGCTTTCCTCTATGTGACTGTTGTCTATCATTCCTCCTCCTCCTCCTCCTCCTCCTCCTTCTTCTTCTTCTTCTTCTTCTTCTTCTTCTCTCTCTCTCTCTCTCTCTCTCTCTCTCTCTCTCTCTCTCTAGGTTTTTCAAGACAGGGTTTCTCTGTGTAGCCCTGGCTGTCCTGGAACTCACTCTGTAGACCAGGCAGGCCTCGAACTCAGAAATCCGCCTGCCTCTGCCTCCCGAGTGAATTCCTTCTTCTCTTGCTGCCCTAGTCAGGTTTCCAGACCCCAAGTTGTTCTGTACTTTGCAGAATGTAAAGGGGAGACATGTAATGAAGGCATTTGTCTTATCGATCATGGGCCTGCATGCTCAGGATTTGAAGTGACTTCTCTTTGAGCAGAAACAAGAGGTAGAATCCCTGCCAGAGTTTCCTAAATATATATTCCCCATAATAGCCCAGGGCTGAGGGGAAAGTTGTTACCAAGGCAATGGTTTGAAGACTGAGGCTGGCCCTCCTCTCTGAATTCAGGCTATGGGGTGGGGTTGGAGTTCTTTTGCAGCCAGGGAGTGATTAGAGAGCTTCTGCATGTATCTGCATATTTCCTCAAATGTGATCCACAGGCCACAGTGCAATTAAAGCACAAAGCACCAAGTTTAGTTTCTGAATGCAGAGAAGATCTGGGCCTGACTTGCATATTAAAGACATCCATGAGCACATGCTGTCAATCCATCATCTGTTTACCTGTCACACACTTCCAGGGTGATCTTATCTCTAATTATTTTAAAGACAAGCTCACACGTCTAGGACTTAGAATATAATTACTAAGAACTTACTAGTAGCTCAAAGAGCAAGACTCCAACCCGGAAACATACCTCACCCAACCATATTTTTGCCAGCTTGTAGTTTACACTCCTGTTATCTGTGGCACTTTTCTCCCGTGGAGTGCCACTTATACATGGCTGCCCAGCCTGCTTGAGACAACAGGCCCCTGGAACAAGAGTTAGCATATAAAGTGCGGTGGTCGGGGCAACAGTCTTCTCCCCAGGGCTCCCTTTTATCAACCAACCCTGGCCACAGAATAGAGCCCACTGGTTTATGTTTCAATCGTACCATATGGCACGACGTGAGTGTGCTTTAATGACTTATTAGCATATTCCTCCAACTAGGCTTTCCTAGTTACACCAGCCTGACAAAAATCTGAATTTCAAAATATTTGCAGCAAATGTCCTACAGTGAGCCGGGCTTGGTTGTTCACGTGCTCATTCATCTTTCCCATGCCGATGGCTACGGAAGCCATCGGGTCAGCCAGTCCTCTCTCACCCTGGACCTGAACACTTTCTGGAATGTCCACACTACTATTTAGGTGTTTCGGGTCCCTGTGGCATGGGGATTCCCCGCTCTGCTTAGATCCTGGGTTTTTAACTAATGCTTCCTCTGCCTTCTGAGACCTTGGTCTTCCTTTGTGGGGAATGAGACTCCTCTTGCCTCATTAAAAAGGCTGGGAGCATTGGGACAGAACCAGGCACCAGATCAAGTTTGGGGCTCAGGGTTTCTCACTGTGGCTTTGCTGGGGGACAAAAGCCCCGGGGTGGGTCGTGTTTCCACTGTGACCACTCTAATGAATATGGGCTGTGTGGGGAGGGAGGTGCGCAGAGCAAAGCCACCATATTCCCTACAGAGGACCTGGCTGGCCTCTGTCTACTGCCCATGCCTCAGCATCTGCTTTTGCTGTTTAGATACAGGAGAATGTGTCTCTCTTTCTCGTTTTCCCAAGTCAGTTCTCAGTACCTCTGGTGAGTCAGGATGATGCCGGTGGAGGCTGCCAGAGACCACCTGAGACAAAGTGACTGTCCCAGTGACCCCCAAAGTCAGCCTGCTGCTTTTTCTTTCTGGATAGCTGCAGTAACATGAGGGTGTGACTATTGATTTTAATTAAAAAGAAAAAAGCTTCCAACTTTATGGCACACACGGTCACAGATGCCTTCTAGATTATTCTCATTAGAGGTAGCCATTGATACCATTACTTTGAATGAGCTGTGATCAATTGCCTGATGGATAGTTTTTTTTTTTAGGGGGAAAGTTGTTGTTTCTGGTAAGAAAAGAGACAGACTTAGCTAAGCAGAGTCTTGTCTTTATTTCTACTTCCTTCTTGTGTGTCACATCCATGAGATGGCTGGATGGATATATGACAGTGGTCTTGTCCTCATGAGATGAACAAAAGCATAAAAGCTGATAAAAGAAACTAAAACAAGTAGCCAGGTATGGCAGCACAAACCTGTAATCTAGCACTGGAGAATCTGAGGCAGGAGGACTGCAAGTTTGAGAACAGAGGCCATATAAAGAAACGAATAGAAGAAAGAAAGCTAGCAGGAAATGAAACAATAATCCACGCATGCTGAAGGCACAGTAGGGCTGGGGATGCAACCCAGCTGGCAGAGAGTGTGCCTGCCATGCACAGAGCCCTGGGCTCAGTTCCCAGCACTGTATAACCTCTGCGTGGTGGCGGCACAGTCTGGAGGCAGAAAGATCAAGAGTCATCCTAACTACAAAGTGAGGTTCACGTCAGCCTGGGGCTATGTAAGACCTTCACCCCTCCAAAAAATGGGAGCGGAACTATTACTTGAATTTTTCCAAAATATTCTTTTTCTGAGATTAGGAGACAGAAGCCAGAGTGGCTGAGACACTGGCCTAAGATGAACTGAGGAAGTCCTCTGCTTTCAAATCCTGTTGCTTCTTCCCGCACTATCACTGTGACCCGGCCCCCCGCCAGAATGAATACAGTTGACGATAGGGTTAAGGCTTAGGGATGCTAATTGAGTGGGTGCTTCTCCCTCCCTGCCTCCCCACAGTGAGGGTGTGGTCAGCAGACAGTCATCCACACATCAGAAGAGGCCCTTAACTAGAGGCTGACTTGGCTGGTGCCTTGATCTCAGATTTCCAGCTCCTAGTTCTGTTAGAAATCAGTTTCCTGGAGCACATAAACCAAACAGTATTAAATTATGCCAACAATAGCTAGGCATGGTGACATACACCTGCAAGGTAACCCCGAAGGCAGGGCAGGGTGATCTGGAGTCACAGAGTGAGTTTGTTTCAAAACAATACAATAAACAATAAACCATAAACAATGAACACATGATATCGATGGCAAATTCTTTCTGCTCGGCTACATCTCTAACCAGTGTTTCTGTCTGCTGCTTACGTCGACATAGCAGAGCAAGACAAGCAGGCACAGCTGCTGTGTGCCTCTGGCTGGGGGGAGAAACGGACTCTCAGAAAGATAAAGTGCTCTCAAAGCCACAGAGCTAATAAATGTCGCCCTCCCTTTCTTCAAGAGGTGATTGAGCAGCCCGTGGCCAGTGTGTGGTCACTCCTGTTAATAACCTCAAAGGAGATCATCTCAACTTCTAAAACGGTAACAATGATGTTTCAGGACAGGAGCTGGCAAGCTTCTCCTGGAACAAGCTGGACGGCATGTAGTTCAGGCTTTCTGGGCCACTTGGCTGCTGTTGTAGCTGCACAACTCTGGATCTGTAAGTGCATCCATGAGTAGTACCTGGCCGGACATGCAGGCATGAGCTCTGACGAAGCCGCATCTGCAAGGTCAGGTGGCTCACAGCATGTGGTCCATAACCTCAGACCACAGTTTGCCAACAGCTGTTTAAAACCGTAAAGCTACGGTGCTGTCCGAATGAGTTGCAGTGGGTTTGACTTCTACTGCATGACTGTGGGTAAATCCTACGGTGCTTCCAAATTCTGCTGCAAGGCTTCAGGGGAATTTCAATGGTTCCCCCTACCCCTGCCAGCCCACCAGACTCTCTGTAAGTGGTGTGTGAGATACTGGTGGTGGCTGGGAGCTCTGAAGGAGAGAAAGAGCTTATGCAGAAAGAGTTTGGTGCTGGCAGAATTTGATGCATAGTTCAGGGCACTTTACCCAGCAGAACATCCCTGGCTTAATGACTAGAGTCAGTTGAAGCTCATATGGGCCCTGGCAGGGAAGACCCTATCTCCTCTCACTGGGATACCCCCATTCTAATCACTTAGGAGATTGGGGGAAAGTGCCAGGCTCCCTGTGTCTCCGGAGAGCTTTCCTTGACTTTGAACCCAGATCTTCCAGGACAGAGCTGTTTCTCTGCAGCAGGGAGGGGCACACAGAGAGTTGAGGTCTGGCCGACCAGTTTTCAAACTGAAAATGACCTTGCCCCTGTCTTCCAGCCAGCTTCTGTTTTCTGAACATAATATTTAACTCTTCAAGAGATCATCCATGCAGATTTTGGCTTCTGAGAAATGTTTTGATTTATTTTATATATGCGAGAGTTTTGCCTGTACATGTAATGTGCCTGATGCCTGAGGAGGTCAGAAGAAAGCGTTGAATCCACCGGCACTGAAGTTAAGGATGACTGGAGCCTCTATGTGGGTGCTCGGAGCTGAACCCGGGTCCACCATAAGAGTAGCCAATGCTCTTAACCACTGAGCCATGACTCCAGGACCTGTCTTGATTTCCAAGAATTTTAGATACTCAGTTTCTTGAGATGGGGAGGAGAGGGCAGGAGACCCTAAAAAATGTGTCTTAATGGACTGGAAGGGCATCTTTTAAACATCGTTGATCCCTGCGCACATGATACTCTTAAGCGTCTTCCCCCATTATGCTCCCCTCATGCCCTTCTGTATCTGCTCAGCCCCAGGGCCAACTGCGTTCTTTTCTCTCAATTCCGAAAGAGCTCCCACTTTCACCTGCCTTCCTTACACTCACACTTCTCGCCATCTCCCTTCTCCTTTGGGACTGGGCTCTGAGCCTTCTTAAGGGTTCACATACCAAGCACCAGGACATTCCCTGACTCTGTCACTTTCTTTTCACTTTACGGTCCCTCTCGGGGTAACCTCGAAGCTGTGCAGTCTCTCTCGGAGTTGCTACTTTCATCTCTTCCTAAGAGCAGGGCATGGTGAGAAAGCACGTTGTGAACTGTGCCGCACTGTGCGTCCTCAGGGCCTTCACGCTGTTTGCCTCTACTTCCTACCCAGACCAGCGTGACCCGCAAACCGATCTGTGCCTGTGACTCTCTTGAATATCTGCATAGAGGTGGTTCCTCTCTGAGGCTCAGTGCGTTTCATTTCTGGACTTGTCCACATTCTGGCCTGGGACAAGGCTCGGGTAGCATCTCACACTGAAAGGGTCTCATCATTGAAATCTGACCCCATCCCACCAGCAGGCCCCCTACCTCCTCAGACCTTCCATTTCATTTTCCAGACTCTTCCTCCTGATGGTCACCCTGTCAGACGTTGGTCTGCCACATGTCATCATCTTCTTAGCCTTGTTTTCTATGGGAACAAGATCAAGGGACAGTGATGCTAGCAAATCCCTGAAGCTTAATGAACCCAATTAGTTCACATGTGCCACAGACAGGAGCCTGCTCTATTTATGGCACCGAGAAGTGAGAAAATGTCCCCTAGCCTGGGTATCATGTAACTCCCACAGTTCTGGCGATGTTTGGCTGTGAAGTGCAAAGGCCTCTGAACCCCGTTGGTGTTAAGTGCGCGCCGAATATTCAATCCAGACGTGTCCTGCTCAGACTATTCTGGGGCCCATAAACCTTTCATCAGAATCGGGGCGAAATGCTTGGCCTTATTTGTAAGTCCCATATTTCTTAAGACCTCGGGGACTTATTTAGTATTCCCAGAGAAGGTCACGAGATTGTTTTTTGGGGTCCTGGTTTAGTGGAACTGATGACTTCAAGCAGGGGATACTTTGGGACTTTCTAGAAATAAGAACCGGCTTCTCACACATGCCCCGCCCCTCGGCGCCACTCCCTCTCCCTAACTGCTTCTCCTGAAGCAACCTGGACAGAATTGTGTGGCTGGCTGCACAGCGCCCTGAGGTTTTTCTAAGGATACAGCTGAAGCCCCGCCCACCCGCACCGACTCTGTCTCCACATATTGTGTTCAGATTGAATGTTTTCCGTGGGTAGTTTGGGATAAGTTCCATTTCCAACCCAATTTCACTCTTTTATTCTTTTATTGAAAATAGATTTTTGTTTTCTCACATGATATAAACCTAACTATGGTTTCCCTTCCCTCTACTCTTCCCAGTTTCTCCCCACCAACCCTCTATTTGGTCCTGCTCTCTTTCTTTCTCTCATTAGAAAACCACCGTCTAAAGGATAATGATAAAATAACAGAAAACAGAAACTAACATATCAGAATAGAATAAAACAAGCAGATAGTCTAAGAAAAGGCCCAAGAACCACATATAGGCCCATGTGTTTGGATGCTGGTTCCTGGTGACCGGCTACAGCTGGTTGGAGCCTGTAGTCCTTTGTCACATACGTTACTTACTGACTGCAATCTCCTTTCTAGAAAGTGCCTCCCTCGATAGTGGTAGCAGTGGTTTGGGGAGGCGGGGCTTCCGCACTCAGAAAGTCACTGTCTTCCAACTTTGGCCTGGGTCCCTGAGGAGACCTTTCTGCGTGTGTTCAGCATCTCTCTCCTCCTGAAGGAGGAAGGAACCGGAGGCTTAGCTCACTGCTGACTGACAGTATCCACTAAGGTTTCTTTATGGTGTGCAGGCTCTGTGTTGAGCATTTTACATGCATTTTAATCCTCATCGAGTCCTCCAAGTTGGAGACTAATTCCTCTGCTGATGAGGAAACTGAATCTTCAGAGGTTACAAAGCTTCTCTAAAGTAACCACACTGTTTCTGGTGTCCCGGCCTGAGACTCCCAGAGCAGTGCCCTGCAGGGGGCCACAGCCATATCAATGGATAACTCAACTAGGTATTTATCTGAACAGCATCACCACCAACCAGATCCTGGTCGAGGATGGGTTATAGACAACTTTTAGGGAAGCTGTGGACTCTCACCTCCCCACAAACAATGTCTTCCCTGCACCTATCACGGGGGTTTAGGGTATATTCTTGCCTTGAATATTTTTGTGTTTCAGGCATAAGTCTACATAAAATTTATAGAATTATGCTGACTGTTTGTAGGCATAGATTTTTTTGCAGCACATTTTAATAAACGTTCGACCTCTCCTCTTGCCCATCACCCACCAGAGGTAGTGGAAGAGAAAAGTCATTAGGATAGGGAGGGAAGAGAACCTGTTTAGCAATGGTTCTTTGGGGCCGAGCTCAGGCTCCTTTGGCAGCAGCTCAGTCCCATAGCAAACACCAAATACGATTCAGACTCAGCAGCTTCAGTCCAGTCCTCTCAGCACGCAGACACCACACAAGAAGAGAATGTTCTTTGGTGAGTTTCTCTCAATGGCAGCTTTACCACAAGTGGAGCTCAACAACACTATGTAAGGTGAACCAATACATGCCTGTGGGTATCGAAGGATAGTGAGGCAGAGCAAACCAACACAGTGCTCCTCTCCCACTGTCTGTGGGGCCATATTTATACTCCTTCATCACACACACATTCACGTGTTCACTATAACAACACATCCTTTCACCTGTGTCTGCTTCAGGACATCAGCCTTTCACGTGTCTGCTTTAGCAAGACGTCGTTTCACATGTGTGCCCCAGGGAAACGTCATTTGACATAACTAACTTTCCAAACAAACCAGAAGTTTCCACTTCAACTGTTTTTATGGTGCATAGATGGTACATTGAAGGAGCTGTTTTGGCATCTTAAAACTCCAACATATTTCTGAGTTTTACTCACATTGATGTACGAAAATGTGGGTCAGTCCCACTTAACTGCTATATGGTGTTAGAATGACGTTGTATGTTATGTTTTCATGTCCTCTGCTGATAACATTGCTGTGAACATTTGTTCATGTCTTTTTGGATACATAGTTAATTTGGGGGGAATTTGTCTAAGAGGGAAACCATAAGGTTATTAGTCTTATTAGACATGGCCTGGTTACTCTTCAAAATGAGGCACCAGCTTACACTCCCATGAGGAAAGAGGAGGAGGCTGTATCCTCCACAGCCTTGACAACACCTACCAGCCTGAGACCTCAAAATCCCATGTTTCAGCTAGTATCCACTGAGCATTTCCTTCATGAAACCCACAGCCTTCTTTCTGCTTACCACTTTAAAAATTACTTTTGATAAAAAGGAATATGCACAGGGCACGGAGATATTTTCTGAGCGGAAAACACCTACAACACAGAGTGAGGGCTCTCTTTCTGACTCCACTCCTCGGTGTTCTACCCTGAAGGGAATGGAAACTGTCACTTCTGTGCCCTTCCTGAGATATTCAGTGCTCCAACAAGTGCATGTGCATTGCATGTGGCTTAACAGACACAGGTAAGAAAGACTAACCTAACACGATGGTCCTACCTGCATGGCTCTGGACTTTGTTTTGCCACTCAACCAAAGGACCTGGAGATTGTTTCAATTCAATATTATATTTGCTCTGTTTTTAGTAAGGGCTTTGTATGTCATCTGGGTTACTTTAAACATTTGACTCAAGTGATCCTCATGGCTTTCTCAGTTGCTGGTCCTATAGGTGCATGCCACCATGGCTAGCTTCAACTCAATATCAATATTTAGTTCTGTGTGTGTGTGCATGATACAGTGTATAAGCTTATATGTGGAGGTCAGAGGACAATACTGTAAAGTTGATTCTCTTCTACCTTTATGTAGGTTCTGGGCATTAAGACCAGGTTCTCGGGCTTGCATGGCGAACATCTTTACCCAAGGAGTCATCTTAGACTCTAATATTTTATCATTTTTAATAGTATTAAGAGTTATTTTATTATTTTAAAGTATGTCTGTGTGCACATATGTGTGAGGGTTTTGTGTGACCACGTGTGGGTTTATACATCTAAGGTAGTGCCTGAGGAGGCCACAGTTGTCAGACTCCTTGGAGCTAGAGTTGTGAGCCACCCAGCATGGGTGCCAGAAACTAAACTTGGTTTCACTGCAAGAACAGTATGCACTTTTAATCACCAAGTCATCTCCCCAGCCCTAATACTTGACGTTTTTCATTTTCATTTATGTTCAGGTGTGTCTCTCTGTGTGTGTGTGTGTGTGTGTGTGTGTGTGTGTCTGTGTGTCTGTGTGTCTGTGTGAATGAATACTATGTGTGTCCAAGTGTCTCCGGAGGTTAGTAAATGTCATCAGATTGCTGGAACTAAAGTTATGCTGCCTTCAGTAGATCCTGGCAACCAAACTCAGATCCTCCCAAGAGCAGCCAACTACTCAACTCCTCAAATCCTTAACTCCTCAAGTCCTCTAGAAGAACAACAAGCTTGATACACCACTGAACCATCTCTCCAGCATCCCTGACCCCACCTCATATTTTATAGTATGGTGGCACATGCCTTTAAGTCCAGCACTTGGGAAGCAGAGGCTGGTGGATCTCTGAGTTCAAGGCCAGCCTTGTCTAAAACATAGTGAGTTCTAGGACAGCCAGAGCTACATAATGAGATCCGGTCTTGAAAAAAACACCAAAACCCAAACCAAATAAAAAACAAGAACAAAAAATAATAAACAAAACCCACCAACCAAAAAACAAACCAAACTTATTCTATATGTGTGTGGTTTTATTGTGTGAAAGTACAGCATTTCTGTCTCAGGGCTTTGTCTGGCCTGGATGCTGACTCCCATCACTCTTCCCTGGAGACACTCCCACTCTCTGATCAGGTCCTTCAAGCAAGGGCCAACGTTGTCCAGAGAGAAAGGCCATTCAGAAGTAACCGACATATTCACAGTATCAGGTAACCCCCAAGATGCTCTCAGTGAGTGAGGAATGCAAAACTCATGCTGACATCAGCAGTACCTGCCGCGGTGGAGTTCTGAACATGGACAGACACCGTGTGTTCATGCAATTGTATCTTTTGTCCTCTCAGCAGTGCTTTCGGGTTGGCATTGTTGGGGGACAGACGCTGTAGTTAGCACCCTCATTTTGAAGCTCTGGGCACTGGGCTTGGGGGACTTACATGACTTACATAATGTCTCCATCTGGCTAGTGTAGTTGGTTCACACCCCGACTGGTGTGACACTCAGGCCTGACCAGGAGCCAGGGGCTCCCCACACAAATCTCATCTAGTGTGCTTGATGGTTATGAAGGGCTATAGTGTAAGTGTCAGATACATGTGGATTTATATGCTCATTTTCATAGCAATCCTTGCTATTAAATATTATACAATCACCCCAGCTTCTTATTTAATTGCTCACTGCCCTCCCAAACTTAAGTGATGTCAAGTTAAATCAAGTTGGTCACACTTGCTCAAATATACCACACATTCTCCCTGCCTCCTGGTGTGTGTGTGTATATATATATATATATATATATATATATATATATATATATCTTAGTCTGGAGCAAAGCCCTGTGTCAGACAGTTCTGATTTTCAACAGTTTCATTCAGCAAACATTTACAGAGCAATTACTGTGTACAAAAGTGGAGACAGCAATGAGAAGACCGCAAGAGATGGAAACTCCAGGATGTTTCTGGAGTCTGTCCATGGGTCAGCTCAGAGATGGGCCACTTACTGCTTTGGGTCCTCTGCTCATAGGAATGCCTCATCCCTGAGAGCTTTTTCTCCCCCAGTAGCATCTCCCACTGGGTGACATCCCCAGCCTATGGCTTTTCAGAAAGAGAAAATGATTCACCTTCCTTTCCATTGCTTTCTCTTAATCTTCTTGCTCTGATCTTACACATTTCTCTTTGACAACCATCAAGTCCATGTGCACCACCATCATCAACTGAGATACAAATTGAGCCCTAAGCAGTCATGGTTCTCATCATCTCTTTTTTTGTTTTGTTTTTTGGTTTTTCAAGACAGGGTTTCTCTGTATAGCCCTGGCTGTCCTGGAACTCACTTTGTAGACCAGGTTGGCCTCGAACTCAGAAATCCACCTGCCTCTGCCTTCAGAGTGCTGGGATTAAAGGTGTGTGCCACCATGCCCGGCCTTTTTTTTTTTTTAAATTGGATATTTTCTTTATTTACATTTCAAATGTCATATTCTTTCCCAGTCCCCCCCAAACCCCCTTCTGCCTCTCCCCTCCCCCTCCCCCTCCCCCTCCCCCTCCCCCCTGCCTTTCCCCACCCACCCACCCACTCCCACCTCCCTGCCCTCACATTCCCTACACTGAAGCATTGAGACTTCACAGGAAGTCTCTTCTCCCATTGATGCCCTACAAAGTCATCCTTATGCTACATATACTGTTGGAGCCATGAGTCCTTCCATGTGTACTCTTTGGTTGGTGGTTTAGTTCCTGAGAGCTATGAGGGTGTGGGGGAGGGGGTCTGGGTAGTTGATATTGTTGTTCTTCCTATGGTGTTGAAAACCCCTTCAGCTTCTTCAATCCTTTCTCTAACTCCTCCATTGGGAACCCCGTGCTTGCAGCCAACCATTGGACTGAGCACGGAGTTCTCATCATCTTTGTAAGGCCATCTACATAGGGCTCTGGTGGTGGTATAGTGGGGAAACAAAGGAAGAATGAACAGGGCTATGTATTGTAATGGGAAATACAGACAACCTGGAAAGAGATAGTCATGTGTGAGATACAGGGCTGTTAGGAAAACTGCCTTGTGTTGGGCATTGATAGTGAGATTTAGTGTCCCCAGAGGGAATCGCTGTGGTGTGTGTGTGGGGGGGGGAGTGTGGCAAATCAGCTGTAGCTTGCTGAAGAATCCTAGGCAGACAGAAGCAGGATTCTGTCTCTGACACTTTCCTTGTATCTTCAGGGCGTTGCTCCAGCTCAGGGTTCTTCAGTGGTACTTAGTGACTCTACTTTGGGAGGCTGCTTGGTCCACTGTAAGATGTTAGCCTCTCTAACCTCTCATTTCTAGGTTCCAATCATAACTCCCACAGTTGTGACAATTGACGTTTCCTCCAGACATTGCTAGGTGTCCTTTGGGAAGCTCAACTCTCCTTGACAGTGAATAACTATAGCTGTTCCTCTGTCTGTCATTCTGTCCTAAACGTCTGCTTCTTTTTAAAAAGTTTTTATTAATCATTCCATTCATTTACATCTCAAGTGATATCCCACTTCCCCATTACCCCCTCCACCAGCCCCCATCCCATGATCTCCCACTTCTGCATCTTATCCCTCTCTCCTGCAGTCTCTTTGGACCTTGGGAGCCTGTTCTCATCATCTCATTTAATGCAATAGGTCATATTTTTCTTCTCCCTTTCTTCCTGTCTGTCTTGTTTGTTCTTCTTCCTCCTCCTCTTCCTTCCTTTCCTCCTCTTTTTCTTCCTCCTTCTCTTCTTTTTCTCAAGACATGGTTTCTCCGTGTAACAGCCCTGGCCATCCTGGAACTCTCTTTGTAGACCAGGCTGACCTACAACTCACCAAGATATGTTGGCCTCTATGTGCTAGGCTTACTTATTTTCTATTTTTAAGGACTTATTTTTTATTATTTTTAATTTTGTGTGTGAATGTGTGTGTGTGTGTGTGTGTGTGTTAACACATACAGGTACAGGTGTCATTGGAAGTCAGAAATGTTGGGTCCCTGGAGTTAATTACAGATAATTGTGAGCTGTCTGAGATGGGAGCTGGAAATGAATCCAAGAGTCGTGCATGGCTGAACTATTGAGCCTTCTCTCCTGCCTTTTTCCTTTGTGGGTGCTGCCATCCCTGGGCTGGTGGCTCTGGGTTCTATGAGAAAGCAGGCTGAGCAACCCTTGGGTAGCAAGCCAATAAGCAGCACACCTCCATGGCCTCTGCATCAGCTCCTGCCTCCAGGTTCCTGCCCTGTTTTAGCTCTTGTCCTGATTTCCTTTGATGATGAGCTATGATGTGGCAGTTTAAGCCAAATAAAACTTTTCCTCTCCAACTTGCTTTAGTCATGGTGTTTCATGACAGCAATAGTAACCCTAACTAATACACCATGGTTTAAAAACACTGAAAGTAGATCTGAAAAAAGCATGTAGTGAGAAGTTTCTGAATTTCTTTATATCAAAATTTTTAGGTTTTTAAAATTATTTTTTCTATTTTTTTTTTTTTTTTTATTTTGAAACAGGATTTCTCTGTATAGCCCTGGCTGTCCTGGAACTCACTCTGTAGACCAGGTTGGCCTTGAACTCAGGAATCTGCCTGCCTCTGCCTTCCAAGTGCTGGGATTAAAGGTGTGCACCACCACTGCCCAGCCTTCTTATCCAGTTTTAACTTACAGTCTGATGCTTTCTTTTTGACATAAGAGCTTATGTACGTGTGACATTAGTTCTGTCTAGGCAGCTTTGGCTTCTCTCCACTTGTACATTTCTCCTCAATGGTTGAAACGTGGAGAGTCATAGTCTAATGCATGCTGGCTCAACTTCCCTGTCCTGCTCTATACCAGAGAGAAAAGTTAGCCAGACCCCAGGCAGTCTGTGCTAGTCAGCAGGTCACTGCTTTGTTCCTGCAGGAGAGCTAGTCATTAATTGAAGTTCATATGTCATTAGATTATTTTAGGACATGTGACAAACCTTCTCTGTCTCTCTGTCTCTGTCTCTGTCTCTGTCTCCTTCCTTCCTTCCTTCCTTCCTTCCTTCCTTCCTTCCTTCCTTCCTTCCTTCCTCCCTCCCTCCCTCCCTCCCTCCCTCCCTCCCTTCCTTCCTTCCTTCCTTCCTTCCTTCCTTCCTTCCTTCCTTCCTTCCCTCCTTCCTTCTCTTCCCCCACCCACTCTTTATTTTTTGTCTTGTCAGCATTTCACCATGGAGACTCTGCTGGCCTGGAACTTGCTATGCAGATCTGGCTGGTCTTGAACTAATAGACATCCACATGCCTCCTCCCCATAAGTGCTGTGATTAAATGTGTGTCTCCAGCTCTTCTTCATCTTGACATAAATTAAACTGGCTCCCAGTAGGACAAGACTAAACACTGGTACACCTTGGAAATCAGCCAGCCTATGGGCATGGGGGAATCCCTGTAGACTCAGAAAGAATTGACAAGAACTTTCAGACAAGAGTCCCCTGAGGCTCTCCAGGTGGCATCTCTAGTGGTGTGAGCAGCAGGGGACCTGGCAGAAGTATCTCTGATAGCCTGAGCTTGAATCCATTGTGAGATGGGCCTTCGGGATTTGCATGCAGAAAGAAAGGTCTTCTTGGTGGATAGACGGGAGGACTCAGTGTGAGTTAGCTGCCGTAGGAGTCCAAATATGTAAAAGGCCCAAGAAGATTTCTGGCCTGGTGCCTGGGCAGAAGTCTGTGATGGATGCTTCATCCCAAGGGAGCAGATGAATGGTGTGTTTTAAAATTAAGCACTTAGTGATTATTACTGTAGAGGTCTTAAAACATTTGGCTCTCAGTTTATCAGCCCTCGATATATGACATTTAAAAAAAAAAGACCTAAAAGATAAAATACCTCTGAAATTATAAACAGAGACTTAGAATGACAGATCACTGGTGGTTAAAAGAGGTTATTATCCGGCGTGTGCATACAAAAGACCCTCTCCTCCTTGGGAGGAACACACTCGGGTCACAATAATTAAACCTTGTCTTTCTCTCTCCTTAGTTCCGGAGGGGTTGGCGGAGAAGTTTCAGCAAAGAAAGGGAACAGCTGGATCGTGCATCTTTCAGATGGGGAGAACTTGTGCCCTTCAGCACGAGGGGGTCCTCTAAGGAAGGGCACACCATGCTTTCATGGAGCGCGCAATCTCACCAGCACTCTCCACAAGCCGAGAGGATTAGAAATAATAGTCTGTGTTTATTTTTTGTCTGGGATGTATGGAAATGTAGGTTTATGGCTTGAGTTTTTACTGTTGTGATCTATGACGACTGGAAAAGCTGCAGCCTGGGTCCAGTCTTTCGGGTTTCACACGATAGACAGCGGGGTTGTGAGCTTGCTAGAACCACAATTTCCTGTGATCAAGATCAGGGACTTCAGGTACTGACTCTCTAAAGAAACCTCTAGCTGCAAAACACTCCCTTAAAAAAAAAAAACAACTGTTCATTACTATCTATTTTGTGCCCCTCCCCCCCACCCACCGTGTGTGTGTGTGTGTGTGTGTGTGTGTGTGTGTGTGTGTGTATGTATGTGTGTGTGCATCTGTGTCTGTGTGTGTGTATCTGAGTGTGTGTGTCTGTGAGTGTGTGCATGTGTGTACTGTCACAGGACAGTTTGGAGAAGTTAGCTCTATTCCATGTGAGTCTTGAGGATCAAATTGAGGTTGTCAGGCTTAGCAACAAGTGTCTTTATATGTTGAGCCACTTTCCTAGCCCCCATGTTCTAATTATTTTGAAGGGCTCTCCCAAATCCTTGATTTGTAGTGGTTGGGGGCGGGGTTGGCAATGGTTCTTAGCATGTTCCTAGAGCAATACAATCATTACCCAGATATGTTGCTCATTGCTTAAAGGGGACTAAATTTACATCAGCAGTTTCTCTCCATTTCCCTACTCCCCTGAATGTGGTAGCCACTAATCCACTCTCTTATCTCTTAATGTTTGGCATAAATAGGATCAGGTTATATATGATCTTTTGTCTGACTTCTCACTTTATATAGTGTTTTCAAGGCTCATCATATTGCAAAAGAGCTCAATACTTTGTTACTTTTTATGGTTGTGTAATAGAACATGGGTACACCACATTTTGTCCATTAACCAGTTACTGCATGTCAAGGGTGTTTCCTTTATGTTTATTTGGGGATGTTGCTGTAAATCGTTTTATGCAAACTTTTACATGTCTCTGGGATATATACATAGGAAGAATAGCCGGGTCATGTGGCAACTTCTCGCTTAATATTTTGAGAAACTGCAAAACTGCTCTCTGGTTCTTCAATGAGTGATACCTATGTGTCTTAGTTAGGGTTTCTATTGCTGTGAAGAGACACCATGACCACAGCAACTCTTATAAAGAAAAGCATTTAACTGGGACTGTCCTACAGGTTGGGCGATTTAGTCCATTATCATCATAGCGGGAAGCATGGCGGTGTGCATGCAGACCTGGTGTTGGAGAAGGAGCCAAGAGTTCTACATCTGGATTGGCAGGCAGTAGGAACAGAGAGGTACTGGGCCTGACTTGCGCGCCTGAGACCTCAAAGCCCAACCCCAGTGACACACTTCCTCCAAGGCCACACCTCCTAATACTGCCATTCTCCATGAGCCTACGGGGGCCATTCATTCAAACCACCACACCGGGTTTAGCCAGGCATCTCTGTCCTAACTTAGGTGAAGAAGGTGAAGAGCATGGTTGGAGCTCAGCTGGATTTACATGTGACATGAAACCCCTTTCTCAGGAAGCTGGCACATATTCTCTAAGTGTTTTTACTAGTCTGCTTGCCCTGTTCGCCTCCCCACCTCCCTTCCTGATTGTTTTATGTTCTCATCGATGTTCACTGAGCCTTGTTACAAACAGTGGAAGATTACAACCACAGGAACCTAGACAATAGCAGTGAGGGCACCTGGGACTTAGGAGCACACACTGGGCCATTCTGGCCTTGTCTTACCTTGTATTTTCTTAGAGATGAACGCTAAAATTTTAAATGTGCATTTTATTCTCATTTTACAAGCAAAGTCTAAAGATAATACCTTTTTGTATGTTTGTTTGTTTTGTTTTGTTTTGTTTTGAAACAGGATTTCTCTGTGTATCCCTGATTGTTCTGGAACTTGCTCTGCAGACAAGGCTGGCCTCGAACTCACAGAATTCTGCCTGCCTCTGCATCCCAAGCACTGGAATTAAAGGCATGTATCACCACTGCCTGACTGCAATCTTTATTTTTATCTATGCTCTAAACAACAGAAGAAACTCAGCATGCCTTGCTTCCTTCTATATGCCTACCTTTAATTTTCTGTATTTAATTTAGTGTCTTTTTTATATTTTGTTATAATAAAATTTAGATCTAGTATCATAATGACAGTGCCTTTTCTATTCTTTCCATTGTTATTGGCTTCTCAAACCTTTCTGTGGATCCATTTTCTTTTGTTGAACTATATTTCCTAGTAATTCTTTCAGAAAAGAACTGTTCACATTTATGGCCCTTCCTGGAGGCTGTCTCAGATTCTGGCCAGAATGCATAATGACTATTTGTGCCAACTCCCTGTCATTTCCTCTCCCATACATCCACTGTTTTGTCTCTGAGGTTTAGCACAATTTAAATGAATTCCCCATTCATTTAAGTCTAAGCTGCGACTTAGAGATTGTGATGGTTTGTATATGCACTCGGGAGTGGCACTATTAGAAGGTGTGGCTTTGTTGGAGTAGGTGTGTCACTGTGGGTGTAGGCTTTAAGACCCTCATCTTAGCTGCCTGGAAGCCAGTATTCACTAGCAGACTTCAGATGAAGATGTAGAATTCTCAGCTCCTCCTGTACCATGCCTGCTTGGATGCTTCCATGTTCCCACCTTGATAATGGACTGAACTTCTGAACCTGTAAGCCAGCCTCAATTAAATGTTGTCCTTTTTAAGACTTGTCTTGGTCATGGTGTCTGTTCACAGCAGTAAAACCCTAACTAAGACAGAGATCCTTGCCTCTTCTAATTTTATAATTTAGCCATACTTAAGTTCTTTTAAGAGAGAGCACTGACTACTGGATGTATTTGATTGTGTGTGTGTGTGTGTGTGTGTATTTGTGTGCATTTTTTCCTGACAAATATAGAAGTGATACAAACAACTTTTACTACACTGTGTTGGTAGAAATAGTAAAGTTCCAAGAGAATCTGGGGAATGTAGTCATTTGTGCACTCATGATTATTGATGGCTGCTTAGAGACTCATCTCTACCACATTCTGCCATATTGGTAGTTATTTTTCTTAGTTCCTTAAAGATTTTATTCCATTTTCCTTTGACATCTAATGGCCACTTTGAATTTCTTTTCTGTTGTTGGTGATGGTCAGATATTCCCAATTTCCCTACTCTCTCAATGTGTGGTAGCCACTAATGTACTTTTCACCTCTGTAGAGTTGCTTATTCCAAACATCTCACACAAATAGAGCCATATAAATGTGGTCCTTGTGCTTCTTTCACTTAGCTCAGTGATCTCAAAGTTTATTGTATTGTAGGATGGATCTTTGTGTTCTTTCTAGGGAGGACACTGACTATTCATTGTATTAGACTTTGTCTTTGTGTGTCTCAAACGTTATTTATGGTTTCCATCTATTTGTGTTTCTTTTTTTCTTTCAGATATATATATATATATATATATATATATATATATTTTAATATGGCATAGCTTGTTGAGAAGTTAATGTACTCTAAGAAAATAGCCTTGAGAGTCCTAAGCACATTATGTTGGAGTACTGTGTTTCTGCCCTTTGTGTTCTTTGCTTTGGGAATCTAAAATTTCATTTCCCATGTTTTATAACTTCTCTTCATATTTCCATATCTCCAGCTATTTGTCCTTTGCTTCAACTAATTTCTTAGTTTATCTTTTAGTTCTTTATTTCTTTACTTACCTATGTTTAATTTGTTGTTTAACTTCTATGGTGAGGGTTTTAAAATTATTCAGTGACACCTGAGCACGATGTCTCATGCCTTTAATCTTAGGAGGCAGAGGAGGGCAGATCTCTATGAGTTCAAGGCCAGCCTGGTCTACATAGTGAGCTCTAAGATAACCAGAGCTCCATAGAATGACTTTGCTTTCAAAAACTTTCTTCCACTAATAGTATTTAATTATTTCTGAGTATTACCTCTTTATTTGCTTTTTAAAAATCTTCCTAAATCATCCTAAGCATTGTAAGAATTTATTTTGGAGGCTGGAGGGGTGGTTCTGTTGCTAAAGTTCCTTTCTCCACTTGGTTCTTGATCTGTCAGATAAGAAAGCCATGGGCTATTGCTGGGCAGAAGGAATAGGCAGAACTTCTGGGTCCCTGGACAAAAGCAGATAGATGAAAGGGAGAAGCGAGTTTGGCAGGCTTCTAATGGAGTAAAGTTGACCAGACATGTGAGGTCTTGGGTGGAGTGGCAGCCTGTGGCTGCTCCTACAGGCAGGTGGTCGGGGATATAACTGACAACTAAGGTTTAGGGCAGGTGGGAGGAGTGGAGATAAGAATGTTATAAAGGATTTGATGTTCCAGGTGGGAGATAGTAGCACCCAGCAATTGTGTCTAAAGGAAAGTTGAAAAAGAACAATTGTATGCGTGACTTTTATCTGTGGATTCAAGGGAAGCTGGGTAGGTCTGGTAACTCAGCCTGTTCCCAGAGTTTAGGCAGGGTAGTGTAACGCTACATGCCACAGGAGGCCCTTACAATTAATTTTTAAGTTAAATTGCTCAAATATCTAAACTTTGCTGGATGTACATTTGCCTAGTCCTCAGGTCTGTAAACAGTTCCTTTGGATTTCTTCTTTCCATAGGAAGGGGTTTATAGTGCTTTCTGCTCAGGCCATGAATTCACTATTCTTAGCTGGTGTTCATTATAATTATTATTATTTTTAACTTAAGCTTGTTGGGGGCATATACATGTGTGCGTGTGTGCATGTGCGTGTGCGCGCATGAGTGCGTGTGTCCGTGTGTGTGTGTGTGTGTGTGTGTGTGTGTGTGTTTGTGTGTAGGCCAGAGGTAAGGTCAAGTGCCTTCCTCAATTGCTGTTCACCTTAAATGAGAGTTTCTTGCTGAACAGGGAGCTCTCTGATTTGACTAGACTGGGTAGCCAGTGAGTCCCAAGGATCCTTCTGTCTCTATTTCCTAATGTTAAGTATGCTGACATGCCCTGCCTTAAAATGTGGGTGCTGGAGCCCCAACTCAGCTCCTCATGTTTTTCCTACACGAACTTTACCAACTAAGCTGTCTCCGTAGCTCCTGAACTTTCTTGACTACACAGACAGTATACAGTTTTGTTTTTTTTTTTTTTTTTAAGATTTATTTATTTATGTATTTATTTATTATATGTAAGTACACTGTAGCTGTCTTCAGACGCTCCAGAAGAGGGCATCAGATCTCATTACGGGTGGTTGTGAGCCACCGTGTGGTTGCTGGGATTTGAACTTCGGACCTTCGGAAGAGCAGTCAGGTGCTCTTACCTACTGAGCCATCTCACCAGCCCAGTTTTGGTTTCTTGATCAGCAGTTATGAGATTTCAATAAAGTTATGTAACTCCTCTGTGTTTATGTCTCCTAATTATATAGTGTGGTATTGCAACTGTGGTTTGAATGGGAGATGCCTGCCAAAGGTTCACAAGTTTGAAACAGTTGGTTCCCAGTGGGTGGCACTGTCTGGGAAGTCATGGGGCCTTAGGACATGGCACCTTGCCAGAGAGAGTGAGCCCCTGGAGATGGTGGAGGGCTCAAGGCTTTCTGCCCTGGCACCACGTCTGTTTCCTCTCTGTCTGCTCCTCAGTGTGAATGCAGTGTCACCAGCCTGTCCTCTGCTCCTGTCACCACATTTTCCCTGCCTGCTCCCATGTCTTTCTCTCCATGATAGACTCTATCTCTCTGAAACCGAAAGCCAAAATAAACTCTTAAGTTGCTTTTGTCTGAGTCCAGGTTTTGGTTCTTTCTTCCTTCCTTCCTTCATTACTTGCTTCCTTCTTCCCTTCCTCTTTCATTTCTATCATAGTGAGGCAAAAGTAATGATTGCAAAGTATCTACTATCTTTTTTGTTTAGAAGTAAGAACTGAGCCCAAGGCCTTGCATCTGCTCTCAAACAGAGCTAAATCCCTAACCCCAAATCTAATCCTTAAATAGCAGGTTCTAAATAGTTAGCTATATTTTCTAATCAAAGACAAAGGGAAATTCCTTTGTACCAAGTGTTCTAGCCTGAGGTGGTCCCACGGCTCGCAGGGAGACCCCCCTCCATGACTGGGTGAAGAGAAGCATCTATGGGGGTTGGGGAGATGCCTGGTCAGCATCATGGCTCATTGAGGTGAGAAGGGGGACATTTTAGATGTGGCTCCTCTTGCCTTCACTACTCTTCCTGCTGCCACTCAGCCCATAGGAACCATATCTGCAGATGGTGGCAGGATCTCAAGTAATCCATCTTCATAATGACCAGCTAAATCTGCTTACAATCAGACGATCTAATCCAGACCTTAATAAAAGTCCCAAATTAATGTCAAATTACCCAACTAACTGTAGTTCCTGAAGCTTATTGAACTGAATATATGCAGTTTTTCTCATTGTTTAAATTCTCCAAATTCTCATTGATTGAGGCTTGAGGGGGTTTTTGTTGTTGTTGTTGTTGTTGTTTTGTTTCGTTTTTTAAGTCGACTTGGTCATTTGCCTAATGTTGACGCAAACATTAAAGCAACTCCATTGTTTGGGAGTCTAAAGTAAACTTCACTTTCCTCCTTCCTGTTGCTGCTGCTGCTGCTGCTACTGCTACTGCTGCTGTTGCTGTTTTGCTGCTGCTGCTGCTACTACTGCTACTACTGCTACTGCTGCTGCTGCTGCTGCTGCTGCTGCTGCTGCTGCTGCAGCTGCTGCTGCTGCTGCTACTGCTACTGCTGCTGCTGCTGCTGCTGCTGCTACTGCTGCTGCAGCTGCTACTGCTACTGCTGCTGCTACTGCTACTGCTACTGCTACTGCTACTGCTGCTGCTGCTGCTACTGCTACTGCTACTGCTGCTGCTGCTGCAGCTGCTACTGCTACTGCTACTGCTACTGCTGCTGCTGCTGCAGCTGCTACTGCTACTGCTACTGCTGCTGCTACTGCTACTACTATTATTATTTATCTCTACTTCAATCCTCCTGCCTTTTTCTTTTCTTTTGAAATAGAGTCTTCTTATTTAGCCCTGGATGGTCTGAAACTTGCTGTATAGACCAAACAGGCCTGAAACTTAGAGAGCTTTCCTGCCTCTGCCTTGTAAGGTCATCCTTAATTTCTTTACATTTTTATTAACTTATTAATTGTATGTGGCTGTGCCACAGTGCACATATGGAGATCAGAGAACTATCCATGGGAGTCAGCCATGTGGGTCTTAGGGATTAAATTCAGATCATCAGGCTTGTAGGTAAGAGCCTTTACCCACTGTGCCATCTTGCTGGCATCTTACCTCAATTTCAATGTGACTTTTTCTAAATACGTTTGTGGAATTTTGTCAGGATAGAGGATAGAGGAAAGTTTAGCTAATTGGGAAGGAGGAGGAAGAGGAGGAAGAGGAGGAGGAAGATGAAAAGGAAGAGGAAGAGGATAAGGAGTTATATGTGCACATCAATACCTGCTTTAAGTGCTGGGACATTATATGCTTAAATGTAGCCCAGTCTTCTCAGTCACCTCTCATCTAGTTGAGTTACTCTGGGTCCCAGTTTGTCATGGCTGATCTCCCTATCCTCCCTATTAGGTTAAGATCCAGCTGTGAGAGCCTCACCCTATTCATCTTGTCAAAAAGGATGAATTCAACCAAGGCCCCAACTTTTTTTTATAAGGAAGCTACAAAACATCTTATCATCTTCACGTAATTCTGTGAGCACGAGGCATGTCAAACTTCACCCAGCCTCGCCTCAGCACCCTTGACCCAAAGAGCAAAAGTCTCACAAACTAAAGTCACTTCTTTTTTTTTCTTGAATTATTACTCAATTTCTACTTTCTTTTAATTAGGTATTTTTTTCATTTACGTTTCAAATGCTATCCCAAAAGTTCCCCATACCCTCCCCCTCCCCTACCCACCCACTCCCACTTCTTGGCCCTGGCCTTCCCCTGTACTGAGGCATATAAAGTTTGCAAGATGAAGGGGCCTCTCTTCCCAGTGATGGCCAGCTAGGCCATCTTCTGATACATATGCAGCTAGAGTCAAGAGCTCAGGGGAACTGGTTAGTTCATATTATTATTCCACCTATAGGGTTGCAGATCCCCTTAGCTCCTTGGGTACTTTCTCTAGCTCCTCCATTGGGGGCCCTGTGATCCATCCAATAACTGACTATGAGCATCCACTTCTGTGTTTGACAGGCCCCGGCATAGCCTCACAAGAGACAGCTATATCAGGGTCCTTTCAGCAAAATCTTGTTGGTGTATGCAATGGTGTCAGCATTTGGAGGCTGATTATGGGATGGATCCCCGGGTATGACAGTCTCTATATGGTCCATCCTTTTGTCTCAGCTCCAAACTTTGTCTCTGTAACTCCTTCCATGGGTGTTTTGTTCCCAATTCTAAGAAGGGACAAAATGTCCACACTTTGGTCTGCATTATTCTTGAGTTTCATGTGTTTTGCAAATTGTATCTTGTATCTTGGGTATTCTAAGTTTCTGGGCTAATATCCACTTATCAGTGAGTACATATTGTCGCTACCGTCTCCAACCAGCAGAAAAGAAGCGATGAAACCGATGTCTTTCTCAAGGCAGTTTATTCAGGAACTTCACAATGTCCAGGAAAAAAGAAGAATGCCCCAACCTCTCTTAGCCATCCCCCTTTTATGCCCTCTTGTCCATTCCCCATCACCCCAGTCCATGTAGGCACAGTTCATTGGCTTAGGACTACATTTGTCACATCATCCGATCTTACATCATGGTGCATCTGCGCAATGCAGCTCAAGGTACGTGGCTATCTTGAGGGATATGAGGAAGTCAGGTGCCAGTCATAAGACTTGGCAGCAGTCCCGGGTGCCATCTTGGGGCCACGGCCACACCCGTTCCTCACAACATATCATGTGAGTTCTTTTGTGATTGGGGTACCTCACTCAGGATGATGCCCTCCAGGCCCATCCATTTGCCTAGGAATTTCATAAATTCATTCTTTTTAATAGCTGAGTAGTACTCCATTGTGTAAATGTACCACATTTTCTGTATCCATTCCTCTGTTGAGGGGCATCTGGGTTCTTTCCAGCTTCTGGCTATTATAAATAAGGCTGCTATGAACATAGAGGAGCATGTGTCCTTCTTACCAGTTGGAACATCTTCTGGATATATGCCCAGGAGAGGTATTGCAAGGTATTGTGGGATCCTCTGGTAGTACTATATCCAATTTTCTGAGGAACTGCCAGACTGATTTCCAGAGTGGTTGTACAAGCTTGCAATCCCACCAACAATGGAGGAGTGTTCCTCTTTCTCCACATCCTCGCTAGCATCTGCTATCACCTGAATTTTTTTATCTTAGCCATTCTGACTGGTGTGAGGTGGAATCTCAGGGTTGTTTTGATTTGCATTTCCCTGATGATTAAGGATGCTGAACATTTTTCAGGTGCTTCTCAGCCATTCGGTATTCCTCAGATGAGAATTCTTTGTTTAGCTCTGAGCCCCATTTTTTAACGGGGTTATTTGATTTTCTGGAGTCCACCTTCTTGAGTTCTTTATATCTATTGGATATTAGTCCCCTATTGATTTAGGATAGGTAAAGATCCTTTCCCAATCTGTTGGTGGCCTTTTTGTCTTATTGACAGTGTCTTTTGCCTTACAGAAGCTTTGCAGTTTTATGAGGTCCCATTTGTCAATTCTTGATCTTACAGTACAAGCCATTGCTGTTCTATTCAGGAATTTTTCCCGTGTGCCCATATCTTTGAGGCTTTTCCCCACTTTCTCCTCTATAAGTTTCACTGTCTCTGGTTTTACGTGGAGTTCCTTGATCCACTTAGATTTGACTTTAGTACAAGGAGATAGGAATGGATCAATTCACATTCTTCTACATGATAACCGCCAGTTGTGCCAGCACCATTTGTTGAAAATGCTGTCTTTTTTCCACTGGATGGTTTTAGCTCCCTTGTCAAAGATCAAGTGACCATAGGTGTGTGGGTTCATTTCTGGGTCTTCATTTCTATTCCATTGGTCTACTTGTCTGTCGCTATACCACTACCATGAAGTTTTTTTTATCACAATTGCTCTGTAGTACAGCTTTAGGTCAGGCATGGTGATTCCACCAGAGGTTCTTTTAATATTGAGAAGAGTTTTTGCTATCCTAGGTTTTTTTGTTATTCCAGATGAATTTGCAAATTGCCCTTTCTAATTCGTTGAAGAATTGAGTTGGAATTTTGATGGGAATTGCATTGAATCTGTAGATTGCTTTTGGCAAGATATCCATTTTTACTATATTGATCCTGCCAATTCATGAGCATGGGAGATCTTTCCATCTTCTGAGATCTTCTTTAATTTCTTTCTTTCTTTCTTTCTTTCTTTCTTTCTTTCTTTCTTTCTTTCTTTCTTTCTTTCTTTCTTTTTAAAATATTCAATAGCCATACAGCCATCTTTATTTTGTAGACACAATATAGGAAGAGAAAAAATACTCTTTTGGAAACATGTGTGCTATCTAATATACAAGGCTTTATAGAAACTTAGATACAACAATCTAATTTATCATGCATGCTTTAATTTCTTTCTTAAGAGACTTGAAGTTCTTATCATACAGATCTTTCACTTCCTTAGTTAGAGTCACACCAAGGTATTTTATATCATTTGTGACTATTGTGAAGGGTGTTGTTTCCCTAATTTCTTTCTCAGCCTGTTTATCCTTTGTGTAGAGAAAGGCCATTGATTTGTTTGAGTTAATTTTATATCCAGCTACTTCACCGAAGCTGTTTATCAGGTTTAGGAGTTCTCTGGTGGAATTTTTAGGGTCACATATATATATACTATCATATCATCTGTAAAAAGTGATATTTTGACTTCTTCCTTTCCAATTTGTATCCCCTTGATCTCCTTTTATTGTCGAATTGCTCTGGCTAGGACTTCAAGTACTATGTTGAATAGGTACAGAGAAAGTGGGCAGCCTTATCTAGTCCCTGATTTTAGTGGGATTGCTTCCCGCTTCTCACCATTTACTTTGATGTTGGCTACTGGTTTGCTGTAGATTGCTTTTATCATGTTTAGGTATGGGCCTTGAATTCCTGATCTTTCCAAGACTTTTATCATGAATGGGTGTTGGATTTTGTCAAATGCTTACTCCACAACTAACAAATGATCATGTGGTTTTTGTCTTTGAGTTTGTTTATATAGTGGGTTACGTTGATGGATTTCTGTATATTAAACCATCCCTGCATCCCTGGAATGAAACCTACTTGGTCAGGATGGATGATTGTTTTGATGTGTTCTTCGATTTGGTTAGCGAGAATTTTATTGAGTATTTTTGCATCGATATTCATAAGGGTAATTGGTCTAAAGTTCTCTATCTTTGTTGGTTCTTTATGTGGTTTAGGTATCAGAGTAATTGTGGCTTCATAGAATGAATTGGATAGAGTACCTTCTGCTTCTATTTTGTGGAATAGTTTGTGAAGAACTGGAATTAGATCTTCTTTGAAGGTCTGATAGAACTCTGCACTAAACCCATCTGATCCTGGGCTTTTTTTTTGGGGGGGGGGTGGGGCTTGGGAGACTATTAATGACTGCTTCTATTTCTTTAGGGGGATATAAGATTGTTTAGATCATTAATCTGATCCTGATTTAACTTTGGTACCTGGTATCTGTCTAGAAACTTGTCCATTTCATTCAGGTCCTCCAGTTTTGTTGAGTATAGCCTTTTGTAGAAGGATCTGATGGTGTTTTGGATTTCTTCAGGATCTGTTGTTATGTCTGGCTTTTCATTTCTGATTTTGTTAATTAGGATGCTGTCCCTGTGCCCTCTAGTGAGTCTGGCTAAGGGTTTATCTATCTTGTTGATTTTCTCAAAGAACCAGCTCCTCGTTTGATTGATTCTTTGAATAGTTCTTTTTTCCACTTCATTGATTTCGCCCCTGAGTTTGATTATTCCCTGCCGTCTACTCCTCTTGGGTGAATTTGCTTCCTTTTGTTCTAGAGCTTTTAGGTGTGTTGTCAAGCTGCTGGTATGTGCTCTCTCTAGTTTCTTTTTGGAGGCACTCAGAGCTATGAGTTTTCCTCTTAGAAATTCTTTCATTGTGTCCCATAAGTTTGGGTATGTTGTGGATTCATTTTCATTAAACTCTAAAAAGTCTTTAATTTTTTTCTTTATTCCTTCCTTGACCAAGGTATCATTGAGGAGAGTGTTGTTCAGTTTCCATGTGAATGTTGGCTATTATTTATGTTGTTATTGAAGATCAGCCTTAGTCCATAGTGATCTGATAGGATGCATGGGACAATTTCAATATTTTGTATCTGTTGAGGCCTGTTTTTTGACCAATATATGGTCAGTTTTGGAGAAGGTACCATGAGGTGCTGAGAAGGTATATCCTTTTGTTTTAGGATAAAATGTTCTGTAGATAGCTGTTAAATCCATTTGTTTTATAACTTCTGTTAGTTTCACTGTGTCCCTATTTTGATTCTGTTTCCACAATCTGTCCATTGATGAAAGTGGTGTGTTGAAGTCTCCCACTATTATTGTGTGAGGTGCAATGTGTGCTTTGAGCTTTACTAAAGTTTCTTTAATGAATGTGGCTGCCTTTACATTTGGAGCATAGATATTCATAATTGAGAGTTCCTCTGGGAAGATTTTACCTTTGATGAGTATGAAGTGGCCCTCCTTGTCTTTTTTGATAACTTGGGGTTGGAAGTTGATTTTATTTGATATTAGAATGGCTACTCCAGCTTGTTTCTTCAGACCATTTTCTTGAAAAATTGTTTTCCAGACTTTCACTCTGAGGTAGTGTCTGTCTTTTTCCCTGAGATGGGTTTCCTGCAAGCAGCAAAATATTGGGTCCTGTTTGTGTAGCCAGTCTGTTATCCAGTCTTTTTATTGGGGAATTGAGTCCATTGATATTAAGAGATATTAAGGAAAAGTAATTGTTGCTTCCTATTATTTTTGTTGTTAGAGTTGGCATTCTGTTCTTGTGGCTGTCTTCTTTTAGGTTTGTTGAAGGATTTCTTTCTTGCTTTTTCTAGGGCGTAGTTTCCGTCCTTGTATTTTTTTTTTCTGTTATTATCCTTTGAAGGGCTGGATTCGTGGAAAGATATTGTGTGAATTTGATTTTGTCATGGAATACTTTGTTTTCTCCATCTATGGTAATTCAAAGTTTGGCTGGGTATAGTAGCCTGGGCCGGCATTTATGTTCTCTTAGTGTCTGTATAACATCTGTCCAGGATCTTCTGGCTTTCATAGTCTCTGGTGAAAAGTCTGGTGTAATTCTAATAGGCCTGCCTTTATATATTACTTGACCTTTTTCCCTTACTGCTTTTAATATTCTATCTTTATTTAGTGCATTTGTTGTTCTGATTATTATGTGTCGGGAGGAATTTCTTTTCTGGTCCAGTCTATTTGGAGTTCTGAAGGCTTCTTGTATGTTAATGGGCATCTCTTTCTTTAGTTTTGGGAAGTTTTCTTCTATAATTTTCTTGAAGATATTTTCTGGCCCTTTAAGTTGAAAATCTTCATTCTCATCTACTCCTATTATCTGTAGGTTTGGTCTTCTCATTGTGTCCTGGATTTCCTGGATGTTTTGACTTAGGATCTTTTTGCATTTTGCATTTTCTTTGATTGTTGTGCCCATGTTCTATGGAATCTTCTGTATCTGAGATTCTCTCTTCCATCTCTTGTATTCTGTTGCTGATGTTCACATCTATGGTTCCAGATTTCTTTCCTAGGGTTTCTATCTCCAGCGTTGCTTCACTTTGGGTTTTCTTTATTGTGTCTACCTCCCTTTTTAGGTCTTGTGTGGTTTTTTTCAACTCCATTACCTGTTTGGTTGTTTTTTCCTGTTTTTCTTTAATGACTTCTATCTGTTTGGTTGTGTTTTCCTGTTTTTCTTTAAGGATTTGTACCTCTTTAGCAGTGTTCTCCTGTATTTCTTTAAGTGAGTTATTAAAGTCCTTGATGTCCTCTACCATCATCATGAGATATGCTTTTAAATCCGGGTCTAGCTTTTCCGGTGTGTTGGGGTGCCCTGGACTGGGCGAAGTGGGAGTGCTGGGTTTTGATGATGGTGAGTGGTCTTGGTTTCTGTTAGTAAGATTTTTACATTTGCCTTTAGCCATCTGGTAATCTCTGGAGTTAGTTGTTATAGTTGTCTCTGGTTAGAGCTTGTTCCTCCCGTGATTCTGTTAGCCTCTATCAGCAGACCTGGGAGACTAGCTCTCTCCTGAGTTTCAGTGGTTAGAGCACTCTCTGCAGGCAAGCTCTCCTCTTGCAGGGAAGGTACACAGATATCTGGCGTTCAGATTTGCCTCCTCGCAGAAGATGAAGGCCTGAAACAGGACCTGTCCCAGAAGCTGTGTAGCTTCTGTAGTCGGCACTCTCACCTACACATACTAGTCTCTGAGGGATCCAGGAACCAAAATGGCTCCCCCAGGTGCTCTGGCAAAGCCCTCCTGGGTGGGGTGGACACCCTCCTCTGGCCAGGAAGGTGCCCGGATGTCTGGAGCCCGAAACGGGGTCTGCCCCAAAAGCTGTGTTGCTTCTGCCTGTCCCAGAAGCTGTTAGCTTCTGTAGTCCACACTCTCACCTGTGCAGACTAGTCTCTCCTAAAGTTACTTCTAAGGCTTTGAAAAGGTCTGTGGAAATCCTCCCCTGTCCTATTGTTAACGCATCACAACCCTGAGCATAACAATAAATAATGCTTATTTCATGTCTAACGGGCTAACATCATGTGCAATGGTGCTTTTCCTGAGGAGAGAAAAAAAATCGGGGGAAAGAAGTCATCTCCAAGAGGGCAGAGAAAATTTGAAAAATCAGCAAAGTTTAACATGAAATGTTCCTAGTGGATTTCCAGAGCTACTTGCCTAATGGCACTGTAACATATGGTTATAGCTAGATTTAGCTCCGCGGGAGCAGGAGGAAGAGCTGCTTCTTAACTGCACAGTCCTTCAAGGCAGGGAGCCTTCGTCCACAGCCTGGAAACTCTTCCTGCAGTGCTTCCGCCTTGGCGCCTGCTGTCTGCCCCGCATAAACTCCTCTCTTTTCTGGTAACTGAACCTTGGAGGACATTTTGGAGGGAGAACTCTCCTAGTTGAGGGACATGACCCCAGTCTGGTCAGCCAAAGGGATGCTCCTATTGTAGCAATTGAACCTCCAGTGGAGCCTGTAAGAAAAAGATGTCAGCTACAGATTCTTTTAGGCAGAGACACCCTGAAGAGACCTCATAGGCCCCTCTCTTGGTCCCTTTAGCACGGCATGGCTTTTCCTTGTTCTTTTAAAAAGTCATTTAAAAATAAAGCATTTATTTATGTATTTGATGGGTGTGGGCATGCTACAGTGTGGGTGTGGAGGTCAGCTTCCGGGAATCAGTTCTCTCCTTCTACGAGTAAGGCCTGGGGAGGGAACTCTGTTGTCAGAGTGGTTGGCAGGTGCTCTTATGGCCTAAGCTGGCCCCATTCTATAGGCTTTTCATTAAATTCCCTTGACCTTTAGCTGACGGTGTCAAGTTGATCTACCTTTGCTCAAGCTTGTTCACCCTTGGGTGATGTCCCTGGCTCTCCATTTGGCAGGTGGTGTTCACACCCCTAATCCTCCTGCAAAAGCAAAGGGCAGGTCACACTTTCATAGCCCTGGCAAAAGCTCACTGCTCTTCCAGAGGACCTGAGTTCAGTTCCCCACACTCATATCAGGAGGCTCACAATTGCCTGTAACATTAGATCAGGAAATCTGGCTTCTTTAGGAACCTGCAAACATATATGCACACATGTATGAGTGCACGTGCATGCGTGTGTGCATGCACCTGTGTAAACACACATGCACACACACATACACACACAGAGAGAATAGTGTCCCTCACTGAACACCTGCTTCAGGTTGGGTTCAGAGTGTCTTGTCCCCATCATGTGCCACCATGTGCTGGAAAAGCTAGACCGAGCCCAGATTTCTGCCTCAACTAAGCCTCAGTTTCTTTATCCATTGAAAGAGAATAGCAGCGTCTATTTTCAGGTTGAGAAAATGAAAGGAGCTAATTCACACAAAAAAAAGCATAAGACAGGTAGGGCCTGGTGGCATGTGGTGCTGATCTGTGAGTTTGAGGCCGGCCTAATAGTCTATACAGTGAGTTCCAAGACAGCCCAGGATACAAAAGAGAACTTTGCTCAAGAAAATTCTCTCTCTCTCTCTCTCTCTCTCTCTCTCTCTCTCTCTCTCTCTCTCTCTCTCTGTGTGTGTGTGTGTGTGTGTTTGTAAAATATTGGTTGGTACATCTTCAACAAGATTCGCTGATTGTGACAATAGGATCATAGCATTTCTCTCTGGCTTCCTTTTTATTTTGTCTGTGTGGCATCTCTTTAACAGACAGAACCAGACAACTGTGCTGTTTAAATATATAAAAAGAGAGCGATCAAGCCATCAACTGGACACGTCTAGACTTCTTTAGCACATGACACTTCTTAGAGCCTTGACAGAGCTTTTGGAGTGAGATAAAGTTTTTTATATTTATCTCTACTACATTCCTTTCCTCTGAACACACATTTGCTGTGGTTCTTCTTTTTCCATGTCTATCTGAACTACAACTGCTCCCTCCTGTCTTACCCCCCATCTTTCTCTGCCAGTTTAGACTCTCTGAAACCCAGCTCTGACTTTATGACTTCTACCAACTCCCTGTTGCTATGTGTTCTACTATGTGAAATCCTCCACTATATGGATCGTCCTTTATTCTTTCCTCCTACTGACCTCCACTGTCCTGGCTACCGTCTGTCCTTCCCTGCAGGATTTTTGTGTCCCTCATTAGTGTTTGATTCACTTGTAATCCCTCTCTCCCACCTGTCAAAGTCCTGCCCATTCTTTATGGCCAAGAATAAATGTCACTGTCTTAGGGTTTTATTGCTGTGAAGAGATACCATGAGCAAGGTAACTCTTGTAAGGACAACATTTAATTGGGACTGGCTTACAGTTTCAGAGATCCAGTCCATTATCATCATGATGGGAAGCGTGGTTTCACAAAGCAAACAGAGGCTCCCTCTCCCCTCAACCTCTACAGTTCATTAAAACACAACTTCAGCTCTGCCTTGTTTCAGTTAAAACAGGAATGACTCATTGAAAATACTATTACCACTACTACCACTATCACTACTGCTGCTAAATATCTCTGGAAATACACATCCAAGGGATAAGAAACAAGAACATAATTTCAGACTCAAATGAAGTGGATTTGTGGGTGACACTGAGCCACGTTCACTTTGTCTGCCAGAGCAGTGACCAGAGAAAGACTTCAAGTGTGGGTGGCTTGGGGCATTGCTCACTTTCTCAGAGTTAGTTTTCTGTTCTTTTCCTCAGAGATTTGGGGTCTACCTCAGCCTCTAGTTCATGTAGAATACTTGAGTGTGCCGGTCACTTCAAGAAACTGTGTTGCCAGCACTTTCCATATGTAATATGGATTTAGCTCCCATCTTCATGGATAAAGTAAATATTCTTGTCCTCATTTTCCTGTGTCAGATTTAGGATAGAGAGCTGAGTGGCTTCTCCAGGATTCTTCATATAGGGTGACACTTCGTTTTGGGTCATTCAAAACTTTTCAGCAGCCCATACTGCTTCCTGTTGTCTTTCTTACTTTCTCCTTACCCATCCTTAGAGCTATTCTCTTGTCCCAACCCCATCAACCTAAGGGAAGGCCTGTCCTTCCCTTTTGTCTAGGATCACAGAGGATGTGGCTATGATAAGCGTCTCTTCCGGGCTAAATTACAAGCTGTCTCAGAGAGGGCTGTGAGCTAAGCTGTTAGTGATAGGTCCTGATTCAAAGACAATTATCCACCCACAGTTGGGGATTTATTTATTTATCCCTCCTTCAGTGTCATCAGTTTTCCATGGTGTACCTCTAAATGTATGCTAATAGGCACATAGGCATTAAGGCTTGGTGTGTCTCTCTGATGAGTTAATTCCTAAATCATTATGAAATATTTCTCTTGTTCTGTGCTAAGACACATACATGCAGGCAAAGCACTTATACACATAACACAAAAATAAATAAATAGAAACAAAATGTCAGTCTGGGCTGGGGATGGCGTTCAGTGGTGGAGTGTGTGTACTCAGCGTGTACAAGCCCTGGGCGCCATCTCCACTTCTTGTACAAATTTGATGTATGTAGCAGGCTGTTATGGCTAACTTATTAAGTTTAATGTAAGTGTTGATTCAGCAAGGTGAATGTCTCCCAACACATGTAGGGAGATTTTGGTCTCCCTCTCCCTCTCTTCCCCATCTCTCCCTCTCCCTCTCCCTCTCCCTCTCCCTCTCCCTCTCCCTCTCCCTCTCCCTCTCCCTCTCCCTCTCCCTCTCCCTCTCCCTCTCCCTCTCCCCTCTCCCCTCTCCCTCTTCCCTCTCCCTCTCCCCTCTCCCTCTTCCCTCTCCCTCTGTCCTTCTCCCTCCCTCTCCCTCCCTCCCTCCTCCCTTCCTTCAGCTCTCCCTGTCATTTGTTACAATTTGTTTTCTGAGACCATTTCATGGAGCTGAGGCTGGCCTTGAAATCTGGGTCCACTTGCTTCCATTGCTTAAGGGCTGAGATTGCAGCCATGTGCCACTGTGCTTCCCTCCTTCCCTTGCATTTATGTAAGGAACTTCTGGACCACCTTTCAAGTGTTGCCTGGCAAGCATCTGGTTTGTTTGTTTGTCTGAACCTGTAGTTTTTACTCCCACAAGTAGCTATCCCAAAGATCATCCTCCCACATCTTTCCCCTTGTTGGGCTAATAACAAATAACAAAACAGGATAGCATGACCCCGCAGAAAAGCACTAAATGTTTGTGAAGTGGATACACATTTCTGTGTTAAACATTCACCAAGCCTAAATAGCCAAGTCTGCTATTTACACTGTATTAAGATTTCACTCAGGAATTTACCATATGCCCAGCAATACACAAGAAAATAATGGCCACACCTTTATTAGCATGAGATGTTACCATGTAATTAGCGTTTTTATTGATACATTTAGCTGTGCCATAACTTCTGGCATTATTTTTAGTATATCTTAAATTTTTAGTGTGCCACAAGCCCCTCCCGAGCAGTGGGGGAAAAGATGAAACTCCTGATTTATTATGTAGAGCATTCAGAAGAATGACGTTGTGTAGCAAAGGGGAGGTTGCTGAGGAGCTCCAAAGAGGCTGAGGAATCCCCGAGTTACCTCCTGAAGATCACAATGAACCCAGCATAGACTGTTCCACTGTTCACCCTTCAAAACCTTACACCAAATCTACATTCTGCTTCATCCTAAGGCTTTGTCTCAAAAGGAATTACACAATGCAAATTTTGATGCACCTAAGGGACAGCTATGTGCTTAGAATAGCGATCACCCACCTCCCCACCCATGACATCAGGGGAAATGAAAATCTTTGCTAATTAGGCACCTTTGTAATAAGGAAACATAATGATTTCTATTATGCAATCGAGTACAAGTGTTTACTTCATTATAAACTGCGATTCTTCTTTGTTATGAGAAAGTAAGAATTAATTTTATTTTTGGATCAATAGTCGGTGAGTTGAGTTAATAGAAGTGGAATTTTAATACAGTAAAAACACAGCAAATTAGGCCGCTGGGGCTTGGGAACATCTTTCTAATCCGATCGCATGTCCACTTCCAGGTTGCATAAGTCAGAGCAGGCTGTGCTCTGGAGTGTTCTGGACTGCGGGGAGGCTCCTGGTAAAGCAGCCTCCTGAAAGCCATGAAGGATGGAACAGTGAACACACGCTTTCATCTCTTAGACCTGCCCCATAAAACTGGTGAGGTTCTGAAATGTGTTTTCTCAAGGGGGCATAATGCACATTTGCTTTCTGCTGGGCGGGCTGAGCCAATAATGATTGCAATCAATAAGAAAGTCTTTCATCAGTAGAGTTTTATGATAGCAGCTTTCAGGGTCCCTAGACATGAGATGAACTCAGTTAAGTTTTATTGGTAATTTACCAGATATACTTCATGAAATCCACCCAGAGAACTTCAGAATTCATTTTCATTTTCAACCATTGCAAACCTCCAAAGTCTACAGGAGACCCAAACCATTTCCACTCTGGCTAGCACCCGAGGATGCCGAGTCATATAAAATAACTCCTAAACACGCGTTCTTCATCTCTCACAGGAACACCAGCTGACACAAAGGCTTGATCCCAACCCCAGCCCTCTTCTTTACCTGGCTTCCTCTAAAACCTACACATAAAGGCCTACTGGGGTGCGCCCTGCTCCTGCTCCAAGGTATTATGGATAGAACCTAGGATTTCTCACATGCGAAACCATCATCGTTTACCTTTGAGCTGCACCCCTAGGCCAACACTCATCTGTCAAATGCCTGTCCCCAGAGTGATGTTATTGGTGACTAGGGAAACTTGGGGAGTTGGGGGCTACCCTAAAACAATCTATGCTACTGCCATTACTTTTGTTTGCTCATCAGAACTTGATAGTAAGACACTATTGTGGAAAAGACCATGTACTTTGGCCATAGGACAATAGAGAAATCAGGTTGGTTCCTACCTGCCCCTAACCTTTATTGTACTGGAAGATGATATACAGGCTCCTGGGAGGAAAAACAGGTATCAACAGTTGCCTAGTTGTGAACTGTGTGACCTACAATAGCAACCACATGATGAGCATATCCAATGATTCCAATGTGCACAACTGTTATGTGGGTAACCACCAACACCTGAATGGTTGTGAGCCACCATCTGAGTGCTGGGAACAGAACCTGGGTTCATTACAGGAGAAAAAGTTGCTCTTAACCACTGAGCTAACTTTTTCTAGCTCCTCTGATCTAGTTGAAGGTTCACTCCACAGGAAAAAAAAAAAAAAAAAAAAAAAAAACACATTCCTGCTATCGTAAATCTGACCAAAATCCATGGTTTGTGAAATCATAGGCCCAGGAATGAAATCACTACTATTATTTTTGCTAAATGGAAACAGTATCAAATTGCTCTCCAACTCCATATCTCTATACCCATGGATTGATGAAGTCCTCAGACTTCATCAAGAAAGTTACTCTGTGCAGTAAACACAGAAGGTCACATATGCTGGAAGTGCAGAAAATGTTTGTGACATCTCTGTCACACCTCCTTGCCTGAAAGCTGAGGCAGGAGGAGGGAAGAGGAGGCAGGAAGAGAAAAGAGGCAGAGATCAGGAGAATCAGAACAAAACAGCATCTTATAGGGACAGCTGGATAAGGCAAATCTGCATCTATTTTTCTGTTAGAATAACAGAATACACATAATAATGTAAAAAGAGAAAAGGGGTTGGCTTATAGTTTGGGAGGCTTTACTTCATGGCTGATTGACCCTATTGCTTTGGGGGACATGACAGGACCTCTGTACTGACAAATTCACAGTAGCTGTGGTTGCCTGCACACAACCTGAACAAGATCAAGCCAGTCACAATTCCAACACAGAAGACAAACAGCTCACAAGTCCACACTCCTAGCTGAAGAACTAGTGAAGTTGATGGCTTCCAAGGGAGAGAGAATTAGTTTTCTTGATTGGTGTGACCAATATATATATTACTAGCATGAAGTTGGGAGATGGCAGTGGTTGGAGGGAGAATATTGTAGGGATTAGGAGGAAGACTTTAGGGGTGAATATAATCAAAATACATTGTACGAGTGATTTTAGAAAAAGAGTTGAAACTAAGGGAATGTGTTAGGTGGTTGGAGGTGAGCCTTAGGAGGAGATGTGGGAATTTCAGTCTCTTCCTCTTTCTTTTCCTTTCCAGTGAATGGGTTTCTTTTCCCATCCTCTTACCCACCACAGTGCATTCATTGTCTTAGTACTGGCCCAAAAGCAATGGGGCCAACTATTTATGAGGTAAAACCTCCAAAACGGTGAGCCAAAGCTTCTGTTTTTGTGATTATTTTTTAAATGTTATTATGGGTATTCCAAAAGATGTGGACCTAATCCAGCTGTCCTTGTAAGCAGGAGAATTCCTAGTTTTAGTAGTGCCTTCAGGAATAGAAGGGAACTAAGAAAAAAGACATGTTGTCTTAAGGACATGTTGTCTTGAAATGTACCCTAAGTGACCACTTCCTCCAATTAGATCTACTTCTCAAGGTTTCCAGAACCTTCCAAAATAGTAGCACCATTTGAGAAACAGACTTTGTGAGTTGAGTCTATACAAACCAACAATATTTTGTATCTTGATACCCATCACATTAGGTTAGAACAAATTCTAATCTTATTTTAACTCAATTACCACTTTAAAAATCCTATCCTCAGTATGGTGACTTCCCAAAGTAGTAGAGATTAAGACTTCAAGCATACTGAATTGGTGAGGGCATAACACTTACCCCAGGATACTTGCCAAGATACACAGTTGGAAAACTGAGTGTACTTGAATGTGACAAAGATAAGACACATTAATTTTAAGTTATTTGGCACATCTTTGCTCAGTGCCAGCTTTTTCAAATCTTGCTTTGTGCCAATTTGTTTAGCTTTCTTCCAATTAAATAAATAATAAACAAACAAAAAAAATAGTGCCTTCAGTTAAATTCTAGTTATTTTCATAAAGCTTTCAAGAACTCGCCAAACACTTTCAAATGATTCTTGAGTTGCCAGTGCGTTAGACATATTACTTCATGTCTGTCTGTTTTATAAGGATATTTTGGGGTGAGTGCTTTTCTTTAGCAGAGGAGAAGTTGAGGCTCAGCAGACTTGAGGAGCTTGCTCAAAGTCATACCAACTATGAACAGTACATGGTAGATGAAGGACAGAGGGCATCTGTGTCTTCAAGACCCAGAATATTACCAGATGCTGTCTAGCTTCATAAGAGAAGGTACACACTGTATATTTGCTCTGACCTTGGCTGTTTAGTCTAGCCAATGCTAGGTTCAGTGACTGACTCTGTTTAAAAAGATAAGGTGGACAATGATCAATAAGATAATGTCAACCCGCATACACTAGCAAGACTGTGCTGATAGGACCCTGATATAGCTGTCTCTAGTGAGACTACGCCGGGGCCTAGCAAACACATAAGTGGATGCTCACAGTCAGCGATTGGATGGATCACAGGGTCCCCAATGGAGGAGCTAGAGAAAGTACCCAAGGAGCTAAAGGGATCTGCAACCCTATAGGTGGAACAACATTATGAACTAACCAGTACCCCGGAGCTCTTGTCTATAGCTGCATATGTATCAAAAGATGGCCTAATCGGCCCATTGGACTTGCAAACTTTATATGCCCCAGTACAGGGGAACGCCAGGGCCAAAAAGTGGGAGTGGGTGGGTAGAGGGGTCGGGGGGAGAGTATGGGGGACTTTTGAGATAGCATTGGAAATGTAAATGAGGAAAATACCTAATTAAAAAAAAAGATAATGTCAACCCCTGGCCCTCTCATGCATGCACACATGTGCATGTACTCCTGCATGCATCACTTGCTTTCTCTCTCATGCACACGCTTGCATGCATCTCTCTTTCTCTCACATGTATGCACACGCCTGCATGCATCTCTTTCTCTCTCATGCATCCACACATGTGCATATGCTCCTGCACACATCTTTCACTTTCTCCCCCTCCCCCTCTCTGTTTCTCTCTCACACAAACATACACACACACTCTGTACTCTATACACACATATAATAATATTATTTTTTAAAGCAAAATAAAAAGTTAATTCAATAAATGCTTTCATTTGTGCTTTCTATTTTCAACACTTAATAAATATTATATTTATAATAAGAATCTAGATATTTTTAAAGTTCTAAAAGATATGTTCCAAAATATCAAGCTTTTTTTTCCCTTGCATGATTAGTATTATGAAGGATTTTACAATTCTTCTTTGGGCTTCCCCAAACTTATTTTAGTATAATGATGATGGTATTGATTTTGTAATTGGTAAAAATAATTTCATAATAAAGGTTATTAAAGTTCATAATTCGGAACTGTTACTGTGTTTTGGAATGCTATTGCTCAAGTGTTCTTTCAGGTATATAGATAGGTAGAATGTTTAAAGATTTTAAAAACAGCCATGTTTCTAGATTTACTGCCCCTTCTTAAACATTTGAGTTTGTCATTAAGATTTGACTTATGTGGTGATGATATGATTTTCTCATCTGTAGCTGGATGTTATCTGTGGGTCTGTCAGGCCTCTCACTGCATACTGTCTAACGCTTTACAGTACACCCACAACACAGGCTGTTGAACAATCTGCTGTTAAGCATCAGTGTTGTTTTATGTTATCAGTGTATTAAGTCCCCTGAGGGGACTCCTACACCTAGAACTGTGTGAACAGCTTTCCCCCTTGCACGGTCACCGAGATAGTTCTAATGCTGTGTCTCGTTCACATTTCATGTTGAATCTCAATTCTAAGCACAGCAATAGTAAGAGATGAGACTTTTAAGGAAGTGAGTAGATGGTGAGAGCAGAGCCTCACAAGAAGGGCTAGTGATCCCATGGGAGGGCTGGAGGACCCAGTGAGGCCTTTTTATATCTTTTAAAGAATATTTTTTATTTACTTTTAGATAATTTTTTACACATGCACAATGTATCTCGACCATATCCATACTCAACTTCTTCATACTGCTGCAAGACTATTCCCACCACATTCCATCTCGCTTTGTGTCTTCTACCCTTCACTGTTTTAAAAACATGTATGTATGTATGCATGTATTATGTATGTATATGTGTGTGTGTATTGTGTATGTGTGTGTGTGTGTGTGTGTGTGTGTGTGTTTAGTTTTGAGACTGGGTCTCACTATGTAACCCTGGCTGGCCTAGAAAGTGTTACATAGTTCAGGCTTACCTCAAGCTCGGAGACCTCCTGCCTCTACCCCTGAATTCCTCTTCCCTTAAACTTTTTTTTTTTTTTTTACATTTATTTATTCTGGGTGTAGCTGTCATGCTCTTTTACATTTATTTACTTTGGATGTAGCTGTCATGCTCGATGTGACACATGTGTAGAAATCAGAAGACAACTTTCTGGAGTTGTTTCTCTCCTTCCACTACAAGTTTCCAAGGATTGAACTCAGAACATCAGGCTTGGTAGCAAGTGACTTTACACATTGAGCCATTCTCCCAAATACTTTTGTTTTTAACTAGTTCACTAAATCCAATTAGTGGTGCCCTTATGAATATGTGTATAGGGCATTCAAATGAGGAAAGTCAACCAATAGGCACAAGCTCAAAGAAAAATAATTTTCTTCCCCCCAGCAGCTGTCAACAGCCAACAGCTAGGAGTGATGTGTCATAGACGCTCCCCCATCTATACTGAAATGTTGATTATCTTGCCTTTGTGCTGGCAACCACAGTTGCGGTGAATACATGCATATAGTGGTCATGTCATGTCCAGAAGACAGGGTTTCATAGCAGCTCCCCCATCCTCCAGCTCTTAGTCTCGCTGACCCCTTCTGAAATATTTCCTGAGCCTTGTTTGTGTGTGTGGCTATAGATGTCTCCTTTAAGACTAGACATTGAGCAGCCAATTATTCTCAGCAATTTGGACAGTTATGTAATGTCTGCATTAACACCTATCCCCAGGCCCCTCCTGCCAAAAGGAGCTTTTCTTACCAAGGTTGAGAGCAGCACTAGTCTATGGGTATTAACATAAAGATCTAAAGGGTAGTCTGATAGTATATCACTGTTGTCCGAGGGATTTGTCCATCCCTTGCTCTCTGGCTACCCTTGCTGCTCTCTCAAGCTATCTTGCTCCCCTCTCTATGTTCTCTCTCTCTCTTGCTATTTCCATTATTCTCCCTAATTCTCCTGCTTCCTAACCCCTGGCCATGCCCTGTCTGCTTTCTTTTCTCTCTGCTCTGAACTTTTCCAGATGCCTCTGGACCTCTTCTCTCACCCACAATAAAAATCTTCCCCTTAACACATCATATCAGCAGTTTCTTTACTGTGCCCCTAGCATACGATCACTTACCAAACAAACAACAGCACAGTGAAACAAATAGCACTGGACCTCTAGAAATGTATGACCATCAAGCCATGGGACTTTGACCAGATTTAAAGTACCAGGCACTAACTCTCTCCTTTGGAGCAGGCCTCAAATCCAATAAGAAAGTGTCTGTTTTCCTCCATACAGTCAATCTACCATCTCACGTGGACACATCTTGCCTGGCAGGTCTGTTTAATAGCATGCATGTCCACTGCTAGCTAAGACCATTGGTGGTTCTTCACCCCCAGAGGCCTGCAACATCATTGTCCAGTACTGTGATTAGCTAGGTCTTTTCTCCCTTCACCGTTTGTGCCATATGAGGATACAGTGTTCCTCCATCACAGAGGAAGTAGCCTTGGGATTGCCACCATATTAGAAGCAGAGACTGGATCCTCACTATACAAAATCTCCCTGCACCTTTATAATGGACTTCCCAGACTCCAGATGTGTGAGACATAATTCTCTATTCTTTGTAAATTTCTCAGTCTGCAGCATTTTGTCATAGCAAGATGACCAGGCTAAGACAGGTAAGGTAGATAGATCAGAAGCCCAAGTATGGGATGCTTTCAGCAGAAGCTCCACAGAGCCTCTAATAGGAAGCAGGAGGATAGGAGGACATAGAGGATCACGGGGTCTGGAACGAGGATCATAAATATTGTACTAAGCAAATACAGGAAGAACACGACTGATCAGGGCGAGGCAAAGTTCTTCCTTCTTGGTTGCCTGTGTTCACCATCCAAATTCCAAAACGTAATCTTGACTCTGACATAGCTTGGCTGTTCTTTGGATTGCTGGTCACACATTCTGACTCCTTGCTGCTGTTTTAGACTCTGGTTTCCTTTTGCTATAACTTGCATTTGTTAGGGTTTCCTATAGGGGTGGGGGAACTCTCCAGAATACATCCTATGCAGGATGATGCTGCAAAGATTCTGCTCTTGCCAGTGTCTTAGGTATGATCTTGCTTCAGAACATAGTGAGGGGGCTGGACAGATGGCTCAGTGGTTAAGACCACTTCCTGCTTTTGCAGAGGACACAGTTTAGGTTCTCAGCACCTATGTCAGGTGGCTCATGGTTGCCTATAACTCCAGCTCCTGGGGAATCCAGCACCTCTGATGTCTGCTGATGCCTGTATGCACATGCACATGCTTAAACACAGATGCATACATACATGTAATTCAGAAGAAAATTCTGTGCTAGTGAGATGGCTAGAAGAAAAAGATGGCTGCTGCTAAACCAGGGTGACTTGAGTTCAATCCTGGAGACCTTCACAGTCAAAGAATAGGACAAACTCCAGAACGTTGATTTTTGACCTCTACATGTACACTGTGGCACATATTGCTTACACACACACACACACACACACACACACACACACACACACACACACACACATAATCAATGAATAAATAAAATCTTTAAAACAAAGAGTGCAATAAAAAGGGTTTATGTTCTGACTGGACATTTAGACAAAACAATTTCTTTAAATTCAAGCTGTCTAGATTTTTACAAATGTTTAAAAAGTTTTTATTCAGCTTGGGGACTAGCTGGAATCAGAAGCATTAAATAGAACTGATCTTAGAATATATTAAAAATAGAAGAGGACGATGCCACTGCCTGATGTGTAACTCAGCCATCCCCAATATTAAAACTTTATGTTCTCTCATAACACTTCTCTCTCAGGAAAAAACCATCTGAGCACAGTATCAAGGCAGGAGGGTATGCGAAAGAGTAACGTTATCCCTTGCCTGCAGAAGAGGGGACATTTTAAAGCCATCTATTCCTGTGGCTATTTCTATGATAAAAGTTGCATGACACATCTGTCCCCAGCTAAATCCTAGGTGGTTGAATGGAAATACACAGCAGCAGAGTTTCCAACAGCCAGCTGAGGGGTAATGATTGGTAGGATACTAAAGTGGACCCCAGGCTGCCTGTTTCTGTGGTTTCTGGTTTTCTTTTCTTTTCTTTTCTTTTCTTTTCTTTTCTTTTCTTTTCTTTTCTTTTCTTTTCTTTTCTTTTCTCTTCTCTTCTCTTCTCTTCTCTTCTCTTCTCTTCTCTTCTCTTCCTTTCCTTTCCTTTCTTTTCTTTCTTTTCTTTTCTCTTAAATGATGGACATTGAGACAGAAACAGAGAGGAATATAAAAAGAGGAAAGGAGAAGTGGAAGGCTAAGAGGCCCGTGTTTGGGTTTTTGTGTACCTATAACCCAAATAGACAATTCTAGAAGTGAGGTCTGGTTCTGCCTCCTAAGCCGCATGATCCCAGAAATAAGACTCAGTCTCAAAATATATTTTCAAATACCTTAACCATATAGCTAGGCTTCTCTCTGACTAGATCATAACTTAAACAATGATTTCAATCTACCTTCTGCCCTGAGGCTGACTGCTTGCACTCAAGTACCATGCATCCGTCTCATCACATTTTCCCAGGCTCTTAATATCTTTTTGCCCCCTCTTCCTCTTTGTTTCCCCAGCGTTGGGGTGAAGGAGTGTGATACAGATGTCTCTTTTATGGCCAAACACTCCGTCGACTCTTGTTTTCTGCACTTTGACCAGTTGTGAGTTTCTGTGATAGCTCCCTGCTCATCTTCCCCCAGTACTACACAAAGAAACTTCTCTGATGAGCTATGAGAGCTCCAGACCTCAGATAGAGAGATGCACATTCAGAGGGAAGTTTGCTACTACATCCACTTAGAAAAATAATGATGGTGGGCTCACATGTTCTGTGAGGTGGATGGTGATAAAGATTCATCTCTAAGATCTTCTGCCCCACCACACACATGCATATGCTTTCAGATACACACATGCACATACACACACACTCACACACATGCATGCTTTCTTGTACACACATGTACCTGAACACACACTCATGTTGTGACATTTTGCTTCTTTATACAAATGGGTCAATCCAAATAGGCTGGTTTCCTCTTTATTATTGGTCTCATGCTCCTGTTTGTTTTTGTGCCTGGTGTCTTTCTTCTGCAATTCAGAGATTATGAGTTTTCTCTTTTTTGGGTGATGGGCATTTTTGTATTCCGATATACAAATTTCCCTTCTCTTACGGGAGTGCAGGGATTGAACCAGGGTCTCATATGTGCTAATCACAAGCACATGTTTAGCCCAGCCTTCTGTATATATATTTTTGAACTTTTAAAATAAAATTCAGCTAACTCACTTGACAAAATCTGATCCTTTCAGGCATTGTGTTTAATCATTTCTTAGTCAAGACCTAGAATTTTAACCAAAGGAGAGTCTTTGACCCACTGCGAGGAAACTGTCTTGGGGCACTCTACAAAGTGCCCCGTGATTTAGGGGAGGGCTGGTCTGGCTGGTAGGAACTGAATGGAATGTCCTGGCCTTGAGAACTCTCTGCAGACTATTTTCTCTGATCCTTCTAGGAGCTTCTTTTACCAGACTCAAGCAGCTTTCTCACCTCTGTGCACAGATCAGGGCTCAGGCAAAGCCTCAGGGTGCAAGATGTGCTGTCACACACATGTGACCTCAACGCTCAGGAGGCTGAGACAAGAGGATGCTGGATTTGAGGCTACCCATAGAACAAAGGCCACCACCAAACCCAACTGTAGGCATACAGTTTTTACAACCTACTTTTAAAATAAGAGTTCAGACTCTCCTCTAGCCCACCACCCAGCAGAGGTAGTGGAAGAGAAAAGTTATTAGGATATGGGGGAAGTGGACCTGTTCAGCAATAGTTCTTTGGGGTGAGCTCGATCTTCTTGGGCAGCAGTTCAGTCCTGTAGTAAACACCAAACATGACTCAGCAGCTGCAGACCAGTTGTCTAGACAGGCAGACGCCAGGCATGAACCAGCAGCCTCAGTACAGTCCTTTGAGCAAGCAGACACCAGACAGTGTAGCTTAATCCTGAAGAAACCGCCAGGCTCCCCAGCTGACCTGAGGTGAGGCTGCAGAAATGACAAGCTACCGCAGGAACCTCATGAGCAGTTCTTGGATGAGTTTCTCTCAATGGCGTTATCACAAGTTTAACCCAACAACGCTATGTAAGGTGAACCAATACATGCTCATCGTGAGCAAACAATAGCAAAGCTGAATAAAGCAAACAAAAGCTAAGTGCTCCTCTCACTGTCTGTGGGGCCATATTAATACTCCATCAAGAGTCCTTTCACGTGTTTGCTACAGCAAAACATCCTTTCACCTGGTTCTGTTTAGAAAAACAGTCTTTCATGTGTTTGTTTTAATAAGATATCCTTTCACCTGTGTGCCCCAGCAAAACACCATTTGTCATAACTAACTTTCCAAAGAACTAGAAGTTTCCACTTTACCCACCCACCCATCCGACCTGAGAGTGGCTCCTTGGTGTGTCTGTTAAGTTCTTTATGCCTTCTTTGGTGTTCTGACAAGTAGCCCCTCAGGACACCCAGCTCTTCCCAACTCCAGGAGAGCTTTCCATGTGAGGTAGGCTCCCCAGGGAGTAGGCTGAGATAACAGTGAGGCTCATTTTGCATGTTTTACCTCTCTCCGGGATCATGCTCTTCATTGACCTGGCTCTTCAAAACCATTGTTCCTCCTTATATTTTGCCTTGTTATTATTGCTATCCAGACATAGTGTGGAAGAGATCCCTGTTATACTGTCATGGCTACAACAGACTATAATTCTCAGTGTGTGTGTGTGTGTGTGTGTGTGTGCGTTAGATTTTTTTTTTTTTTTTGAGACAGAGTTTCTCTGTATAGCCTTGGCTGTCTTGGAACTCACTCTGTAGACCAGGGTGGCCTCAAACTCAGAAATCCTCCTCTGCCTCCCAAGTGCTGGGATTAAAGGCATTCACCACCACTGCCCGGCTAGGTTTTATTATTTTAATTATGTGTGTTTATATTGGTGGGTGGGTGTGCCGTGTAGTATGTACAGTCAGTACATGACTTCAGTGGCTAGAAGAGGGCATCGGATCCCTTGGGGCTAGAGTTACAGGCAGCTGTGAGTTGGGTGCTGGAAACTGAGCTTAGGGCCTTTGGAAGAACAATACATAGTCTTAATCACTCGGCCACTCCTCCAGTCAGGTTTTCTCAGTAATTTTAAGAAATTGTTGAATGTGTAATTGAAATATGATTTTGATGGAATCCATGGCTTAATAATTTGCCTACTGTCCTTGTGATGGGAGCTTATTAAACGACTGTAACTGAAAATTATTCTATTATTGAAAAGCACGATCAAGTGAGAGCAGTGGAACCTGTGGACTAAGAAACCATTTGACTATCTTGTCAACATGTCTTATGTTAATGAATCAATCAATAAATTAATAAATCTACCCTTTTTCCTGTCCTTCTATTCCTATGCCAAAGATTCCAAATTCTGAGTTGGGTTGGTCCAGCTTGGACTAAATGTTCTTGTGATAGCTTGGGAATGGAAAGATGCCTTGGATGGCAACTGCATTAAGGCTGATCACTGTGGCAGGAAGAGAAAGCTCTAAAAGGGAACGGGGCTGCTCTTTCTAAACAAGGGGTAGGAGTTGTGCACCTGACCAAGTGTCTCCTGCTGTGGGCATCCAAGACAGTGTTCCTTAAACAGCTTAGTATAAGGTTTTATTGCCTGTGGTACTGTGGAGGAGTAGGTAGACCGATGCCGGTCACTGTGTACTAAGCTGCTTCTAGTGAGAGACCTCTTAGATGTTTGCAAAACTTCCCTGCAATATACACTGGACTCTGTTCTGAAGTTCTAAAGCGGTTCCTGTATATAGTGTATTTTAATACTAGGTGGTTGCAGAACAGGGTAAGTTTGGAGGCCTCTGGTCTGGGAACCAGGCCAGGCTGATGGGTTGGGCAGAGCACACTGTGTGAGGATGATAGGTTATGAGGGAGAAGGTTCAGAAAGGACAGTTTAACACTGGGGTGTGTGTGTGTGTGTGTGTGTGTGTGTGTGTGTGTGTGTGTGTTGGGATTCAGATGGTATAGTTAATTTCTAGGCTTAGGGTCTTGGTAGCAGGTGATCCTCATATGTATAGATGGAAATTGAGACTAACAACATTAATACATTGAGCTTGGGGGCCCAAGTAGAGAAACTAACATTCTGCACTGGACCCAACACCTATGGGAGACATTAGCTTCATGATGTCTAGTGAACTTTGAGGAAGGACTGTGAACTTTCCTGTGGTTGGTGATTACAGCATCAATCTGTGGGTACCATACAGTTCCAGCATCCATTTTCATTCAGTCTTGCATGTTAGGATACCTGGATGCGATGGTGCTATTTGTAACATAACATTTTGTGCTAAATCATACTTCATGTCATTCTTGTGTACCTATATAGTAGTATGAACAGATTTAAGAAAAAAATTATAAGATTACTAACAGATTATGTATGGACTCTTTGTTTTTGTGGAAATGCCTAGAAAAAATTTGTTTTCCTGTTTTTCATTGATTCAGCTCATACAATGTGGGGGTCTCGGTGTAGGTGGATGCTGAAATGCCTCAGTGTACCCCACATTTCTCTTTATTAGCAAACACCTTTTTATTGAAAATGTAGGACATTTATGCATTGTGTTCTCAGTAAGCAAGTCATATCCACAGTCCACCTTGTGCATGTACGGTGTGGATCCACATGCCACTCAAATGCTCCTCGGGGAAGACCTCATTGCCGTGAAGGAGTACATGTGACCATACAACAACAGCTCTGCTGTTAGTGCTTCCGGGTCTACTCAGGCTCCTGAGCTGAGGACTAGACAGTGGCTCCAGCCCGTGACTGAATGTGACTTATAGAAGGCCTAGTCATTTTTGCCTTTCCTGGAACCGTTTCAATGACCCAGCTCAGCCGTGAACTCGAAGTGAGAAGGCAGAAGATTTACCAGATCCACACAGTGGCCTGGCAGCTCTTTTCGAGTAGGTCCATTCCCTCTTCTCCTAGACGTTTCCCCCCAAAGGGCCTTCGTCCTAACTTCGTCACACAGCTGCTGTCTCGATGTGACAGTCTGTGTGCTGCCTGCCTTCCAGGACCACTGCTCTGCCTCCATCCCTGGAGCCTGTATGCTCTACTGCTGTATGCTGTGCTTTGGATAAATAGCTCTATGCTGTACTTTGGATAAATAGCTCTTTGGGAGTGTCTGACTGTTTCCCCAGGAAAGCACACCCTTAGCATTCCTTTAAGGTCGTGATGTGGATTTTCAAGTAAATGCTTACATTTAAATGATTATTCCTAATTATATGTATGTGTGTGTTTGTGTGGGTGAGTGGCAGTATCTAGAGAGGTCAGAGGCTTTGGAGTCCCCTAGAGGGGACTTACAGGTAGCTGCATGCCTTTTGACTAGGGTGCTGCTAACCTCTGGTCCCTAGCAACCGTTAACTAATCTCTTAAGCCCTAAACCATCTCTCCAGCCCAGCTTATAAGTTTTCTGTTTCATACCCAGAGATTCTGTCTCTGATTCCTTCTCTTTTTCATGTATGTACATGCCACACATGCCCAGAACAACAGCCTGAATCTTCTTTAGCTTAATTTTCAACCCAACATAGGGCAAAGATATAATTGTGAAATGACATAGACTAGTCAGGACAGTAACAGCTGAGCCCAGGACAGACTGCAGTTATTGCTGTTTCCACTTGTCTCAGGCTTACCACGGTTTTCTACTTTAACTTCTCTAGATCTGAACCTCCAGGGACAGATCAACCTTTAAGCTTATTGCAGAGGACAAGGACTGGTTTCAGACAACCACCAATGGATCATCGATAGCACCAGGAGTGTTAAGTGGATCTTTCCAGAGCTTCAGTTTAATCAATTCCCAAGCTCTGCCCTAGAGAAATGAATATCTTATCACACTTTCCCCCCCTCCACTCAAAGTTTTTCTTCACTCGTTAATTGCCTTATAGTTCATTAGTAGATAGAAAAACTCCCATTTTGTAAGCTCCCGCTAGCCTATGACCTTACTCATTAACTACACTGTTTAAAGAATTTCTGTTTTGATTTTTATTCTAATGCCCAACTTAAGAGTGCATTTCAAAATAACAAAGGGGAATGTGAAGGCATTTCTGTTCCTTACAGCTACTGGTGAGTCCTGTGAACAGCCCTGGTGAGGGGTCTCTATAGTTTCTGTCTATCTTCATAAATAATTTTGAAAAGATAATTCTCCATTCCCCCCTATAGGCCGATTGGCTTGCTGGATATTACTGTCTGTCACATATGATTTTATCTCAAACTCTTGAAGCCAAAATACTGACTCGGAATAGTTAGCGTTTTCTTCCTACTCCCAAAAGCACGGAAGGAATGCCGATGGGTCACGATTCTTGTACTTTCAAATGTCATTCTTTTTCCTTTAATGAGAGGATGAGTCCATGTAATTGACCAGTTGATCGGCTGCCTTCATCTGGGGGACGGGGAGGAGATCAGATGTTGTCTTGTCCTCTGTTAAGAAATGTGAATGGGGACAGGATCTTAAGACTTCTGGTGAGTGGAACACAGCTTCTGTTCCAATCAAATTGCGAGCGGGACCTGAGACTTCATTAGTTAGGGAAGCAGAAACCGGCCTGAGTAGGGACACAGGCCTCATCTGGCGGGAACAGCACCGGTGTAGCCAGAGCGCAGGGTCGGCTGACACCCGCCAGCTACCCACGACCCCCGCCACAGGATTTTGAGACTGCTGGTGAGTGGAACACAGCTTCTGCTCCAATCTTTAAACAGTGACAACGACAACAACTAACCCCAGAGATTACCAGATGGCGAAAGGTAAACGTAATAATCTTACTAACAGAAACCAAGACCACTCACCATCATCAGAACCCAGCACTCCCACTTCGCCCAGTCCAGGGCACCCCAACACACTGGAAAAGCTAGACACGGATCTAAAAGCATATCTCCTGATGATGGTAGAGGACTTCAAGAAGGACTTTAATAACACACTTAAAGAAATACAGGAGAACACTGCTAAACAGGTAGAAGACATTAAAGAGGAAGCACAAAAATCCCTTAAAGAATTGCAGGAGAACACTGCTAAAGAGTTACAAATCCTTAAAGAAAAACAGGATAACCTAATCAAACAGGTAGAAGTCCTTAATGAAAAACAGGAAAACACATCCAAACAGATGAGGGAAATGAACAAAACCATACTAGACCTAAAAAGGGAAGTAGACACAATAAAGAAAACCCAAAATGAGGCAACACTGGAGATAGAAACCCTAGGAAAGAAATCTGGAACCATAGATACCAGCATCAGCAACAGAATACAAGAGATGGAAGAGAGAATCTCAGGTGCAGAAGATTCCATAGAGAACATCGGCACAACAATCAAGGAAAATGTAAAATGCAAAAAGATCCTAACTCAAAACATCCAAGAAATACAGGACACAATGAGAAGACCAAACCTACGGATAATAGGAGTGGATGAGAATGAAGATTTTCAACTCAAAGGACCAGCAAACATCTTCAACAAAATTATAGAAGAAAACTTCCCAAATCTAAAGAAAGAGATGCCCATGAACATACAAGAAGCCTACAGAACTCCAAATAGACTGGACCAGAAAAGAAATACCTCCCGACACATAATAATCAGAACAACAAATGCTCTAAATAAAGATAGAATACTAAAAGCAGTAAGAGAAAAAGGCCAAGTAACATATAAAGGCAAGCCTATCAGAATTACACCAGATTTTTCACCAGAGACTATGAAAGCCAGAAGATCCTGGACGGATGTTATACAGACACTAAAAGAACACAAATTCCAGCCCAGGCTACTATACCCAGCCAAACTCTCAATTAACATAGATGGAGAAACCAAAGTATTCCACGACAAAACCAAATTCACACATTATCTCTCCACGAATCCAGCCCTTCAAGGGATAATAACAGAAAAAAACCAATACAAGGACAGGAACCACGCCCTAGAAACTACAAGAAGGTAATCCCTCAACAAACCTAAAAGAAGACAGCCACAAGAACAGAATGCCAACTTTAACAACAAAAATAACAGGAAACAACAATTACTTTTCCTTAATATCTCTTAATATCAATGGACTCAACTCCCCGATAAAAAGACATAGACTAACAAACTGGATACACAAACAAGACCCAACATTTTGCTGCTTACAGGAAACTCATCTCAGAGAAAAAGATAGACACTACCTCAGAATGAAAGGCTGGAAAACAATTTTCCAAGCAAATGGTATGAAGAAACAAGCTGGAGTAGCCATTCTAATATCTGATAAGATTGACTTCCAACCCAAAGTCATTAAAAAAGACAGGGAGGGACACTTCATACTCATCAAAGGTAAAATCCTCCAAGAGGAACTATCAATCCTGAATATCTATGCTCCAAATACAAAGGCAGCCACATTCATTAAAGAAACTTTAGTAAATCTCAAAGCACACATTGCACCTCATACAATAATAGTGGGAGACTTCAACACACCACTTTCACCAATGGACAGATCGTGGAAACAGAAACTAAACAGGGACACAGTGAAACTAACAGAAGTTATGAATCAAATGGATCTGGCAGATATCTACAGAACATTCTATCCTAAAACAAAAGGATATACCTTCTTCTCAGCACCTCATGGTACTTTCTCCAAAATTGACCACATAATTGGTCACAAAACAGGCCTCAACAGATACAAAAATATTGAAATTGTCCCATGCATCCTATCAGATCACCATGGACTAAGGCTGATCTTCAATAACAAAATAAATAATAGAAAGCCAACCTTCACGTGGAAACTGAACAACACTCTTCTCAATGATACCTTGGTCAAGGAAGGAATAAAGAAAGAAATTAAGGACTTTTTAGAGTTCAATGAAAATGAAGCCACAACATACCCAAACTTATGGGACTCAATGAAAGCATTTCTAAGAGGAAAACTCATAGCTCTGAGTGCCTCCAAAAGGAAACTAGAGAGAGCACACATTAGCAGCTTGACAACATACCTAAAAGCACTAGAACAAAAGGAAGCAAATTCACCCAAGAGGAGTAGACGGCAGGAAATAATCAAACTCAGGGGCGAAATCAACCAAGTGGAAACAAGAAGAACTATTCAAAGAATCAACCAATCAAGGAGCTGGTTCTTTGAGAAAATCAACAAGATAGATAAACCCTTAGCCAGACTCACTAGAGGGCACAGGGAAAGCATCCTAATTAACAAAATCAGAAATGAAAAAGGAGACATAACAACAGATCCTGAAGACATCCAAAACACCATCAGATCCTTCTACCAAAGGCTATACTCAACAAAACTGGAGAACCTGGATGAAATGGAGAAGTTCCTAGACAGATACCAGGTACCAAAGTTGAATCAAGATCAGGTTAATGATCTAAACAGCCCTATATCCCCCAAAGAAATAGAAGCAGTCATTAATAGTCTCCCAACTAAAAAAAGCCCAGGACCAGATGGGTTTAGTGCAGAGTTCTATCAGACCTTCAAAGAAGATCTAATCCCAGTTCTTCACAAACTATTCCACAAAATAGAAACAGAAGGTACTCTACCCAACTCATTCTATGAAGCCACAATTACTCTGATACCTAAACCACAAAAAGACCCAACAAAGATAGAAAACTTCAGACCAATATCCCTTATGAATATTGATGCAAAAATCCTCAATAAAGTTCTTGCTAACCGAATCCAAGAACACATCAAAACAATCATCCATCCTGACCAAGTAGGTTTCATCCCAGGGATGCAGGGATGGTTCAATATACGGAAATCCATCAGCGTAATCCAGTATATAAACAAACTCAAAGACAAAAACCACATGGTCATCTCGTTAGATGCGGAAAAAGCATTTGACAAGATCCAACACCCATTCATGATAAAAGTCTTGGAAAGATCAGGAATTCAAGGCCCATACCTAAACATGATAAAAGCAATCTACAGCAAACCAGTAGCCAACATCAAAGTAAATGGTCAGAAGCTTGAAGCAATCCCTCTAAAATCAGGGACTAGACAAGGCTGTCCACTTTCTCCATACCTATTCAACATTGTACTTGAAGTCCTAGCCAGAGCAATTCGACAACAAAAGGAGATCAAAGGGATACAAATTGGAAAAGATGAAGTCAAAATATCACTTTTTGCAGATGATATGATAGTATATATAAGTGACCCTAAAAATTCCACCAGAGAACTCCTAAGCCTGATAAACAGCTTCGGTGAAGTAGCTGGATATAAAATTAACTCAAACAAATCAATGGCCTTTCTCTACACAAAGAATAAACAGGCTGAGAAAGAAATTAGGGAAACAACACCCTTCTCAATAGTCACAAATAATATAAAATATCTTGGCGTGACTCTAACTAAGGAAGTGAAAGATCTGTATAATAAAAACTTCAAGTCTCTGAAGAAAGAAATTATAGAAGATCTCAGAAGATGGAAAGATCTCCCATGCTCATGGATTGGCAGGATCAACATTGTAAAAATGGCTATCTTGCCAAAAGCAATCTACAGATTCAATGCAATCCCCATCAAAATTCCAAATCAATTCTTCAACGAATTAGAAAGTGCAATCTGCAAATTCATCTGGAATAACAAAAAACCTAGGATAGCAAAAACTCTTCTCAAGGATAAAAGAACCTCTGGTGGAATCACCATGCCGGACCTAAAGCTCTACTACAGAGCAATTGTGATAAAAACTGCATGGTACTGGTATAGTGACAGACAAATAGACCAATGGAATAGAATTGAAGACCCAGAAATGAACCCACACACCTACGGTCACTTGATCTTCGACAAGGGAGCTAAAAACATCCAGTGGAAGAAAGACAGCATTTTCAACAAATGGTGCTGGCACAACTGGTTGTTAACATGTAGAAGAATGCGAATCGATCCATTCCTATCTCCTTGTACTAAGGTCAAGTCTAAGTGGATCAAGGAACTACACATAAAACCAGAGACACTGAAACTTATAGAGGAGAAAGTGGGGAAAAGCCTTGAAGATATGGGCACAGGGGAAAAATTCCTGAATAGAACAGTAATGGCTTGTGCTGTAAGATCGAGAATTGACAAGTGGGACCTCATGAAACTGCAAAGCTTCTGCAAGGCTAAAGACACCATCAATAAGACAAAAAAACCACCAACAGATTGGGAAAGGATCTTCACCTATCCTAAATCAGATAAGGGACTAATATCCTATATATATAAAGAACTCAAGAAGGTGGACTCCAGAAAGTCAAATAACCCCATTAAAAAATGGGGCTCAGAACTGAACAAAGAATTCTCACCTGAGGAATACCGAATGGCAGAGAAGCACCTGAAAAAATGTTCAACATCCTTAATCATCAGGGAAATGCAAATCAAAACAACCCTGAGATTCCACCTCACACCAGTCAGAATGGCTAAGATCAAAAATTCAGGTGACAGCAGATGCTGGCGAGGATGTAGAGAAAGAGGAACACTCCTCCATTGTTGGTGGGATTGCAAGCTTGTACAACCACTCTGGAAATCAGTCTGGTGGTTCCTCAGAAAATTGGACATAGTACTACTGGAGGATCCAGCAATACCTCTCCTGGGCATATATCCAGAAGATGTCCCAACCGGTAAAAAGGACACATGCTCCACTATGTTCATAGCAGCCCTATTTATAATAGCCAGAAGCTGGAAAGAACCCAGATGTCCCTCAACAGAGGAATGGATACAGAGATTATGGTACATTTACACAATGGAGTACTACTCAGCTATTAAAAAGAATGAATTTATGAAATTCCTAGCCAAATGGATGGACCTTGAGGGCATCATCTTGAGTGAAGTAACACAATCACAAAAGAACTCACACAATATGTATTCACTGATAAGTGGATATTAGCCCAAACCTTAGGATACCCAAGATATGAGATACAATTTGCTAAACGCATGAAACTCAAGAAGAATGAAGACCAAAGTGTGGACACTGTGCCCCTTCTTAGAATTGGGAACAAAACACCCAGGGAAGGAGTTACAGAGACAAAGTTCGTAGCTGTGATGAAAGGATGGACCATTTAGAGACTGCCGTATCCAGGGATCCATCCCATAATCAGCTTCTAAATGCTGACACCATTGCATACACTAGCAAGATTTTGCTGAAAGGACCCAAATATAGCTGTCTCTTGTGAGACGATGCCGGGGCCTAGCAAACACAGGAGTGGATGTTCACAGTCAGCTATTGGATGTATCACAGGGCTCCCAATGGAGAAGCTAGAGAAAGTACCCAAGGAGCTAAAGGGATCTGCAACCCTATTGTTGGAACAACATGATGTACTAACCAGAACCCCGGAGCTCTTGTCTCTAGCTGCATATGTATCGAAAGATGGTCTAGTCGGCCATCAATGGAAAGAGAGGCCCATTGGACTTGCAAACTTTATATGCCCCAATATAGGGGAATGCCAGGGCCAAAAGAATGGGAATGGGTGGGTAGGGAAGTGGGGGGCGCTATGGGGGACTTTTGGGATAACATTGGAAATGTAATTGAGGAAAATATGTAATAAAAATATTAAAAATTAAAAAAAAAGAAATGATTAAAGTCATAAAAATAATCATGTTTGATGATCCAACAATGTGGAATGTGGTTGAATCACAAAATGATTGTTCTGAATAAGAGAAACCAGGCAAAAATGTCTTCACTATATAGGTTTGTGTACATAAATTGTAGAAAATCAAACAACCAATAATGACTTAAGGCTGACCTGTGCTTGCCTGGAGGAGGAAGGAGTGGGTGGGAGGCATTGCCAAGGGGCTTGGGGAGACATTGTGGGCCATTTGTGTTTTCAGTGATGACTTGTGCTATGTACAATAGGTCAACATCTTTTGTGTATGATGTAAGTAGAATAGTCTATTACCAATGTTATGACAATAAAGCTGTTTGAAAATTCAAAAAAAAAAGAAATGTGAATGGGATGCACAAATGAACTTATATCAAAGACTTGTATCTCAGTCTATTTCAAAATCTAAACGACATGCATGTCCCCTCAAACACCTTAAAATTGTTTTGTGGCTAGCATTTTAGAGAAAGCATATTATTTATTAATCTGGGTAAATCTTCTTGAAACTTGATCTGAAAGCCTCAGTGAAGTTTTGCAGTGTGTAGTGGAGTTGGGTTTAATTAAATGTGCTTAGAATATGGACTGACTTCTCAAGAACATTAAAATGAATCCCCTCTCAGCACAGCTTCATGGATGGAAAAGCCAAGGTGATGGATGATGTTGGAAGGATTTTCTGGTCCCCCCCACACACACCTGGTTATCAGTGGCTTTTTACTCTGCCCTACTTCTCTGCACTCTGGGTAGCCTAGACTATTGATTTTCACAGACCATCAACGTACTGACCTGCAATTTACCCATCATCCGTAAAGAAGCCATCGCCCACAAAGGGACACTTCATTTCCCTCACCATCAATGAGTTTCTATGTTAGCATCCACGCATTGAAAAACCTATCCAACCAACATCTACTGGAGGAGCAGGATTCTCAGCAGCCTTTAGGGAGTCATAAGAGGGAGCTGATGCAATACCACAGGGAGAGGGCAAAGCTGGGGACAAGCCAGTGAGGGACCTTTAACCCATGCCTGAAGGAGGCTGGCCAAGAGATGCATAGAGTTCCCTGTGCCAGGAGAAAGTGCCATGCCCAACAGCCACTCCTAGACTGTAAGTCAAAGTATTGTTAGATTTACCATGGGAAGAAAGAGAGAAACTGAGACATTCTAGGGAAATAGTGTTGTTTTTAACAGAGAATTTGATTTATAATTTAAAACTCCCAGAAGGTTCTAGTGGGACAAATACCCAATGGGAAGTATAGAAATACAGGTTCTCTTTCTGCCTCTGCTATGACCTACTTGAGGAACCCCAGTAAGTCAAAGAAACTCACTTATCCCCAGGTTCTTCACCTGCAAAGTAAGGGGTGGGGCCTGCTACAGTTTCAGAGGAGTCTGTGGCTCTAGGAAGCTTTGAGCACTGTCCACTGTACAAGGAAACTAAATTCATAACAGTTGCCTCCATTAGAGCTGGATTGAGAGTTAATAGATCTAAGTTAGGAAGGCACAGGCAGCTCAGACTTCCCTGTGACTTCCGTTCTTATAATTTATTGGGTTTCAGGCATTGCATTCAGACACTCAAACAACTCTATATGTTATTCTTTTCATTTCAAAAATGAGGGAACTGGGGCCCAAAGTATTTGAAGTATGTATCCTTCCTGCCACATATGGGAAGCAGTAGTGTGGGGGTTGGACTTGAATGTATACGAAGCCAAAGCCTCACGACTGCCCATTATGCCAAAAGAGCACATTCTTATTAGAAAATTCCTTACCATATAAGGCAATGTACAGTCAAGAAGACATGCTTACGGAGACAAGTCCTCGGCCCTTCCCCACTCCCCACGAAGCCCCTCATGCATTGATTTGCTGGCTCGTTGTCATCTTAGGTTTCAAAACCAGAGCATTTTGTTTTTAGGAGTTGAAGCTTGGGTTGTTGGGTAGAAAGGAAACTAGGGGAGATAGCAGATTGAGTAATTTCTTAGAGACACCGAGTGCCTTTGCTTTTATCCAGAAACAGGGTGAAGGTTACTTCACAGAAGTCTTACCATTTCCTAAGTATTCCTAAGGAGGGTCACATGGCACGCCATGCAAGCCACAGCAATATTTTTAAACAACTTCCAGAAGGCTGTCTCTTATGTAAAGATCAAGATCAAGCTTTGTGGAATTTCCAGACTAGACTTAAAGCAGGCCAGACTTCACAAGTACAGGAACCGAAAGACATTTCTGGATCTGGCATGCCTTTAATGGTCTAAGGACTTACAGTGTATGAGCCCTTATGCTAGAGTTCCAACTGGGAGCCTGACTCGGCAGACAGGGTGTCTGTTCTTCTTTATGTCCATTCATAACCAGACCAATATGCTAATGGTTATTTTCCTCTACTTACTCTTTAACCAAGCTGGTAGTTTTTGTTTCATTTTTGCTTAGTCATAATTTAGCCTTGGCCAAGGTTTCTCTGTGTAGTCCTGGCTGGCCCCAGTCTTGGATTTCTGCCTCAGCCTCTCATTTGCTAGGATTACAAATGTCTGATTTTGATTTCTCTTTATACACCATTACATTTATATTTCTTATGCTATCTATATGAATTCATGTTTTCTTAATAAAATCCCCAAAGAATTGGCCCAGTTCTTGTGTCCTGTGACTACATGAATCTTGCTAGTCTTCAAGGTCCTTCCTACCAGATCAAAGTGGATACACAATTCAGAGTGGACATGACTTATGATCCAGAATGGAATGGAAGTACGGATTGGGCCATCACCAGGGGAGCCATTGGTTCCATTTAGAAAGGTATAGGGATCATAATCGACTTAGTTTTTATGACTAATATTGATCTATCCGGGACAGCCTTTCTGTACACAAAATCTGCTGGTCAATAGGTCTCCTGGAGGCGTTTTGGGGGTGCTAGTTCAGGTTAGTGCAACCTCTGTACGTTTTAGAAGGAGTTCTTGCTAGAGCTTTTGATATGGTTAGGCTCATCTTGAACGGCCAAGAGAGAGAAAAGGGATTATGCCTTTCTTAGTGTGGCCCAGGCTGCCTTTGGCATAACCAAAGCCCAAGCACACTCCGCAGTTTGAGGGATGCTTTCTCTGAACACCTGTATTTCTTTGGCCACAGATTACTTGTGCAGGGTGGGCTGTGGGAATGAGCAGGACCTGATAGCAGGCCAACTATAAGAATGAGAGAATTAATACCTCTTAAAGAAGTACTCAACCAAACAGGGGAGATGGCAGATTTTCCTCTTCCTCTGTGGTAACTGGTTTGATAATGCACCTTGTACTGGGTCCCTAGCCTTCTCCGCTGATAGTGCTCCCTGGGTCCCTTCCCTAAGTAAGTCACCTGTTCCTTGACTTGACTCAAGTGTGCTTTAAACCCCAAACCCGACCCCAAACTTTCTGACAGGATAGCACATATATTAGTATCTATTAAGTCCCTAGAAATATTGATCTAAGGAACACAGAAGCTAGGGAAAATGAGCTTTGCTTCAGTAATTGAATTTTCCAAGATTTGTTGATAGTAAAATGTCTAGGGTGAGCATTCTTTACTTCTTCATGGGTAGTATACGACGATGTGTAAATCCTAGCTGTGTAACCATTCCGTGTTTATCTTATCTCTTTGTTACTCTCTTCCTGAAATGTGGTTTATAGTGCATTCTTTTATATTGCTGCATCGCACAAGAAAGACACTGGAGAGCATTTTTCTCAGTGCGATTGTAAGTCCTGATTGCGTTTTGAGCCTTAGATGTCATCTTGGGGATCCTATGAGCTATTGCACACGTGTTTGTGATACTAACAGACAATACAGTGTAGTCCATGGGTATAAGAATTTTTTTCTAACATGTGACTTAGAATTATAATGGTTTTCCAAGACAATGTGTATTTTTAAAATTTTCAACAAATAGGTTCTCTGATCTACAATTGTTAGTCACATGGTGTTTTTCCAATACTGAGGTAATTTTTTTTTCCAAGATAGGTTCTCACTATCTAACTCTGGTTGTCTTCAAACTTACTATGTATCAGTAGTCCAGGCTAGCCTTGAACTCACTCCTGCGCTTCTCTCTCAAGTGTGTGCCACTACACCTGGCTCTGAAACAATTTTATATAGAGTTCTTAAGATATTTAGATAACTAGAGAGAAGGAAAAATAAAGTATATTTTTAAGGAATTTGGAACACCTCACAAATACAAGCCTAAACAGTATTAGGCAATTTAAGATATGTTTGATGTAAGATATGTTTGATGTAAGGTATGTTTGATGTAATATATTCAATTTAAGATATATTCAACTATTTTAAAGGCTCTTCCATTGATATACCTACCCAGGAAATACCAATCCAATTGTCCTGAATACTAAGAGACTTTTATTCTTATCACAGCAAAGAAAGGAGTTCAGAACTTGGTGACTGCTGGGTTAACTAGTGCATTCACTCACACTAGGGCTCTGGATCCCAACTATCTCTCTGTCATCTTCAATGTTTTGGTTTCTTCCTGAGGTTAGCTCACCTTGAGAAGACAGAAGAAAAGGGGGTGAGTTTTCTTTGTGCTTCTATAACCAAGCCATCCTGAGAAAGTCTCTATAGACTTCCCCTTAAGGTCATTGTGCCGAATGGTGACACGTGTCTCTTCCTAAACCCACTGTGGACCTGAGGTCATTGCCTTTATTGGCTTGATCTAATCCAATTTTACTACTGAACTTCATAGAGAAAGGGAAGTCTAGAGAGAAACTCAGAGTTCTCAGCAAGGAAACCCAGTAGGGCTAACTGTTGACTGGTCTCAGTTCTGCTACCACCCTCTCTCCTATTCATTTTGGGATGGCCAATGCCAAGTTCACAGAGAACTTTCTTCTGTGAGAGCCATTCAGGTAGAGAAACACAGCCATTAAAAGACCAGCAACAACGTTCTATCGCGCCCTGACAGGAAGATGACTACTAAGCATCATGAGGTAGTCTTCCAAACTCCAAACATGGATTTTGTTGCAGAGAGAGGAAGAGATCTGGAGGACCTCCTTGACTTTAACAATGCATGGGTTAGCCTTGTATCGTAAAGCAGTTCTCTGACGCTTAGTTTGAAATCACCTGAAAAGTATAGAGTTCTCTAAGGTATAAATCAAAGTGGGCTATATAGGTGTGTGTGTGTGTGTGTGTTATGTTCATGTCTGGCCAGTGAGCCCCACTGTCTGCCTGCTTCCGTCGTCTCATCATTGGGACTGCATGTGTACCATGGGGAGTAGAATTCTGGGGAGTAGAATTCAGCTTCTTATGCTTGCAAAGGCCTCTCCCTGGCCTAGATTATGTGAAGAACATTTAACATATATTCTGTTAATACAGTTTAAGCTTGCAGTACTTGTTATTTATTAATTTCACTTACCATGTTGTAAGGAAACAATTCTTAACAATATTTTATGTGTATGGCATTTTGCCCGCATGTATGGCTGGATACATGTGCAGTTCCTGTGGAGGCCAGAAGAGAGCATCAGATCTTATGGCACTGGAGTCGCGGGTAGTTGTTGGTTGCTATTTAGGAGCTGGGAACTGAAGGCAGCTTATTTAGAAGAGTAACCAGTGCTCTTAACCGCTAAGCCGTCTCTCCAGCCCAAGAAGACATTTTTAAAAAAAGGGACAAAAATTATGCAAGGGAAATCTTCATACCAGTCTTGGCCATGGACTGGCAGAGGTGCTAAGGGAAAGCAGCTGGGAGGAATATTGCTAGTGCCTTGGTCTTCAGTGTAACAAAGCTGATTTATTAACGACTCAAAGAAGCCTAGTCTCTCCCAATGATGCATTAGCATGCTCAGGAGACGTGTTATATAATGAGCTGCTATTGCCTTTCCTCCTAAGTTCCAAGTCAGAAACACAGGGGGTTATGTTGTTGTGAGACTAACGAAAGAGAATGTTGACTTGTATGTTGCTGTTGTTGTCATTATTATTTTGATTTCTTTTTGAGACAGAGTCTTACTATGTAGCCCGGTCTGGTGTAGGTCAGGCTTCAACTTGTAATCCTTCCCCTTCCTTCCAACTGCTAGGATGACAGGCAAGTGCCGCTGTGCCCAGTTGGCTTCTTGACATGTGTTTTAACCCAAGTGGAAATCAAAGCCCTGGTCTCGCTGCAGGTCAGCTTCCTGTGTTATGACAAGGTTGTTCCTGGGTCTGACTGTGTTTGAAGCCTTGGTCACCTACATGAGTTCTATTTTGTTTAAACACGTGAGAGTCTTAGACCTCCACATGGCCTACCAGAAACCGATCTTATACTAATTAGCAAGTTGCTGTGACCTATTCTCTCTTCAGAGCCTGAATTATTCATCTCCTGCCTCAGGGCCGGGCTCCAGATGCCCATGCTGAAAAGAGTTCTGTTGACCTTGAGAATTTGTGTGTTAGAATACGGATGTCATTAAAACATCACATTTACCTGCTGAGAACAACATTATACTATTTATGAAACCATATAATTTCAATGACTAAACTCAGCAAGATTTTATTGCTCTCTCCACCTGTAGTCACAGAAGTGCTGACTCATCACTGGGGGGATGTTGCTCGCCACTGTGCAGCTTTCCCGCACATGGGCGGTGAGCCTTGTTTTTCATCATTTCTATGTAACCTTTTTTTTTTCTTTTTTAAAACAGTTAAATAGCGTCTTTCTAAAAGGTTATAATTAATTAAAGGTCCAAATTAACACCAGGAAACTTTCATGTTACAAAATTATTAAGGGCCTCCATGGTTAGAAAGGGCTATATTTTTAATACCATCATGATAAATTAAAATTCATGAATGCCTTTAAAATTTTTATAGGTATTTTAACAGTCAATTTCACTTTCTCTAAAGATATACTAAAAGAAGACTTCTTTGATGTACTGAAGTGATTTTTTTTTCCCTGTTTCCTGACCCACAGCTCTGGTTTCTATTATTTATTTCATACCACCCGCAGCCACACACACACACACACACACACACACACTCATGTACAGACACGCATGCGCACACACTCCACACACACTTTCTTCCCAATTGCCTTTTAAAAAAAGAATCAGAATGCTTAAGTGATTTTGTGATTCCTTTGAAGCCTCTAGTCAGGCTCCACTGTCCATTTGTATAGCTTTACATTTTGTTTCTATCTGTTTCCTTCTTGATACAAAGCCTCCCCTGTACCGCAGGCTAGCATCTGGAGGGCTGGGGTTGCTGAGACTTGCCACAGGCAGCTTGCTTTACATTTGCATTGCTCCCTCTAAAGGGAGGGGAGAATAAAGACAAGAAATAGATACTTTCCCCATAGCTGACACCACACTGGTAAGATCAGATGAAGGTCTGAGAGACCCCCCAGTTCTCTCTCCATCTTCTCATGAGTAGGGAGAGGTGTGGGAGGCATCCTGACTGCAAAGGATGTAGGCACACAAATGTTCTCACTGACGGAGTAAATGCCATTCTTATCTATGGAGTATTACATCATCCATGGCTTCCCTCCAAGCTGTCAGCTCCATTGTGCCCTGAAGCAGTTATTACCACAGGTTAATGACATAGTATATGAAGGACCATTTTCTTTTTATTCTTGATGAATCTGCCTCTTAATTTCATTAGGATACCATTTTGTCTTACATAACGACGTGGTATAGGCTAGAATTGACTGTCCAAAGATTGATAAAAATCAATGTGTTAGCTGTGCTTAGGCTTTGAACTATGCTTCAACGTTATAGATGGAATTTGCTGTTTTCTTTTTAAAAGGGTGGTCATAAAGAATATTTGATTATTTTGGTAAGGACAGGCTTCCACTAAGAGAGGGTATGTTACGGAATGACGTTTACGACCTAATGTTATTTAGATAGAATGGTGGGGAGAGGGTGGTGGTGGTGGAGGGGAGACAAACCAGCAAGACTTCAAAGGGGGGAGGAAATTTAGAAAATAAGGAATTCTGATAAGACGAAGCCTCTCATTGTTACCTGGTTGAGTGAGACTATGTCCTTACCTGCTAGGGAACCCGGGGCAAGCCAGTTCACTTAAGAGGCTGGCCCAGAAGTCTGGCAAGTGGATTTATTAATCATTTCAGGAAAATGAAGAGCGCCTTTCAAGACAACATCCTCTTCTTGGCTTTACAGAATCTTTTTAGGTTTTACTGTTAATAAGATTAAATAGGAGATGAGCAGTAAAGATATTGAAGCCGAGTTTATTATGAGAAAAAGCACACACGAAGTATGGGCTCCCCACCACTTAACTCGGCGCTCTGTGTACACATCTCTCCATTCAGATTTTTTTATTACTGTTTGCTTAGGGGGGAAAGTCTCCACTGAAAGAATGTGGCAGGAGCACATTAGCAGGCCTTCCAGGGCTCTTTCTGTTCATCGGGCCCATGGATGGCGCCCAACTTTGTAGTTCCTTGCTAGTTGTGGCTGGAGGCTGCTGCTGGCCGAAACCCAATCTCTTTGCAATAAAGGAGCCATTTGACCGCACTGTATTTACTGGGGCCTTTTCTGAACCAATCAGGGGCCGCCCTTGGCACAAGGGATGAGGAGAAGTTTATAATAGGATCACTTTTGTTTGCAATTTGTTTCTAATAGATGCCAATAAGCCAGTTAACTAGGCTCCAGTTAATGGATATTTTATCGTTTTCTCCCTCCAACCCCCCACCCCAGCCATACACATGACCTTTCCTTAGAAGCCCCGTGATGCTCCCTGGTAGCCTGAGGGCTCTCTCTGCTCTAGAGAACTTGCTCACCAGCCCTGTGTGGCCCAGCAGGCCCCAGTTCTTTGATCATCCTGTCAGTGGGAAATTTACAGAACATTCGGGCTTTGGTTCCATGTGTATTTCCCCAAATATAATATCTCCCTCAAGAAATCAATGATAAGCTGTTAAACTAAAGAGCATGGTAACATCCACAGCGCAGTAAATTAATGGTCTTTTGTGGATAGATGGTTACAGATCTCATCATAAAAAATGGATAAAAGATTACATATCACACAGAGCGAAACTTTTAATAACTCAACATGACTTTTCTTAATGGGTTTTATTCATTTTAATCATTATAGTGTCAATGATGATTATAGCCTTATTAGATTGTAGTGATTGAGGGGCCTGTTTATGAGATATTGAAAAGCTCAGGCAGCTCAGAATAGCCTGGCGGCCTGTGTGGGTTTGATGTGTGACTTTATCTGAAGGAGTGGGGCTTGTCAAGAGAGTTTCAATTAATACTTTTACTAAATTGCTCCTGTCTTTGGTGACCTAGGTCACAGAGGACTTAAAGATTCCACAACATCAGCTTTTCAAAACAGTTGGGCTGCAGCCGTGTAAATCAAAGGAGGTTGTGAGTGAGCGAGCCTTAGTGTTTGAATAAGGGCCAGCCAGGCAGGGCCAGGGCAGCTGCAAAGTCCTTCCTCTTTACTCCGCCTCCGTGGAGCAGCTCCAGGAAGGAGTTATTTTAACAGCCTTTTAATAACTGGATTAAGAGTTGGACACAAGAATCTGGAAGAATCTGGATGGTTCTGTTCCCCTCACCCCTGTCTGGACACATACAATGCCAAGACTCTGAAAGTAATTAATAAGGCGCTGTTCCAGAGAAAGGCCCCAAGCAGGGTCATCTGGAAAAAAATTATTAAAATAAAGGTGTCAGTGATGTTCCCAAGATGAAAAATGTCCTAACAATAAATAATTCCTCCCAATGTCTTCAGCGGGGCTAAGGCAGGAATACCACCTAGCTGATGGCCTCTTGATTTAATATTGATTCTTCAGGATGTCTATTTCCATTATATGCAGTTCTGTCACCTAAAATCATTCCAGATGTTCCTCTGTGAGGGAGCTCATCTGTCACAGGGCTCTGAGAGCACAGTGTCACCGAGCCCTTGAGTGAACTGGGCAGTGCTTCACTTGGGCTTGTGATTTGGACGGTCTTAGTTTCCACTCCTTCATCACTAGAAACAGAGGCAACGGTAACAGTTTTGCCCATTTTCCACCTAAGATGATGATGGTGATTTGATTTTTTTTAATAGAAGTTCTCACTCCGTTGGCCTTGAACTTGATCCCGCTGTCTCAGCCTCCAGTGCGTTGGGATTACAAGAGAGCACCTAGTGGATTATTAAGAGCTTCAGAGAAGCCAAGGGCTGGTTTGGGGAGAAGGCTTAGTCGTTAAGGGACTTGCCGCCCAAGTCTGACCACCTGAGTTTGGCTGCGTAGAAGTACATAGTAACTCTCCTCTGTAATGCCTCTAACTGGACACAGGAGACACAGACAGGAAAATCACCAGCAACTTTTGAGCTAACTGATCTGATATCTATAGCAATGAGCCACAGAAAGACAATGTCTCAAACAAGGTAAATTTCAAGGACTGACATCCAAGGTTGTCCCCTGAGCTTCATATGTGTGTTATGGTATGCACGTACCCCCCTCCCCTCAACACACATACTATGATATAATTTTTTAAGGGCTCTGGCTAAGTGGCGGAACATTTGCATAGCCTGTTTATAGCCCTAGGTTTGATTCTCAGCACCGCGAAAGTGACAAATAAAATGAACAAATGACTTCACAATCAGTCTTTACATCTCCACTAAAATCAAAGGGCCAGATGATATGGCTCTTAAAAACAAATTATTACACTATTTTTTCAATATGTGTGTGTGTTTGTGAGTATGTATGCATGTATATATATGTATATGAGTATGTTTGTGTGTATGTATGTATATGTGTGTCAGTGTGAGTGTGTATGTATGTGTGTAAGAATGTGTGTGTGAGTGTATGTGTGCACATGTGTAGAGGTCATAGGACAATTTTCAGGACTGAGTTTCCTCCCTTACCAGGTGGGTTCTGGTGTTTGAACTCAGACTATCAGGCTTGGTGTGAACATCTTCTGAGCCATCTTGCTGGACCAACATGACTTTTAATAGGGTTCAAGAGTGCATAGAAAAACACCCAGTGAGTTTATGATTGGGGAAAATCAAGTTTGAGGTGAGTGTAAATGACTTCACCCCAAAAGAACCAAGCCCAACCAAGAACGGTTTGTCCTTTCTGCAGGCAAGAGACTTGGATATTAGGGCTACAAGGACTTATGCTGGACAGTAGAAATGGTTTAGGATTAATTATTAAGGTTAATCATTGAAATCAACTTAGTTAATTAATTTTTGAGACAGAGTCTTACTATGTAGCCCTGGCTGGCCCGGAACTTGCTTTGTATACCTGGCAGACCTCTGACTCACATAGACCTGCCTGCCTCTGTCTCTCAGGCACAGGGATCAAAGGTGTGCGCCACCACTGGTGCCTGATGTAGTTTAAATGCAAAGATGTTTGAGTCTCTTGTGTCCATTTATCAGAGGTGCAGCGCTCCGCAGGTCAGCTGCAGTTCATGGTAAGCTTAGCGGAGACAGAGGGGGATTAAAGAGAGGTGGAAGAAGCCCAGGACTGAGGGACGAAAGGGAAGGGAGAAAGAAAGTTTTCTTCTGTGGAGAAAACTCACAGAATTAGAATCAGAAGAACATAAGTGATGACTGAGAACAGAGCCACTCACTGCAAGGAGGGAAGGGTGTGGGGAGCAGGACCAGGAACCTGGAAATCAGATTCACTGAGGCAATTGTCTTTCATAAGCCGCACGCAGCCCTGGCTGCCAGCCTAACTCCATACCACTCACCTGTCCCAATTACTGCTCTATCACTGTGAAGAGATATCATGAGCAAAGCCACCCGGATAAAAGGAAGCATTTCTAATTAGGACCTTACTTGCAGTTTGAGAGGGTTAGCCCATTAGCATCATGGCAGGAAACACAGGAATGGTGATGGAGCAGGAGCTAAGAGCTCTGCATCATGATCTATTGGGTGGGGGTGGGGGAGGGGGGAGGGGAGATTGAGAGAGAGAGAGAGAGAGAGAGAGAGAGAGAGAGAGAGAGTCTGGGCTTGGTAGAGGATTTTTAAAACCTCAGAGCCTACTCACAGTGACATACCTCCTCTGGCAAGGCCACACCTACTCCAAGAAGGTAGCACCCCCTAACTGGGGGCAAACATATAAACCTATAGGGCACCATTTTTATTCAAACCACCACATATCCCAAGGATGCATTCTCTGGAATCTGGCACATTTCATTTGCTTGGGGGTTCATTGAGTGATTGGGGACTCTGTTTTGTTTTGTTTTTGTTTTTGTTTTTTTAGCGACTGCAACACTTAATTCTTTCTGTCCACTGACTCTACTCTTCATCTATAAATTCTCCCTAGGAAATTCCACTCAAGCCCAACTTTTTCTATATAGCAGGGACTTCAGTTTGCTGTGTAGTAGTCTCCAGCCTTCTACTGGGGTCTAGACATACCTTTCTATTGCCTTGTTGGACATTTTTGCTTAGCTGTGTTCCAAATTTACGTCTTTCCCATAAAAATCTCTTCTTGAATCTCATACCTTGGTTAGCAATTTTCCCTCTTGGAGATCATCTTCTGCCCCCTGACCTCACTCCCACATCCGATCAACCACTAAACCTACTGATGTTAATTTCTTACTGTGGTGGGTTTGAAACATATCTATAAATCCTTTGCCTTGCCTGTTAAAAGATGGGTTTCCTGACTGTTTGATTTATATAGGTTGGTGACAACGATATCACATGTGACTCCCAAACCTACACACTACAACTCAGTTTCCTTGCTTTTTGGAAGACTTGTGTTTAAATCTCTGACCATGAGGTCTCCGAGTTGTCAGGCAGCCTGAGCTAGGATGTAGAGAGGAGCCATAGACCCAGACATGGCACTCACTGCATCTCAAAGCTGTTCAGCTCTCTCTTCCATTTCAGCTCTCCCAGTCACCAGACTACAATCCTGATATAACCTTCCTAGATGGCCGTGTATCTGAGTCCTTCCCAAATTCCTGACCCAAAAGAATGGTGGAATGGTGATCATAGTAGCCAGTGAATTCCAGAGCAAAGTAACATCCCAGTGGAAACCAGAACACGCCCTATCCCCCTCCCTTTCTACAGCCCCACTTTAGGTCAGTCCCTCCTCACACAGGAAAACCAACCAGCATGTTTGGATGCATGAAAGTCAATACCCCCGGGAGCAGGTTTTGTGGCCAAGGTTAGCACTTTTAGTCTGGTTTGGTCAGATTCTGTGGCCACAGATAAATGGAACTCAGAGGATTCCAGGAACATGCCTCATTCAGAGACAAAACAATAACAAGAAAATGGCAGACTCTTATGCAGTTGGTTTGGATGATTCCTTTGTCCAACTCTATTGTTTGTCTTTTTATTCCAGTAGCTTGGGTCTTTTTTACCCCCAAAAGAGTAAAAAAGCATTAACGTCCATGTTTCTTTTCCCAGCAGGCTGGTGCTGCCCGGGGTCTGCTGCAAGCATTTAGGTTTTAACTTCTGCTAATCCTTCGGTAACAATAAAAGAAACCAGGGAACTGCTGATCTACCCATCCGGGAGGCACTGCCTTCCAATTCTTACAGCCTTTTACATGTTGCATTTTTCAATTTTATCTATTGCAGCGCAAAAAATTCAGCCCCTTTATAAATTGCCAGTTAATATTTAATATCTTATATCATTGTATCATTAGCAGATAACCACAATTGCTGCGTGAAACAATAGCAGAAGACGCATTAACTATCGATAGGCAAGGACACAAATAGATAGCAAAGGTAATATATATGAAAAATAGTTCTGTCAAGCAACGCCAGCCCCAACGAGTGTGAATTTACAGTTTCGTACAGTAGTCAGGAGGGCTCTCGTGGCTGCTCACTCTCCGATTGCTCTGTTTTCGCTGCAGACAAAATGCTCTAAATGAACAGCAAGGCAGTAAGTGAACAATCTATCATCTCTTTTTATTTTTATTCTGTGCTAGGAGAATTGGCAGAAGGAGAAACACGAATGGTGGTTCCTGCTGGTTCTGTGCCATCAGACCCCTTTAACACACTGAAGGCAGTGTGAATTATTTAAGCCATAGTAGGGAAAGTAGGACTTTGCAGTCTTACTGAAGCTTAATGTCAAATGCTTCCCCATGCCCCCACACAGTTGTCTCAGACTACAGGGTTTTGTTGTTCAAAATACAATCAGGACAAGAGCATTTGCCAGTGAAGCAGAATGGCCGAATCAGGAATCAAGGAGTCAATAATGGGAATAAATATTGCAGGTACAGAGAACTCAGAGAAATCATTCTGGTTCTTCCGGGAATCTTGCATGGGTCCCTTTAGGTAATTTTAGCTGTTTCATGTCACCAAGGTTAATATTCTGCAGATATCTCAAACTTGCCACACTCAGGTAAAGTTCATTGTGGTATTCGGTCCAAAAGGTCTCATAGCTGAACAAACTCAGCCCTGTGCCTAGTCTTAATAAAACTGTCCCCTGTATTGGTTGGGCTCAAAATCCTGCTTCTTCCTCTGTCCACTTGCTGTATCCGGTCGTTACCGAGGGAGGCACACTTATCACGAGGCAGCCTGGGCAGGAGCTTCAGAACTTTCCCAGGTGTCCTCCCCGCCCCCACCCCAATGGAGGGGTAGGTTGTATGTTCACGAGGCTGTAGGCTTTCACAATTTTGGAAAACCAAGATGTTGAAGCAGATGCCTCTTTCTAGTCTGCCCTCCCCTAACCTGCCCTTGTGCTCTTGTCTTGAGACGGGGGTAAGGGAGTGTGATTCTGGGGTCACGTGGGACGCATTACTGAGGCACTTCTGTTTATTTTCAGTTGCTGACGGTTGTCCCAGGGTAAGGGTAACATTCAGCATTTTTCTTTGATTTCTGTGGTGACTCGCTGGGCAGTGGGGCGCAGAGAATCAAGGCCAGTCACTGCACATGTCCTTATGCAGGCCTGAGGAGTAACATCGGTGAGTGGGGCTGTGCTCTGTGGAAGAGTCTTTGTTCTTGAGCTTGTGAAGTTGCAAGCATGAGGGCCACTCATCACTGAAACTTGATCAACATACTGGTTCTGTCCTCTCAAAAGTATAGTCTAGGGCCAGACACATGGCTTAGCAGGTAAAGGTGCTTACTGCCAAATCTGATGACCCGAGTTCAAACACACACACACACACACACACACACACACACACCATAAAGAAACAAACAAGTGTAATAAGAAAGATGCTTTTTACAGTTAAGATACTTTGAGAAAACAACTTTTGATCAACCTCCAGAGGAGAGATGGAATTATTCTAAAATATTTGGTACATGAAGAAATAAAGAATTTACCAGTTAAAGGTAAAAATTAGGACCATAAAGGTTTTGCCTGGGAGTTCATTTAAAGCGTGAGTGTTTTAGTTGTTGCAGCTTTGTTTGCTCAAGTTTGTTCCTCACAATTTCCTTCCCTTTCTGAGATAAACATTTACTCTGCACTTTGCTATAGTTTGAATTTGAGATGTTCCGTACAGCCTCACATTTTGAGTTCTCAGTCCCCAGCCCAGGGCTCTATTTGAAGGCTGTGGGGCCTTTAGGAAGTGGGGTTTGGCTAGCTGAGTCACTCAGAGCTAGGTTGGCTTTGACTATAACCCCTGCTTCCTGGTTCTCCATAATGTGAGCGGAAGCTGTTGCCACATAGACAATGCTATCCCTTCATGCTGTCCCCACCAGGATGGTCCACCATCCCTGAAACGAGAAGCCAAAACCAACCAGTCTTCCTGTAAGTCCATTCTATCAGGTATTTTATTATAGTGGCGGGAGAAAAGACACTAAATTATGTAAGCATCATACCACATTAAGCTTGGGTGTGCTTTGGCATAGGTCCTCAGATTCTTCCTCCAAGGTTGCTGTTTTCGTCAGGGTTTCTGTTGCTACAATGAAACACCATGACTAAAAGAAACTTGGGGAGAAAAGGGTTTCTTTGACTGACACTTCCACATTACAGTTTACCACTGAGGAAAGCAGGGCACAAACTGGAGCAGGGCAGGAGCCTGGAGGCAGGAGCTGATGCTGAGACCATGGAGGGATGCCGCTCACTGGCTTGCTTATCATGGGCTTGGTCAGCCTGCTTTCTTGTAGCATCCAGGACTGCAGGCCCAGGATGGCCTCCCCCACAATAGAGCAGGCCCTGCTCTATCAATTACTAAGTAAGAAACCCCCCTGCAGGCTTGCAAACACCTTGATCTTACAGAAGCATTTTCTCTATTGATGTTCCCTTCTCTCAGAATGACTCTAGCTTGTTTCAAGTTGACATGAAACTAGCCAGCACAGTGGTCATTAAGTTTGCCTCAACTTTCCACTTGCTACCAACATCATTTTTCTTTGGACTTCCTTTATTTTTGTGTTGTCTAGCAGAGGAAGGACCTAAAATGGTTCTGATGGCTAAGTCTCCTCCCTGAGTGTATCCACGATACACTCTGTCTTAATAATACCAATAAATAATGGTTTCACTGGCACTTGCTAGCTGCCAGGTACATTGTGTATACTATTTTTAATTTACCCAGTCTCTCTAAGAAGTGGGTCTTGGTACCGCTCTACAGATTAGGAAACCAAGACACAGAGTGTTGGAGGAGCTTGCCTAAGCATACAAAGTTACCAGGTAACAGAGACAAGGCCCATGATCATGTTATGATTGTAGCATAGAACCATTCTCTCTCTCTCTCTCTCTCTCTCTCTCTCTCTCTCTCTCTCTCTCTCTCTCACACACACACACACACACACACACACACACACACACAATGCTTCCAGAAGGAAATCTTCAAAAACCCTTCAGCTCTTCAAAGGTGCTGGCTCTTCTCCTAGGTGTGTTGTTCCTTTTGTCTGTGAACACATCATGATTCAACCGAATAGAACCCCCTGGTGGCTCCCCCATGTGGTGTGTCATTTCCTTGGTGCAGAATTTTCTCCTCCGTAGTAATCTTTTCTGTCTTCTGGAACCCTTGAATGCTAGCATTGCGTGCTTCCTTCGCCGTGCCCTGAATCCATGGCTCAGCTTCACCGTACAAAGCACTGTCTTGCTATAAGAGATGATTCAGCTCACTGTCTTTGCTAGGAGCCAGATGGACACTCCTCTTTACCTGATTTTATGTCAACTTGAAACAAGCTAAATGACTGGCCCATTGTACACTTTGTGTACTGTACCATCATGGAATTTTTAATATTTCTGCATCCCGTTCCATTGGTCTTTAATAGTTTGGCTCATGGAATGAAGGCACTTCCTGGAGCAAACCTGGTGCATTGTGTCCATTTCCATGGCTGTGATAAAATACAGAATCAACTTAAAGAAGAGCTCATTTGCTTATGGCACGCGCCACAGGAATGGAGTCTATAATAGAGGGGGTAACATGGCATGGTTTGGTGGCAGGAGTGGGACACTGGCCAATCACATCTTTATCCACACAAAGAAAGGAGAGAGGAGGAGCCAGAGAATGGAGAACGTTGGGCAGAATGTGGGATAAGGCTATAAATTCTCAAAGGCCACCCCTGTTGACTTGCTTCCTCTAGTAAAGTCGCACCTTCTAAAAAGGTTCTATCACCTCCCCAAACAGCACCTCCGACTGGAGCTCAGACACAGGCGCCCATGGGGAACATTTCTTATTCAAATCACCAAACAAACCCCATAGAACTCTCATAAAGGAAGATGGAGAGAAATGTCAAGGTCACCACAAAGTTGACCTCTGACCTTGGCATGTCTCTGAGGCATGTTCACTTCCCCCCACTACACACACACACACTTTTTTAAAAATATGGAATGATAAAATAGCAAGATCTTATGGATAGTTTGTTACAAACTAAAAATAACTAGAAGCATAAAAGCGCCCATGTCTTAGAACCTATAAAAGTAGGACCTTGCATCCAGGGTCAGTGTCTGATTGGCTGGAGATTGACTGATGCAAATACTGCTGTGCCAGATGTGTAATTGGACAGCCACCACCAATTAAATGAGGCAAGAGATTGAGAGGGTCCGGGAGATAATTGATTCTCCAAATTAGTAACGCAATTGGTCAAAGTTATAATACCTGTTGAAGTTACTTTAAATTACGCTCTGATAGTCATTAGAGGCTTCACCCCATCTCTATGAAATATTTCCCTTTGCCGATGAAGTACTAAGGGACTGGTAATTTAGGCAAATAAATGATCATTGCTGGATCAAAGTCATTAAATTAATATAAAATGTAACGGTAGTAAATTCTCTGGTAAAAGAAAATGGTTTAATATCTCTTCAGGGAGGTAGCCAAAATACACTCTGCAAATATTTGGGCACATTTTCTGAAGGTCCAGTGGCCCATTCCATTTTACAGATTGGTTTGATAGCTTCAGAGAGCCATCTTTTTTCTTTTACTGTAGCAATAAGTAACCGTGTCTATCCCATGCCTTTGTCATACCTAATTGACACTTTATAGTTCCCGAAGGGCAATTGGACAAAGGTTTTTAAAAAGCTGAATTGAAAATGACTAATAAGGGTTTTTAAAAAGAGAAACTGAGAGGCTGTGCAGCCCAGGATGCCTGGCGCTGTTCTTGCCCGTTATACCGAAGGTGATTAGCAATAATTCTCATGGTCACACAATGCTAGGAGAGTAGCCATGCTTTCTCAAGACCTAAGTGTTAAGAGCCCTATTGTCATCCCAAGTGTGACACAGGCAGTGTGGTCTAAGTTTCTTAGACACTGCCGACTAAATCTTCATAGACAATGCTGCTGTTCCTTAGGAAAGAAAATGGTGCGCAAAAGAAGGTGAGCCTGAAGCAGTAGTTGTGGCTTTGTGCACTGGGAAAAATTCCACTTGCCATGAGACAATGAGAGGGTGACAGAGTTTCTGGGACCCTAATGTGGCTCCTGATGGCTTTTGTAGGACAGAAGATGATGATGGGCCTGTGCACCTGGGACACCAGCATCTGAAAAGCCCTCACTTGTTTTCACAGAGAAACTGGAAGTCCCTCCCACCTGCCAGAACAAGTTCTGCACGGCGACGTTTACCCCCTGTGGATATAATTATGCTGCATTAAATAAATGCCTCAGTCAGGTAGTGTCTAGAACCCTGGGACTTGTGTACATTGCTTCCAAGCATAACCGTGTACCCCCGGCACGGACAGCGTGAGAGAGAAACCTGGTGGTAAGGATGTGTTTTGACCAAGTGGCCTCGGGTGAGAACACTTAGCCAAGAGACTACACATGTCTGGGATTGGGTCTTAGGAGCTAGAGACTCTCAGCCTTCCTCGTTGGCTGCCAGGGAGATGTAGCGTCGTATTTTAATGGGTGACCAGCTGCTTTAAAAAATGTTTTCAAAATAAATGTTCTGAATGTCAAGTTGGTTTCTGGGTTAAATTGCCTCTAAACTACTCCATTCTAAAGCAGTGTTTCAAAGCTTTTGGAAACCCTGTCTGGGGCCTGTCTAGACCTCAGAATTGGCCTGCTTTTTTTTTTTCTTTTTTTTTAAGGGTCCAGCAAAAGCAAGGCTGGCTGGGCTTGCCGAGTGCTCAGGGAGACACGTGTGTGGGTCGTGATGTAGCGTCCGCAGGTACTCCTTGGTTTTGTTTTCTTTATACCATGTGGGAAAATAATTTCAAAGTGATATCATGGTATATTTCTGGAATGACATCATCCCTCGGCTTTGGAGCGTCTCAGGGGAAGACAGACAAAGTGGTGGCTCCAAACCAATGGTGCAGGGGCATTCATCCAGTGGCACGGGAAGTCTGGTTCCAATCACACCCTTAACTGACCCGCTGCTGGTCCTTGGAGATGTCTCTCAGCTCCATCCCTAATTTGGAATAAAAGCAATTCCTCTACCGTCTCTTGGGTTCTCTAAGCCTATGACTTTATATATATACACATATAAAAAAAGTGCTGACAAGTTTTCTAAATTTTATTGTATGCTGTATGTTCTTACTGGAAAACAAACCAACAATTCAGCACTAATTACACACAGGGCAAAGCTGCAACCTAGAGAGGACAGCTGGGCAGTCCAGAGTTAGTAAATCAGGGTTTATGGAGACTCTGGAGCTCATGCAAGTGGGGCACAGAGCCAGCTGGAGTTAGCATCTGTCATTGCCGAATATACACTTCTCAAACATAGGCTTACTTTGGTTACTCTTTTTTTTTTTAATAAAGTTTCAGAGAGAACTAGAAACATTGATCAAATCAATTAGCGCACAGCTTAGCAGTTTTGCTTTGCATGCATGCACCAGGGTGGAATATTCATTAGTGAGTATAGGTTAAGCCCTGTCAGGGCTGGATTGTGTAAGAGTCTGGCATTCGTGACTTCTTCATTGCTTTAATTATTGCCCCATGAGCACCTGATGGACAAGCCAGCGGTGTTTGTCCAGTGAGCCGACATTTCTCCCTGAAGGCATGGAGTGTGTCACTTGTGTCTACAGCCTGGTCCTTTCAAGTTGGACCAAATATGTGGATTGGAAATTGTGTGTATGTGGGGGGGGAGGGGAGGGACACTGGGCATCATACTGGACTCTGTCGTTCTAGTCCATGGTGTCCCTTCAATAGCAAAAACTGTTTGCACACCAGCTGTGTGCAAGGAGACTCGAGGCGCACCGTAAATCGCACTTCTTTTCCAGTTCAGTATGTGTGTGGTCTGGCTGGGTGAAAGTCAAACCTCAAACAAAGAGACATGTCTCTCCTTTAAAACCATGATTGTCAGCCAGGCATGGTGGCACATGATTTTAAGAACTCAGGAGGCAGAGGCAGGACGATCACTGTGAGTTTGAAGCCAGCCTGGTCTACATAGAGTTCCAAGATATCCAGGGCTACCCAGAGATATCCTGTCTTGAAAAACAAAACAAAACAAATATTAACATACATCAATAGTACAAATTAGTGAGAGTCAGGGGTTTGTCCACACATCGTGCACACCTTGTGTCTTGATATGCCTGTCCGTTTTTTCTAATCCACCTGTAGCCTCCATTCCAATCCTTGATGATTCTTTTACTACTCTTCTACGTCTTTTGTGTTTTGTTGGTTAGGTTTTCCCCACATCTCCAGGGTCTTTACTTAAGAAAAAAAGATAAAGTTCACTTCTTCGGTAACTGAGAAGTCCACTCTTTCCTCTGAAGATCAAATAGACTCATTGTTCCATGAAACTCTCTCTGTGCACCGAGTTGATGATAGGAGGTTTCCTCTCCGCTGCGATACCTGAAGCTCTGTCTCAGCGAATATGCCTGAGTCTAAAACAAAGGTTGGAGTAGTGTATGTCAGAAGGGAGATTCACATAGTAACAAGTCTCCTTATGTATGGACCCGCTCATTCATTCTGTTTTATTGTAATTTTCTATTTGGCAATTTATATGTGTTGAGATGGAATCCAGGGTGCCACAGGCTACGCATGTGCGCATCCCCAAGCTATATCCCCAGTCCACAAGCAACTACTCTAAAGGGTCTGGTTCTGAGGTATTTATGCATTAAAATTATGTACAATCTCTCTCTCTCTCTCTCTCTCTCTCTCTCTCGCTCTCTCGCTCGCATGTGCGTGCACACACACACACAGCACATACTCAGTCTTTTCCTCCTTTCCTCCCCCATATCCCTGTTCCCTTCTCTCCCTTCTCCCCCTCCCTCTAGTTTCAAAGTTTTGACCTCTGTCCAGAAGAACATCCTCCATCCATTGAATAGTTTCTATCCAACTTCTCTTCTATGTCTTGGCAACAACCCATTGCCCCTCCATCTCTGTGGACACACTTACCCTGGATTGGAGGTGTTTTATGTTTCAAGGTGGGGGTACTTTTACACCAAAGTACTCAGCTCCCAATCCGGGTGCAGGAAAAGATCCTGTCTCTATGCTGCTTTGATCATTCAATATTTACCTGACCAGGCCTCTTGCTTCCTTTTCCCAAAGTACAGCCACCTGCAGACCAGGATAGATGAGACTCGGGAGGAAGAATGAAGCCCATTTAGAGTTTCAGGAAAGGTGTAAGTATGGCCAAATCAAATGATTTCACTTGGAATTCGGCCATATTTAAAGGCCAATTAAAGGGGATTGTGAACAAGGTGAGGAGTGTGCTCTTGGCTGCCACTGAGTTATCAGTATAGTGAGTTCCAGTTTGAGAGTTTCCCAGCCTCTGCAGAAGGATGCCCTTGTGTGCCAAGTAGTATGCCGAACTGTTAAGTGCTGAAGAAAGCCCAGATGTTGGAAAAAAGGATGTGGAGTGAAGGGTCACTTAAAGCTGTGGGAATAGAGATGGGAGAGCCTTTGATCTTAAATCTCAGAGGGCAGCGCTGGCTCAGCGGTGTAGGCTGTCATGCCCAGGCTGTGTAAACTCACAAGGGGGTCTTCTACCCCCACCCCACCCTAAGCCGGACAATTCAGTTAGGTTCTGTTTTTAAAAATGTATCTATTTATTTTATGTATGTGAGTATACTGTCACTGTCTTCAGACACGCCAGAAAAGAATATTAGATCCCATTACAGATGGTTGTGAGCCACCCTGTGGTTGCTAAAATTGAACTCTGGTCCTCTGGAAGAGCAGTCAGGGCTCTTAACCACTGAGCCATCTCTCCAGCCCCCAGCTAAGTTCTTTTTGTTGTTGTTGTTGTTGTTTTGTTTTGTTTTGTTTTTGTTTTTGAGACAGGGTTTCTCTGTATAGCCCTGGCTGTCCTGGAACTCACTTTGTAGACCAGGCTGGCCTCGAACTCAGAAATCCACCTGCCTCTGCCTCCCGAGTGCTGGGATTAAAGGCGTGCGCCACCACACCCGGCTCCAGTTAAATTCTTAATAGCTGAACTGAGGGGAAAAAAAAAAAAGAGTATTTCCCCGTCCTTTACCGGCACCATTGTCCAATGGTGTAAGTGTTCCCAACTACTCCCTCTTCCAGATCATATACATGACCTTCACACACTCCCTTGTTTCCTTACCCGCCTAAGGTGAGGCCCATCCCTCCCCTTCAGTTAACAGATACATTGTATCTCCTGTAGGAGTGCATGGATTTTATCAACTCCTGCGATTTCTCTCCCTTGGAAGACTTTATCATTACTCATAGAAGGTAACATAACAGATAACAATTAAAAGTTTCTAACCCACAGCTTAAAAACAATAGCTCTCCTTCCTCCCATGTGCCCAGATGACACAATACATAAAAATTCTGCTCCCTGTCATCCAGCTTTTCAAATATGGCAACAGTGAACATTCACTGACCTTTGCTTGTTGCGGGAGGCAGAAGCACAGGTTTTAGAGAAACGGGAAAGGCACAGACACAAGGGAACAGCTCCATTTTCTACTCTTGAATTGGAAGGACAGTGTTTTCCATCTCAAAAGCATCTCAGGAGATGCTGGTCAGGTTGGGATGTGAGTGTAACCTGAAGAAGAGGAGGGGCTGAAGGAGAGTCACCAAAGGGGTTTCCTAGCTAAGCCCTTGGGAGGTGGAGGCCAGGGCATCAGGAGCTCAAGGTCCTCGGCTACACAGTGAGGTCAAGACCTGCCTGGGACACATCAGACCCTATCTGAGATAAGTAAAACTATAACGTATGTGCAGACCAAAACGGTGACACGAAAGTTTAAAAGTCATGTTGACGAGTCTCCGAGGGTCAAGTGCTTGCTGCAAACCTGACAACCTGAGCTTGATCACAGGAACCCACATGTAAAAGAGAACAAATTCCTGCAAGTTGGTTTCTAACATCTACACGCATACCACTGAATGTGTGCAAACACACATACACATATACATGCAAATAAATAAATGTAAACATTTTAAAAATTATCCTTAAAGCTTAAAATATTCATTTTGTGATTTTTTTTCCTAAAGGCTTAAAAACTATCATCAAATACTATAAATCTTGTCCCTTAGTTGTACTTTGCACTTGTTTTCATATTTATAAATCCACGGGACTCACTAATCTCAGAGCTGGAATGCTTTTTGGTTTTTACTTTTACTTATTTTAAAGATTTCTTTATTTTTAATTATGTGTAGTTGCCTATGGAGTTACAGATGATTTGAGCTTCCGTGTGAATGCTGGGAATCTATAGAAACCATTCTACACAAACCCAGTATAATCAGGTATACTCAAATATGGGTATGCTCAAAAAAGCATTACAAAAAGGAGGCCCGAGATAAAATAAGTGGCTGGTACCCCATCTGTTTCCAGCCTCCTCCTATATAGCGATATCAGCCATCTCAGGGCCTTTGGCCCTTCTGCTTCTGCTAATTACAATATGTTCTTACCTCATAGATGCCTCAATGAGATGATAATTCCTCTCTGGGTACCATTAACGCGATGGTTATTAGATCCCAATATAATTCCCAAGGGGAATTCCCAAGGGGAAGAATGTAAGAACCAAAGTTAACCTGTAAGCCACACCTGCCCAAGGACCAGGTAACTTCCTGGAATGCTGGGAATGCTGGGACTTGTAGTTCTTGGAGGATAACATAGCATACAGTGGCCTAATCGGTTTGTCCTTAGAAGCTCCTATAACACGTGTCTCCTAACCACTGACTGGGAATTCCAGGGAGTGCTCCTGAGCAAAGTCTATCCTGGTCAGCATTTAATTAAAGCTTGCTTCAAATTTGCCTCAAAAATGGAACTGGGTTTTCTTTTGCAAATCTCAGGGTTGGTACCATCTCTCCAGCCCTTAATTTATCCATTCATTTACCCAGTCATTTATTTATTTATTTGAAGTACATGGGTGTTTGCCTTCATGTATACTGTATACCACGTTCATGCCTGGTGACCAGAAGGGTCAGAAGAGGGTGTCAGTTCCCCTAGAACTGCCGTTACAGATGGTTGTGAGCTACCATGTGAGTGCTGGCCCTTGAACCTGGGTCCCGTGTAAGAGTAGCCAGTGCTCTTAAGTGTTGGGCTATTTTTCCAACCTCTGGGATTTTTTTTTTTTTTAATAACTCTTAGTGGAGACAGTTGCCTAGGTTTTATTTGTTAGCCTTCTGTCATAACGTTTCTTGGTTTATTCTCTGTATTTTATGAAATTCAGACCTGGATAAACAAGGCCTGACAATTTAGCTCCATACACACGTTCAAATGTGCAGAACAGCTAGACGGATTTCATTTATGTTCTTCGGTATTTCTTTGGCTTACGGAGAATATAAACATGGAAATTGCCCATCACTGCAGCCGAGCACCATAGCTACTCTTAAGATTTTTCCTAATCACCCACTTTCCTCTAAGACAAGCCCCTGTGTGGAGGGAGTTCCGCATCGGAGAAGGGCTGAGCACTTCCAACCTCAGCTGATAAGTCAGGAAATGGCACATTGGGTGAGAGCAAGTTCTGCTCCCCCACCCCCCAAGTCTATTTCAAAGCACTTTCCATTTTAAATATAGCAATAAAATACCAGTCTCAAAATGTCTGATAAGGATAAAAGCCATAGATCCAAATCCAATCTAAGTCTGACACTGCCAGGAACAGGGATTCACGTTGGTAAGTCAGAACTCATTTATGGGGCCATAAATGGGTGGGCCAGCTATAATTTGGGTATTAAACTTGTAAAATATATCGATGGTATGGAAGAGCTAAATAAATAATTTACTACAAGAAAATTGGAAATCTTTACGTGGTACTTAATTGACCAGTGGCGTCCTCGATTCTCGATGGTCCTCGCTTTGCGTTGGTGTCTCTCATGGGCTTCTCCCTTTCCTCGATTGAGTTTAATTCCTGTTTGCAAGTGAATGATCACCAGTTAGCGAGTTTCTGAAAACACACGGTTTCCATTTAAAACTCTGCCAATCCATTACACGATTTTGGCAATTTCATTTACATTTTAGGAGGATAAACGAAACCCACACTTCTTGGTTCCTGGATTAGACAATTTTCTACACGGTCCTAAAAAGCCTTTTAGGTACTGCATCTCTGATCCCCCTGTTCTGAATGTAGAATGGAGCGGGGCCGGGCTTCAGCAAGACTCTGGTCTTCTGGAACTTTTTGTCTGGTATTTTGGGAATCTGCTGAGCCAGAAGGAACATGAGCTTGGATGTCTTGTGATTGCCACATCTATGCAAGGCTGGGAAGCAAAGGGGGAGGGGCCACAGGCCACTCATATCCAGGCCAAGCAGTTCATATGCCCGTAGGAAGACAAGGAGAGTGCTTGGGTGGGTGTTGAATTTACCTACCCAAATAGTAACAGCATCTCAGATCTGTGTAACAACTACTCTCTGATACAGGTAACAGTTACATTTTAGTAGACTTGTGTTTCTTTTATCTTTCACAACGCAAATAGGACAAGTATTACAATTACCAGTCTTAACTAGATGAGAAAAATGGAGGTTTGGGGAAGCTGGGATTTGTACAAAGTAATTGCACACAAAGTGTTGTAATTAGGCTGCAGCTGGGAGCCCAGGTCTTCGGAATCCCAGGTTGACTCTAGTGTAAAGGGTCATTTTGTGTTCTCTCTGCAGGAGACAGCAAAGGCCACCTCCATCAAGCTGAAACTATAGAGGATGCCTTGGTTTGCAGAGTGGGAGCTGGGAGGGGTGGGTGTCGAGCTCGGACCTAGCTGGCTTTGACTGCCTTTCTCTGTGCTATGTTGCTCTAAGGGCAGACTTGGGCTTCACACTGGCTTTTCTCATAGCAAATGGAGATCAGAAGCAACAAGGTAGTGCATGACAGTACTCCCAGCAATGGAAAAGGCAAATGCAGGGGCTCAAGAGGTCAAGGTTAGTCTCAGCTACGTGAGTTTGAGAGAAATCCTGAGACCCTGTTTCAAAAACTAAACACCCCGCCCCAAAACCCACAACGAGAAGCAACTGAGACAGACTATTTCCTAGTTCACTCCTGGTATATCAGAGAACCTCATCTCCTCATTGCTATCCTTTAAAACGATTATAGAAACTTCCAGCCACCTTCTTCATTCTCCAGAATTTGAACACACAACATCTAAATAAATGACTCTGGAGAACTGAGGCGTTGCCTTAACTAAGCTGGTCTAATCCAAGCCGATCTTGTGCCATTAAGAGGACAACCTGCACCTGAACAAGACTAAGATTCCCAGAAGAGAGATGTCAGTCGAACAGGCAAAGTGTGGACAAGGAGCAGAAAACCCTCTGTAGCTACTTACATGATTTTGCTAGCAACAAATTTCAGAAAATCTGTAGGCCATGGAACAAAGACATACAGACAAAATGACAAAAAGACCTTTTCAATTCGATTAGAGAGACTAACAGCTAAGTTCCGGTTGTTTCCAGAGCAACTGTACAGTTCCTCATATTTTCCAGCAACCTCCCTGCCAGCCTGTAGGGCTCCTACTTGGCTTCCTGTAGATCAGTGGTTAGAGTCATCCTTAGGAAACCCTGACAGCACTTGCTGAGATGCCCTTTCTCCAGCGATGGCGAAGAGCAAAGCCCGGTGAGGAGACGTGTTTCTATGTTTACTGAGTATTTGTATGATGCTGAGCTGGAAGTTCATGGATTTTTTTTTTCAATTTTCTGTTGTGGAATTTGACTTTTATGCTGTGTTTTCAATTACATTCCCTTATATTCTCAAGCCTCCTAATTAATATATGTCATTCGTGTTAGGTAGTTTTCTATAATAATATATACTTGTTAGTACATGTATTATTTATTTATTTATTTATTTATTCACCCAGTTTGTGTGTGTGTGTGTGTGTGTGTGTGTGTGTGTGTGTGTGCCTGCCATTCACTCCTGTGTCGTGCTGTATCTGGAGGTCAGAGGATAACTCGGGGAGTCAGTGGCTTCTTTTCTTTCACCATGAGGGTCCTGTGAACCAACACTAGGTGGTCAGACTTGTCAACAGGTGCATTTTCTTGCTGAGCCATCTCACCGGCCCCTACAATAACATATTCTTACGACTAAGCCCATAGAGGACACACAGTATGAAATGGTCCTGAGAAGACGGAGAGAGGTATTTAGCAAACACAAGCACAGAGGGCTACATTGCCATCCGCGGTGGTCACGTTAGGTCATCTTCTCTCCCTTGCAAACTGCATCAATATTTGCAGAAACCTGATCTTCTATATTTTTGTATACTTCTGAGAAGCCATGGGTATTACCAGCAAAAACAATTTTTTTTAAAAAATTACTTTTCTATATGGTAGAGCAACAGTTGATTTTTATTTAATTCTATTCCTTATAATTTCTACAATTTTTGCCCTGGCCATGTTACCTCTTATTCTTTCTCTCTGGTTTTGGTTTTGGTTTTTCATGACAGTGTTTCTGTGTGGCACTGGTTGTTCTGGAATTCACTCTGTAAATTAGGCTGCCTTCAAAACTGGAGACCTGCCTGCCTCTGCCTCCTAGGTGCTGGGAATAAAGGTGTGTGCCACCACCATAGGGCTTTATTATCTCTTTTATAGCAAACAATGACAATAAATCCAAAGACCCAGTGTCAGTTAGAACAAGTCCATAATATTTGTGTTTAATCTGACATAACAGAACTGGAGTTACACTTTGAATTAATTATTTGACAACTTACAAATGAGCTATGTAGGCCCTTTGCCCTCTTAGTCTCTGTGTAAGCAGGATTATTGTTGACTGCCTGTAATGCACTGGTGGTCAGAGGTTCCCACAACAAGATATTGGGTCTGCTGGACTTGAAGATTAATCCACATGGTCTCATGGCTGTATGCAGCTCTGGATATTAAAAGTTTTGTGCCTTAATTTTGTGTGCTTAAGATAGGAACAACAGCCTCTTCCGGTCAGAAAAGCACCTGAGCAGCTGGGGCGCAGGGTCTGCTGACACTCGCCAACTGCCCACAACACCCGCCACAGGATCTTAAGACTTCTGGTGAGGGGAGCACAGCTTCTGCTCCAATCCAATTGCGCGGGACCTGAGACTGCATTAGTTAGGGAAGCAGAAACCGGCCTGAGTAGGGCCACAGGCCTCATCCGGCTGGATCAGCGCCTGGGTAGCGGGAGCGCAGGGTTGCCTGACACCCGCCAGCTACCCACGACCCCCGCCGCAGGATTTTGGGACTGCTGGTGAGTGGAACACAGCTTCTGCTCCAATCCAATTGCGCGGGACCTGAGACTGCATTAGTTAGGGAAGCAGAAACCGGCCTGAGTAGGGCCACAGGCCTCACCCGGCCGGATCAGCGCCAGGGTAGCGGGAGCGCAGGGTTGCCTGACACCTGCCAGCTACCCACGACCCCCGCCGCAGGATTTTGGGACTGCTGGTGAGTGGAACACAGCTTCTGCTCCAGTCCAATCACGCGGGACCTGAGACTGCTCTGGTTGGGGAGAGAGAAATCCGGCCCACACAGGGCCACAAGCCTCTTCCGGTCAGAAAAGCACCTGAGCAGCTGGGGCGCAGGGTCTGCTGACACTCGCCAACTGCCCACAACACCCGCCACAGGATCTTAAGACTTCTGGTGAGGGGAGCACAGCTTCTGCTCCAATCCAATTGCGCGGGACCTGAGACTGCATTAGTTAGGGAAGCAGAAACCGGCCTGAGTAGGACCACAGGCCTCATCCGGCTGGATCAGCGCCTGGGTAGCGGGAGCGCAGGGTTGCCTGACACCCGCCAGCTACCCACGACCCCCGCCGCAGGATTTTGGGACTGCTGGTGAGTGGAACACAGCTTCTGCTCCAATCCAATTGCGCGGGACCTGAGACTGCATTAGTTAGGGAAGCAGAAACCGGCCTGAGTAGGGCCACAGGCCTCACCCGGCCGGATCAGCGCCAGGGTAGCGGGAGCGCAGGGTTGCCTGACACCCGCCAGCTACCCACGACCCCCGCCGCAGGATTTTGGGACTGCTGGTGAGTGGAACACAGCTTCTGCTCCAGTCCAATCACGCGGGACCTGAGACTGCTCTGGTTGGGGAGAGAGAAATCCGGCCCACACAGGACCACAAGCCTCTTCCGGTCAGAAAAGCACCTGAGCAGCTGGGGCGCAGGGTCTGCTGACACTCGCCAACTGCCCACAACACCCGCCACAGGATCTTAAGACTTCTGGTGAGGGGAGCACAGCTTCTGCTCCAATCCAATTGCGCGGGACCTGAGACTGCATTAGTTAGGGAAGCAGAAACCAGCCTGAGTAGGGCCACAGGCCTCACCCGGCCGGATCAGCGCCAGGGTAGCGGGAGCGCAGGGTTGCCTGACACCCGCCAGCTACCCACGACCCCCGCCGCAGGATTTTGGGACTGCTGGTGAGTGGAACACAGCTTCTGCTCCAATCTTTAAATAGTGACAACGATAACAACTAACCCCAGAGATTACCAGATGGCGAAAGGTAAACGTAATAATCTTACTAACAAAAACCAAGACCACTCACCATCATCAGAACCCAGCACCCCCACTTCACCCAGTCCAGGGCACCCCAACACACCGGAAAAGCTAGACACGGATTTAAAAGCATATCTCCTGATGATGATAGAGGACTTCAAGAAGGACGTTAATAACACACTTAAAGAAATGCAGGAGAACACTGCTAAAAAGGAAGAAGACAATAAAGAGGAAGCACAAAAATCCCTTAAAGAATTGCAGGAGAACACTGCTAAAGAGTTACAAATCCTTAAAGAAAAACAAGATAACATAATCAAACAGGTAGAAGTCCTTACAGAAAAACAGGAAAACACATCCAAACAGATGATGGAAATGAACAAAACCATACTAGACCTAAAAAGGGAAGTAGACACAATAAAGAAAACCCAAAATGAGGCAACACTGGAGATAGAAACCCTAGGAAAGAAATCTGGAACCATAGATGCAAGCATCAGCAACAGAATACAAGAGATGGAAGAGAGAATCTCAGGTGCAGAAGATTCCATAGAGAACATCGGCACAACAATCAAGGAAAATGTAAAATGCAAAAAGATCCTAACTCAAAACATCCAAGAAATCCAGGACGCAATGAGAAGACCAAACCTACGGATAATAGGAGTGGATGAGAATGAAGATTTTCAACTCAAAGGACCAGCGAACATCTTCAACAAAATTATAGAAGAAAACTTCCCAAATCTAAAGAAAGAGATGCCCATGAACATACAAGAAGCCTACAGAACTCCAAATAGACTGGATCAGAAAAGAAATACCTCCCGACACATAATAATCAGAGCAACAAATGCTCTAAATAAAGATAGAATACTAAAAGCAGTAAGAGAAAAAGGCCAAGTAACATATAAAGGCAAGCCTATCAGAATTACACCAGATTTTTCACCAGAGACTATGAAAGCCAGAAGATCCTGGACAGATGTTATACAGACACTAAAAGAACACAAATTCCAGCCCAGGCTACTATACCCAGCCAAACTCTCAATTAACATAGATGGAGAAACCAAAGTATTCCACGACAAAACCAAATTCACACATTATCTCTCCACGAATCCAGCCCTTCAAAGGATAATAACAGAAAAAAACCAATACAAGGACAGGAACCACGCCCTAGAAACAACAAGAAGGTAATCCCTCAACAAACCTAAAAGAAGACAGCCACAAGAACAAAATGCCAACTTTAACATCAAAAATAACAGGAAACACCAATTTCTTTTCCTTAATATCTCTTAATATCAATGGACTCAACTCCCCGATAAAAAGACATAGACTAACAAACTGGCTACACAAACAAGACCCAACATTTTGCTGCTTACAGGAAACTCATCTCAGAGAAAAGGATAGACACTACCTCAGAATGAAAGGCTGGAAAACAATTCTCCAAGCAAATGGCATGAAGAAACAAGCTGGAGTAGCCATTCTAATATCTGATAAGATTGACTTCCAACCCAAAGTCATTAAAAAAGACAGGGAGGGACACTTCATACTCATCAAAGGTAAAATCCTCCAAGAGGAACTATCAATCCTGAATATCTATGCTCCAAATACAAAGGCAGCCACATTCATTAAAGAAACTTTAGTAAAGCTCAAAGCACACATTGCACCTCATACAATAATAGTGGGAGACTTCAACACACCACTTTCACCAATGGACAGATCATGGAAACAGAAACTAAACAGGGACACAGTGAAACTAAGAGAAATTATGAATCAAATGGATCTGGCAGATATCTACAGAACATTCTATCCTAAAACAAAAGGATATACCTTCTTCTCAGCACCTCATGGTACCTTCTCCAAAATTGACCACATAATTGGTCACAAAACAGGCCTCAACAGATATAAAAATATTGAAATTGTCCCATGCATCCTATCAGATCACCATGGACTAAGGCTGATCTTCAATAACAAAATAAATAATAGAAACCCCACCTTCACGTGGAAACTGAACAACACTCTTCTCAATGATACCTTGGTCAAGGAAGGAATAAGGAAAGAAATTAAGGACTTTTTAGAGTTCAATGAAAATGAAGCCACAACATACCCAAACTTATGGGACGCAATGAAAGCATTTTTAAGAGGAAAACTCATAGCTCTGAGTGCCTCCAAAAGGAAACTAGAGAGAGCACACATTAGCAGCTTGACAACACACCTAAAAGCACTAGAACAAAAGGAAGCAAATTCACCCAAGAGGAGTAGACGGCAGGAAATAATCAAACTCAGGGGTGAAATCAACCAAGTGGAAACAAGAAAAACTATTCAAAGAATCAACCAATCAAGGAGCTGGTTCTTTGAGAAAATCAACAAGATAGATAAACCCTTAGCCAGACTCACTAGAGGGCACAGGGAAAGCATCCTAATTAACAAAATCAGAAATGAAAAAGGAGACATAACAACAGATCCTGAAGACATCCAAAACACCATCAGATCCTTCTACCAAAGGCTATACTCAACAAAACTGGAGAACCTGGATGAAATGGACAAGTTCCTAGAGAGATACCAGGTACCAAAGTTGAATCAAGATCAGGTTAATGATCTAAACAGCCCTATATCCCCCAAAGAAATAGAAGCAGTCATTAATAGTCTCCCAACTAAAAAAAGCCCAGGACCAGATGGGTTTAGTGCAGAGTTCTATCAGACCTTCAAAGAAGATCTAATCCCAGTTCTTCACAAACTATTCCACAAAATAGAAACAGAAGGTACTCTACCCAACTCATTCTATGAAGCCACAATTACTCTGATACCTAAACCACAAAAAGACCCAACAAAGATAGAAAACTTCAGACCAATATCCCTTATGAATATTGATGCAAAAATCCTCAATAAAGTTCTTGCTAACCGAATCCAAGAACACATCAAAACAATCATCCATCCTGACCAAGTAGGTTTCATCCCAGGGATGCAGGGATGGTTCAATATACGGAAATCCATCAACGTAATCCAGTATATAAACAAACTCAAAGATAAAAACCACATGGTCATCTCCTTAGATGCGGAAAAAGCATTTGACAAGATCCAACACCCATTCATGATAAAAGTCTTGGAAAGATCAGGAATTCAAGGCCCATACCTAAACATGATAAAAGCAATCTACAGCAAACCAGTAGCCAACATCAAAGTAAATGGTGAGAAGCTTGAAGCAATCCCTCTAAAATCAGGGACTAGACAAGGCTGTCCACTTTCTCCATACCTATTCAACATTGTACTTGAAGTCCTAGCCAGAGCAATTCGACAACAAAAGGAGATCAAAGGGATACAAATTGGAAAAGAGGAAGTCAAAATATCACTTTTTGCAGATGATATGATAGTATATATAAGTGACCCTAAAAATTCCACCAGAGAACTCCTAAGCCTGATAAACAGCTTCGGTGAAGTAGCTGGATATAAAATTAACTCAAACAAATCAATGGCCTTTCTCTACACAAAGAATAAACAGGCTGAGAAAGAAATTAGGGAAACAACACCCTTCTCAATAGTCACAAATAATATAAAATATCTTGGCGTGACTCTAACTAAGGAAGTGAAAGATCTGTATAATAAAAACTTCAAGTCTCTGAAGAAAGAAATTATAGAAGATCTCAGAAGATGGAAAGATCTCCCATGCTCATGGATTGGCAGGATCAACATTGTAAAAATGGCTATCTTGCCAAAAGCAATCTACAGATTCAATGCAATCCCCATCAAAATTCCAAATCAATTCTTCAACGAATTAGAAAGTGCAATCTGCAAATTCATCTGGAATAACAAAAAACCTAGGATAGCAAAAACTCTTCTCAAGGATAAAAGAACCTCTGGTGGAATCACCATGCCGGACCTAAAGCTCTACTACAGAGCAATTGTGATAAAAACTGCATGGTACTGGTATAGTGACAGACAAATAGACCAATGGAATAGAATTGAAGACCCAGAAATGAACCCACACACCTATGGTCACTTGATCTTCGACAAGGGAGCTAAAAACATCCAGTGGAAGAAAGACAGCATTTTCAACAAATGGTGCTGGCACAACTGGTTGTTAACATGTAGAAGAATGCGAATAGATCCATTCCTATCTCCTTGTACTAAGGTCAAGTCTAAGTGGATCAAGGAACTTCACATAAAACCAGAGACACTGAAACTTATAGAGGAGAAAGTGGGGAAAAGCCTTGAAGATATGGGCACAGGGGAAAAATTCCTGAATAGAACAGTAATGGCTTGTGCTGTAAGATCGAGAATTGACAAGTGGGACCTCATGAAACTACAAAGCTTCTGCAAGGCTAAAGACACCATCAATAAGACAAAAAAACCACCAACAGATTGGGAAAGGATCTTCACCTATCCTAAATCAGATAAGGGACTAATATCCAATATATATAAAGAACTCAAGAAGGTGGACTCCAGAAAGTCAAATAACCCCATTAAAAAATGGGGCTCAGAACTGAACAAAGAATTCTCACCTGAGGAATACCGAATGGCAGAGAAGCACCTGAAAAAATGTTCAACATCCTTAATCATCAGGGAAATGCAAATCAAAACAACCCTGAGATTCCACCTCACACCAGTCAGAATGGCTAAGATCAAAAATTCAGGTGACAGCAGATGCTGGCGAGGATGTGGAGAAAGAGGAACACTCCTCCATTGTTGGTGGGATTGCAAGCTTGTACAACCACTCTGGAAATCAGTCTGGCGGTTCCTCAGAAAATTGGACATAGTACTACCGGAGGATCCAGCAATACCTCTCCTGGGCATATATCCAGAAGATGTCCCAACCGGTAAAAAGGACACATGCTCCACTATGTTCATAGCAGCCCTATTTATAATAGCCAGAAGCTGGAAAGAACCCAGATGTCCCTCAACAGAGGAATGGATACAGAAATTATGGTACATTTACACAATGGAGTACTACTCAGCTATTAAAAAGAATGAATTTATGAAATTCCTAGCCAAATGGATGGACCTGGAGGGCATCATCCTGAGTGAAGTAACACAATCACAAAAGAACTCACACAATATGTATTCATTGATAAGTGGATATTAGCCCAAAACTTAGGATACCCAAGATATGAGATACAATTTGCTAAACGCATGAAACTCAAGAAGAATGAAGACCAAAGTGTGGACACTGTGCACCTTCTTAGAATTGGGAACAAAACACCCAGGGAAGGAGCTACAGAGACAAAGTTCGTAGCTGTGATGAAAGGATGGACCATTTAGAGACTGCTGTATCCAGGGATCCATCCCATAATCAGCTTCTAAACGCTGACACCATTGCATACACTAGCAAGATCTTGCTGAAAGGACCCAAATATAGCTGTCTCTTGTGAGACGATGCCGGGGCCTTGCAAACACAGGAGTGGATGTTCACAGTCAGCTATTGGATGTATCACAGGGCTCCCAATGGAGAAGCTAGAGAAAGTACCCAAGGAGCTAAAGGGATCTGCAACCCTATTGTTGGAACAACATGATGTACTAACCGGAACCCTGGAGCTCTTGTCTCTAGCTGCATATGTATCGAAAAATGGCCTAGTCGGCCATCAATGGAAAGAGAGGCCCATTGGACTTGCAAACTTTATATGCCCCAATATAGGGGAATGCCAGGGCCAAAAGAATGGGAATGGGTGGGTAGGGAAGTGGGGGGCGCTATGGGGGACTTTTGGGATAGTATTGGAAATGTAATTGAGGAAATTATGTAATAAAAATATTAAAAAAAAAAAAAATAAAATAAAAAAAAAAAAAAAAAAAAAAAAAAAGATAGGAACAACAGCTGGGTGTGGTTACATACAAGCCCAGTACTTGGGAGGCAGAAGCAGGTTGATCTCTGTGAGTCTGAGGCCAGCCTGGTCTACTTAGTGAGTCCTAGGCCTGTTATGACTGTGTAGTGAGACTCCCTTTAAAAGGAAGATTTCTTAGAAAGGTACAAAATATCTTCCTAATAGATACAATGGAACAGTTAGCAGAGTCATAGGCACATAGTAACTATGCAGCAAATGAACATTATTATGGCTAGTCAAGTAGGTACCGAGACGACTTCAGTGCTAAATTGGATTTGGGAACTTTCCTGAATGTTGAGACTCAGAGGTCTTATTTAATGTCCCCACCTCCATGGAAGAAGGAGGCTCATTATCTCACAAGGAAGGAAGACCAGAAGTACAAGCAAGAGCTAACCGAGTGATTCTATGGCCACCAGAGTCCTGCTCGGCATCCTCTCTGTCCCACCATTTCTAACATATTAAGGTTTTCCTCATGGTCACAGCATGGCTGCAGCAGCTCCAAGTATTTTCTACCTACAAAGGCCAGAAAAAGAAATGCCTCCCTTTTTTGTGGCTCTTTGGAGAGGGAGAAAACTTTCCAGAAGTCTCCTGGTCTGCCGTACTCTAAAACTTTCCCTCACATGGCTCATTGACTAGAACCATATCAAGTGCCTGCTCTAAATCCTGTGACTGGCAGGATCGTTGGAAGCACATTCTTGGCTTGGAGCTCCAGGAGCTTGGGCTGCCTTTGAAGCTCAGGCCTTGCCACATTCCAAAGCAGATGTGAGTTCAAGGAAGCCGGGAACTTTTGCTGCCTTGGCTGACAGTGGAATCTGCCATCCTCGTTAAGGCACCACCTTGAGAGTTTTCCTTAGCATAGCATAAGGGGTAAATTTCAATATTTGCATGGTATCCTGGGTAAATGCAGAGGGTTGAGCAACTTCAATAGGGAGTACAGTGTAAATAACCATTGCCTTTTCTTTAGCTTTTTGAGACAAGGTCTCACTCTGTAACCCTAGCTGGCCTGGAACTCCGGTGTCTGCCTCCAGGTGCTGGGATTAAAGGTGCGTTCCTCCATGCCTGGTTACTTTTCCTTCATGTTCTGAGATTCTGATAAGAAAATGACTTTCATAGTATTTTAAATGATAATAATATTGTTTAAATTGGGTATGGTTGTGCACGCCTGAAACCTCCAGAGCTCGAGAAGCAGAGGCAGGGGGATCAGAAGTTCAAAGTCACTCTCAGTTACATAGGGAGCCTGAAGCCAGCCTGAAACACGTGAGAGCTTGTCTTTAAAAAAAGACAATAAAAGTAAAAGATATCAGATGTGGTGGTATGTTTACCACTCAAGTTAGCACTGTGACCTGGGAGAACGGAGCCAACAAATGAGGCAGACTAAAGTCTCATGCCATAGTCAGTTTTACTCAGAGCCTCAGACAATTCATATGCTGATGGTTAAGCAGAGTAACCTGAGTAAAGTGTCCAGTCACAAAGGCAAGCCGCACTCCGCAAAAATAGGTGTTCCCACAGAGACAGATAAAGCAATGGTAGCCAGTTGTAATCAACAAGCTGAAGTGAACTCAGTCCTCACCACTATACCCTGGAGGGGTAGGAAAGTGGAACCCAAGGACAATTCCACGCTATTGAAAAAACTGAGGTCACGAGATCTGCTCTTGGTTTCTTGGAGTTTTCTCACAAGCATCCAGAATCCTCCTCATTCTTGGACCGAGTTCCGACAGTGGCACACACTTTTAACTGCAGTACTCTGGAGGCAGAGACTGGTGGATTTCCATGAGTTCAAGGCCAGCCTGATCTACACAGTATGACTCTGGCTCAAACAAACCAACAAAACCCAACAACAATAACAAAGACAAACAAACAAAAGCAAAACCAAAAACCTGCTAAGCATTGAACTGGATAGAGATTCCAAATAATAGCTACAAACGTTTTAAGATTACAAATCTGACCTTGCTTCTCTCCACTTGCTTTCTCTATTTCAGGTTTTATATTTGAAAAACTGAACCGGCTATATCAACTCCAGATTAAGACTTTTTTTTTTTTTACCTAGGTGGTGGTGGTGTGCTTCCCTTTAATCCCAGAACTCAGGTGACAGAGGCTGGTAGGTCTCTGAGTTCTAGGCTAGCCTGATCTACAGAGTTTCAGGACAGGTCAGACTATATACACCAAGAAACCCTGTCTTGAAGAAAACAAACAAACCAATAAAAAACCAAAAAAACCCAAAACCTCAAAGCCAAAATAAAAATCCCCAAGGACTTCTGGAAACCTGACAACATGCTCACACACATATGGAGTGTTAGAGTGGGCATCAGGACCTAGCCCAGAAGATGCTACAACAGAGCCTTTCGGGGTAAGTGGGTAGAAAGAGAAGCCAAGTGAGGTTTGGTCGGTTGCTATGTATTGTAAAGCTAAGTGCAGTCCCCAAGACCTGGTTGCTCCATAAGAGTCTGCACAGACCCAAGTGACTGCTATGTTGTGGATAGCCCTGGGGCTAATTATATTTGACGTTAATTCTGTTCTCCTGTGAGTGGTTGCAAACCAGGAATGAATCAGCACTCAGGTGATTTCCTGTAAACCTGCTTCCCACCTTAATTTGTAAAATAAAGGAGGGCAGATAAAAGGGAAGGTGGAGCAGAAGGTGGGAAGAGAGAAGGAGAAAACGAAGAGGGAAAGGACACAGAGGAGGAAGAAGAAGAAAAGCAGAGCACATGGCCTGGAGAAACCACAAGTTCCATGGGGTCTCATAAGCTGTGGAAGATGGTAGCGTAGTGGTAGATCTGCCTAACCTAGATATACAGCATGTATTCATATTAATTGTGTTGTGTTTTCATTGCCCGGGCATATTTGGGATGGAGAGTTTTACCTCAACAACACTATGTGACCTTGCCCCCAAGTTATTTCTGTTGGTAAATAAAGATGCCAACCGCCAAGAGTTGGGCGGAAGAGACATAGGAGGGGTTTAGGGTTTCAGGGTTTGGGGACGGAGGAGAAACACGAGGGAGAGACAGAAGGAGGTGGATAGAGGAGAAGGCACCATGGGATAAGAATCTTAAAATAATGGCAATGTGGGGTTTGCTCACTAAGTTAAGAGCAACCCAGACAAAACATGGCAGATTATAGCGTGGGATTATTGGCTGGGAATAGACATAGTGGCATGGAGGGCAGAGGGCAGACATCTGCCCAGCTCTTGTGCTAAGGATTACTATTCACAGAAAGGTTGTGTGTGTCTATTATCCGGGAACTCAATGGTCAAAGGCAGAGTAGAACCCCCAGGTTGAGATTAAATAAAGACAACAGATGCCCATTCCTGGTGCTCCCTCTGGAGCCTGCTGTGTCAGCTTTCTCTCCACCTCCAGAGTCTGCCTGGAGAGTGAACAGTACCAATAGCTGGACAGCCCACAATCTCTGCTCAAGTGCTCTCGCTTAGGGAGTTTGTATGACGTAGCCAGAGGGGGCAAATGAGAAGGCCTGTGAAGAAAGTGAAGATCGGTCGCGATGAGAATTGATTTATTGAGCAGAGCTGTGTTCCAGCATGCTTATATATTTTTTAAGTTCAACTACATGAGGTGAGAACTGCTATTGTCCCATCTCACAGATAAGGAAAACTGAGGTAATGCATGTTAAATAAATTAGCTCAGCATGTGCAAACTGAGGCAGGGGATATTAAATAATTAGCCTAAGATAAGGTAGTCAATGGATGTCATGATTTGAAACCAGGTGGTTTGGTTCCAGACAGGAGGTCCCAATAACTTCTCTTCTCTGTCTCTTGTGTCCTGCAACTCTTTCACCTCTCTCCAAGTAGGTCCAGCCAAAGCCCAGATGCCTTTGTGGTCTCTTGATCTTACCCAACCTCCTCCTCTTATTCTTGATCTCTCTGTTGCTCTTCCATAGTAAACAACACCCAGGAGTCTCTTTGTTCTTTTACTCCTGGGTTTTTATTTCCACAAATCCACTGAGGCCTAATGGCCACTGCCAATTTTGGGCTAACTCTCCCTCAGGATGATGCATTACCAGATCTTCTGCAAGACCAGTGGAAATCTCCCTTTCTACCCACTCCAGGCAAAACAGTTTCACCAGGCAGTTCCTTCTGGATTTAAAAACCCTTGAGTCTTTATTCTTGGATCTGCCACCAGTTTTCCCTGTGTAATCAGTACATGAGATTTTCTATTGCTTTGCGTCTTTTAATAAATAAAAGGTCAAATTAAAAATCCACACAGCCAATGGAATTTCTCTCAAAAGCTTGGGCTTCAAGGGCTCTGGAGCAGTGTGGTGAAGCCCAAGTGACCTAAGGGAAAAAAAAAAAAAAACCAAAAACAAACCCTTGCTGCTCTCCTGAAGTCTACAGTGAATATGAGCATAAAATTGGGAAACAGACAGGAAGTTCCTGGCAGATAGGGCAACTGCCATCATTTGGTCTCTCTTCCTCAGAATTCTTCCCTTTTGCTCAGAATGGCTGCCTACTGAGATGTCTGCTCTGACATATCTTCCTTTTTGGGAAGTTAAACATTGGAGTCTTTGTCAGTGGCGTGACGACCTGAGAGAAACTAGGTAAGGGAATAGAATTTAGTTTGGCTCATGGTTTGGGAGAGCCTTCACTTCAGGGTGGTTAGGTCCATCACCGTGGGCATGAAGGCAGGGAGAATACCACGGTGCCATGGCAGACAGGAAGAAGAGACAGTAGTAGGAAAACGCCAGGGGGAAATATACCCTTCAAAGACATGTCCCATGGACCCACTTCCTCCAACTAAGCTCCACCTTCCACAGTTCTACGCTTCCAATATCCATCCAGTGTCTGGATCCATCCATGGTCATGACTCAGAGCTCGAACGAGCTAACCCTCCAGGGATGGCCCCTACAGACACACATGCAAATGTCCTCTACTAGTCTGCTAAAGTTTCAATCCAACGGAGCGATAGAATTAACTGTCGGAGCGATAGAAATAACCTTCCCTTTCCTCCCCAGACTGATGAGGTGTTCGCCAGAGCTCCCCCAGAACTCTTTCTATACTTGCCTGTTGGCTTGTTCATCCATGGCCAGATTGTAGATCCTTGTGAGCAGTGATTGTAGATCCTCCCCCAACTGGTTTCTAGTCCTCCCTTGCAAAGGATCTGGTTCATAGACATTTGATAAATATTTAGTAAGTGAATGGATGGGGCCCTGAGTGTAGATGTTTTCCCCCTCCGTGTTTGGGTACCTTTTCAGCTCTATAAAAGAGATGGCTCAGCTTTCCTTGTTATAGAACATAATTGAAACATTCTCCCTGAGTTCTCTCTTCTAATTAAGGGAATCCTGAAAAACCAGGAAGTCTTTTTAAAGAGAGCCAAAGCACCCCTCCCCGTCTTAGCAGCTCTAAGGTGTCTGTGGGGGCAGAGCACTCCGCCTCTGCTTTGCAGATCGTTCCAAAGCCTGCTGGCTAGGAAAGAGCAGAGGAGGGGAAGAAGTTACCAGGTTCCTGCCAGGCCTTTTTTTCCAGCAATTTCCCAGAGATCAAGCCGGTGGCGGCTTCCTGCCCCCTGCTAGGATGGGCCTGGGGGTTGACGTTTTACAGTTCTCCAGTAAGCAAGCAGATTAACAGCTGCCTGGTCAGTAGCTGGAGGCCTCCTTTAAATTGCGAGGATTGGGGCAGCACATTCCACAAGCGGTTGGAAATGTCTCTGCCCTCGGATCTTATTATGAAGTTACTGTGGCTCTGGGCTAGACAAGGAATACCGCAATGGTTTGGGTGGCTTTTGTTTCATGCAGCCCATAAAAAACGCAGCCTGGCCTCTAGGGTTATGCAGATGGGCAGATCTGTTGTTCTGACAACCCAACTCTATGCTCTCATTAAGTTACCTGCCAGAGGAAATCGTGCATGTTGTGTTTGGTTTTATAGCCCGCCACGCCCTCAGCACATGCTTCCCACCCACACGCTTGGAGATCCCTGTGCGACGCAGACGCAGAGCTCCTTGACTTGCTTCAGGGCTTCCCTCCCTAAGAGCTGCAACCGAATTGGGCAGCAGCCCTTTATGTCTTCGAGATGTTTTTTATGGAAAAGAGGACACCTAAATCTCCCACAAAAGCCGAGGACCAAAGACAGAGGAGTTGGTGACGTCAAGGCGTCTTTTTCATTCTGATTAAGCCTGGGGACTCAGGGTAGCTGTTATCCTGTTGCCACCTTTCTCTTAGTCGTGCGCACAGCAGTGGACAAGAACCCTTGGGCTGATGTAGGTTATAAAAACACAAACCGTGAAGTGGAAGGTTGAGAACTGTGTGGAAACTTTTAACACCAAGCACTGAGGTGGCTCTGGGTCTGGAAGATGAGGAGAAAGAGCTTAGCCTGGGATTTAGTGTACATCCTTCAGAGAAGAAGCATGGTGAAGCTGGTGTGGTGGTGATGCCTTTAATCCCGGAACAAGTGAGGAGGAGACAGAGGGGGTCTCCTGTGACGTCAGCCTGGTCTACAGAGTGAGTTCCAGGATAGCCTATAGAGAGCTACACAGAGAAACCCTGTCTCAACCAACCAATGAAGGAGGAGGAAGAGGAGGAAGGGGAGGAAGGGGAGGAGAAAGAGGAGGAACTATCTGTCCCTGTGCTGCTGAGGACTGGCAAGGCACAAACCAGTCAGTGGTGGGCTGGAGGTAGTCAGTAACCTTGCCCCCAGCACATGGGCAATAAGGTGCCCAGCTTTTCTGGCTATGCACACAGCATAGAATCAGGACTGTGTAGCGGGTCCCTTCTGCATTCATATCAGCACCATGTGGCCAACTGTGTTTTTAACAGTGGACAAAGTCGGGGAAGGGAGGGGGGCAGATAAGGAAAAGGATCTTTCCACATGCCCCTGTTTATTATGCTCCTGTAACCATTGTATTACCCAATCAGGACCATGCTGCTGGAGCCTGGAGCCTGGAGCCTGGAGCCTGGAGCCTGGAGCCTGGAGCCTGGAGCCTGGAGCCTGGAGCCTGGAGCCTGGAGCCTGGAGCCTGGAGCCGGAGCCGGAGCCGGAGCCTGAGCTCGCTCACCTCCAAGGAGGCAGGATAGTTGCTAGCTAGCATCAAGCCTTCACGCGAGAGGACCTGGAATCTTGTTTGTTGCCCTCCTGTATAACCCCTGTAACCACACAATGTGGTGGTTCTTTTTTAAAAAATGATTTTCTTTTGCTTATGTGTATGTGCCTCTATCTGGGCATGTGCACGTTACTGCAGGTATCTGAGAAGGTCAGAAGTGTCAGGTCTCTGTGGAAGTGGAATTACAGGCCATTGCAAGTCACCCTATGTGAGTGCTAGGAGCCAATCTTGGGTCCTCTGCAAGAGTAATAGTAGCCTCTAACTACTGAGCCATCTCTCCAACCCACAATGTGATCTCTTATTCTTGCATCTCTTCCTGTATACCATTAATTACTCCAAACACCGAGCTTTCTGTTAAGCCGGACACAGGTGTGTCTGATTTAAAAGGTAATTGAAAAATTAAAAGGTGCACACTGGAGAACAAGAACTGGTGTCCCTAACTCAATAATCGCGCACGTGCAAACACACACACACACACACACACACACACACACACACACACACTCTATTGGAGTCCTTACACTGGAAAATGAATTTTTTCTGTCTCTTTCAGTGGAAAAAAAAAACTTCGTTGAAGTTTGCCATCAAGAACAGTTATGATCCGTCTGACCGCAGGTCTCAAAACCTGCTGGAAATGGTATTTAAGTCTCACAGCACCCGAGAGTCTGCCAGCCTCAGTGGGGGGCGTAGTTGAGACCATGCCAGGTCTCCCACCCGAGCTTTTAGTTGCTTTAGTTTTAAATGTGGTGTTGATAAATGAGTTCCCATTTCCCTCTCTGCTCTCCATTGCCTGTAACCTTGAAACTTGATTTGCTATCCACCAAGAGACCTGATTTGCAACTTGGCTACACTCGATGGAGAGGTGGGGATCGGGCTGCAGTCTTACAGTGAGCCTGCTTCTCCTCACAGAGTCGAAGTCTTCCTGTGACCTTGTGGATGCTACTCAAGGTGACATGGGTGGGGTCCCTTGTCTCAAACTGGAGCAGTCACCACTAGTGGATTCTGGGCAGCCTAGTTCCAGTCAGAAGAGGTAGTCTCTGCTCGGAAGAGTTGTGTCTGTTCAAAGGGCTCTGCTCTGGCCATCTTGAGTTGCTCGGGTGAGAAGGCTGGACAGAGTATATTGCTCAGAGAGATCTTAGCCAATAGAAACGCTTTTAATGAGACAATGGAGGGGCTTGTGATCTTTCACAGGGGTTGACTATTTTCCCCTGGTGCTAAAAAACACATAGTAATTTTTATATTGTTATTTTTATTTTTCTATAATAATTACTGACTCCCTTCCATATTGCTTGTTTTCCCCTTGTGTTTCCAGTCTTCTCAGTTGGCTAACCTTAGAACTTCGGTATGAATCAGGTTTGCCTGGGGCAAGGCCAGCTCAGTTGCTGCTGCCTTTTTCTTCTCTGTCCCTTACTCCGGACATCCAGGAAACAGCTTCAGTGACTTGCTTCCAGTGGCCTAGAGCAAACATCCACCTCAGCTTCTGTCACTTACTCCAAAGCGACTGAATGCCTCGGTGTCTCCACATTTGTAAGTAACAACAATTCTCTTTCTATTCTAGGGCATTTCAGTGGGAAATACTACAGCATCATAGTCAAGCTAATCTAAACAATAAAAGCCGATGTCCAGAATAGGAAGTCCAGAGTTGGGTGGATCAGCCTCTCTCAGGGTTCTGGGATCCTCTTTTTTCCTTTCTGAGATGCCACCTCCTTCCCTGGGCTAGGGATGGAGAGAGCAATTTTCAGACTGGTAGAAGCCTTGTTCACCAAGGGTTTGTTGAAGGTGGCATTCCTCCTAACAGGAGGGGTTTGATCCACAAAGTCCTAGTCTTTAACTGTGAGCTGGCATGTATTTGGCATGGCAGGAATACTTCCAATATGCAGATAGAGTGTGACACTGGGTAGGAGAGCTGGGGTAGTGAACCTTCAAAGAGGTAACCAATCCCTTCTGTTATGCCCCCCCAGCCCCCCTGAGAGGAGGCAGGTATTAAATTAGCAGGCAGAGCTGATGAATCTCCCAGAGGCTGAGGAGGCAAGGTCCACCCAGAGATGTCTAATCATGCCATCTTGGGTTCCCTTTAAAAGGCAAACTGCAGAGACCAGCCAATGCTTGCTCCTGTTGGCAGCCATCCCTAGAAAACTAAAGCAAAGGTTCTCAAAGCTGAGCATCTTGGAATACCTCTGAGAGCTTGCTAATGCATATTTCTACTCCACACCTCATGCTGTAGTAGGGTCTGATTTCTTTCCTTTTTCTTTTTGAATAGTTTTCATTTTATGCACATGAGTGTTTGCCTGCATGTCTATCTGTTCATCACATACGTGTCTGGTACCTTCGGAGGTCAGATCCCCTGAACCTAAAGTTACAGATGGTGTGAGCTGTCATGTGGGTACTGGGAACCTGAGCCCTCTACAAGAACAGCAAGTGATTTTAAACACTGAGCCACCTCTTAGATCCCAATGCCAGAACCTGGTCTCCTTGCATCAGTAATGAATCTCCAGGTGATGCTGGTGTTCCTGGCCAGGGACCACACTTTGAGAAACATTGACCTCGAGATGAGTGATGGAGAATGCTTTGCAGCAGAGGAAACAGCAGTGACTCTGATGACTTATTGTCTGCTCTGTCTTAGCTTGTTTACTCTCAATATGCCTCCCCAGAACTATTAAGCGTTCTGTGTCATTCATCCATGAAAGGAGTCCTTTTTTTTCCCCTACAGGTAGAGCCCTGCATAAGAGAGTTATCAACTTTTAAAAGCTCAAGATTTTGTTTATGTGCTTGTTCAAGTTAATCTTATTTATTTATTTATGATTACTATTATTTTTACAATAAGGGTATCGTGTAGTTGATGCTGGTCTCAAACTTACTATGTATCTGAGATTAGCCTTGAACTACTGATCCTTCCTCCTCCACATTGAAAGAGCCCAAGTGCTGGGATTACAGGCATGTGCTAGCACTCCCAACAGTCATATGGCTGGTAATTATGTACAGGAGAGATGTGTGGTTAAATATTATTTCATTTTGAAAAGATCTCTTCTGAGGAAACGGAGAATGACTAGCCTCTGTCTGGGGAGGACAGACCTTCAAACTCCAGGGAGGACAGACCTTCAAACAACTCCAGGGAGGACAGACCTTCAAACTCCAGGGAGGACAGACCTCCCCACACACCAGCATCACCACTCTGTTGTGAATACTCATCGCCACCATTAATTTGGCTCTTCGTGGCACTTACAGTATAAGCAGCTGTTTCTATATTGGCTTACCTGTTTGCTCCCCCCCACCTCCATTTCCTTGCTAGGCTGTTGCAGGCTTTGGGAGACCAGAAAGAAGTGACCTGCAATTACATAGGAAGAGCGAGATCTCCTCCCCGAGGATTCTCATTTTGCAAGTGAGGATGTCAAGGACAGACACACCGGCCCTCCATCACAGTGGCCCATGCCTCCCGAGCTTGTTCCAAGACTGCGGACCCCCTCAAAACACATCACGACGGGTTTCCATGTGAACAGCAAGCAAGGGTTCACACAGAGAAGGAGTATGTACAACACTTTTTGGGGAATTCAATTGCTATCACTCAATATCTTTTAAACGATGTGATGATACTTCAATGGCTTTATTAAAATGTGCAATTTAAAAGAACCATTGCTCCACATGCCCACCACTCTCTACAGATGTACCCTGAATGTCTGGACCTTAATTGAGGAAGAATTCTGAGAGGGAGAGTGCTTGTCACTGTAAGTTGAGAAAGTGACAAACTCGAAGTCACTTAGGATGGCAAAGAATTGATTCCAGAAAGAAATCTGTTTCCTGGCAACCAGCTCAGTTCTCCCTGAAGGGCACTTTGAAGGAAAGTTCAATCAATGCAAGGGTCAAATGTTTTCTTTTTCCAGCGTCCATTTTGCATGTAATGACTGCCCTGTGTGGACTCGGCAGGGTGTTCTTCAATTGTTCATAAGCTCTAAGGCTCTCCAGGACAAATGCATGTGCTGTGGGTGAGAAATTACTTCAACTGAGTTTATTGGCATTTCTTAGAGCATATGAGTTCAAAGAAAATTATTACAGGTAAGAGCTCTGTCCATTGAAACAGCTCTGTATGGATTACGTAGTGATATATATGTTCAGAGAGGCATCCAGGAAAACCTCGTTCAGATCACATGGGTTCCAAGGACTGGTCTCTACCGTGGGTTGGTAAATCTTTCTCCTGACCTCAGCCACCTGCTTGGCCCTGATTATTTTTTCAATCTGACTGAATTGTCTCTACTGCAGATATATGAGGCAGCGAGAGGGTGCTGAAGTGAGGGGGAATCTTGCTCTGAACCTGGACTTCTTCATAGCCAGAGAAAACTACTTAATACAGACAAACTTTGTATGGTTTGTCTAGCCAGGTGTGGTTAGACATCACGGTCATGTTAGAAGGTTGGTGCAAGCCGGGCAGTGGTGGTGCATGCCTTTAATCCCAGCACTTGGGAGGCAGAGGCAGGCGGATTTCTGAGTTCGAGGCCAGTCTGGTCTACAAAGTGAGTTCCAGGACAGCCAGGGCTACACAGAGAAACCCTGTCTTGAAAAACCAAAAAAAAAAAAAAAAAGGGTTGGTACAAAACTAAAAGGTTATTTGAGGTGCTGGTCAACTTTGTGGTTGAGTAGCTGTCATGAAAGGGGCCTCGACTCAGGGACCGCGTGTGTGTGTGTGTGTGTGTGTGTGTGTGTGTGTGTGTGAGCGCAGAGTATAGCTAAAAAGTTTACAGGATTACCCTCAGTCAGGGGTAATAGGCCTTGGATTTTTTGTTTGTTTGTTTTGCTTCTTTCTTGCTGTATAAACATAGACTAGTGGGCCAGGCAGGAGTCTCCATTTTACTTGTTTAACCCATATTTATAAGCTCTTCCTATACAAAAGAAAAGATAGAGGGTTATAATAAGAAGGATATAACTAGGGCCCATGAGATGGCTCAGTGGGTAGAGGCACTTGCCATACAAGCTGGACATCTGCGTTGGGTTCCCAGTACCTGCCTATAAATGGAAGGAAAGAGATGACTTAAGAAAATCATTCTTTGATCTCCCCACATGCACTATGGTACACACGCGCGCGCGCGCGCACACACACACACACACACTCATACATACACACACACACACATACACACACACACAAATACAAATAATATATAATAAATAATTTCAAAAATAAACACAGGGCAGGAAAAAAATAAGCATAAATATTTAGATGATCTTATAACATTTGGAGTGGCTGGAGGTGGAGACAGGGTTTCTTTTGCATAGCCCCATCTGTCTGTCTTGGAACCAACTCTGTAGACTAGGCTGACTACAAACTTTCAAAGTTCTGCCTGCCTCTGCCTCCTGAGTGCTGGGGCTCAAGGTGTCACCACCACTGCCTGGCTCTAATTCCCTTTCTACAATGGTATAAAAGTGGATGGGCAATGGCTCATCCAAGAAGACCGTTTTACTTCCCTGAGTAGGAGCCATTGTACAAGTAGCTGTAGCTCCTCTACCTGACCCTCATCCCTTCTGTGCTCCTTCTGTCCCTCATCCTTTCTCCTGTGCTCCTTCTGTCCCTCATCCCTTCTCCTGAGCTCCTTCTGTCTCTCATCCCTTTTCCTGTGTTCCTTCTGTCCCTCATCCCTTTTCCTGTGCTCCTTCTGTCCCTCATCCCTTCTCCTGTGCTCCTTCTGTCCCTCATCCCTTCTCCTGTGCTCCTCTGTCCCTCATCCCTTTTCCTGTGCTCCTTCTGTCCCCCATCCCTTCTCCTGTGCTCCTTCTGTCCCCCATCCCTTCTCCTGTGCTCCTCTGTCCCCCATCCCTTCTCCTGTGCTCCTTCTGTCCCTCATCCCTTTTCCTGTGCTCCTTCTGTCCCTCATCTCTTTTCTTGTGCTCCTTCTGACCCTCTCTCTTTCTCCTTCTTCCTCTCCTCTCTTCTCCCTTGCTCCTGTCCCTCCTCCCTCACTCCTTCTGTCCCTCCTCCTTTGTTCCTTCTGTTCCTCCTCCCTCCTCCCTCCCTCCTTCTGTCCCTCATCCCATCTCCCATGTTCCTTCCGTCCCTCATCCCTCCTTCTGTGCTCTTTCTGTCCTTCATCCCTCCTCCCTTGATCCTTTGGTCCCTCATCCCTTTTCCCTTGCTCCTTATGCCCCACTTCTCCATGCGGGTATTTTCATTCTCTGTTCCTCTGAGTTCCTCCAGAAGAATAATTATATTTACTTACAGGACTAAATTCTTTATAAAAAGAAAAGTATGATACTTCAAACTAAATACAGTCAACAGAATACATGTGTTCCCTTCAGAAACAATTTCTGAGAAGCTGCCAGAGGACACCCTCTAGCGCAGTGGTTCTCGACCTTCCTAATGCTGTGACCCTTTAATACAGTTCTTCATGTTGGGGTGACCCATACAGGATATCTGATACATCCTCTAGCAGACCAGAGGAGAAATTAAGAGAGAAAATGCCCCCAGCTAAGGAAGCAGTGTGATAAAGGAAAATCCCAAGTAAGAAGAGAGGAGGTCTTGGCCTGACAAATAGCTAGACAGATAGGGAGCAGCCAGTCCAGACAGACTATTGTAGTTCAAATACGCTTGGCCCAGGAATAGCACTATTAAGCCAGCCCTAATTAAATGTTGTCCTTATAAGAGTTACCTTGGTCCTGGTATCTGTTCATAGCAGTAACACCCTAAGACAGACAGTAGTGGGGAAACAGAGTCTAATATTGATGTCCTGAAGTAGAAGTAGCAACAGGCACATATTTTTGATGTATTTGAGGATGCTGAAAGGAAATCCTATAATCCTATTTGTTTTGTAGTTCAACTATTTACAAAAAAAAAAAATGGAAATCAAAGCTATTATCAACCCCAGAAAAAACAAAAGACCATACTTTAAAAAAAAAAAGAAAAAAAAAACAAGGGAAGGAAGGAAGAAGAGAGAGAGAGAGAGAGAGAGAGAGAGAGAGAGAGAGAGAGAGAGAGAGAAGGAAGGGGAGAAGGAAGGAAATGGCCTGAGGAAGCAGTTCAGTTACTTAACACACATGAAGCCTGGCTTGATCTGCAGATCTCATAAAATGGGTGTGGCAGTGTATATCTTCAGCACTCAGGAGATGGGGCAAAAGGATCAGAAATTCAAGGTCACCCTCTACTGCACTGTGAGTTTGATCCCAGCCTAAGATACATGAAACTTTGTTGCAAAGAAAGAAAGAAAGAGAGGGAGGGAGGGGGGGAGGGAGGGAGGGGGGGAGGGAGGGAGGGGGGGAGGGAGGGAGGGAGGGAGGGAAGGAGGGAGAGAGAGAGAGAGAGAGAGAGAGAGAAAGAAAGAAAGAAAGAAAGAAAGAAAGAAAGAAAGAAAGAAAGAAAAGAAAAGAAAATGAATGGAATTATAGTCTTTATGGATTTTCTGTGAATAATATTTATGTATTCATCATGAAATCATATTGAGCAGCTAAGGAGGATGGTAAGAAAGGGAGAGTATTTTCTATGTGGGGAAAGGGAGGGAGAAGAAGAGGAGAAGGAAAATATAGAAGAGAGTATAACTCAGAGTTTATGGAGTTTCTCTAAAAATGATTTTCTTTTTAAATAGCATCAAAGTTAGGCTTGGTGGGACAGCTTGTAATGTCATTAATGGGGAGCGAGAGCAGGAGGACCACAAGTTCAAAACTTACTTGGGCTACAGAGTGAGTTTAAGAACAGCCTGGGACAACTTACTTAGAACCTGTCTCAAAACAAACTGTAAAATGCAGAAGACTGGAGAGATAGCTCGCTTAATTAACGTGCATGAGTCTCTAGCTCCAATCAGGGTGGCAGAAATGTGTTGTTTCCAGGTAATAAATAAAGGCGAAAAGTTGACAGTGGCCTTTGGAAAGGGGGATAAGGGCATGAAATGGGACAGTGTGGCAGTTTCTACTGAAGCACTGTAAGGCTTGTCTTTCTAAGTCATGTCCATATATGTTATATTTTGATACAATAAAATGAAATGTGATGGCTTTTATTTATTTTCAAGTTTTTAGAATAATAGTTTTTTTTTAAGAAATTAACAAAGGAACTTTATGCTTTCATTAGTAACACCAAAGGAAGGCTACCAAGGGCCACAGAGGCGCATGCTTTCGTCTCTGTGCACAGAGTATGCTTGGTGAATGAATGAATGAATGAATGAATGAATGAATGAATGAGTGAGTCAGATATGTCATGAATTTCTTTAGAGGCAGATCACTGGTATCTTCAGGGAGCTGAAGTCCTGTACCAGAAAACAGTTTGGGAAACCTCACAGAAGATATGTGATTGTGCCCCACTACAATAGAACATGGGTTTCTGCACAGTTGAACCTATTACATAGTGTAAGGCTGGCAAAAATTGCTCATTTCCATAGCGCTGACTCCACAGATTTAAACAGTCCTGAACAGGGAATAAATATGCTGCTCTTAATAAATGTCTAGTTAAGGTATAGTTAATACAGTTAAATGTGAAAGTGTATAAATGATATATTTTAATAGCATTCAGAGCACATTTTCAGGATTGAGATAAATGCAAGCTTAAAAAAAAATCAGCCTCTAAACACATTGCCTCAACACAGTAAATGATAAATTACTGAAGAAAACTGTTATTCTGCAATGCTTTGAAGATTAAGTAGAATATGAGTGAAATTAACATTGTGTGTAAGTGAAGCTGTGACTGTATCGTGTCAGGGAGGTAATAAAACTGCAAAGTGAAAGACTTAGAGTTTTTATGCTAGAGAAATGGAAGCAGTTTTCATTTTAATTGTTTTTCTTTAAATGGATTGTTTCTGTAATATACTATATTCTTTCCAGTTCACAGATGTTCAGGAGGGATGGAAGAGTTATAAAATATTCTAATGTGAGCTTTTAGAACAGCTTTTTTTTTTTTTGAATGGGAGGAGAAGAGCCTATGGAATTCAGAATTTTTAGAGTACAATAAAGCATTCACCGTGCAAATTTAGTGACTCCCATTTTGTGAGATGGAAAAACAAATGGTCTCTTAACATTTATGCCATGCTTGGCCTTTTAGCCAAATAAATTTGTTTCATTTATGGTTCTCGGTCCCTTCTTTGCAGGGCAAGTATCTGCAGATTTCCTTCTTTCTTCCTCCCACACCGCAGTTCTTTGTTCCTGGCACTAGGAACCCACCTGTCCTGTAACTGTCCTCTAAACATAGCTTTGGGCTCGTGCTGTGCTAAGGGATGAGGCTCCCATGGGTCCCTGTGCGGCTGGTCAGAGTTCAGAACCCTCTCCCTGTCCAGGGGCTAGGCAGGGGCTCAGCTTCAGCACAGCACCAGGGATGCTGTGCCCCTCATCCATTCTGTGCTAGTTTTTTCTTATGTCCTCCCCTTCACAGCTTTCTCCCAAAAGCCCTTCTCTCTCCATGGTTCTTTCCAAAGCTGTTTGCATCCTCTGAAATGAGCACTAATGTTCCCGTGAATCCTCCCCACAGCATGCTCTGGTTTGGGGGATACTGGTAAAGGAAGGGTTTGTTGTTGTCATTTCCTTCTTGTTTCATTTTTACATCTGAGCACACGATGCCAGGGCCTCACAGAAACATGCTGAGGGTCAAGGGAGAGGAACCCCTGTCCGTGCCGGGTGGAGTGCCACTGAAGGGCGGCACTGCATTAAACGCCATTGTATTCACCCACTCACTCAGGAACAACAGAACCACGTTCTGAGTACGAGTTATACAGTGCACTAGACTCACATTGCTGAACCAGAGACTTAGGATCTGTAAGAAGCTTCCCAGCTGGTGAGCGAAACATCCATACAACAGCTGCCGGGGCGAACTCAACCACAGGCTTCAAGTATCGAAAACAGTGTAAGGTGATGTGTGTGCACAGAATGGAGACGCCTGGGCTGGCAGACTTCTCGCTAAGAGGAAAGTACGTGAAGCAGCTTTAAGGAGGAGAGATGGGTTCCAGTTCAGAATTTCAGCTCACAATGGTTAGTCCAGTTGCTTCTGACATGAGGCTGAGCTTCATGAGGGGGGCTTTAGAGAATCGATGAGGGAAGAGGCTGCTCACTTCAGAGCAGCCAGGAAGCAGAGAGGGCACAGGAAGAGGCCAGGGAAGAACAAACCCTGAAACGCCACTCCGGGACCTGTGACCCATCTCTTCCGGTCAGGCCTGGTCTCCTAACATTTCACTCAGCATGTGCTGTAAGTGGCCTGATAAAGTCAGCGCCCTCTAACCTAGTCACACCTCAATGGTTAGACGATGACGGGCAATCAAACCTTCAGCATGCGCACATTTTAGGGAAAACATCGTAGACAAACCAGAGCAAAGCAAGAAGCCAGCTTTCTGTACTGAAGGAGCACAGATGGAGCCTTAGGAGGAGAGGGCTGAGACAAGGAGGGCAGGGTATTTACAAAACAGGTCAGAAGCTGGAAGAAGGCCCTGTGAGGGGCACACGCTGTCTGACAGCTGGCTGCGTTCCCAGCATCCACTGTGGGTGGTTCATTCCAGCAATTGGGGATCGAATACCTCTGTTTTCTGAGGGTATCTGTACTCATGTGTGCATGTATGCACATACACACACACCTTAAAACTAAGTAAATCTTGAGGGGGGAGGGAAGAAGAGAGGGAGAAAAAGAGAGGGGAGAAAAGAGGAGAGAGAGAGAGAGAGAGACCTGGTCAATGAGGCAGGAATGCTGGTAAGGAGACAGTTTAAGGATGAGGCTGGAGTTAGAGAAAAAAAAAAACAGAAAGTTTATGTAGGACAAAAGAGGCACACAGTCTAAGAGAGATGATGGCATGGGATTTGTAAGTTGACAAGATGAATGTTTCAGAATGGATTGGAGAAACGCATAAGCACGTTTCACTGAGAAAGAAAGGTCCACTCCATTTCCCTTCCATATCTCAGTGAAACTGGTTCTTCAGGGAGTACTGAAGTACTCTATGGACCCACATTCGATCTTGTTGAGTGTCTCATCGAACATAAACATAGCTGTTTAGAAAGCTCGCCAGATCTTTTTTTCAGCATATCTTTAGCTCACCGAACCTGCTTCCCAGAAGAGGCTGACCCTCCAGCCCCTCTGCAGATGGGAGAAGAAACACCAGGAGCCGACCATTGCTTAGTGGGAAGGTCTCACTTTCAGACAGAGTCAAAGTTACATCTGAGGTATGAAAATGTGCCACTCATCAACTGCATTTTAAAATTATCATGGAGAAAGAGACCAGCGATCGAATGAGAACTGAAAGGAAAACACAAAGCCAGCTTGCCTTCCCCACCGGGAAGTTGTCTTTTCTTTGGTTTTGAAATTCCATCAGCCAAGCCAGAAGGTTGGGGTGACCTGCCCTCCTTCCTCCTTTCCACAGCCCAATAAAAGCAGATTCTTTGTGGGAAACATCATCTGGGGATATTTTATATCAGCTATTTAGAGGGGAGAGTCAGTCTTCTCATCCTTCCGTGCTTCTTCATCCTCGGGGTTTGTTTTTGGTTTGTTTGTTTGTTTGTTTGTTTAGCACTTGGTTTCTCTGGGCAAAAATGTCTAGGAAAATTCCTCTCTCCCTTCCTCTTTCCCTTCCCATTTCCCTCCCTCACTCCTTCTCTTCTTTCCTCCCTCCTTCCTTCCCTCTCCCTCCCTCCCTCCCTCCTCTCCTCTATTCTTCCCCTCTTCATTTTTCTAGTCTCTCCCTTCTTTCTCTCCTCTCAGAAACCGATTTTGTTAATGGTATTCAAAGCCCTAACTTTACCACGATATTAAATTTGTGTAAAATAAAGTTTTGACCACGATCCCAGCACTGCCCTAAAGTGGCTACTGAGCACTGACCCGTTCTGCCTGGTATGTCAGAAGAAACCTTGGCCACATAGAATTTATGGCCGGAAATCCTGTCTATCGTATGTGGATTCACCTAGGTAGTCCCTATATGTGCACCTTCTTTGAAGCTGCTTAAGGATAGATTAAATGTTACTTTGGTTTCAAATTAGAATGAGAATTCCTTGTTTAGTCAGGTGACAAAGTTTAGAAATATGATACATCTAAGGTGTCAGATAACCATGTCAACTGGCCTAATATATGAAATTTTAATCTAAAAAAAATTAGTGTGCATGTGTGGGGCGAGGCTACGAGGTTTATGGCACAGTGGGTAAAATGTTTGCCCACAGAAACAGGAGAACTGAGTGCTAGCCCCCAGTAGCCAGGTTCAAAGCTAGGCAAGTCTATAAACCCGGCACTGGGGTGGGGTCAGGGAAGCAAAACAGGTTCTCAAAGCTCATTGGCTGGCCAGCCTAGCCAATCAGTAAGTTCGGAGGGCGTGGCGGTGGCTTGGCGGGTAAAGGCAATTGCTACCAAGCCTGAATTCGATTCCTGGGTCCTAGATGGCAAAAGGAAAAGACTGATTCTGCCCTCCACACACATACATGGCGTGGTCACTTCCACATCAACATCCATGGAAAGTTAGTAAATGTAGTGAAAAAATAAAGTGGAAAACTGTAAAGGAAGACACCTGGTTAGCCGGGCATGGTGTCACGCGCCTTTAATCCCAGCACTTGGGAGGCAGAGGCAGGCAGATTTCTGAGTTCGAGGCCAGCCTGGTCTACAAAGTGAGTTCCAGGACAGCCAGGGCTACACAGAGAAACCCTGTCTTGAAAAACAAACAAACAAACAAACCAAACAAACAACAAAAAAGGAAGACAGCTGGAGAACTCCAGCCTGCGCATAGATGTACAGGTGCACACACACTTGGTCTGCACACATACTCACATGAACACACACATACAACACACACAAAGAAAATTAGACAGGATTGTTATATTAGGCATAAGTGCTTTCGAGGGTTGCAAGCTACGTACCTGTAACCCCACCTGCTGGGGAGACTGAGGCAGGAGGCTGGGCTAGAGTCTCTCCCCAAGTAAAATTTGAAAACTGAGCTGGTTGTAGCTCTGTAGTAGATTGCTAATATTAATTAACATGCACAAGGCCCCAGGTTCAATACCCAAAAGTGCAACGAACAAACAGATGCTTTACAAATACAAAGTCTTAAACATCTTATGCTAGTGAAGTATTAAAATATTAACTAACAGAAGATGTAGATTTTTTCCATGTGAAAATATGATTCAAAAAAGTCACAAGCATGTCACCATAGATTACTTTTCAGAAATATTTCTTCTGCATACGCCAGAATGCACCTGCCATTGTGATCATAAATGCCAGCCTGTCATGTGAATGTATCCAGCACACTGAAAATAGGTACATGAATAGGTAGTGGAGCATGCATCCAAAGGCCAAGAGGTACCCACTGCAGGCACCTGGCAAAAGGCCACTGGCATGCATTTAATCCTAAATTCTTTCTACAGCTCTTGCCTGGCTTCCCATTGTAATCAAATGAGGAATTAAAAAACAAAACAACTCCCCCCTCCCCCCTCCCCCCAGCCCGCAAGCCCCAGGTCGTCCCACCTGAACCTATAGGACAAGACTCAAGTCTCTAGCATTTTCAAAGCTCCCTAGCTTACCCTGATGGGAGCCTGAGGTTGAAAGTCACCTTTAGAGAACAGTGATCTTAAACATTACTGTGTGGACTCACTAGAGGGTCTTGTGAAACGAAACTTCTGATGCAGTAGGTGGATCCCAGAACTCTGCACTTCTCTCTTTCTTTTCTTTCTTTTTTTTTTAAAGATATTTTTTTTTACTTTATCAGAATTTTTATTGAAAGACTTATGCATCTTCTTTTCTTCTCTTTTTAAAACATTGGTTATTTTATTTATTTACATTTGAAATGTTACCGCCCCTTCCCGATTTCTCCTCAGCAAAGCCCCTATCCCATCTCCCCTCCCCCTGCCTCTATGAGGGGGCTCCCCCACCTGCCCACCCACTCCTGCCTCACACCCTAGCATCCCACTACACTGGTGCATCAAGCTTCCACAGGACCAAGGGCCTCCCCTCCCATTGATGCCAGACAATATGCAGCAGGAACCATGGGTCCCTCCACGTTTACTCTATGTCATCTGAGTGATCCACTCACCAGAGATGATAGTTGTGTCTGAATCCCTACTCATTCTTCAAGCAGGAACCACAGCCTCAAAGAGCAGCAACAGTCTGAGTAAAGAAGGAGTGCATGGAGACAGGAGGATGAGCTCTGTGGAGGACCAAGAGTCATGGCTTCCACAGCAGTAGGAACACTGCCAGTAACTTTTGACCCTCCAAGACAGGGAGGGCTGGGGTCTCTGGCTGTGTGTGACTTCAGAGACTGAGGATCTTACTGTGGGCTCCCAGGTGTGGTGTCCATTCTCCAGGGGTTCTGGTGTGACTAGGAAGCTGTGGGGTGGAGACAGATTTCTCATCAGCAGGACTTTCCATGTAGAAGCACCCCACCCCAGAACAAAGCTCTCTCCAACCCTCCCCATAGTTTTTCCAGGTTCAGTTTTTCTTCTCTCCATTCACCCCTTCCCATCATATGTGTGTATAATATATTTACAAGTATAATGTGTCTGTACCCCCTGCTACTGTTAAACACACTGTTGTCTTTGCTTTGCCAGGATGTATCTTTATTACTGTTATTTGAGGCACTACGGGGCAACAATGTTAATGTCCTTCAAGAAATACTGCCAAGGATCTACTAAGTTACTGTTAATAAAAGCAGTAGGTTCTGGAAAACTTTGAATGAGGCCAGGATTTCCCAGGCACTGTAAGTATGTATCTCACTCTTTGGTGTGGATCTCTTCTTTTTGTAAGAAGAGATCTCTTGAATAAACATCTTCTGATTTCTAAGTACTATGGAGATATCACATTGTCTGTATTCCTGAAGCTTAGTCTGTAGGTATAATGAGCTTGAACCCAATTATCTAGTGACGTTTGGTCACAGGAAAGCAAAGAGGTGCCTTGCTGGGAATCTCCACACCCACACTGTGAGTGTATGGCAAACACCTCCCAAACATACAAACTACATCATTATGAGCCTTCCATTTATAAAATTTCCATTAAGTAATGAGCTCCCATAGTGTTTCCACATAAGAGCAGTTGTTCAGAAGCTAAATTGTGTACAATGTGAAGCCCCACCTTCTGCAGCCATTTTAATCCAGAAGGTCTAAATATAACTGCTCTTTAAAAACAGATTTTTTAAATTTATGTATATGAGTGGAACATCTGGAGAATCCACAAACTGTCCTGGCCTTTGTTTAGGTTCAGCTGGGGCTCTGCTGTTGCTGAGTTCCCTATAGGATAAGGGTCACAGTTCTGCCTACTGTGGGCAGCCACCCCTAGGCAGAGACTCACTGGTCACCAACACTTTCTCCAGAAATGGTCTAGTTGGATTATTGACAAAGCATCCTTTGACTAGAGGTACCTTCATCCAACCACCTACTTCATTTATTACAAATAAAAAGGCAAAGGCTTGCCCAGGAGCTACCCAAGGAACAGTAGAGCCACACCATACAAGTGCTTTTGGCGTGTGGTCCCGGATCCATTGCCGTTATACCTCAGCCCTCCAGTTCCAAAGCGGGGAGAGTGCGTGTATTTTCATGAACCTGTCCATCAGCGTGTTAATTGCTAAAAGATCACCCCTGCCAACTCCAAGAACTGGGCGTGGCCCCACCAGCAAGCTAACACACACACTGCTATGGTTTGAATCTGAAATGTCTTCATGCAGATTCACATTTTAGGCACTTGATTTCCTAGCTCGATGTATTATTTTGAAGATCATGGAGGTTTAGGAGGAGATAGGGCCTGGTTGTAGAAGTAGGTCTCCGTGGGTTAGTGCGGAGGTTACATTTATCTCTATTCTGTGCACTGCTTCCTGTCACGTGAACACGCCTCTGCCGCCCACTCCCACCCTTTCGAATGTTTCTATTTCTTCCTGGCGACAGGGAAACCATGAACTAAAACAAACCCTTTCTCCTCTAAGTTGTTTCTGTCGGGTATTTTGATCACAATAATAAAAATTAAGGAAGGCACCCACCCACATGTCTACATACCCATCTGCTCCCGGCCTGGCTCGCAATGCAGAGGCCTCGCTCCCCCTCTCCACAGCCCTTTCTAATCCACTTGTTAGAAAGTTCTCACTGTCAGCTCCTCACACACAGGCGAGGGGCATCTGTGCTGCCTTGATTTCCTCCAGAAATGAGCAGTGGCCTACTGAACATTTTCTATCAGCTCCACATGGCTCCAAATTACAGCCATGGCTGCAGGAACGGCCAGCTTCCTCCACCAAACTGGGGACTTTGTGGACCCCACGAGAGGCCTTATTTATTACTTCTCCCAGAGAAAGCAGGCTGGGGCAATAATCATCAAAGTAATATTTACCCCTTAATAACTGCCTATTTTTACACCAATGTTAGAGGTTAATAGCAGTGTTATTTACTCCTCTGCCAAAAAGAACTGAAGGATGTGAAATGTTGTAGTCAATAAAGCTGAGCAGCCAGATAAATAACATTCATAGGATTTCCTGACAAATCCTTCTGCAACTCCAGGTTATAAATAACCTCAAGAAAGCTGTTCCTGAATTACAAATTTACTGATGTGTAAAATGTAATTTTAAAAAGGGCTTCGAAGCCCAGACGCATTGGATTCTGTAACCATGTTCACTGAAGACCCTGTGCAGACCGTGTGCAGCAGACACGTGTGAGCCCTCTGGGGCCTGCGCTCGCTCACAAATACGCATGCGTACATAAGATCATAGAGTTAAGATTGAAGCATTTCTCATCCCACTCTGTGCCCGCCATGACTCTTCTCAGCTGCCCTTTCTCTGATGACAGTTTCTCTGTCTCTCCTTATATTCTTATGTCAGACCCCATGAAGCCTCCGTCCCAGGCCATCCTTTCTGTTCTGGCAACCTTCCTCTGTGATTCCCCTCATTCCCATGGGTGACTCACAAACAAGTTTCCCATCCTTTATCCCTCTGAGCTGCCACTTCTCTATTAATGGTCCCCTTGGCATCCCATAGGGCTTCATAGTGGGCATCTCAAGGGTGGTCTAGCCACAGAATGATTCTCAATTCCCTCTCCTCCCCATTCCCATAGGCTTACCCCTGCTATCTCCAACCAGCAAATGGTGCCACCTTCCATACAATTGTTTAGTGGCCATACCCAGCTCCATTCCAATGGCCTCCTGGTGTTCACCAGCCCCTTCTACATCTAAGCCACAAGCTATGTAGCAACTATCTCCTCAAAACCACGATGTACAGGGACCATCCCGTGTTCCCAGCCATCTTCTTTATGTGTCTACCACTCAGCCAGGCTCACCAACTTTCAACCCCTGGACCTTTTATTCTGACCGACTTAGTCTTCTCCCAAGAGAAGAAATTTGACTCCAAATGACTTGGTGCAGTCATCCAGCCTTATTTCCTGTCCTCTTTCTCCTGCCTCCTTCCAGGGACACTCACCCTCTCCCAACTCCTTAATCAAAATAAGATATTCTTCTGAGCAAAGCACAGGCTGGTTGGGACTACAGAAACTTATGCTCTCAACATACTAGAGATGCTGGAAGTCTGAAATCTTTTTACAGAGAAAGAAAGCTTACCAAGTCCTTAGAAGAAAGGTCTGGTCCCAGAGCTAAGTTCTAAGTACAAGGTGACATTAAGTGACAGATGGACACTGCCCTGGACAATGACCCTTTAGCAAACTCAGGGAAACAAAAGCTGAAGTATCCTGAAAGGACCCAGAATCTCTCTCTCTTTTTTCCCCCTTTCCCACTTATCCCTGATGTCCTGGGACTCGGCACATTCTCAGTTTAGCCCAGTCTGGGTTTGGCCCAGCAATCACACAGTGTCCTGGCTGAAACCCCACTTTCCTACCAATTAGACAGGAGAGCTTGGCCAGTTCTCTAGATCTTCATGTTCGTTGTTCCAGCAGAAAGCCACAGGGACCATTTACTCTGGTGCTAAAATGCTAACCACTGATTAAGACGCCCACATTTCTAAGAGGGAGGCTGGACGTGTTTAAGGTTGCCACTTCATCCAGGTTTTTTTTTTTTTCCTTTTGTTCAAAAAAAAATTTTTTTAAAGTAGTGGTAGGGATCTTAGAAGTCCAGAATGGTTAGCTTCTCTTAAATAATAATAATAATAATCACACACTGAACAAGTAATCAAGACCTCTGCACAGGGCCTGGAGGATGGTGGTATCCAGACCTCTGTATAGGACCTGAAGGATGGTAAGACTCAAAAAGTGGATTAAGAGAAGTGTTCTGATTTCCCTGTGGGGAATTCTCATGAGGTTTCATAAGATCCCTTGGGTTTTGATTTATTTCATTTACTATTGTTGTATATGGTGTGGGAGCACATGCCACAGAACGTGCTCATGTCAGAGGATAATTTCGTGGAGTTTGGGCAGCAAGTATCCCAAGCATCTACTAAGCCATCTTGCTAGTACTCTTCAGAAAATTTTAATAGTTTGGACTCAGAATAAGTGTTTGTGGAACTGTAGAAATTCTATAAAATATAGATTGAAAAATATCTCCAGAAGAAAAAAATTAATATATGTATACAGACCAATGATGATAATAATAAGATCAAGCTTGCATCTATGGTTTTTCTTTCTGAAATAAAATGAGAAATATGTCCAAAAAATAATGAACAGAGATATTGACTACAGAACAACTTTTAATAAAACAAGCAATGTTAAGTAGAGGTTGAATTTAGGTAAGGATGTCTTAATGATCAAAAAACTCTGAATAATGGGATAATCATTGTTGAATTATTTTGTTTGCTCATTTAATCTGTCTCATTCGATTGCCATAACATCATCTATAGATCTAAAAACATTCTCTTTCATCGCCTAACTTTTATCATGAAAAATTTCCAAGAAACAGGCAAATGTAATGGGCCGCACAGCAAGCATTTCATTTCAGACCAAACACAGTGTCTTTGCAAGGGCTGCAGCCAGTCCCTGTAAGCACATTTATTTACTCCCCTTTCCTCTTTGGTTTCCTACCCAAGGACCATTAATTGTCCTTTGTGGATACATTGTTATAGGCATATAACTAGATACACACTCTAAAGTCTTGGAAACAGAAACTTTTGTGTCCAATCAAGTGCTCAGTCTAGAAGTTGTTGCCACAAGCTTTCCAAAGTGAGGGCAGCCTGAGGCTGCTTGCCACTCTTCCCAATGCTGAGGGTCATGGAACATTTGGATGAATAGGCTGCTTTAGTTGGCTTGGGATGTTGTAACAAACCTCATAGCCCTTGTGGCTAAAGAATGAGGATACATTTCCCCTACAGTTCTGGAGGCTGAAGGCTCAGGTCTAGGCTCTAGCATAGTCAGGCTCTGGTGGGAGCCTCTTCCTGGCATGCAGATGGTTTCTCCTCTAGGTGTGTGTTGTGGGGCGGGGGGGGGGGGGAGCATGCTCTCTTTGGTGTCTCTAGTTAAAAGAACCCTGATGCATCACAGGCCTGCCCACCATATGACTTTATCTAATCCTAATCACCTCCCCAAAGCCTCAAGCCCAGATGGCATCGAGTGGAGTGGGGAGGCCAATCTGCATGGGTTGTGGGAGATACAAGCATCCAGCTCCTGGAGGTCCCAGCATTGCTGAGACACAGGGTTGTTACTTGCACTGTGTTTATCCTGCCATCAACAACCTGATTGATTACTTTGTCTATTTACCTACCCTGTCGACCAGTAGGAGTTTTTTAAATTTTCGAGAAATTAATCCTTTGTCATCTATAGGGTGCACTTCCCCCACAGTTCTGGAGGATGGTGTCTTCCTGAGTTGGTTTTCTGTTTTGGGGGGTGGGGGGGTGGGGTCCAGTTTAGTTTGCATAGCTTTTTGTGTTGAACTTTATCTACATATAATCAAACATATGCTCTTGTCTTCATGGCTCCTTGTCTTGCTTAGAAGAGGCTTTTCTTCACCAACATTTACAAGTTGGAGAAGAGTTTTCTTTCTCTAATCTTGAGATGTGAATTGTTACTTAAGCATTTGGCCATGGGGCCTTCCTTTCCAAAACTCTTTGCCCAGTTTTTGCTTTTGTTTTCAATCAGAAAACTGGCACTTTGGGTCTTGACTATAACAATGATGATGAAGACTTGTAAGACTGCCATGTTTTAAACCTTTGAGATTTCTTCCCTACAAACCTCTTTTCCATGTCGTCTTGAACACTTATAAGTGCTATGACCCATTTTTTTTTTTGAAACTCAGAAATTCTCAAATCCTTTATTGGTGTGGTGAGTATTCAAGCCAGGGCTTCAGGAGTGCTAGGCAACCACTCTTCCTCAGAGCTGCACCCCAAGTCTAGGATGACTTTTGAGTTCTCTGAAGTCTTCAGAAAGGGCAGAGGTGGGAGTGTGTGCCAGGGAGTCAGACAGGGCTTAGGGCGGCTCAACAGATGAGAGCTCTTCCCTCTCCACTTGATTCCCCTAAAAGTCATGGAAGCAGAGGTTTTATGGTGAGCTAGTTGGGGAAAGAGGGGACGGAAAATAGCAAATGAGAGAACAGCAGGGCCTGTATGACTTGGAGGTTGACCTAGTAAAACTTAGATCTCTGGTAGTTATAAATATCTGAGTCTTTAAAACCCCACACACTGCTGACATCATCTTAATACAGCGCGTGAGCAGGAGCCTGCAGGCAAAGGCAGTTTGCTTTGTGTGCCAAATTACCATGGTCTCTTCTGTGACTTCATTCATTCATTCATTCATTTGTGTGTGGGGGGGTGTGTGTGGAGAGAGACAGAGAGAGAGACACAGACAGAGACACACACAGAGAGAGAGGCGCTCAGGGAGGTCAGAAGACAATTCCTTCTCATTCCATCTCTTCCACCATGTGGGTTACCAGGATCAATCTCAGGTCACCAGGCTTGGTGGCAAGCACCGTCACTTGCTAAGTCATCTCTCTGACCAGTCCTCTTCAGTGGATTTCTGAGAATAAGAAGAATTGGTAGAAAAAATAAGCTAACTTCCCCATCGGTTTGTAATCAGGGAACCCAGTAAGAATTGGAGTTGGTGGCTGTGGTCAGAGAACATTATTTTATACATCTTGTGGGAGAGTTGAGAGGGTCCCGTTTTAAAAGGCTGCCCCAATAAATGATTTACCAGGGCAACCAAAGATCAAAGAAATTGTATCTCAGGACACCTGAAATTCAATGTTTATGGAAGTCTCCAGAAGCCCAAATCTTTTATGACTTTTATATTAGCTAACTGCTAAATTTTCAAAGCAACTAGACTGCCAAGGGTTTTAATAAGAGCTGCATGGTTCAAACTCTCCTTTTAATAAATATAAAGGTGATGGTGCTGAGAGGCATCTTGACAATATGTCATATGTCATGGAAGACATAGCTAGGCTTGGCTGCATGACAGGAGTGTTAAATTCCAGTGACAAAACAATCACCAGAGAACAAATTCCTGCTGCCCTATAACAAAACAAGAGGGATTTTTCACTGGAGGAGGCATCCTAGCTGGTACCTACACTCAGGAGCATGGGGGGGGAGTGCGGGGGGGGGGCACGTAGATTAACTAGCTGGGAACTTAAGAGTCCTCCACAGGAGACTGGGTGCAAGCTCTCTCCTGATTTCCCCGTGGCAAGGATAAAAGTTCCCTGTCAACTTCTCAACTTAGGGCTGCCCTAGAATAATGGTCTGGTGTCTCTGAATCAGGCTGAAAATATTTTCCAACTGGGTCCTAGAATCCTTTGAGGGTTGGTGGCAAAGCCCGTTTCAGGTCGTAAGATCAAATGTATTTCTGTGAGCTGGGATGGGGCTCAGTGACAGAGCACTTGTCTACACGGTTTAAGGCCCTGGAACATGTGCACACACACCAAAAAACCAACCAACCAACCAAACAAAACTCCATATTTTCTCACTATCAAGACATATTTTTGTTTTAAAAAATGTACTGTGAGTATATGCATGTGTGTGCATGCATATGTATGGATGTTTTGCCTATATGTTTGTCTGTGTACCATGTTTATGCAGTGCCCAAGGAAGCCAGAGAATGGTACCAGGTACCCACTGGGGTTACCGATGGTTGTGAGTCACCCCATGAGTGCTGAGAATTAAACCCTGGACCTCTGGAAGAGCAACCAGGGCTGAGCCGTCTCTCCAGCCCTAACACACAGTTTCATCCTTATGCTGACATGAGCAGTCACCACAGGGCCTCCCAGCTGAACACAACTCTAGCTCAGATGGCTGTGGTCTTCAGCTCCCAGGACTGTTTGTGTGACAGCCGAGATTAATGGATTTGGTGGACTCTGGTGGCTCTGTTGATCTTGCTTGACTGTCTGGAGACTTGAGTGTGCATGCAGTAGAGAAGAGCTAGGACTCTGTCCTCAGCTCCCCTCATATACAGAGAGGTGAGGTGATATCTGGCCCCTGTGGATGAGCTCCACCAGCACAGGGATTTTTTTTTCTTTCTATTGATAGCTGAGAATTGCTGCCGTATGTTCGTCCGTCTGGGAGCCTGTAGGACATCACCGATGAAAGAAGGGTGTTCTAGCTCTTGATGTTCCCAGCTCTTCTCCTGTTGGTTGCATGTAGTGAGTTGGTGAAAGGAATAGCTTTCAAACAAAGATCTTAGCTCTGAAGACTTGTAGAAACAGAAAAACCACACGACTTATCAGGACAAGATGCATGATGGCACAGCCTCCTGCTGTGGGAAGTTGCTCACTGGGCCACCTTCATGAACCACCTCTCTCAGTTTCCTGTCAAAGAAGGCTCTAGACGCAGGAGTCACTCCTTCTTGCTGAACTACCTTTTGTTGTTGTTCTAGGAATCGAATGCAGGGCCACCAAGACAGACATGTCCTCAGCTTTCTTTCTGACTCTATTTTGAGAAGGGGTGCACCTTCAACTTGCAGTCTTTCTGCTGGGTTACAGGCCACATTTCTAAGCCTGCTCCTCAAGCTACCTCCCCTTCTCCTGTCCCCCCCTCACCCCAACACCCCCCCCCCCCTTGTGTAGTAAGATGATGGAGAGCGGCAAGGTCTCACTATGTAGCTGACTGGCCTAGAACTCTCAATCCTCCTGCCTCAGCTTCCCAAGTGCTGGGATTAGAGGTCAATATTATCATTCTTGACTGCCTGGCTTTTCACATACAGTGAACCAAAATTGCCAAGAAGATAGATTAAAAACATATCCTGGAATTTCAGAAGAGGCAACACAATGCCAAAAGTCAATCCCTAGGTGGGAAGGAAGTGTCTCCTAAGTTGCTGTGATTTGGATAGGAGCTGCATTCCCTGTGCCCGTATTCTTAGCTCTTTACATTTTTAAAAGTCTTTTGTTGCTGTTGTTTCTAAAACAGAGTCTCTCTATGTAGCCCTGCCTGCCCTGCAACTCATTATGTAGACTGATAGTCTTAATAGTCAAGATCAAGATAGCCTTGAACTCACAGAGATCCACCTGCCTCTGCCTCCCAAGTGCTGGGATTAAAGGTGTTCGCTTCTATGTCCATCAATTTTCATATCTTGAAACTACCAAGAACCTCAAGTCTATTTGCCTGGGAATTAATAAATAAACTTTGATCTGTCAATAACAACAACAAAAAAGAACCTTTCTCCCTTTCTTTCTTTCTCCCTTTCTCCCTCTCCTTCTCCTTCTCCCCCCCACTCCCCCAGCACACCACCCCCACCCCCACCCCATAGGCATAGCCCTGGATGTGTTACAACTCATTTTGAAGACTAGGATGGTATTGAACCCATCTGGATCCACCTACCTTTGCTTCTTGAATTCTGAGTTTAAAGGTGTACACCACCACGCCTGGCCAAAAAACAACAAAAACAACAAAACAACAAAACAAAAACAAAAAAAACCCAAAACCTTTTTTGGCATAGGAGAGGATAACACCTTTTAAGTGCTTTGAAAAACTGTGTTTGTAACAAGAGAGAGACATGGTCAGGTCATGCTTTGAACAAGAATGTAGGCTCTCATCCATCAGTGAATACTTGGTCCAGGGTGAAACTGTTTGGGAAGGATTTGCTGACTTGGGCATCTGCACTGTTCCTAGTTAGCTCTCCCTCTGCCCCATGCTTTTGGGTCAGATGCAGGCTCTCAGCTACTGCTCCAGTACCATGCTGACTGCCTGCTGCTGTGCTCTCTGCTGCTGTGATGGTCATGGACTCGAACCTTTTCTAACAGTGATGATCTAATAACCATCTTGAATCTCTCTCTTTCTCATCTTACATTTCTTACATTGGCCCAAAACTTAAACATTTGGTTTATACTGTAAAAAATATTTAGTGTTTGCCTAATTCTTTCTGGGTTATAAAGCAGTCTCTCGCTCCTATCTTATCTTTATCTTATCCTTGTTCCCATTTCTCAGGGGAGTAGTGTGAGGTTTATCAAGCTAGGATCAAGGCAATATTGGTCCCTAGATAAGAAACCTGTCATTGTCATTAAACACCCATCAACGTAATGGGGGCGGGGGGGGGGAATCACCAATGTGCTTTATTGCCTTGTATTATATAACTGAGGATGACTTTACACTTCTGACCCCTCTACCTCTACATCCCAGGATTGCAGGCATGCACCACCACACCTTGTTTTATTTGGTGCTGGGGACTGAACCTGAGCTTCGTGCCCGCTGGGCGAGTACTTTACCAACAGCAACCCCCTCCCAGCCTTAGTAACGTTCCCTTTCTCCCCTTTCCCTAGGCTTACTTGATCCGTTTCCTGCACGTTCACACCCAGCTTTAGTCTCCTTCCCCGAGCAGCCTGTCTGATGAGAAATTGAGAGAATTGTTTGATGGAAGGAAACTGCGGGGTGAGCTGAAGTTCCTCTGTCCCTTCGGGCTGGAGCAGTGGCACTCAGATCATTTCTGGGAATAAGAAGGCTGGGATTCTGGGGCAGAAATGAGACCTCTTGTCCCCCGGCATATACTTTCTGCCCTGAAGCATCAGAGCTGCTACAGAGCACTGCCGCCGTGGAATGGAAAGAGCTTGTTCTTGAGTCTCCTTTGGATGTCATCATTTGATTAAGTCCTGGCCACTGTGAGGCAAGGAGGAGTGATGGGCACAAATTCTGGGACAGGAAGAGAAGAAAGGCAACAGTCCTTTCTCTCTTCTCTTCTGGAGGGTTGGCCTTGGTGGTTGGTACAACAATCGTGTCACACCACAAGGCAGAAGCCACATGAGGAGCCAGAGCACTGGCCTGTCCAGCTGCCCTGCTTCCTTGTTTTTATCTTTCCTTCTTAGATTTGTGGGTCTCTCTTGCTAACACTCTGGCTCCTATCATGGTGACAGTTACAGCGGGAAAAAAAAAATTTAAAGTCTATAGCTTTATACTGTCTGAGCTTGGGCAATGCCATGCCCTCCTTAGATGTTGGTTCAAGATAACAAAAATCTCCTGTGCCTTTGTAAGTGGTGCAACCATTTCCTCTGCTGTTAATGAGTCACAGGCTATAGAGGACACAACAAGACAAAAAATGGGTGAGCTGAGGTGCATCAGCATTAAAATATCTGGGCTTTCAAGGACATTATCCAGGAAATGAAAAGAGAATATTGTGAAAATTTTGGAAATCGCACATCTGATGAGCATCTGACATCTGGACAGCTGTAAAGGACTCTTACAGCTCAACAAGAATCCAGTTTAAAAGTGGGCATCTGGGCTTCCCACATCTCACTTAAGAGGCTGAGGCTAGAGTGTCGCTATGAGTTCAAGGGCAGCCTAGGCTAGCAAAATGCTACCCCAGACACAGCAATAACAACAGGAAGCAGCAGAACAAAGAGGGGGTGCTTTGTCATGTGTTTATTCAAAGGACAACACTAATGGCCAATAGACACTGGAAGGTGCTCAAGAGCTTAGCCCTTAGTTAAATGCAGATCAAAGCAAAGCAATGAGTTATTCCATACCGACTAGAGCATCGATGAGCAAGGAGGATGCTTAAGAAAAAATAACACAAGGGCAACGGTGGTGGTGGCAGGGAGCAAGCATTAGAGGACATGAAGAAATTGTGATCTTTATTCCTGGGTGGAATATAAATGCATTGTCTGTGGTAAACTGGTTGCCAGTTTCTCAAAAAGAAGTGAAACATAAAATTACATTTCCCTCGGGGATCCTACTGCTCTGAACTAAAAAGAATGGGAAACAAGAATTTTAACAGAGACAGGTACACACGCATGCTTAGGGTAGCATTGCTCATGATAAGCAAGAGCTGGAGAGACCAAAAGGCCCATCGAGCATGACTAAGCAGAGCCAGTAGAATATTATTTAGCAACAAAAAGAAACAAAGTATGACATGTGTTACAACACAGGTGACACTTGAAAACATTATGCTAGGTAGGAGAGGTCAGACTTGAAAAGGTGACCTGTGTGGTTTCATTGGTACAAAATGTCCAGAGAAGATCAATCCATAGGGACAGAGAGTAGCTTGGCTATTTTCAGGAGAGAGAAGAAAATGGAGGAGGGCCATGACATATATGGGTTTCCTTCTGAGTTGATGAAAACGTTTGAGAGCTAGTGGTATGGTGTTTGAGAAACACTTTGACTGTACTAAATGTCATAGGACGATTCATTTTAAAAATTGCCAATTTATGTTATAGGAATTTTTACCTCAGCTGGAACATACCACAAAACACACACACACACACACACGTACACACGTACACAAACCCCTGAAGGCCTCAGAACAATAAGAGTATTTCCGAAAAGATACCCAGCAGTGCAGGGGTCTGATCGAAGGATGCTGTGAGCCATCTAAGCAACAGGGCCACTAATGAGCTCCCTCCTCCCTGGAAGCCCACATCTCTCCTCCTCCTCCCTTGCTCCTCTCAGCTATTCATTAGGCTCCAACCTGCTACTTGTCAGGTAGCATTAGTTGTCAGGGCTTCCAGGGGACTTGTGCGCCCTTGTTCTCCCTGATTCCTTATTTATTATGTTAATGAGAACATGATCAAGCCTCGGAGCAGACGTTCCAAGGTGGATACCAGGGCGGTAGTCCACGACAATTGTCCACATGGTACTGTAGTGCTGCACCCGCTAAGAGCTTTGTTTGGTTTGGAAATCAACTTGAGACCGCACTTGCTCTGAGTTCTTTAGAAAGTCAGTTATTCTGAGTTCTCTAATCTTAAAAAAAAAGGGCTAAATAACACTTTCATTATTATTTTTAATATCCCCAAAACCAAGAGCTTTCCACCACCTCACCTGGACAGCAGCTGTGCGCCACCTCACCTGTACATCGTACCCCGCCATCCTCCCTCCTCCCACCCTCCCTCCTCATCAGGCTCTCTGCTGCCTTTTATTTTTCTCCTTCTAACCTAACAACACACTGTCACACCCAAGCCACGAGGTGTGTGTGTGTGTGTGTGTGTGTGTGTGTGTGTGTGTGTGTCACACCTTCCAGAGCCCACAGCTCACTCAGGAGGAAAGGCAAGTCCCCACCCGAGCCTTCTTGGTCCTCCCTAACCTCCTCCTACCACCGCTCACTCCGATTGGTTCAGTGTTCTCCGTTCCCACCTGGGGAGGGGGGCGATGTGAGTTTGCTGTTATTTCTCTCTGGATGATTGTTTATAACTTTGCACACACACACACACACACACACACACACACACACACACACACACCCCTTTCACAAACCCATCTCAGCAGCCAGAGAGAGATTTTCATGCCGGTGCTCTCCCCTCCCCTTCCATGCCTAATTTGGCTTTGTGGCTCACGCATCACAGTTAACCGCAGCCTTTCGTGCCAGGCGCACTGTTTGCTCCTTGTTATTTGTCTTCCCTTTGAGGCAAGCCCTACGAGCGGTTTCTGTTTGTTTCTGTTATGCTTTATCTCACAGACTAATTCCAAGTAACCCGAATAGTACCTGGCCTGGCACACAGCACACGGTCCATAAATACTTGGTGAATGAGTTATTTTGAAGATCAGGGACAATGGATAGAAAAACGGGAAGAGAAAGGCACGGCATTTAATTATTCATGTCAAACCCAAGTGCCTTATGCCAGTAGAAAAGATGATATTTACAAGAAAAAAAATTCTGTCTTTTCACTGTGCAGAAACCACCAGGAGCGCACCAAGAGGCAGATGTCACAGACTCTTGAGTTTCAACCCTGAAAGGCAGCTGTGTAATCCTTGTTCCATAACTACCCGATCCTGAGCACAGACTTCAAATGAGCAGACTTGAGGAGAGAGTCAAAGAGGTTGGGCTTCGTCACAGTGGGAGTGGGATTTTGTGGACATATCCAACCAGGTTTTTATTTGCTACTACAAAATTAAATTAGGAATGAATTTAGTTCAATCAAAACTTAGAAACCTGAACAGAAAGTGCATGTGAGTACACGTGTGTGCAGGTATGAGTGTGCTAGTGCATATGAGAGTGAATATGTGTGTGTGCTCATGCGTGTGTGTGTGTGTGTGTGTGTGTGTGTGTGAGAGAGAGTTGGAGTGGGGAGAATGGTGAGAGAGACAAATCACACAGAGGTCAGGCCTGACAGGAAAGTTCCTTCTTAAAGTCTTATAAATAGAAGGTAATTTCTAAAATGTCAAGGGTTTCTTGGCTCAATTAAAATTATTTGTAGCACAAATGCTTGAGATCGGGGAGTGCTTTAAGCAGGGAAGATGCAGTCACAGGAGTAATAAGGGCCCAGGGTTCTTCTTGATAAGCATTATTCAAACTCATGGACTTCCCGAAGACAACGAGGCAGATGCCAGGGGTAAAGGAGGTGGAGCAGCTTCAGGCCCCTTTCTTCCTGCCCCCACCTGGAAACGCAAAAGCACCACCAGCCATTTTGCAATCAAAACAACTTCATTCCCCGCGTCCATTGGGGAAGAAAGAGCCATAACTCAGTGCATCAAGACTTAGGGAGACTGGGAACGGCTCCGGTGCTCCAGGCCTGAGCAAAAGCATCTATCCTTCTTTCTAAATGCGGTTTGGAGTCTGTGCCTGTCATCTTCCAAAGGATGAATTTTGCAAATATTATGAAGTTATCCATTTGGGAAACAAAAAAAAAATATCTTCTATACCCAGGTTTTGTCATAGACAGATAGTTCTTTACACAGCAAGCCCAGGGATATTCAGGCGCAGCCTCCTAAAGTCCAATGAAGTGTCGATTCAAGCCAGAGGCATGATTATTTATTGTCAACACAGACTGTCGTCACTTAAGGCCACCGTCAGAAAAAAAATGGCTGATGATTGATACTGACGGCAATGATGATTGCTCTTGCAATAAGCTTAATTAAGATAATGAACTGCTATTGTATGTGGCTTCCTTGGGACGCCAGTTGGATAATGGTTCTGTGCCACAAGGACATCACCAGCCAGCACGGCCATCTTACCTCAGTCCTGACATGAGTGGGAGCCCTGGAGGCAGTGAGTGTGACTCCTGTGGTCCGTCCCTTCTGCCCCTAGATCCTTGTTCCTCTCACACTCAGCAGACGATAGACTGAGGGTGGCGGCAGGGTCCCCTGGTCACTGGGTCTGTTTCAAATGCAGCCCAGCAGAAGGTCCAGAAATCAAAGTCAGTCTGCAATCATTTGGTTGTGAAATGTCCCTCAAAACCATACGTTTGGAAACACATTTGCTCCGCAGCTGATGGCGCTGTTTGGAGAGGTTGTAGAACCTTCCAGACATAGGGCCTAGCTAGCTGACAGGCCATAGAGGTAGAACTTACATGGGGGGCGGGGGTGTGGTGGTGATTCCTGACAGCCATGGAACGTCAGTCTCCACGCCTTCTTCACCATGAAGGTTTGTGTCCTGTAGAGCCCAAAGCAAGCCTCCCTGTCCAGAGAGAGAGCTCAGGGCCTGAGAGCACACACTTTCCCTCCAGAAGAACCCAAGTTTAATTCCCAGCCCTCATGTCAGGTGACTCACAACTTCATGTACAACCCAAAACTGCATCTGCATTCCTGTGTATACACAGACTTACACATAAAGATAATAAAGAATAAATATTTTTTTTAAACTCAATTCTTCCCCCTTCAAGGTTCTTCTGATAAATACACTGTGAGATGTTAAATTCTATTTCTGCCACACCTTCCTATGAAGCAATGGAGCCCTCAGCAAAATGTCTTCTGCACTCTTGGCACAGTGATCAGAGGCTGGACTCTATAACAACCTGTCCCTTTTCCTTCCCACGCCTTTTTCTGCTAGCTTTCCTCTGTCCCTTCAGCACCTGGGGTGTAGACAGACAGGAGAAGAAAAAAACAAAACAAAACAAAACCTGAAGGTCTTTAGAACCACCCAGAAGGCCAGCCCCAGAGTGGGCCCTGCATCCAACTCACATAATTGGTAAAGACCTTAAAAACCCAAACAGCCCTTCTCCACCGCGGGAAGATCAAAAGGACATTTCCTCACTCACTTAACTCTGAAAAAATAAAACACCCAGTGCAAATTGTGGCCTTTTAACTATCTTGTGGGACCCAAACCCTAATCAGAGTGCAGAGGACTATAAACATCTAGGAAGGAAAGCAGACAGTCATTAAAATTTGATTATGAGCCTAGCAGTTCTGATACGGCTTTATGGGCTCATAGAAGAAAACCCTGGGACTGAGCAGCCACCTTCCCCGCAGAGTGGTCCCAAGAATGTGCAGAGAAGGCCAGCAGAATCTGCGTGTCTTGCCTCCACACAGGACAGAGTGTGGAGGTGGCCAGGCCACCTCCTGGCTTGCCTCCTGTGCAGGTAGCCTCAGTAGAGTGTGGATTTTTTTTTTCTTTCCTTTTCCTTCTTCTTCCCCTCACCCCTTTCTGCTCGCTTATGAAATGTTCATTATCTGCTAACCATGGGGGGTTCGGGGGAGCGGTGGAGGAATGGCAACACTCAGGCAACTTGTCATGGCAACTCCTGCTGCCTGCCTGAGAACTGGGGCTCCCTTCAGTCAATTAGCCGCTCACTGGGCAAAGGTTTAATTGAGTATCTGCTTTGTGCCAGGTTCCCTTCTAAGCGCTGAGGGTGTGACACGGAGCAGAACAGAGATCCTTGTCTGGATAGGGAGAGGCTCATGGTCTACATAGGCGTGAACTCTGGGCATGCTGAGGGTGGGCAGACAAAAGGAGAGGAGGAAGTGTGTGCGGTGGGGGCTCAGTTTCTGATAGGAAGTGACCTCACTGTGAAGGAGCTATTGAGGGAAGACCTGAGGAAACGCTTCTTAGAAAAAGCAGAACTGAAAGAAAAAAACAGGAAAAGTTAATAAAAGGACAGAGGGACCGGGCTGGCCTTCCCGGAATGCTGCCCTGTGTGTGACTAGCTCACCATGCCACTTTTCCGGTGTCCCCTCCTTAACTTAATAGTGCCTCCTGTTGACAACTATTTGTTTACAACAAGATCATATTTACCCAGGTCAGTATACACTAAGGTATCCGTCACTCTAACTCCGGAGTCTAAACATCTAAATAACTCAAAGGAGTCACTTTTAGATTCTGTGTTTTACTTTATTTTATTTATTTGGTGTTTGGAGTTAAACCTAGAGCTTCACACAGGCTATGTAAATACTTAGCTAGATCCTAAGCCCTTCATGCTGAGAAAACGCATTGCTAAGGGGCCTGGGCTTGCCTTGAACTTACAACCCAGTTTTCAAATGTGTAGCACTGTAGCATTGCTGTCTTGGCATCAGCAAAGCAGCAGTCCACTTCCTGTGCCTCTCTCGGGTCTGCTAGTCATTCTTATAAGGGCACTAGGCTTGGCATGGCTAGCATGGGGTTGGATGTTTCTCAGGGTTGGGGGCACTATCCTGTGCACATCCCTGCCTGAGTACACTAGATTCATGGAACATCTCTCCAGTGTGATGCCCCAAGATGACACAATGAGCCTCTAGGGTCCTCCACACTGATCTCCTACCATCTCGGACATAGCAGGATGCTCAGTTTTGTCCTCTTTGCTGCTAGTTGGTCTCCCTCCATGGTCTATGCATCCTCTGCACAGTTTCTCTGGTGAGATCTGACGCTCTGTCCTATAAAAGCCTAGGGCAGCCTTCCAACAGGATCCTAATGATCATGACAGTATCTAAGACCCTTTACGATGGCTTTAAGCCACTTGTCTAGATTCATCTCCCATGGTGCACTGTCACAAACCAAACTATCCCTTCCCCTTTGGGTCTGTTTATCCCAAACATGGCCCTGCCTCTCTTGCCCCATCATCTGCCCCCATAGCCATGGTTGAGCTATTCTTTAAGGCCCAACTCCAATTTCTCCTCCTTAGCTAAGTTTTTTGCCAGCATTCCTCTCAACTCCTTCCAAATCAATGGCATCTGGAATGATATTCTCATAGCTCCCAGATCACACTTCCACCCACTCATCCATACACCCAACAAATGTCTGTTAGGTGCCTACTGGGGACCAGGTCCTCCTCTGGAAGGGAGATGAGCAAGTGTGCCATAAGGCTCTCTATATTCTAGCCAGCAAGCTAGAAAATAATAGAACCAGAAGCTGGGTGAATGATCACGGTGCCAGGCTGTACACTGAGATCTAGGGATAAAAATAAGCTGGTTTCATTCTGCCCCTGCTCTCATGGAGATTTTGGTCCTCTAGGGTCACAGGCTGTACGATGATAGGCTATGAAAGCAACAGAGCCCCTAAACACTGTGCCCAAGTGCGCAGTTCTGACAGCCAAGGTGAGCTCAGGGGGGTTGCGTGAAAGGCTTGGGGAAGGCTAAAATTCTGGAAATCCTGAGCAAGTTTCAGAAGAACCCTCTGAGAGAACTGGGGCTTTGGCCAGGTACAAAGCTGTCAGGGAGGCCCAGCCTCGGAAGGAAGAAAACGACCGTTTCTGAAATGCTAAGATGAAATCCTGTGTTAACTTAGCTCAGGTCAGAAAGTCCTCTTTGCTTCGGTATCAGTTGACAAACAGTGGTGATTTATGCCCTTGCTACTTCCTGAATTCCTGCGCTCCTCAAGTGGGACTTCCTGTTGGGGATGGTGCCAGGGAAACGGAAAGCATTCTGACTCCTCCTAGGATGCGACCCAGCTGCACGTAAGCCACCACATTTCCACCGGTCCTCCAGTTACTGACTGGACGTTCGTGTTCCCGTAAATGTATGTTCTAAAAACTGTCCTTGTGTAACGGAATTGGGAGCTGAGGCTTTGGAGGAGGGGGAGCATGAAGATGGAGCCCCAGGAATGGAATCAGTGCCCTTAGAAGAGACCGGAATTCGGCGTTTTCTCCCTAGAGCAAGAGGTCTGCAAGAAGGAGCCTCTGATGATTGTTATTGAGTCCTTACTAGATGACAAATTTCTTTTACTTTTAATTTTTTTCCTTTTATTAAAATATATTTTTTTCTTACATATAAAACTGATTGCTGATTACGGTGTCTCCCTACCCAGTCCTTCCTTCCCCTCCTATCTGGAGCTACCCACTTTCTGCCTCTCATTAGAAAGCAAATAGACTTCTAAGGAATAATGATGAAATCCGATAAGATAAAACAAAAGGTGATACCTCAGCATTGTACAAAACAAATCAACAGAAGTAAAAGTGGCTGAGAGAAGGGTCAGGAATCACAGACCCACTCATTCACACACTCAGGAATCCCATAAAAACAACAAACTCTGTGTGTGTGTGTGTGTGTGTGTGTGTGTATATGTGTGTGTGTATATGTATATGTGTGTATATATATGTATATGTATATATGTATATATATGTGTGTGTATATATGTATATATATGTGTGTGTATATATGTATATGTGTATGTATATGTGTATATATATATATGTACATATATATATATCCTGTAATGTAAAAAGAGAAGAAAAATAAAAAAATAAAAAAAGTAAGGTTCTTTTAGTGATTTTTTTTTAAAGCCCTGATGTGACATTGTGGGACAAGGAACTTCTTAGGATGCCCTTGCCTTCATTTTCTGTTGGCATCTGCTGCTGGCATGCAGTCCACCCTTAAGAGCAGTTGACAACAACTCTCTTGGTACTGGATATTCCTGCCCCTGGGGCTGTGAGGAATAGACTCATGTTGTTGAAATGCAACTTAGTTTGTGGCGGTTTATTACAGCAGCTCCAGTGGACAGACACCAACCTTGAGAGACTATCTGAAGGTCACAAAGGCTCTCTCGCAGACTTTCCCCAAGCAGCAGGTAGAGCAGAATATATAAAATAGAAACCGAAAGCCCATTCCAGGAAATCAATGTTAAGTCCGTATCCCAACCCTATGGGTTCTCTCTCCCATCTGTTTCTCGTGTTTGAGTTTTCATTCACCAACCCCTACCGCCACCTCCACACAGGTACTGTGATGTGTCCATGCTCACTCCCTTTAAATGGTTAATCTTTGCAAAACAGGATTCCGAACAGGAGGTTTAAACTGGGGCTCCGCTCCATCTGTGTGCAGGTCATTTAAGAGCCCGGGCTCGCCTTTGAAATATAGATTAACCAGAAGAGTATGAGTTCAGCACTTCTATATAATGTTGTTTCATTGATCCTGCTGGCCAACTGGATGTGGCTTCAGACGGATACCTAAAAATTAGTTTTAAAACTTTCCCATCTTTTATTATTTTATAACCTGTCAGAAAAATCGATGACGGACTCTGCCCCCTTTCAACGCTCAGTCTCCCAGGAGCTGCTGTTTAACCATGAGCAGGTTTCTTCTCTCCTTTACAGGGAGCAGTGGTCAAGTTCAGACTGAAGGATGCTGTCTCGGAGAGCCTTGGATCTGTAGAGAGTTAGAGACGCATGGATCAGGTAGCTCTGACCTGTTGGGGCTGCTACATCTTGGGTTTCTTTCTTCCCTACAACAGCCAGAGCATGGCTTCCTTCAAGCTAGGGAGAGATCCTAACTGCAGGTTGGAATTGGAGGAATGCAGGTGCCTTGATTTGAATTTGTCAGATATCTTGACATAGCTCTTCAGCCCATGAATAACAGCTTCTCCCAAATCTGGCTCTTCTTTTACACACACACACACACACACACACACACACACAAGCACATGCACGCATGCACACAGGATGCACATGTACGCATGCACACAGGATTTATTCTTTCAGGAAAAAAAAACAAAAATAGAAAACATTCCCACCCCCTTTTTTTTAGTAGACAAGTATTTAAAGAGAAAAGGAAGTGGTCAGGAAATACACCAAAGTGGTTTTTTTCCCTCCTTGTCTTTTCTCTATTTTGTAAAATTTCTTCTATGAGCAGGTATTGAATATGAAAAAAAAAAACAATAATTAAAAAAAAACAAAGACCAAACCAAGAACTTATGCAAAGTCACTAGTGTCGCACCAAGAACCTACGGTAAAAGAAAACAGAAACTTTAACTGCAGTACCACGTTAACAAGAAGACCAACCTCCGAGACAGTGTGCATGGCTTGGTTACTTCAGAATGATCAGATTCACCCCGCTGAACTATATATAGCTTGTCCTGTGGAAAATTAGCTCATTAACCATTCATAGTCAAGAAATGGGAGAAGAGAGAGTAAGGGAAAATGGGTAGACTCCTGGTCAGGAAGAAAGGAGATGGGGGAGGGGGGGTACGACGGGAGGAGGAAGCCACAGAGTCGGAAAGTAGACAGACGAAGATGTTGAACCTGACCAAAGTGCTGGGCCCTACCGGGAAATTCCAACTCAGTTCACACCCAGGTTTATAGCAGTCAGTAGCGGCCCAGCCCAGCCCCTTTCACCCCTAGTAGTATCTAAGATACCTTCACATTATTCTTTAAATGGAAGTAAAACACTTGTTATCTTTATTACACCATGTTTAACAACACCATAGGCCTCAGAAAGACACCTACAAGTCACTGCCTTTGGTATGTTAGCTTGTGGCTCACAGGGCAGGGTATTGATTCCTTGTCTGTCTTTACACTTTCTGACAAATTATAGCTTGAAAACCGACAGTCCGGTTGTCTAGCTACCTGCTAGATCCTCCAGATCACCCAGTAGCCAAAAAGCCCAGGCGAGGTCACCGGAAGGTGGTAGTATGTTTAGTCTGGGGCACAGGTAAAGCAAAGTGACTGCTGGTGGCTCACTGTGGTGGGGGACGCCATCAGGAGTCACCTTGAACTTGATTTTACCTGACAGATTAACAAAGACCATATTTAGTTTCTACTTCCTATCTGCCTCGTCTGGTCTGGGAACTCGAGTTCTCTCTTCCTTATTGCAGCTACTAGACTTAGCCTCGTCCCTGAAATGCATCTCTAGGTAAATTCAACCCAGTTATTTGCCTTTTCCAAATGGTCGGAAGCTTTCTCTTTCTTTTTGGTTGTCCCATTGGCCACGGCGTTTTACTTTAGATGGCTTGGAATGTCCTCCAGCAGACTAGTCAAAAAGGTGGTGCAATGAAGCCCTCAATGTCATAGTCACCTCTTACTGTGAGACTGTGGGCAACAGGATTCACCTCTTAGTGGGCTTACCTTCCTAACCTTGAGACTGTAGAAGCCTGGAATCCCAGGATCCTCGGGACACAGCGAGCCAGCCATGCCCAGTACGAAGGTAGCACCTGAGCTCCCTACGGTTATTTATATCTATACTTTCCCCCTTCCCCCCCCTTCCACTACAGTGTCCTACCATGTACACCTAACTAGCCTGGAACTCTCTATGTAGACCAGGCTGGCCTCAGACTCACAGAGATGTTCCCCCTTGCCTCCATGTGAACCATTGCACTCATAATTAAGTGTCTGCTTTGTGCCTCACGCCACGCTGACCACCAGGAATAGAAAAGGGAGGCTGTCAGCGGTGAAATAATAACATAACAATAATGATAGCTGCTATTTGGGGGGACTCTGATATGCATTATCTTAATTGATCTTCATAATACTCCTAAGAGGTAAGGAAGACGACTCTTTCCTAGGAGAGGAATCTGTAGTTCAAAGGGGGCTAAAGAGCTTGATCCTGCAACACAAACACTAAAGTAACACATCTGGGCTCACCTGAGCCAACAGGCCCCAAGGTCTCAGACTTAACCAGGCCTTTACTTTAATGGAATCTGGGCTACTTACAAATAACAACCATAGTTCTAAGGAACCACTTACCCTTCACACTATTTTTAAAAAGATTTATTTAGTTGTTTGTTTCATGTTTTTGAATGTTTTGCCTGTGTATCATGTGTGACATGTGTGTCATGTGCATGTCTGCTTGATGTCCAAGAAGGTCAGAAGTGGGCATCAGAAATAAACATAGTTTTTAAAAAAAAAAAAAAAAAAACAAAAAGCAATTCTGTACTAGCCATGTCTTTAGTTTGTGAAATCTGCTTATTTTATGCCCTAAATGTTTGTAGTATTTACAAATTTGTGCTTGAGATTCTCATTTAAAATGTATACTTGGATAGTTTAAATGTGATTTTAATTCAAACACTTTCTGCTCATATAGGAAATGGTCATGAGGATTTCAAGCCCCTCTACATTCACAGTGAGACTTGCACACACCAGGAAGGTCTCTGTGTTAGGCAGATCATGAAGGCATTTTAAAGGGGAAACTGGCTAGGCTGGAGAGATGGTTCAGCGGTTAAGAACACTGACTGCTCTTCCAGAGGTCTAAGTTCAATTCCCAGCAACCACATGGTGGCTCACAACCATCCGTAATGGGATCTGATGCCCTCTTCTGGTGTGTCTGAAGACAGCTACAGTGTACTCCTATACATAAAATAAATAAATATATCTTTTAAAAAATAATAAAAAAAAAGGGAAGGGAGAAGAAGTGGATATCAGACCCCCTGGAACTGGAGTTGTAGGTAGTCATGACCCATCATGTGGATGCTGGGAATCGAACCTGAGACCTCTGAAAGAGCAACAGGTACTTGAGCATTTCTCTAGCTTCCTCCACACTATTCTTAGAGAACCATCTCCATGTCTCCTGTTCCTTTTATGTTATGTTCTAAGTTCTTTAGTAGGTACTCCTTGAAAAGAGCATTCTACATCATTCAGTCTTCGCTGACATGCTGGGAGAAATGTGTGTGTCTACCTACCAAAGAGCCAGACACTGGAGAACGGTTTAATTGGTTAATCATATAAATTACAATCACTTAATCATTTTAAGCACCATCAGCCAATTAGCCCAGACTTATGAGTTCTGAGGTAACAGTTATGCAAATGTTTGTCCCGCTATAGTCTATTAAAAGCTGTGTTTTCTCTATCAAGATGACAAAGAATGATGGGTGGGGGAAGGAGAGGAAACCGAGCATTTATTTAGTTGAAACTTTTTTCCTGTTGGGCTATAATGAAGCGTTCAGTGGGAGAAGCACCAAGCATAATAGCTTCTTTATCTTATTCAATGCGAGGGATCAGAGAGATCCCAAGGGCAGTGCAGGAAGAACCCACTAAGAAAGCTAAGAAATGACCACTAAGAAAGCTGAATCATGACCATAGGATTTGAATAGGAATGGCTGGCTTTGCTGAGTGACCAATACACTCAGCTGCATTTCAGATAAAAAAAAAATCGAGGACCAAAGTGGAGATGTGACCTTTGCTGCTGCCCTTCTCTGCTGGGCAGCTGAGCATGCCCCAGGACTGCAGGAAGAATGCATGAGCAACAGCAGTAGCTTATACTAGCAATGAAGACCTTAGAGCTACTCTGGAAAGCAGGGTGTGGTGTATCTCATCATCAGAGGACCAGAAACTCTGAAGATCACATGCATACTGGTAGCCTGAGAGATGTGTTCTGGATGCTCCATCTCTCTAGTGTCCAATGAGGGCCTGGCATGGGATGGTTTTCAACAAACACACAAATGAATGGATAATTACTGGCTAAATGAGCTCCCAAGAACTAGGGACATAGAGCTCTAACTCTGTTTAATGCAAGTGGGCTCTGGAAACACAGGTGTAAGCACATACAAGACAAACTGCCCCTGAAGAGCAGCCTGCTCCTTGCTTGTGTCTCCCAGGACACATACTGTCATAGAGCTTCCTGTTGGATGTTAGCAGCATTGACTGGTTCACTCACTGGTGTTGGCTGTAGCATCTGCAAGTTCTATGATGGTGAAGAGCAAGCAGGATCACTGGTTTTGTCAGCAGCGCAGGGAGTGACATGGTTGGGTGGTTCTTAGTTCCGTTGTTACTGTGGCACTACGGTGTTACTTCAAGGTCTGCCTTAATTCCGCCTGGATCTCATCGGCTTTGGCTGCTTAGTCAAATGTACAGTTGAAGCTGGACGTCATCTCTCCAGTTCCCAAACAGAAGCCGACATGAGCAAAATGTCACAAATTTTTGTTCATTCCTTTAATAGAACACACGGGGTTTTGTAGGTGCCAAAGGCCAAGTGCAGAACTAGGCACGGAGCACTGAACTGCATAGGACTGCAGAATGCAGAGAGGAGAGGGGACTGTCGCAGTCTGGCCCAGTTGTGGCGTCTTTCTGATGGAAGAGGTTTGTCTAAGGAAGAAACAGATAAAGAGAAGAAGGGAGGGGATTTGAAGGAGAAAATTGATTCGGCATTGTAACATTTTAATAAGCTACATTGTTAGTGTTCCTTTGATATAGATAAAGAATTTATCTCTTCCAACTTGTTAGTTTTAATTGCCTATAGAAAGCAACTGGCCCTGTGCTATCTTGTGCACTGTGCATACCCCCGAGGTGACTTGCCCATGGTCTAGAGGCAGAAAAGTGTTCGCCTTCCCTGTGAGGTCTGAGCCAACAGCATTGCCTGTCTCTCTTGCCACGGTAACACTTTCTGGAAACAGAAAATGATATCGATCTAGCCTAGTGGAGTTGTGAAGAAAACAGTATTTAAAAAGGACTGGGATTAAAAATACATAGGGACGGTTCAGAGGACGAGGAGCTGCTGGAAGCCACCACAGAAGGCCTGACAATGAATAAGCTCAGACTCTGAGAACAATGCGCGGAAACAGAAAATCACATGACCAGGCTTTAAAGACTTTCTTCCTTCTGCCTTTGCAATACTCTGCTATTGACTTTAGACTTTTCCCCCTTGCACTTAATTAGTCAAAAGCCAGCCTAACACTCTCAACTTTGTTCTACAGCTCAGATGCCAGCCACAGTTCATATCCCTAAGGCAAGAGTTGCGGACCTCCCTCGTTTGATAACTTCTTTCAGCTTTCGGACTTGCCTAGCCTGTGCTACATTTGTTTGCCCTCCCTAGGCAGAAGGCATCTGTCCCTGGGGATTTTCCTACCTTCATCTGACTTCCTGGGGCCCCTCTTCTGGAGAAATATTGGGAGAGTCTTTTTTGAGATAATTCAGAGTCATAAAATCAAGGTCAAAACTGGCCCTGACCTCAGCTGCCCCTGTGAGAGGCAGTCATATGCTGACTGGGACTCTCCTTCCTCCTGGCAGAGTTCAGGATGTTGTAGAAACTTGGCCTGGCTTCTGTAAGTCTGCTTTGATTTCTATAACATAGAGTATTCTGTGTTCAGTTTCAGTTTCCCTAGAAGTAGGCCCAGTGGCAAAGGTTCAGCTAGGAATAATTTCCTTGGGTGGAGCAGGGAACACCAGCAGGGGAGAAGAAATATGGGCAGGGAAGGTATGAGTCACCAGCTGCCTTAATGCCACCATGGCCAAATCTGGAACCTGGTACCGATGTGGGTCTGCACTTGTAAGCTGCTTTTGACTCCTTTCTTGAGCCCACAGTAACTAAAGGAAGAAGCCTGGTGTCTCTGCTTTCATTTAGTTTGCCTCCTGTTCGTGGGATCAAACGCCTGCTTGACTCTGTAGATATTTAAATCAACCATTCAAGGACTGTCCATTTAACTTATCTCATCCCCTGTCAGGGTTGAAAGTACAAAGATGCCTCCCTGTTCTACGCATTCCAGGAACAGCAGAGCCTTACAGGACAGACCACCCCTAAATGAGAGAGTGTTTATCCATGATGTGGAGGCTGTACCCTGGAATGGCAATGATCTTCTGCTCATGAGAACCAGCCTGTCCCTTTAAGGACTCTTTTGGATCACCCTTCGGACCGGAGAACAGAGCTGACCCCATGATCAATGAGACAATACCTTGGTCAAGACTTCATGATTACACAAATTTCTTGTGCCTGGCCCAATTCTTTCATTTAAACCCAAAGCTCCTGTCAGAGCCCAAAGGCAAGCTTGGGGTCACTGGACCCTTCTTATTCCTCTTCTCAATGTGTTGATTAAATCTCCTTTCTCTTCTTTTCACCAATACCTGACTCTAAACTGACTTATTGCGATGGTGGCCAAGCCTTTCCATTTGGAGCTGCTGTACCCAAGGCCTTAAAATTCTGGGCACATAGTCTCCTAATTAGTCCAGTAAAGGACGGAGTGCACTTGGGTATTTAGATAGTGATTCCTGTCAGTCATTGGTTGAAGTCTATGAGTTGGTTCATTTAAAGAAGAGAGCACCCTGTTCCACCAAAAAAAAAAAAAAAAAAAAAAGCCATAATGATATGGCTATTGCCGTTAGAGGTCACTGGTGGTCTCGGGAGCACACTTGGGAGCGCAGTGGCCTGGGAGATGTATCAGCGGGGAAGAGCACCTGCTACAATTTCTGTCAAAGCATTTGTAACTTTCTACTTGAGGGTGTCAGCTGGGGACTACTTTGAGGAAGCCGTAACAGCCTTAGTCTAGGAGCCTTTGTCTTCCAGCATCTGGGAAGGCGGGGCTGTTCTAAAATGGCCCACATTGCACAGTTGTTATAGTGCAGGGTTTTTATAATCTGATCACAAAGGTATACCAGAAGTCAGAGTACTGCACAGAACAGTCCTTTACTCTACCTTAAGATTGTTCATCAGAGGTTAGACCCTCCCTAAACCCTTTCAGGGGAGGTACGCTTGGTCTTTTCAGCTATCTTGCTGAAGGATGTAGATTTGGAGGTGTGTCACAGTCCTGGCTAATGAAGGCTGAGAGGAAGTTGGAGGTGGAAGATTTGGGGATTAGGAATCTCAAACAAGCCCCTCATTTCATGAGAAAGCTACCTTGTGAGGACAACCTTCCTCTTGCTAGAAGTCCTGCAGTCTGCTTTGAAGCCTGAACTTCTATAACCACTTCTTCACCATGGGGTCATTGTCAGCAGCTTGTGTTCCTGTGCCTGATTTACCAACTCACAATGACCTCATCCTCCTTTCCATTTAGACACTTCTGGCTGCCTTTCTTCTCTAGATTTATTTTAGTTCTCAGTCATATATGTGTGTTTTGCAGACATGTCTGCAAGTGCTTGCGAGGCCTAGAAGGCATCAGAGCCCCTGGATTTACAGGTGGCTCTGAGCTGCCCAATGTCGGTGCTGGGATCTGAACTCAGGTTCTCAATAAAAACAGTGTGAACCTGCTGAGCCAGCTCTCTGGCCCCTGCTTGGATTTCTTTATGCTTAAGATGCTTTAATATTCCTTGTACCTAAAAAATCCTAAATGACACAGTGTCAGTAAACTTAGCTGACTGGTGACAAAAGCCATTACTTTATATGAAAACAACCCAGAGTAGGGCCACGTGAGCAGAGTGAGTCTGCTGGAAGGTGATTCCCAGATGTCATGTGCAAGTGTCTGGTCATCCAGAGCTACCACAACATAACATCACAGGCAGATGGTTGAGCAAGCAATTTGTCTTTTCACAGTTCTGAAGTCTGGAAGCCTAAGATCAAGGTGCTAGCAGGACTTGTTTCTGGTGAGACCTATGTTTGTGACCTCTGTGTGTCCTGGCATGGCCTTCCCTGAGTGCACATGGCTCCTGTCTTAACGTGACAGTTGCCTGGAGGAAAAGCTCCTTTGTGACCAGTGAGACAGAGACAGCCGTAACATATACAGTCCTTAAGTATTAAAAGGTTGAATGTGCGTTTTTCAAGTCATCACTTCACAGTGTTTCAGCATCGTCTGTGGGCACGTGATCTAATCCGAGGAAAAGAGACACCTCTACATCTGAATGTAAGTATAAAACATTCATTGATAGTTTTTGTCCTGATTTCCTTTATGCGACTGTGATAAACACCATGACCAAAAGCACTTTGGGGGGAGTTTCATGTTATCCTCTATCATTGAAAGAAGCCAGAACCGGAAGGAAGCAGAAGCTATGGAGGGATGCTGCTCACTGACTTACCCTCTGGCTCATGATTGCTTAGATTTTCTATACAGCCCAGACCGGTCTGCCTAAGGATGGTAACACCCACAGTGGGCTGCATCCTCCCACATCAATCAGCAACTACCAACATGTCCCACACACTTAATCAAAGGTCAGTCTGATCAATTAAGGGTTCTTCTTCCTAGGTGACCCGAGCTTGTGTCAAGTTGACGATAAATACCAGTGTAATGAGTGATTGCCATAGGTTTTACACTGAAACTCACACTTCAAGATGGCTACTTTTCAACTTTGGTGCACTAATCAAGAAAGACCATAATTATCTTAACAGCCATGAATAGCTCTAAAAGATTTTCATTGTATACTACAACCAAAACAAATATTGCAATAGATTAAATGACTGTGGAAGGTAGGAAAATTGAGCACATTGGATTTACTCAGACATTAGAAACTTATAAAAAATAAAAATTAGTGTATTTCTCAACTGTTTATTGTAGAAATTAGCAATGTTCTATAAAATATAATGTTTAATGTCAAGTAGGCTTATTATTCTATGTTAATGGATGGATACTTCTTTTTTCAATTTTAAGATATAATTTAACAAATATTAAAGTCACCTGTAAGCCTGCTAAAGTGGGACAATTGCCATGGGTTCAAGGTCAGCCTCTAATATATAACCAGTTCCAGGCCAGCAAGATTCTGTAACTTAGATAAAACTTGGACAATTCTCAGTCATTTTTAAGCAAGTGGAAAAAAAAAAGTTTGAAATAAAAAGGTTTGAGAATTACTGGCAAATCATCAAAAGTATGGGTTCCGCCAACACCAGGCACCCCTCTAGCTGTTTAGATAGAGAACACCACCCCTCTAGCTGTTTAGATAGAGAACACGTCTGCCTAAGACGGTGAGGCAGCTTGCGAAAGCCCGCCACATTCCACAGCATCTTGTGAAAAGCGGTCCTGCCTTCTAACTGTGCAGTACTCCACAGAGCCCCATAGGGGCGCCTCTCGTGGGTGGAAAGTACATACTTGAAACTCATAACTGCAACTTGAGTGGGATGCAAAACGGGCACACGACAGATACCTTGGGAGATCGGGGTTCAGTGTTCATTCCCACTCAGGGTGCCGGACACAGGAAGCAAAGCCATAACTGCCATAGACGGCCCTCAGGGCTCCTGAATTCTAGATGTTGGTGCTTCTCATATTTTAAGGTCCCCAGGGGTTTTGTTCAAGTGCAGATGCTGCTTCAGAAGTTCCTGGGAGGAGCTGAGAACCTGCATTTCTCGTGAGCTTTCTGAGTGATGTAGACTGCAGGTCTGAAGCACTCAGCAGAAGGAAGCCATCCTCCAACGTGTGATTATAGACTGGCAACTGGGAAGATATCTCTGCCAACAGCCCCATAGCCTGATTCTCTTCCTATTTAGAAACAGCTCTGGTTTTACACTTGCCATAGGCATTTGAGGCCAAAGATGCCTACCTCCTGCCTGTGACAGGCTGGACTACTTCCAGCTCTGTGGAGGTGAGGGGAGATGCAATGATGGATTTGGTCAGGATGCTGACAGAAGGCAAGGTGTTTATACACCTTAAGCAACTGCAGATTTGGGGCCCTCTTCGTTCTCCCTCCCAAAGACGATGGAACACATTTGAATTGTTACATCTAGTTGAGATATTTCATAAATCTACAGGGCAAATCATTTAAACTTTAAGTTTTCCAATAGAAACTTATTCGTGAAGGATGTAAAACTTTAACAAAACATGGGGATGTTTTTTTTTTCCTTTTGCATCACAAATGTGCTTCCTCAGCAACTAACAACTTTAAAACGATCTGTCAGACTCTGCATAATTGCATCTCAGCCTCAGTGACGGCAAATCATTGCAGAAACACTTAGACAGCAGAAGCAGAAGGACAGAGAACATGGAACGATAAACTTTCTTCTACGGGGCTAAAGACTCCACAGCAGCAACTGCAGGTGGGTGGGGATAAACTCTTAGTTCAGATCCACCAAGAGAACATTTATCAGGCTCTAGCCATGGTGGTTCCTGCCTACAAACAGCTTCTACTTTCATGAAGACTAAAAGATCAAGCAACAAACAGAATTTACCCGTGTATCATACCATCGTTGCCCCTTGGCTATGTTAAAGGTCATTTCTTGGTGTTATGTTAAACAAAAAAGGTTCAAATTCTCTTGTTTAAATGTTGTCATGGTATCAAATCCAGGGCCTTGTGCACACTAGTCAAGTGCTCGACCATTGAACCATACCAATACCTTCATCAAGTCTTAATAGTCACTTCAGTCCACCCACCAATGTGAATTCCTCTCTCTCTCTCTCTCTGTATGTATGTATGTATGTATATGTGTAGTTTAGTGCATGTAGGTATTTGTGATCATGTGTGTATCTCCAGAGATCAGAGGAGGACATTGTGTCCTGTTCAATCACTCTCTGCCTTATATCCTTGAGGCAGGAAAACGTGGAGCTAGACTGTCAGTCAGCAAACCTCAGGAGTTCTTTCTCTGAATCCGTAACACTGGTGTTATATTCATATGCATGACAATATCTGGCTTTATACACAGACCAGGAATTTGAGCTCAGGTCCACATGCTTAGGCAGGATGCACTTTTATTGTCATCTCCTAGACCCACCATTAATTCTTTAGATCCACTCTCTACCTTACGAAGTATGACAGTTAGCTATCATATCCCTCTACCAGCATCCCACACTCATTAAGTGTGACATTTGGAACACTTAGAGACACAGCCTGGCTAGGCTCACTGTGGCCTTGAACAAATCACCTAACCACACTTTCTTCATCTGAAAAAAAAAAAAATGAGGATCATAACGGTTTCAGTCTGTGAGGCTGTTGCATGGAATAAACACATTCAATCCTGAAGGCAAAACACCCAGAGCAGCGCCAGGGTCAAAGTGCCATGCTACCAGTCACCATGGCGACAATCCTGCTCAGTATTCTTGTGCCTCGTCACAGTAGAAGGCTTCCTTGGCCTCCCAACCAATGGTTAGACACCACTTTGCTTTTTTAAAGTATGCTCAGGAGCTGGTCTTCTACACTCCTGCTGCAAGGATGCCATTTATTATTAGAGACAGGTACACCTCCTTGATGTGCTCGCTGGACTTACATGATCCCTGCTCTTAGTTCACAGAGATGAGCTGCCAGCCCTGGGAGCACTTTGGGTCTAGTTGATGCTGATCATGTAGAAATGGGCTCTTGGTCCAACCCAGGTCCTCATCCTCCCTGCTAGGAATTTGATACCTGCAATAGAGGACTTGACTTGATCCTTGTTGGAGTAAGAGCTTAGATATAGCTCCCTGTTCTCCTGATATGATATGATATGATATGATATGATATGATATGATATGATATATTCTCCTGCCTCTCTGTCTTCTTTTTTCTCCTGTTGAGATACCCCGGGCCTTTCCATCAAATCCTTCCTTCCTTATATGCTGGTTAGAAGCAAGGAAAGGAACCACACCAGAAGTAAGCATTTCATGTAGAGGGACCATAACTATAACTAGGCGCTTGGTCTCTCATTGTCTCTTACCTTCCTGAGCATTTACCAAGCAATGGTTTAGTGGTCACTACTCAGGACTCCCCAGTCATCCTCCACTCAATGTAGTAGAGCTTTTCTCAATCACTCCATAATGGAGACACCCAGGAGCCTGGCACACTGACACCTGGGTCAGCGTGTGCTCACAGGCTAAGGACTGTAGCTCATCAGAGCAGTCCTGCTCAACTCAAGGTCCTTCCGACCTCCTGCCTCACTGTAGTCTATCCTTTTTATCCCTTCAAACCAGGCCTAGAGATGTCTATCTGCCATTTGTCAAGGCTCAGGCCTCCATTGGTGAAGGAGGCCTGCCTCAACCCTACCATCTCTCTCCTTCCTTCTACAGTCAGGACTCAATGTCTGCCCTGCTCCCACCATTGCTCCAGCCACACTCTTCAGAGGGCCAGTGTGCAGCCTAAAGATTCCCTCACATAAGAGGAGGCACCATAATTACTCTTGCCCTTCTGAGTACCATATAACCAGATAGATCACTGCAATGAGTGAAAGACATACAACAGAAGCAGTACACACACGCTGGTAGGCTAGTAGGCTCACTACGGGCTAGGCCCTGTCTTATGTTCATCTACATCTTACCTGATTCTCCCAATCCTCTTGTGTTGCAGGATCTATTACCATTGCATAGATGAAGACATCAAGCAACAGTGCAGCTAAAGAACTTGCCTGATGATTCACATACAGTCAGGGCAAGACAGAGCTGGGCCTCGAGGAGATGCACAGTAAACACTTTGCAACAGGGCGCTAGATTGCAATCGAGAGGTATGGAAGAGTGTTCTATCTTAAATAGCTCTTCTTACACTGCTAACTATGAATTTGATTTTTTTTTTAAAAAAATGTCACTGTGATCGAAAATTTTAAGCGAAAACAGCTGCTGCCCCTTAGCTTACAATCATGGGCTTCTGTGGCGATGGCCTTTTGTTTTAATGAGAGAGAGATTGCGGGAAGGTAATTGACAATATCTTATAGATTGCGTGAGGGCCAGAGGCTGTTCAATCTAACCGTGTCATGTGCTAATTTTGATTAAATTCAATCCTCAGTTGTTGTTCAGCAAATGATAAAATCTTCTATCTATTCATATCAATCTAAGAGGGAATTCTTGCTGTGGGTAGAGCAGGTGCTATATATGGTAGTTACCCATTCTACTTAGGTTTTGCTTTCTTTGATAAATTACAAGTCACGTGCTCCAAAGAGCACTGTTCAGGTAAGCCACCGAAACCATGAGGGGCCACGGTATCCCAGTATTATAACCACTGTGGCTACCAAAAGGAATTGACTGCGGCTCAATAGTAAGCTGGCGCGGGAGGTTATTTTACAGATGTAATTACAAAGGGAAATGAAGCCTGCTTCTGCAATGCCACCGGCTGCTCTTCCTCTGCTATAACCGTGAGGACTAGCCCCCCAGAGCAAACACACTGCCCGCCTGCTAGCTGGCTTTATAGCACAAACACAGGACGGAAATAAACACAATTTAATTGAGGCAGCGTCTTAAGAACTGGGAAGGTGGCTATCTGTTCCCACAGCTCCCGATAAACCTTTTGGCAAATGGCACAAACTACTTTTATTAAGTCAACAAAATCCTTTGAAGCAAAGACTCATATTTCTGATCTAGATTTTTTTTTTATTCTAAATATCAGAGTTAGTGTAATAGGATAAACATGTTACCATGGACGAATCTGTTTCACTGACAATTATCTTAGTCACTGTTACAGGATGCAAAGAGACACCATGACCGGGGCAAGTCTTGTAAAAGAAAACATGTCATTGGGGGCTTGCTTACGGGTTTCACAGGTTTTTGTCTATTATGATCAAGGCATGGAGCATGGCAGCTTCTGGAACAGTAACTGAGAGCTACGTCCTGACCCTTGGGTTAAGAGAAGGAGAGAAAACTGGGCGAACAGGGGCTAGCATGCAAAGTCCACCACCGGGAACACACTTCCTCCAACAATGGCACACCTAACAATGGCACACCTTCAAGTCACTCTCAAAGAGTGCCACTCCCTGATGACTAAGCATTCAAACCTGTGAGCCTATGGGAGCCATCTTTTTTCATTTTGGTTTGGTTTGGTTTGATTTCTGTGGTTTTGTTTTTGTTTTTATTTTTGTTTTGAGACAGGGTTTCCCTGTGTATTCCTGGCTGCCCTGGAACTTGCTCTATTGACCAGGCTGCCTAGAACTCAAAGATCTGCCTGCCTCTGAACTCAGAAGTGGTCCCAGATCCCAAGTTGGTAAGGGAGAGCAGGCCTTCCCCCCCACTCCCCTAGGCTCTGACTCTGGTCTAGGGACTATTGAGAGAGTTTGCATAGAGAACCAGAGATGAATCATGGATTGTTGGAAAGACGGCTAGGACTGTCCTGTCATTGTTTTGATGATGGCAGAAGGGTCCAAGTGAGCAAGCTATTGGAGAGTGTTCTAGGCCACATTGTTACCTTGATGTACGGTCAGAGGAGTGAGCAGATCTCTGAGGCAGTCTCTCCAGGAAATCCTTAATGCTAGGCAGAATAAATATAAACCCCATGACATTCTCCTCAGCTCTGACACACAGTGGGCTCTGACTGTGAGCATTCGCTTTGGAAATGGACACCATTGCTTTATGCTAACTAGGACCCAGGTCCATGTCCACACACACCATGTGCCAGGTGCTACCCTGATCAGCGAGCAAGCATACAGATGGGATTCCCATGCTCTCTACATAAATGAGAAAAGTGGAATCTTTTCCTACCCTGCTCCTAAAACATTTCCTCTAGAGCTCAGACACAGTAATGAAGTTAGTCAATGAACCCCCAGCTCCCACATATTTCAGAGTATCTGCACCTCTGGTGGCCCGTGTAGGAAAGCACTTGCAGAGAGATCGGCTGGCTTGCTGAAAGCTAACCTTCCGACCCTTACCATAAACAAATAGTAAAGTTGTCTTTGGCCAGTCAGTATAAAACTCCCCTTTGCTGCTCTAAAAACCATTTGGAGTCGGTCCAACTTACATATCTGTGGGTTGTTTAAGAGATAGACGAAAAGGTCAGCAGAGAAAATGAGGTTTCTCCAGATGGTTGTCTAAATGGACAGTGGTAAGAAGAAAGGGGTGGGCAGGGAAGTTAGTCACGGTGAAAAAGAAGGGGACTGGATGGAGAGTCACCAGAGGAGGGAGTCTGGGATAATTGGAAAACCCAAAACTATGGGACTAAGCCGCAGTGGTGTGTCTTAATTATCCAGGGCCCTGCTCAAATGCACACTGTAGCTCCATACACCTAGGTTGGAATCTAAGAGTTTGCTTTTCTGGCAAGTTTTCAGTAATGCTGGTGCCCAGGCTGCTCTTAGCTGAGGACTGCTAGGGCTTAGGTTTGAGTTTGTCTCTGAGAGTACATGTGTTGGGAACTTGATCTTCAGTGTGGTAGCACTGGCAAGTGGTGGGTCCCTTAAGAGGTTAACTAAGGTAATTAGATCACCTTGAACACTGTCCTGGGTGGGAACTCATACTGAGTGTGCACAGTCAGTCAGTTGTTCTCAAATGGGTGTCAAGGAGGGAGACTCGCCTCTAAATTTCTGGCTCCTTGTCTTGCCATGTAATGTCTTCCATGTGGGCAACCACCCATGCCACCAACTATGATGGCCCTATCAGAAGCCAGCTCCACATTCCTAGACGTTCAAGACTTTGTACGTACTCAGTTTCACGTATTTTGCTAGGATACTGGAAACCAGATTACTTAATAGTCCATGTGACTGACAGCTCTTGGGAAAGGCCTTAGGATTTGGGACCCTGTTCCTTATGTCTTCTGACATGTTGGTTATGGTGTTGACCCCAGCAGGACAGACTTAGTTAACATCTTGTAGTTGCACCGAACATAACTTATATCTTCCTTCTCACCCAGTATATGACAGCATGCCAAGCCAAGCTCTGGAACTTACCCTGATCAGACCAGCTGAGGTCCCAAGCCATCTCTGAGCCTATCTGGTCAGAGCATATCGGGTTCCACCCCATGAGGAGGCTCTCCTTTAGTACAAGAGCTTCAAGGGCTTCAACGAACAACGCATCCTTTACAGGATATTAAACCAGAGCGAACGATGGAAAGAACCCTGGGATCTGCTACACAGCTATCTGATGTCCTTTACAGATGAATGTCTTTAAGCCAGACTTTTGCTTGTAGTTTAGGAAATCATGGGACTCTGAGAGAATCAAAAAACAGGGAGGAAAAGCTTTGAACTGGATTCAGATCAAACTAATCTAAGGGTTCCCTGGCAGTCATTTTTAATAGCTGATGATGACTAAGGATGTTGGGCATCTTTTCATGTGACCAACACTCATTTTGTACATCCTCCTAGGAGAAATGTATATTCAGTCCCATCACTCACTTTGCCATTGGGTTGTCTGTTAGTTGTAGTTCTTCACATACTCTAGATGGAAATCCCCTATCCGATAATGATTTGCCAAATTTCTGTCCCATTCTGTAGGCTGCCATTTCAGCTTTCCTGTGGTCCTCTAAGCACAAAGGGCTTTAATCCTGATGATGTCCTCTTTGTTTACTTTTCTCTTGTCATTTGTGCTTTGATGCCACTTGTAAAGAAACCATACATGAGCCAAGCTTCCAAAGAGACTTACCTCTGTGTTTTCTTCTGTGAGTTTTATAGTTTTTGCCTTGACATTTAGATCTTTGATCCTTTTTGAGTTGACTTTGTAAATGCTAAGAGTTGAACAACCTAATTTTGTGGATATCCAGTTGTCCAGCACTATTTGTTGAACAAGATACCGCATGAGTTTTTTTTGGTACCATTTTTCAAAAATCAGTTGGCCAGATATGCAAGAGAGTGTTCCTAGTTTCCGAATTTTAGCCACAGGCGTTCTTAGTTTATCCTTATGAGGATACCCCACTGCTTTGAGTAATTCAGCTTCATGGTAAGATCTAAACAGACTGTAAGAGCTTCCCAATTTTTTTTTTCATTTTTAAAATTGTCAAAGCTGTTCTGAATCCCTTGCATTTTAGGATTCAAATTTTAGGACCAACTTATCAATTGCTGCAAAGAAGTTAGTTCAGATTGTAAAAAGGATTTTTAGAATCTAATCCCCTAGAGTCAATATCCGGGGAATATAGTCTTCTTGACGATATCACATCTTCTAATCCATGAACACATGATGCTCCTCCTTTATAAAGGGCTCTGGGAGTGTCCTCAGCAATGTTTTGTCATTTTCAGAGTATGAGTTTTGCACCTCTACTTTATTATTTTTATTTTCATAATTGGGAGCTGTTATCTTATTTTTGTCTGTTCATTAATGCTGTAGAGAATACACAATTGGTATTTTTGTATTGATCTTATATCCTCTAAACTTGCTGAATTCATCTCTTACTTCTAATAGTTTTCTTAGGAGAAATTTAATATACAAGATCCTGTTATCTACAAATAGAGATAAATTTGCTTCTTCATCTCTGATCCACGTACTTTTTGCATTCTCTGGTCAAGTTTCTTTGTAGTTTCTTTGTAGACAGTACTACCTATAATATTGCACAGAAGTAACAGATTAGATGGACTTATTGTTTTCCTGATTTTAGGGGTGCAATATGTAATCTTTTACTATTAAGCACAATATTATCTGTGGGTTTTTCTAATTAGGTTCAGAATTTTATCACTTATTCTTAATTTATTGAGTAAAATTTGTACTGAGGGAGTGTAGAATTTTGTCAAATGTATCACACTATACTGACTGATTCTTCGATGTTAAAACAGCCTAGCATTCTCATGAATAAATCCTACTTGGTGTATATATATATATATATATATATATATATATATATATATACAGACACACACACACACACAAACACACACATACGCACACACATATATCATTTTTGTCAAGGACTTTCATGCCCATGTTTTAAAAGATAGCTTTGATTTTATTTACAGAATTAGTTCAAAACATTGGAGTATAAAATAGCCTATTGCAATCAGTCAGTAAACTATTGCTGCATACAATTATGTGGATAAATTCATGGGCACAAGGTTGAGCAGAAGATCCCATCATAAAGCAATGCCTTCTGTATAATTTTGTTTATCTAAAGCTCAAAGACTGGCGAAACTCATCTAAGGCAAGCGAGGGCTGTCTTTAGTATACTGAGGAATGATGAGGAGAGACCTATGGGGACTGGGAGGATCTGGGTAACACTTTATTTTCCCAATTGTACGTGAGTTATGCAGATGGCTTGAATTTATGTATTCAGTGAGCTGTCGCTGGGGAGTTTCATGCACCTTTCTGAATGTTACAAACTGCTCCCAGGGAGGAATGCTGAGTTTTTCTACGTGTGAGATGTTTTCTGCATAAGGTGCACCTTCTCTCACTTGCTGTGTGAATGCGGTTCTTTCTTTCCATTGAAAGCTTTCTTGGCACACTTTTCATATGTGTGTATGTATTTGTGTATGTGCATATGGTGTATGAGTGTGGTGTATGTCCCAGAGGAGGAGTTCAAGTCTTACTCTATCCCTCTGCCTTATTCCCTTGTAACAGGTCTCTTTTGAGATCAGAGCTAGACTGGAGGCCAGCAAGATCTAGCAATCCTTCCGTCTTTGCTCCCACAGACCTCCAGGGTCACAGGCAAGCATAGAATCATGCTCAGTCCTTTCCCAGGATTTGAACTTGGCTACTCATGCTTGTGCAGCCTGCACTCTTACTTGAAGGCCATGTCCTCAACCCCTCAATGGTTTCTTTCCATCACAAGATTAGCAAGGTTTAATTTTGTCTTTGCTCTGAGCTATAGACATTTTGTCAAACAATGCCACCTGACTCAAGAGCTATCAGACTCTAAAGTCTGTGTCTTCCCCATCAATCCCACAACAGTGAATACAGTGTTTGCTCATGCAGTGATGGCTGTAGCTGACACTGCTGCTGCTGCTGTCCCTTCAGGAATTCATTGTAAAAGGGTTTCACTGTACTTTGAAAGGCAATTTGGAATTCTTCATGACAAAGGTTCTGTATAAAGGAGGTTATATAATGGACTTGGCTTTCAATTCCTTTCATTTAGGCCTTAACAGAAACATGAATCTACTATATTAGCATCATAAACCAATAGGTGCTATATAAGTGCTGAATAGAAATATTCTGGGTGAATTAAATTGCAAATATAGCCTTGTATCAGCTAAGTGCTTCAGCAAGTATTATGCAAACGTTGATTAATAAGGTAATTATGCTCAATTAAAATAATAATGCTATTTCTTCCACATTCTTCCAATTCTCTGGATACCCATTTTCCCAATTATTTGGTGTGACTATGCTACCTCAATTCCAAGTCTGAATGCAAATTTCCAGGAGATGTGGTTTTGGAGGGATATAATCTTTCTTCTAGACTGGTACCAAATAAAAGCCCTAGCAAGTATGGGGTATGTTCGTGGGAGTCCTCTAGTAGGTGAGAATGATCATTTTCAGAGTATGTGACATGCAAAAAGTCCTCGGGACTCCTACGCAATAGTGCCCGGAGCTACTTTTATGCTTCTTTGGGTTTTCTTGGAAACCGGATTCCCTAGGGTTGCCCAGCTTCATGACTTCCTGGAATTGTCCATGTCATAAATGGTTGCTACATTTTTATCCAACAACAGTGGTGGCCAGGAACACCTAGAGTGATCCTTAGACATACTAAAAAATTATTAGCATGATTTTGACGAAAAGTGTGTGAACTTTAATCACTGGCATCTCTTTAAAGTAACATCTTTGGGGACTGAAGTGACTCTTCCTTGAATAGAAGCTGCAATTGGAACAATGTTGGTGGTTTTGATATTTGTAAGGAAACATACATATGCAAAATGTATTCCGTCTCAGACCCCTTGTTTTGTGTGCATGTCAGATGAACTGCGCTGATGAGCGAGAATGGCTTTGTGTTTCAAGCCCTCGAAGCTGTGCCTTGTGAAGCCTCACTGTGATGGTGCAGAGCCTGGGAAGGTTCTTGATTGGCAGTGAGTGTCCTTGCTGCCACTGCCACTGCCCCTGCACAAGGTGATATCAAATCTCAAGGTGTCATCAAATTTCACTGTGGATGGTTAGGGTTAGTATTTCTGTGATGAAAAGCAAGACAGAAAAGCATTTCTGTGATGACCAAAAGCAAGCTGGGGAGGAAAGGCTTTACGCTTTGGCTTATCTTCTCATATCCCCAGTCTATCACTGATGGCAGTCAGGACAGGAACTCACACAGGGCGGGAACCTCAAGGCAGGAGCTGATGCAGAGCCCATGGAGGGGTGCTAGGTTTTTTTGTTTGTTTGGTTGGTTGGTTTTTGGTTTTTGGCTTGCTCCTTGTGGCTTGCTCAGCCTGCTTTCTTATAGAACCCAGGACCATCTGCTGGGTGTGTGTGTTGGGGATAGCACCTCCTATGATGGACTGAGCTTTCCCACATCAATCATTAGTTTGCCTACAGCCTAGTTTTCTGGAAGCATTTTCTCAGTTGAGATTCCCTCCTTCCCAGTGACTCTAGCTTATGTCAAGTTGACATAAAACTAGCCAGCACAGATGGACAGACATTTCTCAAGGAGGAAAGGAGGGGCTGCTAGCCTGGAAAGGATGGTGACAGCTGCCTGACCCCTAAGAACATGGGCTGGGCCAACTTGAAACAGGAAGGGTGTGGATTCCTGGCCCTGAATGAAGCCACAGGAAATATGCTATCTTCAGAAGGGATGCATAGGATGACCCTCATCTTACCACTCTTCCTTTTGATTGCAAATCACAGATCTCTCTCTCTTTCTCTCTGTCTCTGTCTCTCTCTCTCAAAAATAGCATTTCCTAGAACTAGAAGCATGGCTCGGTAGTTAAGGGTGCTGGCTGCTCTTGGTAGAAGACTCAGGTTCAATTCCCAGCACCCAGATGAGCTGTCTCCTGAAGCTGTCTGTAACTCCAGTTCCAGGGGGTCTGACACATTCTCTGGACTCTGTGGGCACCATGGTGCATGGACATACATGTGAACAAAACACTCATACACATTAACATTAAAACATAGCATTTCCTACATAAAAAAAGGCCCGTGTCTTAAGAGCAGTTCAGAGGGACACAAAGCTCTTGCATCTTTAGAACCCTGTTCAAGGACGTGTTAGCATAAGACCTCAAACAGAAAAATAAAGCGCCCAGAGTCCTCTCTAGCCCTCCCCTCATTCTCTAGTCTTCTAAAACAGGTCCTTCCCAACTCTTCTCACTGGTCTATTCAAACAGAAGGAATATCCATGAGTTGATGCTGATGCTAGTTAGCTCTATAGAATCTTCAGAGAAGAGTCACTTTGTACAGGAGGTGTACTTCCCAGGATTCTGTGGAGAGTAGGAGGTAAGTGAACACAGTAGTTACTCGTCTCTTCTATGGCACAACACACCTGACAAAGGCAACAGAGAGAGAAGGGTCTACTTCAGGTCATAAAAAAATGGCCACAGTTCATCATGGCAGAGAAGGCAGTTGCAGAAGAGCAAAGTGACTGGCCACACTGCAGATCCACTACATTTGCAGCCAAGGAGCAAGAGAGATGGGTGTTAATACTCTTTTTATTTCAACTGGAACCCCAGGCCACAGTTATCACCGGTCTTCCCATCTTAGTTCCCTAGTCTAGAAGCTCCCTCACAGACATACTCAGAGACTTGTTTCCTAGGTGATCCTAGACCCCACCAAGGTGGTAATCATTATTAGCCTTCACAGAGAGGAACCTCTTTAAGCACACTTAACAGAAAGAGATAAAACACAGGAAGCAATGTCTACTAAGTCATTGGAAAGGTTGAAGGACTGCGTCAGTGAGACTCTAGGTTGGATGATTGACTTTAAGATCACATTACAAGCTGTGATACAAAGTTCTGTCACCAGAAACTAGGTTGCTCCCATTCTAGCTGTACCCCCCAGTCACCACCCCACCATCAGTTCCTTACAGGTAGTTACAGATACCAATGAATGCTGGCCAGGCAGTACCACTGCCGGAAGATATAGTCTTGGCCTTCCTATCCTTCCTAATCTCACTGCATGAGATTGCATCCTGAACCACAACCTCAAGAGGTCAAAGGTGATAACTTTTAGCCTTTCGGCTCTGTAGCACAGGAAGGAACTAGAGCAACCTGGCATTGTAGCGCACAGCTGCAAAGCCAGCTGCAAAACCAGCACTCAGAGACATTTACATTCCAGAGCACCCTGGGCTACCCAGTCAGGCTGTGTGTGTGTGTGTGTGTGTGTGTGTGTGTGTGTGTGTGTGTGTGTGTGTGTGTTTACGTGCATGCCCTATGATGTTATTTTGAACTATATTATTTATGAACAGTTTTTCCCATTTAAGAAACATCCCTCCAGTAACATCATCACTGTCAGTAGTCATATTCTTGATAGAGGTCTGTAGTAGAGATATTTCGTGTTTTATTTAATAAACATTTTATTTAAAGCTCCCCTTTGCTGCACAAATCACTGCTTTAGATTAAACATTCTTCACAGGAGATCTAAGTTGAAAGTTTTTTAGAGCAAAAATGTCCATGAGGTGAGAAGGTACAGCAAACTTGTGAAGGCCTGAAGGGCTCAGAGGTCTTCCTTGGTCTCTCCCTCATTTAACAGATGAAGGCTCCTAAGGCCAACTGTCTGCTCTGTAACGCTCCATGCTGTCCTAAGCCATATGTATGATTCTTAATAAGACTCAACTCTAGATAGCAACCCATGGAAAGGGCAGAAAAAGCAGAGCCCTTCTCATCTCTCCCCATTCTGTTCCTCCCTCCTCCACTGCACTCCTCCTACCTCACCCGTCTCCCCTCCATTCCACCCCACCCCACCCCACTCCACACTACTCCCCTGTCATTTACAGTTGTCCTATGGCTACTCCGTGCTGTGGAGCAGAGGATTACAATAGCCTAGCACAGTTGTCCATTCTTGGAGGTACCTGCTTGACCTCCATGTGGGGATGTTCCTGGGTCTCAGACAATTTCTCCCACAGTTCCTTACCTCCTGGGTTTTGATGGGAGAAAGTTAGGAAAAGAAGAAAAAAACCCCACCTATATAGACTAATATCTTGTAGCACAATAATTTTTAAGACATGGCACTAATATTTTTCTTGTCTACATTTTTCATCTTTTTACTTTCTAATAAAAGGAAGGAAGAATTATCCCTTGAGGTTTGGGACAGAAGTCCATCATCAACAGAACACTTGCCAACACTAAAATCCTCCTCTCTTGTCACTTTCTGGTTAACATTTCCTCATCTCTGTCCTCTCTCCCACATCTCCATCAGACCCTGCAAACTTCAAAGTAGTCACTCACTTTTCCAAGAGGTAACCAATATGTCACAATGTCCAATGTGCCACAGGTTTCCCATTACACTTCCTTGGCTTTACAATTACATGGAAAGAGTAAATCTGGCAAGAAGGAAGCCACTGAAAAGCCATCGCACAATTTCTTCCAAAATGAACTGGACTGTAGGCTGGGAACACACAGAAGTAAACACCCCTTCTTTACCTGGGGATCATGGGTCCAGATATCAATAGGACCAGGTTGCAGGCGAGTATAAACTCATCCAACATTCCCTCCATGCTTACCCTGGACCTTCTGAGACTCTGGCCATCTAAGCCCAAAGCTAGGATTTATAACCGTTAAGCATGGTTTAATGTCGGCTCATTTTGCTCATGGCCATTTTGTAGCCTTGCATGACCAGTCGTACTTTAGTTGGTTGGGGTGAGGGGACGGCAAAGAATAACAACCATTAGCAGATGGTTGCAATTGAGCCCCAGGGATGAGCCTGGGATTGGGTGAATGAAGCTAAGTAACATTCTAGGGCACTGTGACTCAGCCAGCTTGTCCCCAAGCCAGGAATGAGGCCAACTGTTTCCAACCTGTTCTTTGGCAAGTAATAAATGTCAGGTGATTTTTTCCTCATATGGTAGGGACAGTATCTATGGAAAAGAACATAAAAAATGGTATGTGCTGAAAATGTGTGTGTTCAGAATTACACTGCAGCTTCCAGTCTGTCTTTTGTGTGTGTGTGTGTGTTCAAATTTTAGTAACAGGATGTTTTCAAATAGTTTACATTTCTCTTGGGATATCTTCCCTGACCAAATGTCATCATAGCATTAGCTGGGAGTTATTTGGACATTTTGTTTCCAACAACAAGATTTAGGTCATTTCTGCAAGGAGAGTCCAGAATTGAAGACAATGGGATTTTCTTGCCTATCCCTGAGGAGAAACGTTGTGACATCAGTAAGAATTTCAGAGGGGACATTACTAAATCCTTGGATGTTAAACCTTTCAGATACTGGGAAAGCATGCTTGTTAGAAGCAAAGTGAAAACTGACATTCCAATGCCTAGTTGATGAAAATGTTCAAGCTGATATTTATTTTCATACTAACATTATTTTATGTACTTCCTAGTAGTTTCTAACACAATTATATTTTAAGGCATTTTACCCTCTAAATCCTTCTGTTGTATTTTTTAAAAATCTTTTCTGGTTACAAAGCAATAGATTTTCATTGTAAAAAAAAAACCTGAAAAATAAAGAAAATTATAAAAATTATCTAATGTCTTTGAACTCGAGTTCCCTTTTTTAAGTAGCCAATAGTGAAGATTATTTGAAATCTCATAAAACTTAATTTTTTTCTAAATCAATATCTCTATCTCCCCCATTTAAAGCCAATTCATTCTTCTGGCAGTGTCTTACTCCAGCTCTCTGGGCCTGATGTCACTCTTCCAATGGAGCTTTGTTTTCAAGTGACTCTAATTCAGATAAGTGGACAAGGATATACCGGGCAAGGATGGCTTGGTCTGGCTCATCTCAGTTGATCCATGGTAAAAGCACTGTTTCCTCGGTAATGTAATGGTCCATGTATAAATGAGGGTTAGAGCCATGTGTGCAGTTGAAGGCATGGTCGGCAGCAATCAAGGGATGAGTCACACCAGTTAGAGCCATGAAGCACCAGCCCTGGCTACAAAGGAGAGTCTGAGAGGGGAGAATTTTCAGTTTCACCTTTTGCTATTCTGGGTAGAATGTTATTTCTGGAATAAACATCTAGAAGTGGGTGTGGATACACAAGCAGGCAGCTAACAGAATCTTCCAGGGAACTGTCCCAGAGCCCTTGGGCAGACCCAGGACACCACCCTTGGACCTTGAGCCTCTGATGCCATGTCCCACAAGCTGTGACCTTCAGATCTGGTAAGCTCCTGTTTCACACAGCCCGAGGAGTCCGTGGGAGCTCTGTTTTCTACAGCACACATTCTGGAAGACGAGGTGATTTTTCTAAGAGGGTTCATGAAGTTTTCACGGACCAAGTCATGGAAATGTACTCATGGTTGAATTTGCCTCCTGTGTCCAGCAAACGGGTTAGAGCCAAGTCTTTTGGAAGAAGAGTCATTCCAGATGCACCAACTCTAAGCTCCAAGAAATGTTTGTTCTGGAACAGCAGTTTTTCACACGGGCACTTGCTAAACTGAAAATAGACTATTCAGGCCAACAACATCAGGTAGAATACAAAGCAAAACAAACCTATTGGTTTTGCTTTCACTGGAAATGTCCCTCACAGGCTCCCGTTTGCAATTCTGGTTCTCTGACAGTGGAGCTCTTTGGGGAGGCTGGAGGACCTTTGGGAGGTGGGGCCTTACTGGTGGAGGTAGGTCACTAAGGTGGATCGCTGAGGTTATATCTGGTTCCTTGGTTCCTCTTATGTTCTGTGCTTTTGGGTCAACCATGATGAGAGGATCCCACACCATGTTCTTACCTTTATCACTCCAACACAGCTTCCTCACCATGATAGACTAAAAAAGTTTGAAAGCATCAGCCAAGATAAGTAATTTCTTCTACAGTGTCTCAGTCAGATATTGTAGGTCCAGTGATGTAAAATGAACCAATACATTCATGTACTAAGCACAATAGATTCTTGTACTGGTGTCGTTAGTTCCACAGGCTTTTGTTTGTGTTTGACTCTTCCAGGCCACCATTCATGTCATGTACTTCAAGTCTATTTTCGAATGGTATATTTCAGACCTTTCCTTAGGCTTCCATGTACCTATCAGCTAACTAACCTCCATAACCTTGAATCAGCTCTAAGCTGAAAATATGCTAATTCTTCATGACTTCCCTACTCTTCACCGTTCTTCTTCCATTCCTCATCTCCAGTCCCTTGCTCTAGTAGGTAGACTGAGTACAGCTTAAAGCGTAGAGGGAATATTATTTAGAACAGCAGCTGTCACAACAAGATTTTGTTTTTGCTGCAGCCTGGCTCCTCCTTGCTCATTTCTGCAAGAGAGGGCTAATTGCCCAGATTTTCTAAGATCTGGGTTTCAAACTCCGCTGTCTCTAGGCTGTGCCTATTATTGGATGAGATAGCTACACTTGGCAGAGGTGCACAGAGCTGTCTTGATGGCCGAGCACATTAAATTGCAGCCACTGCTGCACAGAGCAGAAGAATTGCAACTGCTGTTCTCCTGGGAGATGCCACTTAGGCAAGAAAATAAATAAGGGGATTTTGATTATATTCAGACCTCTTAAGCTTGTGCCCGGGGGTGTTCCATCCTTAAACTCTTGTCATTTTGTGTTTACACAAAAATTAGACTGGAAGGAAAGATGCTTGAGATTCTTCATGTAAGTCATTCCCATTTACAAAATGCATCAGGTTCTTCTGGTGAAAGGGAAGTCAAATTCTGTTCTCACTCATTATTATGTCTTACTTTATGTGATAACTATTAAAGGCTCGAGTACTGTGCCTGACACATGGTTGTCACCTTGAAATGTCCCTTTCCTCCCCTGCTCCCTCTTACACTTGTATTATCCCTGACTATTATGCAAAAAAAATCATATGTTTGCACTAGGGTCTGATAGAGCCAAGTGAGTTCTAGTCCCCACCATTTTTGAGTGATTATGTCTCTTAGTTGAGTACAAAGAATCCCTGTTCAAGTCATTGGTCTTTCCTCCTCTACCTCAGTTAATTCAGCACACGGTGTTGGTCTAGCTGAGGGAAAGCTATGCACATAATTAACTTTCAGGATGGGCCAGGGACTGGGTGGAAATACTGCAACAACAATAATAATAATAACCATTGCTGGGGGAGCTAACAGTTAGGGAACATTTAGAATAAACACTGTTAAGTGTTTTTACATAGTGTATTTCCTGAATGGGCCCGGTGAAGTCATCTGCTGCTGTTGCTTCATCCCTGTCCTCCCCCTTGTCCTCTTCCTCCTCTTCCTTTTCTTCCTCTTTGCGTATGTGTGCATATGTGGTGTACATCCGTGTATACCTGTTCACAGGTGTGAGTCAGCAGGTGTGTGTAGAGGCCCAAGGTTGACATGGGGAATCTTGTTCAACAGCTCCTCTGCCTCCTTTCTTTTGAGGCAGTGTCTTCATTTAACCCAGAGCTCACCAACAGGGTTAGTCCTCCTTGCCAATTTGCTCCGGGGATTCCCACATCCATTCTTTTCAAGGCTAGAATTGGGGATAGAGAGTCACATTTATGGAGGTTTTGGAAATAAACTCTTGTTTACCTAGAAAGCTCTTTAACCACTGAGCCATCCTCAGCTCTGAAGTCAGCTTTAATCTGGAAATGTCTCATTGCTTTCAAGAAGTTTGTTGGGAACTGGATGAAAATGGCTACCCATTTCTCTAGATCACTTTCACTCATTCAAACAACTTGCCCAATAAAAGCTAACCCAAAATTTCAGGCTAATGTCCAGCTTAAATCTGCCTGAATCAGTGGTATCCTAGCTGCCGTGTGCAGGCCCCATGAAGACCAGCTGTGCCTAACTTCCAAAAGAAAGTCTCAGATTTGGTTAGTAGCCCCTTCTTTTTATTTAAAAAAAGCTGGCAATCTTACAGACAACCTTCCCTGCCTGGAAGAAGGTAGACAATACATTCTCAGCAGAGCTTTTGAGAAACAAGACACATTGGCTGCTTTATCCTCCCCGTTGGCCACCACCCAATTCTGGCAATCATTAGCTGCCTTTACCTACCTTTCTCCATGAAGAACTCATATGTTGTGGATTTGTGATTTTTAACATCTTTACTAGTATAAAGGATGCTGAGGCTGCAGCTCCATTAAACACCATGAGAACAGACGGGTACATTTGTGCAGGAGAGTGTTTGAGGGACAAACTCTCTCTTCATTGTAAAGGAAGTTCTTGCCTTCTCATATCCAGGGGCTATCATGGAGCTACTCCCAGAGATTTGCTTGCCTCTGCCTCCCAAGTGCTGGGGTTAAAGGTATATGCCACCACTGCCAGGCCAATCGTGGGCTATCTTGTTCCACTCTTTACTTAGGAGGTCCCGTCAAAAAGTAAGACAGTAGACTGAGCCCTTTCCAGACCCAGACATGAATGCTATTGGATTGGATCCTCACAACAGGCTTAGGTGATGCTACTAGAATTCCTGCCTCGCCAATGAGGAAGAACATAGAGATTCAGCACACACTTTTAATCCCAGCACTTGGGAGGCAGAGACAGGAAGATCTCTATGAGATTAAGGCCAGCCTAGTCTACGGAGTTCTAGGACATCTAGGGCTACACAGAAAAACTCTGTCTCAAACAAAACAAACCAACCAAGCAACCAACCAACCAACCAACCAACCAAGTAAACTAAACCAAACAAAAACAAAACGAAACAGAACAGAACAAAGATATTCATTACTTTGTCCTAGATGCTTTAATAGGATGGGTACTCTGGTGGAGTGAGGTATTGCCCAGTGATAATGTGCCTGCTTAGCTGACACAGGCCCTGAGTTCCACCCCAGTATTCAAAGCAAAGCAAAACCCCAGGTCAGTGTGATTCAGTGTCTCTTCTTTCTACCACAGTCAGCCAAGACTATCGAAATAGCCACAGGTTCCTGATTGGTGTTCCTGACTCTTGACAGCCGGTGCCCCAGATACCTGCAGTACTGAGAAACAACGAGAAGAGCAGGAGACAGATCTGCAGAAGTAGGATTGAGCCGGAGTATGGAAACCCTCAAGTGTGAGGTGTGCATGCCAAAATGGTGGGAAATATGGACCCTGATAGAGGTAATTTGGTGTCATTCAAGTTCTGGACCTGTGTGGAGTGAAAGGAAGATCACATGAGTAGTCAGGCAGGGCTGTGGGGCTGGGGAAGAGGGGGTGATCGAGGAGAAGAACAGTGTCTAGGGGTACCCACTGGTTCTGTCCATGCCCAGGAAAGAGCACACAGGCATGGGTGCTAGCAGCATAGCGCTGGCCATGGTGACTTCGTGTAGAGCAGGTCTACTGAGCCCAGCCTGGCTGGCTCCAGGGGACCCATGGGTGGTGCTGAGCTCTGCAAAGGCAAGTTAAGCACTCAGCAAAACTGGTTCCTGCAGTCCTAGACAGGGATCCTAGTCACATGACTTGAATGGATTCTCAGGCTGCAAAGAGTTAATGTTGTTAATGACCTGTGTAGAGTTCAGATCCTTGAATAAGAGTGACTTGCAAATCTTGGTTATTACTTTCAAAGTATACAAAGCTAGCCTGGGCTACTTCTTTACTTCAGTGCTTATTTATTTATTTATTTATTTACTTTTCTTATAAAGCTTCTTTTTTTAAATGTAGGTTCTGGAGGAGAGAGAGAGAGAGAGAGAGAGAGAGAGAGAGAGAGAGAGTTTTGTATCTGTGTGTGAGAGAATGTTGTGTTTTGTTTATGCATGTGTTTGTTGTTTTGTTTATGCATGTGTTGTGGTATGTGTATATGGTGTGTGTGTGTGTGCATGTGGTGGTGTTGTAGTATGTGTGTGTATGTGTGTATTATAGTGATGGTGGTGGTGTTTGTGTGTGTGTGTGTATTGTGGTGATGATGGTGGTAGTGGTGTGTATATGTACACTGTGGTGGTGGTGGTGGTGGTGTGTGTGTGTGTGTGCGTACATGTGTGTTCATACCTGTATCATTTCTCTACATTGAACAGAGCACTGCTGTGCCCTTCATGCCCTTTAGCACTTTTCATGCTAAATCAGATTTTACTTCTGAATTAGTTCCACAAGAGTGTCCATTAATGGAGACCACTTAATGAGGAGCCTGATTCAGTTGCAATTGGGGGACATGTTACACAAGGACCTAATGGGTTTCCAGACAAAGTCCCCCTTCTTGTCCCCTCGAAGCCCTTTACCACCTGACCACTTCTTGAGCTTCCAAACTCATTCTCGGTGATTCAAGAGCTTCTAAGTGAGAAGTTCACAAGACAGGCTTCATCCTAGCTCCAACCATCAGCCATTCTGCTCTTGCTGCTTGGGATGTCCTTCAAGGGCAGCCTATGTGCACGCCCCTTCCTCATCTCACCCCATGTGCACGCCCCTTCCTCAGCTCAGCCCACCCCAGCCAGCCTGTGATGCTCCCATAGGTGCGGTGCCCCCCAAAGAGCCCTCCCTCACCTGCTGCTGTCTTTCTCTTGCACCACCCTTTGTCACGGCCCTTTCACCTTGCGTCTCCTTCAGATTATTGTTCAGCCACTCAAACATGGAGAAAATTTGGAAGAAGCCTTCAAGTCTTTAAAATGTGCACTAATAACCTGGGCTTCAGAGCGCAGTTAATGTTTTGATAAATTCCATTCCATTATCTTTCCCCTGCCTATATTTGCATATTTTATACACTTTGAGATGCAAAATAAGTAAATGTCATAAAAATATAAGAATACTGACAGAAAAATGTTATTACATTTTGTGTGACTGGTAAGTTAAAAAATTATCTTAAAAATCAAATAGCAAGGGAATGTTTTTGTTTATTTAGTTTTGTTTGTTTGTTTGTTTCTGGTACCAGTTTAACAAAAAAGATGTGCTAGAAAACGGATGCTTAAGTAAATATATTCAAGCAGTATGGGTTCTGCATTTAACTGGCATTTTATCATGTCCTAAAACTTCTTATTTTCATTCTATAATTCTGTTTATGATTTTCCTTCAGCCGCAGCAGTTGCTGACTTTTTTGGTAACCCCATCAGACAAAACTCATTTCAGGCGGGCCTGTGATTTTATTTTATATCCAATTTAACACAGTCTGACCATGAGGTAAGCAAGTCATAAACTGAATAAATGAAAGATCATTTTACTACTTCTGAATTCATTGCTTCCTCTTTACTTAGTTAACCAATAGCTGATGCTTTGCTAGCTATTGCTAAGGTCCAGGACTACTGCCAAGGTCTACATGCCTGGAATACTGACCACACTAGCCACAGGCCCATGGGGGTGAGAGTTATTAATTCCCCAGCTTTCATAAGCCAATTATTTAAGATCTCTTGAGAGGTAGAAAGATGATTGATTGACAGCTCTCTCTCTCTCTCCATCTATGTTTTTGTAATATTCCAATAGAAAGTATGTGTGCATACTACTTTGACTAATACCCACTTTTATTAGAATCTGACCTATACAAATATATAATTAAAGAAAGAGGATAAAAACACATTAAAGATAAAAAGTCAGGGCTGGAGAGAGGGCTCAGCCATCACAAGAAAAAAAAAAACAAAAACAAAAAAACAAAACCAGTCAAATGAAGAATCGGGATAATGTGGTCTCTCCGAAGGTCAAAGGAAGAAAGTTTCAATAGCAATTTCTTTCTCTTTATTTGGCTCAGGCTACACATCAAATCCTTCTTCCCATGATGCAAGTCTTCACAGAAGACAAAACCAATGCATGGAGCAGGCAAACGTCAAGGAACAGAAATTGGTATACTCGTAGAGTAAGAGCAATAAAATACGAGAGAGAGAGAGAGAGAGAGAGAGAGAGAGAGAGAGAGAGAGAGAGAGAGAGAGAGAGAGAGAGAGAGAGAGAGAGAGAATATAATCCAGAGAATAGGGCAGAGTAAAGGAGGCACAGTATCAGGTATGTTGAAGCAGCAGATGAATTAGACAGTAATTGTCTCTGGGGAAACAACAGAAGAGGCAAAGAAACAGAAGGGGGAAAAATCATCTCAGGAGGCTGAACTCTGAAAGCAAAACAGACAAAATTAGCCAGGGGATTATAAAAGAAATGATACAAAACCAAAAAATTTCTTTTTGGGGGAGCCTGGAAAATGTTTTCATGTTGAATGGGTTGCTCACTATAATGAATAAAAGTGGCCAATAACAAAGAACAGTGTCATCGGATCAAAATTGAAGGAATAAGAAAAAAATTGAGAAAGGGGGGGGAGGAAAGGGAAGGGAAGAAAGAAAGGTGAGGAGAGAGGAGAGGGGAGGGGAGGGAAAGGAGGAAGGGGAGGGGAGGAATTAGCATGACATTAAACCTTTCCACACTCAATGCCTTTGAAATCTTATGGGGAAATTACACTCCAAAGTAGAATCTTATCCCAGCTAAGAAGGCCTCCTGATGGGTAAGCAACAACTTTTCAGGTATTGTTAGTCAAGAAGTTACTAGAGGACAGGGGCCATCAAAGGCAGCTTTTTAATTTAATAAAGAACAAACAGAATTTTGAGGATGTTGTATGGAAGAGAGGGGAAAGAACCCCAACATGTGGCAGAAGTCTGATCTCCCATGGGTGGGGGCGTGGGTCATATCTAGAGCTGAAAACCCAGCAAACACAGCAGCTGAGTGTGGTTAGAAAGGGGGCGTTTGATTAGGAGAGGAAGAATGTGTGGAAGAAGCTCCCCAGAAAGGCAGGAAGAAGTGGGGGGACTGAGGGAGAAGGAGAGGGGCTGAGAGAGAAGGAGAGAGTACTAAAGGGAATGGAGGGGGTTAAGGGGGGAAGAGGGAGGGAGGGAGGGAGGGACGGAGAGGGAAGGATTGCTGCTTTTCTTTACAAGTCTTGTGAAAGTACTTGACTTTTAAATTAAGCACATTTATTGCCTTTATACAAACTAAATTTAAGTAGGCGAAAGGTCTATTAATATGCCAGAAATAATTTGTAGATTGTGGGTAAATGCAGTCCCTTCCCCTACACTATTAGAAGTAGCCTTTCCGGAGAAAGAGCTGCCCTCTGGTTTCCTCTCTTCCCTCTACAAATAGTCTTTAGGCAAGTTCTCAGGAGCCCATCAATCTGCCAATTAGAAGAAAAAGCAAAAGGACCAGCAGGAGTCAGGGCTGCACGGAAACAGCTACCATCCCATAAAATTATTGCCTTTACCAAATTGGAATAAACCTGTCAAGACGATGTTTAAGCATCTTTATGTAAACATCAAAATGGTCTGACTTCAACTGTTAGCCAGGCTCTTCTAATCTGTCTGTAGCAAAGTGTTGTCTCAGTACCAGAGTCTATTACCAGTGGGGCTTATAGTCTGGGGAAATGCCATTGTCGCTGGCTGGCGAGGCCAGAGTCCCTGCCTTTTCCCTTGTGTGGCCTCCAGAGCTCTGACTCTGCAGAAAGCCTGGCTCCTGTAGCTGGCCTGGTGTTGTGGCTGCTGTTTCTACAGGAAAACTATCAAGTGAAATATCACGGTACCTGCCTCACTAATCAATAATATCAAGTAAAAACTGGGTTTCCTTCATTTGGATGAGCTTGTCACAGTCACTAGAATTTACACATGTGTGTCTCCCAGGCACGGGTGAGACAATCTGTAGAATACCAGTTACTGTCATTATAAAGTGAGTGGGCAGAATAGATGGTGTGACTAGTGTGGAAGCGGCCAGGGTCAGGGAGGTGGAGGCAGGCTGACTTACCCGCAAGCCACCCTCCCACAAAGACAACCTGTGAGCTGAGCGAGGACCACACCTTTGCAATTAGTTCTTCAGGAACTAGGGGACGTTGCTGTTTGAGGGACTGAGAGATGTCTCAGTGACTAAGAGCATTTGCTTCTCTCGAGGACAACCCAGGTTTGGTTCCTAGGACTCACATGGCAGTTGACACCTATCTATGACTCCAGGCCCTCTCCCGACCTCCCAGGTACCACATGTGGTTCACATAAACAGTACAGGCAAAGCACTCACACACCAAAGTACTTATTAAAAATTAATAAATTAAAATTTAATAGACTAAAAATTTAAATTACTGTTTGAGTTTCATTTTAAAAAAAATGTTTCAGGTCAGGCATGGTGACACACACCTTTAATCCTAGTACCTGGGAGGAAGAGGCAGATGGATCTCTGAAAGTTTGAGGTCAACCTAGTCTACAGAGAGAGTTCCAGGACAGTTGGAGCTGTTACACAGACAAACTATGTCTCAACAAACAAACAAAAAACCAAACAAACAAAAATTGCTCAATTAATTTTGGCTTGGTAATAGGGGCAGAATTTTCAACAATTTTTGACATAGTCTTAAGCATACTTCTGACATTTATGTGAAGCAGTGTTCTCATTACAATTATAAACTTGACTTTATGTCATTTTAACGCCAAAAAAATTCTGAAGAACAATGAAGGTGGGGCTAGCAACATGGCTCAGTGGGTAAAAATACTTGCTGCTAAGCCTGATGATCTCTGCTCAGTTCCCAGGACTCACATGTTAGAAGGAACAGCCAACTCCCAGAGGTTGTCCTCTGACCTTCATGGATATGCTGTGGCACATATGTGACTCTCTACTCGCAACAAATTAATTAATACATGTAGTTTTTAAAAAATGAGGCTGTTCTGTGTTCTTCAGCATTAAACATTTGGCCAACATTTCATTCTTTATATAAAAATACGCAAGCGCATCCATGTCATGAGTACACACATCTCCGTCTTCTAAGACCCTACCAGAACAGCTCTCTAGACTCTGTCCACAATGCTCAACCACCTTTCAAACCAAAGCTCCAAAGTCTTCCACATTCCTCCAAAAGCCCATAATCGGACTCTTCAAAACAACAGCCCACTTTCTGGTATCAACTTCCATATTGGTTACTTTTCTGGTGGCTGTGATAAAACATGGGGACCAGTTTCAGCAAAGAATCCATTACGTCAGGGATACATAGCAACAAATGGCAGGCATGGAAACAAGAGAAGGAAATTGAGAACTCAACCCTCAAACACAGGCATGAAGCAGTGACCCCAGTGATGTACTTTCTCTGGCAAAGCTCCACCCCCAGTGATGTACTTCCTCCGGCAAAGCTCCACCCCCAGGATGTACTTCCTCCAGCAAAGCTCCACCCCCAGTGATGTACTTCCTCCACCTCTCAAAGATGCCGTAGGTCTTCAAACAGTGCTGCTGACTGGCGAACAATTGTTTAAATATCTGAGCCTATGCAGTACACTCTCATTCAAACCACCACACAGGCATAGCCACTCCAAACAGTGACGCTTACTTAGTAAAAACCATGGTCTTATAACCATTGCTTGTAAGGTGCCCCAAAATACAGCACTCAGTGCAGTTCTCAGTGTGCCTTGCCCACCCTGGCCAGCTCCCCTACTGTCCTTTCCCTGGCATTGTCCTCGGATACTGTAAAATCTTCCCCGGCTTTCCTCAGAGAAGCTCCGCCCATGCCCTGTACCCTGCCTCCTGCCTTGTTGCTCTCACCCTTGCCCAGCATAGCTAGGTGCTCATCTCAGGCTTGTGCCTGACAGCTCAGTAGTAGGGAGCCTGCTCAGGATGTATAACGTTATGGGTTCAAACCCCAGCATCACAAAAAAATAAACACATAAAATAGATCCACAGAGCAAACTGTTTTAAAGTTAGTCTCAGTATCAGTCGGGATAATTAGCATAGCGTGTTTATGTTCCCACCTTGTTCTCAAAAATAAACTATTTAAATATGTCCTCCTACCCTGAATAGAGTTTGTTTTTAAATTTGAGTTTACAAGGATATAGTACTGTCCTACCCAAAATGACAAAATAGAAATGCAGTTGAATGCTTTCATTGGCACAGAGGCACAGTTCCTGAGCCTAATTGCTCTCTATCAGGATAAGAGCCGAGAAGGGGAGGGGCAGGTCTACGAGGCGACTTTCTAAGAAACCCATGAGCTAGTACACCTGTGAAATAATTAGGTCATGTCAGAGATATGCTTTTCAGTACATGTGTCCTCGGGCGAGAACTGATCTGTACAATGGAAAATGTCCCTAGCGTAAGGGCGGCTGAATGTCTTGCCGTTCCTTTCACTTTGCGTCTGGGCTTGCTCTTGGCTTGTTTCATCTAATAAAATATAGCAAAGGTGACCCTGTGTGACTTCTGAGGCTGAGTCTTAAGGATCTATAGTTTCTAGCTCCATGGGGCCGGAACCCTTAGTCTTAGAATCTAGATGTTGTACTGTGACAGGCTACATGCAGGAGAACTAAGGTACGGTAGCCAGCACCAACTGCTGGCCATGCTTAGGAGCCTCTTAGAGACCCCAGCCCAGTGGAGCCTCCAGATGCTACAGCCCTAGCCAATAGCACACAGAGTGGAAGAACCACCCTGCTGAACCCAGACAACCCACAGAATTGTGAGATAGGAAAAATGGCTGTAATCTTAAGTCACTATGGTTTGGCACAGTTCATTATGTACCAATAAATAATTTAAATGACTCCTGATTTGTATTTATTGGAAAGTGACACCAATTCAAAATTCTACACATGTTTCGTAAAGTAGAGTGGGGCAGTAATAAGGCTTTCTGCCTCTCAGACAGTTCCCAGGAGAAACAGCTTAGTTGGCAGTGGGAGAATTAATAAGAACAATGCAGTAAAGTGAGACAAACGGTGCTAAGTCAGCAACATCAATGGCGGAGTGTACAAAACCTTATTGTGCCATTAAGGTAAGCAATTCAATTACTGCAGTATGTACACAGGGAAATAATAAACCTTCGGTGTGATGAGAAGGCATATAAATTGGTGGATGTGAAGAGCCTGGTGGAATCAATAAAGTTTATGAAAATGAAATTAGTTGTGCATGAACGTGGGTAACAAATATAGAACATGTTCTGTAATTTAGGAAATGAGCTTAGGGCCATCCGCAGTCTGAGGTCTCACTCGGGAGTGACAGCAACAACTAAAGAGTTAAAGACAGCACCCGCATCTGGCAGGGTGTGTAGCTCTGTGGTAGAGCACATGTCTAACATGCATAAAAAAGGCCCTGGCTTGATCCCCAGCACCACAAAACAAATAGACAAATCAAAAGCCCATATGCTGCCTAAGTTGTTTTTATTATACCTGCAACTATTGAGTTTATTCTGAAGGCTCTATTTTATTCATAAAGCTGTCCCTTGCCCCCTTCTTCCTACCAGGGGACCTCTACGTATCAGGGTCCCACTAATACCACCCATTCGGGGACTTTCCATTGTGTCTTCAGCAACTGATTATCTTCCTCACTGTGTCTGGATGACACTTCCTATGTTTTCAGAGCAGCATCTGGTCCCTTTTTAGTTCCTGGCTACATGCTATATAATTAGGTGGCGACACTACTCTTTTCTATTTGTCCATAAGGGGTAAAACACGATTGTAGCTAAGAAGGAAAAGCTATGTCATTGTGGGTGCTCCATATTTAAATGGATAGAGGATTCACTGGATGGGTGGATGGGTGGATGGGTGGATGGGTGGATGGGTGATTGCTCCTTAAACTGTAAACCAACAGACTAAATACTCTACACCCTGGAGAGATATGGCAGGGAGAGTTAAAAAAACAAGGGTTGAGGCTTGGCAGTACTGTGGGAGGAGGAAGAGGCTGAAAACCTGTCCTCTGGCACATCCTTTAGATTTCATGTTTATTTGTGGGTGGATTTACTGTTCTGGATTATGAAAAAGCTGATGCTATTGGTACAATCAGTTGAAAGGTTCCTTACAACATTAAGTTTGTTTGATTCTTTAAAGCTCTCTGGTTGGTGGTTGGTGGTTGGTGGCAGAACCTGATATGCCCAGAGGCAAATGTAACTGGGACCGTGATGCTAGGTTGAAAACTCTCCTACTGGGCAACAGCAGGAAAGCATCATGGTGTCACAGAGCACTAAGCAGAAACCTCTGCAATTCCTCCACATGCTTGGACTCCATTCCTTGTAGATGGATCTGATAGATCTGAGGGCAGATCTTCCTGCTGCTCTGAATTCTTCCAGGCATTCCTAATGGGCAGTCATGACTAGCTGCCATTCAGGACCCTAAAAGCTTATGTTCTGATCCAGATGCCACGATAAGGACTGCAGTGTGTACAGGACGCTGGCAACAGAACACAAACATTGTCTGCATATGAAGAGAGCCATGTTGTATACACATTAATTCCACTGACGTTTACGGGGTGCTTATGATGTGCTGCGCCCCGTGCCTGCAGGGTCTGCGTCACAGTGATGTACAGCGCTCATCAAACTTATACGTGTATGCAGAGTCCCAGACATTAAATAACAAACGTGTGTAATTACAAATTGTGACACATTCTGTGGAGGAAAGGACATGATACATCCAGTTGAGACAGAGCAGGGCAGAAAAGAGAAAGAAGAATTAATATTTGGACTGAGAGTGAAGAATGGAATGTATGTAAGGAATTGGGGCTTAATATTTAGGTCAAACCACAAGAACTTGCTGATATTTAACCATTTCTGACTACCACAGTGGCAGCATGTATGGTTTAGGCTAATAGGCAGGGACAGAGGCAAGCTACACAGTATTCTATTTCACTGGAGCAGGAATGGGCAGCTGCTGCTGAGACCTAGGAAAGAGGGGTCATAGGTAAATGTGCCTGACAGCTTGAGTTCAAAAGCCTGGACCCCACACATGAACCACAGCATGAACATACACACATTCTCTGTCTCTCTGTCTCTCTGTCTCTCTCTCTCTTCCTCTTCCCAACTACCTTCTCCAAATAATTTTCCTTTTGAAAAAAAAAAAGAAAGAAAGAAAGAAAGAGAGAAATTGTAGGAAGGGGAAGAAAACTTGACAGCCAGCACTACCAAAGTCATCCTGGAACTTGGAACTGTACTTTTGGTCTCTATTATCCTTCTGACTCCAAACTCCTGCTCTCAGGTCACCGAGAGAATGATACACCTTTGCGAAAATTCTAGAATAACGGTGGGAAAGGATGCTGTAGCCTGGGCCTCAGAGGCTGTGTGTTCTTGCATCAATCAGCGGGTGCCGTGTATGTGGCTGCAGAGCTGGGCATGGCATATGCTCAGGAGACAGGTGCTATGACTGTGTGATAAACCGCCCCAAGAGTAGTGGTGCAACACAGGGCCCGTTTGTGCTCTTAGAAAGAGCAAGCACGTGGAGTGGCTCTTCTCTGTCCCTTTCTGGAGCCTCAGCTAAGAAGCTCTGGACTGTAAAGGGTCGAAGAGTTGAAGCTGGAAGCTCTGCTTCCCAGATGGGGTTTTCGCCAAGTGCCTAGTGCCTGGGCTGGAATGCATAGGAGGCTGCTGCTGCTGCTGCTGCTGCTGCTGCTTCTTCTTCTTCTTCTTTTCTTCTTCTTCTTCTTCTTCTTCTTCTTCTTCTTCTTCTTCTTCTTCTTCTTCTTCTTCTTCTTCTTCTTCTTCTTCTTCTTCTTCTTCTTTCTCCTTCTCCTTCTCCTTCTCCTTCTTCTCCTCCTCCTTCTCCTCCTTCTCCTCCTCCTTCTCCTCCTTCTCCTCCTTCTCCTCCTTCTCCTCCTCCTTCTCCTCCTTCTCCTCCTTCTCCTCCTTCTCCTTCTCCTTCTTCTTCTCCTCCTTCTCCTCCTTCTCCTCCTTCTCCTCCTTCTCCTCCTTTTCCTCCTTCTCCTTCTTCTTCTCCTTCTTCTTCTCCTCCTTCTCCTCCTTCTCCTCCTTCTCCTCCTTCTCCTCCTCCTCCTCCTTCTCCTCCTCCTTCTCCTCCTTCTTCCTCTCCTTCTTCTCCTTCTTCTTCTCCTTCTTCTCCTCCTCCTCTTCCTCCTCCTCCTCCTTCTCCTTCTCCTCCTCCTCCTTCTCCTCCTTCTTCCTCTCCTTCTTCTCCTTCTCCTTCTTCTCCTCCTCCTCTTCCTCCTCCTCCTCCTTCTTCTTCTTCTTTCTTCTTCTTCTTCTTCTTCTTCTTCTTCTTCTTCTTCTTCTTCTTCTTCTTCTTCTTCTTCTTCTTCTTCTCCTCCTCCTCTTCCTCCTCCTCCTCCTCCTCCTTCTCCTTCTTCTCATTCTCCTTCTCCTCCTCCTCCTCCTCCTTCTCCTCCTTCTTGTTCTTGTTCTTCTTCTTCTTTATTTGGATTTTTTGTTGTTGTGACAGAATCCCTGACAGAGAAAAGATTAAGGGACGATGGATTTACTTTGGGTCATAGTGAAGGGGAAGGCATGGTGGTAAGGTGATTGGCAGTGTGGCAGCGAGAATATAGGTGACTCAGTATGTTGCAGTAGCCATCTGAAAGAAGAGAACTCCACTCCAACGGAAATGAAGCATCCAGCCTACAAGCTCCAAACCCCATCCTTACAGACCTAAGTCAGCCAGCTAGGTTAAGTTCAAAAGGTCTCACCTCCCCAAATGGCTCCAGCAGCATGGGACCCACTGTTTAAACACATGGGCCAGGGGTAGGGACATTTCACATTTAAACCATAAGAGGTGATTCAACTGGGACCAGGGCCTGGAACACTCCATGTGGCCTGGTCATCTCACAGCCTGACAACTGAATTCTTAAAAAAAAAAAAAAAAAAAAGGTTCAAAGAGGGAGCCTGTGAAGGGTCGAGTGTTCCAAGACCAGCTCAAACTGTGTGCCCTTGCACAGTTAACTTTGGAAGTTACATCACATCTTTTTTTCACTCTGATCTATGTGTAGAAATTATCAGAGTTAACTCAGACATGAGGGAGGAACTGTGTGAGGTGAAGGCCCCTCAGTGAGTAGAGTGTCAAGATAACATTGTAGACGAGGATGCAGGGTGGGGTCTGCTATTTCACCCAATCTTTGAAAGCAGCAGCCTGCCATGGATTAGAGGGAGACCAGCAGAGAAACTTCCCTGGGGCAGCAGGTAAGAGTTTTGCATAACATGGTTGTATGCAAAGGGAACAGGAAGGGGAAAAGGTGAGTGGATCCATGACTTCCGGGAAAACACCAGTCCTTCTCTTCTTTGATGTGCAGCAAAATGGCTGGCTCTTCCTGGGAAGATGGCCATACCAGTTTGCAAAGACAGAAGTTTTGACAGGCAGAGCACAGTAGAGGGCCTAACTATTCCAAAGCAGCAAAGGTTCCATTTGGAAAGGCTGCTCTCTGAGCAAGTTGCACAAGCAGTTCTGACACATAGTGGCCCCAGCTAAGAAGCAGATGTCCAGGCTTGGATATGCATAGAGCACAATCTGGAAGGAGGGGATAGAACGTATGCCTTGATCTTTTTCAGGTCTTAGCATCCAACATCCACTGGCCAAACCAAACCAGAGCACAGGAGCCAGAAGTCAGTGATGCAGTCCTTAAAGACCAGCTTCTAGAAGCACTGAGAAGGGCAGAGGAGGTGGAAGGTGAGGTTTCATCAAACCCATATGAAAAAGATCCAGACCTGAAGACTCCTGGACCAGGCAGGCAGCATCTGATGACTGTGGCACAGGTTGTCAAGGTTTACGTACCTTTGAGTTTGCTAAGGCTGGGACACATTTGCAGCTCCCTGTCAGTGCCAGCTATGTAGGCATGGCAGCATGAAGTTGAGCTGTGGGCTCTGGAATTACCACCTGGGATCAGCCGCTCGGTGTGTGACCACAGGTAAGTTATTGAGCCCCTCTGGGCTTTTACCTCCTTCATTCAAACTTTGGGCGGAGAAGGTTCTACCTTGTGGGTATATTCTAGGGCTGGAATCCTCTGACAGTGGGGACTGTCACGATGCTGGCCCATGAGAAGCTGTCACAGAGTATTTTACACATGGAAGCTCTGGGTTCCTTCATTAAAATGTGAGGTTACTTAAGACGTACTTTTCAATGCTATGCTAATAACATGACTTCTAATATAATTTAACCTTTACCCTTAATACTCTTGTATGGACAAAAATCTTAGAAGCCAAGATTTACAACACATGCCTTTTGATCCAGCAATTCTAATCCTAGAATTTTGTTTCTAGTAGGCTTGTTCTCTTAGAATTGTTTTATATTCACAGTGGGACTGTGTTCGGGGAACAGAGTTCCCTCATGCCTCCTGCCCCACACAGGCATCACTATCCATTACCAGGACCTCTGCCAGAAGGACTTGTTGTTACTATTGATGGACCACTCAGATGTGTCACCATCACCTGCAGCCCACGGTTTAAACTAGAGCTCTCTCTGGGTGGCGCACATTTTGCAGATGTAGCAAATAAATAATGACACGTATCTACCATTACCATATTACACAAAATCATTTCACTGCCTGAAATCATATGTCACCTCATCATCCCCTGTCAGCCAACACCCATCCCTGATAATTACAGATCTAGTTTTTCTCTGTAGCTAAAGTTTTGGTGTGTCAAGAATGTCACACATTTGGAATCATATAGCATACTGCCTTTTCAAATTGTTTTCTTTCACTTACTAATATGCATCGCGTTTCCTCTGCTTCTTTCAAAAAATTTTTTTAGGGCTGGACATGGTGGTATCTACTTTTAATTTCAACAGTTGGGAGGCACAGACAGACCGATCTCTATGAGTTTGTAGCCAGCCTGGTCTACAAAGAGAGTTCTAAGGCAAAAGCATCCCCAACCCCAACAAATAAAAAATTACCAAAAATGTGTGTGTGCATGCATGCTTGTGTGTGCACGCATGTGTGTGTGTGTGTGTGCATGCATGTGTGTGTATGTGTGTGCCTGTCTGTCTGTCTGCACTTGCTGCAGCACATATGTAGATGTCAGAGGACCACATTTAGGAAACAGTTCTCCCTTTCTCCCTTAGCTTCCCAGCATTGAGCTCAGGTCAACAGGCTCGAGTGGCAGTGCTTTGCCTCTGGCTGCTTCCTCTGTTTCTTAGCTTAGTTGCTCATTTCCTTTCAGCACGAATAACAAACACTGCCTGGTCTAAACATAATGTGGTTTACTTCTCACCTCACTGGAGAACATTTTGGTTGTTTCCAAGCTTTGGCAATTATGAACAAAGCCGATATACACATTTGCATGTAAATTTTTGTATGGGCCTAAAAGTTTTCAATTCTTTTGGCTAAATACCAAGGAGCACAGTTGCTGGGTTACACAGTAAGAGAATGTTTAGGAAGGAACTGCTGAACTGTATGCCAAAGTGGCCATGCCCCTCACATCCCTGCCAGCCGTGAGTACACATGCCTGTTGCTCCACATCCTTGCCAGCATTTGGTGCTGTCAGCGTTGTGGATTCTGAGCATCCCAAGCAGTGTCTCCTTGTTTAAACGTGCCTTTCCCAGATGATAGAGTGTGGACCACCTTTTCATATGCTTATGTGCCATCCATCCATCTTTTTTTGTAGAGCATCTCTGAGGGTCTTGGGCCCATCTTTCACTCAGGTTGTATAAGCTCTGACTATTGAATTTTAAGTGTTCTGTCCACATTGCAGGGAGGGGATAGCATCTTATCAGATAGGCATTTTAACAATACCTTCCCAACTATGGCTTGTCTTTCATTCTCTGGACAGCGTCTTTAGCAGAGCAGAAACTTTCAATTTTACTGAAGTGCATTAAAATTCTTTCCTCTGCGGCCCCCCGCATTTGGTGTAGTGTCTAAAAGTTCCTGCCATACCCAAGGGCATCGAGGTTTTGTCCTAATATCCTTAAAGAGTTTTACAGCTTCGTGTTTTATAATGCCGTGATCTTAGCAGAGATAAGATATGCATGAATACATTCTCTGAAGTTGATTTATAATTCCAAAAGATAAGGAACAAACCAACTATCCAGCAAGAGGGGATGGCTAAATTACAGTGCAAAGAACTTTGGAGCAGATACATACTAACGGGTTTAGGCAATAGCAAGCCCCGACGCTAAAACTGCCGAGTCCACTTCTTGGCACCCAAACTCCTGGTTTTCAGTACAGTGACATGTTCTCGTGGTCCATGCACTGCTGAGGGAAGGAAATGCGGTTCATCTCATGCCAGTGTTTGGCTCAGGTCACCACTGCCTGCTGCTGTTCTCCGACCTCCACCTTTGCCTGCTTTGCCTATGGAGTAGAGATGTGATGGAGTGGTTTCCAGCGAGAAGCAGCTCTTCCTGGGCAGACTGACAGTGTGTACAGGAACCGTGCACAGGGTACTTCTGGATGCGTGGATGTTCTGATGGCCACCCCCGATGCCCACCATGGCTCAGGTCACCAGCTCCTCCCTCAGTAGGTCTTAGATGGGACTGTCCTTGAGCACAGCTCTGCGCAGCGTAGTCTCCCTGTAGGGAGACCACCTGCCTTCATCCATCTCTAATGAGGTCCCTACCTGACTTAACAAGACACCAGCGCTCTCCCTACTGTTCCTGGAGTCTTTACAAATCTTTGCTTTGAAATCCCTGGAGAGAGAGAAAGGTGCCTCTAACATCTTCTTTGTGTTTGGTGGGGTTCCTGCCCGGCATCCTCTCTGCTCCCCTCCTTTTCCACACAAAAAGAAAAGCAATCTTTGCAATGCCTCTAATTAACAGTTTGTTTTTATTCTCAATATCTGGTGGTTGATTTAGCTTAAGGTCCGTGGGGACTTACGCTACCTGGATTAGAGGGGAGCAGCTGGAAGGTGGTGGAGGTTTCTACAGTTTCTTCTCTCCCTCTAATTGGTAGCACATACTGTAACAAGGTGAGTCTAATTCTATTCTGCTGAGAGAGGAGGAAAGTTTCATTTTTATTATCTTTCCAAGAGTATCTAGCAAATTGGCAGTGGTGTGTGTGTGTTACAAACGACCCAGTTTCTTCCCATTTCTGAGATATAATCAAGTATGTAGGGGGCTACCCACTGAGGAAACAGATATGTCCCTATTGTCGAAGCTTTGCCCTGATCCAGAGTCCACTTTGGCCTGTTTTATCTGAACCATTACAGCTTAGCCATCCTATCTTCCAACATCCATGAGCTGACCTGGCTTGGCTCAGAGAGTCAGCTTTTCAATTAGCTCACGTGTGTTGGGCCAGGCAAGCTGACGTCTACCTCACACAGCTGTTTCCTCCACCTTTGGACTAGTCAGCCTACTGCCCACCTTCAGGACCTTTGAGTGTCACCTTTCCTTGAGGCCTCTCCAACAGAGGTCAGGCCACAGACTGCTCATTTGCTATGAATTTCTTCCATACTGTGGCATGGTGTGCATGTGCTGCTGGGACTAATTCTACAGGTGTAGACACTGCTGCATGGATGGCAAGCTTTGAACCTGTTACAGGCACAGGCTGCACACTGCTTAACAACCAGAAGATACCCCAGGTACTCCTAACCTGCCAGTAAAAAGGCAGCTTAGAGGATGGCAGTTGGGTAGCATGAGTCCTAAAATTTCATATTTGGTAGGCTCTTTGGCCCGCCCTCCATCCCATACCACACTTCTAGAGGTACTTAGGGGAAAAAATACATTCAGGGATGTTCACTGGAGGTTTTAATCCTTTCTAACAGTTGGAAGTAGTCCAAATGCCCAACAATAAAAAAAATGGCTAAACAAATTATAAAGCAGCTATACAACAGGCTATACTATAAGCATTATCATAAAATTATATTTGATTACAGGAAAGATGTTCAGGTTACATTAAGTGAAAGAAAAAACTCTTCCCATTAATGGCAAATTTTTCTTTTAATCATCTATCTGCTGCTTATAAAGAGCTAAAAATGGGAGCGGATGAGTCATAAAATTAGAAGGTAGAGTTGTTTCGCTGGGAATGACCCCTTTCCCACATGTAAGATGGGGGGACATTTAAATATAGATAATGTTCTGGATCGTTTTATGTCAACTGGACAGAAGCTAAAGTCATCTGAGTGAAGGGAAATGCCTCCGTAGGATTGGATGGTAAGGCATTTTCTTAATTAGTGATTATGGGGGAGGGTCCTGCCCTCTGTGGGTGATGCCATCCCTAAGGCTGGTGGTCCTGGGTTCTGTTAGGAAGCAGCCTGAGTAAGCCATAAGGAGTAAGTCACTAAGCCGCGCTCCTCCGTGACCTCAAGGATCAGCTCCTACCTCCAGGCTCCTGCCCTGCTCCAGTTTATGTCACTTTTCGCAGAGTTGGATGAGGGTGTGCAAGTGTAAGCCAGATAAACCCTTCCTCCCCAACTTGCTTTTAGTCATAGTGTTTCATCACAGCAATAATAGCCCTAACTAAGAGAGATAAATGAAGGAAAGGAAAACTTGTCCGATGCTTCTATCCACCTGTAAACACAGTGAACATTCTGACACATCCTTCCTGTTCTTGTCATCTCTGTTGCTGAGGCAAACACCCTGACACAAAGCAACACAAGAAGGGACTAACTGGCTTAAAACTCCAAGCCCATAGATAGGAGAAGACAGGAACTCAGCTATTCAAACCACGCCCACAGTTAAGAGCACAGAGAACAATGTACCCTTGCTTTCTTTTTTTTTAAGGATTTATTTATTGTATATATGTGAGTACCCTGTCGCTGTCTTCAGACACACCAGAAGAGGGCATCAGATCTCATTACAGATGGTTGCTGGGATTTGAACTCAGGACCTCTGGAAGAGTAGTCAGTGCTCTTAACTGCTGAGCCACCTCTCCAGCCCCACTTGCTTGCTTTCTGCTTCTGCTCTGCTAGATTTCCTTTTCTATTTTCTTTTTAACTAACTTAATTATTTCCTGGAACTTGCTGTGTAGACAGAGGTCAGAAACTGCCTCTGCCTCCCTCCTACTGGAATTAACCACGTACTGTAAAATTTAGAGTCCACACATTCTAAAATTCTGAAATTTGGGCATGTACCACCACATTCTCAAATTTAGAGTCCAACCCCTTGAAATGGTGCCACCTACATTCAGGGTGGGTCTTCAACAGCTGAGGCACTCTCCCACAGACATGCGCACAGGACCACCAGAGCTGGACAATTCCCACTTCAGACTCTTTCCAGGTGATCTGAGTTGTGTCAAGCTGACCACACGCTCCTCATGTTTATCTGGGGGATACATTTACCTTCCTATTATAAGCCTGATTGTGTATTGCATTTTGACCCTCTCCTCCTAATGCACGAATTTACTTAATCTACCTTTTTCCGCACACGCTAGTTGCTTGCATTTTAATTGTAGAGATGTTATACATGCCACGAGTCAAGTCCTACTTGTTAGCACTCCCTACCTCAGTCAGATTTATATTAGTAAATTCCCAACCCACGCCTGCACAATGAACTCAAAATTCAACTGATACGAACACAAGCAGCACCCCTAGATGGGGCAAACACACCCTACTTATTTAATCATCTACCTAAGAAATCCCCAATACTTATGGCTCCCAGGACTGTGTGGCTGTCTCCTCTCCCTCTCCTATAGGTTCCATCTTACCTCTTCCTCGTCTTCCCTTCTTCTCTGCCCCTCTGCACTCTCTGAACTCATCTCTAAAGTTGTCCGCCTTCCTTTCCCACTGTCCGACCACAGGCTCTCCCCTTGTCTTGTGCCTGCCCTCACCTGCATGTAGACAGCAATCTACACCTACATTCTGTTGCCTGTTCTCCATTTCCTTTTCGTCTCCCTTTTGGGACTTCAACCATTTTCTGTCTATGTAGAGGACATGCTTCAGTATTTTCTTTAGTGAAGGTCTTCTGGTGGCAAATTTATCATTTTGGAGTTGAAATGGGTTTATTGGCCCTTCATTGATGTGTATTTTTATCAAATGTAGAATTTTTTTAAAACAGTTCTTGTCTTAGTCACATTCTAATTGCTGTGAAGAGATTCCATGACCACAGGACCACAACAAGTATTATATAGAAATCATTTCATTGGAGCTGGCTTACAGTTCAGAGGTTTAGTCCATTATCATCATGGTGGCAAGCATGGCAGCATGCAGGCAGACACGGTGCTGGAGGAGCCAAGAGTTCTACATCTCAACATTGCAAGCAGCAAAAGACTGTCTGACATACTGGGCATAGCTGGAGCATAGGAGACCTCAAAGCCCACCTCCTCCAAAAAGGCCACACCTACTCCAACAAAGCCACACCTCCTAATATTACTCCCTATGGGCCAAGCATTCAAACACATGAGTCTAGGGGGGACATTCCTATTCAAACTACCAGTTTTCCTCTGATGTTCAAGGTCTAGGTCTCACTGGTCCTTCTTGGCATTTGTAGTCTTTCTTGACTTTGTGGCTCAAAACCTTGCATCAGTTTTTGGAAACTTTTCTCTATTATTTCTTCAAATAATGTCTCTCTCTCTTCTACTTTTGGATCTACAGTTTTACACTATGCTAGACCTCTGGCATAGGGTTAGAGATTTAGCTCAGTGATAGAGGCCTAAGCTCAAACCTCAGCACTGGGTTGGGAAGGAGACCCCCTCATACGATTCTCCATTTCTTATTCTTCTGTCTTTTCCACCATTCATGTTGATTAATTTTCTAATTAGCTAAATCTAATCTTCTATTAAACCCACTCAATGATGTGTTTTACTTTGTTTTGGGAGATAGGGTCTAACTATGTGGAACTCTATGTAGGCCAGGCTAGCCTCAAATCTATAGATATTCCTGCCTCTGCCTCCTAGTGCTGAGTTTAAAGATATGATCAGCAGACCCAGCTCAATGAGGTCTCAGTTTAGTAACTGATCTTTTCAGTTCTACCATCCCCATCTGATCTCTCCCTAATGAAATCATCTCAGTAGTATCTACTGTATTTCTGAGCACCTGAAACATGGTATTGCAAAGTTGTGTGTCAATGCCTTCAGTGTCTGGATTCCCCGTGGCTCTGTTGTTGCTTGTGGTTGTCATTGCTGGTTGTTTGGGTTTGTTTTTTGGTTGGTTGGTTGGTTGGTTGTTTGGGTTTGTTTTTTGGTTGGTTGTTTGGTTGTTTGGGTGGGTTTGTTTTTGGTTGGTTGGTTGGTTGGCTGGCTAGATGCCTAAAACCTGCAACAGAGGGCAGTAAAACTGAGATGAAGACTGGGAAGATATCATCATTTCTTCAGAAAGATCTTTGCCTCAGGAAAACAGATGAGATCTTGGCTGTTCAAATTCAGGACTAAGAAGGCTGGATTCAGTTCTTTTAAAAGTTAGTTTACTTCTGGTTCATCTTGGCTCCAGACAGAGAGGGCAAGGGCACCACCATAAATTACTGAAGAGAAGACCTGAATTCCAGACTCTACTTCCTCATACCCTCCAAACCTTCCAGAGCCCTGTTTCTCTCCTAGTCCCTGAGCGTCTCTTCCGAAATTGACAGAAATACTCCTAAATGCACTGACTTTCCAAGGCTCTTGATTTCTATCTTCTCCCAAATTTTAATCTGTTAATGCTTGTCTAGCTTAGATCTTTAATGCCTCAAGGACATGTTTATAGACTGTTCTGTCCAGCTTTTCTAATTGTCCACAAGAGGTAAATTGGTCAAAAGTCCCAGTCTACCACAACAGAAAGCAGAGACCTATCACCTACCCTCAAATTCAATTTTAAAGGGGACCTAAAATTTAGTTTGGGTTTCTTTGTTGTGAAGAGATTCCATGATCGGGGCAACTCTTATGAGAGAAGACATTTAGTTTGGGGCTGGCTTACAGCTTCAGAAGTTTAGTCCATCATTATCATGGTAAGAAGAATGGTGGTGTGAGGCAGACATGGCACTGGAGGAGCCAAGAGCTCTACATCCTGATCCACCGACAGCAGATGGGGACTGTGTGTCACACTGGGTGTCACGTGAGCATAAGAGACCTCAAAGCCCATTCCCACAGTGACACACTTCCTCTAACAAGGCCACACCTCTTAACAGTGCCATTCTGTATGGGCCAAGCATTCACACTTGTGAGTCTAAGAGAACCATTCTTATTCAATGCCCCCCCCCCCCCCCATGGCTGCTTCCTCCTCAATAGTTTACACTGTGTCTCTTCAGTACCTTGGAGCTGGAAGTTCTTCCTTCTTTTGACTCAACAGAATCACCAGGTGCTGGGAAGTGGGGCAGCCTGGGAGAGTACTGATGGCAAACCATCTCTCCCTGTTTAGTCACTTAACAGCCCCCATTACTGGTCAGAAATCAACCTATGATATCGCCTGGCAAATGGGGGTCAAGATGATCCCTGAAGTCATTCAGAGTACAGGTCACTCAGCCTCGTCCTTCTCAAGGAATAAAAGCCCACGGTGGGTCACACCTGATCTAATTCTAACACCAGGAGGAAGGAAATGTGACCTGTAGTTCCACACACCAAAGCCCCAGGAAGCTCTGGTAAGCAAAGCTATTGATATTCATAATTAGTACCAGCATCTATTCAATGCCTTAAAATACAGCCGTTAATATTTAATGTGAATAATTGAGATTAATACTTTAATTTGCTTCTCGCTTTCATCTCACTCCTTCTGGCAAGAGCTGTAGCTACTAGCCCGTCTGTCAGAGACTCATATATAATCTTGTTGCTCGAACTGAATTTCTTAGCTAGAAAGAGAACCTAATGTTTCTTTTTCAAAGGTCAGGCCTATCACAGCTATTATTTTCCATTGGAGCCAGTTTTAAGAACAGCCTTTGAAGGAGAGAGGCTGGAATGGCATTCTCTAACAGGGCTCTGCTGAACAGAAGGGGGTCCTGGCAGCAGCCTGCCAATGTTTCTGTGTCCTGCTTCTTGGAGAACAGGGCATTGTGGGCGCTTGCTTTTTAATGGGGTATCACATGCACTGTGTTTTCTGTAAAATGAAGCCCATGTGAGTTAGTGACATTTAAGTACCTGCTTGACTCATGGATCCCTAAAAGCTTTCACAGAACCAGGAGTTTCTAGGTCAGGCAGCTAGGCTAGGACTCAGTCAGTGCCTTACATAGCCGTCATCAGAGAGGGTTCTCCTTGCAGTAAATAAGAACTAACACAGAGACCCGCAACAGACAATGTGCAGAGAGTCAGAGACCTTGGAGCATGCAGCCCTAATTGGAACGTCTTCATCAAACCCCAGCCCCTCAGGGTTCAGGGAACTATATTCGGAAGAGGAGGCAGAAAGATCGTAAGAGCCAGAGGTGGTGGAGGACTCCGAGGAAATAGTGCCTTCCAGACACAGCAGAATTATTGTGCATATGAATCCAGAGAGTGTGGCAGCACGCACAGGGCCTGCACTGACTCAAACCATTCTCAGAACTCATCAGCATTGTTTCCCATCTGTGCAGTGTAGACCTCTCAGTGCAGTGCAGTGTAGACCTCTGCAGCTGCCAGAGTTTAGACGTCCTGTTCTTTTCATTAGAGCCGTGCGGGAGCCATACCTGCAGTGTTTCCTTCATCCGAGAGTTAGAAACAAGTTCTCAGCTTCTGCTCAGACCTCCTGAACGGAAATGCTCACAGTGGGATCCGGCAGCCATCTTCCAGACCCTGCGCGTGCTCACTAAAGCTCAGCACCATTGCATCTAGCATCTTGCTCAGGCTTTTCTGCCCTAGAAGTAAGTTCTGCCTCGCATCCTGAGCTCGCATTCTTCCTCCAGAAGCCCCACAGCTCCAGGGTCTCTCAAGGAACCAGTGACTTTCGGATGAATTACACTCTCCTACGTGACTTTGATCCCCATGGACGTGCTCTAAGCACAACATCAATTTCAGAGTCAAGAGCTTCTGTAAGACAACAGCAAATCCAGGCCCGGACATTTGTACAAACTTCTAAGCACACAGTTTTTTTTTTTTTTTTTCTCTCTCCCACTTGAAAGTTTATGACTACATCTTCCTACTTGATACTTGGGTAAACATCAAGATCTCAATTTTTCTTTAAATTCTGTATTACAAATATCCTAACTTAAATCAACATAATGCTACTTTTTAAGAAGAACATTTTTCTTTTGATACTTAAAACCCTTCTCCTCCTGAGCTTCCAGTGTGTGGCCACAAGCTCTCCGCCTCGGGTGATGACATGGCACTTAAGAGTCCGCTGAAGCTCTGCTGGCACCGAGCTCAGCTCATGGCTTCTCGAGAGCATTTCATCAACACTTCTGCCCCTCTCGATGCCCTCCTTAAGCAAGCATCCTTTCCTCCCAAAGGGGCTCTCTGATTTTTTTTTTTTTTTACGTGAATGGAACTACAGTAAAGTAAAGACAGATGCAGCCAGGATTTCAGACAGTCGTTTCAGCTAGCACAGAACCTTTTATTAGGCCTATATTAATTTGATACACTCTTATTTGCAAACTCCGTGGCTCTAAGTACTGAGAAGCGGACTCCTTTAAATATCACACAACAACCTTTTAAGGACGGCAGCAGGTGCTTCTCCAGTGCAGCCAGGCTTGAGAAACATTGAGCTCTCGGCCCCTGGGAAGGATCCCTGGCAAATGCCAGCTCGCACTCCCTGGGCTCACCAGGCAGCGTAGAGTTGGTGAAGGAAGGTTTGCAAGAGTCGTTATCCACTCCTTCTCACAAGGAGAGAGAAGTACTTGCCTCTCTCAGACTGACTCCGTTTCCAGATCTACAAAATAAGGCAGGAGACCCTCTCATGGGGGCTTGTGAGGAGGCTCAGTGAGGTGCACGGATCTAAACTGGGGTGGAGAAGGTTGTGGGCTCCTTTCCGTAGCATCTCTAGAACCAGATACAAGGCTGCAGCCCCTGCAGAAGCTCTCACTTCCTTCTGGTGCCAAGTGGGGCTGGCACTGGGCGCAGGACTCTCTGCCCGCCTGTTACAAGGCCTCTTCTTCCAGAGCTGACTGCCTAGTTAGAGCAGGCCAAGCTGCTTCCACCTACCCCACCCCCCTGCTGATCACCTTTTGGCCATTTCACTGCTCATTAGCACTTCCTTCAGAAAGAGGCTTGGGAGAGGCAAGACGAAAGTAAAACCCGGGCATATTCTTGATCATTAGCTGCTCTTATTTTAAAAAGCCTCAATGGATGGGGACGTTAATACGGTTGGCTGAGTCTGGAGCCTCCAGCCCTATCCTGTCCAGTGACCTTCCAGCAAGCACTGACAGCAATCATTGGAACAGACACCTGGTCATGGAGCCCTTTACATCGATGGACCTCCTTGAACCTCTTCACAAGCCCCCGAGGTCTCTAAGATTCCTTTCTCATGTTGTAGATCTAGAAACTGAGACCAAGAGAAGCATGCGACATTGGCCCAATGTGCATGTGGACTGGAACAGAGGTCTGGGTTCAGGTGTCTTGCTTTACCCCTCTGCTTTGCTGCCATTTTCAATCTCAAATGACTCCAACCTAGTGATGGATGGATGGATGGATGGCATCGTGGAGCAGAAAAGAGAAATAGTATAAGTGTCGCAGGCACATAAGGATCAGTACCAGGCTCAAGCCACTTCTGTGGAAACCAGAGGTGTGACTGGAATGGGGGAGGCTTTGGCAGATGGAGACTGGAGGAGATCCTGGATGGGATGGAAAAGCCTGACCAAATAGGAAGGGAAGTCAGGAAGGAAGGAAGGAAGGAAGGAAGGAAGGAAGGAAGGAAGGAAGGAAGGAAGGCAGGCGGGCAGAAAGAGAAACGAAGGTAGAGTGGAGGCAGCCATGGGCAGCCTGTAAGTGCTGGTGTCAGGCTGGTAATCCACCCTCTTATAGCATAGGCCAGAGGGTCATGAGGGAAAGGGTAGGAGGAAATAAGGGGCCAGGGAGAAACGCTGGAAACTGTGCTCAGCTCAGTTTCAGTCATAAATCAAGCTATAGGAAGGAAAGCTGGGCTCAGGTTGCCATAATATTATTATATCCCTAATAACTGATGTATCCACCCTGGGCTTTATAATCTTCTAGACATGTTTAAATCCTTGGAATTCTTAATAGTTTCAACTCTATCAATAGTTTTTTTAAACGTGTGTGTGTGTGTGTGTGTGTGTGCATGCGTGCATATACCCATGTCAAGCACAACTTGCAGAAGTTAGTTCTCGCATTCTGCCAGGTGGGGCCTAGGAGATCAAATTCAGATAGTCACACTTGGTTGGCTCAAGCACCCTTACCCACTGAGTCATTGAGCTGGCCCTCAACTTTTAAACAACATCTCCCAAGCTTCATAAATTCAGCTTTGTTGCACAGTCCTTTCAGGAGTTATAACAGAGGTCCAGTGTCTTCTAGATAGTAACACAGACAGTTTCTGCCAGTTAGATTTTTCTCTCCAGAGGTTCCTGCACAGGTATGCTTGTGTCTTATAAATTCCAAGCCCTGGAGAAGCTGAGGCAGGCAGGAGGAATGTGAGTTCAAGTCTATCCTGGGCTATGGAGCAAAACACTATTTCAAAATAAATATTATTGGTTGCAATAGTAACAACAACAACAATATTCTATTTGCCTTTCTCCCTTTCCTACCCTAGGATGGATCTGGCAGGGAGCATGTTTACAGTTTCTCAACTTCCTTGGCTCAAACTTTAGAAGCAGGCAAGAGCTTTCTTTCATGTGGTACTTGGGGTTCCTTCCATCTGTGATCCTTGTAAACTGTGCTTAGGTTTATGGGTGTCTGCCTTCCTCTTGGGGTCTTTCTTCCTCCTCCTTCCTAATGGATGATGGTCATCATGCAGCTCATTTGAATATCACTCAGCAAATCCAAGTCACGAGAGCTGGCCTGTGGAGGGGCTGACATGTGGATTGTGCAGCCCAGATCCCAGCTCTTGGCGATTTGGTTTGAGAACAGAGAGGAAAGCAGGCATTGATGTGAGCTGAAACCAGAAGAAGGTGATGATGGAGAAAGTGGTGTGGGAAGGGCTGTGATGGGCCACCTGGAAGCCACAGCCACAGATGGATAACGGGGCAGCAGAAGCCCTGAGGTACAGCCAGGGGAGTGCATGCATTTGTGTTTGTCACCTTGACACAAGCTAGAGTCACCTGGGCAGAGGCACCCTCATCTGTGGAATCACCTCCATCAGACTGGCCTATAGGCAAATCTATGGGGACATTTTCTTGATTTATGATTAATGTATGAAGATCCAGCACACTGTGGGCAATGGCACACATGGGAAGGTGGCACTGAGTTGTCTAAGAGGCAAGCGATGGGGAGACAGCCAGTAAGCAGTGTTTCTCCAAGGTCTCTGCCTCAGTTCCTGCCTTCAGGTTCCAGCCTTGAGTTCCTATTGTGGCTTCTGGCGATAGACAGCAACCTGTAACCCAAATAAACCCTTTCCTTTTTTATCACAGCAATAAAAAGTAGCCAAAATAGGAAGAGAGTAAAGCAGGGAGAAAAGTTGGGGACAGAAGACAACCCGGCCCTCAAGACACCTACTTTGTGAATCCTGTCCAGGTCCTTGGGAAGCCATCAGCAAATCTCTGCATCCTTAGGTCTCTGAGGTTTTTCTGGTTCCCTTCACCACTAAAGTCCATCCCTCCAAACACAAACCTGCCAAGTCCCTAAAGGCTGGTCTCTACCTACAACACTAGCTGACCGTTGTCAGCAGCCGGCTGATCTTAGAACCCACCATGAAGGGACCATATGGGGAGTGAGTTGTATTAGACTGTGAACCTGCATGCTCCAGGCCACTTGTCTCAAGACTCAAGAGCGAGGAGGTTTGGTGACACGTAGCAGTGCTGATGTTCAACTGGAAAGAACAAACTAACAAATAACCCCCACCCAATTCGGGCCAAGAAGAACAAAGTTAACAATCTGTCCAAAAAGAATGTAGCGAAGATGTTGCCAAGCTGTTGTTTCCTTCCTATGGCATCTAGGAGAGTAGAGGCAGATGCTCAGAGTGACACATCAGACTCCTGAAGCTTAAGGAATCTGTAGCATCTTAAGGTGATTTTTTTTTCTTTCCTCCCTCCCCTCCTCTCCCCTCCCTTGCCCTCCTCTCCCTTCCCTTGCCCTCCACTCCCCTCCTCTCCCCTCATTTCTCCTCTCCTGCCTTCCCTTTCTTTTCCCTTGAGCAAAACTCTTAGGTGTTTAAGTAACTATATTCTCAGGGAACTATATCAACCAAGGCATTAAAAAATATATGGTAACACCGCAACGCCACCCCCTCCCCCCAACAGTTTGGTTTTGGCTAATTTCTATGGCTCTAAGACTTCAGTAACTGCCTGGTGGAATGATGAAAAACCTGGCAGCCATCCTGACTCAGCAGCCGGTTTCCTGGGAAGCTGTTTCCAGCAAGCTGCTTCCCATTGTGGCTGACCCCCCTCCCCCGACTTGAAGTCCCTGATGCATACACTGCTATGAAAATGAGGAGGCTGACTCATGGATGAGTGCGGGTGCTAACATCATTTTCCTTGCAAGTATTTCCCCATTCTAACTGTTCGAACAATTGCACGCCCTCGGAAGAGTCCTTGGCACCTGCGGGGCAGAGGTAACAGTGAGGTAGGAAATGAAAGACGAAGGGCACACTCATGCACACAGCAGGACCAACCCTAGGTCTGACCTGAAGAAGTACAAAGTATCATATAAAAAAACCCTGAAAGCTCCAAAGCTAAACTCACCTGCAGTCATCCTCAGGGAGAAATAATAACAAATGCTTCGTGTCAATGGTATCTTCTAAGTTAATCTCTCTGGCAGTGGCTTTCTTAGTGTAGTGTATAAGTCGCTATTATTTATTGCCTGTGATAAATTAGGAGTCTTCCCCCTCCTTATACTCTTTAGTGCCTCAAGTAGGTTGATCACAGCTTTCCCAACTGTAAATTACTTTAGCAACTACTTGGGACCCAAGCTTAGAGGGTCATATTTTACTCTCCCTTCACTCTGGTGCTTATGGGCATAGAACACTTGGGGGGAAAGCAAGCTTCCCCACACCCTGGTTAACGGCAAGTCAGAATAAGAACTCCCTTCTCTCCCAGAGCATTCAGACACTGTGCTGTGCAAAGCATACACCCTTCCAAGTGTCCTATGGGTCACATCCTGCCATCACTTCTGCTCTGTTTCTCCGAATTTAGTAGAATGTGGGATACAGGTCTGTCATATATAGCTTTCATTATGTTGGGATATGTTCTTTCTATTCAAAGCTTCTTCAAAACTTTTATTGGGGGTGGAGGGAGGTTGGATTTCGTCAAGGCTTTTCCCATGTCTAGGGAGGTGACTGTGACACCCTTGCTCTTGGGTACATTTATGCAGCTGATAGAGTCTAGAAATGGTACAGTCTAGAGGGCCTTGAATGGACTCATTTTCTTTGTCAATGAACTAACTAAAAGGCAAGAGACACCCAAAGGAAAAACTGGATACCTTCTTAACCTAGCCCAGTTCTTCTTCCTATCCAGCTGCCTACCTGGGAGTCTCTCTGACACTTAGTTCAATGGTTCTCAGCCTTCCTCATGCTGCAACCCTTTAATACACTTCTTCATGTTGTGGTGATTCCCAGCCATAAAATTATTTCCTGGCTACTTCATAACTGTAGTTTTGCTACTGTTATGAATCATAAAGTAAATATCTGTGCTTTCCAATGGTCCTAGATGAACCCTGTGAAAGGGTCATTCGATCCCCTAAAGGGGTCATGACCCACAGGTTGAGAATGGCTGACTTAGTCCCTCATAACCATTCATATATATTAACTTCAGAAGACAAGATGAAACAAAGCCTCTTTGTCCAGTCACTGTGGGAATCTGTGCTTGGGCAGGGCCAGCATAGCAGCAAACCAGGCTGTGACTCTAGGCACAGTCCACCTGCCGGCATTTAGAGGCAGTCACACTGACAGCAGGCACACTTACCAAATACTCATTATAGCTCAGAGAACATGCTAGCAGCCTTGTCCAGTCAGTGGATATTTGGAGGGAATTATCCTGATGGGCCTTGAAGAACGGCAACCTTTTTTTCTATCTCAAGGGGTAAACAAATACTGGGGTAAAGCTTCCTTAGAGCTGATAAGCCTCACATCCAGGGTTAAGCTGCCTCGTCACGAACAGTTCCCTTTCCCTCTGGCCACTTCTTCTCCAAAGCCACTAACTCATGGCCACTTTGGCTCTGGCTCTTTTCCCCAGTGAGTCATAAATAAATAAATAAATAAATAAATGGAGGGAGGGAGGGAGGGAGGGAGGGAGGGAGGGAGAGAGGAAAAGAAGAGTGCCAAAAAAATTACTAATAAAAATTGGAGATGCTATATGCACCAGGCATTATATGAGGTACTTGTGAGACTTGAGTGACAAGAGCATTGTCCCTGCCATATTGGCGCTCATAACTGCTCTGCCTCCTGACAGCCTGTGGTGAAGACGCAGGTGCTGCCATGTGTTGGGATTCCTGAGAAGATAGGTGACAGCGTCGTGCTTAGAAGTACTCTCCTAGAGGGCTCATCCCAGGAAATCGGAGCGGGGTGGGTTAGGGTGGGGGTGGGGCATGGTTACCTGTTTAAAAAAAAAAAAGAAGTAGGTATAGGCCTACAGCAAGCAGGAAGAATATGAGAAACAGGAACAACAGAAACCCTCTCCACTAAGAAGAGGTAGTGTCAGAGAAGGCTAACCGTCCGAACTGTAAAGCTTCACCCTAGCCCAGGGCCTCATCCTCGTTCTCCTGAGGGTCAGAGGATTCCCATGACCCATTTTTTTCTGGGGGTGGGTTCCGCTGATTACTGGATCTCAAGTCAATGTTACGATTGATAGAGCTGTCTCTGCCAGTCTTCATAGAGAGGCAACCAACGAGGCCTTCTCTTCCTCCGTGGCCTAATGAAGTCTACCTAGAGAAGCAGAAGGCACAGCTGCCCTTAAGTCCCGTTCATCTGAGTTACCTGGACAGGGCGTGGCGTCCAGCTCCTGCGGCTGTGGAACCGTTCCCAGCCTGTCTCCTAACACATCCCAGACTTGTGCTATTTTCTCCAGTGTGGAATGTATCCAAGGTGACATTTATATAGTGAGTTGATTGGATCTCTCTTCCAGGAATCTAGGAATGGCTGAGATCTTACCTAAACATGGCAGGACACAAAAGCCAACGGTTATTAGTCTAAGTTGAATAAGTTAGCAACTTCAGTGTTTAGGGTACTTAAAAGCATCTCACATCAGCAAGACAAGACACTCTAGGCCAAAGATACCAGGACTGTATGACTGTATTACACTGCACTGTGGGTCAGCTACTTCATGTAGAGATCAGCTTGGCTATAGCCACTCTGTCTCTGTTTCGTTCCTATATTAGTGATCTGCCCAGTGGTCAGAATAAGCAAGGTTTTCTTTTGATTTTTTTTTTTTTAAAGTTCACAACTCCAAGGGAGATTTTTTTTCCTAGTTACCAATGGGAAAATTACCAATTATTCTAACAATTGAGACTAAAACAAGTGTGGTAGCACACACCTGTAATCCCAGTACTTGGAAGGTAGAGGCAGAAAGATTTTTAAGTTCAAGGCTAGTTTGTGTTGAGCCAGCCTACCTCCATTTTAGTCTTGAAAGCCATCTTATAATAAAGACCAACTGGGTTCATTCCTGTTCATGATTAAACGTCTGTTTCTCAAGGACTGAGCTATGCTCCACTTGTAACCTTCACTACAAATGGTTCTGTACTGCCTGTTCCAGGAAACGGCAACCATGTCTCTTTTTCAAAACGTTATAACCATCTTGCAACCCTACCTTTGTTTGAAAAGTTTGTCATGACCACCTTGTTATGACTATCTGTTGTTACAACTACCTTTTTATGACCACCTTGCAATCATGCCTTTCTCCCAGGAGGTCGTTATGACTAACTTGCTATCCTGTGTTTCGTTCCTGTAAACCCACCCACTCTGCCCACCAAATCCACCACTTGGAACCCATCTGCCCCTGAGCTATAAAAACCTTGTCTTCCTCACTCTAATGCTGATCTCTTGATCCCCACATTTACAGAGATATAAACTGTGTACATAAATAAAGAAGCTTGCTTTAATGAATTTGGTCAAGATGATGTGGGATGATTTGGGATTAACACCTGGGCTACACCACGGACCCTGCCTCAAAAACAAAGACAAATGAATGGGTGGTGTACTGGCTGGTTTTGTGTGTCAACTTGACACAGGCTGGAGTTATCACAGAGAAAGGAGCTTCAGTTGGGGAAATGCCTCCTTGAGATCCAGCTGTAAGGCATTTTCTCAATTACCAATGGAGGGGTGGGGGCGGGGTGAAGGCCCATTGTGGGCTGTGCCATCCCTGGGCTGGTAGTTTTGGATTCTATAAGAAAGCAAGCTGAGCAAGCCAGGGGAAGCAAGCCAGTAAGTAACATCCCTCCATGGCCTCTGCATCAGCTCCTGCTTCCTGACCTTGCTTGAGTTCCAGTCCTGACTTCCTTTGGTGATGAACAGCAATGTGGGAAGAGTAAGCTGAATAAACCCTTTCCTCCCCAACTGCTTCTTGGTCATGATGTTTGTGCAGGAACAGAAACCCTGACTAAGCTAGGTGGTGAGGCAAACAGTATGAAATGTTCTGGAGATACAGGCCTTGCCCCTCAAGCAAGACACTGCCACTGGACAGAGGCTTCAGAACCTGTGTTTCAATGGGTCAGCTTCCCTCTTCCGACAGCCCATGTTTCACTGTGCAGGCCTGGATGGCACACAGGAGAGGGCAGAGGTTTGTCTGCACACAGCACCGCAGGATCTCTAGCTCCCGAGCACAGCATGACTCCAGGGACAAGCATTTGTGTATAAATATTTGTGGACTGGCTCTGCAGTCCACTTGGCTTTTCCACTGCAGTTCAGATTAATCCCCCTTTCCTTCTCAAACAATGGAAATTGTAGAAAACCCTTATTTGTAACCAGGTAACCCTTGTTATCCTCATTTTCCCTTGCCCTTTAGAGAGCCAGGTGGGTCTTCTGTCATCATCCTTCTACCGGCTGGGGACAGGGGCTTTATTTCATATACATATCCTTTCCTCTGCCACAAGGTAATTATCTAACATTTCTAGCTAAATAAAATAAAATAAATGGCAAGCAATCTGAAACTGGCATTTGTCATTAAGGTTGAAGAAGTGACTGGGGCTCACTGAATCCTATGCAAATCAGTCCTGATGAGCCCTAAACTAATCTGTTTACAAACCAGGCCTGCTAGACAGGCCTCAGTGATTCTCTATCCAAGCAAAGCAGGGCCCTTTACGGGCATCTGGCTGTCCCTGAATGGGCAGTTTAAACATAGACTCTTTCTTCAAAGTAAGATCAAAGGCTTTATTACTCCTGAATGAGTGCGTTGTTCCCCTCACCACCGGCTTGTTTGCAATTTGTGTTTATTAACAGCACTGTCTCAGGTTTACTTTGTGAATTACTAGTTTCTGAAAGCAGTGTGGCAGTTTTATGGACCACAGTATGCATTTGTGGCGATTATGTAGCATACAACAAACAGAATGGCCCATCAGATAGGACATTAGGCAAAGGAAATTCTCCGCAAAGATGGCAATACCTGACCATGCAGAATTCACTTACAATTTTTTTTTTTAAATAAAGGAAACCATCTGGCACAACAGAGCTATCACACGAAAGGACCCCCAAATTGACGGGCTAGAGTTTGATAATGCTTTTGCTTGCTTTGGGAAGAATCTTCTTTGAAGTTGTGACTTTGTTTCTCCCCGAGAGTTAGAAGGTAAAGCTGTACTGTAGACAGGGAGCAATGTGAGAGGGACGGTTCAAGAAGCAGAAGCTGGTGCTTTCAGACAGAGACCAGTCAGAGAGCCAGAGGAGACACAATTCTATCTCCGGACTACCTGGCACTCCATGGGTCCATCTTTCATGGTCTTCTGGCAACAGCTTTCTCCTGTGAACACACAGGCTTCCACCTCCCACCACCCCAGCACTGAGATTATTAGAACCATGTCCTTCATACACACCCTCCAATTCATCTTAGGAGGATGAAGCTGCCAAGAAAATTGCATCTTTTAAGATTTGTGGTGACACAGGTATACAAGCTCCAGGGTGTCACTGACCTGTATGAGGAAATGGATGAAACTGCTTCGAGCAGATGCAATGCAGGGGACCCAGCCTCCGAAGGGGCAGCGTTTAATGTCACTAGATGGACATGGGACAGCCAGGGAAGGCCATCACCAGGGATCACACCACTGTTCAGAAACTATCAGTTCTTAATGGTTCCCTTTTTGACAGGGAAGCAAGCATAAATTCATGAGGATAAAGACACATTTATCAGAGCCCATGGACAGATTTGCACCAATCCAAATTGAACTGGGCTGAAAGCAGCATACCCCACAACAGGGAGAGCAAACCCAAGCCCACCATAAACTGGCTCTGTAAGAGTCTCTTCCTGTTGTCACCTTCTAAATGTCCTTGATGGCCCACTTCTGTCACTATGTGTTGGGGGGAAAAGTCAGATTGAGTTTAAATTAAACCCAAGCTTTAAAGAAAAAAAAGAAGGAGAGAGAGAGAGAGAGAGAGAGAGAGAGAGAGAGAGAGAGAGAGATTCAGATCCCAAGTTACAAACAGCAAGCAGCGACCTGGAGAAGGGATGATTCTTAGAAACCCCTAGAGGGAAATGGCTGGGACAGTCATGCCTGGCATGCCATGTCTCCCTCCCATTACTCCATCGTAGTGGCCATGCTCCTGTTTACCTGCACTGTTTTCATGTTTTTGTCTAGAATGTGGACTTTTCTCCTCTGAGACTGGTCAACTCTTGGTGAAAATAAAAGCCAGAATAAATGGGTTAGGAGTTAACTTAGCAGAACGTGCTTTCATTAGCACAAATAAGCCACTGGGTCTCCCTGGTCTTCCTGGCTCATTAAAGGAACTAAACTAAACCAAGCAAGGAGAATGAATCATGTTTGGCACTTATAGAGAGCAGGCCTCGGGTCAGGGTTAGGGTCATTAGGGGGAGACAGAGACATGGAGCCACAAGATGAAAGGTACATTCGCTCATAGCATCTCTGAGATTGGAACTCTAAGGGGAAACCTCTGGATAGTCAAATAGTCTAAAATTACCCAAGAAAGCTTCAAATTCTACCCATCAATGGGATGCACTGAACTTTGAGAGGCACAAGACAAGTATTAGAGAGCAGTGAGTTTGTATCCTCTGCTCTGCTGGGGCAGGGTGGGGGCAGTGAGTGAGCTTGTATCCTCTGCTCTGCTGGGACAGAGGTGGGGGCTGCAGGCATTACGGTGATGGGCATTAACTGTTTCAGGCTATAAGGCTATCACTAACAAAGTTAGGAAATGTCTTTCACACAATACACACACACACACACACACACACACCCCAACCCAGACTGTTCATTTTTTACAAGGAGGACAAGCAACAATCATGTCCAATTTCATCTGGCTAAAGGGAGGCTAGTGAAAGATTTTTTTTTTAATTTCCTGATTTGACAATTTTAATTTGAAGTTTTCTGCTCTGAAATACTGTTTCCTACTGAAACAATATTTGTTCTAATCTCCAACAACCCAAATGCTAAAAGTCTTTTAGGCATTTATCATTTTTAATAACCGTGGCAAATGCCAAATTTTGTCCTTTTGAAGATAAAATGCTATACTCAAAAAGTCACAGGATTTGCATATGTAGCCAAGGCTGAGAATCAGGCCCCAAAGCTGCCCTTTGGTTTTATGAGTCTGGCTGTGAGGAAGGTTTGCACAGCCTCGCCTCTGCCAATGTCATTACTCTACCGAGTGCAGCTCGGAGCTAAGTGCGCATGTCAGGTCTATTCAAGTGGCTCCATTCTAGATGAGCTCTCTTGCTAGCTCTGTACCAGGCGTGACAGAGCATCATTAATAAAAATGTATTGATCTGTGAATCTATTCCTGGCTATAAAAAAACTTCTAATAAATGAGATGGCTATATGAGCAATAAATAATATGTAACAAGAGGGGGTCCAAAAACTGTCAAGAAAATATGCCTCATGTTTTCTTAAATTCGTAAGGAAGAGGAATCAGAGTTTTAGAGCTAAAACAAACCTCTGCAAGCAGTGCAGCAGTTTCCTGGGAAAAGAGAGCAAGAGATCCCAGTGCTACACAGCTCAGCAGGGACCTGGGTCCTCTGGTACAGGGTCTTGTATCTCAGGCATTCTAAAGCCCTCCCTGCAGGCTGCTGCAACCGGCTTCTGTTTTGCTATACTTTCCTATGAACGTCTTCAAAGACTCTAATTTCAGTTTGAAGAGGTCTTTTTCCCTTTTAGGTATTCTTGAATTATTAAATGATGAATATAATTACATAGTAAAAGGTCATCTTCAATCTGTCTGCTGCCAACAAAAGACAATTCCGTGTGCATCCAGTACGACAGACAAGCTAGTTTATGGGTCTGACACCCTGCATGGAATGTTACAAATCCCTATGTTGTCCTTAAGCTCCTTCTTCAATTGAACTGAAAGATGCCTAAAAACCCTACTCAGGTTGATGACTCCCCACTGGTGGGCTAGCCATTGGAGAATGCTCCAGGGTGCAGTTTCTGCAGTGGAGGCTGGCAGTAACTGGCTGTTTTCCTGAGCACAGGCAGCCTCTGACAGTAGCCTGAGTCAAATTTATAGCCATGGATAAGGCTGCCGGATTCACATCTCCTTGCAGTGTGGACAGATCCTACATACTTCTGACTACTTAGAAAGCAAGTCAAGACGACAGCATATGCAGTGAGAACAGCCAAAGAGGAGGCCTGTCTGCAGTGTGTTCATTGCCATCTATGTTGGCTTCCATGATATCACATTGGTAGGACAGAGTCCCTCAGACACAACCCTTTAGAGACCCTTAGTGAGTAATCCTTGCTAGCCTGAGGTTAGCTGCCTTACTGTACATGCGAATCGATGACTGCACACCTTTCGCTGTAAAAGCTTAATTCAGTTTTTACGAAGGTCAAAGTTTACAAAAACTTTATGAAAGCTCTGAATTCTGTGATTTGGGGGTGGGGGAGTTGTAATGAATGTAATCTTTACTAAAAAATAAACTTGGCACTAAGCAAAAGTCTTTTAAGAAAAACGGTTTGTCCAGTTAGTGGTTTACTTAACATAAATGCAACGCCCACAGTTTCTCATCATTCATATATTCCAGCACCCACCTAAGATCTGCATTGATGCTCAGGGCTGCTCAGAGCTGAGAGGACAGTCTCTCCCTTCAGGGAGCTCCCACTGCAGTATGAAAGGCAACCAAGGAAGCAAACAGAATATAAAAGGTAGTTCCTCTGACACAGAGGGTAACAAGAAGCTATGCTGGGGGGGATGATGGCTTTAAGTATATTTAAAGAAAGCTATTTAAAAATATTGGCATGGGAGCTGGTCAGCCAGGAGGGGCACTGGGGAGGTGGGACAGGGGTGGGTGGGTGGGGGATGGCATGTGGAAAGGCGCTAACTACTGACTAAAGTGTGAGAAGCATGGAAGATTTGAGAAATGGCAAGTTCTTAGTGAAGCAATGCTGCAAGAGGAAACAGGAAGCCAGAGGGAGGAAACCAGAAGCCAGAGAGCACCAGGGACTGGGATGTAACGGGAGCTCTGCCCGTAGCATCCCACTTGACCTGTGTTAGACTTCCATCTCTCTTGAAACAGTGTGAAGAAGGAACTGAGGAAGAACCAGACCAGCGGCCAAGAAGCAGCTGGGACTCTAGAGGCAGATTAGTGGCTGCCAGTGGCGTCAGGGAAATCAACGACTGGATCTAAGGGGCTTTAGCAGAGGGTGGGAGTGTCCTAAACCAGGACTGTGGCGGTGGCTGTGTAAGCCTGCCTTTACTAAACGGGACTTATAGAAAAAGTGTGCAAAAGAAAAGCTTTATATTTTATGAAAATCCTACAGCAGTAAAAAGAGGTTTACAAACAAAAGCGATTATGAAGACACTGGGGTCTAAGAGTCTGCAACTGGCAGCAGGGATTTAGAATCAGCCATAGGGTTCATAGGAGTGAGGAGTTCTGAGGTCTCGATGGAATGAGGGCCAGAAAAACCACGTCTGTTAGGAAAGGTGGGGACTTCTAACTAGGTTTTGATATGTGACCTAAGACCTTGTGGCCCCTAGAGCAAGGTTCTCTGAATTCTGCATTATGTGTATCTTGGGTACTACTGTCCTGTATCGCAGGATGCTTAACAGCTTCTTTGGGCTCTGTCCACTAAACTCTAGGAATGTGACAACCAGAAGCATCTCCAGATGTTAGCTTATGTCCTACTGGGGATCGGGGAGCATTGTTCCACTTGAGAACCAATTATCAAATGCACACACTCATACACACAGCACTGCCTTAGTCATACCTCCCCAGTTCTCTCCTCCTCAACCCTTGACAACCACTAATCTACCACAAATCTCTATGGACTTGCTTTTCTGACATTTCATATTCGTGCTGTGGCATGTTCCAGCACTCTGCTCCTTCTCAATGGAGTAGATAATCTCTCATGTGTTTACACCAGTGCATTTACTCAGCTGGCTTCCATGGTTCCTCAAAACGTCACTTATGACCTCTAAGGTGCCAAACCCACGTGGCTATTTCCCAGCTCCTGTACCACACCACTCACACAACTCCCAGGCCTTATTCACCACTCGAGGGGTTTCTACCGCTTTGCTACTGTGGATGCCACCGCCAGGAGCAGCGCTGTGAAGCTGTTCTGTGCACATGTATTTCATTCGGGAACGGAACAGTGCTGACTGTTTGGTAAAGCACTGTCTCTCCCCCCGCCCCCCACCCCCCGCCCCCGACCCCCGACCCCCTCCCAGCCCCCCCAGTGCCAGCTGCAGGGTTTGAGTTCCATCATCACCACACGCTCACCTTCACTCTTGCCACTGTCCTTAATTCATTGTCTTCTACTTTCAATTAAGCATTTTGTATTTGGCTACACCGGGTGTGACAGCTTCTGAGTTGCCCAAGGTTACACTAGATGAAGTCCATCCTGCATTAACATTTATCATTCACGTTAAAAACCAGGTTACTAAAATTCCACTCCATGTTCCATGGAGGCCACTGGCAGACTGGCCTCCCAACTGCTCCAGTCACTTTGTAATGTCTTCTCTCTGATCACCTCTTTCTCTCACTCCATCCATATCTGCAATCTTAGAATTATATCTAGTCTTTCCCATCTTGACACTGAGTAAACTTTCTACTACACATTCCCTGCCAGGTCTGTCCTGTCTCTTCTGCAGCAAACCACTGCAGGGTTGAGAAATGAGGAGTGTGCTCCACACCGAGGCCAGTTACCTTCGATGGCAATGTTATAGCACTTAACCACCTAACATTCAGGCATACAGCCATCGAGTCTTCAGAAGGGCAGCAAGCTGCTGGCTTGACAACAGCCAGCTCTAAGCTCTGTACCCTTTGACCTTGGCCCTCCTTTGTTCTTTTCACCTTTCCACCATTTGCTTGTAAACAAACAAACAAACAAAAACAACCTTAAGAGACAAAACAAAAAGCTCCAAAAAATGTTATCAGGATAGAAATTTATTTAAATCCAAAATAATATGACTATAGTTAGAATAATGTAATAATTATTTAAAGGAAATATCATCATTGGCTCTGAAACAGTCTAAAGGTGTCATTTTTCTGGAGTCAAAAACATGTAGTAAGAATATACAGGAAGCAAAAATACTGAAGCAAGCCAGCTGAGTGTGGAAGCTGTAACAGGAGGGTACACTAAGATAGTGTAACAAGGGCCAATAAGCTGCCTTACTTATCAAGCCCTGGACAGTAAGTCAGTAACCCTGAATGAAGGAATAATAATAGCATGTGGATAACCGGACAAATTTCCCTCTAATTTGTCTTTGTAACCGATCTCTTTCCTTTTTACCATCATGTTGACAAAACATTTGATTTTATTTGCAAAGTGGAGTAAATAAAATATCCTGATCAGAGTGCTCAATTTTGTTGAAGGTACTCAAGGTTCAAACTTCAAAAAGGTCAACTGGGCTAGTTAGTGAAACCATTGGGTGTGCTGGCTAAACAGATGAAAGCGGCAGCATTTAAAATGGATAGAAATTCCCAGGGATTGCTGTGATGTAGACAATCAAAAGCAGACAGACGACCTTTGATTAGACCCATTACTTCTAGAGTGAGCTAGAGGAAGCTCAGGACAGAGTTTGGTGCCTAACAGTGTCCACGTCCACAGGGCACAGTCAGAAGGGCTCCTCCTCCCGTAGATACTGGAACACAGAAGAGAAGTCTTTCTTTGAGTAGCCCTTTGAACACATCATCCTGTATATCTGATGGGCCAGGCTTCCTAGGAGAATTGGGGTCTTGGTGCTAGTGGCAGAGTCTTGAGCCAATCCCAGATCCTAGATCAAAGGCAGAAGGAAGCATATTGAGACGTGTGGGAGACTCGGCTAGGCTAAAGGGAGAAGTGGGTAGGGAAGGAAAAATAGAATCTGAAAAAAAAAAAAAGATTCTTACACACATTGTGTGCGTGCATGTTTTCTGTCCTTTGATACTGAGGATCAAACCAAGTGCTTCGTATAAATGTAGGCAAGCACACTCACACTGAGCCGCACACCCAGGCCCTATATTAAGCACTTTTCCCTCCACATAGCTAGAAAAATACTAAGAACAGAATTCTTGATTTCTCAATGTCCGAGCGCCTGTTTCTCTGGGAGATGAATTTATTTTGTTTTTAGATAGAATTACTGTGCAGGCAGAATTACATGTTTTTCAAGCCAGGTGTGGCAGCACTTGCCTTTAATCCCAGCATTTGGGAGACAGAGGCAGGAGGATCTCTGAGTTCAAGGCCAGCCTGGTCTATAGAGCAAGTTCTAGGACAGCCAGGCCTACACAGAGAAACCCTGCCCAAAAACAAAAACAAAACAACAACAAAAAGCCCCACAAAATCAACCAAACAAACAAAAAGAGAAATGTTTTTCAAATCTGTGGAAATCTGTATGACTGGTATAGAAACATAGAGACAGTCCCAAATAGTACTCTACATAATATACACAGTGATAAATATGACAGCTGCAGCCTGCAGAGACTGAAGAAAGACACTCAAGAGGGCTAGTATAATTTGGGAGCAAGAGTACCAGTATGGGAGCCCAGGAGGCATAGTCCAGGGTGCCTTTTGGTAAAAAAAAGATTTTTTTTTTTTTTAAAGCTCTGGTTGAGCACAGAGCTAAAAGGTGGTGTGTTGGTTAGGTAAAGGCACCAGGGTTGGGGAATTGCAGCAAGGAAGAACTATCCTGATGGAGAGAACCAAAAGTGGAAAGGTATGGGAGTAAGGGAGAAAGGACAATGAATTCAGCATGGCTGAAGCAGAGGGGAGCAGAAGAGGCCAAATTTTCAAGGCCTTGTTAGACAAGCTGCAGAGATAGACATTAACCTACAAGTAACCGTGAGCTATTATGAGAAGGTACCAGGAGAAGTGAGTGACACTTGGGTTTACATTGTAGCCTACTCTCATTAGCATGTGGGAAGCAACCCAGTGCCATCAGGATCAGCTGGGGAAGTCTTGTGGTGTATGGAAATGAGGCACCGCCATGGGATTGGTGGAGAAAGAGGAGGAAATGAATCCAAGACACACTTGGGAAGTAGAGGGACAAATGTCACCGGGAATTCAGCATCTGGGCAACTGTGTTACTACCTTTGTTCTGGGGCGAAGAGTGGGTAGTTCTAGAAGACCTAAAGATCTGTTGGCCTAAGTATGTTCTAGAGGAGAGATAACAAACAAAATGAGATGCCATCTAGAAAAATCAACACACCAAAATAACAACAACAACAACAACCAAATAGCCGGGCGTGGTGGCACACACCTTTAATCCCAGCACTCAGGAGGTAGAGGCAGATGGATTTTCTGAGTTTGAGGCCAGTCTAGTCTACAAAGTGAGTTCCAGGACAGCCAGGGCTACACAGAGAAATCCTGTCTCAAAAAACCAAAAAAACCAAAAACCAAAACAAAAAAAAAAACCCCAAAAACAAAAACAAAAACCCAAAACCAAAACCAAACCAAAACAGAAACAAACAAAAGCCTTTAAACAACTAATTTACACATAAATCCCTTCGCACACTTAACACAAGAGCATTAACAACTTGGAAATTGCACTGCTCCCATTCTAAGGAGTTGGTAAGTTAATCTAAATTTATGATGAAGAACAAAATTTTATTAGCTTATACTATAAATAAACCCAAGCCTCAGAGAAAAATCTCAGTGCATCCTTAGCCAGAAATAAAATGATCAAGGTAAAGATTTTTTTTAATCAAAGCCAAATTTACACTAATTTTTAGTGGAAAACTGATGCAGTGTTGTAAACATTTTGCCTTCTTGGATAGAAGCAAGGTTTGTTGAAAGTGTGTGTGTGTGTGTGTGTGTGTGTGTGTAAGAGAGAGAAAGGGGGGAGAGGCAGGGGAAGATGAAACTATTACATATTTCGTCTGTCCTTCCCAGCTAATCTCTGCATTTACATACCTTAGCCATGAGTGTTGTTCCAAATCCACCTTGGTAGTTATTGGATGAGGGGACTCCATGCATAACCCCGGGTACAGGGTTGTAAGTGTCGCTAGACCAGCATCGTCCGGAGCTCATATTCAGGATTTTAGCCAATAGTTTTGGGTCAAGGCCTGACCTGTCAAAGGTCAAAGAAAAATATTAAATGTCAGGATGTACAGGTCAAGTGTGACTCATTAACATGTGAAGGGATCCCACCTCTTTGTTCCTTCACTATAAATCTAAAATCCACACGGAACTGGGAGGCCAAAGAGTCACTACTCTGAGACCAGCCTGGGATAGAGGGGTGTCAGACCAACCTAGGCTACAGAGTAGGAGCCTACCTCAAAAATCTAAAATAAAGGCCTGAAGTGGAGGTACCTCCTGCCTTTAACCCCAGCACTCTAGAGGCAGGAAGATCTCTGAGTTCAAGGCCAGTGTGGTCCACACAGTAAGTGCTAGGACAGCCAGGATTACAAAGAGATATCCTGTCTCAACCCCACCACACCATCCAGAAAAATCAACACACCAAACAACAACAACCCACAAACAAACAAACAAATCCATAAAATCAAATCCAAGTGAAGCATCCAATCTTCAATTATGTAGTATTAAGAGCTGCTGATTAACAGGGGCATCCTGAGAAAAACCTGCACTGTCCACTTTAGAGGAGAAAGCACACAGCCTCAGCACAGTGTGCATGGCTTCTCACAGTCAGGGTTCCCTTGTCTCTCAGATACTACTGCTTTGTCATTTATGTACTTTAAACCAACCTGATCATCTCAATTCTACACTCACATACAAATGATCGATTTCAGAAAGAAATATGACAACTCCGAAAAGTCCCGGGAGTCTGGTGGAAGCACTTACATGTATGTTTTCTCCGTTAGTTTTTATGAGAGTAAATGCAAGAGATGAATGATGAGCTGTAAAATCTGCTTAGGAGAAGTTATCATTACAAAGAACAGTCTTTCCTGCACACACTCTTGCTTATGAAGCAAGTCTGCCCAGAGTGGTGACATATGCTATCTCTTCAGAGACATGCGCTGTAGTTCTGGGTCACCTGCTGATAAGGTTACTGATCCTGATAAAACAAAGCTTGCCCGAGCGGAAACATCATTTGTTCTCTCCCGGGGCTCAAGGCAACCCTAGGAACCGCAGCAAACTGCTCGTCAGCTCGAGTCGAAGGATCTTCACACAGTTTGGGAAGCCCAGTTTTATTAAGTATTATCGAATCAAGTTTCAAATAAAATCTTATACCCAGCAATTTATTGGTTTCTTTTATGCAAAGGGCCATTATAAAACAACTGTCATAAAAGCTTTCTACTTTGTCTTAAGATCAATCTCTTCTAGGAAAAAAAAAGATTGAAAAGAGACACTTAGATAAATGTTAAACAAACTGCACCTCACCATTTATTACTGTATAGTCTACTCACTGCAAAATCTCAACACCCAAACAGCAAAGTGTTTTTCCAGTGCTAATGGGGGGAAGAGAGCTGACAGCCAAGATGTGCATGGAACCAGTATACCACAACAGGATGTAAGCAGGCTTCTGAGGTGGTAGTAATAAACTGCACACTACGTGCTACTCAGCTGAGTCTGTATGATGGCTCATGTTATGAGGGTGGGTCTTTTATTAAAGATTCTATCAAACATAAAGATTCCATCTAAATCAGTTATCACGAATTCTCTCCAGTAATAGACAGAAGCCCAACTATTTGGGTCTTTTTGAAGTATCTGAGTTTGGCAGAGCACACAGTGTATGCCTAGTCTTAGCAAGTGGGAGGCAGAGGCAGGAAGATTAGGAGTTCTAGGCCAGCTTGGGCTACATAGCAAGTTCCAGGCCAATCTCAGCTGTATCAGTCAGACACTGTTTTAAAAAGTCAAAGGGGAAGAAAAAGATCTACATGTGCTATGTGTGTGTAGTTGCAACAGACACTTTGTTTTTCAGTGTAAATAAAATCAAGCTATTGGTATGACAGTGAGACGCATGACTTGGGAAAAAAAGATATTGTTCTTAAACATGCATCCATAAAGAGCACATTTTCAAAGGCATCAAACATTTTAGGAGTATCCTACCATCTTAGATTCAAAGATGTCATCACATTTAAAGCAGCGGCCTTACCCCTCTCTTAAGAACCTTCCAGGTTCTGCTGGCTAGTACTTCACAAGACTCTTCACAGCCAAGGAGCTTCACACTGTAGCATTTGCCCAAATGGCGAACTAAGCCTATTTCCCTACCTTTCTGACACCTTCTGCTTTCCCTGGGGAGAACAACCCAGGGAAGACCCTGGCACTGACATACAGAAGCCTGCTTTGCTGAACATGTCACTGTCTAGAGGCATCTGAAGGGCACATGAACACATATAGTCAGGTGGTAGCTGTTTCTCTACTCACTTTCCAAACCAAAATGCTGCCTGCCGTGCAGATTCCCTTCAGGAGCCTGCTGCTCCCTCCCTGCCCCCACTCTGCAGCAGTGTATCATTAAAAAGAGCAAGTGAGGAGTGTTTTGCATTTCCTCCTTCTGAGGCTCCTTCAGCTGGCACATACAGAACTGACAGTTAGAATTAGACAGGATATTAAAATCAGTTACTGAAGTCCTCTGCCTTCCTCTGTGCCCAAGGCTTGTAATGGTCTGAAACCAGCTAGAATACACAGTAATTGTCATTCAGAGAGTCTACCCTAGAACGTCATGCTTCACTGGAGAAGACTGAGTTTCCATTTGAAATCAACAAATTAATCCAAGACAGGTATCTGAAAGGGCAAGTTTAATAGGAAGCAGCTACTGGGCTCTCAACCATGATAAAATGTTATTGCTGCTTCCCTGTAAATTGGCTGGGAACATATGATACTTCTGCATAAGAGCCCCACTGCTGCTCAGGAGATATACAGCTCAAGCCATCAAAAGGATGACAGTCTGTCAGTCCCCATAATAACTTGCCACTGGACGTGGTTCGAGAGTGTGTGCATGCGTGCTCGGGGCTTTACAATTGCTGAGATGTTCTCTGATACAAACAGAATGAATTCATTGCTCTGACTGCATATATAATGCAACTCAAATAAACGTCACTATGTCAAACCCACTCACCTCTAAAACACAAGAACATTAAATGAACTTTTGGGAGAAGTAAAAAAGGATGCATCATAAATTGTTAAAAACAAAAAGAAGAAGAAGAAGAAGAAGAAGAAGAAGAAGAAGAAGAAGAAGAAGAAGAAGAGAGAGAGAGAGAGAGAGAGAGAGAGAGAGAGAGAAAGAAAGTATAAAAACCCTTCTTTGCCTTCACCATAACCAAAATTTTAGGAGCCAAAAGTTTGTTCATTCTCTACCTTTTACGTACCTGTGCTGGTGTTTGGAAGGACAACTGGGTATTGGTATAACAGAAAGGAACATCTAAAGCTATGTCCATTTTAACCAGTCACTCCCTGATTCACTCATGCTTGATGAGACTGGCCGTGTGTCAGTTCCAGGCAGGAACCAATGAGACAACAAAGAAGCCAAGCATGGGCTGAGACTGCCTGCCTGGGGCAGGTGAGGGGAGATCCACACCCAGGGACCTGGTGACCACAGGAGAAGTGCCACACCCTAGCCTCTAACCCATCCCCTTCCGCCTCTCTTCTTCCTTTCATTTATGTTCTTAAGAGTTGGCCATGCACAAAACAGGCAATAACTAAAACACACACACACACACACACACACAGAGTGTGCTAATGAGACAGGTTACAAGGCAAAACTGTCCAAATAAGAGTCAAACCAAATCCTAAACACCTCACTACAACCTCAGATATCACTAAGTAGTAAGTGCCAAGAACTACTTTTAAAAAACAAGAAGAATTAACTCAACCATCACTATAACCTCGTGGGGGTTGGTTGATATTATTACCAAAATATTATATTATTTATAATATTATCATATTATAAATGAGAACTGGATGCAAGTTAGACAGACTTTACCAGCCTGAGACTCACTGTGTGACTGTAGGTGGTAACATGACAGTTAACAAATATGTGGCATTTTATCAGTTAAGAAATCCTATCAACATTCTGTAATTTTTCTGTTGTTTAAGGTATAAAAATTAGAGTTTTGTCAGGCAGTGGGAGCGCACACCCTTGATTCTAGTGTTCTGGAGGCAGAGGCAGGGGAATCTCTGAGTTCGAGGTCAGCCTGGTCTTTGAGAAGCCCTGATCTGAAAAACAAACGAACAAATAAACAAATAAATGAGCTTTAACTTCTAGGTACATTAACCAGGAAAGCAAAAGTGAACTCGCAGGGAACGCTCTTTGTCAAGAGCTTTCGAGTATCAGAGAGAAGTAGCAGCGTTTGCAGTTACTTTTGGTGTAAGACGACATGTCAGCTACAAGGAGGGCCTGGGCGCGACTCACCATGCAATCACTTGTTATATCACCAGTGTTTCTTAAGAATCAACTCCCAGCCGGGCGTGGTGGCGCACGCCTTTAGTCCCAGCACTCGGGAGGCAGAGGCAGGCGGATTTCTGAGTTCGAGGCCAGCCTGGTCTACAAAGTGAGTGCCAGGACAGCCAGGGCTACACAAAGAAACCCTGTCTCGAAAAACCAAAAAAAAAAAAAAAAAAAAAAAAAGAATCAACTCCCAATGGAGCAAAACTAAAGATGAAACAACAAAACGTACATTGACGATGTTGTTTGCATGTGATCCTGGACACAACCTCGCCATGCAGGCAGGGTGCTTTCAAGGCTATAAACGACTTTAGAGCCCTAACTAGGAATCCAATTAGGAAGGGAAAAGATCTAATAAAAAGGAATCTCAAAGTATATTATGTACCAATATTTTTTGCACTTTTTTTTTTACAACATTTTAAAAATTTCACTAACATCCATAAAGACTCACTGTAAAAGAGCAAGGGTCAATACAATTTTTAAACTGTATGGTTTTCTTCTCCTATTAAAGAGAAACCATATTCTAGAAACAAAAAATTGCTTATGAGAATGAAATTAATCAGAAATGATCACTTCACTGGAACAGGCAACTCAATTTGTAAATGTTGACATTAATCCTCTAGAAAATTCCACTTGTGGGTGGGCAGAATATAAGTGTCTCTGAACCACTTTCCTCTGTGCGACTCGGTGGGAATTTACTACTTGGGAATTTATGCTTGCTGATGCCAATTTTTTCTTTCACCTTGCAAAGCTCAATAAATCCTGGCCACTCTCCCCATTCTATTAGAGAACAATCCTGTCATTTTAAACCACGTCTGTAAACCATGACGGAAGGACAGCAGCAGACACACTCAGGTTTCAGTGCATCAAGACTCCTGTGAGGCAACGTGGGAAACCGGGAGTGATGAGAACAGCTTCGCTCCACGTGAGACATTAGAGGGTGTATATCATCTTAACAGCCGAGGGAACCAGCAAGCTTCTGCTTCGCCTTCAAACTTTATAATGCATGTTTTATTTACACTTGTAGCTCTCTCTTCTCTACATATACTATATCACACATATATTATACATGTTATATGTATATATATTTAGAGTTTTAGAAAAACTAAAATTTTAAAACTTTCATATTTTTCAGAGTCTAGAGTGACAGGTTCTGTTATACCACGGAACCACAGAAAATCTTTCTATAGTCAAATATTGTTTTTTCTATACTGGGTCATGGCCAAAATAAGATAAGCTATTTTCCTGCTATTAATGTCCTTGTGTGGATTTTATTCCACTTTTAATACTCTTCTTGAGAACCACTGCAGTAGCCAATGACTCGCAGCTCATCATACACTTTGTGCAATTGATATTCCTATTGTTCTTTATTAGTTGGCATCTGGTGAATTTCTATAAGGACTTACCTTAGATATAAGTTTCATTTTATTTTTTAAAATTATATTTGTGTGTGTGTGTGTATGAGTGTGCACATGTGCCATGGCATGTGTGTGATTAGAGGATACCATGTGGGAATCAGTGCTTGCCTCCCTCTGTGTGGATACCAGGGAACAATTTGACAAATGTCAAAATCAGAATTTTGACAGGAAAATTATTCAAGAACTGTGGGAAGACACGATTGTGCCAGTGCTACGCTGTGTGAGGAGTGAAGAACAAACTAGTGAGGACAGGGCATGTCATGTCATGAATCTGGGTGTGAAACTATGTTTACACAGGCTCTTACTTTCATGGTCTAGTCCCTTATTCCAGAAAAATAAGAATAAAAATCATACATATACATTTAAATGGATATTAATTCTGTTGTAAGCAAAAATTAACTTTATATGCAACTCGAGTGTCAGAAAGTTTTGTTTTCTTCTTTCATGAAACTGATCTAGAGAACAATGTGAAAATAAATAACAAGGTTTTCATGACAACCACCCATAGCCTGAAACTGGCCATGGCACAAATATGATGGTCTGAAGGGCTCCCACGCACAACAGTTTTATTAAGGCTTTGTACAAACATGCCTCACCATCTTATAGACATTTGGCTCTAAAATGTAAATGGTATGGGATATTGATAAACCAATTAGCGCTGATGCAAAGCAAATTCCTCTTTTATCTCAATTACAACATGACAACTTAATAGGTCAAGATAGTTTAACATCTGAGACGGGCAATTCAATAAAACAACAGCATCTTGATATGGTAATTAAGAGGAAATGTGAATCCATTACCATGTTTTTAAAACTATCTCAAGCACTTTGGCTCTTTTCATTGCTTTTATCAAAAGCTGTGTCCAGGCCACTCTTCTGCTTTGTGCTGTATCTGATAAAGCAGCCCAGGATAAGAAAGAAAGCTATGACTAAAGCAACTTGTACACATTGAGCAGTTCTCTAAAATAAAAGATATGTATTTATTATATTTGTGAGATGCAGAATATTAAAAATATTAATTAGGTGATTAATAACATGTAGCATTCCCAATCCAAAGGATTAAAGATGAAATTAGGCATTAACCTTAAGCATTCTAGAGAATGATCACTGGAAAGAAAAACAGAATTTTGGACTCACTCTAAGTAAACAATTAGTGAACATTGCATTTTTTAAAAGATACATTCTAATCTAGGATAACCAAGCAAGCTAAAATCAAAGTTATATACATGAATTGTACCTTTAGGAATGGAAGCCCGATTGTTTTGACAACAGAGCACCAAGATCTTGCTAGTACAGATTCTGAGAAGTATGTTTAAAACAGGCATATAAAACTAGTCACATGGTAGCATAGCACTTAAATTCATGACTCATTTGAATCATGTTTCATTCAAATCTGTCCCAACATTGCCAAAATAGGTTTGAATTTTACAGTTTTCTACCTAAGTAGAACAGAAGATATGGGGCTCCAATATACAAAGCATAGTACAACTTCAGAGCACAGTGCACTACATTTATGGCTGTGGCCAAGAGTGCTGGTGTTCCCTAGAGTCCTATTGCTTGTCCAATAAGCAAAGTCTATCAAAACTCAATAATGAAACACTTTCAACACGCTCCTGAACCAACTCATTTATTACCATGAACGTCATTCTTCTAACATAAAACATTAAATAGGGAAGACAATGAAAATTATTAGTATATGAAAATGTTCTTTTCAACAAACCTGATTCCAAGGTTCATAGCTTCAGCGGTTCCAATCATACTTATAGCCAACAGCATGTTGTTGCAGATCTTTGCAGACTGAAACCAGAGAGCATTGGTAAGAATCCTTCTAAAAAAGTCTTCTTCACCTGATTCTACAGGGTTCTCTCTTCAACCAGCCAACCAGCCAACTAGCCAACTAGCCAACCAGCCAACCAGCCAACCAGCCAACCAGCCAACCAGCCAACCAGCCAATCAGCCAACCAGCCAACCAGCCAATGTACCAGCCACCATTCAGTTGTGGACTCTCTCCTGGAGGTAAGGAGTGTATTCAGTGCATTTCCCTCTGAACCTAACACACTGTCCTCAGCAGAACCTAGGGGTCTCTTTTGCTTGGTAATAAATGGCATTATTACTGTGGCCTCAACACTCTAAGGATGAATGATCCATAGAGCATTGCTCTCTGAGGAGTGGATTTACATTCTAATTTGGAAGTGGGAATGATATGCTACATGAAAGGGAGCAGATGAGCAAATGAGCAAGCAATGGTAAAGTGTGTGGTGGGGCAGACAGCAGGGTTCAGGAAGAATGGAGTGAATGCGAGTATGTGTGAGGAGTGGGCAGGAAGAACTGAGTCAACCTTAGAGTTCAGTACTCGTAATTTCATTGCTAAAAGCAGAGAGGCACAGAGGAGGTAGAACCAGAAATCATCTCTCTAAAGGTTAGGACATAATGTAAACAGGCAAGAAAAAAGATGGACATCAGGATAAATGGTAAATATATATGAGGATTAAATACAGAGAAGCATGGAAGGAGCCTAGGAATATAAGAACATTACTCAAATCTGTGTTCTATGGAATGTGAGCAAATTTCATAGCTAAGACTGTCAAGTGGGAGAAAAATTAAAATTGAACATGGTAGAAAATAGGGACCTACTGCCCTTCTGATCAGCAAACTAGGTTAAGAGATAACAGAAGCTTAGACCCAGGTAACCTGTGGAATGATCAAGATAATCAACAGTGAGACTGCTGAAGTAAAACTCATACAGCTTTGAGAATGGCAAATTCAGCCCAATAAAGATATGTAATATGAAAGTCTCAAGCCTAGTGGCTGGGCAAATGGGATATGTGCATGCATTAGGAACTGGGGAGGGGCACTTAGTTCTATTAAGAGTTCAGTACTGAAAGCCATCTCACATTTTTAAAGGAAATGATTTGTTATTCAAAAAGATTTAAGTGCACAGGTTGCTTCTCATTGTATTGATATCTGCACAGACCTAAGAGCAATGATGAAAACCCAACTTATTCCAACGTAACCTAGAATCCAAGCACGGAATCCCCAGCATAAACCAAGCAGAGAGGGGCAAGCATTGGTCAGAGAAAAGAAAGGACGTTTTATACCGCGTCCTGTTATTGTGCGGCAACGTTACCTGCCCGGTCCCAACAGCTCCACAGTATACCACGTTGGAGCCCATGCACTCCAGCAACTCTTTGGCAGCAGCAAACTCATCTTCAACACCTCCCACCATAAATGTAAGGTTTCCAGACCGAGCAGCTCCGACACCTGAGTCATGTGGGAAAAGGAGATCGAAGCAAAACCGCTCAAGTAAAATACCAAAATAAGAGACAAACCTAAAAGCCAAATTTAAATCCCTTGCCTCAAAAATGTATTTCTGCCAGGCATGTGTATGATTTTACAAATCTCCAAAGGAATGTTCCAATAGCCAAGTGGAGGTTAATCATAAACCCCCATACACAGCCATTCATACATACTTTACAGGGGCCCCAACTAGCAGCACAGCACACAGAGGAGCCTTCTCTAAAGGTAGCATTTGAGGTATGTGGCTCACAAGCTCCTTCTAGAACCACAGTTCACATACGGGTAAGATCTAGAGACCTGACTCCTCGGCCACAAACAGGCACTCGGGGAGCAAGGCTCTTTTCCAAGGGAGACATGCTTAGCTAGATTGCTCTCACATACATTTTCTAGAACCATCTGAGTTTTCTCATCAGTGAAGCAACTTCTTAATTTAGGCTTGTCTTTCTTCATAGAGGGAGAAAGGCCATAACTTTTTAACTAAATATGAAATAAAATTTAAAAATTAATGTGTTTAAAATTGACATGTCTTTGTTCATAATTTTTAAGTTAGATTTTATAGTTCAAAAAAAGTAAGTATGTGGATAAGCTACATTAGCACAACTTCTGTTTTTGTAATTATTTTATGGCTTACTTGCAAATAGAAATAGGAAACCATAGGTGTGCCACGATTAGACCTGGCCATTAGAACGTACAGCTACGAATGAGGACCAGCTTTTCAATTGAACTTACTCCATGAAATATGGCTTTTAAACATTAAAATTAAATTGTCAATATTTTGCTATTGCCACATCAAGCACATGCCCTTTCCTGGTTCCTATTACTTTTAACCACACTAAAAGCACAAGTCAGTGTGATGCAAGGCAGCCCATCCTGGGAGTGCGTGCCTTACATGGGGAGGCCTACAACGCTCACAGGACGTTAAGTCACCTCAGTTCATACCAGCATTAGATACACTCTGGAAAGGATTATGTACAAAAACCTAATTATTTTAGTGTTTGATAATGACATTTGAGTGACTGTCATTCTGCTAGCTTCTAATTTACTTTGCCAAGATGGTGAACCATTAATGTTTTAGAATTATTTTGCTCAACTCATTACCCATTCTTATTCAAGCCACATAACCACCCTGTCTCCTAATCCTGTTGATCTGACCTGCAGAAATTAAGTAGATAACTGAAGTCAAAGCTTACAAACAAATCGAGCACTATCCATCATAGGTTCAGGAGCTCTGTATCTAGATTACAGATGGCTAAATAGCTTCAGAGAGTCATTTATTGAAGGAAAATTAATGCTGACAATGGTTCTCAGCTGGTTAATCTTTTGACAGGTGCACTTTCTCACTTGTTCAAACACATATTTCAAAAAGAAGAAATAAGTTACTTAAGCAAGAAAAGCTCACAAGAAAGAATAATTTATTCTTGATTCAAAGTCCTTGGCAGTCTCTCTCTCTCTCTCTCTCTCTCTCTCTCTCTCTCTCTCTCTCTTTCTCTCTCTCTCTCTCTGACGGTGTTTTTATTTCTGACCTTATCACAACCTATGCCCCAATGCAGTGTCTGATTAAACTGAGTAATTCTGAAAGCTTTGGCAATTCTTGGGACCAAATCCTATCATCCCATGCACTCCTTTCACACCATCAAACCTACTTCTAGCGCGGGGCAGAACTAACATCTAAGCTCTCCTAAAGGAAGTGTGACCCCTGTGCATCTGTACATGGAAAGGACATCTGAAAAGCTGCAACTACAAAGCTCCAAAAGGCCCCAGACTTCTGAAGACACAGGTCTTCATGTCTGTCACTAATAAGCACTAAGTATATGGCCTTGATGGGTCACTTGAATTCAAGTCCATTGTCTAAAAATAGGTTGACTTTTTTTACTTTGCTTTCTGAGATAGGGTTTCTCTGTGTGATCATGGCTATCCCAGAACTCTATAGAACAGGATGGCCTTGAATCTTCAGAGATTCCTGCTTCTGCCTCCTGAGTGCTGGGCTCAAAGACATGTGCAACCACTGCCTAGAGGTTGGCTGTTCTTAATTCAACATTCTGAAATCATATGTTTCTTTTAAATCTAACACTTTTTGGGCAACCAACATGAAACCACAGCAGAAAATTGAGCATCTATCCTTAGGTAATAGGAAGCAGTCAAAATGCAGGCACACTAAAAATTCTATGTAAAATGACCTTCAGCCTATACATTGGGGGCAGGGACAGAAATTAATCTTAAATGTGGGTTTCAATCTCAAGGTATTTCCATATATATTCAAATATTCCAACATCTGAAAGAGTCCTAAATCTGAAACACTGGCTCCTACCACTTTAGATCTTAAACCTGTATTTTAGTTTATATTTTAATAATAGTATACATAAAACCAATTATATTGTTTTAGTTCGATTATAGCATTTACTATATATTATTAAAATCTTTCATTTTCTTTATCTGATTTTTCCTACGGGGTCAGCATGGGGTCTTGCTTATGTCAGTATTCCTATTATGTTGTATACAGCAGGATATATTTAATAGATGACTGTTTGGAAAATAAATCAATAACCGTGGCTCAGAGAATAAAGGCTCTGGAGATGTAATAACTGGTTCTGAGAATAGCACTTGCTGGTTGTGTGATAAAGAAGTGACTCCAAGACAGTGTATGAACTGGGAAAGGCGTGAATACGCAAAGCTTTATAGAGTAGCTGCAAATACCACTTAAATAGAAGGTCTTTACAATTTTTATGTGTGATGTGGCATTTTCCCTATCTGGTTATCTAAGTCATTGTCTCTTCTAGGTTAGTTTTAACCTTGCTTGCTGAATATTAGCTGCTGTGGACTCACCCCATAAACAGGAGAAGCAGGCTGGCCCTGGTTGAGAAGTTCGAAAGAAGTCCATGTTTGGTTAGTGTTAAGATTACAACACTGTAAGCTGGTGTGTTGGCATATGCCTGCCATGCCACTTGGGAGGCTAAGGTAGCCAAATCATGAATTCTGCTTAAATTCTGAATTTAAGCAACAAAATGTGACCCTGTCTCAAAAAGTAAGAGTAGGGAGAGGAAAAAAAATCACCACGAAGACCTAGAAAAATCAATGAAAGTTGAGTGTATCTTATGGGAAGAGATGGAAAATCCCGTATTTGCTTACATTCAACATAGTCCACTGGGCACCTACTATACATCAAGCTCTGTAGCTAGCAGTGGGGTGAGAGCTTAATCACACGTACGTATCCTTGCTTGTAAGAAGTTATGCGCCCGTGACCTGGTCACTTTTTTCTATAACCCCAGTCTGTACACTTGATCTCCCTTCTGCCCTCGTCTCCAACATCTATTCTCAACACAACAGCCAGAGGAACTCTCCTAGAATATAAATCTAGCCCATAGTTTTTCTCTTCTCTCAGCAATCCCAAAACTTCCCATCATGCTCAGCATGAGATCCAAAGTCCTACAAAGCCCTCTTTTAATCAAGCCACAGCTTCCTCTCCTGTCTTATCCATACCCATCTTTCTGTCTCTCAGGCTTCAAGGCACTCTGGCCTCTGGCTGTCCCTGAAACAGATCAAGTACGACCTTATCTCATCTCCGAGCCTTGCACTTATTCTTTTCAGTTTGGCACATTCTTCTCCAAACTACTCATGACAAAATCCCCAATAATTGTGAACCAGGCTCAACATTCGCCTCTTCAGAGGAGCCAAACTTAACTCTTGTTAACTTTCCTGCTTTGACTTTATATCACTTATTTCAATACCTTTATTTCTGATACAATTCTCCATAGGAACACTATTTCTGGGAAGGTAGAGATAATTGACTCATGAGGCACGTACCCACAGAGCCTGGTACAAAAGAGATGTTCAGTAGATGACAATTTACCCAGAGAAAGACAGAAAAGGAGAGGCTATTCCTTAAATGTGCATTCTAAAAAGTAAGTCATCCCCAAGACAACAGTGCTAAACAGTGAGAACCAATGAGAGCTCGTTAGAACACGGAGGCTCCATCATGCACGGACGCATGCAACATCAAGAACATGGGTATTTTATGGAAGGACAAGTGTGGCCTCTCTCATTCTTATTGCCCCTCATCCTCCAAATCCTGCTCCTTCAAGTCATGATGGCCCTTCACAAATGACAGCCGTTTATTTTGGGTTTTCCAACCTTCAGAACCATAAGAAATAAAATTCTGTCCCTTATAAATTAACTAGTCTCTCCCTTTTTCTTAGGAGTGGTGCTTCTAGTGGTTGCTAGGCATCAACTCCAGGGCCTTGAGCATATCAGACAACTCTACCAACTCGATGTCCCTAGTTCCCAGTCTCTCAGATACTACTAAAGTATCACAAAGTGGACTAAGACAGAAGGCAAAAGGGAAGAAACATGGCGAAGCGGTACCAGGTGAGACCTGTTCTCACAGAAATACTCATGATGCTAAGGGTTTACCAAGCTTTTTTGGCACTCTAGTAATCCACTTAAATGCTGCCTGCTCTATCCACTTCCAATCTATGAGGGAAGTCCAGACAACATGATTCTATGATCATTTGGGGTTTTCAAATTCACATGCATCCACATTCAAACATGTATGATGTTTGAATACATGGGATACACCGGACTCTATAAAAGTTCCCCATTAGAAAAAAGAAAGGCTGATCATGAGAAATGATATAGTATACTACTTATTATGTATGATATAATAACTTTAAGATATGCACACTTTGCAGAATGGCTTAAGTCAAACTGTCTAGTGGATGATATTGTGCATACCTTTAATCCCAGCACTTGGGAGGCAGAGGCAGAAGGATCTGAGTTCTGGCCAGCCTGGTCTATATAGTGAGTTCCAGGATAGTCAGAAGTACAGAGAGAGACCCTGTCTCAAAAGTAAGTAAGCAAATAAATTAAATGTCCTTCAGTTGATTAAGCCCATACCTACCTTATATAGTCTACTTTATTGCGTCTTGGCCTTTTAGCTAAGTACAAGTGTAAAAGAAAAAAAAAAGATTTTTTCTTAACATAGATATATTAACTAAAATCCAACAAGCCCAAATCCTGTAGCTGCCTTTAAAGCTTCTAGCCATTTCTTACAATCATGTCTTTAGAAATTCTCTCCCATAGTCCTAGAATAAAAACAATGAACTCAATTATACAAACAAATGAAAACACAAGTGCCCAAATCACTCAAAATAGACACAATCACTGTGATGATTTGAATCTGCTTGGCCCATGGGAAGTGCTATTAGGAGGCATGGCTTTGTTGGAGGAAATGCATGACTGTGGAGGTGGGGTTTGAGGACCCCTAGTGTTTAAGCTCCACCCCCTTAGGGACACAGTCTTCTTCTCCTGGCTGCCTTTGGACCAAGATATAGAACTCTTAGCTTTTTCTCCAGTACCATGTCTGCCTGCATGCTGCCATGCTGCCTGCCATGATGATAATAGATTGAACCTCTGAAACTGTAAGCTAGCCCCAATCAAATGTTGTCTTTTATAAGATTTACATTGGTCATGGTGTCTCAACACAGCAATAAACCCAAACTAAGACGAATACTTTGCTCTTCAAAGTCACCTGTATCTATCACATTTTGGCAGTGTGAAGAGAAGCATTCTTATGCCTTATCAAAGTTAAGTTAGCCAGTCTTCCTATTTTAAAAACAGAGACTTACAGTTGACACACACCCAAATTCCACAACTGGAGACCCATCATCATCCAGCGGTTTTCACCCTGGCACTAAGAACCAGCTCTTACTACTTAAGATGCACAAGAGCCACTGTTGGTGGGAGGACAAGGGTGAAGAAAATCCACACAAGCCAATAGAAACCAATTATATGCAAGCTAGAGAAGTATAAATGACTCAAAGGAGAAGAGTATCACCAGCAAGTTATCTAGTCAGTGCTTTAATTGCTAGGTAAAAAGATTCAATTCATAAACATGTTTTCCTAATCAAAAATGAGATCTGTTTCCTGGCATTTGAGATAAGACTATTCCAGGAAATCTAAAATGTAAAGCGATGAGAGACCCAGAACTCTCACTTTACCCTCCACTCCCCAAGGATACACCTATACTCACCTTTAGCACCTAAGGCTCAGGGACTCAGGTTTATACCTTTACATTTTTCTTTTGAGATTATACTATAATTGTACCATTTTCTCTTTCCTTTTCTCCCTCCAAACCTTCCCAAATACTCCTATGGTGTCCAAATGCACTTGCAGATCTGACTGAAACAGTAAAGCAGTCATGACCTGAACAGACAGTATGGGATGTCCCAGAGCGCACCTGTTCCCTAACCACACGTGACTCCCACCTCTCTGCAGAGCTTTGTATCTGCTTATCAGAGCAATATGTCTAGAAAGCAGAAAGCCAGAAATACAGAAGGTGAAGTTCAGGAGCCCACTGAACGATGTGATAACTACCGTTAGTAACAGTGAATTGTATTTCTGTCAATTGCTGAGAGTAGATTTTAAGTACTCTCATAACTAAAAGCAAGTATATGCAATATTGCATGCTAGACAGTTTGACTTAGTCATTCAACAAAGTATACATATCCTTAAAAATTATGTCATACCTGATATGTAGTATACTACTTTTATCAATTAAGAGTCAACTAAAAGCTTAGGGGTGCAGCCGAGTGGATAAAGCTGCTGCTGTGCAGGCATTAGGATGAGCGTTCAGATCTGCAGGACCCACGTAAAGCCAGGCAGGTGTGGCAGCCACCTCTAATCCTAGCACTCTAGGACAGACAGGGATCGCAGGAGCAAGCTGGCTGAGTTAGGCCAATAGAGAGCTCTCCTTCTGCTCAGTGGATACCCCTCTCACTAAACAAAATGGAGAGCCATGAGGAACAATGCCAGTGTTGGTGCTCTGCACACACACAGTACACACACACAAACACACACACACACACCACAAAAGGAGAAAAAAGAAAAGAGCAACTCACCATTAACAAATACAAAACAAAGATTTCACAATAAAATTAAATCAAAAAGTTATATTCAAGTAAGAGCAAACTTCATTTAGAGAGGATAAAGCAACCTCAGAGCTTTTCTCCGTGAACTGAGTTACATGTTTTAAGGTTACATATTATTCTTAATGCTTATTTGGTACTTTACATAGAATACAGAAAATGAAATAACAAATAACATTCTTCATATTTTTATGTTAAAGGACTGTTTAGGGCTCAGAGTGAACTGAGTTACTCCTCAGGTCTTCCCTCCTCACTGACTTGGTCGACCATCTGTAAACAGTAAACCAACAGTAATCGCCTTGTTCTAAGACTCATGCTAATCTGTCTCCCGATTTGAGGCAGTTTGGTTTAGGAACCAGCACAAGCTGGTGTCTCGGACGATGCCTTCCTGCGAGCACAACCAGCTACAGACATCATTACTATTACTAAGCAGGCCTCGGAGTCACGTATGTCCCACGCCAAGTCAAAGAAAGTCACTTTCCCTGAAGAACCTGTATGCTTGACTCAGCACAGGACAGTAAACTCCTACTGTCACCTCCCTCCTTTGATCCTCCTGAGAGTTGTAGAAAGCAGAGGATTTTAATCTTTCTCTCCTTAAATCTTCTAATTTCTAAATCTTCAGCTTTCTTGCCAGTGAATAAGTATCCCTACCTCTGCTCTCTGTGTCCACTGAGAACTGTGGGTTTCTGTGCACACATGTCACTGCTCCTTCACATGAGATCATCTTCCCATCCCCCCTCCCCAGCACTCAGTGAGAGCCCCACAGTCTTGGCTTTCTTTTCCTATTCTTGTAGCTTTCTGAGAGGCACTGGTAAAAAGCACACATACCTACTCAAACCCATGAGTTTTCCTGTGCTGTGTCGAGTGGGCAGGAGCTCTCTGAATGCGAGTGAGGTAAAGCTCCAGCTAGCTGTCCACAACAAATATATATTAGCAAGCCAGCGTGCCAAATACTAAATACCACTGCTACTCATCAATTACACACAAAAGGACAACCTCAATTTTGGAGCAGTGTGATTCTCAGTATGTGGCACTGGCATCTTCACTTAATGCCATATAAAGAAACCTGTGTGTGTGTGTGTACTCAGGGACATTATCATAAAGAGGTAAAAATGAAAACACGTGATTCAAAATAAATGGCCTAGGTGAAATCTCCACTCAAATCACACTGGTAGCTCAGACAAGTCCCAATATCATTAAATCTACATTCTAGACTCAAAAGGTGCCATGCTTATTCGGAAGCAGCAGAGAATATAAAGGAAAGGTCTTTGACATAGTAAACCGCAAATATTATAAAATATAGCAAGTAAATCTATTCAGCCTAAGCATGTCAAAGTCTTGGGCCTAAGAGTAGCAAAGAGCTGAAATTTGGAATTGGCCTTACGAAAAAAGCTGAATCAAGGATGGGTAACCTAAGATAACCTCTTAGGAATCACAGATGAGCTAGTTTCACCCACGCCAATCGGAAAGAGGCCTTCAAACCCAGGAAGGAGACAGAACACTAAAATGTAAGCTCCAGCTATATCTGCCTTTAACACTGTAAAAGCCAAGCTGCCAAGGCACTCTCAAAAAAAAAAAAATGCAGTAAATCACCTAATTTACTCAAAAGAACTTAAATGTTTTAACCAGTCTGCCATCAAAAGAGATCAAGAAGAGGGCCGATGGGACCTGGGCTGCAATGTGAGCTGTCTTTAAAATGCAATTGTTCTAATCATTTTCTACAGATGCAGCCTCACAAGGGGCTGCTGTCACAGGGACCATTTACGACTTGTTATGGTGTCTCTATTGTTTACCAGCGTCATTCGCTGAAAAAAGGCGACAGCTGGGACAGAAAGCTGCTACTCAACGAACAATATAATCCCGTGAAAGTAATCAACAAATTTAAGGGTGTTAATTAACTTTACACTTTATCATGTTCAATTAGTTGTCCTTTCTAGAAGAGATTGCCGTGCACAATCAGTTTAGAGCGTGCCATGTTTGATTTGTAAGCGATCACTGTTTCTGTTGCAGAGCCCATGTCAGATGTCCTCCTGGGTTTTGGTGACACAGATGAATGGCTCGCACATGTTAGGGGTGATCTGGTTTAACATAAGCCAGCACAACATAACCCCTTGTTAACATTACTTCTGGCGTAATCCAAGCTGGGGACGAGAAAGCAAGAGCATTCACAGTACTATTCTGGAGTCTGATAAACAAAGTTTGGTTAGCCTTTCCTGAAATAAACAAAGACAAAGACATGGCAAAATAAGCAAGTTTTCATCATTATTTTTCAAAGTAAGACTCTCTTCTAGGGGCATGTTGGGATCATTTCCTCCCAGCAAGATCTCAAAGCTCTGCCACATTATGCACAAAGCACTGCTGTATCCTCGGGCTTTACATAATGCAGCCAGGCTTTTCCATAGCGAGTGACTCAGTGGTAGGATGGTGCTCAGTTCCGGCCTGTGTGAGACTCTAGATTGTAACCATTAGATTCAGAAGCTGCATCCTTAAGTGTAGGACATCTGCAGGGAAGTACATTAATCTATGGATGCAGTCTGTCCTCGTGCCACCTTTAATGTACCTCTTCCTACTCACTAATAGGACAAGGAGACGCTCATGATGGAGCGACAATATATTCACTATTGCATTTTAATGAAAGCCACTGCAGCTACTCCGAATTGATAAATACAGCACGAATCAAAATATTCCAAAGCCACTGAAAAAGTGAACAAAACCTAAACTTGAGGTCTGGTAAGAGGTGTCCATTTTTATGAAAACAAAAGCAACGGGCCTGCGCCGATCTCTTAACAAAAAAAGCTATCTATGAAGACCTTTGAAACACTGCCAGAGGTCGTATCTTGCTGTTTATACTAATTCTTGTATAATGTACAAATTAAATGCATATAAATAGCCACAGCTGGTTAGCTGGTTATGGCATTCACAAGGACAAAGCCAAACTTTTTTAAAACAGAAAAGTTGTTAACTCTGAAAGCTAATAATGTCCTAAGTTAAATATTAAAGAAGGAAATTATAGGCTATATCTGAAACAGCTGAAACCACAATACACAGCAGCAGAAAACATTTGTTTTCTGCAGAAGATCTGCAGGGAGAAGAGAAGCGGTCGATAGATCCTTAAATTGGAAGCAATAGCCGTTCTTCTATCCCGAGTTGGCAGCTGCTACATTTGCAGACCTGGTTCATTATTTACCCATAATGACCATCAAGCTGCAGTCAAAGTCAGATCACAACAACTGTCAGCAGCTCTTTTAATTAGCCTTGTTTGAATTCAGATAAATATCACAATAGCCCTGCTTATGCTGAAAGAGCAACAGAATACTCTGTGTGGTGCGAGCATGGCTTGAGGAGGACCAGGACGTTAGAGAAAGCCAGAAGAAATGCAGAGGGGTTTAACTGGTGGGCAATCAAAGCATAGAGTGGTTTACCTTCATTTTGTAAATCACTTAAAGAACAATACCCTGACACCTGCCCAGACTGAGATGGCACTCAGTGCTGAACTGCAACCTCGCTCCATGCTCCTGAGAGCCACATGTCCAGAGTCTACAGAGAACCAGGGCAGTCCCTTTGTAGAGCCCTGGGTTTTGAAGTTCTGTCTTTGGGCAGATAGTAGCAGAGCACATTCTAATACTGTAAAAACAAAAACTCATTGTGTAACTACTGTATATTTCAGCTTTAAGAATAACTGAAAAACAAAGTAAGTCTATTATTAAGTAGCTGATAACTTCAGTGAACTTTTATTTTACCCTTTAAAAACATCTTTTAACAATGCTTCCTCTGTGATAGGAATTGATTATTTTCCTACACACTTCACAGTCTTCTCATCAGCATTAATAATCAAAGTTTAAAATGCTAATAATCAAAGCCTGATGATCCAATTACTGCCATATTCCACATCAGCCTGGACCCCATCACCCCAACTTGCTACAGAAGAAAATGTGATAATTATTTCCCCTCTACTTTATCAAGGACATGTAGTAACGTTAAAGGAAGGAAAAGTGACAGCTGACAAGTGAGAATGATCTCCGAGGAGTAAGCAAAGGGCAAGATGACCTAACAGCAATGGAGTGAAGGAGACCACAAGAAATGAAGAGAATGCTGAGCAAATACAGGAGCCCATCTCTGAGCCCCACTCGTAGATCCTTTGAGAACCTGAACTCAAAGGTGAAGAAGCAGCTGCTTACTTCTATCATGAGATGCTGAGCCTCCTTTCCAGTTGTTCTTACTAACTCCCCAGCCACCGAGTCTTCCTCTGCAATCATTTCTTATGATCCACAAGGAAGGATAGCCAACCATATTCGCATGAGTGTAAAGGACACATTACTATTTACAGTTTGCACCCACCTGGCAATCTCTTTATTGTAGTGAACTTCAAGCACTAAAACTTTGGATTAAATACATTTACAGCACGCAGTGAGCCCACGTATAGGATAAAGGCAACTATTTACTTGAGTGCTGGTAACTGTTAAGTGAAGAGAAACCTCCATCTGGTTTTGTGAGAATTACAGCAGTTCTACTTCTTATCTTTCTTTAACCTTTCAGCTCCTCATCCTTTAATACAACCTACTTCTTGATGGCATGCACAGCCATGAGCTACATACAACATGCTTCTCATTGTTGGCCCTCACAGACACAATTTCGCATGTCCTAACTTTTCCCTGCATTTTCTCCTCCAGCCACACCCCAAAGTGGTTCTTCTTCAGGCATAACCACTCACCTGTACTAGGAGCTGTAGAGCAGCCTCACTAAGATTGGCACCTCAGATCTGACTGGCACCTACAGGACCCTGATGACAATTTACAGAGAGAAATTCACTGTTGGGTTTTGTTTCTGACCGGTACAGTTTTTTATCCTCCTCCTTCTGATAACAAATCAAAAAAAAAAAAAAAAAAAACATGAACAGAGTACCCCATCCACATGGCAACAAAACCAAGAGAATTCTGCAGCAAGGAGAAAGAGCCCAAAACAGTACCAGGACTGAAACCTGGTTTCTTTCAACTTGAGAGCAACCCCAGTAACTTCCTAACATGAATCCCCCAATAGAAAAAGTTCCTTAAAGATTTTGTAGTCAAATGCATACTATGTTAAACAGACAGATGCATAAGCTTATAGTAATAGGCAACTATATAGCCTGAGTTTTTCTAAAAGCTGAGATTCTTCCCAATTTATTTTATTTTCAAAAAGTTCTTACTCTAAGAGCTGGAGAGATGGCTCAGCCATTAATTAAGAGCGCTTTGCTCTTGCTTCTTGCTGGGAAGTCCCAGGTCCACTTCCCAGCACCCACATGGTGGCTCATAACCATCTGTAACTCCAGTTCCAGGGCATCCAGTGAATTCTTTTTTTCTCTACAGGCTCCAGGCATGCATATGATCTGCATACATACAAGCAGGCAAAAACATGCATACAATAAAAATTTTAAAATCTAAAAATACATTTTAAAGTTTAATGTTATTATGATGATGATGTGACCATGTGTGTGCCTGGTGCCTGTTGGGGCCAGAAGAGGGTATCAGATTCCCCTGGAACTGGAGTTACAGATAGATGGTGTGAGCCACTGTGTGAGTTCTGGGAACTGAACCTGGGTCCTCCGCAAGAGCAGAGAATGCTCTAGTCACTGAGAAATCTTTCAGTCTTTCCATTTCTTACTAAATTTTCTTTTCAAGGTAGCTCAAACTTTGTCTTCTTTGGGAGATGTTTCATGAAATGTTATGTTAGAGTCACATGACTTCACACTCTCCCCTTTAGCCACTAATTTCTGTCAAGTCTCATGTGAAATTAATTTCCTTTTTAGTTAGTATTTTCTCAGCAAGTAATTTTCCCCTTGGCAAGGTTGCGGCTGCTCTCTCTAGGCTCGTTTCTCATGGAGTACTTTTTGCTCAGTCCCCATTCTTTATTCCTACCCTGATCAAGGGTACTCATCTGACTCTCTCTGTGATTTTACCATTGCCCTGGAAGCCTTGCGAGCGTCTAGGTTGGATCAGCTCTTACTGTGTTGAAGCTCATGCCTTGTAAGCATGCTGCAGATCCAGTCAGGAAGCAAAGAGGGGCTTGGTCCGGTGGCTGGCCTTTCAACCACCATGTTTCTTTTCTGACCAAGATGCTTACTTTGCTGACAACAGCAGCCCTAAGAAATAGTCAACAGCAGACTTGAGCTAGTCTCCAGCCTCCGAAAATGGGACCAGTCTCTCTGAATTAGTTACACTGCACACTGCTGCAATAAAATGCCCAGCAAGAGAACGTAAGGGAGAAGTCTATTTCTGTGCACATTTGAGGCTGTAATCCATTACAGCAGGGGAGACACAGTGACAAGAAGGTAAGGCAGGCATCACACTGAATCCAATCAGGAAGGAAAAGTGGTGAGCCCAAGACCCTACATGGAATGATGCCATCTGCAGTTAGGTTGGGTCTTCCTACCTTAACCCAATCTAGAAATTCTCTTACAGACATGCCCAGAAGTCTGTCTTCTGGTTGACTCTAGCTCCTGTCAAACTGACAGTCAATACTCACCAACACACCCTGTTATTCACATGGATGAGCACTGCTGCTCCTTGTAAATCTAGGAGTGGAACCCCCAGCCAGTGTTGCACAAATCTGAACCCAGAGTTCAGCTGTCTGACAGCATCAGTCAGTACCACTTATTCTACTGTATTTACCCTCCTTTTTTGGCTCATAGAGTCATATCTTGAGGCACACTGTTAATGGTTTTCTCATTCTATTATTACATTGTTTAATGTTCTTAAAACAAAGCAGAGTTTCAACAAAACTGTATTTTACTTTTCTCTAATTCTTAGCTATTATCTTGGTTTGAATCTGTCCATCTCTCACTTAAAATATTGTAATTACTTAGTTATCTTTCTCTGCTTACACATTCCCTTCAGCCCAATCCTCACTCACTGTCATGAGGGTTTTTCAACTTTTTCTCTCCTTAAAAATGCCTGCATCACTGCCTTCCTTACACGGCTGGTTGTAGCTTAGCTTTCTACACTCACCTCACTGGACCTGGTACATCAGCCCAACTAGATCAAGCCTTCTTTTCCCCAGAAAGGAAAAAAAGATCAGATGATCTTCCAATGAGTAGTCCTCCTGTCCTGGTATGCCACCTCTGCACTCACGCCCTACTCTGATACCCACCTTGGGTGTTTACGTAGCCGGCAAAAGTGTACATATTCTTTAAAGTTCTGCCTTAGTGTCACTTGACCCCCGTCCCTGGGGTCATGAAGAGGATGCTAGGCCCTCCAGTGTGAGCATCACTCTCAGGCACATCACTCAGCCTCCCACCATCAGGCACATTAGCCACTGCTGTTGTTTACCTGTTTACTCTTTCTGAAGCATGAGCTCTTTCTATAATACTAAATAAATCAAGTCTAAGAAATTGACAGAAAACACAGACAGGAGAGAAATAATGTAGAAAATAACTTAGGGAAATGATGAACTGAATTTTAGTAAAAACAAAAATACTTTTTCTTGGTTTGTTATCATCTTAAAAGAACATTCTGGAGAAGAGTGTCAGAAATATGCATGATCTATTTACAAAATGCTTATAAGTTCTGGTCGCTGCAATGCCAGGAAGAAAGCTATTACAATGCTTTAAATCACCAGAGAGACAAAAGGTCAGTCCTTGGATTTAAAAGAATAGTTCTTGATGACATAAAAGACCCTTCTACCCACAGAACAGTGTGTATGCACATGACAATGGAAGGACAAGAACAAGCTGTGTGCACCAGACTCTTTTACAAAAGTAAACACTAATTCCCATGCATCCAGTGGGAAGAGAGCCCTCACAACCCAGCTACTTCTTTTCTGGTTCTGAAACTGGGCCTTGCACCCACAGCCTTGCCCAGGCCAGGCAACTCCTCTACCCAGCCCTCCACACAGCTTTTAAAGCACAGTCTCTTCCAGCCAACATGTTAGTCACCAAGCTTATGCTCCTAAATTCCGGAGGAGACGCACACAGACCACAGTACTTACATATAACACTTCTGTTATTTGAGGACTACATAAAATATGTATCCCCTAAACTTTCTTACCAGGGTGTCTTGCTACATTCTAGCACTGACCCCATTCTAGCACTCAGGAAACAGTTGTAGGATTACAGATTTTGAAGTCAAATTGTGCTATATAAGATATCTTTGTCTCAGAGAAACAATACCAAATCAAAATTACACCCCTTTTATTAAAAAAAAAAAAAAAGTCAATGTGCTAGGAATGAAACCCTGCGAGCAAGCACAGTGAGAAGGCGCTGAGCCCCTGATCTCAGTCCCTTCGTTCTTTCTTATGATTAGTGCTTACAGAAGTACTGTTTCTTCCATTTAATTTTAATCCTTCTATATGGTTTGAAAGCGAACCTCTCATCAAACACATACAGTTGGACCTAGTTTGGGCTTCAGTGCTGTGACCAGCAAATTGAGGAGGAAAAGGTTTGACTTCTTCCCAATTACAGTTCCTCACCAAGGGAAGTCGGTGCAGGAAGGCCAGGCAGGAACCTGGAGGAGTGCCGCTTTTTCTCTTGCTCTCCCCAGCTTGCTTCGTTAGACCACCCAGGACCACCTGCCCAGGGGTGGCACTACCCACTGTGGGCTGTCCTCCCTTCTCAATCATCAGTCAAGAAAATGTCCCACAGACTTGCCTACATGCCAATCTAAGGGAGTCATTTTCTCAATTGAGGTTCTCTCCTCCCAGATGACCCCAATTTGTTGTCAAGCTGACAAGAAACTGCACACTGCTACTCCAGGAGACCTGGGTTTGGTTCCCAGCTCCCACATCAAGCAGCTGAAAGTGAGCAGCCAGAACTCAAGCTCCAAGGAAAAGAAAAGGAATGGGAAGGGACAGAGTGAGTACAGGGAGGGGAAGAGCCAGGCCCGGCAGCTCAATCCTGTAATCCCAGTATTTGAAAGGACACAGGAGCTCAAGTTCAAGGCTGGCCTGAGCTACAGGGAAGAAATCTGCCAGAAAAGGACAAAACAACAATCAATATTTAAAATAAAAAATTTCCATTTTTAAATTTTCTACTTCTTAGAGTTGAGATTTCCTATCTGCTCCCTTTCTGAAGCATGGTTGTAACAGATGTTTCAAAGCCTCTGCCTGATATGCCTGATATGCCTGATAGGAAACATCTGTGCAAATCTGTGGATGGCATCTTGTCTCCTCCCTGGGGAATTTACCAGCCTTTCCTGGTCTTTGTGTCATGTAACTTTTTAAGGAACATGGACATTTGGAACATAACATGTTATGAAACCCTTAAATTAAATTCTATGGAAAACAGGCCATCTTGGATGTACGGGGTGTGTTTCACCAGACCACCAGCCAGGGTTAGAGGCAGGCTGCACATCCCAACCTGCCTTTACAACCCTCTAAGTAGTCTTTGCTTCTGCTTCACATGCAGTCTCCCAGAAGACAGTCTGACCATCAGGAGACAAGTCTTCGGTGTACTGCTGAGGGTCAGAGTCCTGCTAATATTTCTGGGCCCAGAAGTAGACCCAGAAATTCATATACAACACTGGTTTTGGTGTTTCCTCTTATACCCCCTAATACTCCAATACCTACCCCAACCCTCCTAAACTTTGACTAGAAAGTCTTGTGCTTTGCTAACTAAGGCTGGCTCTGGATCCAACAGGAGGAAAAACCCACAATATAAATTTGATATAAACCCTCTATCCACAGGTTCCTCTGAAGCCATGATCTGCTTGGCTACCAAGGCCACAGCCAAACTGAAACTCCAGGAGTCAACTAATGGAAGAGCTGTGAGAAAAGAGAGAGGGAGAGAGGGAAAGAGAGAGAGAAGAAAGGGAAGGGAGGGAGGGAGGGAGAGAGGGGGAGAAATAATTAACTTCCTCACTTTCTCTTTCATAGGAATCTCCTTCTTGCTCTTGGCTAGAATTTTTCTTTTGTGGGTAGTCTTCCTTCTGTGTCCTGTGTGTAGCTAGGCTCCGTGCTGTGGGGCTCAGGGCAGGCTTGCTGAGGGGCCTTTGATGTAAGTCCTGTTTCTCCTCTGTCTACCTGCTGTTCTTCACTTTTTAGGGTCCTGGGGCAGTGGCTGCATGCATTCTGTCCAAGTGTTTTAGTCATATCCATCAGGAGAAAAAAGAATGACTATGCTGGCTCCATCGTACCAGAACTGGAACTTCAGCACCGTCGTGAAGGAACATTCTGTTGGACTGTTTCTAAACTGACAGTATTGTGACAGCAGTCTTCTGCCTTCAATTATTCTCATCAAGTTCACTACAGACACAAAAGACCACGCACACACATACATATTTATAAAATACATATCATAGCATATCACATCATATCATATTATATGAAATGCCATATTATAGCCTAGCCAGTAAAACAGTGTTTACCTAGGGCTGGATAAGCGGCCAAGGAAAGAAAGAAGGCAAACTTGCTGGGAGACCAGAAACTCTGTGTGTTAAGTGTGATTGCAGTTACATATCCACATATAACTGTTCACATTCATCGGTCTCCACACTTAAAATGGCTGAACTTCATCATACTCTGATATGAAAGAGATATTTTCTCTTCTTACTGTGTTGCAATGTATTGGTTACTTTTCTATTGCTGTGATAAAACACTATGACCAAGGCAACTATAAAAATAAAGGATTTATTTAGGCTTATGGTTCTAGAGTCAGAGCCAGCCCCAGGTGATTTGCTCTTAACTGGGTTATACTAATATCTCTGTAAATTCTAATAGTCCCAGATCGAGGGCGATTTTCCACAGAGAGTATGCTCACTTGTTTTATGGTGATAGGTCATACTAACTATACTAAGAAGCCCATAAATTATTGGATGTTTTTCCAGTTGAGTGAAGTCTACATTTAAACTCTCTACTTGTGAATTCGGAGTTATTATAAAGTTTCTCAAATTTTGGCTAGGGTAGACAGCCAGAGTTCCTAGTTAGCCTCCTTGACCAGCAGGCAAATGACCTCCAGATGACCCTTTCTCTTTGATGATTAGCCTGTTTGGAGATGTTTTGGCTTCTGCTGCTGCTGCCACCACTGCCACCTTCTCCTCTTCCATCACCTCCTCCTTCTCCTCTTCTTCCTCCTTTTCTTAATATAAGAAGCAAGTGCTTAGCTTTCTCAGTTTGTGGAAGCACATGTCTCAGCTTGTATAAGCACATGGCTTAGGTCCCCATTACCCTGTGATCTTTGTCCAGAAGTACTAATTCCCAAATCCTTGGCTCCCTGAAGTAGCAACTGCTTCCAGGGCAGTTAAACTTCCTGTGTTTATCCATCATTTTGATTTCACATTACTATTCAATTACTTGATCTCTGAATATTTCCCTTTATCTTCTGAGAAATGTGAAATGCATCTAAAGGCATGTTTAGGAAATACAATGTGGTAGCTCACACCTGTAACCCCAGTACTCAGGAGGAGGTGGAGGCAAGAAGACTAGGACGTCAGGTCCACCCAAGTTACACAAGTTCTTGTTTCAAAACTCCCCAAAGAATCTGCAGGGCTGATCAGTGGTAGAACCCATGCACGGCATGTGTGAGGCTCTGGGTTTACCTGTATAGCCCCATACCCATCAAATTTTACAGTGATTTACTGTATGCATAGGTACACTTTATGGCAACAGGGTATTTCAATTTATCTAGGTAAGCTTACTTAAATTCCTGTGTATAATCCCTGACCCATGTTCTTGTAAGCAACCCTAATTGAATTCATCATGTTACCAATACACATTAGAGTGTGTTTACATGTAAATGTGCATGCATAAACACACACAGAAACAAAAAGATCAACTAGTTGGGAAAATGAAGTCGATAGAATGGTAGAGGGAACCAGACAGTAATGGGGTAATGGGGGTAAATGTGATCAAAACACATTATATATATGCACAAAAATATCTTAATTGTGTAAGCAAGCTAGCTCAGCTGAGCAAGCCTGAAGACCTGAGTTAGACCCACAGGGCAGGTGGGAATGGCTCCTATAAGTTGTCTGTCTGACATCCACACACATGCTGTGGCACACATTCATGCATGTACACACACAAGATAAACACATAATAAAATTAATGTAAGTCATTAACATTATTAGGTACAACTAGTATATGCTAATAAAGTCTCTAAAAAATGTATCTGGGGATCAGTGAGACTGGTCATCAGTTAAATACACTTGCTGTGCACAGCTGACAACCTGAGCTTAAAACCCAGATGGAGGCAGGAGAATAGAGTTATCCTCTACTTTCATGTGCATGCCGCGCCACATGATTCATCTACTATAAATATCATGTGCACACACAATGACAGGCAACATTAAATAGTTTTCATCTGTTTTGTTTTGAGACAGGGTCTCACTGTGGAGCCCTGGCTGGCCTGGAATGCTCTATGAAAACCAGCCTGGCCTCCAACTTGGAAATCCATTTGTCTCTGACTCCTGAAGGTATATACTACATTGCCCAGTTTTTATTTTAAGTCATTAAAACTATTAGGTACAACTAATATATGCTATTAAAGATTATAAAAATTATCTTGATTTGATGTTTGTTTGTTGTTGTTAAACACTATTAATTTTTGACCTGGCCTATCACACTGCTAGCAGCGCACTGAGCTTTGTGAAGGAACAGGATGGGCTCTTTGGTGTCAAACAAAAGCCTGGCTTCCCTTACTCTTACACTAGGGTGTTTTTTCCTTTTTGATAATAAGACAAGCTTCATCTTTACCATTAGCACCAACATCAATCCAAACCTTCACAAATGAATGCTTCTTTTATGGTCGCTACTTCAAATGAAATCAAGAAATTTCACCCAACTAGACACAGCAGTCAATCAATTTAATGATGACTTTCTGTGGATCAAAAAAAGAAAAAAGTGATATGCTAAGAATTGCAAGATCACTTCAAGTTCATGCTCTGTTTGTGTCTGTTTTTAAAATCTCATGTAACAGCATTTACTTTCTACAAACCAAGTATTTACCAGATATTTTCTGTATACACACAACACACTTTTGGGCTTTTAGATTACTCAAAAATAATTAAGTCCCAATTTTGGTTCAAGTTGAGTTTGTAATCCAGACAAGAGTTAGCACATTACAAAATAAGCCTGAAGGCAAAGAAAATGAATTGTCATAAAAAAGTTTAGATGTTCAAAATTCAAGTAAGTGAAATGTCACACTGGGTTATAAAAGTAAAAGCTTGCCTAAAAATATCAGACTAATGTGACCATCAAAAATGATGCTGCGTCGCCGTGTGCTTGCTGACTGGGGCAGAGAAGGAAATTCCAGGAGACATAAACTGGTTACTTTTTCTAGCATGCAGGAAGGCCTGGGCTCACTCTTCAGGAATGCACTAAAAAAAAAAAAAAAAAAATAGGTTTGGTGGCTCATGAAGCACTTGGGAAATGGAAACAAGATCGCAAGTTCAAGGCCATTCTCTGCTACAAAATGGCTTAAGAGGTCAGCTACATGAGATCTTGTCTCAAGAAACAGAATAGCATGGAAGAGGGGATAGAAAATCTGCCTTTTCCTGCATAGACTCCTGGCTGCACAGGCCTCAGAGAGCCACTTGCTCTCAGCGACAAGCACAGCTCCATGCTTACTGACAAGCACACCTATCCTGCTGGTGGGTTCAACCTAAGTTGCCTGCCCTGAGAGTCCTTTAACAGACACAGTGGAAGTCATTCTCCTAGGCATTCCATCAAGGCTGATCGCTTGGGAAAACAGTCACCAACTAACACATGTACATTTAAGTGGAAAAGGAATTCAAAGGAGGGAGAAAGGAAACCAGGTGAGAGAGAAGAAAGAATAGAGCCGGGCAAGGGAAGAGTGAAGTGCGAAGACACAGGAGAGGAAGGAACCGTTACATCACTCACACAAACACAATGCATATTTGCACTTAAGCTTTATTTTTAAAAGAGTGTTTGGCCCATGTAAGGTGTGGAAGTATTAACAAAGTTAATTATGTTTTACAATTGGTAATTAAGATTAGAAAACAAAGCCTTTGATGTCTGCTACTCTAATGATGGAGGACCAACATCTGAGAAATGTAGCTGTGTATTAGCATAACCACATATGAAAGTACACAGAACCATTTCCAGTTACCTTGTCATTGAATGATTAAATATGAATTCATAATTAGAAAAACCCACACGTAATTTACTGGCTCCTCTGGCGGTTCTGGTTCATTAGCAGTTGATTACTAAACAGTGACCTCTAGTGGCCCATAACTTTCTAATGCTGTATGACTTCTCAAAAGAGCAAGATAGGAAGAGCCCGCTTACCCTAGATAAGGCAATTACTTTTTCCTATAGAGGGGAATACTAATCTCTCCTACCTACAATACATTCCTTATGACAATATAAAGTCCTCCGCAAACCTCCGGCCTCTGCCCAAATGACACACATTATTTAGTGAATTATAACTGAGCACCTGCCTAAGACCTGGGCTGAGTGCTGAAGATAGTCACCAAAACATCACAACCGACTGAATTCTTTCACCAAAAACTAAAACGACATGAATATATAACCGTCACAGTACTATTCATCCTCTGTTCACACACACAAACATGCTAAAAGCACACTTTAAGATTCAAATATACCAGAAATTTCTGATTCACTGCATTCTAAACTGCTATTTACCTTACAAGCAGCTGATTAGCCAATCCAGAAGACTGAGGCCACAGCTCAGTGTTAGAGCAAATGAACAAACAACTGACTCTGGGTTTAATCCCCAGCATTTAAAAAAAATCCAGCTAATGTCTTAAATTTTCCTTAAAGAGGTTTTGATACAAGGACCTCTTCTTGTTTAAGAAGTCTATGTGCATCACACATGTAAGCTTTCCGTCTCTCCCCTTCTTCCCTGTCCCTCTCAAAGTGAACACCCACCTTCCAAGGGTTCTTATGCTCACATCACTAGTTTAAGTAAAAATACAACTTACACATCTGTGAATGTACTGGCTTTTCTTCCTGGCAATCCAAGTACATTCATTCATTAAGACAAGGTTTCAGAAATGCTACCGACATGAAGGGATGACTTGGGCTATGATACAAAAAGTGTTATATATTCTTCCATTTCCTCCTATCAGTCAAGCTATTGATTATGGTTCTCTAAAATAATGGCAAGGCTGGAGCATCCTTTAATGTGTGACTCAGCCTCTAACAACTCTAAGATGCAAACAAAAGAAACACACATATTTCCCTTACACACCCCTGCTGCAGAACACATGGGGGTGAGTGCCAGTGGTTTTCCCTGATGATTCAATGTAACAACGGAATCACCATTTAGTGCTATTATCAACAGTTCATGACCCACCAGCAAGAAATGTCAACCTGATTAATCTAAACACTGATGACCTTAGAAAAACAAAACAAAACCAAAACTACCTTCCTCCCCACAGCAGAACACGGTTATAAACATCTGCTGTTCCTGAGTATGAAGATCTGCCAGCAAGACTGTTGTTACACTGAGACAACACTTCGGGGCTACGGAGCTATTTAACAGAGTGTATAGGGTTTGAAAAGAACTGGTGACATTAGTTAAGTGAGAATTTTTTTTTTTACAACTAAAAGAAACATTTTTGAAAGTACACATTCTCTAAGTTCAGCATATTATTTAAAGTATCTGTTTTCTTAGCATGTATGGCTGTATTACAGTAAGGTGTCATCTGATTATTAAATTCTTCTTAAATATGTTTCAAAAATAACCAGACTAAACCAATCTATTTCCCACTTCCTTTTATAGACAGAAGCTAGTGTAACATGCTTTGTTTGCTCCATACACACTGGGAGCTCTTTCTCTTGCAGTTCGGCCTGTTTCTGTTTTACAGAGGCCGCTCCCGAGAGGGTGTAAATCTGAAAGTGGCACTTCAGAGGGAATCATTTAACACCACTTCCAGATCCTGCCGGGCACAGACAAGCACAAATCCCGCCACTGGGCTTCAGAAAGGTGAGTGCAGCATAAATCAGGGCAGCTGATTTTTATCCAAAGCAAAAACAAAGTTTCTTATCACAATAGGTTTCTTTACCTGCAAAAAGTTACCTCAATTTCAGCTTCCCTATACTTGAATGAAGAGACTGAGACTCCTAAGAAAAACATCTGAGACAATGCAGAATGAGCCACAAATTTCTACAATTGAACAGCAACGTCTTTTTAAATATAAAGCAGGTTCTTAGTGGCCTGAAGCCAATAAGGAAAGAAATAAATCCAGATTAAAAAGCAACCATAAGACTCTCGACTTTATTATCATAAAAGATTTTTTAACAGATGAGGCATCAGAACTGTTCTAGATTAAAGACGAATGAAGAAACTAAAACCAAATGCAATGCACTAACTACTGTCAGACACAGGACCAAAGAAAACACAAAAGCCCGGCTCCATGTGGGAACAAGTAGGCAATGCAAGTCTGAAGTCTCCCCAGTAACACCAGACAACCAGCTAATGCCTTGGGAAGATCAGTTTTGCAGTTACATGGAGCCTCTTTTCAGAAAACATAGGCTTCAAGTATTTGAAAGTAAAATTTGGCCAAAAAGTGCATGCTTGCTTTCTCCCTCTCCCTCTCCCCCCCCCCCCCGCACCCCACCCCCCCATCTGTGTGTGTATGTCAAGTATGGAGTGCACACAAACTAAAATAATAATAATAATAATAATAAACAGAACAAATGATGAGCTAGCAGGAGCTCTACTACTAATAGTAACTATTCCATAATATATTATCAACTCATAATTCATGAAATCTGTGTATAAATGAAATCTTATGCTCATTTAAGAAGAATTTCTGAAACTCCATTTTTACTGTGATTTCTAGACAAGCAAGACGTACAGGAATAAAGTTCTTACCCAAAGGTTAACAGAAGTAAATTAAGTAATTACCTCTTTATTTACACATTACTTTTGTACAATATTGGAGTTAAATTTCTTTTTTTTTTATTTTTTATGTACCCAGGGTGGTCTCGAACTGCTGGTCCTGCTGCCCCAGTGTCTGAAGTGCTGGGATTCCTGATGTGTATCACCATGTCTGGCAAACAGAACGTCCCACAGGAAAGCTTGTTGCTTTTATTAGAAGTCTAGTTTAGTTTAGTCTTGTTTTGTTTTTTGCAATGCTAGGGTTTGGATGCAAGAAGTCCTGCATACTAGGCAAGTGCTATACCTGTGAGCTACATCTTCAGCCTACTCAGAGTCAAATTTCTAAAAATAGTCATTACTCATCAATTACCATCTTACTTTGCAGATTTGTTCAGGAGTATCTACCACAGTATTACACAGAGAACACCCTCTTTGAGTTCCATTTTATTAGCAAATAAACTTCAACTACCAAGTAAGAAGCTAGTTGTTCTTATCATCTGCTATTAGCTGGTGAGTGATTCAGAGACAGATTCTATAGCATACTGCTGTGCTACTGAGTTAGATCTCATGAAAACACAGGGCAGCCAGGCGTGGTGGCGAACGCCTTTAATCCCAGCACTTGGGAGGCAGAGGCAGGTGGATTTCTGAGTTCGAGGCCAGCCTGGTCTACAAAGTGAGTTCCAGGACAGCCAGGACTATACAGAGAAACCTTGTCTTGAAAAACTGAAAAGAAAAGAAAAGAAAAGGCAGGGCTTCCTCCAATATCCAACAGCACCACATCTGTACTACACGTGTATATCCTCAAGAAGCAAAGGAACCTGACAAACATGCTTCCTGTGATTTATTTGGGGTGGGGGGTGGTTTGTCTTGCTATGTAGCCCAAACTAGCCTTGATTTCAAAACCCTTCTGCCTCTGCCCCCAAGTAGTAGGATTATATATGTGTGGTACTATACTACTCCTGGCTTCCTGTAATTTTAAGTAAAGAAATACAATCCATTACAATGAGATCATGACAGGTCTCTCAGTACAAAATCCTCCATGCCCTGTCTCTTTCATAGTGAGAAACAGTTAATCTGGGTCTTGTAAGAGACCACAGTGAAGGAAGAAGCTTGGGTTTGAGCAGATCCAGACCATCAATGCACTCCATGAGAAGAGCTCAACTGCGTAGAAACCGGCTCCCAGGGGCCAAAGCCTGCCCCGCCCACTGCAGGTGACGCTTGAACGTTTACAATAGTGATCTCTATAGTAACCAGGTAGAGAGCGCTTCAAGGCAAAGAAACAATTTTTTTAGTTTCCAATTTGAGTATAGATTAGAGGGAAAGACTATTTATTAAGTATACTTTGTGCTATCTAAGGCAGATACTGTAATTTATTTAAGTCTTCTCTTTCTAGATTCACCCACTTACTTATTCATTTATCTGTCCATTCCACACACGCTAGGTGCCTACTATGCATGGGGACTGTTACAGGGACAGACAGTATAGTAATCAGCATGAACAGAACAAATTCTGGTTTTACTGGAACTTACATTCTAGTAGTATGGACCTCAATCCCAACTAAGTAGCAAGAACAACTAGAGATTTTGATTTAACTAGGGAGACAGTCAGAGAGATGACAATCAGAAGAAGAGGCTGGCTTCAGAGATCTCTGCTGCCATCCCCTGAGGCAGAAGGCAGGCAGAGGAGATGCACATAAAGGAAGGATTAGTAGACTTGGTGGTGGGATGTATGGAGTCTTTCCCAACTGTGTGTATTCTCTAGTGAAAGGAGGAAGACCACCAGCCGACACTGAGCAATAGCACTAGAGGCCTGGAGACAGAAGACAGTGTGAGAAACAGTGTGGACACTAGAATGAGGGAGAACTTATCCAGCAGCCCTATAATCCCACTTGAAACCATGGAGCAGGAGTTTAAAAAACGAAACCAAAATAGCCCACCATTCAACCCAATACAGCCAGTCATTCCACAGCAAACAACAGATGGAGCCAACTCAGAGAGGGTTAGATTCAAGAGGCACAGACCGTGGAGCTGAGGCTGTCACATCATGTGGGATGTAAGCACAGTAGGAGAGAGCACACAAGGAGGAAGGCCAAGGAAGAGGCTGCTTCACTTCGCTGCTTCTAGTTTACCCATGTGACCGACTAACTGCTTACTCTCCCAACACTGGGATTCTTTCCCTTTGAAACCATTCATTTTATATAACTGAGGCTGCCTTTCTCCTTAACTTTATCACATTTAAAGTATACCCATGTTGTTGTGATGAACATGAACATTTTGTATCAAATACATACCTTGATTGCTTTTGTTCAGAAATGACTAACCACTATGTTCCTAGTGTCTATTATAGATCAGCAGAACTCCATATTTGTGTATCTTTTGGCATTTCAAAGACCACAATACAAAACAGAATATTTTTCTTTTCTCATTTGGCTTAGAATATTCATATACTTCAGTGCAGAACTAGTGTGTTGATTATATAGGGCTGCCTGGGACTCTGTTGGAATGAATGGGTAGCTCAGAGTAAACACAAATGCTGCATACAATTTAAAAACAGCTCCGTGACTCCGGAGTTAGGTTAGGGAATGCTGTTCTACAGAGGCTATTTTTCTCTTTTTCTCTTTTATAAACAGACATTTAATTAGTGTTAGAATTTTTGTAATAGTTTTCTTCTGATCATTGACTGCTTATGACATGCCAGGTGCTCAGTTTTGTCCACATTATTTTAATTGAATATTTTGAATGAATCTTTATAGCTTAGATATTTGGAAGTATATCAGCTTTAATCCAGGGCATTTCTCCCTCAAAATTCACTAGGTTTCCTAGGGTTAGCATCTGGGCTGGCTGTTCCTTGCACCTTCCCTCATGCAGGTAGTGTAGTCTGTGGTTAAACTGGCAAATCTAATTAGCTGTATCTCCACAATGACTCGGACAAGTATCACCCTCTTTATGGACCATCTCATGGCAGTGAGATGAATGGTATTCAACTCAAAAGCAGTTATGAGGACTGCATGGGGTACAACGATGTTTAAAATGTTGTATTAGCTGAGGATTTAATACAGTATATGTTGATCATTATTTATCTTCTTCCCTCAACTTCTCCTGCATCCATCTATCTCATTTCCCTACCCACACCCAACTTTGTGTCCTTAAAAAAAAAAGTACAATTTGCGATGTTCATACAGTCTTGGATTTGTGGCCTGGAATAGTCTACCTCCCAGGGGCCACACCCTTAAAGCAAACAGGCTCTCCCTTCTTCCAGCAGCTATCAGTTGCCAACGCTCCTTAGCTAGGTTCTTGGCCTAAGACTTACTGTGTAACTGAAGCCTGTTAAATATTACTTTACATTTATCTATTTACCTGTCTATCTGCTGGTGTTTTGAGACAGGGTTTCTCTGTGTAGCTCTGGCTGTCCTGAAACTCACTCTGTAGACCAGGCTGGCCTTGAGCTCAGACACTGACTGCTTCTGCCTCCTGAGGGCTGCTGGGGTTAAAGGTGCACCACCACCACCTGGCTGTTTTACCTTTATTTATAAAAAGTTCTATTTATATAGTGATATTTCCTTTCTATATTACAGCTATTATTCTACAAAACTCTTCTATCTCCATGGTAAAGTGAACTTCAAATACCCCATGTTTTCTTCTGACTTTAAAATGCTTCTGAGCCACCAAGTGTTACACACTCATTACTTTCACACAATGTTTTACAGCTAAGAGATGACAGAGGAAAATATATATAACGAATGGTATTAGAGGCCTCAATTAACCCACCAATGAGTCTGAAGGGTAGTTACCATTGTCCTGGTTTATAAAACAGCACAAAAAGGGATCAGACTGAGTAGTCTAGCCAGTGTCACAAAACTAATACAGAATATTATTGTCAAAAGCCAGGAGGAAATAAATGGTACCTAATGATGCAGCCTAATATTCATTCATTCATTCATTTGCCTTTTGCGGTGCTAGAGATCAAGCCCAGACACACTTACTCTCTCTCTCTCTCTCTCTCTCTCACACACACACACACACACACACACTTTTTTTTGACCATTTTTTTTGAACTAGGATCTTACTAAGTACCCTGCCTGGCCTGGAACTCTGCCATGTGTACCAGGCTGGCCTTGAACTTGGGGAAATCTTCCTGCTTCTACTTCTGAAGTGCTGGGTTACAAGCATGTGCCACCAGGCCTGGCTTACAATGCCTTTTACAAAATGTTTTCTACCTTCCTCGCCACAGAAAACTAATATTTTAAAATTATGTACACCAATCATGTATAAAACACTTAACATTACCATAAGCCTATTATATATTTACAATAATTATTTTAAGTTGAATTAACAAATCTTATAACCTATTTTCACAACCTAACCAAAAATACAGTAAAAAAAATTAGGTTAATGTCAGACATGGGTATGTAGTGAGTCAGAGACCAGCTGAGGCCACATGAGAACTGTTTCACAAAAACAAGTTTTTCCATGTCAAGTATTTATTTATATTAAGTCATAATGAAAATTAATTATTTCCTTCTTATTGGACATTTGAACTATTTCCAAGTCATCACCAAATGATACCAATGTTTCCAAATCTTTTGGTCTTGGGACCCCTTCATTTTACTATTTATCAGTGAGGAGCCCAAAGCTTCTTTGTTCACATGGGTTATACATATGCAGTCAAAATTTATAACACTAGAAATTAAAACTAAGGAAAATTTAGACTATTTCTCTTCTTTTACTTAAAATATGATAACGTTTTTATTTTTAAAATGTTACACCACAACAATAGAAATGTTTACGGAGAGCACTATTTTATAACTACAACCCTCTTTAGCTCAGGCATAGTGGAAGGCAGTTGGATTATTTTTTAATGCAGGTTAAGTGTGAGTGCTCTGGGTGAGTAGACAGGGAACACAGACAACATTAGAAGAGGGAGCAGCACTTAAATAGCTTTTCCAAACACTGGCTATTCGTCCTTGACAGCAAATCAAAATCTGTTGACTGGTCTCTGCAGAGTTAGCTACAACATGGGATCCGAAAGCGCTACTACGGAATTTCTGTACTGGTACATTAAAATCAGTCTACTTTACAATACCAAACAATGACCATTTGAAATTTATTAAGTTGGTGGGTTAGACAAAAACGTCAAAAATTCCTATTACTCAGAATGAGGAACTTGTGTTTTTAAATTACACTTCCCAGCAGGCCATAAACATCTTAGGATGTTCTCAAAGCACAGTCAGACACAAGAGTTCCAAATAAGTTTTCACTTGAACAAACTGGATTTTACAACTGAGAAGAAATATACCAACATTTTTTCCCTTTGAATTAAAAGCTCTACTAGGTCTTTTTCTCAGATATCATTTGTCATTTTTACAAGTAAAATGATGTTCTACCAAAAGAAAAAAAAACTTCATCCAGTTTAGCTTGCAATTACATCGCTGTATCAATGGTAGCAGAAGACCTTGGTACACATGTGTCATTTCATCAAAGAGAACACTGAGCAGATGTATTCAAACTCAAAATTTGATAAAATAATTATTACTCCTCTGTTGCGAATATTCTTTTTTTTTTTTTAGTATGACCCCAGTCAATTCTGAGACTGAAGGCAAATTTAATTTTCCCAATTCGCTTTTTATACCATTTTAATTACAGCGAATATTCTTAAATGAAACTGTATCTGAACCAAGAACACAACGTGGGACTGGAAACGCAGCTCAGCTCATAGAATGCCTGTCTAGTGTGCACAAGGCCCTGAGGCTGATCCCTAGCACCACATAAACAGAACATGATGGTGCACTCCTGTAATCTCGGCACTTGGGAGACAGATGCAGGAGGGTCAGAAGTTCAAGATCACCTCAAGCTACAGCCTAATCCTGGGCTACATATGACTGTGACTCAAACAACAAAACCTACAAGATGGCCATCCTGACTCACACTTAGAGACAGCAGTGCCTACTATTCCTCTCACGAGGCTCACTGTCTTGTGAGGAGAATGGCTGTGACTTTATGGTCCATCTGAAGGAAGGGCTATGGGTAGCAGCACATCATGAGCCAGTATTCTCAGTTAGGGACAGTAGAGTACAGCAGTTAAAGAGCTTGCCCAGTGTGTGTGAGGCCTGGGATCTTAATGCTAAAAATCCATCCATATCACTTAAATATTTATATGCATTCCTAATGTAGTGATAAATTTGTTAGAAACAGAATTACTAAGTCAAGTGTGTGTTTCTATACATTTGATGCATACTGTTAAACTGTTTTTTTGATTTGGCTGAAATATTTTGCATTCCCAAAGTTGTCTATAAATTTATGTATTTACCCAGCCCTTGCTAATACACACACACACACACACACACCTTTGTCAATTTAAAGGTTTAAAAGTTATGGCTTTTTTGGACCACTCCCTGTGTCATCACTAGCCAGGCAACTATGCCTATGTGCCATCTTTATGTCCCCATTTCATTCTATTAAAATAGATATGTTATCTGCCACCCTGTCAATTCTCTGAGCTGACATAAGGACTAAATAAAATACAAGAAAAAGAGTGAACACACACACAGAGACACAGACGGGGGGAGGGGGGGCAGATGAAATGCTACTGACAGTCTAAGGAAGTATATGAGCTTTTCTGTTTCACTAGAATTTCGTTACATCAAAAGCTTTGGGGCTTAGATTAGCAAAACTTTCATTTTATTAAGCAGTTTTCCTCCCTTAAAGTAAGTTATGGTATTTTGTCACATAGTTTAGAGGAAAAATTATATAAGATGGCAAAATTCTCAACTGAAGTACACATGTAAAATTCACTGATGGCAGACTCAAGGCTAGCCTTCTTCCAAGCTGATTCTAATCTGAGAAGATGGATGGTTTAAATCCTCCACGCAAATAGAATCCACCTAGACACAGAGATGGGGAAGTCACCTGAATGGACTGATGACCCCAGTTTACTTGTGACAGTTTATGCTATACATGTTCTATGTATGTGTATTATGTGTGGTATGCTTTAAACATGTTTTCTCTCATGAACACTATGTCTTTGTTGCAAATATACAAGGACAGAAGACAAGCATCACAAGATGTGTCCACTTCTGTCCCACTGAACCTCACAGTCTCCCTAGGACACGGAGCTATCACACCAGGAGGTGCTAGCCTTGTGGCTGCAACAGTGAGCACCTCTACTTCCCTGGGACTTCAGCTCAACAGCCCTCACTGGTGACTTGTGACATTGTCCTGCCAGTCCCTGCAGGTCCAGTACCCTGACAGGCCATTATGAAAAGGCTCTCTAACAGGGCCACTGGCTGTCAGAAGCCACCAGCTGGCCTGCCACAGCCCTGCAGTCGCCAGGGTCCAGCTGCCAGTCTGGGCGGTGCTGTCCATGCTGAGCAACGTGCCGCCCAGCTGCTGCGTGGTCACGTCCATCTGGAGCTCTCCAGCTAGACAAATCTCTATGCTGTCAGATCTCTTCGGCAAGCCTTGTTATGCAAATCCAATTACTCAAGTGTGCCCTGTAACTGTTGGCTAAGTGCTCCTAGAACCCGTCTCACACTGACAGTCAGTTCACATTTTTTTCTTCCCCCAAAAGTACCTCATTTATTCTTGCTTTGCTAGCCCTTGTATCATTAAAGCAGAGCAGCTAAACTCCACGGTATTCTAACCTCTCTGCAGTGGGTTCCTGTTCTCCACACAGAGCTCAGAGGAAAATTAATTACAAAACAAAACCTTCTAATCAGACACGAGAGGTGTTCAAGCTGCAGAGTTCCTACATTTGACAGAGGTTGTTTTACTACCAGAAATATGAGACTTAAATTTTAATGACAAAAATGGAATTATTAGAATAAAGCTGCAGTAGTACTTACTAATATCCGACTTTAAATTTTAAAACAAGGACAGACTTTTTACCACATGAAGTTCATATTGGCTCCTTCCCTTTCTAAACTCCTTTCTCCCCTGCACTGTCTCCTGTACATGAACCCTCTATACACACCTCACCTCACTCCTTAAAATGAGGTTTCTCTCTTTCCCCTTTAATAATGCACTCTAACCAATCACTGATCTGAAGATTATTTGGGAAGTAAGTTTTCAAAGTCATTTAACTATTTCTATTCCAGTCAAAAGATAATTGAGGGGAGACTCCACAATGGCAAAGCTGTAACTTAAAGAGTCTTACCCAAAAAAAGTCACTATAAAATTATACACTTAAATATACTGAGAAGGGGAAAAGATGAGCTTATCAGTAGCTTTATTTTCACATTCACAGTTTCCACAATCTAAGTCCAGCAGTTAGGAAAGAAAGGACCTATATAAATGTCTGTCAGTCACAAAATGATACAAACATTATACAACCAGCATTATTTAAAAGGGGTATCTGGACCTCATTTCCCCAAAGACTGTAACTGGAATAGGACGTTCAAGAACCTTACTGTAGCAGTCACAGCAGGTCACTGCTGACTGCAGACAGTCACACTTGAGTTTTAAAGACCTAGGGACTAGAGGATCAATGGTGCTGCTACTGCCAGGTTTTCTGTTTGTTTCACTTTCTAAGTGAACTTGGAAAATGAGTAAGAAATTACACCAGGCAAGGAATTGATCATAAATTGGAATACAGCATCTTAAAATATACCATGAGATCACTCTATTTGCTAAGACAGTTTCACTAATTCACAACTCTCTAATTTTGTTTCTAGGGATAATAAAATTCCTTCAAATTACATATGATATATATGATAAGCCCAAGAGCTTATATTCTTTGTTTCTACCCTGTCTTGATCAAATGAGAGGAATGCGTGGTACCTCTATGCTCAACTTAAACCCAAACTGCTTGGTACCTGCTTTTCAAGTGCTCATCTTTAAGTAATTTTAGTTTTGGTTTGTTTGTTTGTTTGTTTGTTTGTTTTGAGGGGTGGTGCCCTTTGAGACATAGTTTCGCTGTGTAGCCCTGGCTGTCCTGGAACTCACTCTGTAGATCAGGCTGGCCTCAAACTCAGAGATCCACCTGCCTCTGCCTCCTGAGTGCTGGGATTAAAGGTGTGTAATTTAAAATTTAAGTAACTTTAAAAGTCAACATCTTTTAACTCTTCAGAGACTAAAGTTTAGAAAGAATTATGTAAGTTGAAATTGAAAGCAAAAATGTCAAATGTATTTAAAGGCATAAGTATATTGACTACCATTTGCACTATAGGAATAAGTATCTAGCCTACAAAGTGACATTTTTAAATGTGGGACTGTGACTACATTAAGTAACGTGGCTACACTGAAAAGATGTGTTTTTTATCTAATGAACTGGCTATACCAGCATGGGATGTTCCTACCTACATACTCAAAAGAGGGCAAAGTTTATTTCCGTTGTGGTAAATTATATTTCTCTTATTACCTTTAAAAATTACAAAAGCTTATATTTCCATTAGGAATAATTTAGGATATTTTAAAATATTTCTTCTCAACACTTACTGGACAAAGAAGTCTCAATAAACTAGGATTAGTCTTTGAACTAGTCTGTCAGAGCAACCCCCTTTCTCTCCTTGTCCCTAAGATCACTATTGTAGCCCTGGATAGCTTTGATGTCACTGCTTAGCCCAGGCAGGCTCAGAACTAGCTAGTGATCCTACTGCCTCAGCCTCTTGAACACTGGGATTACAGGCATGAGGCACCATACCCAGTTCCAGATTTTCAGTGTAAGTAACCACTCACTATGACTAACTCACTTCCTCACTGGAATTAAATACTTTGCTGTCTCTTCTATGATCAGAATTTATTGCCTATGTAACTCTTTCTACTTTAAAATAGCAAAACCAGAAGTCTCCTAATTTCTAAACCATCTCAACATGTCCTCCATGATTCTTTCAGAAGCAGTCAAAACCAAGGTTTCCCATTCAGAACCAAAAGTCAGCACAGAATAAGCACTGTACACAACAAAGACCAATCTTTGGATTTTAAAGCATCTAATTAACCCCTCTGCCTCTTTAGAGCTCTGATACTATATTTCAGAGGCACAGCATTCCAAAGGCATCCCTAACTCTTTCACAGTCCCAGATACAGGCTCCACTTAATTCTACAAACCAGAAATGCTATGCTCTTCAAGTCTAACCATATGAGTAGCAACTCGTATTGGAAGAGCAACCACTGAGGCCAGAGAGATGGCTCCGTGGTTAGGAGTGCTTGTTGATCAGATCCTGTGGAGGCCTGGACTGATTCCCAGAACCAACACTGGGTGGCTTGCAACAGCCTATTACTCCAGCCTCAAGGGATCCAACACTCTCTTCTGCTCATGAAGAACAGTCCTCCCATGCTCATGCAGGCACAGATACACACATGCAAAACCATTAATAAACAACTTTTTAAAATTTGAAAACTTAAGAAAAGAGCATAATGTATGGCTAAGTAAAATTTTACTTCCAGCTTTTCTATGAGATACTCTTGAGTTTCAATCCTTGAATGTAACCTTTAAAAATACAATTAATGGGAGGAATACACAGTATAAACAAACAAACAAAACACCCAAAACAAAAATCTACCAACATTACAAAAGACCCAACATAAATTTTCATTTTATAAATGCATACCTTCATATTATAGCATTACACGCTCTTGTTTAAGTCTTCAATTAAAAAAATGTAAGCTTAGCATTAGGTTTTTCTTAAGTGAAGGTGCCATACAAAATAAATTACAACACAATTCAAATTATCATTTTTTTAAAGAAGAGAGAAACTCACACAAGTCAGATGTGGTAATACATGTCCTTAATCTCAGTACTTGGGAGGCAGAGGCAGAGGCAGAGGCAGGAGGATCTCTTTGAGTTTGAGACTAGCCTGGTCTATGTAGTCAGTTCCAGGAGCCAGGGCTATGTAGAGAGACCCTGTTTCAAACTCCAAAACAAAACTCTCACAATAATGTGAAAAGTGATAAAGGAAAACAGGAAACTTCTGCCTCTGGCCTCACTCAGCAAGTAGGAGTGAGCACACACATTCTCCACATCTCAAACTTCTCACTAGAGTAAGAACAGTTGGCTAAAGACCACTTCAGAGTCACATGAGTCACCTAGAGCTACCAAGCCCACCACAGTGTGATTACTTCCACCTAGCAGAGGCAGCATCATTTAGTTTTACCACTTGTAACTCCTTCCATATACATAAAACAGAGGCTGTGTTTCCGTTTAAAGATACAACTAAATCTGTTCTCTTGAAATTCAGTACATCAATTTAGTTGCCAAACTGACACCTTGGAAGTCCATTCATTGCTTTGCCCAGCACCCAGCAGAGCACAAAAGCTGGAGGAGGAGGAGGAGGAGGAAGAGGAGGAAGAAGGAGGAGGAGGAAGGAAGGAAGGAAGGGAGGGAGGGAGGGAGAGGGAGAAATGGGGAAGGAAGAAGATAAGGAGGACAAGGAGGAGGGGGAGGAAACTTATGGTATTTTGAGGTGAGGCCCCCTAGGAAGTGAGCAGAACTAGGTAAGGTGCCATGTTACCATCGTCATGACTGAACAATGGTATGAAGTTTTCTGGGAGGGAGAGAGAACCGAAGAGGCGCATGAGTATGCTTCCCAACTCTTGCCATGTAGTAGCTGGCAAGCCATGGGACTCAGCCAGCAAGAAGAGTCATCAGATATGGCCTACAACCTAGGACGTGCAGAGCTATGAGTCAAGATGAAGCCATTCAAATAACAGGTTAAAAAGACTACTGTAATCCTCAGTAAGTGTTCTCTGGATAAAGGATGTTGAATGAAGACCAGGGCAGCAGACATGGTAGGTAGTTAGAACCCCGGTCATCCTTCTTGAAGAATGCAAGTCAGTTCCTCTCACCCAAGTCAGGCAGCTCAGAACTGCCTACAACTCCAGCTCAAGGGGTTCAATGCCCCTGGCCTTCACTGGGACCACTGACCCTAATGTGGCATACACACAAATAGACATTGATTAAAAATACATCTTCAAAAGGGAATACAGAACATAAATCCAGGGAGAAAACAGGTATCTGATGCTTCCTTGGGTCAAGAAACAAAAGGAAGAGAACTGTAAGCCAACAGAAAAGCAATGAATGACAGCTGGCACTAACCTGAGTACGGGCATCGGGTCTGTTTAACCTCCATTATCCCTGCGGCACTTCACAGGCTACCTTCTTATAAAACCTACGGTATTTCCAGGAAGACAAACACATGAAAAATCATGTTATCACTTTTCTAGTGTGCTTGGACTAATGCAGGAATGTCCCAGGCACACAGATTTACCCTAACCCTCTGTCTGAGTGTTTCCCACACTATAGCTGCTATCATCTTTTAGAAATGCTAATATGGTCACAGTGCCTTCCTGCTTACAAGTTTACGGCTTCTTGCTGTTCTAGCCATGAAGAACAAAATGAGCAGCATGTCTAACAGGGCTTAGGCCGGCCTCCCCTTCTGACTCTAAGGTACACTTAAGTTTTGTAATTATGCCAATTCTCTATAAAGTCCATGTAATTGCAACAAGAAGAACATAATAAAATTACTCCTATATTTCTTTGGAACAATAGCCAAGTAAAAATTGTTTGGAAAAATTCTGAGGGGTGAGTGGGGGGTGCAGGGAGAGACTATCCCATCTAGATAATAAAGCAATAGAAAATAAAACCATCCTCTAGGAAAAGAATCAGTCATAATCTATCAGCAGAATCATACAGAGAGCTAAAGAACATATATGGAAATTGAGTATGAAATTAACAGAGTATTTGAAATTGGTGAAGGAAAAATTTTTATTTCATTAAGTGGACTTTTAAAAAAGATTTGTTTTTGTTTCATGTGTATTTGTATTTTGCCTGCATGTATGTCTGTGTACCACATGCATGCCTGGTTTCCTAAGGAAGCCAGAAGACAGCAATGGAGCCTCTGGAACTGGAGCTGCTAACAGCTGTGAGCTTCTGCATCTATACTGGAAACTGAACCTGGGGCTTCTGGGAGATCAGCCAGTGCTGTTGACTACTAAACCACCTCTCTCCAGCCCCCATTAAGTGGATCTTCAAAAGAAAAAAAGTAATCTACATCGCTACTAATGTTCCCTCCATCAAAATAAACCACACATAGATCGAAGAGTTAAAAGTTTTAAAAATAACACCATAACTAAGATAATATACATATGAATTTTAATATCTTATTCTCTGGAAAGGGCAAAGTCTTTTTAAGTAGGTCATAAAACTAAGAAGCCCTAACAGGTAAAACAAAGCAAAATGTCCAGATATATAAATGATTCAAATTTCTGTTTTTGAGAAGTACCATAAATAAAGGACAGGCTGGCAGTATACATTTCTGAGATTTTTATTTTCCCTTACATATTCATATCCACTACAAAAGTACCCCCAGGGAGAAAGTATATGTGAGTGTTTGCATGGGTCTGTGTGTGACTCTATGTATGTGTCTGTATGTCTATGTGTGCATGTGTGTCTCTGCTATATTCCTAGGTTTCTAGTCCTAGACTAATACTAAGTATGTGGCATATACTTTGCAAGTAATTGCTAAATGAATGAATGAGCATAAACACTCTTAAAATATCCACTGACATAATGTTTAAGCCCTGAGAGTAGAACTGTTTAGATAGTCTTCCAAGTGTGACTAAATACTCTCTATTACTTTGTGCTGCTACAACAGATTATCTGAGACAGGGTCACTTATACAGGAAAACACTTTCTCAGATTTCTGGAGGACAGAAAATGACAAGATGACAGCAGTAGCAGGTTTGTGGTTAGTGACGGTGGATCTCTGCATCCTACAGAGGGAAAGAACACCATTCCTCAACAAGGCAGAAACAGAAAGGCAGGAGAGCAATAGACCAAACTCCCTGGGTCAGAGCCTTTCATAAGGGACTAACCAATTTCCAATTTCCAAGGGCAGTGCCCTCACAACCCGAACACCTTCCCCAGGCCCACCCTCTCCACACCGCTGCCCTGGGAATGAGTTTCCCAGAACATGAAATCTGAGGAGCACACTCAGATCAGATCGCTCCCTGTACTACTCCACTAGTGCTGCTGAAACACCCGGTAACCTCCCCTAAACCCAAACCACAGATCCTCTGCTGGCTGGGGCAGTACATGCTCCAGGCCCAGCACCCAGTAGGATAGGCAGGAGGACTCCACGTTCAGAGCCAGACAGCTCTACACAGGCAACTCCAGGACAGCCTGTACTGTATGGAAAGACCCTATCTCAAAAGACACCAAAAATAAATGAATAAATAAATAAATAAATAAATAAATAAATAAAATAGATATATTCTTTGATCTGGCATTTCCATTTTTAAAGAAAAACTCTTGAAAACATCTATGCTCATGTATATTTAGAGTTGCTTCTTTTGTAACAGTAAGGCTGTCCATATAATAGAACACTTTGTAGTATTGAAAACAATAAAGCGTATCTATTACATACTACAAGACATTGTAAGTAGCAAAATGAGTTGTAAAAAAAGAATCCAATTTTCTTTTTAAGAAGTGTACATAAGGCAATCTTACACTACAACATACAGAAATATTATATGTGTGTGTGTGTGTGTGTGTGTGTATTTGATAACATGGGCTGGCCTCAAGCTTGGTGTTAGTGGAGGATGACTCTGAACTGGTGATTCTTGTCTCCATTCCCTGAATACGCAAAGTTTAGACGATGCTGAGTTTGAATCAAAGACTTCACACATGCTAAGCAAGAACTATACACACTGACCCAGAAGCTTTAAGAACAGAGGTAAAAATTCTTCATTCCACTTAATAAAGAAAAATATTAGCAAAGAGGAAAATTTAAAAGGTAAGCATTAATTAAACTCAGTGGCTATGAAGCAATGTTTATAATGTATACCTTGAATTCTGAATAAGATTTTAAGTTAGTTTCAAAATAACATAAACACATGGACTACAGCACTGATGAGAACAGACATCTCTCATGTTCACCAGCAGTGTACCAAAACCTGGCAGAAAGTGACCATGAGTTACTTTTAAAAGCAGTATTTATAGGTCAAATGGAATTCATACAGAAAAGGAAAGGATAAGAAATGGTTATTATGGAGTCCTGAAAATGCAGCAGGCCTCCTGACACCCCTGTAAAAGCTAACATTGTGCTAGAAGTCACCAATCTTCCAAAAGATTGACGGGCTATAGCACTATGAAGGAAACTGCCAGGACCCACCAATTAGATACCTCTGCATGCTGTATCTCTTGTGCTATAACCCCAGTCAAGGAACTGAGTGGACTCTAGACATCCGCAAGACCACCTACCATGGTCTCTCTCTTCTATCTCCCCCATCCCTCTTTCTTCTCTATGCTTCAGACTGACTGAAACTAAGGCTTCGGGCCTGGTAAGCATGTCTACCAACAAATTACACTTCCAGATCCCTCACCTGTTACTCTGACACAGATTATCATTTTCCCTCAGTACAGTTTCTAAAAAGAAGATTCCAAGGTCAAGGCAGCTCGTGATACATGACACCCAGTCTGAAAAAGCCAAGACGTGGCTCAGTTCTATGAGCTTGTGCAGCATGTGCACTAAGAAAACCAGCTACCACCACCAACAAAACGACTATGAACATTGTTATTATCGTTCTTATGTTGATATCTATCACCAGCAGGAATTTATAGGAGCTAAAATATAAAATATAAAGGAGCCTGAAGAGGGAGTTACAGAGCCAGGAACATCAATTTTTTATTGCTTCTGTTAAAGAAAGGATATACTAACACATATAAAGGAAATGGAAGAATAACAATTTATAGATCACCCATATACTTAGCTCAAGCTCAAGCTGAGTATATGTCCTCACTTGTATCAAATCATTTGCCAATGAACTACCCAAGAAAGAAGAAATTACTGTCTGATTTTCTGTTTTTATTTACAAGTTTACTTGTTAGAAGAATTCAATCAGAAACGTATTTCAACCCAATAGCTGGAGAAAAGCTAACATCTACAACCAACACCAATAAATCATGACTGCACAAAGGCTACTAACTATACAGTTAACTTAAAATACCATTAGTCAGACTAATCAGAACTAAACAACAAAGACAGATACGGAATATATCCCAGAAATGTTCACAAAGCAAACTTTTGGGGAAAATAAAACTAAGAATGGCTAGGATGTGTGAACCAAAGACCTGAAAGTTTTGTCCCTGGACCAATCTTTCTGCGATCCATGAGATTCTCTGCTTTTCCTTCTTCTTGGACAGAATAAGACAGTCCTTCAGTCTCTAGTCATTTCTCTTTGGAAGTTCTGGTCAAAAAGGTCTGGCTGTCTCTCTCTGCCACTGCTACTGTTTCAGACAAAACTGGCTGTCATTTGTGGTTTGTATCCCTGAACTGCTTTAAAAGACATTAGAGGTATACACTCCTGCTGATCCAATGAAGCAGCATGTTTGATGATTTGAATGCTGTGATTCCATTTTCAGGAAACAGAAAGAAGCAGTAATCCTTTCAGATCAAACTTTACCCAAGGAGTTTTAGTACAGCATTTATCATACCTAGCAAATGACAGAGAACAGCTCCATCCGAGACAGCAAAACAGAGGAAGATAAAGGTCTCCAAACCCCTAATAGCACTTTCCCAAAAAGGGGCCATAAACTTAACACCACTGACAGGGAAATGCAATCTGCTCTTTGCAGACCTGGACAGGAATTGCTTCAATACTATCTTCCCCCCCCCCCCTTCCTCACCATAAAAACTGCTGCTGTGGATGCACAGATCTGCATCCCAGGACGCTTAGGAGATTAGGAACCCACAAATACCAACAAAGACAGGAAGCCAGACTTTGTTCTCACGGCTTTACCACCATTTCACTTCAGAAATGACGCATCCACTGACTACTGAAAAGCACAGCAGAGTCTGCTCCAGCAGAGTCAGGACAGACCAGATGCAACATCATCGTCCTTTCAGATAAAGGTTCAGTGCAGAACACCTTAAGGGGACATTTACTTGACCCTCTCCAGTCCTCTAGATCATTACTGAAAGGGAATAATTGAAGAGCCCTTCAGAAAGCAAGCACCATATCAACAAAGACGTGCTCACATGCCAACTCCAACTTCAATCCAGTCAAAGCTGTGGTCCTGTAGGCCAAACAAAGATGCATTTTAAATGACTTCTTCATATGTAATCTAATATAGTTTAAGGGAGGGACAAAAGGAAAGAATATTTATAGGAACTGTTCTATAGAAAGAAAAAAACTACATGCAATTAGATATATTTTCCATCTTAAACTTTATCTCGAATCCTTTGTGCTTAAATTCTTTATTAGTTTTAAAACTTCATCAAGAGAAATTAAAATATAAACAAAACAATATAATATAAAATTAAATAGTATTAACTTAAAAGCTTAGTTCTTTTTTTTTTCTTTTTCTACTCCTTTTTTTTTGATTTTTAATATTTTTATTACATATTTTCCTCAATTACATTTCCAATGCTATCCCAAAAGTCCCCCGTAGCGCCCCCACTTCCCTACCCACCCATTCCCATTCTTTTGGCCCTGGCATTCCCCTATATTGGGGCATATAAAGTTTGCAAGTCCAATGGGCCTCTCTTTCCATTGAAGGCCGACTAGGCCATCTTTCGATACATATGCAGCTAGAGACAAGAGCTCCGGGGTTCTGGTTAGTACATCATGTTGTTCCAACAATAGGGTTGCAGATCCCTTTAGCTCCTTGGGTACTTTCTCTAGCTTCTCCATTGGGAGCCCTGTGATACATCCAATAGCTGACTGTGAACATCCACTCCAGCTTAGTTCTTTTTAAGTAAAGATTCTTCTCCCCAAAAGAATTTGCATGGAAGATTATAAGTAAATGTCTGGTGGTTCTTCATATAATAATGTATATTATAATGACATCATAAAAATTCAAGACATTTAAAACACAGGTATAAATAAACGAAAGGTATGCCATTCACATTTTACTTGCCAATGAAAATTAAACTCAAGAGTTACTATGGAATGAGAAAAAATAACAGTAAAGCCAATTTATTTCTTAGACAATAAAATGTTTTTGTGGTGTGAGGGAAGAGTCAAGTTAAGAGGTACAGTCACAACAGTGGAGGACAGGGAAATGTCAGGCTGTGAAACCAGACAGCTCATTTCCACAGTAACCTTCCCAACTTCAGATTCTCTGAGTCATGTGACAGACACATACTACAAATTAACATTAGTGGCAACATTTTATTTTGATGTAGTGCCAAAACTGTCATTCAGAAGAGCAAATGTGACACATGTAATCCGAGAACTCGGGAGACAGAAGCAGGCTAGTCTATACAATGAACTCCAGTCCAGTCTCTACAAATAAGTCCGCCATAAATCACAAATAATAATAGTAACAACAACAACAACAGCATTAAACAGTGGTGGTGTGCAGCTGCATCTCTGAGCTCAGGAGGCTGAAGCAGGAGGACAATTTCAAGGACAGTCTACATTGTGTGATGAGGCAAGTGCAGTCTATACAGTGAGGTGCTATGTAATGGGGGTCGCTGTGGTCTGTATGGTGAAGCACTATCTGAAGGGAAAAAAAAAGCCACTGTGAGCAGTTTCTTTTCTCCCAATTCAGATTCCCCAGCCTTCTCCTTTATTCAAGAAAAATAGAATTCTCCTGCATTCCTCACTGTTTTCACCTTTATCACTAGTTTTCCCACATCATCTTCCCTTCCTGGAATCACTGTCTTAGGTACACATTAACACATCCTCTGTAATTGTGAAAATCACAATTCACCATCTCAAAAATTTGCGCTTTACCTTAAAAAAAAATCACATTTTAAAAAGATGTACTCATTATTTTATTTCTGTGTATGCCATAGTGTGTAGGTGTCTGAGGAGGCCAGAGAGTATCAACCCTTGGAACTGGAGTTGTGGGTGTTACCAACACATGGAAAGATCAAGAATTGTCCCCTTGCCCCACCCCCTTCGAAAACCTTGCTATTGTAGGGCATTCTGGCAGTTAAAGGTGCTAGCGCTGATGCACTCTTTGCTCTTGCTGTTCCATAACCACACAGCCACTAAAGGACCCTTACTACCCTGCAAGAGAGAGCAAAGCCACACAAAAGCAGTCCCGACTAAACTTCAAGTCTCCTTACAACTAAATGAGTAACTTCTTTTTTATTCTTCTCTTATATAATACAGATTGACCACAGTGTCTCCCCTGTCTCCCCTCCTGCCTTCCTCCTCCACTAGGTGACCAGGCTCCTGACTGCAGAAAACAGCAGGCCTCCCAGGGACATCAACCAAACATGGCATACCAAGCTACAATAAGACCAGGCACATACCATCACATCAAGGCTGGACAAGGCAAACCAGCAGGAGAAAAGAGTCCCAACAAATAGACAAGAGTCATGGACAGTTCCTGCTCCCACTGTTAGGATTCCCACAAAACCCACCAAGCTACTCAGAAATAACAATATATGTAAAGGACCTAGGGCAGACCCCTACAGGTTCCCTGATCACTCAAGTTCCCATGACCCTAGTCAGTTGATTCTGTGGGCTGTGTTCTCATATTGTGTCCCTGACCCCTGTGGTTCCTGCAATTCTTCATCCCCCTCCTCAGGAGGATGCCTGAGCTCCGCCTAAGGTTTGGTTGCTCAACTCCCATCAGTTGCTGAATGAAGTCTGAAAAAGTAACTTTCTACCTAGTAATAACCATTATTCCCTTGGACTATCACCCCTAGAAGCAATCAGTCAGAATACATCTATCTGTATTTAAGGGCTGGCAAGCTGGCACTGTAGTTAGAACAAACAAACCAACCAACCTTGTCCTGAAACCATGTGAACCAGAGTTCTGATCCTCAGGACCCATATAAATGATGAGTAGGCTTGGCAGTCTGCTTGAAACCCAAGCCCAGAAGGTGGAGACAGATGATCCCCAGAGCACACTGTTAGGCGTGTCAGTGAGCTCTTAGTTTGACCAAGAGACCCTGCCTCAGTGAGTAAGGTGGAAGAGCAAAGACTCCTAACAGCATCAGTGTCTGGCCTCTACACACACACACACACACACACACACACACACACACACACACACACGCGCGCGCACCAGCAACCACACAAGTATACATATACATACACAAAAAAGAAAAGTGTTTTCCTCTAGAATTTTTTTGCTTATCCTCTCTCATCCTTTTCTTTCATGTCACAGCATTTCTGGAAATAACTTTGTATATTGTAAGCAGAAAACTCGAGAATGAAAAATCTGCATATGTTATTTCCAATAACCTAGGAACTCATAGCAGGTTTTCTTGGTGCTCTAAACTACAGTAATATTTCTGGTTGGTCTCCCTTTTGAATGCTACACAAGGGGAAGAAGGGCCTTCTCCCTCTTCATTCCAAAGTACTGCTGTGTTTCGAGGAAAAGCCATCAATCACAAAACCAACCGTACCAGGTTATTACCTTAAGAGTTGGTCAGCTGTGCACCTAACCCAACCCCAAGCAGTAAAAATATGACAATCTGGAAATAAATTAAATTTTACATTGCTTTATAATTTAAGTATAGTTGAAATACTTTTGATCACTTTAAGAGGTTTCATAGAAGAGTCTAATACTAAGCTTTTTTTTTTTTTTAAATGGGGCTCTCATGTAGAGTAATTTGTACAATTTTAAAATTTAGTCTGTTTGTAGTCTAGGCTGGCTATGAACTCTTGGCAAGCCTCCTGAGTGCTAAGACTACAGATGTGAACCACAACATGAAATATGGATTCTCACATCTGAGTGAAGAGGCTGAGGCTTACTGCAGTTACTGTGAGAGTAAGCTTGATTCTGGGAAGAGACATTTCAGGTAGAGCATCTTCAAACATCAGGGTAGGACTAGCACATTTATTTTCCTTTGAGACAATGTCTCAGTCTAAGCTGGCATGGAACTCACTACGTAGCCCAGGCTGGCCTCAACCTCTTGACAATCTCCTTGTCCCAGCCACTTGTGTTCTATAACTGCAGATGTAAGTCACCACACTCATTTTAAAATCTGTGTGGTTACTAGATAAAGGAAAGAGCTTTGTGGTGTTTTAGTTACACAGTCAGCAGAAATACTCTTCCATCCTCTACTGATACCACCACTCTGATGCCTCCCCTCACAGTTCCACTATCAAAACATGGAAAGAATTATTACCTAACTAAAAACCCCATATAGGGAACTGAAAACATTTTTGTTTTAAGTGCTTGTATCTGGTCAGTTGAGGAGGGAGGGGAAGCCTCTATGAAGCATCAATGAGAATTTTAGTGTGTGAGATTATAAAGATATACTCCAGTATCCAGCAATACAACTCATCACTAACAGGGATTTACATATGTAAATGTGAATCTTGGTTGCAGAACTTACCTAATATTTTACATGCCAAATAAGTCCATTGGTTAACCTTCTGCATCTCAGTAACTTCTTAAAGACCCATCTCCCAACACCCCCACCCACAGAGCCCAGCTATGTTTACTCCATCTTGAAAACAATACTCCCACTGCAGTTAACTGCACCTGACACAGCCAGGCCCAGCCAGGCAGTTTTGTCATTTTTAGCCCTCTTCCTCCCAAGCAACTGCACACAATCACAGCTTTTAAATTACTCCATTTAATTTTAAAACTTCTGGTTGCTTACTACCTTGGCAAGAGCCTGACTTTTTCTCTGGATAGATTAACAGGTAAATTGAAACAATCTCTGCCACCCCATACCCTCCTGTATTTGACGGCCAGCATCCACAGCACAAGTACAATGGAAATGATCCTTTTCCTTCCCCTAATTCCCCACCTGGGCACAGCTTCCTTGCTTTTTGTACTTAAATACAATAACTAAAAACATTACTTTGCACACAGTTAAGGTTCTTTGGTCTCTAATCATCTTTCCCAGCACTTATACCTAATTATTCTACATCCGCAGAATCTTAAATCTATCTAGTACTTGGTTTTACTGTTGTCATTTCTTATTTTTACTTTTATTATTATAAACATGCAGGTGAAGAATATTATTATTTTCTTAACTAATACTTAAAAACTACTAAAGGGCTGGAGAGATGGCTCAGCTATTAAGAGCACTGACTGCTCTTCCAGAGGTCCTAAGTTCAATTCCCAGCAACCACATGGTGGCTCACAACCATCTGTAATGGGCTCTGATGCCCTCTTCTGGTGTGTCTGAAGAGAGCAATGGTGTACTCATATATATTAAATAAATAAATAAATCTTTTAAAAACAATTACTAAAGATGTCTAATTTTAAAAATCAAGTATCAAAAACTCTATAAATCTCAATGCCAGTTTCCCTTTCAAAGCTACAATTACTATCTTCTAACTACTCATCTCAGACATCAGAAATACAATGATGGGCATCTTCAATAATTAAAGCTGTTTCAAAGACCAAAATGCTAACTTTTAAAGTAACAAATTTAACTAAGTTAAACATTTTTTATCTTAAATAAATATACTTCTCATGAATGAGGTGTTTTAAATGAAGTATGCAACACAACATATGCAAATGAAAAATTAAATATACTTTAAATCCTGAAATGTCTCCTTTCCATCCATGAGATTGCGAACATTTGCCTCAATGGCTTTCAGACCAATAGTTGCTCTTTTCACTGCTTCCTTCCTGCCCTCTCATTGAGCCAACCACCCCACCCCATCACCTGGGTACCAACACACAGATCACCTAGGCCCACGGTATTTTAGTGTATTGCCCCTCTCTTTTATATCTATATGGATGTCCCCATGGTAACATTTGCTCAGGCCAACTATTTCCAAGTAAAACAAGAGCAGACAAAAATCTAAATGCTTCATTAAAAAATATCACATATACTAATGAGTAAGGATTTCTCCCCATCACTATTATTAATGAAAAAAATTAATTTCTAGAATTTCATTGAAACAGTTAATTCAATAGAAATAACTAGAAAAATATAGTCATTGGTGACAATCATTTTTTATTACATGAGATTTGCATTTACTTGCTCTTAATACATAAAGCTGATGTGATAAGCCAAGAAGCCTGCTTCAATTATAGGCATATATATATATATATATACACATACACATATATTTTATATATATATGGCATTATAAGTACATTTTTTTTGTTAACCCAGTTTACTGTGTCGAATATGACTTTTTGAAAATGTTGGCTACAAAGCTCACAAAAGCCTGGGTAAGAAATTCTGACAAGCCAAGATAAAATTCATGGCCAGCAGAGACAATTACAGAACACAAGCATAAGCTACAGAAAGACCACAGCAGCCTCTGATGTTAAATAAGTAGAAATATTAGCATACAACAAAGCCAAGACGCAGACTGTTGTATCAAGTTAAAAAGTAAAATATGCAGGTCAAATGTCAAATGGGAAGTTATTTTAACGCAAAGACAATCTCTAACAATATGGAATAGAATTACTTTTAGTGCAACTCACATGCTAACCAAATAATTCACAATATAAGAAAGAGCTTTAATAATTTACCATGTGAGAGGCAAAGGTTTTATTTTGTTGCTAAACGGCAACATCACGGTGGATAGGCTTTACACAGTAAGAAGCCTCCGAGAAAAGGCAAGTGCATACAGAAGTAAACTTCATAAAGCAAAGCGATCAAAGCTAAGCACTAGCCACCTCTACATGGCAAGTATACATTTTTAAAGTATAAAAATCAAGATAACGTACAGGGAACTGCACTTCTTCCAACTAGACATTTGTATTAAATAATTCGATTGGTTTTGGTACCATTTATTAATTTATACTTAATGGCTCATAAAAATACAACATGGTATTCAGTTTAATGAAAACATCTCACTTTTATAAAATTTATAATGAGGTGCTTTTTTTGTTTTATATTATCACCTTTTTAAAATGAGCTAATTCAAAAAAGCTATAAAGATTCGTTGAAAGCCAGTACAGGAAACTTAAGAACTTATTTTCCTAAAACAGCCTTTAAGACATGAGCATGAACTGCCTAATGAGTCCCACAGTCAGGCTCGTGTAAGGGCCAACCTGCATCTTTCAAAAAGGTCTCTCCGTATTCTCAAACAGGCTCATCAGTACAGCCTGCCAACAAACATTTCTAACAGGTGCGGTGTGGTGTAGTAGGGTGTGTGTATGTGTGTGTGCACGTGTGTGCATGACGGTGTGGGTTAATTTGCAGCACTAGGGGGTTTTGAAATATTTTCGAGGATTTTTACAAGCAGGATTCCTTCTTCTTAGAACAGCTTAACATCACTAACAGCAACAAACATCATATTCATTTTATTTTCTTTAAAAAAAGGTATTCTCTGTCAATGTCCACTTTGATTTACTTTCAGAATCAACCTAAAAATAAATTATCTGTAACCCCCAGAAGTCTTTTCAACTCTCTGTGGACACTTAATTAGCTTACTATCAGATGTATTTTTTAAGCCAACTTCAAAAGCAAAAATCTAGGAAATGTCTTACATCCTCTCAAACAAAAAATATCTTAAATCCTCCCTTTCTCACAAGCAGGTTTGCATGCAATGCCCCCTGGTGGCACAGATAAACTCTTAACAGGGCATATGTGTTGAGAAGTTGTGCATTCCTTGAAATATCAACTACATCTTTCAACTATTCTACCGTCCTCCCAAATGAATTTTTATTTTACCATTGAAAAATCGTATATATTTAGAAATTTTAAAGCCTCTAAGCAATTAACTGCATGTATGCACATGATGGTTTCCTCAGTCTTTAAATTATAAAAGCAGCAATACATTTTTTCACAAAGCAATTTTGTACTTAAGTTTTCATTTCAAATAAGAGAATGTTTAGGAAGGGGGATAAGGCTGGAGTAACCAAGTTGCTTTGTAAAATTACACTGTATAATTAATTCCATGGTAAGAATGTTTTTATGGTGTGTTTTGGTGACCTTTTATTACCATCAAGTTCACAATGCTGGTGGGCTGCCTTTTAATCCCTCCGCAGACAAAAGCCCTAAATAAACACAGATCCCTTCCTGGGAAAAAGTCCACTCTGGTTAAATAGTAAGGAAATGAGTAAATCATTAGTAATCTTTAAAGCCAAAGCTATAAACTCAAGTTACCTTCAGCTGAAATGAAAGTGTCCTGCAAGAGTTTCAAAGTTCTGTCACAGATAGACATCGCCAGCTCTTGACTCCAGACTAGGCGCCAGCTGATAAACAAACAATTTAAGTCAAGAGCTGGAGAATTCCCAGCTTTTTCATTTAATGGCCCTGGCCAAGAATATTTATTGCCTCCAGTTTTATTCTCACTTAGCTCTAAGAGGGAATTTAAACTCATCATTATCTTAAAGCCCCATACAAACATCGGGCAGCTCACCTGAGGCAGCTCCTCTTACTGGGTACTAGTTTGAGCCTCTACTATAAGTGATGTAATAGTATAAACTAATTAACCACAGTTTTATGTTGACTTTTTAACAAGCTAAATAAATTTTGTTCAATATAGTTTATATTCCCACTTGGGATAGTAACGATTCCAAAAAGTTTAACTTTACAGTTTTCAGTACAAACCCAGCAGCCGAACAGAGAAGGGCAAAGCTTTTCTCTCCCTTCCCACAAGCTTGGAGTCCTGGTTGCTCTTACCACCTTACTCAAGCCATGCAATGAGCCTGCTTCTTCTGAGTCAGATATGGACTCCTTCCCGTTAGTCTCACTGTTGCAGCGTAGACAGAGTGCAAGGTCTAAGATGTAGATGTTGGATCTTGCAAACTTGTTTTTATATGAGTACTAATAAGAATATCAAAGTTCAGGCCAATTAAAGACCATGAGATATCATCAAATATTTTTAAGTACTGATTCAAAGTTTGCTATTACAAATCCCAGGTCCCAAAGTCAGTTACATAGTTACTATTATGTCTTTCTCAAAATTATTTCTGAATTTTAGAAAAATCTCATCTCTACACAGGATTTTAAATCAAAATAGTTCTTTCAACAATCTGAGTGTCTACAAGAAATAAACTATTCTCTTTTGAGATGTTTATCTAACAAAAGAATGCTAAATGAAGACGTTCTATAACCTACAACAAAGGGTTAATGTGTCATTAGTAAAAAAGAGAAATTATTTTCCCTCTATTTCTTTATTTTCAGAAAGTTTACAAACCTATCTTGGCAAGAAAAGCCAATTACCTATTACAGTGTCTGCCAAGACTAATTTTCTACTCTTAGTATATTAAAAATGTTAGCTGTTTGAAAACAAATATTACTCTCAAATTTAAAAGAATTAGAAGCAATAAAATTTATTAATGCTAAAGTTACTTATGTACCAGGCCTTATATTGTTTTATTTTTAAGATCTCTAAGAATCATGTTCTCTCAGAGTCAGTGAGGGATAAACAGCTATGGTGACAATAGCTTTAATCCAACAAAGCAGTGTCAGCCATGACACTGACATTCCCCAATGAGGGCAGCAAAACAAAACCACACAAAACATCTACTTTTCATATCCTTCATGGTAATTTGAGCTAAATACAAAACAACTGTCCACCATCAGTTCAGGCTGAAATCCCTGTGAGGCAGGAAAGAGCAGACATGCCCACTGTTCCTGTCCCAGCAGAAAGGAAGAAAACTATCGTAAAATCTGTAGACAAATTCCCAAATAGAACACTCAAAGGAATAAAGGAAAAAACTACAACTGTGTGGCAAATACAAAGAGACTAATTTAAACTTAACTTCATGTACTTTTTATCTGCCAACATTATCAAATTACTTTATGAAAATCAGACATCTCAAGAAAATAACTATTTTCATAGTAACAAGGCCCTTATCAAATTCTTAAATCCATCTTTTCTCTCACCTCTCCCAAAGTGTTACACCCAGATCTAACAAAATAAGGCCATGTAAAGCAAACAGAACTGATTTCATGCTGCTTAGAAATCAATAACATTGAGGAATAATATATTATACACAAACAACTGCTCCAGATTTATTTGCTAAATCTACTTCAGTCTTACATAAACATAAGTAGGCACTCCTAACTGTGTGAGCAGACCCAACTGCGTCTGGTCTGACTTACATCCTGAATGGCAATGAAAAGACATTTAAAATACCCCAGGATCCCTCCAGGCAGGACCCCTGCCTTACTGATGTGCCTCCCACCACAGCAATGTAAGAACACCATTGGTCCCTCCACCATTGGCAGGCGCTGGCCAGGAGCAACTGCTGCAGCCAGCGAGTGGGTGTTTAACTGAAAATTACAACACAATTCAAATATAGCCTTCAGACTTAGAGAGGAAGGAATCCGAAATGAGAGAATACGTGTACGGAAAGGAAGAAGGGTACGAGTAACAGTGACGGCCGTAGTCATGGAGAGTGATAGCGATAATGGGGACTCTGAGCAACCTCTCTGCTGTCAATATCTCCTCCCATTCTTGCCTCAAGATGCAAACTACCTGAGCTTCTGAGTTGTGCTATCATGTATACAGTCAGTAGTCCTGTTTCATTGCATTAAGAACTTAAAACTCGCCGGGCAGTGGTGCCACACACCTTTAATCCCAGCACTTAGGAGGCAGAGGCAGGTGGATTTCTGAGTTTGAGGCCAAGCCTGGTCTACAGAGTGAGTTCCAGGGCAGCCAGGGCTACACAGAGAAACCCTGTCTTGAAAACAAACAAAGAACTTAAAACTCAGAGGGGGGTCTGACTACACCAGCTATTGCAGTACACTCACAGTATGCCAAAAAATATGAAAAGATTTTTATGGGCACCACTTCAGAGCTCATTTCAAATAAACCCTGGAAATGTATTTACAAATATTTCTGAACTACCTGTGCAAATTGTAGAAAACCTCGAGGCACAAAAAGGATACTTAATGGATACACGGTTATAATAAAAATTTCAGAGAATGAAATGACATAATTAACTCAAGTTTGTGTACTCTGTTAAATGAATCTTAGGAAATTTCTAAGGAAATGAAGTTGGTTACCAAAGTTTCCGTACATTTTAACTATCTGAGCTACTAAAACTTTAAGTATCAAAACATGACCAAGAACAGTACTATGATTTTATTTAATATTTTTGAAGAGAATAACTCAAGTCTCTCATTCTAAAGTCAAATGCTACAACATATTTTTACATTTAGTTAGTTAGTAAAGACGAGAGTTTCCAATTAGAGAGTAACTTTAAAGAAACTGCAACAGCAACATAACTCTTGGAGGAAGGAAGCCTAGTCAGATGTGGTATGTCATACCTATAACTCTGGCTCTCAGGCTGAAGCAAGATGCAGTAAATTCAAGGCCAGCCTGATTAGAGCAAAACACTGTCTTAGAGAAGAGTAAAAACAAGAGACCTATGTAAATTTAACCAATTTATTTCAGAATAAAACATAGCTTTATTTAATGAATGGTAACTGATATACCAAAACTCACACTTATTGAACATATAAACTGTGACCAGTGTGGAAATAAGCATACACCCATAAGCCTACCACTGTTATCACGGTAAGGACCATTATCTCCAAAGATGCCTCATCCTTGGGCCTTATTGCTGCTGTTTTGCAGTAGCAACACCGGATGAAATACCTGCCTTTCAATCTTTTTGTTTATTGGGGGTTTTGTTTGTTTGTTTGTTTGTTTGTTTGTTGTTGTGTTTTTTTGTTTTTCAAGACTGTGCTTCTCTGTACAGCCCTTACTACCCTGGAACTCACTGTGTAGTCCAGGCTAGCCTCTAAATTAGAGATCCACCTTCCTCTACCTCTGCCTCCTGAGTGCTAAGATTAAAGGCACGAACTGAGATCACCACTGGCTTCTTTTGTCTTGTTTTGTTTTGTTTGTTTGTTTTTATTTGAGATGGGGTCGCAAATGTAGCTTGGGTTGACCTTGAAGTCACATCCTCCTATCTCTGCCTCCAGAATGTTAGAATTACAGGCCTAAGCCACTAAATCTTGCTCTTTAATACTCCTTCTTCTTTTATTTATTTCTGTATGTACACTCATGTGTGGGGAAAGACACCAAGGCTCAGAGGCAGGGGAGAGTGTTGGGTGTCCTCCTCCATCTCTCCTACCCTGTTTCCTTGAGACAGGGTCCCTTACTGAACCTCAATGATCATGTTTCCCCCTCAGCCCACAGGTCTGTGTAGGACTATAGCCAGCTTGTATGTCAGCACTAAGATCTGAACTATAGTTGTCATGCTTACATAGCACACTCTCTGGTCCCCAATTTAACAAATAACTACAAGCACCGTAGTGTAACAGCAGATTTCTAGAACTCATTTATCTTGCATAACGAAACTTCTTACTGAGTAGTAGCTCAAGGAATGAGAGGCCACAATGGCAAGTCTCACAACCGGAGCTTCATGCCCCGGACCCTGTGACAGAGTGGACGGAGAGAAACAACTCTCCCAAGCTGCTCTGGGCTCCCAATACAGGATGTGGCACTCGGGACATGCCCAAACATGCCTCACACAAAATGAATAAACAGATGTAAAACATTTCTTAAAGAAAATACTACCACCACACACAGCACGCCCTGTAACTAAAGCATATGTGAGGGCATCGGGGAAAGAACTGCTACGATCGATCGTCCCTCTCCCTCAGCACAGCAGACACATTCAGGTCTATGAAATTTGATAAAAGAATTTGCTTTGAAACAGAAATAGCACCATTTCAGCCTAAAGCCAAGAAAGACTGCCAGGTTGTAAACTTTTCTAAGAAAACGCTGTGACCGAAATGCCATCAGACCCTTAACTATAATAGCACTAGGTGCCAAAACAGAAATGATTTTTGGTTTTGTGGCCCCTTTACTACAAATTAGATACAGATCTAGTGGAAAAACAGTAGTATCCAGTTCAGTGAGAGTAAAAGCCACGACTGCACACTAGGTTTTTAAGTAAGAATGGAGACTATATGAAACTTTCATTGAGATACAGCCTGCAAGTCTGGTACTTTAAGGGCAACTCCTTAATAGGTTTTTGTGCTTACTACTTCACAGTCTAAGAACACCTCAATTACTAAAACAGAACCCAGGCAAGTAGAATATAAAATCAGGTTTCCTGGTAGGGAACTGTTACACAAACACACAAGTGCAGTTATTTAATTTTGACATTAACTCCTACATGAAACAATAGAGTTAAGTGTGTCATTCAGGCTTGGCAGCACGGGAAGCCTGGAGCGAACTGCAAGTGCCACTTCAAAGCTGCTTCAACTCAAGTTCTCTCTGCAAACCTACAGACACCAATCACTAGGCAATCACTTAAGCACAGTTAAGTACCATGATGATGCTGGTCTAGCAGCTTTTGAACCTGGTCATTAGACATAAAGAATGAGTTTAAATTTGCTTCATATCTGGCATATGAATGCCAAAAATGAGTTCCTGTTAAACAGGAAACAAGACTGTGACCACAAATCCATTCACCCCACACAAAGACACCCGTGAACCCACAGTGGTGTGACACAGTGACACTGATATCACATGATGACTCCAAGTCTCATAAAGGCATGATTTAAACAGAATACAGAGATTACAGTAGCGCACTTGAGATAGGTAATCATGGTTTAATTAATTAATAGCAGGCCTGGTTAGCTTTACTTTAATAACCACAAAGTGTTAAATAAAGGCCTGTGTAAGAAATGGTAATCAAGTAAAAGTTACTATTAACCCATCAACCAAGTACCCTAATGCTAGAATGATAAAGGCTCCACAAACATACCAGCTTGTTCACACATAGGAACCTGTATAGAGCAGTTCCCTCCCCTCAAACACAATATTCTCCTGGGTCTCTACACTCACTCCTCTGATTAAATGTTACTTCCTGAGAAAGACCATCCATCACTCTACAGAAAAGGGCCTTCCATTAGTCTCTATCTCCCTAGTTAGTACTTTTATTTAAAGGCACTAATTATTGAAATTCCCTTTATTTGCTTACTCCTATCCCCACAAACATAGGCTCCAAGAAGAAAAGCCCAAGCCCTAGTATCCAAAGCATATTGAAATGTAACAAGAACTTACTAAACAGTTACTGTATGAAATGGAAAGTGGGTTATGTCCCTTGTGGTCAAAGTATTACCAACATAATACAGAGCAAGAATATGCAAGCATAAAGCAATATACAATCATATAAAGTTATATAAACACAGTACTTTGAATTGTAAGCTATTTTGTTGAAGGAAATGTAACCTTTTCTTTTTGTGTGCATGCAGATAAGAAGTGTAAATTTCATGTGTTATTGCGTGTGTGGAGTGGGCCAGAGTTAACATTGGAGGTCTTAGATCTTCACTCACTCTCCACTTTCTTTTCAGTGTGTGTGTGTGTGTGTATGAGTGCTTGTATTCAACAGCATGCATGCAAAAGCCAAGAGGACAAAGAGGACAACATCATGACCATCTTCGACTTTCACCTTGTCTGAGACAGGGCCCCGGGGCTAGCCAGCCCGTGAGTTTCTAGGGATTCTCCAGTCTCCACATCCCATCTTGCTTTAGGTGTTCTGGAATTATACACATGTGCTACTGCACCTAAACTCTATGTGGTTTCTGGAAATTCAAATTCTGACCTTTGTGCCTTTGTAGCAAACGTTTTACCTCCTGAGCCAGCTTTCCAGCCTCTGGTACTGAGATTTGTCCTTCCTTAAGATAATTTACTAACAGAGATAACAGTGGTAAGAGAATGGTGTGAACAGACCAACTTTCGTTCTTTGTTTAAAAAATACTTCTTGGGGGCTGAGACGATGGTTCAATGGTTAAAAGTACTGACTGCTCTTTCAAAGGACCCAGGTTCAAATCAACATGACAGTTCATAATTGTCTGTAATTCCAGTGCCAGGAGATCTGACACCTTCACACAGACATGCATGGAGGCAGAGCACCAAGGTAAATAAAAATTTTTTTAAAAATCTAAAAATACTTGCTAAAGAACTGTTAAATTTAAACCTAAATTCCAGTATTTCCCATGGGATATTACAGAAATCATCTGAGGATTTCAGAACTTATCTTTAACATACATTTTCCATTTCCAAACTCAACACTCTTTCAGGTAATGTAGAATCAGCTGTGTAAGTTAAATCCAGTGTTGGTTTCTCTATAAATATCCATACCAGCATATGAAAGAAAAATCAGAACAGGAACAGTCAACAGCTCAGGGAGCCGTGCCTCTTCATGGCAACCGGCTACTGTGGAAAGTCCTGCAGAGGAGATCCTGGTCTGCCCAGCTCCTGGGAATGCTGCTACATTAGCGGACACTTTGCAACTCTACAAATTATTGCATGTTTTCCTACATTCTAAACTTCATGACAGTCTTCCTCTTTACACTATTCTGAATACTACAGTTTAAAAATGAGGAATGACTGCAGGAAAACCCAAAATGTTCAACATTAATCTTTAAATATTTTTATTTTACTTACTTATTGTAATCCCGGGCCTCGTGAACATTAGGCAAGAGGCCCACCACCATCTTGAAAAGGGATAGGATGTGGGCTCAATGGTAGAGAAGGTCATATGTTTGATTCCCAGCATCATGTATATATGAATCAACAGGTAGCTTGGTAAAGCATGAAGAAAAGAAAGAAAGAATTGATTGATTCTTCATTAAATTTTTATTAAATGTCAACTAAAAATATATACTGGAAAGCCGGGCGTGGTGGCGTTTGCCTTTAATCCCAGCACTCGGGAGGCAGAGGCAGGCGGATTTCTGAGTTCGAGGCCAGCCTGGTCTACAAAGTGAGTTCCAGGACAGCCAGGGTCGAGAAACCCTGTCTCGAAAAACCAAAAAAAAAAAAAAGAATATATACTGGAATATATACTGGAGATATAAATATTTTTTATTTTTCTAAATAAGGCCTACACACTTCCAAGTCTAACAGAAGAAACAAGCACACAAATGTAATACAGTAGTCCTAGGAATGGCATAGATGCTATGCTATGCACAAAAGAAAGAAGTGGACATAGCAGAACTGCTGCAAAATAAACAATCTTTTCTGTCCTTCAGCTTTCAGGCACAATCCTGTCCAACCCCCAAGGGCTTATGTCTGGGAATGGGTCACGTCCCAGTCATATCAAGCACTTACTTCTTCCTCTGCAGGCTTGAGTAAGCACCTGAAACTAGTAATCTCAAACAGGAAAAACTCCCCAAACTGGTTCTAACCCACTCATTCTGTTGCAACTTTAATTTTTTTCAAAACCTATTTTTAAGGATGGTCTTAAACACTTTAACCTCCCTTTTAGCCCACCACCCACCAGAGGTAGTGGGAAAGAAAGGGTCTGTGTTGTCTGGAAATCAGCAGTTCAGTTCACAGGTTAGCAGAGGCAGCTTGATCCACTCACAAACACTTCACAGATAGGGTCCAGCTAGCAAACATGAATCAGCAGCAGTGCCACACTACCTAGCAGAGACAGCCAAGCCTCAGCCGCAGCTCAGGTGAGCAGGAGGGACCAGGAGGAATGCCAAGAGTTCTCTCAGGGAAGCGAAGATTCAGCAAAGACACCAGACCCACAAGTGTTGCACTGCTAGCTCTATACAAGCCTAACTCAGCCTCCATCACTGTCTGTGAAGTCCTAAATTTATACCCTTCAAACATCACATGTCTTGCCTCAGTACATGTGTCTGTCTCAACTGACATCCATCTGCCAGTCTGCCCAAGTCCACAAAGAGGCAATGAACTACAGCACACTACCAGAAGTTTTTTGGTGTGTTTCTCTCTATGGAGTCTCAACAAATGCTCAACTACACAGTGTAAGGCGGACCAATACATGCGTGTTGTTAGCAAAGGCCCCCTTCATCATGTGTCCTTTCATGTGTTTGCTTTAGCAGCACCTCCTTTTACCTGTGTCTGCTTCAGCGAAATGTTCCTTCACAAGTCTGCCTTAGTCCTCCACCTGTGTCCATTTTAGGAAAATGCTCCTTCACGTGTTTGCCCCAGCAAAACACCTTCCAACACAACTGACTCTCCAAAGAACTCTTAAGTTTCCACTTCATGCTCTCTGTGAACAGAGGTCACTCTCCAACTAATGAGTAGAATGGGTCAGAACTTTCAGTTCTCCAAATTACACAATAATGTTTTCTCAACCAATTTCTCCTAAGTGACTGGAGAAGAAATGGAAAGCCCAGCTCAGGTTAGAAGCTGGCCTCTAGGGGTTAGAAGACAAGGCAGTTCCCCTTAGGTTCTCAAGATGTGACAGTACCTACCAGAGAGTAAGTAGCAGACAGAACTAGCTGTGGGGAAGACAAATTGTCAGAAATAAAGCTATCAGAAAGAGACTGCCATGACAAGGACAAGGCTCTGGACAAAGAGAAGACACCCAGATACCACTAAAAGGAAGGAGCTCTGGCAGATGACAGAAGAGCCAACCTGACCTAGAGACTGGAATCCTGCTCCCAGGTTTGCTCACTACCCGGAAAGCCCCAGGCAAGTCACTGAGTAGTTTTGAACCTCAGTTTTTCCATCTATAAAATAACAGAGTCAGACTACAGTAATTCATAAGGGTTCCTTCTAATGATAAATTCCCATCCTAGGAGCAGCAGAGACACTTAAAAGCCGGACATACTACTTAACCACAGCACTGCATGAAAAAAGCATAGTAACCTCTATTGAAATTTACCAACTACTTTATCAGATCTGAGCAAATGCGGGTATTGCATAACAACTTGCCAAGTAACATATTCATTAGTCATCAGAAATAAAGAGACAAGGTTAAAGAACTATTTACTACAATCAAACAGATTTCTATACAGAATCACTTTCTCCAGCTTGCTAACAAATCCTGGACAAGTATCTTGGTTACCTGACTCAACTGGGTCTATCATGTACTCAGCAGTATACACTGCCCACACCAAATGCCATAACTTTTACTTTCTCACAATTCTATAGGTAAGCAATTTACACTGAGCCTATTGGACAGTGTATTGCTGGTCAGGTCCATGGTAACCAGTGAGGTTGCAGTCATCTGGCACGCTGACCAGGGCAGGATGGTCGCGATAGCAGACCCACACTCAGCCATTCTTTGTGTGCCTATACAAGCTGGATCAGGCTGCTGTGTTGATGGAAGAATCCCACATAAAAAGAGGCACATTTTAGTGTTCAAAGTGCTTCCAAATCTCCTTGTCTAAAACATTTAATGAATCGCTGTACAAAGCAAGCCATATGGTTAAGGCCAATCCATTTCAGGAGTGGAAACAGGAGAGATACTAAAGATGAGACATTCAAAGTCATTACTGTAACAGAGCACCACATCAGTTATTAGCTATTTTAGCCAAGAAATGAGTTCACATTCTAAAGAGCATTCTTGATTTAACAACTTTTATTTCTACTTGCAACAAATTAACAACACTGAGAAAGTTTCTAAACACAGCTGTGTTATAATAACTGTGAAGTAAATATCACACTCATATTCAGTTTTCCTACCAAACAGGTACATGCTTGAAATAAGTTACTTAACATCTCTGTGTATTATTTTCACTTGGTAAAGGGGGGACCACCACTATCCTGTCTGTTTTTCATAGTTGTTTTTCCACTTGAATTCAGCCTAAAATTTTAAGCATTTATTGAACACTAACAATGTTCCAGTATTATACTAGACAGACTGAAAGGGCAGGCTCCCGTGATGTATAAAAAAGTGTATAATTTTTTAAAGCCCTGGAAGTAATCCAAATGTTCATCATAGTAGAAAGGCTGGAGTATGGTTATTTATATAGACTATCACATAGCAGTTAAAATTAATGAACTACGAGTAATAAGTATGTAACAGCGAAACATTCATGTATTATATGTGCTCATTTAACCAAAGGGATAAGTAGAGGCTGACATTCAATCCACATTGTTTGACAGACCATAAACCCTGTTGTAGGGTGACATTTGTCCACACAAGAGTGGCTTTTTTTAAGTACCTCTGGAACTGAGTGTGGTGGTACAGCATGTGTCACCACTATAGTAATTCCAGCCACAGTGACAGAGGCAGGAAGTTACCAAGTTTTAGGCCAGCCTGGATTTTATAGCAATATCTTATTTCAAAGACAAACCAGACTCCATAGGCTTACCTAGGAGCGTTTTCAATACTGAGAAGACAGCTCTTTCTGATTCTCACCAAGAACTGGATAAACTAATGCCTCTTCTGACAACACACATGACAACTCAGGAACAGAACAGAAAGCAAAATGCCAGTTACAGAATGATGATTCCATTTCTAGAATGTTCCAAATCATGAAAAACCGTAAAACTACCGCTTAGAGGTTAAGAATATATGAACTCAACTCTAAAGAAAAGCAGGAGAATTCGATGTAAAGGTCAGGACGCTGGTTATCTAGTCAGAGAGAAGATGGAGGAGTGTGGAAGAACATCAGTGTCTTAGGTGACAGGCACTGCAGTTACGTGGATCTGATGAGAACTGTAACACTAACACTGAAATGTCACACTGCTCCCATAATTACGGACAAGTATTGTATTAATTAAAAAGATGTATTTTTAAAGCAAGAACTTTGAGGGTAATAAATAATGAGGTTCTATCTCTTAAACTGGGTGCTCTCCATCAGCTCAGTGTCTGCTTATTCTTCCTACCTTCCCAGTGCCTGAAAAGCACAAGGACGGGGATGGAGGAACGTGATTAGATATGCAGTATTTAATCAAAGAATTTGTTTTGTTTTGTTTTTAAAAAAAGACTTGATACACACACACCATATATATATATATATATATATATATATATATATATATATATATATATCCTAAAATGAGGGAAAAGAGAATTAAAGCTCAGAAACCCCAATAGAACATGAGATATGGAAAGGACATGTATGGTTTGAAAGCATTTTAAAAAGAATCCAGAAAATTCGATCATGCAAAACTACGAAATGGCTGGTTGCATTGTGAATCACGTGTCATAATTGCTTTGCTTCTAATAAAAATGATGTATACAGAAGTCATTTCTGTTGGGTTTAATAAACATAAAACCCAACCTAGGGAAAACCTTCACCCTGCTACTTCATGGCCTGGGAAAAGGAGAGGGGAGTGATCTTTGTTACTCCTAAGAATATTACTTAGTGAGGTCCCATTTGTCGATTCTCGATCTTACAGCACCAGCCATTGCTGTTCTATTCAGGAATTTTTCCCCTGTACCCATATCTTCAAGGCTTTTCCCCACTTTCTCCTCTATAAGTTTCACTATCTCTCATTTTATGTGGAGTTCCTTGATCCACTTAGATTTCACCTTAGTACAAGGAGATAAGAATGGATCAATTCACATTCTTCTACATGATAACCACCAGTTGTGCCAGCACCATTTGTTGAAAATGCTGTCTTTTTTCCACTGGATGGTTTTAGCTCCCTTGTCAAAGATCAAGTGACCATAGGTGTGTGGGTTCATTTCTGGGTCTTCAATTCTATTCCATTGGTCTACTTGTCTGTCGCTATACCAGTACCATGCAGTTTTTATCACAATTGCTCTGTAGTAGAGCTTTAGGTCAGGCATGGTGATTCCACCAGAGGTTCTTTTATCCTTGAGAAGAGTTTTTGCTACCCTAGGTTTTTTGTTATTCCAGATGAATTTGCAGATTGCCCTTTCTAATTCGTTGAAGAATTGATTTGGAATTTTGATGGGGATTGCATTGAATCTGTAGATTGCTTTTGGCAAGATAGTCATTTTTACAATGCTGATCCTGCCCATCCATGCAACCACTCTGGAAATCAGTCTGGCGGTTCCTCAGAAAACTGGACATAGTACTACCGGAGGATCCAGCAATACCTCTCCTGGGCATATATCCAGAAGATGTTCCAACCGGTAAAAAGGACACATGCTCCACTATGTTCATAGCAGCCCTATTTATAATAGCCAGAAGCTGGAAAGAACCCAGATGCCCCTCAACAGAGGAATGGATACAGAAAATGTGGTACATTTACACAATGGATTACTACTCAGCTATTAAAAAGAATGAATTTATGAAATTCCTAGGCAAATGGATGGACCTGGAGGGCATCATCCTGAGTGAGGTAACCCAATCACAAAAGAACTCACATGATATGTACTCACTGATAAGTGGATATTAGCCCAGAAACTTAGAATACCCAAGATATAAGACACAAGTTTCAAAACACATGAAACTCAAGAAAAACGAAGACCAAAGTGTGGACACTTTGCCCTTTCTTAGAATTGGGAACAAAACACCCATGGAAGGAGTTACATAGACAAAGTTTGGAACTGAGACGAAAGGATGGACCATCTAGAGACTGCCATACCCAGGGATCCATCCCATAATCAGCCTCCAAACGCTGACACCATTGCATACACTAGCAGGATTTTGCTGAAAGGACCCTGATATAGCTGTCTCTTGTGAGGTTATGCTGGGGCCTAGCAAACACAGAAGTGGATGCTCACAGTCAGCTATTAGATGGGTCACAGGGCCCCCAATGGAGGAGCTAGAGAAAGCACCCAAGGAGCTAAAGGGGTCTGCAACCCTATAGGTTGAACAACAATATGAACTAACCAGTACCCCCTGGAGCTCGTGTCTCTAGCTGCATATGTATCAGAAGATGGCCAGTCGGCCATCATTGGAAAGAGAAGCCCATTGGTCTTGCAAACTTTATATGCCTCAGTACAGGGGAACACCAGGGCCAAGAAGTGGGAGTGGGTGGGTGAGGGAGTGGGGGGGAGGATATGGGGGACTTTTGGGATAGCATTGGAAATGTAAATGAAGAAAATACCTAATAAAAAAATAATAAATTAAAAAAAATAATATTGCTTAGTAAGAAATAGAAGTGCTGGGTGGGGGAGATTAACCCACACCTCCAAATGCTACTCCATTTCAATCATCTGAACTGTAAAAATTCTCTTTTATTTAAAATGCTAATAGAAATTGTGATACTGTCTCATTTCTATTTGTATTTATATCCTCATATAAATCTATTTAAATACATTTTAGTTAAAACACTCCCCCCCCCAGGGGGGATGGCAATATGGCTTAGTGGGTTAAATGGCTTGCTGCAGAAGCATGAGGACCCAAGTTCTAAACTCCAGCACCAAAGTAAAAGTCAGACGTTGCAGTAGACATCTGTAACTCAAGCTCAGGGAAGCAGAGACAGGCGGTTGCCAGGAATTTGGCCAGCTGGAATGCAAAGATCCAGGTTTAGTAAAGACCCTGTCTCAAAAATAGTGTGGCCAGCCAGACTGCTCAGTAAGTAAAAACACCTGCCACCAAGCCTGCTGACCTACGTTTTCACATGGTGGAATGAGAGAACAAACCCCCAACGTTATCTCCTGACCTTCAAATGCATACTAGGGCGCATATGGATGGGGACACACACACACACATACATCAAACAATTTTAAAAAAAAAATCAATAAGGAGCAATAGAGGAAATGACCCAAAATTAGTCTGCAGCCTCTAATTCAGATGTAAAGCATGGGATACAATGGAAGAAGAAATTTAAGGTTTAATTCAAATGACCCGAAGTACTCCATACTCCACAACTGATGAAACTGTTCTCCCCCCACATCCCTCTTCCCTCGTTTTCTTTGGTTAAAACATAATGAATTTTTAAGGCTGTCTATTTGACACACAGGTAGATAATCCTTTATTTAACTGAGAGAGCACAATCTTTTTGTTGTTGTTTCTGAGACAGTGCGTCTCTAAATTGCCCATTCTGACCTGAGTCTCACGGCAATCCTGCCACAGGTTCCCTACTGTGCTCAGTTTAGAGTAATTTTCAACAAACCATATTTATATATAAAAATAATAAATATGAGAATAATCCATCACATTAAATGCCTAAAAATATCTGTGAAAGGATCATATAAATATAAATAAGATGCTATTATATAGTAATTAATCTCATAATGATCAAGTGTCAAACCAATTAATTATCACAAAATATACCTATGCAAGGCTTTTCATGAATAACAATACAAGTTCAGATGCATTCACAGTCGTACTAGGACTCAAACATTGTTTCATGAGAAGACAAGAATGTTTCTGACTATTTCTGACTGAGGAAACAGCATGAGGCTCTGACTTGGATCCCCAGGCCCATGTAAAAGCCCCAATACTGAAGAGGCAAAGACAAGTAGATTCCTAAAGAATCAGGGACAAACTAGCTCAAAAGAATAAGGTTGAGTGAGCTGGCAAAATGGTTTGGTGGGTAAAGGTGCCTGCTGCCAAACCTGACCACTTGAGTTCAATTCCCAGGATCCACACAGTGGAAAAACTGACTCCCTCAAGTTGTCCTCTGCCTTCATACATGTGATACAGGAAAGTGAACACACACAAAATAAATTACAATGTGAAAAATATTAAGTGGGCCTGCAAGATGTCTCAGTGGATAAAGCACTTGCCACCAAGCACTTGACCTAAGTTTAATCCCCAGAGACCACATGGTGAAGGAGAAAAAAAATGTATATATAGAAATACCAAAGGCTTTTTAAAGTAAGAGAGCAATGGAAGAAAATATGAACTATCAACCTCTGGTCTGGACATGCACGAGCACACATGAGCATGCACACACACACACACACACACACACACACGCATGTGTAGCCCTCCCTACCACCACCACTATACACACTCCTGGGTTCTGAGGTCCTTTACCCACCTAGCTTCCCTAAGCCTTTGGGCAGTTTGTGCATTGTTGACTGTTTGCTCGACTGTGAGAAATGTTGCTATGACCCCATCGCTCACTCCCTAATCAGTTGCTTTTTCAGTACTGAGTCAGAATGTGCAGCTTTCCTCCCATCCCTACTGACTGCTTCTTTTACTGTATGACTTTGCTGCTGACTGCTCCAGGTAAAGGTAGCAGACATCTCTAGTCCCAGTGTTACTGTGGCACCATGGGAAGAAAAAAGAGGAGAATCCCTAGCAAGAACTTGTGTATCATCCCATTCAAAGAAAGAATGGTTTGGTTTGTTAATTGTATTTACAGCCCCAATATTATTAGTATTTTACAGTCAGAATGCCTGAATCAGACTGGGGAGCTAGCTTAGTGCATAAAGCTATGCAAGCTTGAGGACCAGAGATCAGATCTCAGCACCCAAGTAAACACCAGGTGAGTATGGTGGCTCACTTGTCATCCTAGCACTTAGGCAGATGCGGCTTCCTGGCTAGCTAGACTCACTGCATCAGTGAGCTTTGGGTTCTGTGGAGAGCCTTACCTCGGTGAATAAGGTCCTGATGCACTGAAGGAGACTCCCAACATTAGTCCAGAGCCTCCACATGTGCACACACTCATATACCCACAGTTACACTAACACACACACACACACACACACACACACACACACACACCACACCACACACACCCTGTATACACTGACAAACCTTTTTAAAAACTTAGGCCCTAGAGATGGCTCAGTGAGGAAAGCATTTGCCACAGAGCCTGATGACATGACCAATGGAATTCACCTGATGACAGAAGGAATGGACCAACTCCACAAAGACATCCTCCGACCTACACACGCCATACACACATACTAATAATAAATTTTAGTTTTTAAGGTAACTAAATACCACTACAAATCTTTATACTGTAATCTTACATAACTAATTCAGTGTAACAAGAAGAGCTAATAATTAATTATTCTTTCACCTACACTCAAAAATGATGTGAAGCTGAACATGATAATGGATGTCTGCAATTCCAGTTTGGGAGGTAGAGACAGGAGAATCAAGGCCACCCTGGTTAATACATAAGACTCTATCATAAGTAAACAAAATAGCAACAACAACAACAACATCAACAACAAATAGTAGTAAGTTTGAAAGATAATTTTTTATCAAAACCAATTATAAAAAATAAAATCTGAATTAAATTATATTTTACTTTTCATCTTTTAAAAGTTCAATCTTATATTTAATATAATTGGAATAAAATCGCTATTGCTGCCTACTGCTACAAATGCATACTTATCTTTACATATGTATAAGCAGAAATACACACAAGAGCACTTCTGATTACGGCAATTTTGGAAATGACAGAAAATCACACCCACAATCCTACCAAACCAGCAATCCTGCTATCCCCACATACCGACCATCCCACACACCCACTTTTGCTATTATCTGATACAAAATTAAATTTTAAATTTTTCATTAGTGAGTCTCTGACTTCTCACAAAATGTATCCTGTAACTTCCGTCATGTTACACGGTAAATTACATTTGCAGATTTTCCAATATTAAGCCATCTGTACATAAAGGCAACACAGAACTTGCAATGTTTTATTTCTCTTATTTATGGTTGGATTTGATCTACGAATTGTGTCTTTCAAGGTTGAACTTTTATACTCCTGACTGAAATCCACCTAGCATTCTCCCTGTTGATTCTATTTGCTTTAATAAGAGAGTTGAAAGGTCTTTCATGTGGAATCAACTGCGAAGTCCTTCCTTATTTTCTACTGTCTGGAAACATTCACATGAAAATCTGATAATCTTTGTTTGATGTTTTAATAACAGTCACCTGTAAAGCCACTTGAGCCTCACATATATCTTGAGAGGTCAGATGGGTTTGTTTTGTCCTTTTTATTTGTTTGTTTGTTTGGTTGGTTGGTTTTGGTTTTTTGAGACAGGGTTTCTCTGTATAGCCCTGGCTGTCCTGGAACTCACTTTGTAGACCAGGCTGGTCTCAAACTCAGAAACCTGCCTGCTTCTGCCTCTCAAGTGCTGGGATTAAAGGCGTACGCCACCATGCCTGGCTTGTTTTTTCCTTTTTAAAATAACTTTTTCAATTTCTTGAACAGAGTCAGCCAAGCTGGAGTTTTGTTATGGTTTGTGATTGTTTGTTTGTTTTTGAAGTAGGACATCAGTCACTCTAAGTTGGCTTCAAACTGCCTATGTACTGAAGCCTTGAACTTCTAATTCTCCTGCCTCGGCCAACCAGGTACTGGGTACAGGCATGCACCAGCCCATGTAGTTTACTCAGTGCTAGGGATCAAACCAGGACTTCATATGCACTAGGCAAGCATTCAACCAACTCAACTACAGCTCCAGCCCCAAACTAATTATTCCCTGACCCAGTTCTTGAACTTCTAGGCAATGATCTGTCTTTACCACACAACAACTCAACCCAAACCATGTGACTCTTCTAAGCTCTAACACCTTTACAGAAATTTACAGGTAACTTACAGTGCTGTATGTGAAAGCACTAAACATCATGCCAGTTTATTCTGTTGTTATCTTAATGAGAGACTAAGAATCTTCCTCCAACTCTTTCCTGATCCTATCCCACTTCCTATCACTCCTCCAGATCCACTTCCACCTACCTACTTCCTGACCTAATAAGACACTTTTTAAAAACAAAATATTAAACAGGTGAAAAAGGAAATAAAGGATTGAATCTAGAAGTTTAACAAGATTTTTGGGGGGTTTTGTGGCAAATTAAAATGTATACATTGGTAATACATCTGAAATCAATGGTAAATACCTTGGGTGGCACAAAAGCAGGACAGCTAGCTACTTTGGATAAGCAGAAAACTATATGACACAGTGCACATGTGTTTTAGAGAGCACTTACCACCGGAGACAGGGGCATCCATGAAAACAGCTCCCATTTTCTCAACTTCTTTTGCCAATTCTTTTGAAACTGAAGGATCAATAGTACTGGAATCTATTAATAATGAGCCTTTCTTCACTTTTCTAAGTATAAATGAAAATATTCAAGTTTACAACACTGAATGAGTACTTCATGCAACTAAGCAACAATCAGAATCAGGTCAAAATAGCCAGACCATCAAGGAGGCCTGTGGCCTGGTACTGAAACGGTTGACAGATCTCATATTTATGTACTCAAGTTCAGATCAATTACAGTTCAAAGTAAACCCATACTCATTCAGATAACGAAGTGGCAAAGCCTAGTATCAAGTGAAGTCCACTGGCCATACTGACACAGTGAAGCTAAAGTGTAAGCAAGTTTGAAACCCTAGTAATTTCATAAGGGAACTGGCTTATTCACTGGGTCTTAAAAAGTTTAAGTCTTTAGTAAGCTATACTGCAAATTTCTCATACCCATATCATTTTCACTAAGAATAAATATAAGCAACTAAAATATAGCTATTTGCTTCAAGAGGGTATATTCTTTTAACAATGGAAACATCTTTTAAAAGAACATTTTATTAAGACTTTCAAATAACTAATTTTGATCAGACTCACTCTTCCTCCAACTCTTTCCTGATCCTATCCCACTTCCTATCACTCCTCCAGATCCACTTCCACCTACCTACTTCCTGACCTAATAAGACACTTTAAAAAAAATATTAAACAGGTGAAAAAGGAAATAAAGGATTGAATCTAGAAGTTTGACAAGATTTTTGGGGGGTTTTGTGGCAAATTAAAATGTATACATTGGTAAAGATGGAAGCAGGATCATAGATAAACCTTTATCATCCTTATCATAAAAGATTTCTCTTTGTACTATGAGTGCAGAACATATACCTGAAACAGTTCCCTTTTATCTATAAGGCAGTACTTACCCTTGTGGCTAGAAAACTCTGACCTACATTAGAATTTGCCTACCGGGTCTCGGTGTCCCGGGCCTACAATCTTAAATAAATACTCAGAGAAGGTAAGGTAGGAAGATTACAAGTTCAATATCTGCCTGGGTTACAAGGCTGGTCCAAGGCCAACCTAAGCAATACCGTAAGATTCTGTCTCAAAAGTAAATAAAGAAGAAACATATAAATCAAGAATGACAGCTAACAATTGTATGCAAATTTCCCGAAGTTCTCATTTATTATTAGTGTGTGCGAATGATGTGTTCTAATTGTACACATGGAAAACAGTGGAGGACTCTGTGGAGTCAATTTACACAGCAAGGGTTCTACCCAGAGCCATCTCACCAGCTATATATTTCCTCAAGTTCTTCCCACAGGTCTACTCGCCCAGGGGATACACAATCAAGACTGGAAAATTAGAACTCCATATATAGAAATATTAAAAGAGAAAATGGGGAAATTGCTGTTAAAAAATTAACTAAAAAGGAAAATAAAATATTTGTATTGAAAAAGAAAGTGCATAGAATTCTTTCAAGAACATTTCAGACAGAACCAACAGAGTATTTGGGTGGACTCCACAGAAGAGACATGCCAAGTGCTGCTAGAACGCACCTCAGTACAAAGGTTTTACTTTATGTAAAAGAAAAAATATGAATACAACTACCAGTCTTCTATGGTATTATCACCTTTAACAATCTTAAAAACAATGCACTGGGTGTAGAAAAAGAATCCAGACATGGTGGAGGAGGCAGAAGGGGACCATCACTGAGAGGGCAATTAGAGTTTAATACGACACCAAACTCTTCCTAAGCACTTCCTGAACAAAACTGGTCTGCTAGCTGGCCACCATGCTCCAAAGTGAAGGATATTAGTAAATGTTGTGTCACTGCACACGTCTGAGCAGCTTTCCTGGAGAAAGAAAGCAGGACACAACTGGAGCAGGCTGGGTAGCGAGTCAGCCAGGCCGCCTCAAGACCACCCACACTGTGGGGCCGCTGACTCCACCAACCCCTGAAACCTAAACATTTATCCTATCAGTTTTCTGTCTAATATCCACATGTCTTTTCCTTACAAGTGTGTTAGTTTTCCAAACCTCAAATTTCATTGTATTACGGTTTTCTCAAAGCAAATCTTCCTTTCTTTTAGCAAGCATTATTAGAAATCAGTGTGGTGACTCAAGTGTCTACATGGCACATGACTTTGTATTAGTTCTCTGTTAAATTCGACAGCAAAGTAAGTTAGGAATAGGAAACAGAAAGCCAGAAACTGGAATGCAACCACTGTCACTCTGACATAACCACACCACAAGGGTTTGGCAGGAAGCAGCAATTTACCAGCAGGCTTACAGTGTCAGGGAAGCCAGACACTGGTAGGAAACACTGACGGGAATTACACGTCACCCAAAGGGCTACTGCTAACACTGGATTCCAGCTTCCTCATGTCCTCACTGCAGATGGACCAGCCCAGAGGACAGTCCATAACTTTTTACTATATAGTAAAGTCTTAAATTGGTGTGCTTTTCAGTGTTTGCTTTTATTTTTCACAGAGTCCCTTTTCTAGAATTCTATACACCAGAAGAAAATCTTGTTTTAAAGAGTAGGTACAATTTAGAATGCAAGCCTTAAAAGGCTCCGAACCATTCTGCCAGTGAGAAAGTGTAATGCAAGAGTTAAGCAAGGCTGGAGGAGGGAGTCCTGCAAGTCACATACTTGACTCTAGTGCAAAACTTAACTCTTCACAGTAAGCAGGAAACCACTGTTCACTTTATGAAATTAGAAAATACACAGGAAAATTTAACCAATAGAGCTTAAATGCCCTAGCAGCTTTAACAACGCAAAACCCAGAGCTACAGCAAGAAAAACTGTACCCTTGAGAAATACATACTTTAGAATCCCGTTTGCTCCAGAATAAACTTCTACCGAATTCATACTGGAGGGCAGCATTGTGATAATCCTGTCAGCCTTTTCGGCTACTTCTGCTGGGGAGGATGCTACCTTTAAAGAAATCACAAAGGAGAATTGTTTAATGTTATGTTTAATGCTTCAAATGTAAGCAGTGCCCAGGTCTCAAACATGACAGGATCTGTAACTATTTACTGGAAAAAGTTCAAGATCATGACCAGTAACAAAGCTCAGTGACATAAAGAACAAATGGAGGCTGCTAGAGTCTTCATCCTCTTCTGAACTATCTGGAGAACATGGGGTTCACAGAAAGTCCCCATAAATGTCTACTTCCCTGAAGTAAATACAAAGCAAAACAAAGGCAAGTTGTCTTCCTAGCGAAGCTCTATCTCTAGATCACTCCAAGATATAAGTCTGGAAGTCGATGTCAGAAAACTTCAGGTGCCCCCTTAGAAACACAGTTCTCTTCCATGGAAAGAAATTTAGTTCTATCTAGATAACTCCTTCAAAGGTCCCTTACAGGGTACCAAAAATTAGCTCACAGATCTTAGGACACTACATATCCCCAAGCTTCTCATGCCCATGAGCTGGCAACACCAAACCATCCAACTGCCAAGCACATGGGTGGTCTATCAGTATCCTGCATCCCAAGCATCTGCTTCTCGGGATGCTTGGTTTGCCAGAGTGCTGGTAACCCCTCAAAAATATCAAGTCATGTCAAAAGTCACAGGTCTGGAAAAAACACACACTGAGAGTAGTAACCGCAATGTCACCACTCTACTGGACAGACTGCTCTATATCTAATGATCGCATACATTTGGTATGTATTAACACTGTCTGATTTGTATAACAAAGGCATTCAAATACTCTTACCATTGCTATGATGACTTTAAAAGTACAATAACTGACAAAATTTGGAAACAACTCAAAAATAGAAGGGAAGAAACCAACCTCATTTCCAATCTGACACTAGCCACAAAAGCCTTTAGCAGCCAACTAATTAGAATCCCTCAATTACATCTGTTCATTGAGTGGGTAAGCAAAGGCAGAATGATAGAACAAAGCAACACTTATTTAGGGGGGTGAGAGATGCAGGTTTAGTTGCACCCCCACCAAGTACTATGCAATCTACTTAAATGTGCAAATCATTTAACCGCTCTGGCTTCAGCTTCCCAAACATAATGACAGTGCATTAATTCCTGTAATCCTAAAACTCAGGAAGACTTGTGTTAACAAGAGTGTTGCAGATTTGAAGTCATTCAGGGATTCAGAGGAAGGCTCCTAACAAATGAAGACTGAGGCTTTGCTTTTTAAAGAAATGATACATTTGTCCTCATTCTTAACCTGAATGAATCCTACCTACTCTCCTGCCTTCTCCTCCAGAGAACCCTATGTGCCCTCTTACAAAACAACAACAAAATACCTAATTTAGCTTCTACCTCCAACATACAATTTATTAATATCCAGTAACCTTCAATTCCAGGAAAGCTGGTCACTGTAAAATGAGTCTGACATCATCTCTTTCTATCCACTTACACATCACAAGGAAGTGGAAAGGAGAAAACCTGGCCACTGAATCTGTCCTGGGACCTTCTAAGTCTCAGAAACCCTGTCCTCATCACTTTCATTTCAGATGACATCACTTCCGTTGGATGGTAAGCAACGTTTATACACAATGTTAGTCTCTGTGGTTCTCTATCAGAAATGAACTGTTAAGTGTTGTTACCTGTCTTTCTCTCCTCAAAAACACTCTTGGCATTTTATTATAGTCAAATTATAATTTTGATAGAAAGCCACATGAGACAGATACTCAAGTTTTATCTGTTGGCCAAAAGCAAAAACCTCCTAACAAATGGAAACTGAGGCTCTTTTTTTTTAATTTTTAATATTTTTTTATTACGTATTTTCCTCAATTACATTTCCAATGCTATCGCAAAAGTCCCCCATATCCTCCCCCCCACCCACTTCCCTACCCACCCATTCCCATTTTTTTGGCCCTGGCGTTCCCCTGTACTGGGGCATATAAAGTTTGCATGTTCAATGGGCCTCTCTTTCCAGTGATGGCCGACTAGGCCATCTTTCGAATCATATGCAGCTAGAGTCAAGAGCTCCAGGGTACTGGTTAGTTCATAATGTTGTTCCACCTATAGGGTTGCAGATCCCTTTAGTTCCTTGGGTACTTTCTCTAGCTCCTCCATTGGGAGCCCGAAACTGAGGCTCTTAAAGAAACGATTCCTCTGGCTGGAGAAATGGCTCGGCGGTTAAGAGCACTGACTGCTGCTCTTCCAGAGGTCCTGAGTTCAATTTCCAGCAACCACATGGTGGCTCACAACCATCTGTAATGGGATCCGATGCCCTCTTCTGGTGTGTCTGAAGACAGCAAAAGTGACAGTGTACTCATATATATATAAAATAAATAAATTTTTAAAAAATTCAGATTCCTTCTTGGGGTGCTACATTACTTTTACTTGGGAACAGTCTGGAAGCTCCGAGCCTGAATAAAGCTTCAACTTGAAAGAGAGAAAGAAAGAAAGAAAGAAAGAAAGAAAGAAAGAAAGAAAGAAAGAAAGAGGATTCCTTTGTCCTCATTCTTACTGTGAATAAATCGTTCATACTCTTCTCTCAGCCTCCATAAAGAACCTTATATGCCATTTCACAAATGTGATACATCTAAAACAGACTAATATCTCTTCTACTTTTACATTCAACTTCCCTATTTAGAGTTATACTGTGTGTGTGTTCTGATAATCTATTACCTACTACTGGGTCTCAAGGTAGTAAAAACTGTGATTCATTCAGGCAAGAGTTCTAGAAGAAGTTCCTGGCACTCTGAATATACTCAAGAAACAGTAATCAGCCCAATAAAATTAACTTGTCTTCACACACACACACACACAAGAGGAAACTATTACTATCACTTGAATGGAGAACACAGGAACAGGAATAGTAGATGTGTATAGTAGAGATGGGAACATGGCTTACATGAATTTTCAGCTAACACTAAAATAGTATTTATGTGCTAAACTCTGTTTTAACAACTATATGAAAAGCTCTGTTCTTATTCTATGCATTAGGAAACGAGTTGACAAAGAGAAAAACCAAAAGCTTGCCAAAGACTACACAGCTAACTAAATGTCAAAGGCAGATTCCAAGCCAATGCATCCTGTAGCCTGCCAGTATATTCCATACATTCCAAAATAGTGTCAGAAGAACAGTAGCTTAGAACAAAAATGAATTCTCACAGAGCTGGAAGGCAGAAGTCTGAGTCTGAAAACAAGGTGTCGGCGCGGCCACTCTCCCTCCAGTGATCTAGGGCAGGCTCTTTCTTTGCTTCTTCCACTTCGATGGCTGGTGGCATTCCATGACTGGCAGCAACACAACAGTAATGTCTGCCTCCCTCTTCCCAGCATTCTCCTCTGTCTGTGTCTTCTTCCTTGCCGTGACCCTTAGTCCTGGTTCTCACCTGCCACTAGCTATGCCCCTGGCTCTCATTTTTAAATGGCTTCACCCATACATACATTATACAATTTTCCCATTTAGAGTAAATGAATAATTGGTTGGCTTTTATTATATTCCCAGATAAGAGTAACCATTACCAGTCAAGTGTTTAATCTCTTCAAAAAGAAACTGTATATCCATCCATGAGCCACCACTCCTCTATGCCCAAGGCTGCTTATCTTCTCCAAGCACTAAGCAACTAGCATACTTAGATTTCCTTTCTCTTGATTTTTTCTTTTTTTCAGATAATAAGAGATGCTTAGAGCATGGTCTTTTGCAACTGGCTTCTTTAATTTAGTGTGCTTAGTTCATCTGCAACACAGTAAATATCAGCACCTTTTCCCCCTTAATTCCTAAATAACATTCCAGTACAGATGTGACACTTCACTTACCCATTCATCCACGGATATACATGGGTGTTGTTTCTATTTCTTAGCTATTATGAGCAATACTGTTATTCAGAAAGTTCTGTGTAAATATGTTTTCATTTCTCCTGAGTATAGACACAGGTTGGTTTTCTGTTGCTGTCACTTTGGGAGGGGGTTGTATTGTTTTGTTTCTTGAGACAGGGTTTGACTATGTAGCTCTGGCTGCGCTGGACCTCACCTTGAACTCACAGAGTTCCACCTGCCTCTGCCTCCCCAGCGCTGGGATTAAAAGCGTGCTCCCTTATGCCTGGCTTAGATCCAGGTTCTCTTTTATCGACAGGCCAGGAAGTGGGGAGACAAACAGCTAAATGAATAAAGTTCTTCCATATTGCTGTATGTCCCTGGGTTTAGACCTCCAGTACCCAAGTAAAAGCCAGGTATTCCAGTATGCATCTAAAAGCCCAGCAGAGGTTGGAGAGGCAGAGAAAGGCAGGAAATCAGTGACCTCCGGTTTAGTCTAGGTGGGGCAATGACAGAGAAAGAGAGGCCACACACACACATGAAGATACACTCAAGTACAGCACACACAGTAAGAACTCTTCAGTCATATCCTAGCTCTATGCTTCATTATCTGAGACACTCCCCGACTTGTCTTCTGAAGTGGCCGAGTCAGTTTCTCTTCTGCCACCATTGTTGAGTTTCCCAATTGCCCTGTATGACCACAATAGAAAGGTGTGTTCTGCTCTGTCTGCTGGATTCTTCATTCTGACTGTCCCAGCGTCCATGGTTCTCCTCCTCATGACTAGTATATCCTTTTCATGCTTCTCTGGCCTCTTTCATCTAACTGCCTTGAAGTTCAGATCCTTTGCCCATTTAATTACTTGTCTTTAATGGTTAAGTTGTAAGACTCCTTTATGAATTTTAGATACAAGTCCCTTATCAAATAAATATATGATATGTAAATATTTTAGACCTTTCATGGTGAATTATCTTTTTAGTTTACTGGTGTTATTTAGATCAAGCAAATTTAACGCCAGTGAATTGCAATTTACCTATTAATTTTGTTACACAAGCTCATACTGTTATAGCTAAGAATCCTTTGCCAAATTCTAGATCATAAAGATTCACTATTGCACTATCATTTACTTACTTATTTATTTATTTACATCATTTTATCTCATTATGTATGTAAGTCTTTCACTTACATGTATGTCTGTGCATCGTGTATGTTCCTAATGGCCAGTGAGGTCAGAAGAGGGCATCATATCCCCTGGAACTGGAGTTTCAGTGACAGACACAAGCCATCATGTGGTTGCTGGGAATTGAACCTAGGTCCTCTGTAAGAGTAAGTGCTCTTAACTGCTACACCATCCCTCTAGTCCTTGTGTTTCCTTTTGATTTGTATAAGACACCCTTCTGGGGCCACTTTTCAACCATTGCTATCCACTAAACAACTTATTGTGAAGAATAATTATTATTCCAACACTCTTCAAAGTACAAGAAGAGTGTGGAAAAGAGGAGGCGCAAAGCATATACAATTTATGAGTTGGCATTACTGATGTTTTAAAAATTCAGGCAATTTACACCAATTATCCAGTTTATAAACAGACAAGTAGCTAGCTACATTTCAGAGCAAAAACAAAGCCATGCTGCACACTGACAAATGCCTTATACATTAACTTTTATTCATTAGTAGCTGTGCATCTTGTAATTCAAAGGTGTCAAAACTACACCTTTGTTCAGTCCTTGGCTCGCTCCTACTATGAACTCATTGAATAACCCGAGGAGAGCAGCTAGCTTCAGATTTGACCCCACTCCTAGTGTCTGAGGGCACTGCACTCTCTCACACATAGGCATACTTAAAAATGAATAAAACTTAAAACAAACAAAACAAAACAAAAACAAAATCAGAGTGCTAAGCTGCTCTTTGTTATGTTACAATCCCATAATCCAAATGCTTGAAGGGCTGAGAGTAAGGCCCAGATACAGCAGTTTCTCACTAAATATTAGATTCCCTTGTTTTTCCTTTTAAAGTGTTAACGTTTCCCTTATTCCTAGACAAGCCTATTAAGGTAGTCTTTCCTCAGGCCTACCTAAAATTAGTAAAGAACAAGAATGTCATTGGGGAATAGAGTTAGAGGGGTAACTTCAGAGAAGTCAATAACTCAGGCAGAACACAAGAAAGTTCTGGAAGTCTAGGAAAAACTGAAAGATATAGAATGCAGTGACAACTACTTCAGTTGTTCCAAAGTAACCTATAGTATATATATATATATATATATATATATATATATATATATATACACACACACATATATATACATATTCTAGAGGCATGGGAGGAGGGACAACGGTGTGGGCATTTTAAAGTCCCTGAGTTTATGCTCTGCCAGTTCTTACTTCTAATCCACTGGAGGGTCTCCATTCAACCTCTACCTTGCTTTCTGCCCAAATTCAAGACATTTCCTTAATTTAGAGATCTAGCAGCATTTGCAAACACATGTCACCATATAGTGATGAACATCAAATATCAGTGTTATACCCAAAATTAATACTATCTCCTTCAATCAATTAGCTACTAACTGATTTAACTCCAGACAAACCAACTTGGAGTACTTATCATATTAAAGATAATAAAAGGTCGCCTTCTTCACAGTCTCTTAGTAAAGTAAGTCATCAGATCGTTCCAGAAAGTTATGCTAAGAGTCTAGGTTACTTCACTTCAGCCCAGAGTCCCAGGGAGTGTGATGTCAGTCTCCTCAGACCACGGGAGCAAGAGCAGCTTCAGGGTGACACTGAAAAGCCCCAAGATTTCAGTCACTTTCTCATGCAGTACCACCAGAGTCAGACAGTACACAGAGCATGGCCAAGAAAGACAAGGGCACTTCAGCTCTAAAATGGCTTCTAAGTCACTAAACCCATTTTCTTTCTCAGGATTGCATGTCTCAGTGTTTGCCTCGATAATAATCCACATGTCTTTTGTTCTGCTTTATTCTGTTTGCATAGTTTTCTGTTTCTTGGAAGCTTCTAGTCCCAGGACCATATCTTGCCCTTAGTTATCATTCTATGACTTGTGCAAAATTTCCTTCATATTGTAAAAAGAGCATATCTGTTAAATTCAGAGGCTAAAAAAATGGTCTCTTATCATCTGAGTTACTAATAAACTTTGACAAATCCAAACAGAACAAGACTTACCAGGCAGATGCTATCATAAAACATGATAAACTCTAGTACCCCAATTCTTGAAATGTAAATGACAGCCTAAAAGCAACATACTACCACTCAATCATAACTCAGCTCCATACTACAGCCCACAATGTTTTTAGGATGTCTCCTGGTTTACAGTCAATAACTAATGATGGACTCAGAGTGCTGCCATGCAACATTTATGAAGTATATTCACATACATTTTTCTCCTCTGGGTTTGATAATCTAATGACACAGTAGTTAGTCATCATTCACACTTCACAGATGTGGAAACCAGCTGAGGGAACAACTTCTCCCATTAAGACAAAATTTAAGTATTTGATCAGGACTCCGGCAAAGCTTTAAGTCCCAAAGCAGATTCCTGTCCTAAGACAATTGTCCCTGACTTAATCTAACAAGAAGGCTAATTCCACAAAATAATTGCTTCATCAACATAATCAGAGAAGATATTATCTCAGGAAATGACTGAACAGGAAATGCCCTGGCCACCTAGCAGAAAATAGACCCCTCTCAGCAGCTATACTGCTCTTTTGATGTGGATCCAAATGTTGACCTGATGTTAAATTAAAAATGAAAGACAGCAACAATTAGGTTTTACAACTCTGTTGAGCATGCTTCTAAGAAGCACTTGCTTCTTTGATTAAAAAAAATGTTTTTTAAAGAACAAAATCTAAAGCAAATCCAAAGCCAAGCCTTACCTGTTCCCCGGCCTCTTTAAACTCTTTGCATACATCAGGGAACACGTCATAGAGGATGAGTGGATAGCCATGTTTCATGAGATTTTTTGCCATTGGATTTCCCATGTTTCCCAGTCCAATGAATCCAACTGGAGTCTTAGAAGCCATTGACCTAGAACACACTGATTTCAATACATTTATAAATAAAAAAAGTAATTTGTGGTACACATACATGCATGTAGGCAAAATAGTCATATATGCTAAAAATAATAATCAAAAAAGATGGCTTAACCTCATAAACAAGTGCTTTAGAGGGTAAGAAAGCTTTGCCTCACCTTGGAAATAACATTAAATACACTTTCTCCATTTCACAGTGACGTTGAACAAATACCACTCACTAAAGGTGCATTGCATGAAATACTGACAGGGTTTTAAAAAGACACAAGACACAGTACTTGCCCCTGAAAAGTTGATAATCTACTGAAAGAATTAGAAAGAACTCCACTTGCCCTAGCATTTACAGGTCTTATTCTTCCTTTCTCTTTCAATGACTGTGGTTTTGAGACTCTGTGTGACAACTAAGCTCAGCCATTTTTAAGTTTCAAATCCTCTCAAGTGTTCCGACTCACCATGAGTGTATGTGAGCACAGTGAGATCCTAAAGGCAAATTATTTGAAGCTCTATGCTTAAGAAATAAAGCTCAACTGGGTTAGCAGTTTATTTAGTTCCTCTTCACCACTGACCCTACCACTTCCATCAAGCGTGTCCTTCCTGTGCAACATCACAGTGCCAATGCTAAGTTTACTGTGTGTGACAGGAGCCCTTGTTCTTTATAGCCCATGGAGGTTCAATGACAGAGAAATGACACCTAATTGAAATTTTAATTTAAAATGAAATAGAATGAAAAGTACATTTTATATACGAGCTCTCATGCCCATAAGCAAATTAACAAAAAGAGAAGATGGAGCACTATTACATCAAGCCACTGTATTCAAGTTAGAAAGGTGCAATTTAACAATCCAGAAACATTACAAGCAAGGAACCCTGCATTTAAGGGCAGTTAGTTTAATAGCAACTACCCTAAGTGAAACAGTAACAAGCACGACAAGGAAGAGTGAGGACTCACATACACCGCAAGCATTGAGTAGACACCTCTATGTGCTATGCCAGAGGGCAGCCTCAAGCTCTGATCCTCCAATCTCAGCTGCCCAGTGTTGGCATTACAGGTATACACTAGACGAAACCACTGAACACAAATGAGATACAATCCTTGCCTTGCAATAACCTTAAAATCCAAGAGGACATAAACACAATAAAACATCAATATAAGACAGGCGAGAATAATGTTAAAAAAATAACGGTGGTACAGAATTCATGGTTAGAAAATATTAAGAAAATACATTTAACTTGTGTATTTTAAAGTGGATCAAGTTTCAAACAGAACAGGAAGGGAACATAAAGAAAAGGGAATAGTACATTCAAGAAACAAGGAAAGCCAGAAGAAATAAACAGTTAACAGTTAATATTTATGCCAGACAGAGTTACCTAAGCTCTTTATTGATATTATTTGTGAGATATGATTATCTTCTTTCACTTGGGAACCCAGATGCTTAGCAAGCGTAAGGAAAATGGCCAAGGCCTGACTTTGGGTTTGGGTTTGTTTGGGCTGCTTTTGGTTTTGCAGTGCCAGAAGGTAGCTGTGGCTTTTGAACACACTTGTATCTTATGGATTCACAGAAGTTCAACCTTAGGACTGGAAACTCTTTATGATCATTTAGTCTAGAAACATGGAACGTCCTTACTCTTCTGAGATACACACTAAAATAGCAGGAAATATTATGGTGGCTGCTACTGTCTTTCAAGGGATGCACGCTGGATATGTATATATGTAAGTGGAAATAAAGGAAATGACAAAAATAATAAACTCTGAACTCTACACAAAAGACTACTCAGAATTCCCTATATTACTTAGTACTTCCCATCTGGAGTTTTTTCACAAGGGGAAAACTAACATATTCACACATAAAAACTATTATAGATGACGAAGAACCAAGTAACTAAGGAGGGGCTGCTAGCACCCAATATAAACAGCACTATTCACACCTGAATAATTTAAAAATCCCAACTATGTCTATGAATGACCCAGGTAGGCAGAAATCACAAAAAGACAACAGAAAACGTCAATTATCTTCAGAAAAAATACTATGAAAATATATTCAACGTGTTATAATTAGAGAAAAGAAACATGACACTACTCTTTAACTACTGAATGAACCGAAGCTTGAACAAAAACTATCATCAGCTAGTGAGGATTTATGGAAATGAGTGTTCTCATACATTATTAAATAGATCAGATCAGCCTTTTTGAAAATCTATCTACATTTTAATTTAAAACAATTTTTGACTCAGCAATTCTACTTTCTAGAAATTTACAAGGGTTATAAACTTTGTCTTAAAAGGATCAGTATAAATTACTTTCAGCTTTGCAAGCCATAAGGAACTATTCCATTCATCTATTCTAGTTTGAAAATAGCCATAAATAATAAACAAAAGTGCATGGCTGATTCAAATACAATAGTTTTTGAGTCTCGAGTGTATGTGAATGTTCACACATGTGTGGGTGCATATAGAGAACAGAGATTGACATTTGATGTCTTTCGCTCTCCACTTTATGTATTTATTTACAGATCTCCTGAACTGTGAGCCTTTTGATTAGGCTAGCCTAGTCATAGCTTGGGAGTGACGGGGAGCCAGCGAGCTTGTTAGAGGTAGGCCACCACATCCATGCAGCTCTTATGTGTATGCTTCTCGGGGTCCAAATCTGGGTCCTCGGCCTTGCATGGCAAGTGCTCATCTACTAAGCCTTAGCTCTGACATACAATTTTATTTAGAAAAACAGATTCAGGACTATGGACTATCATTTTCAGGGTCCTGCTATACACTAAACTCTGAACCACACAAGCAGTTATTATAGCACTGTTTATTACAGCAGAAAAAAATGAAATAGCTAAAAACATATTAGTAGAGTACCTAATTCACAATAATTCACACTAACCCAAAGCAATGCAATATTACTCTTATATTTGTGGGGCTCCACACTTGCACCTGCTGCAGCCTGCGTTCCTTCCTTTCAGAACTCCCAACTGGGGGAAGCTTGGGTAGGATTCTTGACTTACTCAGAGAATTTAACATAAATCCAAGCACAGTGGTTATTAGAGAGGCACTCATAGAAAGGACAAAACACACCAACCCACAGTTGTCACGTGTATGATTTTAGTGGCTCTCAAGTTACATCTCAAAGGTTGTTAACATCCCTCCCCCTTTCCTTCTTTCCATAAATGAGATTCTAGCGTGGCTCCAGAGGTGGACTGAATAGGACTGAAATCTGGTAAGGTAAAAACCGGGGTCACAAGGCCTGCATACACAGGTCAGCACTATCTTTCACTGTAAGTGAGAATTCTTGTGAATTCCCATTGCAATTGAAAACTGCAGGCTTACAGTTGAGAAAGGGAGAAAGACCACACATGAAGGTTATTAGTATGTTTAGGCTTTAAATATGTCATCTTAAGTTTCACTTGAAATACTTCTACATAAAAGGTATAATGTCTCTTAAAGGTAACCGTCACTGAAAATGTTAATTATGCTGGATTTCTTTCTTTTTTTTTTTTCAGAAAAGTAACATTTTTAAATTTTGAGAATTTTATACATGAGAACTATATTACTTCATTTCTGTCCTTCCTTTTCCCCATCTTCTGCTCATGTGCCCCTTACATTCACTCAAGTTCATGATCTCCTTTAATTACTGTTACCTGCACACATGCATGTGTGTGCACATATGTAAGTGCAGCCTGCTTACTCCATTTGTTAGAGTTGACCACTGAGGACTGGAGAACCTATCAGAGGGCTGGTCCTAGAGAAGATCGGCTCCCCCTCTTAGCAAACATGAGTTAGCTTTAGCTCTGCATGTAGGAGTGCAGCCTTGCAGGATTTCCACCATCTTGACTCATCTGTCAGAAAGTTTTAAGCAGATTCCCGAGTGAGGAGATTCTTTTCCTCCCACAGGTCCTTAACTGCCTATCTTTCTGTCCTGTCCTACCATGATCTATCTGTCTAAGGCAGAGGAAAAGCCTCCAGGATAAAACCCTAAGAAAAATAGCAAGATGCAAAACATTAATACAAGAATATGCAGTGAAAAAAATATATGGACTTATTTTTCTGGGTTTTGTATGGATATATTAAAAAAAAACAGTCATCATCGTTCAAGTGGTAAGAGTCATGTGTCTGATTTAACTATATACATTTAACCTTTATAACTACTTTTGTAAGAAAAGGAAATAAAGGTACTGGCAGAGTGGATGCTAAGTGCTATGTGAATGAGTTCTAACTCTAAAGAAGTTTCACTAAATGGGCACACAGGAATATAACCAGGTCTGAAGCAGCTACAGAGTCACAGTGGTGATAAATTGGACTCGGCAAATGTGAGCTGGGTTGTAACCATTACACAGGTTAACTCTCTGATGTTCCTCATCCCAGATTCAGATACTGTCTAGTCCAGGGCTACCAATCCTGCCAATACATGGAAGTGCCATGAAAAATGTAATAAGAAGTGAACCAAGGGTTAATGAAAACATTGGAAATAATGAGCAGACTTCTATAACCCTCAGTATTACTACCTAAGGAAGGGATATACGTAATACTCAGAATTTGAACATGAGATTAAAAAAAAATTAAGATTAACAAAGGTATCAGTGAAATTCCTGTTTATAAATGAATTTCAGACTGGATAAAAGCTAGAGAGGTGCTTAATGAGATGAAGGAACAAATCATTTGTCTAGTGTGAACAGTATCAAAGGGCTGGGTGTAAAACAGGCAAACAGGCAAAATGCTAGCAGGCAAGAGGCACAGACTATCTACCAAAAGACTAGTTCTTGTGAAACTCCAAGTGACAGAATCCAAGAGCTGAGGGGACAGTGCGGACCTTCGCTGCAGAAGCTAAGGAGCCAAGAACGAGGAGGCCTATGATATCTGGGCTAACTATCTGAGCATCAATCATGACAGGTTGTCAGTGATGGGCTTAGCTCTCTTCATTTCATCATTGGGGCAAGACAAGAAATAAAGTTGGTATAAGTATTGCCCAAAGGGAAGTTGCTCATTGGTTATGATCACATTTACATTCTGAGTTTAGGAGATCCACGTAAAGTCACCTTTGGTTGTAAGCCCTTGAAGCATAAAGTTACTAACTCCTCTAGATGCCTTTATCAACAACAGGACCAACAACATCAGAAGGTTACTGTAAAGATTATTTGAAATAAGATATGTAAAACATTAAACAATGCCTAGCATATGATAGTCAGTAAACAGTAGCTACTTGTATTAGAAGGGTCAGAAAGTGCCACTGTGGAACAAGTCCTACACCCAAACAGCCTTTTTAACCTAGTGGGTTAGAAGGGAGAGACAGATTAAAGGCAGCAGGAGTCACTTAGGGAGTGACATCTTCTAGTGAAGGGAGCTTCTGATGGAGTACTTGGCGCACAGAATTGACTCCCAAAGGTACAGGGATCCCAGGGAATTTAGTGGGACTCTAGAAACACCTGCTAACCTACAAGAGAAACCCGCCTACCTTAACAGTAATGTGCAGAGACAGCAATGTCAGATGCCAGATAAAATCAAGCCGGAAAAAAACAAAACAAAACAAAACACAGTCAGCATAAAGGTGATGCTGGCTGATTGGTGGAGAAACTGGTTAGAAAACTTGACAACACTGGTTTTTAAATTTACAGATGATGTAATAGGAGCAAAGTTATTATAGCTTGGTAACTTGGCTACCAGAAATCAGTCTACTACCTGTAAAAAAAAGTTATCTTACATTTTTCAAAAGCTACCTAATCAAAGGAACACATGAATATAGACTATAAAAACTATAAAGTCATAAGGAAAAGTTTACTTCATTATACAAAAATAATCATTTAAAGCTTCTAAGTGGATTTTTCATTGTGTCATAAGATTGTGTTCTTTCTTTATCTGAAGGAAATAGTTTGAAATTAGATGTCTGAAATTACAATGTCAAACATGTTTTCCTATTTGTATGTGTATATATGTATGTGCAGAAAACTATATATAATAATATGCAGAAAATAATGTATGTAATATATATATATATACCCCATGATAAATCTTAATTCATAAATATATATGTATATATCCCATAATAAAGCTTAATTTATAAATTAGGCACAGTAAGAGACAAATAAAAATAATCATAATAATATAGAAAAATTATAACATGTTTTGAAGTTATACAAATGTGGTTGGTCCCAAAATATCTTTCCATGTATTATTTTCAGCCTGTGTTTAATGGTGAGTGACTCTTGGAAGCGAAGAGAGCACAACTGGCTAAGAAAGAACCGCTGTACGCACAACCCGGTGTCCTCTGTTGCATACAATAATGTAACAAACACTGTTTGCCTTAACAGTAAAAGTTCCTCAGCTAAGGATGATGGCGTACTCTGGGAAGGTCTCACATTACTTCAGTAGTAAGTATTTCTCGGTGTGTACTCTTGTAAATTCAAGGTCAACTTTAGTCCCAAGGCCACATGTAACTTTCAGACCTGCATGTCCCAAACTAAATGATGCTAATGTAAATGGAAAACAGTACCATTTTATACTTGATTACTCTGAGATTACAACCTTAGAGTTGGACTTGAGGTTTGCTTTGGAATTATTTTAAATGCCAGTGCTTATATAAATTAATAATAAGGACAAATAGTAAACTAACCTCAAAAATGTTAACTTTTTTTGAGATTCAAATCTTTTTTTTTTTTAAAGTGGAGTACATTCTACAAAACCATATCCATTATCACTTCTCCTCCCCCAAGCCTCAGGGAACATCACGGACCATGGGCGCTGAAGAGGGAAAGGATGGTGAGGAATGCCACAGAACAAAACCATCCAGACACCACTGCTGCTACAATTGTGGTCACCTGACCCTTCAACAGGCCATCATGCACAGAGGTGGTCCCATGAGGACCCACCCTTCCTGCAGTACTTCTGCCTGCTAATGGTTGTTGCTGGAAGGGTTATCATTTTGTGAATGGTGTGAATGGGGAACAGGCTGGCAAGAAGGGGTTCAGAGGGAAAGGAGGAGGTAGAACAGAGGGGAATGTGGGTGACTGTAATCACAAATTGCTGTATTATGGATAAAACTGTGAGGGGAAAAAAAGCTTAAATCTAAACATACAAGAAATACAAGCATATACACAAAAGACACATAGTTTTTTAAACTTAGTATTTGCAACTCTATATACAGTGCTATTTAATTTTCCCACCCCACCTTTGGTCAAGCGGTCTTTAAAAATGTCCTGATACAATTTTTCTATGTACATGTTGAGGAGTCCCAATAAGTTAGTTGAAGAATATGTGTGTGTGTGTGTGTGTGTGTGAGAGAGAGAGAGAGAGAGAGAGACCTCTTTAAAAATATAGACCTAAAGCTAAGTACAATTATATTTTTTTAAAAATACAAAATTTGCTTATTAAATGAGTTATGAAACAGGAAAGAAATTATTTTCTCTGTTTCTTCTGGTATGCATTAAATGTATTATAGCTGCCATAAGTTGACACCTTGTAAGTCTCATTTTTTAAAAAGTACATGGGTCTTTATAACACTATCAACTATTCGCTATAATTAGCTTAAACATGATGGAGGCAAATCCCTCCACAGAATTCAGAACATCAGATATTAGTAATTGAACATGGTTCCTTTTCTACATTTTCCTACACTTCAAAGTTGCATGGAGATGAGGTATTTTCCCCAATTTTTAAAAAAGATTTAAATCTCAAAAAACATTAACATTTTTTGTAATTAGTTTACTATTTGTCATTAATATTAGTTTATATAAACACTGGCATTTAAAATAACTCCAAAGTAAAAAGGGATTGTTTGAGTGTTTCAAAGACATCACTAAAGAACTTTTTCTTAAAATTAATTGTTCATAGACGCATGCCTTTGGGCCAGAGCAGCCCAAGCACAAGATGGTTTGGTAAAGCAGTTTACCCAGCACCGGGGAGACAGGTGCTTCCTGCTGTCAGAGCAAAGGATTATAAGCTTTGGCCTCAGACTCTCCTATCATGAATTGTAAGACCTTTCATAACCCTTAAAAGGTACACGAACGGTTCAAGAAACTATCATTAGTCACCTTGTAAAAACACTAAACAGCAAATATATCGTCCTGAACTCATCAGATCTCAAAATGTTATACACTGATGAGAAAACTGCTGCTCCCTTCAAAGTGTTTTTAAAAAGAAAAAAATTATATCCAAAATCATGTGTTTGCATCTGGCTAACCACAATTCCTTATCTGTCATCTGCTACCTATTATCACACAAATGCTCTTCCAAAGCAGAAAGAAATTTCATAGGTTTTTCCTGAGGACAAAGACTGGGAGCTGCTCAGAAATTAACTCCCAACACATTTCTTACACAAAAATTAAAACAAGTGAACACAAGCACCCTGAATCCAGAGCCTCCTGCATGCTAAGCAAAGGCAACGGTGTTTTGTTTGCTAGTCCTGTATAAGATAGTGCTAAACAGCATTGTTAAAATAAACTTTTACATTAAAAAAAAAAAAAATCCTTCGGTATCTCCCACAAATCAACCAATTCTTTTTCAACACATGTTCCCAACAGGTTAAATGCTAGTCAAGTAGCATATGAAAACCCTCATGGGAATTTTTCTTTATGGTCATGTCCACAGCAAATGAGAAACTGCATTCTAAAAGCCTTGGTAATGACCATTTCAACCAATTCTTAATTAAAGAGGTGTCTTGATGTCCTAGAAAATCCAAGAGTCAGGGAGAAACAAGGGGTACTTCCTGGATCTTGCTGGAGAAGTCCCAATTTACTCATTCTAAGGCCTTGGGAGATCCTCATGTGAAAAGCAGTTCTCAGATATTCATGTCGCTCTAAACACACAGCTTTCTCCTAAATCCCTGGTCATTTTCCATACTTGAAGCACAGCATAGTAGTCGGTTAGGTTATAGACACAATTTTGAGGCAAAGAATTGTGGTTAATAATTCGACAAAAGTCCACCACTTTGAGGCAGCACAGCTCCATTTCATAATGGAGTTCGCTCTGCTTGCTGGTCAAGGGTGACAAACTTTGCTGGATTTCTAGGATACCGCCATGCCACCGACTAGAGTAGTTAAAACACAAATCAGGCCTTGAAGTCTGAGGGAGCCCCCGCTTAGGGTGAAGCCAGGGAGCTGGAAGGCCAGGGGTCCCAGAGGTGGGTGCGGTGGGGTCACCTCTGGAGTGAGCCCTCCAAATGTCCTAGGAGCCCCAAATCCAAAGCGCACGCCAGGGACCCAAACATTCCTCCCTTCATCACAAGCTGTTCCTGGGTCCCGCAGAGGAAACGCTGAACAATCTGGAGCCGGGCATAGGGCAGGAGTGGAAGGCTGACCGCTCAGGAGGCAGTTACAAGAGGGCCCAGGCCTAGGAGGCGACCACAATTGTCGCTTTTACCCTCAAACCAACCGCAGCCCTTCGGACGAAAAGCCCTCCTCGGATGACCAGAGGAAGACGAGCAGATGGGGCGCGAGGTCCTTACCCGCTGCAAGGCTGCCCACGGGCCGCCGCCGGCCGCTCCAGTACCAGAGGCCGGAGGCTGCTCCCCGGAACCCCAAGGAGGCTGCCATGCTGCCCCCCGCCCCGCCTCCGCGCCGTGACCTCCGCCGCCTCACACACGGCCTGTGAACTGCGAGTGTGCGCAGCCGGGATGGCCCGCACCACCGCAGAGACAGCTCGCGCAAGCGCTCTCCTTGCTCAGCTTGGGCTCCGCCCACCGCGGGGCGGAGCACTGTGTTGAGAGGCGTGGTCGGAGAGTCGGAAACAGTCCAATCAGGATTCCCAAATCCATAGACGCCCTGCTTTGCCTCCTGCTGAATTTACAACCTTTGGGTGAGAGAATTCTTGTTTACCCAAAAGCTGACGTGTGTATGGGAGGCGGTGGCTGTCGCTCACTACCGCCTCCTCCGAGCACCTGCACGCAGCAACTGCCTCTTCACTGGGCTGCTAATTGTTTTTCTTCCTCCCAGACAAGAACCGCAGCTAAGGCAGTATTTTAAGGAAAGAGCAGAAATGTTGTGTTTCCTAGTATAGGGACTCATTTTTAACTTCAGTAATAAATGCATGGACCTCCTAGGGTTAACATATATATTTTCAGCGTCTGTTGAAACACAATCACAGAATCTACCATGTGTGTAATAACTGAAATCTACGTGATATACAACTCAATGGTTTTTCCAGTCATATTTGAAAAGTAGTAGGGAAGTAATTTAATAACACTGTTCTCTTTGAAGAGTAGAATTTCTAAGGAACTTACTGAGTTCCAAGAAATGCGTCAATGTTTAAAAAATTCTACAACCTGTGTCTTTTGAACCCAAAATCTAATGGTACATTTAAACCCAGGGAGTAGTATATATGTATATTATAAAAACATATTTTGCTGATCTTTCCTTATTTGGATATTTGGTATATTTGGTGGTTTAAATAAGCATGGCCCCCATAGACTCATATGTTTAAATACTTGGCACATAGGAGGTGTGACTTTATTGGAGTAGGTGTGGCCTTGTTGGAGGAAAGGCGTCACTGTGGAGACCAGCTTTGAGGTCTTACATATGCTCAAACTACAGCTAGTGTGGCACACAGTCCCCTTCTGCTGCTTTCAGATCAAGACAGAACTCTCAGCACCAACTCTAGCACCACATCTGCCTAGATGCTGCTATGTGCCCCACCATGATGATAATGGACTAGGTCTCTACAACTGTAAGCCAGCCCCAATTAAATGGTTTTTGTTTTTATAAGAGTGGCCATGGCTATAGTGTCTTTTCACAGCAAGGAAACCCTAAGTTAGACAGTATACATATTTGAATATCTGTTCCTTGAGAATAATCGCAAAGTATTCAATTTCCACTGGAGAATTTTCATCTTCAGTACACGAAAACAAGACTTGTAACCTTTGAAGAAAAGTGGGCCAAGAGGCAAGAATGGGGCTTGGGGGTAGGGGGAGGGCAGGCAATAAGAAAACCAAGATGCCTACCTTCCATCCTCAAAAAAAAAAAAAAGGAAAACAAAACAAAATGACAAAAAACACCTGTGTTCGTTTTGTTTTAATTCATTTTCCTTGTGCTATATTCATCCAACCTAAAAAGCAAAATCAAGAGATTCAAGTTTGACCTTTAAAAAGCAAAATGCCTCTTCCTAGTTAGCCATAGGGCTGATAAAAGGAAAACTAAGATTGTCAAAAATTTCTTTGCACGCTCGGGGGTTCTGGCATGGTATTAATGTTCCCAGGAACCCATACAGAGTTCAAGGACCCATCTGCAGCTATAGGAAAACAATTCCCTTCCAAACAGTCCTCTGCCCCACCCTAATAACAGAAAAGACAGTCAGATGTAAAGAGAAAGCAAACAAAACAAGTATAAACAAACAAATAACATCATAGCTACTGGATAGTCAGAGTTGGTGCTTCCATCCCTAATAGGGCTAATTGGTTTCTGAAGTATTTCATGTCTCTCTATTCTGGTTTCTTTAGGTTTTACTGGAATGGATTTTCTGCAAGCAATAAATGTGTCCCTACAGGTTTCTATATTTAACTGCTGAAGTGCAGTCTGCTTTCCAGCTCTGTCGACCCCCACAGCAGAGCTGTTTACGACACGAGACAACACATCAATTCATCTCTGCGGCTCCTTGAGTTAATATCCCAGCCCTCCTGAGATTTTACGCCCAATCAGATTGCTTTTGTCATTTTTATTGTGAGCTACTGTTTTTGTTTCCCTCGGTTGTTTATGGGGCTCTTTTCTCGAAAATGAGTTATTTCTTACAAAAGGCCAACTCTTGTGAACACCATCCCCCTCGGCGTAGAAAGAACAAGGGACTGTGGGTGAGCAAGTGAAGCACCTCTGTGTGTGTGTGGTTTGGTTGAGTTTGCTTTGGTTTCATTCTGGCTATGGAACTCACCCAATATTGAAAGTTTGATTCTATTTGTTTCAGTGTCACAAAGGAATAAGTCATAGTTTTAATTTATTCCCATATCCTGCAGACTATTGTCTCCTTCCAGAAGCGCCGAATTGCTTCACAAAGGATTTTCAAAGGTGGCTTTTCCTAAGTGTTGCGACTTTGTTAAAATCCTTACGACTTGAAGGTTGTATTATATTTGAAAGGCAGTTTACTGTCTATGGTTAGACTTGGGGGGAGTTGAGGAGGCTGGGATTTAAGACAGGGATTGGCCTGGAACATTGGCCTGGAACTTGCTGTGTAAACTAGGATGGCCTGGAATTCCTAGAGATCCACCTGTATCTGCCTCCTGAGTGCTGGGCTTCAAGGTGTGCATCACTGCACCCTGCCCATCCCATGACTCTTTATGTACCTAATATATCCCAGACCCAGAGCTGGAGAGACCAAATGAGAGAACCAGAGGAAGCCTTGTTAGGTCTCAACCCTGGGACAAATGGCTAACTGAGGTACTGAGGGGCCTTTTAACATCAAAGCAGATTCTGGCTATCAAGTTCTTCCAGCATCTCTCAGTACCTATTAATGGGTCACCCTGGCTGGTATACCTCGCTCTCCACCTTAAAGTCTCCAGCCCAGGGACTGACTGGCTGGGCTGCCCTTCCCGCAGCTGCTCTTCCCTACATAACCCAACCATTCTGATTACACAGTCCTCTTACCTTTTGCCTCTCCCCTCTCCCCTCTCCTCCCCTCTCCCCTTAGCTCCCCTCTCTCCTTTCTCTCCCCTCCCCTCTCTCCTTTCTCTCCCCTCCCCTCTCCCCTCTCCTCCCCCTCTTCCCCTTTGTTCTCTCCCCCCTTCCCTCTCCTCTCTCCTGCTCAGTACACTGGTCATGTCCTCTCTGGGCGCTCCCAGATGTCTCTGCCTCAGCCTTCTATCTGTAATAAAACCCTCGACCCCTACGAAGCAGTCACGTCCTCCTTTTATTTCTTTTCCTCGTTCATCCCTGAGTAAAGTTCTGAGAGGGCGTGAGCTGTTGACACGGGTACAGCCATCTCAAGGACCCTTAGCCTCAGCCCCATGGGAATGGCAAAGCCTTCCCAGGGTGAGACCAAGAGGGAAAAGACAAAGCCTTACTCTAAGGTCCAATTGTGGGTGTTAATAGTATGTCCAGAAATTTCCACCATAACTTTCTCCCCTGGATATTTATGGCCGGAAGACCTCACCCCACTAAGACTGCTCCTGCTGAGATTAGAGGTTAGCTAGACCCATTTTCTTTTTTAAAGATTTATTTATTTATTTTATGTATATGAGTACACTGTAGATGTACAGATGGTTGTGAGCTATCATGTGGTTGCTGGGAATTGAACTCAGGACCTCTGCTCGCTCCGGCCCTACTCTCTCCAGCCCCGATTGCTCCAGCCCAAAGATTTATTTATTGTTATATGTAAGTACACTGTAGCTGTCTTCAGACACACCAGAAGAGGGCATCAGATCTCATCAATGATGGTTGTGAGCCACCATGTGGTTGCTTGGACTTGAACTCAGAACCTTCAGAAGAGCAGTCAGTGCTCTTAACCACTGAGCCATCTCTCCAGCCCTAGACACATTTTCGTGATCCAGCTGTATATAATAAAAACTGCATCCTTGTTTATCTGTATGTAATAACCCTGCCTTCTGATTCAGCTGTATGCAATAGCCCTGCCTCTCTGTTCAACTCTATACAATAAACACACTGAGCTTCTGGGGTGCTGCTGTTTCTCCATCTGAGAGCCCAGCCCACCTGATCCCTGTTTCCTCCACAAGTGCCTTTGTCTCTGTCTTTTCTTCATTCTCTCACAGCCCCCAGTAGGGAATGTCCCTAGACTGAGAAAGGATTCACAACCAAATCTTGAAAATACCCAGAGTCACAGACAAAAAGTATTCAGTAAAACCCTTTTTTATTGTAAAACCTGAGACATGGGCAACTCAGCAAGACAGAGAGCATGTTAGGGTAGAAGATAGCTTACCACTCAACTGTAGACACACACATTTACATGCACATATACACCACACACACACATACCACCCAGCCATAGACATATACACACACATACATATACACACTTCCTAACTGCACATCCATATATACACACATACACACCCACACCACATAACTGTATATACACACACATCACAGACACTCACATACACCAAACAACTGTCGATATACACATCAAGACACCTGCCACCCAACTGTCGAAACACACACATACACCACACACCGCATCACTTTAGAAACAGATACATAAACAAACACATACACACATGTACACCACACACATACACTCTTACACACACACACATACACACACTACTCAACTGTAGATGCCCACACACACTCACATATACTACCCAATGGTAGACACACAGCACACACACAAACACTCACATCACTCAACTATAGAAACACACACACCACATACACTCACACACAAACATATGACCCAATTGCAAATACACATGCACCATCAAACTGTAGACACACACACATACATACCACACACTTACACATACACCACCCAATTGTAAACATACACACTCACACATACACACCACACAACTGTGCATACACACACCATCCAACTGTAGACACATATACACACATACACACACTCCCACCACTCACACACTCAGTCACACACCCCACAATAGTAGGCAAACAAACTCACACACTCACACTACCCAATGGTAGACACAGCATACACACAAACACATCACTCAACTGGAGATACACACACACACACCCCACACACATACTACCCAATTGGAGACACATACACACTCACACATATACACCACACAAATATAGACACATACACACTGCACAACTGTCCATACACCATCCAACTGTAGGCACACATGCAATGTATACACATACATACTGCACAACTATACATACACACACACACCATCCAACTGTAGACACACAGCACATACACACTCACAATACAACACTCACACATTCACATGCACAACTTTAGGCATATGCACAGACAGGCCAAATGATAAGCCGAGGCTTCCCCCATTCTCCAGGCTGTAGTGAGACCTCCAACCATCCTAATACCACAATATCCTTATCCCCTCAGCCTGTCTTCCATCTTCATCGGTGGACAACAATAAAGTCCTTCCTATGAGTATGCTTCTCCATACACTTGGTGTCATCAGTGACCAATGGAAGGAGGTCAGAGTTCCACCCTTACATTAGGGCAGGGCTTCTCAACCTTCTATTGCTGCAGCCCTTTAATACAGTTCCTCATGTTGTGGCGAACCCCAATCATAGCATAATTTTCATTTTTACTTCATAACTGTAATTTTGCTACTGTTGTGAATTGTAATGTAAACAGATGATATGCAAGAGATCTAATAAGCAGGACCCTGTGAAAGGGTCCTTTGTCCTCCTAAAGGGGTCACGATGCAAGGGAGTGATAGGGCTCTCCTGCCGCTCAGCAGGGATGGTGTCCAAGGAGACCTAGTAAGGAGGCGGGCCATTTAACACTGCTCAGTGATAAGGAAGGCTTCATGGGGAGCTGAGGCCAGACCCACCATGACTACTGAGCAAGGAACAATGGAAATTTTAGAACTGAAAACTGCAGTTATTGAAGTTATAAAACCCAATTAATAAGGGCAACAGTAGAATGGAGGAAATGGACAAACTCGAAGATAGAACCATAAAAATCATCCAGTCTAAACAGGAAGTAGACTAGAGGGGAAGGGGGAGAGGTAAAAACTTGTATAAGATCTAATTAATGTTCCTGTCATTAGAATCTGGGAAGGAAAAGAAAAGACTTTTTCCTAACAAACCAAATTAGCTAACTTATCACTTGTCCCTAAGATGGTACCCATATTTCCCCACGGGAATAGGATTCTGTCTCCCTTGCTCCATTACTCTGAGTTGCCCAATTCTCTTTTTCCTTCTTTCCCTCCCTCCGTCCTGAAACAATTTTACTTCCCAATTTTCAAGACATCCTTGAAAGTGACCTTCCGAAAGAAGTCTTTTTCTGAGGTAACAAATCAGCATCATGAGAGTAATTTAGCCTGGTTAAGAAGCTGTACTTAGATGTTCATAAAGCTCAGCAGGGGGAGGACCCCGTGTACGTGTGCGGTTGTGGACTGAGCGCTCACCACTGAGCTGAGAGGCGAGGAGATAGAAGGATACCTAAGGTCACCCAACACTATATATATAGACTATATAGAAATATATAGACTTGGCATTAGGTTTCGCTGAAACCTGAGGGTCAAAGGCCAGGAATTTGTTGTTGTTGTTGTTGTTGTTGTTTTTCCATGCATAAAGGAAGCCTGGACTGGAAGTGTAATTCAGAAGTACTGTCTGTCTGTCTGTCTGTAGCATGTACACGGACCTGCACTAGCTAACGACAACAACAACAAAAAGCTTTCAGTAGACTGACAATCCCCAGTATGACAGCTTCAGGTTACTAAACTCTAAGATCAGCTCCAGTTTGTTTCTAATCCGGTCTGGCATTGCTTCCCAGCTTTTCATCTTGTCCCAGGCAAAGGAAAGACAAAAGAGACCAAGGATGTGCCCACTGACTGTGCTCATTATCATTCCCATCACAACCCCCACATTCTCATCATCACTTTACAATCCCCATCCTGCAATTTCTCTTTCCATCTGCAAGAACTTAGACACTTAGCAACCCTTAGCTCCAAAGAAATATCAAAAATATGGTAGAGAGAATTGGTAATTTTTTAAAAGAGTAGATCAACCTGGAGAGGTGGCTCAGTGGTTAAGAGCACATATTGCCCTTCCCGAGGACCTGAGTTCAATTCCCAGCATCCATATCAGGTGGCTTACCCCAGCTCCGGGGGAATCTGACACCTGTGATCTCAGTGGGCATTTCATGTGCACATACCCCCACACATGCACATACCCCCCCACACGCACACAATAAAAATAATCTTTAAAAGAGTGCCAGGCAGTGGTGGCGCACGCCTTTGATCCCAGCACTCTAGAGGCAGAGGCAGGCAAATCTCTGAGTTCCAGGCCAGCCAGGGCTACACAGAAAAAAACTGTTTCAAAATAACAAAACAAGACAGAAAAAATGAATCCAGATAGGCATGGTGATCTTTCCTATAATTAATTTTTAAAATGTTTCGGGACATAAAACATTAATAAGAAAATTTAATTATAGCCCAAATAGAAAGCTAATCTGAGTTCATATTATTGTGTTTATTTAAGGGGATTAAAGTTGTAATAGTATAAATTCATGTTTAACAGGTATATATACACAGGTTAGTCTACACATACCTCCTTGGTCTGTCATCAAAGGGAGCCTAGAAACACCTAGAGTTATATATTATCTAGTTCCATTTTCCAGTCCTTCACTGTGGTGGTTAACAATTACCTAGACTTGTAAATATGAATTACAGAAGGTTACTGAGTGAAAATTATCACCATGTATTAAAGTTCGAACATGAAATGTGCCCAGCAGGTGCATCCTTTGAACACCTGTTCCCTAGCTGGCCGTGCTGTTGTGAGGCACCATAGAGCCTTTCGGAGGCTGGCCTAGCTGGAGGAAACAGGCTTAATTTGTATCGTCATTCTTTGCGTTCCTTGTACACATCAGTAGTAACCAAGCATGACTTTAAAATGGAACAGTCTGTGTGTGTGTGTGTGTGTGTGTGTCATTGTCCCTTGAAGACTATTTAACTATCTAGACATTTCATTTTGTTGCCCTAAACTTCTATCAAATGCACCTCAGAAACTACATGAGGATCTTTGAAAAAGGAAAAGAAGAAAAAACAGAAAATAATAATAATAATAACAACAATAATAAAAGAGGCCATTAGCAACTCTTAAGCCACCAGTGTCGCACATATAGCTACTGCTGAGACCAGGGCCACCATCTGCCCAGAAACCCACACCCACTTTCTCCATTAATGTCTACGTTTAAAGTTTGGTTAAAATCTCCTTTTTAATGAACTCCAAGTTACTTTAAAACGCACAAGAAACTACAAGAACTCGCCAAGTAGAGAATAATTAATATATTAGGACAATAAAATAACGACTTCCACTTGTGGACATAGCCAGCACATTCTATGTGCTAAAGCTACATGGAAAGCAAAGTCATACTCAGAAGCCAATCCACTCGATTGCCAGGCTCAAGTTCACATGTCAGCCCATTCTCTCCCCGGACAGGCCCACACTGCAATTCGATGGCAGCTTCATAGCATGAAATCAAAGGAAGGGGAAACAAGCCAGATGTGCAGCAGACATGTCCTTGCTTATGTGGTCGTGGTCACTGAAGCTCTCACAAGTCAATGCCTGTACCACCTGGGTTCCTTCTCACATTAGAAACGGTGCTGCGCCTGGGCAGACGAGGTCCGGTTAGATGTTAGAGTTTCCTCTTGTCTAGACAACGAGTATCACCAAGGTTTACTCCTGGCTTTTCTTATCCAAAAGGCTGGTCCAGAGAGTGCTGCTTATCTTTAAGGAGATTCCACGCTGTTTTTGAAGGAAATGTTTTCCTAGGTCAGTAAACTTTGGGGAAAGGACTGTCTTTATTCTGAGACTATGCTATGTGTGTGTATATATATATATACAATATATATATATATATTTGGTGGAAAACATCTTTTCCTTTGGGGTTTGATGGTGGATGGTTTGATGCATCTTTTCATGCCAGTTTTTGTCCTTTGAATAGATGACAGCCCTTCACTGGGTTCTCTGATATTTTCAGAAGGTCATGAAACAGCAAGTCCTAGAACTACCTTTGAACCAGATACAGCCAAACAGCAGCTTTGTAAAACTCTGTCAGCACCCCGAAGAGGTAACAGCTTCGACCTGTTGACCCTGACGCGGGGACCTGTTGACCCTGACGCGGGGGCTCGCAGCTACCCTTCAGAGTAGTTCTCTTCTTCCACTTTTTAATTAGCATTTACTATTTCTATAAAACAATGGACTTCATTTCCACATTTCACATGTCTATCATACACCCTGATCGTCCCCTATTTTTATATCCTGCCCCCCACACACACACTCTTCTCCCTCCTCTAAGCCCTTTTTCTACTTTCTGTGATTTCTTTTTTCTTTATTATCATTACTTATGAGTATATACATAAAATGTGCTGGTCCATTTAGTATTCATTTAGTATTGCTCATATATACATGTTCTTAGGGATGGCCACTTAGCATTGGATAATCAGTTCGGGGGCTAGTCCCTGGGGAAGACAGCATTTTTCACTCCCTATTTATGAATCTGTTGCCTCTAAATTAACTCCTCATATATCATGTGTGTGCATGTGTGTGCATGTGCGTGTGTGTGCAGGCTGTCTATATACGTGAGCATTTTTGTGGATGCCAGAGGTGGACATTGTGTTTTCAAGCACTCTTCACCTTATGTCTGATGGGCAGATCTCTCACGGAACCTAGAACTCACCAGTAGGACTAGACTAGCTGGTCCCAGGGGGCTTCCTGTTATCACCTCCCTGGCACTGGGATTTCAGGGATGAGCTACTGTACCTTGCTTTATTCTATGGGATATTTATTTATAATTTATTTATTCCTCTGGGGATTAAACTCAGGTCCCCGGGCTTGTGAGACAAGTACTTTATGAACGGAACCATCTCCTTAGCCTCAAAACTAGGATTCCTTTTTATTACATGTATTGGTGGGAGGCGTGCTCATGCCACAGTGTGTACATAGAAGTCAGGGGACAACTCACGGGAGTCAGTTCTCACCTCCTACCATACAAGTCCTGGAGTCAAACTCAAGGCTGTTGGGGTCGGTGAGAAGTGCCTTAACCCCGAGTCCTTAGCCAGCCAGAATATTCCTTAGGAAAGAAATCGGACCTAGTGATTATAGTAGGTTTTTGTTCTATTTAGGCTCTTCTGTTTATTTGTCAGTATACTTCCTGCTTTGGCTTAGAGAACCAATGGACAATAAGGCCAGCCCCCTTCGTTTTCTCTTCTGAGAGCTGACCTTGGATTTTGTTTAACTGATGTCTTTTTTTCTACAGTGAATCCTCTAAGCTTCATTTGATGTTCTTCCATTTATCTTCCAGACCAATGGTTCTCAACCTCCCTAATGTGGAGACCCTTTAGTACAGTTTCTCATGTTGTAGTGAAGCCCAACTACAAAATTGTTTTTATTGCTACGTCATAACTGTAATTTTGCTACTGCTGTGAATTGTAATGTAAATATCAGATAAGCAGGATATCTGATATGTGTGTGACCCCTGTGAATGGGTCATTTGACCCCCAAAGGGGTGGTGACCCACAGGTTGAGAAACACTGCTCTAGAGAATGTCTTTCATAACCTCTTCTAACAGGTGTCTTCTGAGACATCTTCATTATGTGTCAGTTTTCCATATGCCGGTTTAGCGTTCTGAGTCTCTCAACCACATTCTAGAATGCACAGTCCATCCGTCTTAACTCTTTTTATTATTTTTTATTTATTTTGACACATAATCTTATTCAGGAGTTCAAGCTGACCTCAAACTACCTAGGTAGCTTAAGCTAGCCTTGAACTCATATGTCTCTTGTTTCCCAAGTGCTTAATCCCAGAAGATGAAGGGTATGTGCCACAAAACCTGTCCCAATTAAGGATAATTAAACCAAAAAATACCTACCTTCAAGTCTTCCCCTGGTAGGATCTTTGAGAAACTCCAAAACCACTTCCAGGATTAAGTGTTCACTAGGAAGTGTGTGTACAGTGAGTCCTAGCTATAATTTATTAGAGTAAAATGATGTAAAGCAAAGTTGTGTGTGTGAAAGGTACATGAGGTCAAAATTCCAAAGGAAACAAATTGTCTTCTCACAGTAAAGCACACAGGACACAACTCCTCAGCAGGACTTATGGCAGCACACAAGGAAAGCTGCCCACCAAAGACACAGATTCAGCAGACTGGGCTTTCACGGGTCGGGGTGGGGGGGGGGGTGGCGCTGATCACACAGGCACCCTCTGCCTATCACCCTCTTCCAGATTCCTAGCAAGAAAATAGAAGTTTAGCATAAAACACATTGTTTGCACAGAGAGTTTAGGACAAGCAAATGTTTTTATTTATTCATTCTTTTCTCTTGTATTCTGTTTGTTATGTTTGCATATATGACGGCTCCTGACTTCTTTCCTAGGTTTTCTATTTCCAGAGTTGTCTACCTTTGTGATTTCTTTATTGTTTCTACTCCATTTTTAGATCCTGGATGGTTTTGTTAAATTCTTTTACCTGTTTGGATGTGTTTTCCTGTATTTCTTTAAGGGAGTTATTTTATGTCCTTCTTATATTCCTCCAACATCCTCATGAGAAGTGACTTTAGATCCATATTTTGCTTCTTTGGTGTGATGGTGTATCCAGCACTTGCTATGGTGGGAGAGTTGGGTTCTGATGATGCCAAGTAACCTTGGTTTCTGTTGGTTCTGTTCTTATGCTTGCCTCCTGCCATCTGATTATCTCAAGTGCTCCCTGCCCTCGATATATCTGATTGGAGCCTGTCCTTCCTGTAATCCCAGCTGAGTCAGAACTTCTCAGAGTCCAGCTTTCTTTGTGATCCTGTGATTCTGGGACCCTGTAATGCTGAGATTCTGGGTGTGTCAGAGTTCTTGGCAGTCAAGCTTCCTCTGAGACCCTGAAATCCTGGTGTGACTAAGCTCCTGGGATCCTGGATCCTGGGATCCTAAGATCCTGGGCATGTTAGAGCTCCTGGAAGTGGTACCTCTGCAGACAGTGGGGCTGTCCGGACGGTGGGGCTGTCCGCTGAGTTCGAAACCAAGGTACCAAAAGGAACCTGTGTCACTGGTCTGGCCGGGTTCCTGTGTCTGAGCTCCAGTTGGCCCCAGACACTCCTGGTTCTGTTGAAACAGATGTTGTGTCCCACTCAACAGTGATCCTAAGATCCTGGGTGTGGTAGGGTGCCTGTGGGGTGGAGAGTCCTCTGGGGACAGTGGGACTGTCCACGAGTTTGGGCCCAAGGTGGCCTAGGGCTGGCGCCGACCAAAAGGAAACTTATTCATTCTTAAATTTTAAGTGGTTCTTTCTTGATAGTCCTGGCTGGCCTAGACCTCCATATATAGACTAGGTTGGCCTAATACAGAGACCCACCTGCTTCTGCCTCCCTTCTGAATTCTGGGATTAAAGGTAAGTACCACCACACATGGCCATGCATTCGTTTTTATCCATCAGCATAGGAAAAAATTTTCCTAAGTTCAACTTTCTAAATGCCAGCCAAGAAATCCTTATAAGAAGGCTTTTAAAAAAAATAGCAGTCAAGTTGGTCATTGTCCTACACACCTGGGAGTTGTATGCCCAGTTCTCAGGAGGTAGAGGCAGAAAGATCTCTATAAGTTCAAAGTCAGCTTAGTCTACAGTGTGAGATCCAAGACAGCAAGAACTATACAGTGAGATGTTACCCAAGGGGGATAGGGTGAGAGCAGAGAACAGGAGTTCAGTGGGTACCAATTACTGCATAAGCATAAAAATCTAAGTTTGAATCCCAGCACCTGTGTTAAAAAGAGATGAAGGAAAGTAGGAAGGAAGGAAGGAAGGAAGGAAGGAAGGAAGGAAGGAAGGAAGGGGAAGGGAAGGAGGGAAGAAAAAAGGAAAGGAGGGAGGGAGGAAGGGAGGGAGGGAGGGAGGAAGGAAGGAAGGAAGGAAGGAAGGAAGGAAGGAAGGAAGGAAGGAAGAAAGAAAGAAAGGAAGGAAAAGCCAGACATAGCTCTGTATGACTTTAACCCCAGTATTGGGGAACAAAGACATGCCAATCTCACGAATCACTGGCCAGCCTGTCTAGCTGAAATAGGCAGCTTCTGATTCATTTAGAGATCCTGTTTCACTATAACAAGACATTCAATGTTCTCCACATGTGTACACATGGGTATGTTCCCCACATAGACATGTATATGTTACACACACAAAGGAAAGATAGCAGCTCTAAAGAAAGAAGTGAAGCATGCTAAAATATGTTAATTTTTCTTTCTTCTTTTTATTATTTTTCCTGAGGAAATACAGATAAAGAAGAGCTGAGATCTGGTGGAACAGATGCAAGGCAAAAATTCTTTGAGGGAGAGCCAAGAATCTGAGGCTGGAGCTCTAAGCCATAATTTAGGGAGTAGAAAAGAAGGTGAAACAACAACAAAAATCTTATAGTGGTGGAGAGATCGCTCAGTGGTTAAGAACACTGGCTGCTCTTCCAGAGGTCCTGAGTTCAATTCCCAACAACCACATGGTAACTCACAACCATCTATACTAGGATCCAATGATGCCTTCTTCTGTCATGCAGGCATGCATGTAAATGAAGCATTGATATACATAAATAAATAAATCTTTTAAAAAGGAGAAAGAAGGGCTGGAGAGATGGCTCAGTGGTTAAGAGCACTAACTGCTCTTCCAGAGGTCCTGAGTTCAAATCCCAGCAACTACATGGTGACTCACAACCATCCGTAATGAGATCTGATGCCCTCTTCTGGTGTGTCTGAAGACAGCTACAACGTACTCATATGCATAAATAGATCTTTAAAAGAGAGAGAGAGAGGAGAAGAAGAAAGATAAAACCCTATATGTTGAAACCCTTGGTAATGTTGAGTGTCAAATTGATGAGTTTTAGAATCACCATGGAAATAAATCTCTGGGAGTGTCTATGAAGATTATCTAGATTAGGTTAATTGAGGTCAGGAGGCCCACCCTAAGTATGGGTGGCACCGTTCCACAGGGTAGGGTGTGGGCATGAATGAAACAGAGAAAGTGAGCTGAGGGCAAGCACTCATCTTTCTCAGCCTCCGGACAGCAGATGCCATGTGACCAGTTGCCTCAAGATTTTGCTGCCATGTGTTCACCACCATAATAAGCTATACCCTCAAACCCAGCCAGCATTAACCCTCCCTTCCTTCCTTAAGTTGCATTTGTTGGGTACTTTGTCTCAACAGTGTAAACAGTAACTTACACGGCCATTGAGCTGTTTTGGTTGAAGGTGATTGATTCTATACTAGTCAGCTTCATGTTCTTACAATGGAACATCCAAGGCAACCAGTTTCATACAGAGAAAAGGTTTATATAGCTCATTGTCTTCAAGGTCCACGATCTGGCAGACACCACTGGCTTGGCCTCTGGTGAGGGTAATGGATAAGACTGATGGGAGCTAAGCAACAGAAGTTGAAGGAGGGAAGGCAGGCAGGAGACAGAATGAAAACAGGGATGAAGAGAGAATGAATGGATTCCTCCTATAACCCTTTTGAGAGCACAACCTAAGGCCAACCCACTAGGCCCTGCCTCTTAAAGACTCCACCTCCTCCCTGGAGACCAACCCTTTAATTTGGGCCTTTAGGGGCTACTCAACATCCAAACCACAGTAGATCCTAAATGCTACTGAGTGCTAGAAGGCAGCTTTCCAAGGGCACTAACTCACCACTCTAACTGATATTGTCTTATGGAAAGGAATAAACCATTTAAACTTTTTCAGAAGTTATATATTTTAAAGGATATAGAAAAACAAATGAAATTTATTTTAATAATTTTAATATATTTTATTTAGGTCAGTCCAGGAGGCTTCTCATTAGGGCACTGGATTTCTTCTATTACTGGTTACTGCAACACTAAGTGTCCATAAAATCCATACACACAGATGGTATGTGTGGGTGTGTGTCTGTATGTTTATGGAAGGGGTGATCATACATACGTACATGGGAACTTACTACTGTTGTTTTGCTAAGTGACCAGTGTTCCAGTTAGCTTCTCTGTGTTTGTAAGAAACACTAGGAACAAAACCAACTTGGGAAGGAAGGTGTTTTATCTGTCTTACATGTTACAATCCTTCATCAAGAGAAACCTGAGGAAGAGCTCTAGACAGGAGCCTGAAGACAGGAACTGAAGCAGAAACCATGGAGGTTATGCTTACTGGCTTGCTCCCAAATGGGTTGCTCAGCTTACTTTCTTATAAAACCTAGACTACCTGCTCAGGAATGGTACCACCCACAGTGATCTGGGCACTTCAACATCAATCATTAATCAAGAAATGTTCCTACAGACTTGCCTACAGGCCAATCTGATAAGGAAATTTCTCAATTGAGGGTCTCTGTTTCCAAGTGACCGTAGTTTGTATCAAGCTGACAAAAACTAACCAGCACAGACAGATGTCAAATTGTCTACTAAATATTTATGGTTTTCTAAGGTTTTTACATTTATTTATGATCTTGGGGTGGGGGTGGGGCGCACACGTGTGTGACTAGTGTGTAAATGGAGATCAAAAGATAACTGTAGCTGGTCTTTGTTACTGTGTGGTTTCTTCTTTTTTTCACCCTTCTCCCCCACCTCCTTCACTCCCAAACACTAGATAGGAGAGAAACACGGATAGAGGGGAGAGAGGAATTAGGAAAACCCTTGAATCTTTTGTTTTCCTTTTGTTTCCTTCTTTGACCACAGCTACTAGCAAATGGCAATCAACTTCACTAAATGACCAACAACTACCCACACCTATTGGGGCTCTAGCATTCATATATTGTTGTGTCTGGCCAGCAGATCACAGCCTGGGTTCTAGCCTGGAAAGGCATTTTGGAAACCTAGAAGAGAAGAGGGGCTAGGCGGCAAGAGAAAGAAATGTAGCTAAGACAGTATTCTGATCAAAGCTCAATTTTACTTTTTTCAGACACTCAGTTATAAAGGAAGGGGGAGGGAACCCGATTTCCTGCCAAGTAACTCGGGGTCCAGTAGCAGGACGAACACATGTGTGCCTCCAAGCAGCAAAGCGACAGGGTCCAGCAGTGGGCGTGGCAGGACAAATGAGCAGGAAGCTCCACCCTTGAGTAAGCAGGTTCAAGCAGGTGGGGGAAGGGAAACCACATCTCCTCCCATTAGTTAACAAAAAAATAAAAAAAGAAATAAAAAAAGAAAAGGCTGGCCTGAGGCAGAAAAATTATCTATGTTTAATAGTTCTGCCTGAGTTCTTAGGGCTAAAGAAAAAACCTGTTTCCGTGGGATTCCCTATCTTTTTTAATGGTAAACTGTATCTGGCTAAGACTGTCCTTATTATCCTAGTAAACCACTAACAGAATAGCGCTGAGCTGTAGGCTCTGACTTTATAATGCTAATTAGTGCTGAATAGGTAACTTCCTGGTTGCATTTTAAGTAGGGCGTTGGAACCCTGGCTAAAGAATAACACTGAGTTGATATTCCTTCGCAATTTTGGATGACAGGCAGGGAAACAGGGAGAAGGGGTAAGACCGGCTCCTTAGTACAAGGCCAATTGGCTTTTTTATTTGGGTGGGAGGCAGTGAAGGGCTTGCCCTTTGGACAGTACGGTCTCCAACCTCTCTCCCCCCTATTAATTAAGTTTAAATAGGCAACGCTTAACTGAGGTGATCAAATGATTTTCTCATCCGTAGATGAGTGGGCCTTTAACCTTGGCTTGGGTGGACATTGACCGGATTTCTCCCGTGGGTGTTATAACGACCCACATCTGTGGCTCTAGGTATCTTTTGGGGAGGGGAGGCAGAGCCTTAGGTATTTTTGGTTTTTAGCTAGAATCAGATACCAACCTCCTTCAAACCAGGTGTGTCGCACAGGGAACTCAGAAACGGTCAAGCTGGACTTTCCCCCGCAGTAATCTTCTGCGCCAAGCGGTAGCCATACTGTATTCGTATGATCACGAATCAGTACGCGCAATTCTGAGTGCTGTGCAGTCTCTATAGGAGACTTGTCAACCTCAGATTTAGCAAGGCCTAGACAAGAATTATGTCATTATTAACACCACGAATTGTGGTTAAAATAGGAGCTGGAAGTCTTTCCTCCTCATCTCTGTTATTTCCAATAGCCTGAGGAACTAAGGACACCTTGCAGTAACAGCAAGGGTGAAAAGCCAGAGGCCAGCTAAGGGACTAAGCCCGTCTATCAAAATAAGAACTAATCTCTGTAAATATTTGAAATTTCTACTTCCCTAGCTCTCTTGGTAAATCTAAATTCTATCTCAGACTGAAAGCCACGTGCTGGAATGTCCTTGAAAGGAAGATAACAGTCGCCACCTGTGTGCTCTTGGGGGAAGGGAAGGTACACCTGCAGGTCCGGCTGGAGAATGTAGATTGACCTGCTTGAAAAAAGAAAGAGATCTAGACAATGAGAAAGTAGCAATGCAGATTTTCTTTTTGGAGAAGTCTAGTTACTTTATTTAGTTGCAAATTGTAAGGCTAAGGCTAGTCTCCGGGCCTCCTGTGGGGGAGCTGGCTCAGAGAGTAGCAGGAAAACAGCTTTTCTGGGAGCTTCAGTTTCCAGCTGAATTTTAAGCAAAAGAGGAATTTTAGTCCTCAAGGTGATACTTATAAGAAGATTTGGAATGTGTGTTTATCTGCTAATTAATCTTTTTGGCAGCCACCATGCTCTATCTTTATCTCTTGAAAAAACACAAACCGAGCCCCTTCCCCAGATTAGAACCGGATCTGGACCCTTCCATTCGTTAGTCACGGGGTCTTTCCAATTTTACTAATGCATAAGAATTAGAAGTGACTGGATGCCAGTGGCGATCCGCTGCAGACTGATCTTTAACATCAGTTTGCAAAAAGTTTAGGACAAATAAGGCAAGATGAGCCTTTGGTGACCTTGGGGGATATGCTCTGAATTAACTTTGCTAGGTAATTTAGAATATAGGAATCTCTAATAATTGGACTGAATATTAGACCAGTCTAAAATTGAGTTAGAATGGCTGGTCACACTGAAGAAAAGTGAAAAATCATTATGACTCTATTAAATGACTAATTTTACTAAGTCTGAATATACAGTCTCTGATGTACTATTGCCATAAAGTTAAAAGGCTAGAAGCTAGTCTAAACTGGAAAAATGACAAGCAAGGATGGATCTAAAACATGAATTTAATCTTTTAGTCCTTTTAATCAGGACACTGAGTTTACTTACCTGTCAGCTCGGCACACGAATTACTAATATGCTTCTGTAGCGTTCTGTGGAGAGAACCAGTTTTTCTCTTTCCTAATAAGGTAGCTGTTTTAGGATCAATTTATAAGCCAATAAGTAGACCCTTTTAAGATACTAAAAAGCATTTATTAAATTTGACATTTTAATCTCAAATTTTGAAAATAAAGGTATGATTTAAATAGTGTACATGGAAATGCACTAAATAGTATATATAGGGATACAATTTTTTTCTTTTGTCTTTTAAGGAGTTAAAGTTTAAAATTTTATAATATTTAACCTAATTAATTATTGAATTAATAACTTGTTGGACAAAACATTTTAAATATGTGGCTGTAAAGGGGCAGTGACTAATTGCACTTTTAATTATTTTTTTTAAGGAACGGTTGTAACTAGAAAGCTTGAAAAGTTATTAAGAGTCACAAGTGCATAATTTATTTATTTATTTATTTATTAACTAGAAATATGTATAAGCAATTGTAAATTTGAGAATTAATAGTATTTGAGGGACGAACAATTTTTAGCAAATTATGAGCTTAGAGATATAGCATTGACTATTAATATACAAATTAAGGTTTGATTGTTTAGTATTTTAAAACACCATCTACAGCACACAACTAGATTATTTGTGCTGGAATAGGGGCAACTGTGTGTCTTAAGACTTTGCCCCACAGCAGTTAGTTGGGCCCACGTGGGCCAACGATTGGCTAGGAGGATGAGAAAAATGACTTTACAATTTTTTTTTGGCCAAAGAATTGTCTTGGGCACAACTAATTCTTAATTACCAATTAACAACAATTATAAAAGCTTTCTTTAATTTTTGTAAAACCTTTTGTAGTAAACTAAAACACTAAGTAATAAAAGGATACTGTCTCTGAATCTTTTGGGTGAGAGCAAGGATTTAAGGTAAACTTCTTTTGAGAAGCATTAGTTAATAAAATACTTTTTACTTAGGAAACAATATATACTGAAAGATTGAAACTTTTGGCTTCTTGTATAGAAGCAGAAACAATAAAAAATTTTTTTACATAATGTAAAGCTATATTAGCCATACCTAGAGGTAAAATTTTTTAGTGATTATGAGTTTACTAGAAGCAAAAATCTTTGAATTTAAGTATTATTTTAAACATCTGAATAGATCTGTAACACTGTTAAAAAGAAATTTTTTTGAACACAGGGAAAAACCTTTTTAGGCATTGTTTGCAAAACAAAAGAAAGGCCACAAGCCGCTCTGGGGCTGCCCAGAGCCCTGTATTGACTCAAATGTAAAATACTTTTTAATCTGAACATCAATCTTAAATTTGCAATCAAACTGCAAGCTGCAGTTAATGGAACAATGGCAGTTTTAACCATAATTTTTAAGTTTCTTGTGTAAGGTTAGGATAATACCTACAACCTTGGGAAAGCAAAACCTAAGTTTAAAACAATTTATCATTTTTAAAAATCAATATTAGAAGCATTACTATCATATTATAAAGTTTAGATGTCAATTAATACCTATGAATACCTATTAAAGCAAGCTTTAACGCTTTAATAAAGAGGCATTGTTTTAAATCTTATTTTAAATTTTACTATTTAGAATAGGAACCACATTAATCATTATCTAAACTAGAAATATCCTTAGAGACTCAGCCTCTAGGGCTGCCTTAGGCCACGTGTCGGAAGGACTCTAAACTTGAGTTATCAAATTTAACATTAACCATTTATAGCAATGTAACAATTATTAATCTTAACCAACAACTTATGAGCTGAATGTGAAAACATGCAGAGCACACTTTTAATAAAAAAGAACCAAATGAAGCAGTTAATTTTAGACCAATCAGAGAATATTAATTTTTTGTAGCTACAATCATAGAATAAAAAAGCACTTTACCATTGTCAAACACATTAATTATGAACCATTTATCAGATTTTTTTACTCTGAAACTAAGAGGCTGTGCACTCGCTGTTCTTTTCTAAAATGAATAGTTTTTCCAGCAGGGTCCCTCCTGCCACGTGTCTGGTTTTTGGCTGAAACACGTGGCAGCTCTCGGCTTTGCAGATAAAGTTTTTTATACTATCTTTATTATCCAACATAAAACATAGAACATTTATTTATACAGACTGGACACAAACATACATGAATTGAACACGAGAACAGATTGGTGCACCAGACATTAAACAAGACACAAAAAGGGGGCAGAGTACTCCTGCTATTTGGGACAATTTCCTCCCTCATGATGCAGTTTTTATAACTGCGGCAATCCGCCTGATTATTAATTTCTTTTTAATAAACCCTTTCCTTTCTCACACCTAACAATGTAGCTTTTGCGAGCCACGGCCTACCGCCTGTGCCTAGCTCCTCTTAAGCTTCACTGCTGAACCTAAGTGAACCAGCGCTTGGGTTTAACGCTGTCTCAGCTTAGCCCATACCTTCTCCGGTATGAATTTCCTTTATCCTTTAATTATTCCATGGAGCTCCAAACCAGCAGTGTCTCTTCCAAAAATCCTTTGCCGTTTCTCAGTCCCGCGTTGGTTCGCCAAATGTTGTGTCCGGCCAGCAGATCACAGCCTGGGTTCTAGCCTGGAAAGGCATTTTGGAAACCTAGAAGAGAAGAGGGGCTAGGCGGCAAGAGAAAGAAATGTAGCTAAGACAGTATTCTGATCAAAGCTCAATTTTACTTTTTTCAGACACTCAGTTATAAAGGAAGGGGGAGGGAACCCGATTTCCTGCCAAGTAACTCGGGGTCCAGTAGCAGGACGAACACATGTGTGCCTCCAAGCAGCAAAGCGACAGGGTCCAGCAGTGGGCGTGGCAGGACGAATGAGCAGGAAGCTCCACCCTTGAGCAAGCAGGTTCAAGCAGGTGGGGGAAGGGAAACCACAATATATCCTCTGAAAAATTCCCAGAATTCCAAATGTCACACAATCTCAGAAATTATCTGCATCTGGCAAAACCATGTTTCTGCTAGAGCATGAGACAAATCATAGTCAGCTGCTATGGACAGTCTGAAGCAGCCTGATATCACCACACCTGGGATTAAAACAAAGACATACTTAAAATACTTCTGTGGTTTTCTTTTGTTGTTGTTTTGTTTTGATTTTAAGACACTAAAATTCGGGACTGGAGAGATGGCTCAGTGGATAAGAGCACTGACTGCTCTTCCAGAGGTCCTGAGTTCAATTCCCAGCAACCACATGGTGGCTTACAAACATCTGTAATGAGATCCGATACCCTTGTCTGGTGTGTCTGAAGACAGCTAGAGTGTACTCATATACACTGAATAAATAAATGAATAATAATTTTTATTTTAAAAAGAAAGAAACCAAAATTCCAGAATTGTTATTACAAACAACCACTGGGAGTCCATGTGATGGTTTGTCTATGATCGGCCCAAGGAGTGGCACTATTAGAAGGCAAGGCCCTGTTGGAGTAGGTGTGACCTTGTTGGAATAGGTGTGTCACTGTGGGTATGGGCTTTAAGACCCTCATCCTAACTGCTTGGAAGTCAGTCTTCTCTAGTGGCCTTCAGATGAAGATGTAGAACTCTCAGCTCCTCCTGCACCATGCCTGCCTGGACACTGCCATGTTCCTGCTTTGATGATAATGGACTGAACCTCTGAACCTGTAAGCCAGCCCCAATTAAATGTTGTCCTTATAAGAGTTGCCTTGGTCATGGTGTCTGTTCATAGCAGTAAAACCCTAACTAAGACAGTCGGTAATCTCCTTTTATCATGTGAATCCCAGGGATCAAACTCAAGTTGTCAGGATCAGTGGTAGGCACCTCTTACAAGCCCTAAATATTTATTGTTATACTCATGTATCAGTGCTGCTCATAACCTTGGTCAGAGAAGCTCCTTTTTGCAGTGAATGGAAATCAACATAGAAATGTACAAATGCTCAGATTGTAATGACTGCTGTGTGCCCTACCTATACAGGAGATCTGTATACCCACTCCACCCCCAGGCTCAGATCCCTGGAGTTGCCTCTTCTGTACTCTAGTTCTATCCATCGCAGACTGAAATGGTACTATTATTTCATCTCTGAGCCAATGCAAAAAGAAGATACAGAAAGAGTACAGGAGGAGTGCTGTGAGATGTCTTCTGGATACAAAGTGACTGGTTAGTGTACTCATGAACACAGTCTAACTATGCTTACCTGCACAAAATGGAACCCATCAACATTCCAATATGGATGGGGGAGGGTTCATAAGACCTACCCCCAGCTGGAGACTTACTGGAAGTTAATGGCTAGGATGGAAGAGGGAGTAATTTTTCTTTAGTGGTGTAGCCACTTATAGGATGAAATTTAAGTTTTTTGGCATTTTTTTCTAACTCGACTGGCTCCCAAATAATTGAGAAAGAGACCTATAGATTTATTCAACAAGCTTTAAGCACAATAACTGAGCAGATATCCTTAACTCTCTGTGTTATTTAGTTACTTCCCCAACCACAAGCTCCGAGTTCCTTGCATTTAGTCTCTCCTTGGCTTGATCTACTTTAGTTATTTGTCATCATGGAGAACTCCCTTGGCCACCTTATGGCTCTTCTTCTCCAGGACCCTTGCCTGACTTGAGGTAAACTCTACCTGGATCTTCTCCCTGGGACCCCTGCCTAGGGTCAGAAGTTCAGCCTTTCTCTCTCCTCTACCCAGTCATTAGCCATTGTGTGCCTAAGTGTCCTAGAAAATCATGTTATATGATTAGTAATCAATTTTCCTTTTTTCTTGGTCTATCTCAGGAATGATAAGGCTACATTCTATTGCTTATCTCTAACCATACTTGACCCTGACTACTCAGCTATACACATGATAGGGCTACATTCTATTACTTATACCTTATATCTAACTATACTTAATCCTGGATACTCAGCCATACACATGAAAGCTATGATGGAACATAGCAGAACTGAAAATCAGTTCCTGTCCTCACGTAGGTCAGGAAATCTATGCTTATAACCCGTCCCTTAGGGCATCTCTCGAAGGCAAATCCAAGTCTATTTTCCATCACCACTTAACTCATCTTCAAAGATACACAAATGGCTCATGCCTGGAATCCCAGTTCTTAGGAGTCAGAGGCAATAGGATCAAGAATACAGACCCAGTTCCAGAGGTCCTGAGTTCAATTCCCAGCAACCACACGGTGGCTCACAACCATCTGTAATGGGATCCAAAGCTCTCTTGTGTCTGAAGAAGTGTACTCATACACATAAAATAATTATATAATTCTTTAAAAATGAAAAAAAAGAATACAGACTAGACTACTTAATGAGGTCCTGTCTCAATGATTAGAGATAGATTCATTTTAAAGGCATCGTTTGGATTTTGTTGCTTTTAGAAAATTCTGTATGAGAATACTATGTTCACATCATCTCCCCCTTCTCTCACTTTCCAACCCTTCCTGTTTCCCCTCCACCCTCTCTTAAGTTCATGACCTCATTTCGTTTGTTTGTTTGCTTGCTTGCTTTCTTGCTTGCTTTTTTCAAGACAGACAAATGGCCTCTGAAATTCCTTCATGTTGCCCATGTGCATGTGTTTAGGGCCGACCCCTTGGGATTGGATAAACATGAAGAAGACTGAATCATCCTCTCTTAGCCCCCATGGATTTCCTATAGCTTTTCACCTAGATATGAAGCCTTGATACTTTTCCCCCATCCACATGCAAGGCATCTTTTGAGGAGGAAAATTGCCTGTTAGTTTAATTTTCATTGAATTTTTAAATAATTCCACTCAACCAGAATTAAAGATATGGGCCTGCCTTCCTTTTCCTTCCCTCCCGCTTTTCCTTCCTTCTATTTTTAATTTTTTTCTTTTATTTTTAATTATTTGTATGTGGATATGTGCGTGGATGTAGGTATCCATGGAGACCAGAAGAGGATGCCATGGAGCTGGAGCTACAGGTGGTTATGAGCTGCCCAGTTTGAGTGTTGGAAACCAAACTCAGGCCCTTTGCTAGGGCAGCACATACTGAGTGCTGAGCCATCTGTCCAGATCTAACTGCATACTTTTTTTTCCATATATGATGGTAATAAAATGTCACTTCACAAAAATATTGGGCGCTTAGCATTTTGGGACGGTCTGTAAGTGTCACCAGAGATCTCAGAGCCATTCACTTGGTTTGCCTCCCAAGCACTTAAGGAAACAACAAGATGGAAATTTCTGCCAAACACTAGTAACAGCATGAACCTTTTAAATTGTTATTAGCGTGTGGGCTGTTTTTAGATGAGGTCTTGCTTATATAGCCCAGGCTGGCTACACAATCCTCTTGTCTCAGCTTCCCAGATACTAGGCTTACAGGTGCGTGCTATCATACCAAACAGTTCAGTTAGAAGCACTGATACATCTATTAGTCGATTTTCTGTTGCCCTGATAAGATAAACATGACCAAGGCAACTTATTAAGAAGTTTAATTTGGCTTTGGTGGACAGGCAAAGTAGCAAGTGACAAACATGCCAAAAGGAGCAGAAAGCTGAGCCCTTGCATCTTCAACTGGCAAAGAGAGGGACCTGGAAATGGTTTGAGGCTTCTTCAGGGACACGCCTCCAGTAGCAAGACCACACTTCATAAACCTTCCCAAACGGCACTCCAACTTAGCACCAAATGCTCAAGCACCTGAGCATCCTAAGAGGGAAGTGACTAGAATGCAGGATGGCTCAGGACGGAGCCCTGCTGGTTTGGAAGTGAGTCCGGTGAAATGCTGTATTACTCATATTCTGCTGTTATTTTATTTGCTTGTTATATTGCATTATTAGCAATTCATAGTAAACAGAACCTAAACATAGTGATGGAATAGTAAATGTTGAAGTGATCTCTTCATGAAAAGCGTACGCACATACACTTATATATCTATTTGCTTTTCTATATGTAAGTTTATTAGAAATTTTATAATGTAAACATACACACACACACACACATACATATATATGCACTTGGGGTTTGTTGTTGCTGTTGTTTGTTTGTGTGTTTGGTTTCTCTGTTTTTGCCAAACTTGTGTTTCTGTGGCCAACATCTGGCTGCAATGAATTACGATTTGAAAACTGGAGCTGCATCCTTAGTCTGCGCGCTTTCCCCCATAAATCTATTGTCATTAAATCTGACATGTGTATTTTATTTTTCTACGGGGTTTTAACAACCAGCTTGCAAAATTCCTAAAATTTTATAACCAGCTTTCGAAACTTGGTACAAGCCAAGTCTAGTATACTATGGTTCATAAGCCCTGCTTCTCCAATCTGGGAGACAAAATGATACTGTGATTCAAAGAGAACTTTTCTGGTGCCAAAATCATGCCTTTCTCCTTAGTAATCCTCCTCTAGTCATCCCCCATCACCCGGTCTAAGACAGACACGGACCTCAAGGACTGTCATTGATTGATCAACCTTCCTTGTAATCCCTCCAGAAGTGGAAACCCAGAGACTCAGCTCTGTTAACTAAAGTGGCACACTGGGCTGGGGCCAAACTACTCCGGTATCACAGCCACAGGGTGGCACTATTGAAACATGGGTGTCGCTGCTGCCTAAGTACCCTTCTACCCTTCCACTCCCACCATTGAGCACCCCACTTACTGTCCTCAATCTTGCAAAGCTTTCCAGTGAACCCACATACTTCTCTTCCACAAGCCTAGTTCCTTAACCCGCTTACATGTAGCTCTTTTCTGTTCAGGAAATGCCGAGTTCAAAAGGCTCATGAGCATTCTGCTTGCTTGGAATTTATATAAACAGGCTCCTCTGGTCACATCTGTTCTGGCAACTTCTATTTCTACAGCCCCTCCCCCTCCCCTCTCTTTAACTGCCCAGTGCTGGGGACTGAGATCAGGGTGTATGCATACCAGACGAACACTAACCACTGGGCTACATCCCCAGTCAAGATCTTCTTGTGAGGATGCCACTCTACAGTCCAAGCTAACCTTAAGCTCATGATCCATCTGCCTCAGCTTCCTAAATGCTGAGATAATTTTGATATCTGAGTTTTAGGTTTTGTCATCTGTATACCACAAGGAACCTCTCTTGTCTTAGTGTCTCTGAATATTGATTGATCCAAGGCTGGAGAAGCTCAAGCCTTCCTTATTATTTGTATCTTTCTATCTTGTTTAGTTTGTTTGTTTATCTATTTATTTATTTGTGTGTGCAAGTCATAGGATGACTGTTCTCTCCTTCTACTATGTGGGGCCTGGGATCAAACTCAAGTTGTCAGGCTTGGTGGCTATGAGCCTCTACTTGCTGAGCCACACAGCACTGGTCCCATGTCCTTCTGCCTTTCACTGTTCATTTTGTCTGAGTGGCCTGCAAGGCTCTGTTCCTCATGAGATGGCGTGAGCCTCCATTGTGTTCCATTTGCCATAAGAAATCTGACAAAAAGAACACTTTTGTGTTTTGTCAACTTCATTACAATGTTCTCAATCCCATTTAATTATCCCCAGGAAGGACCCTGATTGCCCCAGTTGGGTCATATATCTACTTCTGGATCAGAGTATGGTCACAGAGATGAAGCACTAAAAATGATTAGATCTGCCCTCCTCCCTGTCCCACCCATAGCTTTGTGATACGTGGAGAATGAACAGCTTGGAGCTTCAGGGAACAGAGTAGAGTCACGCTCTTGTGACACATCATTCGACATGTGAGAAGACAATCAATGCTAAGAAAACCAGAGCAGCCCTGGCAGAGTCTCTGTCGCTCTCAGAAGCTGTGGAACTGTGAAGGAAACAAGGAACCATATGCTTTGTGAGAAAGCACGGCAAAATGAAAATATGTTTAACATAAAGTCACAGAATGCTGAAAAATGTCCTTTGAAATCGTGGCCAAAAATCCCCATCTGAAAAATCCCCAAATCCAAAACGCTCTAAACCCTCAAACTTCTCCAGTGCCGACATGATGCAGTAATGGGAAATTCCACACCACTAACTGTAGTTGTATCACAACCGACGCTCAATATTATTCATGCCGTACCTTCAGGCTATGTATAGAAGGTAGATATGAAACCTAAATGAGTTTCATGGTCACATCTAGGTCTCATCCATAAAAACTTCATTGTGTGCATTCAAGTCTTCTAAGACACCAAAAAATGAAAATCTGAAACAGTCCTGAATCTAAACATGTTGGGTCGGAGCTAGTCAGCCTTGTGTTGGACTGCCTGTTCTGAAGTTTAGGTTCTCGGACAATTGTGCTCAAAGCAGGGCACAACTTTCATGTGCTTTAAATCCTTCTGACACGATGTGTTACTTGAAATGTTCAGGGGCTGGAGGGATGGCTCAGCGGGTAAGAGCACTGACTGCTCTTCCAAAGGTCCTGAGTTCAAATCCCAGCAACCACATGGTGGCTCACAACCATCTGTACAGCTACAATGTACTCACAGAGATAAAATAAATAAATACATTTAAAAGAGAGAGAGAGAGAGAGCACTGACTGCTCTTCCAGAGGTCCTGAGTTCAATTCCCAGCAACCACATGGTGGCTCATAACCATCTGTAATGGGATCCGATGACCTCTTCTAGTGTGTGTCTGAAGACAGCTGCAGTGTACTCATATAAAAAAAAATCTTTAAAAAGAGAAAAGAATTGGCACCAGTGTGACTTAGTTGTTTCTGTAGGAACGTAAAGTTAGCAGCTTATACTACTGCAGTCGAGCCCCAGAAATGCAGAACAATCTCACAGCTGTTCATTCTTCTATTTTAGCTTTCTGGTTTTGTTCTTGGTGGCTCCATTTTCTAATATGTTAGAAATGGATTAGAAATGGTCTCCACCTCAATAGATAAGGGTCAAAGCACGGGAAAGAATTAGACTTTGCAACATGAGCTGGTCCTCAGTAGGAGGCACTAAGGGGGCTGTCTGATTTGCCCCAATTTTCTGGTCTTTGTGCTGCTGTCCGCTTGCTCAGTGCTGGAGGGAGATCTTGATTTGTGTCTTATGTCTTTATAGCACATGTGTGTCTCTTCTTTAAATGACTTAGAAGAGTGACTTGGGACTCAGCATTCATTCCCTGGGGTACATGAAGATTTTGAAAAACCACATGGCAGTGGATATTTTGTTTTTGTTTGTTTGTTTGTTTGGGCAGGGTCTCTCCTGTAGCCGTGGCTGGCCTGGAACCTCACTGGAACCAAGCTGGTCTTCAGACACACAAAGATCCACATGCTTCTGCCTCCCAAGTGCTGGGATCAAAGGCATGCGCTACCATGCCCAGAGACAATGAGTAGTTTTAATGAATCAATTTTGCCAAGTCTCAACTTGTCTCTCCCCAGTGTCTGGCAGTTCCTCCCTTTTCTTAGCCTCCTTCTTCCATCACGTAGCAGACAAACACACCCATCTCTCCTCCAACCCAGATCTTATCTTGGTACATTGCTTTGGGATACATAAATCTCAAGATAACTCATAAAGGGATAATTTGAAATGCATTGCCTTTCAGGGGCTTCTTCCCATTCCCCTACCCCCTCCAAAAAGAAAATAAACAAACAAACAAACAAACACGACTTAACAGCAGCTAAAGACTCACATTTTGCAAGCAACAAATATTTGGCAAGACTTCATTCCTTTCCTTTAGGTCTTCTCTGCCTCTCTCCCGTGGAATTGAGGCTCACAGGGTATTATCCCATTTCCTTTACATCTAAAAGGATAGACAGTAAAGTATAGTATAGCTGCTGTTACCTTTGACAGTGAAGCCTGACTTCTCTAGCAATGCATTTATATGATGGACTCACTCCATACATTGAGTGAGTGAAACCTACAGCTCCAGGGATTTGAGGTACAGTGAAAGTATAACCAGGTGTGGAAGAGCACATCTGGAATTCCAGTACTGCGGAGGCTGGGACAACAGGACTCCATCTCAAAAACAAAAAGTACATATTCAAATAATAATAATAATAATATAACAAGAAATATATTCTTTATGATTTAAATTTGATAACATTTTAGCCAGGTTGGAGCACAGGCCTATAATTCTAGCTTCTTTCAAGTCAGATCAGGTTCAAAGCCTGCATGGACTATAGAGTAACTTCAAGGCCAGCTTGGGTAATGTAACATGACTGTGTCTCAGAGAGAGAGAGAGAGAGAGAGAGAGAGAGAGAGAGAGAGAGAGAGAGAGAGAGAGAGAGAGAGAGAGAGAGAGAGAAGAATAAAAAAGAAAGAAAGAAAAACCAGAAAGAAGAAAACTCAGTTGCCGATCTACCTCAGTAGAGTAGTGGTAGAGCATCTACTGGGCACGCACACAACATTAGGTTCAGCTGCAATTTTGAAAGAAACAAAAAAGATAAAACACTTTTTGATGTCCTTGTAAAATATTCATGAGTTCCTATGCTTTTATCAAAAATTCTTTTGGGATTAGATATACAAAAAATATGAAGACCTCTACCCCAACGAACTTGAAAACTGCTATAAGCCGTTCAAACTCTTCATTAAGAAATATGAGTGCGTGATTGACAGATACAATGAACTAGAAATGAAGACGGATGTGAAGGAACATAACATCTCAGTAAAAATGCACACTTAACTAAGCTAACAGTTTTCTGATGTTTAATGTTTTACTCTTGAGTAGAATCCAATGTGAGCTTAGCCCTGTTAAACACAGACTTTGGAGAGACATAGCAAAGCCTTCAACCTCACCACACTTTACCCTTTGTTTATCCTGTAGGTGTTTGGGGCTTAAACTCTATTTTCCTAACATTTAAGCCTGTGAAGCCTATTTCTGAACCCCTACAGAAGTGACATTGTCTGATATTTTGGTGTTTTCCAGTTCCACTAAAGATCACAGAGGAGAGCAGCGATTTTTCCAGTTTGGTAGATCCTATGACTGTTTCTACTCTATGAAGATGAAAAATTGCAAAACTACTCTGAACTTTTTATGTTCCTTGTTCCATTTCTTAGATGGCTTAGGTCACTTAACACAATACGATACAGAATTAATTACTAAGGGTTGATTCTATTAAATTGCCAGACGGATTTACTGACCCAGCGCCAACTGGCTTTCCCACTACCAGAATTTTCCTCCCTGTTTCTAATAACAGAAAAATGTTGAAACACATAAGGATGTTGTAAATACTTCCCAGTGCAATTTTCTCCACTAACAGTGCCCTCTTACTCATTAATTAGCTGCCAGCTGAGAGCAAAATTCAGCCAGGGACAGGAGAGCCCTGAGAACTGCAGAGAGGGAGGAGGAGAGGAGACCACAAAGGGCAAAGGCAGATATTGGAACTGAAGTGCTAGGGTCAAGCTTACTGTTGCAGACATTCGCCTGTAACCAAGCAAAGCCTGGAGGGGTAGCTCACACCGCATCCACTCCATTAGCTAGGAATGATCATGATATATATATATATATATATATATATATATATATATATATATATATATATATATACATATATATACATATATATATGTATATATATATATGCACATATACATATATATGATGTATGGTATATATGTATATAAACACATATACACATACATATACAGACATCCTAAGAGCTAATTTAAGTTTAGATTTCTGTGTTTCATTTTTTTTTCCCCCAATGTAGGGACAGGTACAAACCCTGAGGTTTGAAGAAGACATTCTAGCTGTGGCACTTGAAGGCCTCTCCTGTTTTTTCGTATTCCATCGTAACGGTTGCTTCCTCTACACCCTACCTCTGTATGCTGTAAAGACTTTCTGTTGATTCATTTGAGGAGTAAAAACTCCATCTAAAAGAAAAGTTTTTGTGTTTGTTTCTTTTTCTTTTCTTTTTTTTTAAAGAAAATTATCTCAAGGGGGTAATCAAATGAATTTTGGGGTAGGGGTAGGAATATTTTCTCATGTGGTCAGCAGATAATTCCTGAGCAAGCAACAGACAATGAAAATAAGACCACGGTGATGTGGGAGTGCATGCGTGTGATTCCTCACAGGTAAGTGAGGAAATGGTGGATATGTTACAGAGAAAAAAAGGAGCTGATTGACTCAGGTGATGTATTCTTTTGTTTGTTTGCTTCGTTTTGTTTTTGCTGTCGAGATGGGGTTTCTCTGTGTAGCTCTGGCTGTCCTGGAACTCACTCTATAAATCAGGCTGGCCTCAAACTCAGAAACCCACCTGCTTCTAAGGCCCAAGCACCAGGATTAAAGGTGTGTGCCACCACAGCCTGAAGTTATGGTTCTTTAAATACATTTTTAAAAAATGCAAAAACAAAACAACAATAATCAAACAAACAACAACAACAACAACCAAGCACCTAACCCCTCTTTCTCAGGGCAGATTGAACGAAGACTTCAGTGCACTTGAGTACACTCAAGGGCAGGAGATCCTTCTCGCCAGGCATCTCATTTTAATAATGACACCAAATTCCTGTGTGAGGAGTTCCCTGGGGCTTTGTCCCCCACAACAACCGCACATTGATCAGTTCTGAGACAATGCTTTATAGATCTGTTTGCACTTTCATGGAAGAATAATACGTTTATTTTAACAACATAACCTATTCTGTAACTCTTGTTTTTAATATTAGGAATGGATGCAGGACCTCCTGCATGCTATGCACATATGTTCTCCAACTCTTGTAGCCCAGCAAAGATTCCCTTGGTCCCTTAATAGGTGCCGTTCTACATAGGGTTTCCCCTTTTCATAGATGTCTAGAGCTCCATTAATAACTGTTAGAGCATAGCTTGGCTTTCTGTCTCAAGGCCCCAAATCAACTCTTCCTCGAAAGAAACAGGATAATGCATCCAAACACAGACTAAAGGAATGACCAGCATGCATAATAGAAAACAATGTGGCATCAATGAGCAAGCAGAGGCATTCAGGTGTGGTGGCACATCTATAATACTGGCACTTAGGAGACAGAGGCAGGAGGATCAGGAATTCAAGGTCAGCCTCTGATACTCATCAAGTTTAAGGTCAGCCTAGCCTATGTAAGTCTCTGTCTCAAAGAAACAAACAAAAGAAAGAAGGGGGAGGGAGGGAGGGAGAGAGAGAGAGAGAGAGAGAGAGAGAGAGAGAGAGAGAGAGAGAGAGAGAGAGAGAGAGAAGGAAAGAAACTGTAGAGGCAGAGGAAGGAACATGAATAAGATGTGGATATTGCCTATAAATACATATTGAAAAAAATTTCCTTCTTGTGTTTAGATCAAAGTAGAAGGAGTTCATTTAGAAGCAACAGCCCCCGGGCACAAACCACCTCCTACCCTCCATAGCATAATAGATAGAATGTTAAGTCAGCATATGTTCTAAATTGGTAAAATATTGCAAAGTGATCAATTCTATTGACACCTGTTAATGCACAGTGAGGAAGAGTTTTTTGGAAAGATTTATTATTATTATTATTATTATTATTATTATTATTATTATTATCATTATGGGTTTTTTGAGACAGGGTTTCTCCTTGTAGCCCTGGCTGTCCTGGAACTCACTCTGTAGACCAGGCTGGCCTCAAACTCTGCCTGCCTCTGCCTCCCAAGTGCTGGGATTAAGTACACTGTAGCTGTCTTCAGACACACCAGAAGAGGGCGTCAGAGCTCATTAAAGATGGGTGTGAGCCACCATGTGGTTGCTGGGATTTGAGCTCAGAACCTTCGGCAGAGCAGTCAGTGCTCTTTAACCACTGAGCCATCTCTCCAGCCTGAGGGAGATTTAAGAACTATGGCAATAAGCTTTTTCACTGAGGTATAGGGATGGGCCCCATGCCAAAGGCAGCAGAGTAATTGGGAACTTTGTCAGGGACTTTTGCTGGTGAGAGGGGAGGGGTTGGAGGTAGCTCAGTGGTTCATGTACTGGTCTTGCAGAGAATCTAAGTTTGGTTCCCAACACCTGTACTAGCTAGTTCACAACTACTTGTAACTCCAGAGAATCCAAAGCCCTCTTCTACACTGCCCTCCCCCACTCCCACCCCCACCCCAGGTTCCTACACTCATGAGTACTTACTCTCAGACGCATAAGAGCACACAGAATGAAAAAATAAAAATCAATCTTTTTAAGAAAGGAAATGGAGAAGGGGTATAGGATGGAAAACTACTAAGAGGAGAGATACATCAGGGTTCAGGGTTACTCCAGATAAAAAGGTTTATAGGATTCTTCTGAAGCATCGCTCAGAGTGGTCCAAATGACCTGGATTCTGTTTAAAACCACATTAAGCAAGGAAGTGCATATGTGGGTATAGGAGGAGGCTTGCAAGCTTGACTGAAGCTCTGACGGTGGCCAAACAGCGATGCATGACCAGAGAAATGATTTGTGTCCCTTGTAAGTCATAGTTAGTTGTCAGTAAAGCGTATAACAGGATTCCCTTTGCAGAAAGCCAACCATTCCTCCCCCCGAGTATGTGTCTGATGAGCAAATTATACAGGCATGCTTACATTACTTAATTTTTGAAAAACTATGCGATTTTCTTTTAAGAGGTACACATCAGATGACAGGGACAAAATGGAGAAATAAAATCGGGTATTTTAAAAATGTACTTATCTAACGTACCACACCCAGGTTTTCTTCAAGAACGGTCAGTGCTCCTGCCACTGAGCCATCTCTTCAGTCCCCAGCACGCTCCTTCTATGGCTTTCTATTACTTGAGCTGTCACAGTGAGCTTGAGTCATTTGTATAACTCGAAAGCCCCCCCCCCCCAATTAAGGAAACTGTAAAAAACAATTCATGAGGCTGGGCTTTAGACACTTCCTAGATTCAAGAGTAATTATCAGGGATGAAGGTATAACTCGGAGTTAGAGTTCTGGGTCTTGAATTCATGAAGCCCTAGGTTGAATTCCCCCAGCACCACAAAAATAAACAGATAGATAAATAAATAAGTAAATGTTAGTAAAGAAGACTTTAAAAAGTCAGGTGGATACTGGCTCAGATTCATTCACAAATCTCCTAAATTTCATTTTAACTACAAAAGTAGTAAATATTCACTTTAAGAAGACTGAAAAATGCATACTCAGAGAGGAAAACAAGAAAACAGGAGCTGGGGTGTAGCTCTCTGATAGAGCATGGGAGGAAGTCAGAGGCTGACCCCCAGCACCCAACATAATAAATAAGCAACTAGTGAGTAACTCCAGTAACCCCAGTCTTTAGTATTGCAAGCCGTATGGACACTTGGATGTATCTTCAGCATTTGCTTCTCTGTGTATCTATGACTTTGTATGTGTTTTAAATGATGCTATCCCTAGCCCAAAGGTTTCTGACATAGGGAAATATGCCTTTCTAGCAGTGATTTAGTGGCAATACTGAAACCCATACACATTAGGTTTGCATTTGGCTAGAGCAGAGCACCGTGAACGTGAGCCTTCCACGAAGAATGTAATAATTCATTGAAGTCAAGGCCGGCTGTAAGATAGCGATACCCAGTGCACTCTGAAAACACGGAACCCTTTGTTCGAAAGGTAGATTTCCATCAGAACCTCTCAGGGACTAGCCAGATGGCTCAGAGGGTAAAGGACCTGCTTCCAAGTCTGATGATTTGAGTCCCATGCCAGGGACTCACATGGTAGAAGGAGAGACCTGACTCCCCTCAGCTGTCTTCTGATGGACTAACTAGTTTTATGTCAAAGCTAGAATCATCAGAGAGGAAATCGCCATCATCATCAATTGAGAAAGTGTCTCCATGATACTCAGCTGTGGCAAGCCTGTAGGGTATTTTCTTTCTTAGTGAATCCTAGATGAAAGCCCAGTCCATTGCGGGTGGGGCCACCCCTGGGCTGGAGGTCCTGGGTTCTATGAGAAGAAAGCAGACTGAGCAAACCATGGGAAGCCAGGCAGTAAGCAGCAACCCTCTATGGCCTCTGCATCAGCTCCTGCCTCCAGGTTCCTGCCCTGCAGGGAGCTCCTGCCGTCACTGTTTTTGATACTGAACTGTCAAATGGAACTGTGATTGCATTAATTATTTTCTCCCCAAGTTGCTTTTGGTTATCCGAGCAACAGTTACCCCAACAAAGACATACAAACACAACATATTATTTTTAATTGGCAAAATGACAAAATGAAAAGAAAAGTACTAAAGTATAGGCCAAGGTTGGAGTTCAGAGGTGGAGCATTTGTCCATGATGCTCATGGATACAGAAACTCACCAAATTCACATAGTATCTTCTAGCATGAGCAAACATTTGTGCTCCATGATTACAATGACAAGGGACACAAAGTGAAACCACCTGTTCTTCCCCATTTCTCCATACAGGGCTCCACCCCCACTCTCTCCCTTTGGCTTACGGGCAGAACTGAAGGTCTGAAATGAAAGGAACTGTGTTGTTCATGATTTCTATTTCTATGTTACCATTTTCAGAGTGATGCTGGCCAGGGGTGTTACAGGGAAGTAACGTGAGTAAGAAAAGATACTGTTGAAATTCTGGAATGTTCCTGTTTCTAGAATTGGTACCCACATCAGACAGTTCAGAGCTTCATGTACTCCAGCCCCTGAGGAACTGACTTCTGACCTCAATGGCCACAAATTCTCACACATACACACATAAATAAAAATAAAACAAATACTATCTATTGCTGATATTTGGAGACACTGTAGTATCTTGTACTGATGCTCTCTCTCTCTCTCTCTCTCTCTCTCTCTCTCTCTCTCTCCTGCTTACCTGAGCACCTTCCATATTATCGATTTGTTGCTATGGCATTTCTAATATTGATGCATTGTCTCATCCCAGAGTAATGTAATGTTCTCTACACAAATATACAGAATTACGACTTGAGTGTGAACTTGAGATATCATTTATATCTGCATTAGCATTTTGCAAACATATAAGCAAATTAATTGTGGAAACTAGTTCTCTAGTGACTCAAGACTGAAGTAGCTTGAACACTCTAAATTCATTTTTTTTTAAATATCTCTCGCATCTTTGCCAAGTGTATCAGATTGTTTCCATATGAAATGAAAAAAGACTTTACTAGCTTCCAAAACATTTTTATTTGAAGTAAATAACTGTGAAAGAATTTACTTACTCTAGCCAGGCTTTTTTTTTTTCTTACAAGTTTTTGAGTTATAAGAACTTGTGATTTATTAAATAGAACAGTATCTGGGTATTTAGATTCTAACTTGGAATTTTTCTGAATGAATTTTTGCACAATTAGATTTCAGAAATGGAGCCATTAAATGTGGGCATTATGAGCAAACTCTTATTTATAGAGTACAGTTCTACATACTCCAACATTTTGTATTTCACATATAAATATCTGGGTACATGCACCATCTGAGTGTATAAAATTAAACTACCTGAACACCTTTAAAAAATTAGAGTCAAACGTAAAAATGTCTATAAAAAGAAATTCATTAGAGATTTCAAAATATCCGTAAGTGCTAAATAAGGTTTCCAGAGATCGGTGATTATGCTGAGGCGTGTCGCAAGGGGAACTGTTAACAAGTGTTACTTTGCCAATGGTAGGAAAATTGCCAACTTTTAATTGGCCTTAAAGTTGGTGTTCTATCAATGGTGTATTGTAAAGGCAATAATGCCCATATTTATGGCTTAAACTTGAAATGGGAACCCTGGGTTTGACTAAACGTGGCCCAATATGCACGGCTCCTTCTAATTAAAAATATTCAAATGCCTTTACATTCGATTAAGATGTACTATTATCATGATTTTATATAAGGCAACAGCAAAACAAAAGATGTTTGTCTACACTTCACAATATACAATGGCCAGCCAGCCCAGTTTCATCTCTCAGATTGCTGTGTGTTAACTTTTGTTCTAAGGAAAGTACTGAGAATAGCTCTTGGGTGGCTGCTAGGAAGAAGAAACTCTACTGAACACACCCAAAGTCTGGCATGGACTCCGTGTTTGGATCGTAAGAGGGATGGGGCAGTGGCCTCATTAATAAATGCAAGCGACAGATCACACTATCCTTAGCAATCGGAGCAAAGAAGGCTCTGCCTGTTGGTTTTTGTATTTCTAACCGTGAGTTTCTAAATACATAACTGTGACCCTACCGCAGTGTAAGTGAAGTATATGTCCAGTCACGCCGTTAAGGGAAAGTCTCATCAGAGAAACCGCCTTTATATGTGTGGGGCTTGAGAAAGGGTGAGAAAGACCTTGGATGGGTTCTGAGGGAAGTCTCAGTTAATGTCCAGCATTCAGCTGAAGCCGGCAGGTTTGTCCTGCTAACATAAATAGCTTCGTGTACAACCTTTCCCTTCTTGGCACTTATAGCTTCATGCTTTTCACCCTCTCCTCTTCCTCCATGCTTGGGAGGCGTTCCCAACATTTTAGCCCATTGCACAAAAGGAATGCGCAGGGCACACACAGTTAGTTCCACAGCCCCGTGTGGCAGACACCATTGCTGCCTTCCCTGCCTCATCTGCCTACTTCCTCGCTCTTCCTTCTGTCTCGCTTGGCAGAGACAAAAAAAATGCCAAAGATTTCCATCCCCCTCACCCCCACCCCCGTTTCCTTTCCTGATCTTTACTAACAGGAAGTTTTCTGAGAATTTCTGGGAAAGAAGAGAGAAAAAAAGAATTCTCCTCATCTCACATCCCCAGTCCTCGTGTTTTAAAGTGTTTGTATGAATACATGATGGTTGGATACCAAGAGGCCATTTTGTAACAATGAGGATAAAAGTGAAGAAATTGCAGAAAAGCCAGCAAAAAGCTGTAATAACCTGTAGAGAGCTTTTTAAAATATGCTATTAGTGTACATTAATTATGCATAATAATGGGCTTCATTGTGACATTTTCATTCATATAAACAGAATCACAGAATGGACTGTAGTTTGGAGCTTGAACACTTTCGAAAAGCCCATGTGTGAAGGCTGTAAGTCCCTAGCCAGTGGAACTACTGAAGAGTGAAGACTTTAAAAGGTGAGGTTTAGGAAAACAAGCCACTTGGGGGCGTGCCCTTGAAGCAGCAAGTATTAGCCACCCCTTTCCCTCCTGTCTCTTTTGTTTCTTGGCTACCTTGAGATGAGCCGCCAGCCTCTGCCAGAGCATCCTCACCACAAAGCACTGTGCTGTCACAGCTCAAAGCAATAAACCGTAGACTGAAGCAATGGGTCAAGACAAAAAAAAATTTTTTTAATCTGATTATTTCAGATATCTTGCCCCAGTAGCAGGACATTGACTAATATAACATGTAGTCTTTCGTAACTGTGTATCACTGTGACAACCTAACTTATAGAACTTACTGGAAGAAAAAAAAAAAGCGCTTTGCTTTCGGTTTCAAAGTTCATTCCGTCCCAGCAGGGAGGGTGTGGGAGAACAGAGCAGATGGATCCAGTTGATCAAGGCAGGCCAGAAGTAGGGAAAAGAGAATACAGGAACTTGGCTGGCTTTCTCCCTTGACTTCTCTTCATCCTGCCTGGGCTCAGAGCCCATTGGATGGTGCTTCCCTTCTTAGTTAACCCTCTAGAGACTCCTCACAGACACATCTAGATGTGTCCCCTCCATCTCCAGTAGAGCTGACAGTGAAGATGGACCATCACAGAAGCTCTGTGAGCTCTCTGAATTCTTTATGTAAGTTTCCCATAAAGCTAATTCTCATATTAAAAAGTTGGTGGTTTGTTTTTTCATTTTTAAAGAAAACTCAGTATAGTCCTATGATCTTTTTTCATTCAGTCAGTCCTTTGCACTAGTGATGCTCGAAGACCAGGCTCTTCTTGTGCACGTTCCAACTATCAAGTCTGTATCCCAAGATAAGAAGCAGGAGTTAACAGTTGAAGGGGGTGTGGGACCAAGTAATGCTTTCAACCAGGGCACCTATCACGGGTGTAACTGAAACCATAGAAAGTAAGACTGATTCTGCAGAGGCACTAATGTCTGCCAGCTTTGGACTCTTAAGTTTTCAACCTTCCTGATACTGTAACCTTTTACTACAACGCCACATGTTTGGTGACCCCCAACTATAAAGTTATTGCCATTGCTACTTCATAACTGTAATTTTGCTACTGTTATGAATTGTAATGTAAATATTTTTGGAGACGAGGTGTGCCAAAGTGGTCACAACCCATAGGTTGAGAACCACCACTACCTAAGATGATAATCTATGGCTTTTGTGATCTAACGTTTTGGATCACTCAAACTTGGTTGCTTTACTTCTTAAAATTAATTAATTTATTTATGTGCACTGGTATTTTTCTTACATGTATTTCTGTGTAAAGGGGCCAGATTCCCTGGAACTGGGGTTATAGGCAGTTGTAAGCTGCCATTATGGGTGCTAGGAATTAAACCTGGGTCCTCAGGAAGAACAGTCAGTGCTCTTGACTACTGAGCCATCTCTCCAGCCCCAAGGCTCCTTTATTTTTCTTTAATTTTGTTACCAGTGATTTTTGTGGTGTTGGAGTCAAACCCAGGGTCTCAGGTATGATATGAAACAGTGAACATTCACATGTCCAGTTGTTTAACTTTGAGTCTGCATTCAGAAAAGATGAAATGGCTTTATGAAGTCTCTCTGTAATCTTTCAAAACATTGTTATGAAATATACTGAGAATCAGTTGTAATCTTTAAGGGATATAAAATTAGCATAACACATTAATTTATAGAATACATTTCTAATGATTTCAAATATCACATGTAAAATAGATGTTCATTCTAAATTTGCTGAATTCTTAGTATTGTCATTGAAACATAGGGTTAAGTAACAGGGCAAAGTAAATTTCATGCCGTCTTTGCAAGACTTCATAATGATGAAGGTCTAAGGTCACTTGCTGATAATTAAATTTATGTGAAACACATGCAAAACAGTGCCATCATTTGCCTATATATGCAAATGCATGAAAACAAACTTGAATGATGTAAAAACTGCGATGAGATCAGAATGGTGAAAATTGCTTCTGTCAGTCAACAAATCGACTTATCTCACAATCATCTATTTATCATTATAAAAAGCTAACAGCCAGATTCTTTTTATAATTAAAATAATTTAACATGAAAATGTGAATGTGGAGTGGTGGCTCAGAGGTTAACAGCACTCACTGCTCTTAGCAGAGGACCCAGGTTGGGTTCCCAGCACCCATGTAGTGGCTCACAAGTGTCTGTAATTCCAGTTCTAAGGAATCAGTTGCCCTCTCCTACCCTCTGTGGGAACCTGACACACACATAATGCACATAAATGCATGCAGACAAAACACACATACATGTAAACATTGAAATGAAAATACTTAATGGGGTTGATCTTCCCCTTTACAAAATAGAACTGCCACGCCTGTTGGCGGGTACCTATAATCTTGCCAGTTCTTAAGTCTGGCTACTTAGTACAGAGGGATAGAGACACTTTCCACCACAAAGAAGTAGACTGGAGATTTGCTCTCTTTGAGAATTCTGCAAACAAATATGATGGCAGAGAAAGAATGACCAGCTTGTAACCCTTCAGGATCTGGCTGTTGTTTCGTTATAAATAATAATCTGAGTTTCATTAATACTTACTCTGCATCGATTCTTGCTCTTAAGGAAAGCTGGAAGGAGGGAACAACCATGAACAAAATGTTGAAACCGTAGTAAGAGGAAAGTTATGGGAACCTGAGGTGCCAGAAGACACAGAACGGCTTACTAGGTGACGTTCCATGCACTGTACCTTCTAGCTGGCTCTGCCTTGCCCCTTGGTGACCCTGGACAGCTTGATTCACTGCAGATGCTGCAGTAGCAGCAAGGTGACACAAAGGCATGGCTTTGATACGGTCTCAAAACCGAGGAGCTACAGAAAGATACTTCGGTGGGAGCTACAGCCGCTCATCCAGTGGTTTAGGCAGCAGGAAATAAATATGACTTGTGCAGAAGTGGGTGAGAATATGGAAATGAGATATATGTTGGATGATTCAGGGGTCCTATGTTTAGAACATACAAGTCTGCAAAGTTAGTCTTAAGTCTGTTTATCTGTGATCTTACTTGGAAGATAAGAATCTGAAAAAGATGAGGTTAGGTCCGTGAGGTTGACAGAGTCTGTAATGCATTATGGTTTCCTGTGGTTTATCTGTTTTGAGTCAACAATGTATTTTCCAAATTGCATTGTTTCATTTCTAGAAACCGTTTGGGCAAATACAGAAGGGCATGAAAGGCTATGGTCCAAATTATAAGTGTTCCATGAAAGTAATTACTGAGGCTAGAAGTCAGGCCCAGGTCTGGGCTGTTCTCCCTCACAGATGCCTCCCTGGTCCCTGATGCTAGGCACGTGCATGCAATACTACGGGTGCATCCAGCCTTCGCTTCAGTTGTGTGCTAGGAGGTCAAGAGCAAACCTGGAAGTCCTCAGAAGTTCAGGGATGGCGACATGTGTGTGTGAGTCAGTTGTCAAAACAAAGAAAGCTTGAGATGAGGATCTTGAGCCAGACTTACAAGGGACAAAGAAGAGTTGACTATGCTGAACAAGCTGATTTTCTAGAGACGTGTTTGCATATAAAACCAAAGGCCAAGAATATCACTAGAAAAATCCTCACAGTAGATAAGAACATGATGGTCTCTGAAGTCCTTTCCAAACGTAAAACACAGTGCCGAGAGGATGAAAGTAGAGGGGGGTCAGGGGGGTACACATGCACGTAAGAAGAGTACGCGTGTGCGTGTGTGTGTGTGTGTGTGTATGTCTGTGTGTGCACATGCACATAAACAAATGGGTGAAGTAACAAACAAAATCCTAAATCTGCATTTTCTGTAATTTATGTTCGCTGTGTGGATCTTTGACACTACACAACACTTTATATATTTTATTTTATTTTATTTTATTGTGACAAGGTCTTACTGTGTAGCTAGGCTGGCCTCGAACTTATTATGTTGCTTAATATATGTTCACCTGCCTCAGTCCCCAAATGTTAGGATTGCAGAGATGGCCATTGTAATTGGCTACTTTAACATACATCTCTTCCTTTATACAATAGAACCTGAAAACATTTTTTTTAAAGATTTATTTATTTATTTATTATATGTAAGTACACTGTAGCTGTCTTCAGACACTCCAGAAGAGGGCGCCAGATCTCGTTACGGATGGTTGTGAGCCACCATGTGGTTGCTGGGATTTGAACTCTGGACCTTCGGAAGAGCAGTCGGGTGCTCTTACCCACTGAGCCATCTCACCAGCCCCCTGAAAACATTTTTAAATGAGATAAGTTTTATTATCTCTCCAAAATGCACTTGATTCCTAGCTAAAGGTCTATTTTCAAGTGAAAATAACTACCAGGAATAGTAAAATTAGAAGAATTTATCCCAATAATTCATTATGTATGCAAAAGATTACACTCTAAGCATGCACACACACTTTAGTTTTCTGGGGATTGCTATTGTTGTTTTTAAGAGTTAGTAAGCTGCTCTGAAGGGCTGTGGACTTAGCTAAACCGCTTGCATAACACACGTAAAGTCCTTGGCTTGCTCTCTCACACTACAAGAAAAACGCCCATTCTGACTGGAAAGCATTTCCAAAGTCCATGTTTTGTTTCGTTTTCTGCCTTTTATAGTCCTCGTGAATCCTGTCTTTAAAGGTTCAGAAATAGACTCAGCAAGGCTCAGCAGGTAAAGGTGCTTGCTGCCAACCTGAGTTTCAATCACTAGAACCTACGTGGTATGAAGAGAGAAGTGACTCTAACAAATTGTCCTCATCTCCACACGTGTTCCCTGTCCCAAGGTAAAACTTAAATTTAAAAAAGCCCAGAAATAAACATGATTCCCCACTTCTGACCTGACTAGAACCTATTCCTGGTCAGAAGCTAGAGGATGAAAATTAAATAAAAAGAGAATTTGCAAGCATCTCTAGTCTCGCCTTTCGGTTGGTGGAGACCAGAAGATTAGGAGCTCAAGGCAACATGAGATTCTTTTTTAAAAAGTAAACTAGGAAAGGAGAGAAGTTGACAGAGAGCTGGAGAAGGAAAGGGAGGGAGAGGAAGAAGGAAAGAGAGGAGGGGAAAAGAAGAGATGTAGGGAGGGGAGAAGAGAGAGGAGAGGAGGGATACGAGGGGGTAGGAGTGGGAAAGTGAAGGAGAGGGAGGGGAAAAGGTGAAGGGAGGGAGGGGAAGGGAGGGGGAAGAAGTGGAGGGAGGGAAGGAGAGAGGGAGAAGAAGGAAGAGGGAGGGAGGGGAAAAGGAAAGAGAGAGAGAGAGAGAGAGAGAGAGAGAGAGAGAGAGAGAGAGAGAGAGAGAGAGAGAGAACAGATATAAGGGCAAACGCAGGGCACTTCTCCCTCATGATCTTGTTTAATCGACCAATCATCATGCCATTCATTCTTCAGTGGGGCTCAGAAGGGTTAATAGAAATGTCCAGCACCACACAAAGCCAAATTTCCAATTTAGCTGTACCTGCCTCCCTCACTATTTTATTTTAAGGGCAATATAACCCATCTCCTATCCACGCACCACCCACTGTTCCTCTCAGATGAATACAAAAGGCGTTTAGTCATTCTCTGCCTAGAATGAACTCTTCTCGGAATTCATTTACTTAAACACTTTAGCTGCCACGGTAGAACAGAAATGGCGATACTTGGAATGAGTGCTGAGTCCACCATGGCCTTGGTAGGGACAGAATGACATGGTTCCTGCTTCTGGGACAGGGCTAGCAGGGTAGGCTTCCAATGTGGACCACAATGTCAGCTGCTGTGGGCATAGAGCTTGTTTGTATAGTTTCACATTCCTGGAAGAAGGTCCTCCGGGTTAACGTTAATGACTCCATGATAATCAGAGACAGCATGAGTCAGGGAGGCAAAGGTGTGGCTAATGTCTCAGCAAAATGGTAAACACTGGAACCTTCAGGACTGCCCTTAAGGCTATGGAAAAGAACTCTAAAACCAGTTATGCAAAAGCATAAGGATGCAATATGAATTGTATAAGGGGCTTCACAGATCTAAAGGACCCTAGGCTGCATTATGAGCCAGCTTGTCAGAAAGATATTCAGGAAGGAGATAAAGAGATTTAGGGAGTGGCGATTGCAAAGGCAAGAACCCATCCAGCTAAGTTTTGTTTATTTGTTTGTTTATGCTGAGAAAAGCAGGCAGATTCCTGAGTTGGGGTAAGCCTGGGACAGAGCAAATTTAGGTCCAGGTGTGATGGAATGGTAATCTCAGGACAATGTCCCACCCAGCTAAATTTACAAAGGCAGGCAGATCTCTGAAGTCTTTTGCGATGTTAAAAAAAGAAAAAAAAGGTACTTGCTGACCTTTTCTTAAGAGTCCAGAGGCTAAGGTGGTGGAATGCTGACTGGTGGGATGGTCAAGAGGGAACCTGGAATAAATAACAGAATTGATATGTAGGGGAAAAAAAAAAACCTGGGCTTTTGGTCTGCATGAAATGATCTAGAAAAAGTGAGAGCAGTTATTTTTTAGAATTTTTTTTCTGGTTGAGCTGCTGGAGATCTCTGGAGAGAGAACACAGCTCTTCAAAGAATTTTTTTTCTAACGGGATTTCTAATTTTAGTCAGAAAATCCATCCGCTGACTTTGGTCAGAAAACCTAGGAGCTAGCCAGAGAGCTTCTAGAATTTTTTCTAGCAGAGAGAGCTGTCTCAACCAGAGAGCTGTATAGAATAGCAAGGAAAAGCTGTCTAGAGCAGAGGTGAAGACAAAGAGAGAGCACAATCTGAAAAGCTGTCTCCAGAGCCGAGAGCTAGCCACAGAGACCTGTCTAGGGATCTGTCTCGAGCAGAACATAGGACGCCAGCTTGAACTCATGATTTGACTTTGAGTCGTTTGTTTTCTCCTCTTAGACACCCCTTCTCTCAGAACCTGGATCAAGCCAAGGCTGGTCCTTGGTACAGGAGGGACTTTAGACAGAAACAAAGAAAGGGCAGATGGAACGCACAGCCCCAGCTGGTAAATGTGTGAAAGGCAAGCAGAATAGTAGTTGATCAAAACCCTTTCCTTTAACAACAAGCTTCCAGGAACAATAAGGGCAGGAGAACACTGTACAATTAAGTGATTGGGGTTGGCAATAAAGATGGGCTGTAGTTAGGAAATCAACAATAGCCAGGTCTATAAATGTGTTGTTTGTTCTAGCTTATGGGATCACTTATCAAGATTCAGAGGTAAATGAATAACTTTTATGTTTGTCGGGGTTGAGAAACACTGATTTATTGGATAGGTTCTACATGGCCAAGTGACTATTGAAAGAAAGGCCTTTTTTCTTTCGAGATAAATTGTCCATTTAATTGAGTGTGTAAGTGTACATGCTTAACAAAGCATCACACTAAAGGTTGTGGTAGAGTGCTGGTCTCTTACATGCAATAACTTGGGTCCCCAGTGTTACAAAGAAACGATGGCATGTTCCTCCAACTTCAAAACACCACATTGTATCCCATTAAGTATATATAATCATTTGCTAATTAATAATAGAACAATAACCAGACGTGGTGGCTCGCATCTGTCATCACCATACTTTAGAGGCCAAGGCAATCCTTGAGGAAGTTTAGCCTGGGCTACAGAGTGAAATTCAGTTAGAAAAGAGTCATTTGGATATGTGCAAATGTGGTTGTGTACAGCTATTGTGAAACTATGTGCTATTTATGGTGCCGGTGTGATTGTGAGTCAGTAGTGAATGCTTCCTTGATGTTCTTTTTCTCATTTACCCTTCACATGGATTCCAAGAGGAAGAAAGATAATCTAATCCCCACCCCACAAAGCATGAACTGAACTTGGGAACATTAAGTGATGTTAGTCATTTAGTACCAGGCCAGGTTTGAGCCTGGATGTGTCTGGTTCCTAGGCAGGGTGAAGAGAATCATTTGTTTGTATTAGACGTGAACATATGAATCTGGGTACATGTGGTACATGGCTGGTCTTGAACAGGTCCACCACCTGGAGTTTGGAATAATGATGCCCTTCAGATACGAAATGTTCAGTTAGTCCTAGAATTTAATAGTATGCCATGGTGTTGAGGTCTCATGGTTCAGACACCAGGCTAGAACTTCAAGTAAAAAAGCCAACCTTCTTCTACAAGCAGATTGATGAATTTGATACATGATTAATTATAGCAAACCTAATACATGGCTTAGTAAAACCAACAGGACAAAATAGTAGGTAATCAAGACTTAGCAGCCTCTGGGAGTAGAAAGAATACAAAAGAGCATGGGGGACCGGGTGTGGTGGCACACGCCTTTAATCCCAGCACTCGGAGGCAGAGGCAGGCAGATTTCTGAGTTCGAGACCAGCCTGGTCTACAAAGTGAGTTCCAGGACATCCAGGGCTATACAGAAAAAACCCTGTCTCGAAAAACAAAACAAAACAAAACAAACAAAAAAAGAGCGTGGGGAAATATATATGTAAGTATGAAGAAAACACAGGGTATTCCCGGGTAGGTTCTTCTTTTATGATAGTCAACGACAGTAACGGTGATGATGTGATAACTTAGTTCTGACTGCTATAACCAGGCATGATAGACTGAATGCTGTCCAGAGGGATGGACAGACAGATGGATATTAAGGAAGGAAGGGAGGGAGGGAGGGAGGGAGGAAGGGAGGGAGGGAGGGAGGGAGGAAGGAAAGACAGAAGGGAGAGAGGGAGGAAGGAAGGAAAGGAGAGAGGGAGGGAGGGAGGGAGGGAGGGAGGAAGGAAGTTAGTTTAAGATCTGAGTGCTAGCATGGCTGGGTTCAGGTGAGGGCCCTTTCATGATGCAGACTGCTAACTTCTTAGCAAGTTAAAGAATAAGGATGAAAAAGAGCTCTCTAGGGTATCTCTTACATCTTTTATAAAGCCGTTAGTCCCATTCATGAGGGCTCTACTCTCGTAACCTCCCCAAAGCCCCATCTGCTCATTCATAACGTGGGGTTAATATTTCAACATGTGAATTTGAGGTGGTTACACACATTTAATGCATTAGGGATAGCAAAATGGCCCGAGTACTCACCGTATACAGGCACATGTCAGTATTTTATAATCGTGAATAAATGCTTCAAAGATTTCGAAAAAAGGGCTTATGGAAGTCAGACAGCTGTCATAAGGTTATTCAGGTCTACTGGACTCCAAAGCTAAAAATAAGTGTGCTGTTCTTTATTTATGTTTCTATCACTCGCTGTACAGCCAGGATGTCCTTCCATGCTCCAAGGAGACATGTAGACAAAGTAAGGTGTGGAAAGAAAGTGAGTGGATTATCTGAGAGAGTCACTGGACAGGATCCTCAGAGAGCTGGGTCTTGTGTTTAGCTATTGTAGGGTTAGAGACCTGTACTCAGTGGGCACCGCTGCGTTTAAGAAGTCCATGTTTTCTTTGTGCATGCCTCTTTGCTTTCAATCTAGCTCTTAATTTCCACTTGCCTTGCTGTACAGAGGAAAACAATGTTCTTTTGTGCATGCTTGAGCCAGAAGGGAATAATAATTTCTTTGTCAAGAATGAAAGGGTAGGATAAGGTGGGGGTGTAAGCAGGGCATAGGTACCCATGGATATCAAAGTTAGAGATGACTCTGTGGGCAGTCTGCATGGCACACACAGCTCTGGGCTCTGTACTTCACAGATATGCTGCTACAAGGGGCAGACAATGAAGAGAAATAAGCACACTCTCCTCTCTTGTCCTTAGGTGTCTTCTAGGAAACAGACTGATGGAGCCTGTGGGTTCTCTGGGGATGACTATTCAGGACTTCCCCTCTGTTTAGTTCTTTAGATCCAAAGAAGCTAGCCTAATTTTGTTTTGTCCTAATTTAATTATTTGGTTTGAGGATACAGCCTTACTATGTATCCATCACTAGCCTGGTGCTCTCTGTGTAGTCTAGGCTGACCTAGACCTTGTACCAAGTATGTACCATCATGTCTACTTTCTAACATTAAAAAAAAAAAATCTATCGATTTTCCTTTCCTTTATCTTTCCTTTATTTTCCTTGTTAGGAAAAAAAAAAAGACTGCTTATACCCCTGCCTGCCCAAAAGTAATCTGACCAATTAATTATACATAAAAGAAAAACAAAACAAAGCCACACAATTGTCTTTTGTTTGTAATTTAACAGCTAAGTCTAAATAAAATGGAGCCTGGACTCTTCCACTCAGGTTACCAGTGAGGTTAGGGCTGTGGTTGGTGTTAGTGTTTGGATTAGAGTCGGGCCTCGGGTGAAAGATTGGGAGGGTACCTGACTTTCTGAGCTTGCCTTCTTCTGCTGCTCCCGCCTCCCGCCCTCCTACTCAAACAGGCGCAGGAGACACATCAGCAACTTCCGGGTAATAAGCCACTTTTCTTTACAGACCTCTCCTATGCTACCAGTTTACTAATGGCCTCTTCTTTGGGTTTAGTTTCATTTGGAACAGGAAAAATCAGAGAGAGAAAGGTGTGACAAGAAGAGAAAACTCACAATCCTGCCATTTCATTCAGAATTCCTTTGCGTGTAGGTTGGTGGTGGGAGGGGTGAGGAAGAAAATCGGGCTTTGCTTTCGGTGCATCCAATAGCACACATCTTTAGGTTTTTCTGGAGGATTCACACTGGGAAGTACAAAGATCTGTTTTCCTCCGTTTAAGCATCTTTCTCAGTCTGGGGGTTCTCTCCGTAATTTAGAGGTGACATGCAGAGGTCTATGCATGTGCTTGTCCTAGTTAACTCTATGTGAGCCTGAAGTGAGACAGTAAATGACTGGCAGCCTCACTCCACAACAGACATTAACGCACTGCTAGCCTTTGTTATTCCAGAGTCTCTGATTTGAAGCCCATAGGACCCAGCATGTTCTAGGATCATAATTTTGTTTTTTTGTGAGGATAGTAATTCTATTTGTAAAGTATCACACTCCCCTAAGGGAATTAGGAACAATACTTTTGTGTATGTGTATGAGTGTATATGTGGTGTGTGTGTGTGTGTTTGTGTGTGCAGATGTGCCCATGTGTAGAGGTCAGAGAGGTCAGTGTTGAATGTCTTCCTCAATGGGTTTCTACCTTATTTCCTGATTTTTTAAAGAGAGGATTTCTCCCTGAACCTGGCAGTTTCCGATTTGGCTATACAATTCCCAGGGATCTTCCCGTTTCCATTTCCCCAGCAATACAATTACAGGTATATATCACTGCACTCAGTTTCCACCCCCACGCCCCCTCCCTCACGCCCCGAGACAGGGTTTCTCTGCGTAGCCTTGGCTGTCCTGGAACTCTCTCTGTAGACCAGACTGCCCTTGAACTCAGAAACATCTAGCTGTCCCTGACTCCAGAGTGCTATGAGTGAAGGTATGTGTCACCTACACCCACCTGCACCATGTGGGTGCTGGGGATCAAGAGCTCAGGCCTCCATGCTGGCAAGCCAAGCACCTTACTGAGTCTCTCTGGCCCCGCCCCTGTTTTTGTTTTGTTTCTGTGAGTTAGGTCTCATGTAACAGAGGCTGGCCTTGAACTTGCTATGTAGCTGACAGTTACCTTGAACAGATCCTCCTGTGCCCATCTTTTAAACGAAAATTTTTTAGTTATGTTTCTGCAGTGGCATACATAGTGTCAAATTGTGACCTAAATGAGTTTAGAGCCATGGGAGGTTTTAGTATTGTGTTTTGAACAAATTAATTCTGGTTTTTATTAATTATCAATTATTAAACAATTATTAAACAACAATAATTCAGTGTTGTTTAGACTTCAGAAAATACTGCTGTAGAATTGTATTAAGAATATAAAAATCTTTGTCTTATGTATCAAATGCCAGGTCATTACACTATGTCCCTCTTCACTGTTGGTTCCCATCAATGCCCCATTGATCTAGCCCATTCCAAAAGAAAGTGTGCTTCATTTGATCCATTCATATTTTCGTAATGTAGCCTACAACAATGTCCTTTCTAAGTGCAGCCATTGTTCATTCTGCCACTTTGGCAAGAGTCACTGGTGTCTAAGAGACAAGGCCTCTCATGACTGTAACAGCAGAGCGATTTACTAAGGCTGTTAATAGGCTTTTACACGCAACTCCGAAACACACCTAAATTATAACCAGAGAAGGTCAGGACCAAGGCTGAGTTCATTGGGAACTTTGCCCACCTCGAAGGGAGCAGCGTACACTCCTCGGTCATTAGCCCCTTAGAAGTGGTTCACTCTGGCTACTGTCAGGTGATTATACCTACTACAAGCATTCTTTGGCCAAGCTCCAGGTCAGCCAGGTTCCTTCTATTTTTGAATGCTTTTTTTTCCCCTTTCCAAAAGAAAAAAAAAAAGTAGAATTAAAAACTATAAATTTAATCCATTGAGTCCTCAGATTGCTTACAATTAATTATTATTTATTTTTATTACCAATTAGTTGACCCATTTAAAGTAACATAGTGTAGAAAGTGTCATGCTGTGCTAAAACATTTTAATATTAACTTATTAGAGCAGCAAGAGATATTTTTAGCATAATTTAAAACATGCCTTAGGGTTTTAGAATTGCAGGAGAGTGTTTATAATTTCTACAGGGTTGGTAGAAGCACAATCCTCAGGGAATATAAGGGATGATAAACTCTCAATTCAGAATAAGGCAGAGTGGCATAGAGCTATAGGACCTTGTGCTTCTGATCCTCTTGTCTCTCCCCCTGAGCGATGGCATTACAGACCTCGTGCCACTGTGACCCGTTTTATGTGGTGCTGGGAACTGAATTCAAAAATGCTTCATGAAAGCAAGCATTCTACTAACTGAGCTATAGCCCTGTGTCAAACCATACCAAGGTGGTTTACTTTTTTCTATTTTTAACATTATTGGCAACTTAACTTAGGGTCTGTTGCATGCTAGGCGAGCACTGTATCCTGGAGTTTATAACCTCAGTCCCTCCTTTATGTTTCTTTGAATATGTGGACTATTTTATTATACATTAAATATTAACATATCATTTTAATGAACAAACCTGTGTTATACTTCAATAATGATGTGTTAGTCTTACTCAGCCATTATCCCATGCATTTGCTCCTTGGGTCCTTCCATATTTCTGGATTACTACTCCCATGCTCAGAATTTTAAGAATTATTATTGGACAAAGAGAAAGGTTTTTCTACACATGATTTCATTTTAGCAGAAAGTACAATGTTTAGAAGGAAAGCCCTGTGGGAACTGCTGGCCTTGCCCCATGGCCCGCTGGAATTTCTGTCCCTTTGGTTGGTGTCTGTGTATCTCCTGTTAGCATCACCGTTGACCCTTTGGCCATCCTACTATCATGCCATGCTTTCTTTCTCACAGATACTATTGAAAACAAAGGCATCGTTATTACATGGGACTAGAGTTTCCCAGAACCCAAGGCTCTTTTCTATAAAAAATTTATATGCAAAAAAGAGCCAGAGTCCACACTGGTCAGCCTTTACAAGATGTGGGAACATAATCATGGCTCTCTTTGGTTTCGTCTCAGAGCAAATGAGAAAACCTCCCTGCGGGCAAATGTTAAAACAAACATTTCCCAATGCTTATTAACCACTGTCCGTACAAACCGTAGGGCCCAGAACAGCTTCTCTTATTAAAATTTTGTTTTCCTTTCAGATATCATTACAGTAATTGGGTGACATTCCAATTCAGGTAAGAAGGGTCTTTGGAAGCCAGGAAAGATAGCACACGCCTGTAATACTAGTTCTCAGGATGCTGAGGCAGGAGAATCATGAGTCACAGGGCGGTCTGAGTCTTTGGGGTTATACACATAATCGACATATATGCTGTGTATAACACTTCTAATGTGACTGCTCACAGAATCTTGGAGAAATAGGTTTATTCCTTTGAAGTAAAATATATCAAATTTGGAATCCTCAAAGAAAGTCAAGATTTTTAAAATGTGTTTCTTCATAAAATACAATATGTGGCCGTTACTGGTACTGTTTAATCCCTGCTTTTGAGGCAGTCCTTGTAGAATCTTCAGGTTTAAGGCCTTCTGGATCAGTTGTTCCCATGAACCACTCCAAAGGGCAGAGGGGAACTTCAGGGACAGATCCTGAAGTCTTGGTCTCTGAGGAACGTCCAGAAGTTATGTTGTGATGAACAGAGCAAGGAAGGCGAAGAGGAAGACATCAAGGGTACTAGCCCTTCGAGACTTCGGTTTACCAGGGAAGTTAGGACTCTGGTTTCCGTAATTATACGAGCAGAGGCATGCTCAGTCTTCTGGGAGTTTGCCCAGCTGCTTCCCCAAGACTCAATCTCGGGCTGGAAGAGACCAGAGTAAATTCACAGTAAATATCACAGAAGTAGTCCATAATTATGCTTTTCAAAGTATGGAATGGCTGTGTTCGGTCCTGGAAATGAGCAGCCAGTGTTTCCCTGTGGAATGATGGTTTACGTTTCAAAGGCTTAGATTACCCAAAGTACAATCATAGTACCTAGACAATGGCTTTGAGAAGAGCTAAAATGGATTGTGCAGACACCAGACCACAGACATGCAAGCAAGCAAAACACCTATACACATAAAATAATAAAACACTTTAAAAATTAAATTATTCGATATTCACTAGTGTTCAATTTTCTCAGAGCGGCGTATATATAGTCTTCAGGGTCCCCAGGTTCTGCCTTCACCGATTCAGCCATCAGTGATTCAAAATATGGTGCTACTAGGAAGAGTAACAAACAGTACTCAAGCCATGTAGGCCAGGGATGGCGGTACACACCTGTAATCCTTTGTGAGTTCTAGGCTTTAAAAGCCGGCACACAGAAGACATACAGGAGCTGGAGAGATGGCTCAGTGGTTAAGAACACTTATTGCTCGTACAGAGGACCAGGTTTGGTTCCCAGCACCCACATGGCAGCTCACAACCATCTACAACTCCAGATGCAGGCGATCTCATGCCTTGTATGACTTCCACAGACTTCTGCACATATGTGGTACATGCACACACACTTAGGCCCCCACATACATAAAATAAATATTTTAAAAGATAAATAGATCCTTTTTATTGTCATTATTTCATAAGTAATATAGGATGGCTATTACATGGTAGTATTAAAAATATACAGGAGATGCCAGGCATGCCAGCTCATGCCTGTAATTCTTATATTCAGAATATTAGAATTCATGAGAGGATCGTGAATCCAAGGCTGACTTGGGCTACATAGTAAGTCCTTGACTCAAAAAATATTGATTTTGCCAGTTGGCTGGTGTTTTAGTTAGGGTTTTTATTTTTGTGATAAAATATCATGACCAACAGCAACTTGGATTTGAAAGGGTTTATTTCAGCTTCCATTCAGATTACAGTCAATCACTGTGGGGAATCAGAGCAGTAACTCAAGGAAGGAACCTGGATGTGGGAATTGAAGTAGAAGGCCACGAAGAAACCCTGATTACTAGCTTGCTCTGCATGGCTTGCTCAGCCTGCTTTCTTATACAACCCAGTATCTCCTATCCAGTGGTGGTGCCACCTGCAATGCCCTGGGCTCATCCACATTAATCATTAATGAAGAAAATGTTCCCTAGACTTGCCTACAGGTCAATCCTACTAAGACATTTTCACAATTAAGATTCCCTCTTCCCAGATATGTCTAGGTTTTCATCAAGTTGACAAAACCAACAAGGAAATATTTATGGATTTGCTTGTTTGTAGTGCTGGAGATGCAGTCCAGGGTCTTTCACATGCTTGGCAAACACTCAGCCACCCAATACTTCAATACCTCAACCCTCGATTTTTTTTTTTTTTTTTTTTTTAGGCAGGATCTTGCTGTGTGGCCCAGGCCTATCTGGAGCTCTTGATGTTTCAGGATGCACTGCCACATCCTGCTACAGTAAGTGTTGGTATCCAGTCATTTGTGATGTCAGGAAAATAGCAAGGAGGATAGTGGGTTAAGAAGAGCAGCGCCTAACACCAAGGCTCATGATCCTGTGCAGAAAAACAAAGGCAGACTCAGACTCAAGATATTTGTTCAACTAAGGAGAAGGCAAGCAGGTTCAATGCACAGACCTATGCTTGAGGGTGTAGTCTTCCATGTCTATTGGGAATGCTGCCCTTGTGGGTCCAGGAGAAACAGTGGAGGAGATGATATTGCTCCATCTTGAAATCCTTGGGTGCAGATAGTAGAGAACACCTATCTTTGTATATTTACAGGATAATACTTCCTGGTAAAACATGTTGGAACATGGTCCAGGAATTGAGTTGTGTGAGAAGAATTCTGAGAAGACTCCAAGAAAGCAGAGAGTCTGTGACCTCAGTTTCTCCAAAACACTGAATTGTTCTTGGAAAGGGTTTCTGTGCTCTCCTAGGCATAGTGGATAGGAGTGAGTTTGTTTCTGATAGCTTATTATTGCTTGCTGTTGTTATTCAGTTGAATGTCTAAATTATCCTTTGTATCCCTCTATGCAAGAACGGATCTTGCCCATGCAGCTTGTCCCTGTGATTGTGTACAGCTTGAACTCATGATAGCTTTACTTGTGTGACTTCTCTTAACTCTCACAGTCTAAGTTGTCTGATGCTCTGAATAAAGTTGGCTATTATCGCATGAGACTTCAGTCTGCCTCATTTATCAGTTCCATTCTCCCAGGTCCCACCTCCTCTAGAGTAGTGACAGTTCAGAGGACCAAGTGCCTGGTATGGCTTGAAAATGAATTTGAACCTGTTTTGTCTAGCCTTCAAACTGGTGTTCACCTTCATTATAGTACACATACTCCTCCCACCACCCCCCCTCCCCCAGTTCTCAGCGTTTTGTTCTGGGAGGTTCTTTCTATGTAGTACAAGCTGGCTTGGAAACCACCGTGTAGCTCAAGCTGGCCTCCATCTTCTCATCCTCTTGCCTGAACTTCCTGTGTGCTAGAATTACACATATGTGCCACCAGGCCTCGCTCACATAGCCATTGGTTATTGCCTGTTTCCCCTCTCATCAATGAATGACAGGACTTCTAGGAAAGTGGCTGGCACATAGAAGAAACTAACCATATTGCTAAAAGGAATGAATGTACATGTTATATGACCTTGAGAGTCTTAGGAAAGGCTTTTTTCAGGGAATAGCTGTACAGACGGTACAATTTTCAATGACTCGGTGAGAAACCGTCTCTACCTCCTCCAATTCCTTTTGGTCCACAGCTCTGATATGGATTGGGATGTCATCATGGTTGGACATGATGAGACAGCCAAGGAGTAATTCCAAATGATCTCACTTTTCTCACCTCCTGCATTAGGATGAAGTCTGACTAGTGCTGGTGGATCGACAGCAACTCTTACAAGCTGCTGGTGTTACTGTATATTTGGCAATCACTGTTGTTGTTGTTGTTAAGAGTTACAGATGGATCTTTATTTAACTCTGACCTATCAATTCTGCATTTCCACTGACTCCAGGAGCAGAGACCTTCAGGTTTCATAGTCTTTGCATAGGTGCTGCCTCCGTCAGGACCTTGTCAGCAGCCATTGCTATCTGTCTCCTTTAATGCCTTGTGTGTGTGTGTGTCCTTGGCAGTCCTGATAGTGTGCTCTCACTCAGCTTGCCTAACTTTTAGTTTCTCATTCCTCGTGGCCTTTGTATCAGCGAGAAGTGCTCTAGTGATAGCCCGCTGGCATTTGACTGTGCGTTGGGTTTTTTTCAATTTCTTCTGACTGCTTTTTCTTTTTTTTTCCTGCTTTTTTTTCTGTAGAGGATAGTCCAGATGATCTGCCCAAGATTCCTTTTGCAAAGGAATGCAAATTTGTATTTTGCATTAAGAAACTGGGAAACCTTCCTGCCAGTCCTGGCATAGGGCCATCCCTGTCGAGGTCGATCTTGTACCCGCTGAAACAGTAGAGCGTGGGCTGCTGGCTGGAGGAAAGATGATAAAGAGCAACCTGATAAGCATTTAGAAAAGCCTGGCATTGCCTTGTGACACTGACTTGCTGAGGATTCTAAAATTCTATTATTTTATTCCTAGACTTTACCCTTGAGAAATCTGGCCCTGTTCTCCAGGCATTTTAACAGTAGCACCATCCATAAAGACAAAACCAAAACAATAAACCCCAAACTTGTACAGGAGTTTTAATCGAGCAACATGGCTGCTCTGGCAAGGGATCACACCCAAAGTCCTTCTAGGTCTGTGAGATTTGGCTGGAATGACACATCTTGTTGTGGGAAATACAACATCTTAAAGCCCTCTGGCTGGGATGCAAACACTCCCCTAGCATGTACCTTTACTCCCAAACAACGTAGGTAAGTTTAATTTTTAGAAGGAAGCAGCCATGTTTGAAAGAGAAGTCCAATAGAAGGGCAAAGTGACAAATCTGAGAAAGATTTGACAGAATGAGTCAGAGATAGGATCCGCCCAACTCTCAGGAGGACAGCAGAGGAAAGAGAGGCTCCTGAAGAGAACAGCAGAGTCAGGAGGGAGGGCAGTTCGGTGAGTGAAGTGCAGTTGAGTTCAGGCAATGCAGTGGAGTTCAGTTGAGTCTGTGTAGTTCCATCGAATGCAGTTGAGTTCAGCTGAGTTTATGCAGTTCAGTTTGTGGAGCTCAGAAGCAGTTTTCCTCAAGCAGAGCAGTTCAGTCAGAAGCCGAGAGAAACCAATTTGAATCAGTCAGCATGGAGACGAGTTTGAGCTAAAGCAGTCAGCCAGAATTGGAAAAGAGCGAGTGTACTGGCTAGTTTTGAGTGTCAACTTGACACAGGCTGGAGTTACCACAAAGAAAGGAGCTTCAGTTGGGGAAGCGCTTCAATGAGATCCAGCTGTAAGGTATTTTCTCAATTAGTGATCAAGGGGGGGAGGTCCCCTTGTGGGTGGTGCCATCTCTGGGCTGGTAGTCTTGGTTCTATAAGAGAGCAGGCTGAGCAAGCCAGGGGAAGCAAGCCTGTAAAGAACATCCCTCCATGGCCTCTGCGTCAGCTTCTGCTCCCTGACCTGCTTGAGTTCCAGTCCTGACTTCTTTCAGTGATGAACAGCATTGTGGAAATGTAAGCTGAATAAATCCTTTCCTCCCCAAGTGCTTCTTGGTCATGATGTTTGTGCAGGAATAGAAACCCTAAGACAGCTAGAAAGGGTGAGTTTATTTAGCAGTAAGCCTCTAAGAAGACAATTATATCTGGTCAATAAAAGTTACTTTTTAAATAAACCTATGGGCAGCTCTAGTGTGGCCAGACACTAAAGGATTCATTCACAAACTATGCTGTCATCGTATGCTGATACACCAGTGGAGTGGATGTGTGAACTGAGGCTGTAAACAATGGACACAGATGAACCCTGGAAACATTCTGTTGATTGAAAAAGAAAGGAAGATACAGAAAACTACATTAAATACGATAAAACTTTTATAAAGCACAGAACAATGGAAATAAAACAAGACAAAGTTTAACTTGATATACCTACTTGCTAAAATTACTTTTAAAAAGGTTTAGATGCTGGGCTTGGTGGTCCCTGCCTATATTTCCCAACACAGAGCCAGAGACAGGAGGAACTTCAATTCAAGAGTAGCTTGGGCTAAAGAGGTGTCCCGAGCTATCGTTCTTGCCGGCAAGAACACACTTGGACAACCGGATTCTTCTGCAGCAAGCTTTATTGCTTCTTCAGGAGGGAAGACCCAGAACCCGGAAAATGGTGCTGCTTATATAGCCCGCAGCGTGGCATGTCAGCACCTGATTTGTTGCTCGCCCATCACCTCATTACTACGCCCTGAGATGGGCCGTGACTAAGTGTGAGTTCACTCTCGCACTTGCGCACAAGGCTTGTTTACTAGTTAGGCACAGAGGAAGCCAGCGCCATCTTATAGGCGATTGCTCACTGCACGGCTCTCCACACAGAGGGAGACTTGATCTAAAAGAATATCTAGGGCTGGTGAGATGGCTCAGTGGGTTAGAGGACCCGACTGCTCTTCCGAAGGTCCAGAGTTCAAATCCCAGCAACCACATGGTGGCTCACAACCATCCGTAACGAGATCTGGCGCCCTCTTCTGGAGTGTCTGAAGACAGCTACAGTGTACTTACATATAATAAAAAATAAAAAAAAAAAAAGTGCTGGGTAGTTCAGTAGCAGAGTGTTTGCTTAGCATGCACAAGGCCCTAGCTTGCACCCCTAATGTGTGGAGAAGATAGAAGGGGTGGGGTAGAAAGGATGGAGGTGAGGGGGAGAACAGAAAAATAAAACCAGGGGCTGGTGAGATGGCTCAGCGGGTAAGAGCACTCTTCCGAAGGTCCTGAGTTCAAATCCCAGCAACCACATGGTGGCTCACAAACACCTGTAATGAGATCTGATACCCTCTTCTGGTGCGTCTGAAGACAGCTACAGTGTACTTATTTATAATAATAAATAAATCTTTGAGCCAGGGCGAGCAGGGACTGAACGAGTGGGGTTGACTGGAGTGAGTGGGGCTGACCGGAGCAAGCAGGGGTTGACCAGAGCGAGCAAAGGTCCTAAATTCAATTCCCAACAACCAGATGAATGCTCACAACTATCTGTACAGCTACAGTGTGTATTCATATTCACAAAATAAATAAATAAATTAAAAAAAAAAAAGAAAACCCAAAATTTTAAATGGCAGTTACTTTGGAAGATGAATCAGACTAATAGAAATCTAAAATAGGTAGATGAAAGAAATTGATAATATTTTAGTTCTTTTCAAGTTGCTTGTGCCTTTTATTATTATATTATTTCTAATATCAAATACAAATCATGTGGCTTCTTTTGTATGTGTCAAACCAGGCAAAGAAAGTGAGCTAGCTAGCTAGCTTGGGATGGAGTTAGGTTTTGTGTCTGCCATCCACCCAGCCATCTGCTGGTGCTGGCAGGAGAACACTTCGGCATCTGGAGGCTGTTGTTTACTGCATCGCGGGTACCAAGAGGTGAGTTGGTTCCCTAAGTGAAAGATGCAAACACTCATTCAAAGTTGGAACTACCCAATATATATCCAATCATTACACACAGAGAGTGGACACCACTCAGGAAAAGCATACTTTATTTGTATTTAAACATTCCATTACTGTTTGACAACATAGTGATCTCACCAAGACGTACTGGGGATTCTAATGCATTCTTTTACAGACAATTTTCTGTATGCTCCTTGTACAGCACAAAGCTGCCAAAGGTCATGCCTTAGGCTCACTTAGACTTCTCCACAGGCGTGGAGACACACATGCTGTCTTAGTCAGGGTTTCTATTCCTGCACAAACATCATGACCAAGAAGCAAGTTGGGGAGGGAAGGGTTTATTCAGCCTACACTTCCATTCTGCTGTTCATCACCAAAGGAAGTCAGGACTGGAACTCAGACAGGACAGAAAGCAGGAGCTGATGCAGAGGCCACGGAGGGATGTTCTTTACTGGCTTGCCTCCCCTGGCTTGCTCAGCCTGCTCTCTTATAGAACCCAAGACTACCAGCCCAGAGATGGTCCCACCCACAAGGGGCCTTTCCCCCTTGATCACTAATTGAGAAAATGCCTTACAGTTGGATCTCATGGAGGCATTTCCTCAACTGAAGCTCCTTTCTCTGTGATAACTCCAGCTGTGTCAAGTTGACACAAAACTAGCCAGTACACATGCTCAGCTATACACGTAGAATTAAAGTGTCTGATCTCACTTGGCCTCCTGTGAGTAAGTCACAAATCTCATCAATCTTTCTGGTCTATGGTTTCTGAAGTCCTGGCAGCCCTTGCCATCTGTAAATGGCTAAGTTCATTAATTCTAATTAAGTGTCAGAAACCAACATTGAAAACACACAGAGATCCCTTTTCCTTAATGAGGAATATTACCAGCATCTGAGCTTAAGCTACGTGCCAAACACAGTGCTTGTGCTGGAGTCTAAGGTGGCAGACTGTTTTGAAGGATACTAAAAGAACTTTGAAAAAGAATTTTTCATTTTAAGTAAGTTTTAGACCATAAAAATCTATGCTTGCTCTCTTTACAAGGAAAAGGAAGACTTTGTAAATCATCTTGAAGATATGATTAATATTAATAACAGTTATTTTGACAGTCTGAGTTTGCTTTATGTTGCCAATTAAATGTTTTCATCATGAAAATAAGATAATTGCTATCTCTCCATTCTACTTTCTCTAAATTAGATAGTGTCAATAATTGATTCAGGCTATGATGGTAATTTTTTTGCAAATTAAAAAATAGCTTCTAATGAAGCCATCACCAGCACTATGCCTTCCTCCTTTTCCCTCCCACTCTCCAACCCCTCCCCTGTGTGTGTGTGTGTGTGTGTGTGTATTTTAAGAATGCATATTCACATACACGTGTGTATAGAAAATTGTTGTTATTTGGCTTTTGGTTTCTTTTTTTAAAAAATATTTATTTATTTTATGTATATGAATACACTTTTGCTGTCTTCAGACACACCAGATGTGGGCATGGGATCTCACATGTGGTTGTGAGCCACCATGTGGTTGCTGGGAATTGAACTTAGGAGAGGCCTTTGGGAGAGCAGTCAGTGCTCTTAACCACTGAGCCATCTCTCCAGTCCCAGCTTTTGGTTTCTTGGGGTAGGGCCTCCTGTAGCTCAGGTTGTCTTGGAACTCAAAGTATAGATGAGGATAACATTAAGCCCCTGACCTCTCTCACCCCACCCCCCATTTCCAATAAGTGTTGGTATTATAGGCCTGCATCACCATGGCAACTGGAAAATGTATGTTAAAAACACTACCTGCTTGAACATGGAACAGTTGATTTATAAGAAAAATAAACTTGCTAATGAATTTTTTGTTAGATTAATTCACAAATAGTTTTCCAGTCTTTTGATTATTATTTAAAATGGCACACAGAGCGTGGCATATGCATCATTTTATAACCCAAATTTCTAGTCTCTCTTCTAGGATGATTTCTTATATAGTTATTAGTGTCTCTCTGCATAAACTGTTGACTTTTAGGCACCGTGATGGCACTATATTCAGTCACTTATTCATTAATTATATTACATGATAAGGCCATGGTGATGAATGAAACTAAATGTGATCTTTTAGCACATAGCAACATTAACTACTGATAGCAAAGGATATTAGAAAATAACCATGAAACTATAAAGTATGAATAAACAGTAGGTGTATAGTGTCAAAAGAGTGTGGTAGGGGGTGGGGTTTGGTGGTGAAGGCCTCAAATTCCAGCTACTTTGTAGGCTAAGGCAGGAAGACAGCAAGTTCAAGGCCTGCTTAGGCAAGTTAGTGAGACCCTGTCTCAAAATCGTGAGAGAGAGGGCTGGGGACATAGCTTAGTGGCAGAGCATTTACCCAGCACGTAGAAGGTCTTAATGCTCTAAAAGAAAACAATTACAATGTGAGAATTCTTAGTTAGGGTCTCAGGAGGCTTCCCAAAAGATGTGCTATCAGATATGGGGAAGAGCAAGCAGAGAGAATTGCCCATCCAAGCTAGGTGTGCTGGCTGTAATCCTACTTCTGCGGAGGCAAAAGCAGGAGGGTCATGAGGTCAAGGCCAGCTGTATTATACAATGAATCCCTGCCTCAGAAAAAATTTGATCATTCGAACTTCTTTTTCATTACAATCCTTTTTAATTACTGGTATTTACTCGTAAAGCTACTATAGATTGCTTAGCTTAATTAAACTCACAAAAATGGACTACTTATTGTTTGATGAACACTGTGGGAAGGTACTAAAATAATATTCTTACCTTCTTGAATTTACTTAATTTGGAGAAAAGCTAGAGATGGTACTATAAAGATTTGATGAGCAAAATAAGCCATATGCAAACATTTCCCTGAGTGTATGGCATCCATTTTAGGCTTTACAGAACGAAGGTGAATTTGAGCACAGGACACAGGGGGAAAAGCATTTTGAAATACATCCTAGAAACTGCGTTACTGGGGTTTCCTAAGAGGAAGTGGCCAGAGCTGGACAGTTAGATTGTAACCAGGCTGTGGCAGTTCTTGATCACCATGCTGAGATATTTGTGCATACTTCTGACAGCAGTGGATGATAACTGTGTACGTCTGCTTTGCTCGGCGTTCCCCGGAACGTGGTTCTGAGCCAAGGAAGTGATTAACGATTGTATCCCTCTGTCTCTGTCTGTCCCTTAAGCAGGCTGAAGGTGAGAGGAGCAGATTATATGCATTTGGAGCAGCCCACAGCATGTGTCCTAGAGTCACCTCTCTTGCTCTACTCACGCTGATAAGCCCAGCACATCCTGTTAGTCTAACTAACAGCTGTTAGTTTCTGTTTCTTCCTGACCTGTGAGTAGAAGCTGGGCCATAAAAGAAGGCCTAAATCTCATAGATTCTGTTTTGTAAAAGACTACATTTGTTCCCAGTCAGGACAAAACAAAACAAATCACTAATCAGACAGCTACCCTTCAAACTTTCAGGAAGAAATATTTAGGCATCTGTAAAGACAAAGCATGGAAACATTGCTAGCTGTACTCTGTGGACTTCAGTGATCCTGCACCAGGGATGCTGAGGGAGAAGAACTGAGTTTAAGCCTCCTTGAGCCCCATACCAAAATTCCATCTGAAAACTGAGACTAAATCAACCAAATAAACAAAACGCATGAACACACACAAAGAAAAATTACTAATTATTGAGTCTGGGTCACAGTATGCAGATACTCACTGTACAATTATTATTCTGCTTTTCTACATGTTTGAAATTGTTCATAATAAAAGGTTAGAGAGAGTTTTTATTACAAAAAAATCCTCCTAGTAGCCAAAGTTCTTAACATATAGTAAGGAAACCAATCAACTCCAGATAATTAGGGGAAAATCTTTATTAAAAAGACAGTAAGTGTTGCTAGCCAGGGGGCACACACACCTTTAATCCCAACATTTGTGTGGGATGCAGAGGTGTGTGGCTCTCTAAGTATGAGGCCAGCCCAGTCTGTAGAGCAAGTTCCTGGACAGTCAGGGCTACACAGAAAAGCCCTCTCTTAAGGAAAAAAAAAAAAAAAGACAGGAAGTGGGTAACTCACAAGCCTTGGGGATGACTTGAAAACCATACTGCTAGGCATGGCTCATGAAGAACTAGTCACTTTGTCCCTAGTGACCACACAACTGATTCTTCTGACCCAACTGACGCTGCTGTGTGTCCCATTGACGTCCAGGGTCATCTGCCAAAACGCTAAGTTTATAGAGAGGACTGGAAGACAGTTTTATTGGTAAAGTGCCTGCCACACAAACTTGAGGACCTGAGTCTGATCTCTAGCACCTCTCCAAAAGCAGACATGGTGGCATGTGCTTGTCATCCTAGTGCCAAAGGGCAGAGACACACTGGCCAGCCATCATAGCTTAAAGGGTGATTGATCCCCGGGACAAAACACTCTGTCCCAGTAGACATGGTGGGTGGCTCCTGAGGAATTACATCCAAGGTTGCCCACTGGCATCCATAGTCATATGCATACACATACATGTATGTACCTACTCATATGCAAATGTTGGCTTTTCTTTTTTGGACAGGGTTTCATTATGTAGCTCAGGCTGGCCTCAAACTTTCAGTCTTCTTGCCTCTATTGATACTGTGTGTGCATCTCTCTCCAGCAAAAGTGTGCGAGTGTTTGTGTGTGTGTATGTAGGTATAGACAGATATAAATAGATATGGAAGTAATATATAGATTTTATGCTAAAGCAATAATGATGGTAGTAGTTAACATTTACTAAAAATAGCTAAGTGCCAGATATCATTTTAAAATATAATTAAATGTATCAACCCATTTAATGTGAACATGAGCCTTTGAGATAGACACTAATGTTAACATTCTCATTTGCTATGGGGAACTGAAGTTCCAAAGGTTAAGTAAATATTTAAACTATCCAAACTATCCCCAGAACCTAGATAGCAATCCAGGTAACACCTACCTTCCTTAAATCGGCCTCTCTTATGTGCACTGTTCCATGATTTTTAGTCACTCAGCAGTACAATTGTCAGCTTATTTATTCTTCTCATGCTGTAAAATGAGGGCATGTTACAATTCAGCCATTCTCTTTAAACACTTTAAAATTTATATTATATATATGAATGTTTTTCTTTCTCATATATATATATATATATATATATATATATATACATATATATATATGAACCGCATGCCTGGTGTATTTGGAGGCCATAAGAATATGTCAGATCTTCTATAACTGGAGTTATAAATGGTTGTGAGCCACTACGTGGGTGCTGACTGAACCCAGGTCCTCTGTAAGAGCAGTAAGTGCTCTTAACTGCTAAGCCATCTTTCCAGGCCCATAACCATTTTTTTTATGACACGACATTTGCTTATCTGATTTTTTATTATTAAAATGTTATTATATATTAAAAACAATACAACCTCTTGGGTATCATTTTCTGCATGTATAAAAGTATTCTCAAGAATCTTAAAAGTGCAATTTTTCGATCAAATGGTTCATCTTAGATATCGTATCTATTTCTAAATTGTCTTTTGAAAAATGTATTACTTTATATCCCATCTCACTGAGTATAAGTATTTCTGCCTGGTGTATTCATTTGAAAGATTATATCAACTGGAAATATGCTTATTTATTCAAAGTCTTGAAATATAGCTTTGGGTGGCCTAGAACTCACTATATAGACCAGACCAGAATCAAACTAGTGATCCTCCTGCCTCTGCCTCTAGAAAACTAGGATTACAAGTACATAGGCTGGAAAAACATTTCGTGGTAATTACAATGTATACTTCACCTCACCGAGTGTCAGTGCAGTTCAGCAGCTGCTCAGGCACTTAGTGACCTTCACACTCTTCCTTCTATGAATTGGATGTTTCTATTTTTAACCCATTTCCCATTTGTTTGTATTTTTCTTAATTTGAGGGCATTCCTCATTTAAAAAAAAAAAGCCTTTTGCCCATTGCACATGTTATTGATAGTTATATTTTGTGTCCATTTTATTAGATATTTTCTTTATTTACATTTCAAATGCTATTCTGTTTCCTAGTTTTACCCGAAAATCCCCTATCCTCTCCCCCCCAACCCCTGCTCTCCAACCCACCCACTCCTGCTTCCTGGCCCTGGCATTCCCCTATACTGGGGCATAGAACCTTCACAGGACCAAGGGCCTCTCCTCCCATTGATGTCCATTCTCTGCTACATATGCAGCTGGAGCCATGAGTCCCTCCATGTGTTTTCTTTGCTTGGTGGTTTAGTCCCAGGGAGCTCTGGGGGTACTGGTTGGTTCATATTGTTGTTCCTCCTAGGGGTCTGCAAACCCCTTCAGCTCCTTGGGTACTGTCTCCAGCTCCTTCTTTGGGGACCTTGTGCTCCATTCAATGGATGACTGTGAGCATCCACTTCTTTATTAGTCAGGCACTGGCAGAGCCTCTCAGGAAACAGCTATATCAGGCTCCTGTCAGCAAGATTTTCTTGGCATCTGCAATAGTGTCTGGGTTTGGTGGTTGTTTATGGGATGGATCCTCAGGTCGGGCAGTTTCTGGATGGTCATTCCTTCAGTCTCTGCTCTGAATTTTGTGTCTGTAACTCCTTTCATGTGTATTTTGTTCCCCCTTCTAAGAAGGATTGAAGTATCCACACTTTGGTCTTCCTTCTTCTTGAGTTTCATGTGTTTTGCAAAATAATTGATAGTTAATTTTATGTGAACCAAAGTACCAAGGGATTTTATAAGCAATGAAGGGCTGAGGGTGCAATTTGGAGACACAAGGTTTTCCTGGCATTTGTAAGAAAAAAGAAAATCTCCCTTTCTCTCTGGCGTGTGTGTGTGTGTGTGTGTGTGTGTGTGTGTGTGTGTGTGTGAGATCTGAACAAGCTTGTTCACTAGCTGACAATTTCTTTTTGGTACTGTGGCATAGTATCAGAAGATGCCCCCATTGGAGGAAGGTCCTGCAACAGGATTTGCAGGGTTGCTAAACTACCACAGACAAGATGACTCTGAATAACAGAAATCTCTCTCACTATTGTGGAGCTGAGAATCCACAACCCAGAATTCCAAGGTCAAGATGTTGTCTTGGAGGAATGGGTGATGTTCTTGAAGCTGATCTAAGGAGGCAACTCCTCTTCCCTTTTCCTCGATGCTAATGGTTACCAAACAATCCTTGCTGCTCCCAAATAGCTTGTAGCTATGCTGTGATGTCTCTCTCTGTGGTCACATGATTCATCTTTCATGTGTCTTTGGTCAAAGTTTCTTCTTTTTATGAGAACATAAGTCATTGGTTTGATATTCAGCCTAATCTAGTATATCTAGTTCATCTTGACCTGATAGATGGAAAAGGACTCTGTTTCCAGATGACGTCATATTAATAGGCAGTTGGGATTAGAACTGGAGCACATCTCTTGGGGAGGGGGGACACAATTCACAACACTGGGGACTCTCTGTACCATTTCTCCCCTGCCTTCTGGAAGTCTATAATTATCTCAAGATATTAAAAAAACACTAGCTAAAAAGTCATATTGAAATTGTTAGTTATGATCACTGTTTGGAAACATTTCACATTTTATTTAATACACTTCAGTAGATCTTGGCTTTTATTGATGTTTTGGCATATGAAATTCATAGTTAATTTTAAAATTAAAAATTTGGAGCAAAGGAGTGGCCCTCGCATCGCAGAGACTAACGCTTTTAGTCTTTCAGAAAGAGCTTTGAGAGCAGTATGAAGCAAGGAAGAGATGGTAAAGGGTGGCTCTGAAACCAGAAGCTGAGAGACAAGATAAGGAATGTGTCTATTTCCTAAGATAAGTAGGATTACCAGGCCTGAGGTGCAGTCTGGTAATTACTGCTAATAACTTGGCAGGGTAAGGCATGAGGATTGACTGTCAATGCCTGCCTGGGCTACACAGCCAGCAAGAAGGGGCATGTGTGAAGAACATGAGAGAGTAACACTTGCAAACTTGGTGATTTACCGACACAGTACAATAAGAAAGACTTCAGGGTTCTTGGCTAGGGAAACTGAGTCTTTAGTGGTGCCATATCGCTGATGACTGGTCATTCTTTACTGTCTTTTACCCTCCACCCCCACTCCCACAACCCTTCTCCATTCTTGATCTTTGACTTTCTGCTCCGGAACCTGACTAGGAAGGACTTAACAACATTGCTTCTAGTTGCAGAGTGAATTTAGCCAATCAGTAGCATCAGCATGATGTCGTGGAGAGAGGCCACAGATGAGTCATCAGTGTGGTCACAGCTTCTATCACATGTGTGTCATACGTTCCTTGCCTTGTCACCTTTAGACTTCCCGGTGTCTGTTCAGTGTTGTTAGAGAAGCTTAGGAGATTTCTTGAATTGTTTAGTCACTAAACTTTCACCAGTGACTTCTTGAGAGTGCTACATTTCCAGCTAAGACCCCAATTGCTGTAGAAAGTATAGATGACGGGAGTTATGGGGCTGGATTTATAGCTCAGGAATAGAGTACTTGCCTAGCATCCATGAGGCACTAGGTTCAATATCCAGTAACAAAACAAATCAAAAGATATATTTTGAAGCTGCATGTGATGACACATGCTTATAATTCCAACATTTGATGGAGGCTGAGGCAGGAAGATTGCATGTTTATGGCCAAGTTGGGCTATATAGTGAGATTCTGACTCAGTAAGCCAAAGCAAACACAAGCAAAGGACCTCCTCCTAAAACAAAAAGACAACAATTTTAAAAAGCGCTGTATTTTAAGCCAGGCATAGGTGACTCGTGCCTATAAACCCAATATAACTAAGACAGGAGAATTGAGAGGCCAAGGTCAATTGGGACTACATAGCCAATCCCTATATAAATGTAAAATTGGGTGTAAGGTGCCTGTGTGGCATCTACAGGGTGATGTTTATATTGTAGTATTGTTGGGAGGGCAACCTGGCCAGATGTACAGATCTGGTAGTTATCACAGATTAAATATTCCATATCCAAAACAGTTGGGAGCAGAAGACTGTCAGATTTTGGAATTACCTTGACTTTGGACTATATAGACAATGCGATAACTTGCGGATGAGACCCAGACCTGAGATGCATTACTTCATAAACACCTTATAGATAATTTTGCTTAATGTTTTTGTTGCACTTGATTTTTAGCTGTGGCTCATTACATCAGATCAGATGTGAAGTTTTCCCATTTTTTTTTGGTATTATGCTGACATTCAAAACGTTCAGATTTCAGATTATACAGATTTTGAACTTTTAGATTAGGGGTGCTATAATGAAACTATTATCATATTTGACAGTTAAATATAATAATCATAGACAATAATTTAAAGCTAAAGGGATTTAAAACTAGACTTTGAACAAGAAGGGTACTTACAGGAGTGCAAGGGCCCTTGGAGAGGTGAGAGACTATAGCACAGCTGTAGGACAGAGAACAGTAGGAAAATGTAGCCAGGCACATTGGCACACACCTTTGATCCCAGCACTAGAAGGCAGAGGCAGGAGGGTCTCTGTGAGTTTGAGACCAGCCTGATCGACATGGGTGTTGCTGGAATTTCCAACCCTGATAAGTGTGCATTAAAACACACACAACGGAAGGATCAGTGATGACCTGTCACAGGACCTTTGGCTATACTGGTAGATGAACAATATACTACACAGATGAAAAGTGAAAAACATGAAAAATGAAAACTTTAATGAGCATGTACCAGTATAAATATATAGGTCATCAATCAAGCCTCTAAATAAATGCACATTTTACTTGGGCACATTTGCGGTAGCGCAAGCATGTGATCTTCACACTCAGGAGGTGAGCTAGGAGGATCACAAATTTAAGGAGAATCTGGTAGTGCGACTGTGTCTCAGAAAAATAAAGAATAAATAAAAACAAATAGATATACATTTTAACATACTTCAACAATTCAAAGTTTTGTTTCCAAGAGCCCATTTCCAGGGTTCAAAGCTTTGGAGCATCACTCATTACTCTGACAGGTCAGGGGAGACTCAGGACTGTGAGCCAGGTTGTGTCTGAGTATCCCCTAGACATAACTTTTTTCCCCACACTGCCTCCTCAGAGAGAGCATCAGAATCCATGGCATGGAGGACCACACACATTCCTTCTCTACTTAGAAACTTCTCATCTCTGGCTTCCTTTTCAAGCCATCTTCTATTTAGCTTCAAGTTTCTCCTCATTTGGGGCTTTGAGATTTTGGAAACTGAAGCCAGAGAGGTTTCCTTCTATGCCCTGTCCCTAAGCCAGCAAGCATTCTTCTTTACAAGGGCAAAGGTTGGAAAGGTTGGGAATGTTGCAAGCTACAGATAGAGACGATAGCAGGGGTGGGGGTGGGGCAGGTTAATATATCAAGTATCATGCCACACAGCTTTCAGTTTCTTTTTTCTGGTATGGGACATTACATTTAGGTCTCATGCCAGCTAGACAGCTTCTCTGATACTGAGCTATGTTCCCAGCCTTCTTTTTACCTTTCATTTTGAGAAACATTTTACTAAAGTTGCCCAGGCTAGCCTTGAAGTAACTCCATAGCTCAGGAAGGCCCTGGATTTGTGATCCTCCTGCTTCTGGCTTCTAAAGAGCTATGGTTACAACCTGCATCCACAAGCTTATCTTTATATTGGTCTTTAAAGAAGATGAAACGGGACAGAAAGAAGAATTGAATGTGAGTTGGTAGGAGATATGGAGAGAAAGGAAACTTTGCTGCAGGGGCAGTGCATGTGGTCCTGAACCTACCCACTCTTCTCATTGACAATGCAGCTTCAGGCTTGTCTTTGAGATCTCTCAGTTGAATTTAGTTCTTCATAGATGACTGTTGAGAGTCAGTTTCACTTGTTTCCCTGGATAAGACTGCCTAGTACCTTTTATTGAGTCTAGGAAGGAAATCTAAATGAAAGGGATGGTACAGATAAGGGAGGATTCAAGAAATGTATAGATCAGAAGTAAAATGATTTCCTAGCAAAGCTAAGGCCCTAGGTTCAGTTCTCCAGCACTACAAACTCTGCCAGGCTCTGTGGCTTGCTCCTGAAATCCCAGCTTCTCAGGAGGCTGAGGCAGGAGGATTTCAGTTCTAAGGATTTCCTGGGCTACAGAGTGAATTCAAAATCAGCCTGGGAAATTTGCAGAGAGCCTGTCTCAAAGTAATCTGGGCCTGGTGGTGCATGCTTGCAATCCCAACACCTTGGATAGAGAGGCAGGAAAATCATGAGATCAAGGCCAATTTGAGCCATCCCAGACTTCCTTGTAAGATCCTGTCTCAGAAACATGAATTAATTAGCCAGATGTACTGGCTGGTTTTGGGTGTCAACTTGACACAGGCTGGAATTATCACAGAGAAAGGGGCTTCCATTGGGGAAGTGCCTCCATGAGATCCAGCTGTGGGGCATTTTCTCAATGAGTGATCAAGGTGGGGAGGCCCTTGTGGGTGGGACCATTTCTGGCTGGTAGTCTTGGGTTCTAAGAGAGAGCAGGCTGAGCAAGACAGGGGAAGCAAGCCAGAAAGGAACATCTCTCCATGGCTTCTGCATCAGCTCCTGCTTCCTGACCCGTTTGAGTTCCAGTCCTGACTTCCTTTGGTGATGAACAGCAGTATGGAATGTAAGCCAAGTAAACCCTTTCCTCCCAACCTGTTTCTTGGTCATGATGTTTGTGCAAGAATAGAAACCCTGACTAAGACACCAGGCCTGACAGTTCTCACTTTTAACCTTAGCTACTCAAGAAGCAGAAATGCAAGGTCTTGAGTTTTAGCCCTGCCTGAGTAACTTAGAAAGAAGACATGTCCCCGTGTCCCCAGATAAAACAATAATCTAAAAGTAAGATCTGGGGTTGCTGTTCAGTGGTGGAACACGTGTCTAGCATGTGTGAGTCCCTGGGTTTGATCTTTAGCACCACAAAAATAACTAAATTAATGAATTTTTAGAAAGGATATTTCATCAACTCACAGCTTGTCTTGGAACCTGACATATCATGCTAAACAACTTTAAATACATTTGCACAATTTACTAAAATAGATGTCAACTTCTAAACATGGCCAGTACATAGCACTGAGTAATTATTTCATATTTGCTTTGTCCTTGTGATATGTTTATAAATACAGCATCTTCTCATCTATTCTATCTATCAGTGTTGAGTGGTAATAAATCATCATCGAATTCTACAATCTAAACTATATTATCAATGAACTTCTTATACCTATGCATCATAATTAACTTCAAATAACAGTACAAAATTGCAGTAGAGCAAAGGATTACAGGGCTACAATTCTGGCTGGTAATAACTAAATTAACTCATTAAGCTAGCTAGTGGAAGCTAAAGAAAGTGTTGTAACAGTTGGAGTCCAATCAGCAGAGAGAAAACACGCAGTGATTTGAACCAGGAAAAGGTTAATTGAAAATTTAACTGTGTCCAACGCGGGCCAATATGAACAAAGGAAACTCAAAGGAAGTGGCAAGGAGCAACAACTACCTGATGCCCAAGGAAGATTACCTCTCAGGCTGGAGATCTGCCCTTTCCTGATGGCATGTAGGGGACTCCGGAATAAAGGAGCACAGAAGATAGTTATCCCCTAGAAATTCCGGAGAACTCAAGGGCTTCTCAGAAATCTGTCATCGAGAACTTCCTAGAACTCCGATCCTGGAGTCTGTGCAAGTTGTTCCAGAAGGAACATCTTACTGGAGGTGTGGGAGAGGGTGGGGGTCTTTCCACACTAAAGCTCTTTAGAACAGAAAGCGGAGTGTTAGTGGGTGGGGTCAGTAGGAAGGAGTTGCAGGGGGCATCAGCCAGAAGTCCTTGACTCCCAAGCGCAGGCTGTTGGGAAAGCTGAATGGGTGTGAGATTTGGACATTGGAAAAGCCACGTATACTGCCAGAGTCTGTTTATTGAGTACACAGGAACCAGGAAGTAGAGTCCTTTCCCCTGTAGCCTCTCCACTACTTTCCACCTGCCCTAGACATTTTAACACTGCCAGCTGTCAAAAGAGAATGATTCTTAAAGTACCCAAGTGCAAAAAGAGGGGGATTTAGAACTGAGAGGTACTTCATTAGCATGGCAGCAGCCTATCACTAATTTTTCCCCTTCTCCCATTGTTTTTTAGGCCCTTCAACAGTTTTTGTTTTTTTTTTTAAGGAAGTGAATTAGGGATGGGTTGGATTTCCAGAACCCACATGGGGGCTCACAACTGTCTGAAACTCTAGTTTGTGAGGATCCAACACCTTCTCTTGGCCTCCCTGAATACCAGGCACAGAAATTATGCATACCTATAAAATAAAAATAAATGAATAATTTATTTTTAAAGTGAGTTGCTGCAAATCTAAGGTTTTTGTTGAATTCACCATGTTTCTGCTAGGATTGCAGGTGTGTGCCATCACGCTGGTCACTTATTTATTTATTTATTTATTTATTGTATAGTTATTTATTTTGGGATAGTATTTATAAGTGCCTTGAACTCACAATCATCCCGAATCAGCCTCCTGAGCAGCTGAGATTACAGAAACGCACCTCTATTTGCAGTGTACACATGTAGCTTTTTTTTATTTGCCTTATTTTATTTTATATGCTTTTATTTTATTTTAATTTTGTGACAGGGTCTCTCTATGAAGGCCTGGCTGCTCTGGAACTTACTATGTGAATCAGACCAGCCTCTGCTTCCCAAGTGCTGGAATTAAGGGTAAGTGCTACCATGGCAAGCTATGCACATGTTTTAAAAAAGAAAACAAAAACTACGGTAAAAGAAATCTTATGTATTCTAAACTAGCAAGATTTTGCTGAAAGGACCCAGATATAGCTGTCTCTTGTGAGACTATGCCGGGGCCTAGCAAACACAGAAGTGGATGCTCACAGTCAGCTATTGGATGGATCACAGGGCCCCCAATGGAGGAGCTAGAGAAAGTACCCAAGGAGCTAAAGGGGTCTGCAACCCTGTAGGTGGAACAACAATATGAACTAACCAGTACCCCGGAGCTCTTGACTCTAGCTGCATATGTATCAAAAGATGGCCTAGTCAGCCATCACTGGAAAGAGAGGCCCATTGGACATGCAAACTTTATATGCCCCAGTACAGGGGAACTCCAGGGCCAAAAAGTGGGAGTGGGTGGGTAGGGGAGTGGAGGGGAGGGTATGGGGGACTTTTGGGATAGCATTGGAAATGTAAATGAGGAAAATACCTAATAAAAATATTAAAAAAAAAAGAAACCTATTGTTCTAAAAGTTAAAGACCATTCCTTTCTTTGGGTTTTTCAATTGAATATGCCAACTTGAATTTATTTTGTATTTTTTTGTCTGTTCTTTGGTTTTATGTGCTGGTAATCAATCTTAGGGTCTTTCATAAATGAGCCAAAGGCTCTGCCCCTGAGCCAGTATATCCATGGTGCATTAACTTTTCTAATTTCTTAATATTCAATCAATTAATCACTCTGTTTACAATTCTTATATGAAGTTTTTCCCCTATGCATGCCTTTTCTATAGCTTTTTAAATTCTGTTAATGTTTCAAATGCCTATACAGCTGTGAAATATGGACTCTGCCATATGGATCTCCACCTTCCCAGTACTGTGGATAACAGACCAGTACCACTCCTGACCAAGTTCTTATTTTGGGAGTCGGGAGCAAAGGGACAGAGGATGACAAGATGGCTCAGTGGGTAAAATCACTTATTGTGAAAATTCAAGGCCAGAGTTTAATTCCTGGAACTCACAGAAAGGTGGAAGGAGAGAACCAGCTCCACAAAGTTGTCCTCTGACCTTCATGTACTACATGGCATGCCTACACACACACGCACACACGCACATGCACACACACACACACATGCACACACACATGCACACACACACACACACACACACGATGAAATGAAACAAAACCCAAACAATCCACAGGATAACGGTACCTAGTAGGTCAGGACAACCACTTGGAGACTATTCAAGCTGGGTATGATGATGCATGGCTTTAATCCCAGCACTACAAGACCAGCAGGCAGATCTTCAGGCCAGCCTGGTCTACCTAGCACGGTCTAGGCCAGACAAAGCTAAACAGTGAGACTCTGTTTCAAAATACCAAGACAAAATAAAATTAATATCTAAATAAATTAATTGTAAAAATAAATTCTTCAAAGTTAAACTACCCAAGAAGTATTGTGGGCTGCTCAGTAAATTACGTCTAACTAGTTTTTAAATAGTGCTACAGCCCTTAGTCATTATTTGGGATTTCAAAAAGCATTGAAAATAAAATAGTCTCTTAAATTTTGTGACAATATGTGTCCTGACCTGACTCATTTCTTATTATACTTGACCTCACCTGATCTGAAAAATCTGTCTTGAACTTAAGAGATAGATACTGTGGTGTGTTTAATGTATTATTAGCATAATAGTCATGATTTTTCCTAGAAAATAAAAATTGTAATTTTGGGTTGCTGCTCCAGACCCCATGGGATGTCATGTAACATAAAAATATACTTGTTTAAACTCCAAAACATTCTGAGATCCACCTGGCAGATATTCTGTATTTCACTTCTTACAGACTGTCTTAAAAGTCCATTTAAGTATCAAGAGGATATGCATTTATTTTGGGGGGAGAAATACAGTCTAGAAACCCAAGGAACCATTATTATAAGTAATGAAGCAAGGTGAAAATCCAAATAAATATCTTCATGGAAAAAATGTGATCCAAAACCCCAAGAAACTATTACAAATAAGAAATAAAAATACCTGCCGAAAATTCATGTTTCACTATGGTTTGTGTTAGAGCATTGTTTTTCTGATTTCTTTTTCTTTCTTTCCTTCTTTCTTTCTTTCTTTCTTTCTTTTTATTTTATTTATTTTTTAGTACCTTGTAGCTGTACAGATGGTTGTGAGCCTTCATGTGGTTGTTGGAAATTGAATTTTTAGGACCTCTGCTCACTCCAATCGGTCCTGCTTGCTCCTGGTCAACTCTGCTCACTCAGGCCCAAAGATTTATTTATTTATTATTAGACATAAATACACTGTAGCTGTCTTCAGACACACCAGAAGAGGGTGTCAGATCTCATTACGAGTGGTTGTGAGCCACCATGTGGTTGCTGGGATTTGAACTCAGGACCTTCAGAAGAGCAGTCAGTGTGCTCTTAGCGGCTGAGCCATCTCACCAGCCCAGTTTCTCTGATTCCATTACCTGAGCTGACTTACAATTCAGATTTTTTCTAACTAGTATATATGTATTTTAACTGGTATGTATAACTATCAGTGTGAAGGAAAAGGTGCCTTCTATAAAAGCATGCTTATAAACCTTACTCCTTTCTGTGCTCACATTTCTCGAGGACCACAGTTCTCTTTGAGCTACAGGATGTGGTGGGTGCTGGGAACAGAACTCCCATCTTCTACAAGAGTGGCAAGCTCTCTTAACCTGCTGAGCTTTTCTGAGGTATCCTGGTCAGATGACTGACAGCCCATTGGAAGGGGGTGAGAGAAGTCTTTGTTCTCTTTCTTTCTTTCTTTCTTTCTTTCTTTCTTTCTTTCTTTCTTTCTTTCTTTCTTTCTTTCTTATTTCCTTTGGTTTTTTTCAAGATAGGATTTCTCTGTATAGCCCTGGCTGTCCTGGAAATCACTCCGTAGACCAGGCTGGCCTTGAACTCAGAAATCCACCTGCCTCTGCCTGCCAAGTGCTGGGATTAAAGGCGTGTGCCACTGCTGCCCAGCAGACATCATTGTTCTTTAGCAGAAAGCTTGGACTACACAGTAGTCTTATGATCTTTCTACAGTTCAGAATATCATCTCTCTGCCCAAAGTGAGATATTACTCCTATCACATATAGACCAGGCTAGCCTTAATCTCACTATGTAGCTGAGGATGACTTTAAAATTCTGATCCTTTTGCCCTGTCTCCTCCAGAGTGTTGGGATTAGAGGCATGCACCACCATACCCTGTTTATTCTGGGCAATTCTAGACAATCATTATACCAACTGAGCTATACTCCCAGCCAGCCCTAGATCCCATTCTTTTAAAGGCCTGAAATTTTGAATCCTGGTTTTACAAACTGCTAATTATGTGGAAGAAGTCCATTTTCAAGATTTAAGCCTGCCAATATCTCACCACTGACACTAGGTTGCAGGCTCTAATGCTATTGCTTACTCAGATATTTTTTTTAATTTTTAATATTTTTATTACATATTTTCCTCAATTACATTTCCAATGCTATCCCAAAAGTCCCCCATAGCGCCCCCCACTTCCCTACCCACCCATTCCCATTCTTTTGGCCCTGGCATTCCCCTATATTGGGGCATATAAAGTTTGCAAGTCCAATGGGCCTCTCTTTCCAGTGATGGCCGACTAGGCCATCTTTCGATACATATGCAGCTAGAGACAAGAGCTCCGGGGTTCTGGTTAGTACATCATGTTGTTCCAACAATAGGGTTGCAGATCCCTTTAGCTCCTTGGGTACTTTCTCTAGCTTCTCCATTGGGAGCCCTGTGATACATCCAATAGCTGACTGTGAACATCCACTCCTGTGTTTGCTAGGCCCCGGCATTGTCTCACAAGAGACAGCTATATTTGGGTCCTTTCAGCAAAATCTTGCTAGTGTATGCAATGGTGTCAGCGTTTAGAAGCTGCTTATTGGATGGATCCCTGGATACGGCAGTCTCTAAATGGTCCATCCTTTCATCACAGCTACGAACTTTGTCTCTGTAACTCCTTCCCTGGGTATTTTGTTCCCAATTCTAAGAAGGGGCACAGTGTCCACACTTTGGTCTTCATTCTTCTTGAGTTTCATGCGTTTAGCAAATTGTATCTCATATCTTGGGTATCCTAAGTTTTGGGCTAATATCCACTTATCAGTGAATACATATTGTGTGAGTTCTTTTGTGATTGTGTTACCTCACTCAAGATGATGCCCTCCGGTCCATCCATTTGGCTAGGAATTTCATAAATTCATTCTTTTTAATAGCTGAGTAGTACTCCATTGTGTAAATGTACCATAATTTCTGTATCCATTCCTCTGTTGAGGGACATCTGGGTTCTTTCCAGCTTCTGGCTATTATAAATAGGGCTGCTATGAACATAGTGGAGCATGTGTCCTTTTTACCGGTTGGGACATCTTCTGGATATATGCCCAGGAGAGGTATTGCTGGATCCTCTGGTAGTACTATGTCCAATTTTCTGAGGAACCACCAGACTGATTTCCAGAGTGGTTGTACAAGCTTGCAATCCCACCAACAATGGAGGAGTGTTCCTCTTTCTCCACATCCTCGCCAGCATCTGCTGTCACCTGAATTTTTGATCTTAGCCATTCTGACTGGTGTGAGGTGGAATCTCAGGGTTGTTTTGATTTGCATTTCCCTGATGATTAAGGATGTTGAACATTTTTTCAGGTGCTTCTCTGCCATTCGGTATTCCTCAGGTGAGAGTTCTTTGTTCAGTTCTGAGCCCCATTTTTTAATGGGGTTATTTGACTTTCTGGAGTCCACCTTCTTGAGTTCTTTATATATATTGGATATTAGTCCCTTATCTGATTTAGGATAGGTGAAGATCCTTTCCCAATCTGTTGGTGGTTTTTTTGTCTTATTGATGGTGTCTTTAGCCTTGCAGAAGCTTTGCAGTTTCATGAGGTCCCACTTGTCAATTCTCGATCTTACAGCACAAGCCATTACTGTTCTATTCAGGAATTTTTCCCCTGTGCCCATATCTTCAAGGCTTTTCCCCACTTTCTCCTCTATAAGTTTCAGTGTCTCTGGTTTTATGTGTAGTTCCTTGATCCACTTAGACTTGACCTTAGTACAAGGAGATAGGAATGGATCGATTCGCATTCTTCTACATGTTAACAACCAGTTGTGCCAGCACCATTTGTTGAAAATGCTGTCTTTCTTCCACTGGATGTTTTTAGCTCCCTTGTCGAAGATCAAGTGACCGTAGGTGTGTGGGTTCATTTCTGGGTCTTCAATTCTATTCCATTGGTCTATTTGTCTGTCACTATACCAGTACCATGCAGTTTTTATCACAATTACTCTGTAGTAAAGCTTTAGGTCCGGCATGGTGATTCCACCAGAGGTTCTTTTATCCTTGAGAAGAGTTTTTGCTATCCTAGGTTTTTTGTTATTCCAGATGAATTTGCAGATTGCACTTTCTAATTCGTTGAAGAATTCATTTGGAATTTTGATGGGGATTGCATTGAATCTGTAGATTGCTTTTGGCAAGATAGCCATTTTTACAATGTTGATCCTGCCAATCCATGAGCATGGGAGATTTTTCCATCTTCTGAGATCTTCTATAATTTCTTTCTTCAGAGACTTGAAGTTTTTATTATACAGATCTTTCACTTCCTTAGTTAGAGTCACGCCAAGATATTTTATATTATTTGTGACTATTGAGAAGGGTGTTGTTTCCCTAATTTCTTTCTCAGCCTGTTTATTCTTTGTGTAGAGAAAGGCCATTGATTTGTTTGAGTTAATTTTATATCCAGCTACTTCCCCGAAGCTGTTTATCAGGCTTAGGAGTTCTCTGGTGGAATTTTTAGGGTCACTTATATATACTATCATATCATCTGCAAAGAGTGATATTTTGACTTCATCTTTTCCAATTTGTATCCCTTTGATCTCCTTTTGTTGTCGAATTGCTCTGGCTAGGACTTCAAGTACAATGTTGAATAGGTATGGAGAAAGTGGACAGCCTTGTCTAGTCCCTGATTTTAGAGGGATTGCTTCAAGCTTCTCACCATTTACTTTGATGTTGGCTACTGGTTTGCTGTAGATTGCTTTTATCCTGTTTAGGTATGGGCCTTGAATTCCTGATCTTTCCAAGACTTTTATCATGAATGGGTGTTGGATCTTGTCAAATGCTTTTTCCGCATCTAACGAGATGACCATGTGGTTTTTGTCTTTGAGTTTGTTTATATACTGGATTACGTTGATGGATTTCCGTATATTGAACCATCCCTGCATCCCTGGGATGAAACCTACTTGGTCAGGATGGATGATTGTTTTGATGTGTTCTTGGATTCGGTTAGCAGGAACTTTATTGAGGATTTTTGCATCAATATTCATAAGGGATATTGGTCTGAAGTTTTCTATCTTTGTTGGGTCTTTTTGTGGTTTAGGTATCAGAGTAATTGTGGCTTCATAGAATGAGTTGGGTAGAGTACCTTCTATATCTATTTTGCTGAATAGTTTTTGAAGAACTGGGATTAGATCTTCTTTGAAGGTCTGATAGAACTCTGCACTAAACCCATCTGGTCCTGGGCTTTTTTTAGTTGGGAGGCTATTAATGACTGCTTCTATTTCTTTGGGGGATATAGGGCTGTTTAGATCATTAACCTGATCTTTATTCAACTTTGGTACCTGGTATCTGTCTAGGAACTTCTCCATTTCATCCAGGTTCTCCAGTTTTGTTGAGTATAGCCTTTGGTAGAAGGATCTGATGGTGTTTTGGATGTCTTCAGGATCTGTTGTTATGTCTCCTTTTTCATTTCTGATTTTGTTAATTAGGATGCTTTCCCTGTGCCCTCTAGTGAGTCTGGCTAAGGGTTTATCTATCTTGTTGATTTTCTCAAAGAACCAGCTCCTTGATTGGTTGATTCTTTGAATAGTTCTTCTTGTTTCCACTTGGTTGATTTCGCCCCTGAGTTTGATTATTTCCTGCCGTCTACTCCTCTTGGGTGAATTTGCTTCCTTTTGTTCTAGTGCTTTTAGGTATGTTGTCAAGCTGCTAATGTGTGCTCTCTCTAGTTTCCTTTTGGAGGCACTCAGAGCTATGAGTTTTCCTCTTAGAAATGCTTTCATTGCGTCCCATAAGTTTGGGTATGTTGTGGCTTCATTTTCATTGAACTCTAAAAAGTCCTTAATTTCTTTCTTTATTCCTTATTGACCAAGGTATCATTGAGAAGAGTGTTGTTCAGTTTCCACGTGAAGGTTGGCTTTCTATTATTTATTTTGTTATTGAAGATCAGCCTTAGTCCATGGTGATCTGATAGGATGCATGGGACAATTTCAATATTTTTGTATCTGTTGAGGCCTGTTTTGTGACCAATTATGTGGTCAATTTTGGAGAAGGTACCATGAGGTGCTGAGACTAAGGTATATCCTTTTGTTTTAGGATAGAATGTTCTGTAGATATCTGCCAGATCCATTTGATTCATAATTTCTGTTAGTTTCTCTGTGTCCCTGTTTAGTTTCTGTTTCCATGATCTGTCCATTGGTGAAAGTGGTGTGTTGAAGTCTCCCACTATTATTGTATGAGGTGCAATGTGTGCTTTGAGAATTACTAAAGTTTCTTTAATGAATGTGGCTGCCTTTGTATTTGGAGCATAGATATTCAGGATTGATAGTTCCTCTTGGAGGATTTTACCTTTGATGAGTATGAAGTGTCCCTCCCTGTCTTTTTTAATGACTTTGGGTTGGAAGTCAATCTTATCAGATATTAGAATGGCTACTCCAGCTTGTTTCTTCAGACCATTTGCTTGGAAAATTGTTTTCCAGCCTTTCATTTTGAGGTAGTGTCTATCTTTTTCTCTGAGATGAGTTTCCTGTAAGCAGCAAAATGTTGGGTCTTGTTTGTGTAGCCAGTTTGTTAGTCTATGTCTTTTTATCGGGGAGTTGAGTCCATTGATATTAAGAGATATTAAGGAAAAGTAATTGTTGTTTCCTGTTATTTTTGTTGTTAAAGTTGGCATTCTGTTCTTGTGGCTGTCTTCTTTTAGGTTTGTTGAGGGATTACCTTCTTGTTGTTTCTAGGGCGTGGTTCCTGTCCTTGTATTGGTTTTTTTCTGTTATTATCCTTTGAAGGGCTGGACTCGTGGAGAGATAATGTGTGAATTTGGTTTTGTCGTGGAATACTTTGGTTTCTCCATCTATGTTAATTGAGAGTTTGGCTGGGTATAGTAGCCTGGGCTGGAATTTGTGTTCTTTTAGTGTCTGTATAACATCCGTCCAGGATCTTCTGGCTTTCATAGTCTCTGGTGAAAAATCTGGTGTAATTCTGATAGGCTTGCCTTTATATGTTACTTGGCCTTTTTCTCTTACTGCTTTTAGTATTCTATCTTTATTTAGAGCATTTGTTGTTCTGATTATTATGTGTCGGGAGGTATTTCTTTTCTGGTCCAGTCTATTTGGAGTTCTGTAGGCTTCTTGTATGTTCATGAGCATCTCTTTCTTTAGATTTGGGAAGTTTTCTTCTATAATTTTGTTGAAGATGTTTGCTGGTCCTTTGAGTTGAAAATCTTCATTCTCATCCACTCCTATTATCCGTAGGTTTGGTCTTCTCATCGTGTCCTGTATTTCTTGGATGTTTTGAGTTAGGATCTTTTTGCATTTTACATTTTCCTTGATTGTTGTGCCGATGTTCTCTATGGAATCTTCTGCACCTGAGATTCTCTCTTCCATCTCTTGTATTCTGTTGCTGATGCTGGTATCTATGGTTCCAGATTTCTTTCCTAGGGTTTCTATCTCCAGTGTTGCCTCATTTTGGGTTTTCTTTATTGTGTCTACTTCCCTTTTTAGGTCTAGTATGGTTTTGTTCATTTCCATCATCTGTTTGGATGTGTTTTCCTGTTTTTCATTAAGGACTTCTACCTGTTTGATTATGTTATCCTGTTTTTCTTTAAGGATTTGTAACTCTTTAGCAGTGTTCTCCCGCAATTCTTTAAGGGATTTTTGTGCTTCCTCTTTAATGTCTTCTACCTGTTTAGCAGTGTTCTCCTGTATTTCTTTAAGTGTGTTATTAAAGTCCTTCTTGAAGTCCTCTACCATCATTAGGAGATATGCTTTTAGATCCGTGTCTAGCTTTTCCGGTGTGTTGGGTTGCCCTGGACTGGGCGAAGTGGGAGTGCTGGGTTCTGATGATGGTGAGTGGTCTTGGTTTCTGTTAGTAAGATTATTACGTTTACCTTTCGCCATCTGGTAATCTCTGGGGTTAGTTGTTGTCGTTGTCACTGTTTAAAGATTGGAGCAGAAGCTGTGTTCCACTCACCAGCAGTCTCAAAATCCTGTGGCGGGGGTCGTGGGTAGCTGGCGGGTGTCAGCCGACCCTGCGCTCTAGCTATCCCGGTGTTGGTCCGGCGGGATGAGGCCTGTGGCCCTACTCAGGCCGGTTTCTGCTTCCCTAACTAATGCAGGCTCAGGTCCTGCGCGCAATTGGTTTGGAGCAGAAGCTGTGTTCCACTCACCAGAAGTCTTAAGATCCCGTGGCGGGTGTTGTGGGTAGCTGTCGAGTGTCAGCCGACCCTGCGCCCTAGCTACCCCGGTGCTTTTCTGACCGGAAGAGGCTTGTGGCCCTACGTAGGCCGGATTTCTGCCTCCCCAACCAGAGCAGTCTCAGGTCCCGCGTGATTGGACTGGAGCAGAAGCTGTGTTCCACTCACCAGTAGTCTCAAAATCCTGTGTCCAGATATTTTTCTAAGCCAAACAATCTTGGGGAGTTTAGCTGTGCCTCTTGCAAAAGGATTATCCCAGTTGGGTTTGTTGACCACTTCAACTCATGGAGGGGTTGGAAGACCCTCACTTGAGAACCCCGCTACACACCCCCACCCATTGCATGCAGCTCTGCTTTAATTGCACAAAGGGCTAGAAGCAGTGGATCTCAACCTTCCTAACGCTGTGACCCTTTGATATAGTTCCACATAGTGTAGTGACCCCCCAACCAACCATAAAATTTGGTTCCTACTTTATAACTGTAATTTTACTACTGTTGTGAATTGTAATATAAATATCTCATATTCAGGGTATCTGATATGTGACCCCCCCCTCAAAGGGGTCCCATGGGCTGAGACACACTGGGCTAGTGTATACAGGCTGAGAAAGACTAGGAGAAGCTGGGAGGAGATGGAGGCTCCATCTATGCCACTAGGGGAAGGTATCATCCCAGCTGAGCAGAGGCTTCCAGGTGCAGCCTTTTGTGGGAGGAGCACTCACATCCCATAGGTAATCCCTCACCTGTGCTCCTTAAGTTAGTTCAATAAGCTCATTGGTTTCCCAGAGTGAACTTTGGCAGAATCACACCCATTTGTCTGTTTCAGTTTGGGACCTTGTAAGGATGGGTAGATATTGCTTACCTCTCCTGAGAAGGAATTTGGGCAGAAATGGATTGCATAATGTTTTCCAATTGTAAAATGAGGAGGTTAGAACTAATACAACAAATCTTTTGAAATTCTAGGATCAAGTGCAAGAGCATAAGAATATTGAGTGAGGTGGATGGTAGACATGGGCAGTGGAACTGGGATAGCGGTCCTAAGACAGCCCAAGCCCCACCCGCTTCTCTCATACGGCTTCGTTGTAAATTCCTGATTACAGTGTTCCTAATAAAGCCCAAGTTTAAAAGAGAACAGAATGAGAGCGTAGGGACTCCGCAGGAAAACCTACAGCATCAACTAACCTGGACCACTGGGACTCCCAGAGACTGAACCACCAACTGGAGTGAGCGTGGACTAGACCTAGGCCCCCTGCCTGTGTTTGTCAGACCTGCAGCTTGCTTGGTCTTCATACTGTCCCCCAACAACTGGAGTAGGGGCTGTCTCCAAATTTGTTGCCTGTCTGTGGATCCAGTTCCCCTAACTGGGCTGTCTTGTCTGGCCTCAGTGAGAGAGTATGCGTCCAGTCCTGTAGTGACTGATGTGCGTGCGTGGGGGTAAGGGGTGGTGGGATATCCAGGGGGGCTCCCCTTTCTCAGAGAAGAAGGAGAGGGGGTGAGGGGTGGAGCTGCAGAGGGGACTGGGAGGAGAGGGGGCTGATATTGGGATGTAAAGTGAATAAATCAATTAGTTAAAAAATTAACAGAATGTCTTCACCTTGGAGCAGTAGAATGTCTTAACTCACAGCCAGCCATGAGACCAATCATGGGATCTTGAGTAATCTCAGTAAGGAGTTCTGTATGAAGTTAAAAACTAAAACCCTGCCCTGCATTTTGGTAGCTGTGTCTCCTGACCAACAGGATGCCCCTTTGTGGTTAAATGCCCTGAGGTGTCTGTCTGTTTCTCTCCTCTCTCTCTCTCTCTCTCTCTCTCTCTCTCTCTCTCTCTCTCTCTCCAGGGCATTTTTTCCCTATAGTTGCACTAAAATGAAGTGTCTGAAACGCAAAAGATCTCAGTTTCATTATATTATTATAAACATTGTGGTTTTGTGACCTGCTTTCCCTTGTGGTTGTTTTCTAGAGCAGCATAGGAAGAAATAGCTCAAAAGGAAGACTTGGTTAATCGTGATATGGAAGTGAAAATAATTTAAATTTCTAAAATTACTTTTGTCTTATATAGCTTACCTTTCTCTGTTAAATGTGCAGTTTGAATTGGAACTTCATGGAAGCAAGTGCATTTTATTCAAATCCATCATAGTCCTGTGTTGGAATATTACTTATCTCATGAATGCACTACCATCTTAATCATAAATATTTCTTTAAAACCCACAATGCTGAACCTAACTTTTGCTTCAACTGCCTATGTCTCTCAACAGTAATTTTTCCTTTTGAAGGACCAGAATGAAGAGATCCCTATTTAAACAAACAAACAAACAAACAAACAGACACCCAACTTAAAAAATTTCAATGTATAAGAAACAAATGAATCAGCAAATATTAAGAACCTGTCTTATGGAGGCCAATGTGGACTTGAACTGTGTGGAAAATGAAAGAACTTGAAATTAGAGTTTTGTATATTATTTTTCTGTTTAATGTAATGTTATGCTTTCTTCGCTGGTGATACGGTAAATGTCATTAGTTTCATAACAACACGGGAATATGATGGTTCAATTCGTGATAGCTATGATAGTTCTTGGGCCTTCTCTATATATTCAAACAGATGTATTAGCTTAGATCGATATTTAAGACCCAGGTCACCTGGCCTCTGAGCGATCCTTCCCATTTCGCTGGTAAGTCAGTCAATTTGTTTCAAACGGACTGTGTTTTGAGGTGACTACATCACTGACCAAAAGCCACAGAGGAAAAAGCTGTCAGGGAAACCACTAAAGGACTCTTTACAGCTAGCGAGTGGGGCGTGTCGCCGCGGAGCATGCGCAGGAGCAGAGGCGGAAGCGAGCCTCCCAGGGGCGGAAGTGACGTGCCGCCGGCTCTCCGCTTAGAGAAGGTGTAGCCGGTCTACGCTGAGAGGCAGCGGTGGTGGCCGCGGAGGTCCGGAGCGCGGCGTAGCGTGCGGGGCGGAGGCCCTGACGGGTAAGGTTTGCGGACGGGCCTCGTGCTTTCGAGGTAACCGGCGCTCGCGCTCCGTCTCGGCCCTGGAACCCGGGCCTGGCGAGTTTTGGGAACGGTCTCCGTGGTGACGAAGCTCTCTTTCCCAAGGACGAGCTTCCCCCGGGCCGCGATTGTGACGTGTTTTCGGCTTGGGGTGACCGTAGAGTGGGAAGCGTGGCGGGAGCGGGCGTGCTAGGCCGCGGCTGGCCCCGGCGTCTAACAAGCCGGGGACGGGTGGCGGGCGCGCTAGGCCGCGGCGAGCCGGGGAGGACTCGTTGGATTGTTTTGGTTTGAGTCTCCGCTGGAGGAAGAGGCGGGGACTCCCTGTGTCGCCCGGTTTGGCTGTTTACCTGGCTTGGCCTGATCTCCGGTTTCACCTGGGCTGAGAGATTAGTTGAGTCTTGCTGTTTGGAAAGCAGCCCTCCCCCCTGCTGCCCTGAGAAGGCTTTAAGAAATCTTGGGGAGGATCGCTACGCTCTGTGGTCGTCTGGACTTGATTTCACGACTCCGCCTCCCTCGCCCCACCCACTGCTGACTCTCCCCGGTGTTTTGGACCGGGCGGAAGGTGCAAGACGTGTTCAGGCTGGCGCTCATCGCCCGAAAACTGTACTGTTAGAACGTAGCTGGGGTGTTCGCTTGTATTTCCCTGTTGAGAAATATGAAGTACAATTTGTTCCTGAAAGTTTTGTTGGAAAACGTTGTGGTGTTTGACTATGATAGATTTTCGGCTTTATCGTTATGTTGGTATGTTAGACATTTTAATGCTAAGTATCTGCCAAGTATGCTGCTTTCTACCAACTGGTAAAAATTCATGATTAGGACACGAACAAATATAATTAAAATTTTAGTGTTCAATTCCAAAACATTCGAAAGTGATTATTTGAATAACATTCCTTAAAAGTGGGCTGATTAAGTGGGCATGTGATCTCAAAGTTACTCTCTAGGTGTGGAGAAGAGGCTGAGGCCAAGGACTCGCCTCCATTCTATTCTTCTCAGGGGTAAATTGGATTTCTGTATGTCCCTTTCGAATGTTAGGCTTATAGGCAAACACCCTGAACTTATCTTAGATTTCTGCAAGAATATATTTGACTATGCTAGGAATGACTGGTTAACCTCCTCCCCCTCGTCCTTGTTATTTGTTAAATTTCAAATACAGTTGTATTGTATTACTTGTTTTCAAGTTATTACATTAGCTGCATACCATTTGCTCTTAGAATCACAGTCATGTATGTGAAATGTAACCATTGAGTACCTTTTCTAGGACAAAAATAACATCTTGGCATTATAAATTGTAACTTTTAAAGGATGCTGGTTTTTAAAAAAATATTATATTCTGACTTAAGTTAGAAGAGGATGTCAGATCTCCTGGAACTAGAGTAATAAATGGTTGTGAACCACCATGTAGGTGCTGTGAACCCAACTTAGGTCCTCTGTAAGAGCAATAAGTGCTCTTAATTACTGAGTCAGCGCTCCAGTCCCTAGGATGCTAAGTTGGTTTTTTAAAAAAGATTTATTTATTTTATTTTAACACACACACACACACACACACACACACACACACTGTAGCTGTACAGATGGTTGTGAGCCTTCATCTGGTTGTTGGGTATTGAGTTTAGGACCTCTGCTCGCTCCGGCCCAAACATTTATTTATTATTATAAATAAGTACACTGTAGCTGTCAGATGCACCAGAAGAGAGCATCAGATCTCATTATGGGTGATTGGCTGCTGGGATTTGAACTCAGAACCTTCGGAAGAGCAGTCAATACTCTTACCTGCTGAACCATCTCGCCAGCCGGATGCTAAGTTTTTATATGCAGTTCTAACTATATATTTATATTTCCTTACCTGTAAATTTTATTTTTACTTATTTATTGGCTGGGTCTTACTGTGTTGTAGCCCTGGCTGTCCTGGAGCTCTGCATGGAAACCAGGCTGGCATCTGCCTACTTTCTGAGTGCTGATGTTAAGGTGTTTTCAACCAAGCCCTGCTTCATCCGTGAAGCTTGTTGGTGTATTTTCTTTGGAATGATTGTTAGTATGTAAACTTCGGGCTTTCTGCACTTGTAGCTCTAAAGTTTACATTGTTCTAAATAAGCCTTAATTGAAATTACAAAGTTCTATCTTCTAATACTTGTGGGCCAAGAACATAGTGTTTTACAAATGAACTTATCTTTTAAAAGATACAAAAAGTAAGTTAAATCGGATCTGATGTTTTATCAGCTGGAATTCTAGCCCTTGGGAGCTGAGACAGGGAGGAGTGTCTTGACCTTGAGGCCAGCCTCAATTAGAGTTGCACTGCAAGTCTTTCTCAAGAGAAAACCACAGCTGGGCAGAATATAGGAATACCCAACTATCAAGGCTGGTGGAGATGGAGATGGCTTCAGGAGTGCAGATTAACAAGTCTTTGTTTCTGCCTCCTCAAAGTTGGCTGGTAATATCTTTCTGAGGCTGTGGTATTCTACAAACTATGCAGAAGACTGAAGAGTAAATAAGGGAACTTGTTGAATCATCAGGCTATTTTTATTCTTCTTCACATGTTTCTGTCATTTAGGATTTAAGTTTGGAGACATTTTACACACACACACACACACTCATACACACACACACACTTTGTTTTTTGTTTTTTTGGAGGGAGGGTCTTGCTCTGTATGTAGCCTTGGCTGCTCTGGAACTTACTGTGTAGATCAGGCCACCTCAGACTCACAGGGATCTGCCTGCCTCTGTTTCCCAAGTGCTAGAAATAGGCCTCTATTTTTGTAATTGAAGGTTTTAAAAAACAATGGCTGTCAACCCTTAATTATGGTACTTTGCAAGGACACAACGTGTTCATGCAGTGTTTTCTATTGAAGTAAGTTAGACACAGGGGTTTTGTTACTAGCTTGGTTTTTTATTTTCTTTTATTGACTTTATTTTTGAAATTTCTGATTGCACACAAAGGAAACAGGAGCAATGAAATTAAGACTTTTGCTATTTTTTTCACTACCCCTTCCTTTCCTCCAAACACATTGTTTTTTCTTCTCCTGGAGTTTCTAAAGTGAATGGTAGAAATTAAGCCTTTTTACTTACGGTTTTTCGAGACAGGGTTTCTCTGAGTAGCCTTTGCTGTCCTGGAACTCACTTTGTAGACCAGGCTGGCCTTGAACTCAGAAATCCGCCTGCCTCTGCCTCCCGAGTGCTGGGATTAAAGGCGTGCACCACCATGCCCGACTGCCTTTTTAGTTATGTTTTGTAGCTAATTGATGGAGAGTTAAAAAATATAATGTAATTTATCACCCAGATTTTTTGAAACTTAATTGGTAGGATAGGTGAAATACTTAAAATTGAAAAAGTCATTTAGTTCCATATGGAGCCCCTGGAAGAAATACTACCACAAGAGGCTGCTCCTTTTGGGGCTAGTAAAAGCCCAAGTGTAAGTAAAGATGGCATGGAAAGAAATGCTTTTTTTTTTCCTTCTTAGTTTTGGACATTTACTTAGCTAATGCCAACTATCTCCTTATTCATCTTGATTTGGATATTAGTGAATTGTAGAAATAATAAAATTGGATTTTAGTGCAAAGATCAGTGGTTCTCAGTCTTCCTAATCTGAGACTCTTTATTACAGTTCCTCATGTTGTTGTGACCCTCCATCATAAAATTATTATTGTTGCTATTTCATAACTCTAATTTTGCCACTATTATAAATTGTAATGTCTGTGGTTTTGAATGATCTTAGGCAACCCCTGTGAAAGGTTCATTTGACCTGGAAAGGAGCTGAGACTCCTAGGTTGAGAAATGCTGCCAGAGAGTAGAAATGCTGCCTGACACACATAAAGAGGTTCTGCTGGGATTAGAACCTCGAGGCTATAATAGGAAAGGCTCACTATAGCATTTCAGACATTGGTTCCTAGACATATGTCAGGCCCTTCAATTAGTAACTGGGAAGTTTAAATTTACAATTCTCTTCCCAACTTACGGCACTGGTTTCTGTAGAATGCCGTAGAGACTAGGAAGCAGAGTCTGGCACGGTGAAGTTGCCTGACCGTATTTCCTCTTTCCAGCTGAGTAGGACTTGTTCTTTGCTCTGAATGTCAGTCCCAGGCGTTACCACATGGTGATGAGGTGACTTTGCACATGGCTTCTCTTCTAGGTTATGCACCGTGGCATTCTCAGTGAAGGCCAGTGTTTTTAGTAGCTTTCCCATCATTTCAGTGTATTATCTTTGAGAAGAGTGAAGCAGAGTTACTATGTGGGAGTCAGAGTTTTTTTTTTCTAACTTAAAACTGATGATTCAAGTTGTGATTCTTCCTTTAACTTTTTAAAATTAAAAGCTATATTTTCATAAAAGTAAAAAAAAAAAGCAAAAAAAAACCAAACAAACCAAAATTGTGTGTATGTGTGTGTGTGTGTGTGTGTGTGTGTGTGTGTGTGAGCATGTAAGCCAGAGGTTGATGTTAAGCATTCCTCTCTGTGGCTCTCTACCACATTTACTTATTTTGAAGATAGTCTCTTATTGAACCTGGAGTTTGCTGATTTAGCTAGACTAGCTGGCTAGTGAATCCCTAGGATCTGCTTGTTTTTGTTCCCAAAGATTTGGCACTTATAGGTAAGTGCCTGGGGATATGAACTCAGGTCTTGATGGTTGCAAAAGCAGGTACTTTACCCAGCAAGCCACCTGTCTTCGACTGTCTCCTTGTTTGTTTGTTTGTTTGTTTGTTGGTTTTTTTGCTGGAGGGTGAGGGTGGAGGCCTCATAGCCTAGGCTTAGCCTTCAAATCTCTGTGTAGCTTAGCTTGAGTATTGACTCCAGATTCTTTTGTTTCTAGTACTAGGATTATAATTGTGGGCTACAACGCCTGGCTTGACACAGATTCTTACTTTTGTGACATGCACATCATGCATATATAAAGCATATATATATTTTTTTGTTGTTAAATCTTGAATTGGATGGTATTTTAAAGTGTGAGCCTCCCCTCTAGCTTCTGGATTGACTTCTTTTACAAAACTTGTCTGTTCTTTCAAGTGGCATCCATCTATCTATCCCACTGCAGTTTTCATCTCCCTGGATAAGTTTCCAAGGAGAACTCATCCAGTCAGTGGTTCTGCAGCAAGCATGTTTTCTCCTGGTTGGTTGGTTTCTCCCTCATTTTCTTTTGAGGTAGGGTCTCTGTGTAGCCTAGACTGGCCTTGAACTATCTTCCTGCTTCAGCCTGCTTAAATGTAGGATTACAGTTTGTTATCACCTGCCTAGCTGAGTTATGGCTTTTATTTCTTAGTCTTTAGATTTTCTTAGTCTCACTATGAAGTCATGGCTAGTCTTGAGGCAATCTTGCTTCAGCTTCCAGAGTACTGGTATAGGCCTGCAGCATTATGCCTAGTTAATAAACTTTTTAATAATTGTTCAAATGAGCAGCATCTGCCGCTGTGATTTCTACGTAGAAACTTGATTGAGTTGTGAAGTAAATTAGATTAGTTAGCAAATTTTTTGTCCTGGTTTCCTTCATTGTTGCAGGGATCTTCTGTAATGACTTAGAAGCAAGTGCTATAGGCAGTTACTTTTGTGTGTGCTGTATGATTAATGATTGTATTGAGTCTGTGATATGCTCTGTAGTTGCTTCTTTGAGTAAATTCCATCATTGTTTTTCCTTTTTTATCAAAAGTGAATCAGATTAGAAAACTATTTGAAGCTATCCCAAGCTGGCACAGGCTTCTATTTCCAGCAGAAAAGAGGCTGAGGCAGGATTGCTGAGACTCACGGACAAGCTGAGACTCAGCTACAAAGCAGGGCCCAGTCTTTAAACAACTAAATTAAGCAGACAAACAAAACAGAACCATTTGAGTCCTGTGCTTTTTGTGGTCTATCTCTGTCTTTCATCTTGTGTTTGTATACTAAATAGGTGAGCATTTACTGGATCGATGGTGTATTTTCCAACATTATATATCTCATTAGTGCTATAACATTTGTATTGTTTATGTGGATATGGGATGCAGGTTCCACTGGCCACTTGTGGAGGTCAGAAGACAACTGCAGGAGGTGCTTTTCTCCTTGCAATTCCCACATGGATTCTAGGGATTGAACTTGGGTTGCCAGTTTGCAGGGCAAATACCTTTACATCTGGTTCTTCTTGTTTTTAATACCCACTATTTATTTATTACTTTTATATTTTGAGATTATGAGACTATTACACCATTTATCCTTTCTGTTTTTTTTCTCCAAACCCTGCTCTATACCATCCTTCTTGTTCTCTTTCAAATCTGTAACCTCTTTATCCATTAATTGTTGATACATGCATATATGCATATTATATATATCCCTAAATATAACCTTCTCAGTCTATGAGATGTCACTTGTGTGTATGCATTCAGTTAATGTCTACTTATTTTTAATAAACAAGTATATAGGTAAAGTAAATGAATACTTGTAGGTAAGGTAGTTTTTTGTTTTTTGTTTTTTTAAAGATAATTTTAAACCTATAAGGAAAGGATAACATCAATATAGGCAGAGGAACAAGTATGATGAACTGTTTTAAGAGACCAAGTGAGAAAATTTACATGCTTAAATCCCAGGAAGGCTGGCAGAGCCTGGGTTCAGAGTTAAATAACTGGCTTTCTATTCAGCTGCATACAAGATTAAGGGGATTTTTAGAGACTGGGTTAGGAGAGTTGTGTTTATATGTGCATGTGCACAGAATCATCATAATTGTTTTCTTTTGAAGGCCCTTAATAATTCTGATTTGAAACCAGGATTGAGAAGTGATGGTTCAGGGTATTACAATATGGTTCGAAAATGTAAACAAAATGTTAGCATCAGGTCACTGTGGTAATCCAAACTCTAGAATCTGGAGAGAGAGATGGGAGTTAGGGAGGAACTTGAACATAAACATGGTGTTCAGGGCTTCCATACAGAAAGAAAGCGTTAATTCAGCAGTAATTGATAACATACAGATATTCAACTGTCCTTATTTATTTATCTTTCTTTTTTTTTAATTAGTGTCTATTGCTAAAGAGAAGTCATCAGGTTTATATTGGTGGAGCCTCCATTAAAATACTGCTGGTTTGCTTTTGGTTAGAATAGAGGGCTTAGCTTTCCTGGAGAGCTGCATTGCATTTAGTTGAGTTTTGTTTTGAGACAAAGCTTACCATTTTTTTTTTTTTTTTATTTTAAACTCAAGTGTTTCTTCCTGAGTCATACTAGCTATAGTTTCTATATTTTTATATTTGGTCATATTTTAAAGGAATATTTCTCATGTTTAAGGCATATAAATATTTAGAATTAGAATTGTGTTTGTGTGTGTATGGTGCTGCATTGAACCTAGGGCCTCATATATGAGGAACAAGGGCTTGACTGAGTTGTATCCCCATCCTAAAAGTTACATGGGTTTTGAAAGTATAAGTTTATTCTTATTTGACAGTGTTTAACGTGTACGAATTACTCTTTTCAGATTCACAATGACATCCTTTCAAGAAGTCCCATTGCAGACTTCCAATTTTGCCCATGTCATCTTTCAAAATGTGGCTAAAAGTTACCTTCCTAATGCACACTTGGAGTGTCATTACACCTTAACTCCGTATATCCATCCACACTCCAAAGATTGGGTTGGTATATTCAAGGTAAGAGAACTTGAATATTTCTTCCATATGGATTCTTTTAATTTTATCTTTTTAGAAATTACATTTATTTATTTATTTATTTATTTATTTATTTATGTTGTGGCATATGTGTATGTGTGTGTGTGTGTGTGTGTGTGCGCGCGCGTGCTGTGTGCATACCGTTTGTATCTAGTCAGAGGACAACTTGAAGAGTTGGTTGTATCCTTTTATCATATAAGTCTTGGTGCTTGAACTGCAGTCCTCACACTTGGCAGCAGGCAGCTTTGCCTGAGGAGCTATCTTGACAACCTGAATATTTTCTTTAAACAGATTTGGATTTAACTTATACTAAACCTTGTCTTAAGAAACTACATTAAGATTCAGTTTTGTAAATATCACCATGAATACTAAACACTGTGCAGTCATTTAAACACTGGGAACTTAATTCCACAGGTTTTCTTCACTGTGATCAAAAGATCCAACTTGGGTTTTTTTGCGAAAACTTTTAGAACAATCTCTGTGTGTGCACGCACTTGTGTTGTCTGTGCTGGGTATTGAATCCAGAGCTTCATGGGCAAGTGCTGTACAAGTGAGCTGTATCCTCAGCTCAGAATCTCTTAAAAACAAAAACCAAAACAAGAAACCAAAAACTGAGAGGTTTTTAAACCTGTGACAGAACAAGGGACAGAAGGGAGAATCTACTCATTGCAAGGAAATTCTCACTTGAGCTTCAGCGAGTCACAAGCACTTAAAACTTGGGAACCTTCAGCTGATTGTCCAGTCTCTGTCAGGAACTGGCATGTGTTCTTGAGAAGGTCATCCCTTCAGCTGAATTACTCTTCATATTCTGGATGCACAATTAAAGTACCATTGCAGGCAAAATGTCTTAAATGCCTTTTCCTCTTAACATAATCACCCGAGGCTTTGGATCAGGGTCTTCCTGCCATTTATTTCTCTGTTGAATTTGAATATGGAAATAATCCTCAGTGCCCATAGGAAGCAGGTCATTACCCTTACTTGAATCAGCAAAGGGGTTGAAAGAGTGGAGGTTCTGGATAAGGCCAAATGTGTCACAATATTTATGTACATATTCATTGAATCAGTTCATTTAGTTAATTGAACCAGGTTCTTACTATAGGACATTTATGATGTAGCTAAAGCCTTAAATCTTTTTTCATTTTCTTCTTTCTTTTTTTCCCTCGAGGCAGAATCTTAACTGTGGCCAGACCTCACTGTGTAGCCCAGCTTATCTTGAATTTGTGAAACCCAAGGAGAATAAACCAAAGGGTCTCAGTCACAAGTTCTGTTAACTAGCTCTCAGAACTCTTGAGTTTGGTGTGCATGCTTGGGCACGCAAGAATCATAGGCCCTGCCCACAAAATGCCAAGGCTCAGAGTCTGTTTTATTATTTTGGCTGCAATGCAAGCTTAGGCTCCTAAACTTAGGTTTCCATGAAGACCCCATGGTGAAGTCCTCTGCCATTTGATGAGTCTTACATGCTGTTTCCACAAATAAACCTGTTCTGCAGAGATAAAACTAGTTAACTGCTGTGGATAGTAGATCTAAAACTGTTTGAATGTTTTGTTTCAAGCTTTTCTTATTTCTTAAAACATTTTGTTGGAAGAAGTGATTTAAGCCACCCATTATAGTATGATAAAGGTTCCCTCTGGCTTGTAATGTTTTGGCTGAGACATCTGCAGGTAGTATTCCCTTGTATGGTGACTTTTCCCTTGCTGCTTAAAGACCCTTGGCAGCTTGATAATAATGTGTCTTGGTGTCTCCTTGGGCTTAGCCTAGTTAAGGCGCTTTGAGGTTGTTTTGTTTATAGAGATAGGGTTTTCTTATGTAGTCTAGGCTGCCCTTAAACTCTCGAAAGCCTTGGTTTACCTCACTTTTCCAAAATCTGGGGCTCTAGGCATAGAGCACCATGTTTAACTATTTTTAATTTTTGTACTTTGTCCATTTTCTTTTTCATACCTAGTAAGTTTCAGCTGCTACTTTTAGAAATATGCTCTAAGGCTCTCTGTTTCTTTCTAGAGTCTTCAGTCTTTGATGGCTATATTTCATTTCCTTTCCTTTCTTTACTTTACTTTACGTCTTGTCTTTTACTACTACCCAGGCTGGCTTTGACTTCACAGTCCTTGCTCAGCCTCATGAGTAGAGTAATGGATTAAAGATGTGCACCACTACTCTGTCTATATTGTTTTTATTGATAGGTTCTTTTATGTCCAACCCCCTTTTCCATACCTTTTTGTATTCCCTGACTCAGTTACTAATATTAAAATTTAAAATTGCATTTAGTTAATTTTCTGTGGACATGTGTACTAGTGCCTGTCTCTCTGTGTGTGTATGTACATGTACATGTGTGTGTCCAGGTCAAGAGGACAATTTTCAGGAGTCAGTTCTTGTCTACCTACCATGTGGGTTCCAGTGATTGAACTTGGGTTGTCAGGCGTGGTGGAAAAGGCCTTTTATCCATTGAGTTTACACACATGCTCTGTATGTGTGTAAACTCTTCACAGGAGTGAAGCTGCACAGCCTGCTGAGTTGAGCCTACTGAGGGGAAAGCCTTGTGGTTTAGATAGAAAACAATGCCTCTTTTAGCTCACCTCCACCCCCACCCCCAAGCTCTGAAACCCAGGTAGGAGGCCTCAGACTTTGCTGGTAGTCAGTGTCTGGCCGAGTTTGCAGAATCTTTATTTTGCTTTTGTCGTGGAGATTTCCTTTTGCGAATTTTTCAATTCACTTATTGTATTCTTCATCTCCAGAGTAGTATGGCTATTTTTTGTTTGCTTCATTATTTTTGTATAGTTGATTATTGGAGTACATTGAATTTAATTAAAATGATTATTTTGGATTGTTGGTCAGATAATTTATTGAACTCTGTTTCTTTTAGCTTAATGATGTTTCTTTTATTTTCTTCCTTTGGATCTTCCATTCTTCAGAAGAAGTTTTCCATTTTGTGATTTCCACAAAGCAGCATCCTCTTTGAGTCATTTCAGATTTGTTTGTACAGGAAAGAAGCTCACCATATACCCTGCCCAAAGATTCTCTGGATCCCCCTTCAATCTTTCACTGAGATGTGTTATGTTGTAGCTCTTTTGTGTAATTTCCCAACCTTAAAATGTTGCTTGTTTCAGGAGTTTGTACTCTTTCTCCCTCTTGTGTCTGTTTGTGGTACTGCATGTCCTCAGTTGGAATGGGATGTTGAACATTTTTTTCCCCAGTGCCTAGGCACCCAAATTATCGTGGTTTTGTTGCTGTCAAGTCAGGTGAGGCAGAAACCTGTGCAGTCCATCTAAAAGTCTGTATGTGAGGTCCGTGTTCGGCTCTTCCTGACTGCCCACAGGAGTGAAGCTGCACAGCCTGCTGAGTTGAGCCTACTGAGGGGAAAGCCTTGTGGTTTAGATAGAAAACAATGCCTCTTTTAGCTCACCTGGAGTACTTGTTTTTGTAATGGGTTTTTGGAGTTCTCCCAAAGGATTTTCTGGATTGTACACTGCCTGGGAGCAGAGTGTGGGCTGTGAAACTCTTTATCTTCTCCACATTTCTCCACTTTCACTTTCACTTACTTGGCAGAAAACTCTTTCAGACATTTTGTAATTTTCACAATGTAGCCAAAGGAAAGCCTTTTCTTTTATTCCTGTTTTTTTTTTTCCCCTCTTGTCTTTTTATCAAGTGTGCATGTAGGGAACTAGTGCCAGTGTTGGAAGGAAAGAGGTAGAGTTTCAGAACGTGTGAAGGGTATCTTCTGTTCTGCTAGGAAACTAATAAGAGTCCCAGTGGCTAAGAGCTTTGTAAGCTCAAATTCTATTAGCTCTCACTAATGGCACACAGCTTCAATATTGTTTTGGTTATTAGTGGTGGCTAATCAAAATTGTAGGACATGGGGCTGCTAAAGGTAGCTCAGAAAGTAATATCAGGGCAGGCAGCTGGAGTGCAGTCCCCAGAGGGCAGAGTATTGACTCCCAGATGTTGTCTTGTGGTATGTCTGAACCAGCACATGTGTACACACACACACACACACACACACACACACACACACACACACATGAATTTAGCAAAACCATAGGACATATCATCTAAGACTGTGAAGGATGTATAGTTTTATGTAATGTTGCTAACAGTGTACTTGCTTTAATCTTACCTCTAATAGTCAATATTTAACACAGTCTATTTTGTTTAGAAAACAAGTTTGAGATCTGTAATGTCTATATTTAAGTTGAAAATATTACATATATTTTAATTTTATTATTGTATATTGTATATGGTACTGGGTTATGTAAGGATCTTTCTCATATGAGTTCATTCAGTATGCTTTGAATATCTTCCCTTGAATACATCTAAGATGAAAATATGTTAATAGGCAAGGTGTAAGTGATCTCTTAGAATGTAAATACGCTCCTCACCCAAGATTATACAAATTGCTTTCAGACAGAACTTGCCAAAGATGAGAGATTAGTGATTTAAGTTACAGGAGAGTACTTACTAAAACAATGCAAGAGCCCCTCCACTCCCCTCCCCCCCAAAAAACCCAGACCCTAAGTATGAGGGATAAAACATTAAGTTATTAAAAAGTACATAATAGAGGGGCTAGGAAGCTGGCTTAATCAGTAAATTGCTATAAGGACTGAATCTCCAGCACCCATGTTATAAAGCTGGGCCTACATGTCTGTAATCCTGACATTGAGCGAGCAGGCAGAGAAAGAAGGATCTGTAGTGTTTGCTGGCCACCTAATCCAGAGCTCCAGGATCAGTGAGAGACCCTGACTCATACAAGGTGGAGGAGCAATTGAGGAAGACACTCAACATTGACCTTTGGCCTCTCATAATCTTGAATCTGTGCACACAAAAATCCACAGGGTATAGTAGCATAATAATTTTAAATAAAACAGAAGATTTTGTATTTGATCATGTGTGTGTTTTCAATTGTCTTGGAGAAATTAGGTAGTACTTTGAATATATAGTAGAGACTCAGTTTACATAAATTGCTATAACTTTTGGTCACAGTTTAATCATAATTAGACATGCCTGATGTATTAGGGTTTTACTGCTATGAACAGACACCATGACCAAGGCAAGTCTTATAAAAAACAACATTTAATTGTGGCTGGCTTACAGGTTCAGAGATTCAGTCCATTATCATCAAGGTGGGAGCATGGCAGTATCCAGGCAGGCACGGCACAGGTAGAGCTGAGAGTTCTACATCTTCATCCAAAGGCAGCTAGTGGAAGACTGACTTCTAGGCACCTAGGGTGAGAGTATTAAGTTCACACCCCCAGTGACACACCTACTCCAACCAGGTCACACCTATTCCAACAAGGCCACACCTCCAAATTGTGCTATTCCCTGGTCCAAGAATATACAAACCATCACACCCGATAACTCAAGATTTTTAAATTTTAAGTGTATATTTTAACTTTAGGGTATAATTAAAATGATGTATCTAGCTAGTATTAAGGTAACTAGTTATATTCTTTCTTAAATTTTTCTCCTTTAGGTTGGATGGAGTACTGCTCGTGACTATTACACATTTTTATGGTCTCCTATGCCTGAACATTATGTGGAAGGATCAACAGTCAATTGTGTACTATCATTTCAAGGTGAGAATTGGAAACTGAAGGACTTGATCAAGCCAGCAGACTCTGTTGTAGTTCTCTGTTTCAGAGTGTTTAGATGAGCCTTTGTTGAGTGAAAGTCAGATGGCTGTAAATACCATGTGTAGGGCACAAGGGGTTTTCATAGCTACTCAGAACACTGCTTTTTTAAATGAAGCAAGCTTGGAGTTTCTTAAGAAAAGGTTGTGTTGCAGGTTTAAATGTAAGCATTAACAAGGGAAGGGAGACAAGTAGGAGGACAGATTGCATGTATAGGAAAGGAATATCAACCAATGATGAAGTTGAGGTTGCCACAATATTCATTCATTTGTACTTTCAGAAGACCCTTTCATTTATGCCAGTTTTGATTTGTCCCTTATAAGGGACTTAAACTGTAGTGTGCACTTGTTTCTGGGGCATTGTTTTCCTCTTTCTGGCTCCTTTAGGATTATTTGTGGAAATGTATAACCATGGATTTAAGAATTCCATTGTGTTTACTAGGAATATACACTGGGAGATGGTAACTGAGAGATTTTCATCATGGGTCCCCTGGCCAGTGTTTATATCTGGATAAGAGTAAAATGTTTTATTGTGCTGTGATTGCACTTTAGTCTAACTGTAGATAATGAACTTGTACTATGTGTGTCTCAAAAGATAGAATAAAGGAATACTGTCTTGCTTTTCTTTTGCTGTAATAAGACATTGTGAGCAAGACAACTTATAGAAGAAAGAGTTTATTGGGGGTTTACAGTTATTGGTGGATACTGTAGTAGCATTGCATTAGCTTGTAGAGACACTCTCAAGGCAAAGAGTTAGCTGGGAATGACTGGACCTTTGAAGTATTGTAAGTTTAAGGCGTGTCTCAACATCAACTCTTTTGAGAGGTGGGTAGTTCAGTGGTAAAGCTTAGCTCAAGTGAGGCCATGGGTTCAATCTTCAGTACCCTCCTAGCCTCCACACCCCCAAAGGCATGTGCATTGTGTGTAGTAATGTTGAGTATAGAATTGATGGGTTTTTAAGTAAAAACCATTCTGTGTGGATATTTAAAGAAGTGAAGATTGATTTTAGTTAGGACAGTCCAGCAGAATTAAAAAGAGAGGGTAAGAAACTGGAGAAGAAGAAACTAAACATTGAACATAATTAGTTTTCATATGGTAGCTAATGTTATAAATATAGCTATAGCGCCTAAGCGGCTTAGATGGCTTCATTCATATGTTAAATAGAGCTTTGTAGTTGCAAATCTTAGAGTTTTCTTGTGCTGTACAAATGGTCTCATCCTCTTTGCCTTTACACAGTTCACATATATAACATATTTTTGTAGTTAATATTTCTTTTTACATACAGCGAATGTCCAATTGGAGGAAATATTTCTTAAATCATGTATTTCCCAGTCCTACTCCCTGTCCTTAGATTTTTATTAGGTCTTCCCTTATTTCTCCTCCATCAATCTTCTTACTCCTTGTAAAGTACACACTTGCCTCTCTTTGAGTTGATTTTGCCATAGTTAAGATGCAGGGGGAGAGGCTGGAGAGATGACTCAGTGGTTAAGAACACTGTCTTTTCTTGCAGAGGACCTAGGTTCCATCTCCAGTATGCTTGTGGCAACTCATAATTATCTGTTTAATTCCAGACCACATGGATCTGATGCCTCTTTCTGTTCTCTGCAGGTACCACCAATGCAGGTGGTGCACAGGCATACACACAGACAAAACACATATAAATAAAAAAATTAATAAAGATAAAGGGGGAATTCATATATATGTTTATATCTAAAAGATACAACTTTGGGGTGTGTTTGAGAAGAAAGTATAACTTGGACTGATAAATTTGTGAACAATAGGAAAGACTCATTCTAGATATGTTCAGAATAATAGTATGGAGGAAGGAAAGTATTATTAATAAATTAGCATTTTAAAATAGCAAGCTTAATAATTTTTGTTACCCACCTCTTAGGATATTACCTTCCAAATGATGATGGAGAATTTTATCAGTTCTGTTACGTCACCCATAAGGGTGAAATTCGTGGAGCAAGTACTCCTTTCCAGTTCCGAGCCGCTTCTCCAGTTGAAGAGCTGCTCACTATGGAAGATGAAGGCAATTCCGATATGTTGGTGGTAACCACAAAAGCTGGCCTTCTTGAGGTGAGCACCTACAGTGAGGTGTAGAGTTTACCTTGACTGGCATTGTGAGAATTTTCAGATTATGCCAAGAGGCACTACCGGAAATGTCTTAAATCTAAAATTGTGAATCTATGTGTAGAGGCCAGAAGTCAATGTTAATTTCTTCCTTAGCCGTTCTCAGTCTTACTTTTGAGGCAAAGTTTCCCATTGGACTTGGAGTTTGCAAGTTGGGCTAGATTAGCTGGTGGGGCTAGTCTTTCTATCACGGTTATTTTGTTGTTCTGTTGTGGTACTTGTCAGTTGAATGCTGAGAAGATAGCTGCCTGATTCAGGGCTAAGTGTCATGTGTGCAGTAACTAGTGCAGTAGGGCAGCCTTTGGAACCATGGAGACATGGGCTCCGCCTCCTCTTTCCTTACCTGGAGCTTTCGTCTTCAGGTATCCTAATCCAGTTGATAGCTGAATTGTCAGAGTTAGGGATGGAGTGCCTGGGAGATGCAGTGTAGCAGTGCATCCAGCTGTGTGGTTCAGGGTTTGGAGCTGAATACTGAGGGTTCAGTAGTCTGAGGAGGTTGTCAATGCTTTAGGTTTTTAGTAATTGTAAAATGAGAAACAAAGTCTTCTTTTTCAAGATCACATTTTCTACTTTATATCTGGAAACTAGGCTGTCCTTTGAAACAATGTGACTAATTGTATTTATCAGTCCTTTCATTTTAAAAATACCATTTTAGATTCTATATTTCATATATTGTAGGTGCTTGGTTTTTCTTTATAGACAGATAGGTCTTTGGATTTTTCTTTGTTACCTTTAAGAACTGAGACTATAAAAGGAAAGATAAGACACTGTCTTCCACTGTCAGGCAAAGAGTTAGAAGGGACTGTGAATTCTTCATATCTTTCCTTCCTTTTCCCAGAAATTCCTCTCTTATCTTAAATACGAAATGCAACTTTTATAGGGTGACTGAAACATTTTGTAGTGACAACTGCCTCTGATCAGGGTTTTTAGCCTCGTATTTAAATGTTAGTCAGAGACACTGAAGTAAACCCTGCTCCTAGGAATGCAGTTAGCACTGATGTGCGGGGCTTTTGAATACTTGTCAGCACACCCTTATCTCAAGCCCTGCACATGATGGGACACAGCCCAGGTTATTTGTACTTTTTCTTTCCTCCACAAAAGCTGTGCTATAAAAATTTTAATTGCTGTCTCTTGGGAAATATTTCTAAGATAAAAATGGTTTTGTTTTCTGAAGTTCTTAAAATTCTACATTCATTGATGTCTTTAATGATTTTATGAACACTGTACATTAAGTGATTAATGAGATAAAGTTTTTGAACTTGTGAGCCTGAATTGGATAATAGAAAAAATAAAATAGTAAGGGATGCTTGACCAAAGGATATCTATTGGATGGTATAATTATTCTAACTTTCTTAGCTATGATCACAGTAGTTGTGTGAAAGGATACTGCACTTATTAGAGGTGATCTAAGGTTCTTAGGGGTGGAATGTCAATAACTTTATTTTGGATGGCTTAGGAAATTAAAACAAAATCACATAAACTAATGAATTTATAATATAAGCCAGATGTAGTGGCACACATATTTAATCCCAGCATCTGGGAAGCAAAAGCAGGGGCAGAATTTCAGGCCAGTCTGGGCTATGATATAAGTAAGACCCTGTTTTGTTCTGCTCGCCAAAAGAATAAAATGGGAAATGAACAAGGCAGCGTATTGATGATTAGTGAATTGAGGGCTATATTTGTTCTTAAAAGACTTCAAAATAGAAATTTGAAGTAGAAAAGAGATTTATTGTTTTATTGTTTCCCATCCAAGTACTAACCAGATCCAACCCTGTTTAACTTCCAAGATCAGAAGAGATCTGGCACGTTCACCCTTGCTTGGTCTGCTTGTAGACAATTTGTATACTAAAAAACCCCAAAAACCAAAAACATAAAAGACTAAACAGCAAAAAAATTGTTCTGGGGTTACATTCAGGATCTTGACACATGCTAGGCAAATCTGTTTTTTGAGTTTTATCTCCAGACTTAGATTTATGCAAATTTTAATCAAATTAAAAATCTTTAAAAATTTCCTACTAAGCTTTAGTAAATCTTTTATTAAGTGTTACAGACTGATCACTGAGAAAGTTTGATTCTGAAAATGTTTGTTGTACTAGGTGAAAACTGATCATTTCTAATCTGCTACAAAGTTTGAACCAGATTAATGCTATGATAATAATGCCATTAACTCTTGGGACTGATGTTCTTGCTTGGTCTTAATTTTCCGTTGGCTTATTGGGTATAATTTAATTTTCAATAGGTATGACAATTGAATAGTTAAACTTTTACCTTTTTATTTATCCTGGAAAGTTTCCCACAGTGCGTACCTTTGTTTTGGTCATATCCTCCAGTTCTCCTTTCCATCCTTCCCATAGCTTTTCCATTTTGAGAACATTTATTCTATGCATTTGAATAAAAAGACTATTCCAGAAGAGTTTAGCAGTTCAGCTTTCGTAAGTTTAGATTTTAGTCATTTATACCTAGGATTCTACAACCCTGGAAAGCTTAATATGGGGATTTTTGGATGAAAAACATTTATCAGCTAAATACCTCCTTTATAAATTCTTCCTGAGTCTCTGCTTTTCTCCGGTTAGAAGCAAAGACTTGTTATAAAGACTAGCCATTTTATTTATGACCAGGTTTGGTCCTTTGATTTAGGTTTTGCTTTGAGTTTCCTACTGGAGTTCCTGTTTTGCAGAATTGAGTAATTATCAGCATTCCCCATAAGAATCTGCTACAGTTAGTATAGTATTGTAGCCTTAGCCTTTACATTTGCATTTTTACTTAAAACAGGTTTTTTTTTTTTGTTTTTGTTTTGGGGGGGCGGGGTCTCTGCAAACACCAGTGCCAGCAGAGTAACAATTCATGTGAGGCAAGAAGGAAATCCAGTGTAACTCAGCTTAGTAGCCATTGTCGGCTCAAACTTCTAGAGTCTGACAGGGGACAGGTTAGTTTAGGCATATTTAAGTTCACTACAATTTGGCAAAAAGTTTCCTGCTCAACAATTATCTCAATCTCAAGTGCACACTAAAGCTTAAAGTGTAACTTCATCTAAAGCCTTGTGCAAAATACCAGTGGCTTCTTCTGTAAAGATGAGTTCTACAGTTTAAGGGCTTAGGGAAGGATCTGGTGTGGTCTCAGTCATATAGATAGCATCCAGGTCAGCAAACCATCAAGTACATATGATATCTCCCCAAACGATGGATGGATTCTGTTGATTGAGAGACATTGTCTTGGGAGAAAGAGTCTGAGCCAAACATAATACTTTTAGAGATTGAGGTGTGACCTGGCCCTACAGGATAGCACACGTTAACTGGCTACTAAATCCAATCCTAGTGTTCTGGGCGAAAACGAGGTATATATCCCTCCCTTAAAGAGGGATGCTTGTTTTAACATTCCTGGTTTCCCTAGTGCTTATCTGTGAGAACAGGGCCTTTTGTTTTTTTAAATTTTTTAATTTTTTTAACCGAAGGATTATAGGCTGAATGCTATGCAGTAGGCAAAATGTAAAAATTTGTGAATTTACTTTTTTTTGTGAATTTACTTTTTTAAAGTAAGAAACTAAAGTTGTAATATTTTATGATAAAAATCAATTTGAGTTTTTTTTTTTTTTAAATACAGCTGAAAATTGAGAAGACCCTGAAAGAAAAAGAAGAATTGTTAAAGTTGATAGCTGTTCTTGAAAAAGAAACAGCACAGCTGAGAGAACAAGTTGGAAGAATGGAGAGAGAACTGAGCCAGGAGAAAGGGCGGTGTGAGCAATTGCAGGCTGAGCAGAAGGTTTGTTACACCTTTCTAAAATGGAAGCATTTAGGAGGATTGAAAATCGGGTCTTGAGGAAAGCAGTGTGTATATGTGTGTGTGTATATGTGTGTGTGTGTGTGTGTGTGTGTGTATACGTGTGTGTGTGTGTACACATCATATATTTGTGTGCATTTACATTAATAAGTGTATGTCTGTGTATATATATACATATATAATTTATATATTTTTATATTTTATTATATATTTATATGTATTATAATTATATAATTTTTAAATGTATTCATTTTAGTTTTTATGTGTATGGGTATTTTGTCTCCATGTGCATTATTTGCATGCCTGGTGCCTTTGGAATCAAAATTGGGGGCAGGTCCTCTGGGTGCTAGGACTAGATCTTTGGTGTTCTCTAAGAGCAACAAGTGCTCTTACCTACTGAACCATCTCTCCAGCCCTATGAATGTCAGTTCCCAGTAATCTTCTGCCACAGTCTCGTTTACGTTTTTAAATAGGCAAAATACTTTAAGATTTTCGGTACCAGGCTTATTGATAATAGTTCTCTGAATTTGTTGTTGGTTGTTGTTGTTTTTACTATGTAGCCTGGGCCTTGAACTCTTGGAAACCATCCTCTGCCTTCCTAGTACTAAGATTACAGGCATGAACAACCATGCCAGCTTTCTGACAGCCATTTCTCAGTATTTCACATCTAGTTCTGTATAATATGCTAGATTTGAGGAGGAAAGCTTTGGGGTGTGAGAAATTCACATAGGAATAAACACAAAATAAATGGAAAGTAGAATGAAGAAATTAAAATTACTCTTCAAAAACTATAATTTAGGTAGGCATGATGCTACATGCCTGCGACCTCAGCACTCATGGTGGTACATGCCTGCAGCCTCAGCACTCAGTGAGGCAGGAAGACTGAGGTTCTGTTGTGACCAGGTTCACAACAGAATAGGCTACATAATAGCAATAGCCTTTGCCCTGAACACTTAAACAGGAGCAGAAACAAGGCAGAGGTCAGTAACCTGAGTACATTGTGAGACAAAAATTTGAAATTCTTAACGTGAGAAAGGTGATAAATTACCCTTCAAACAAAACAAGAAATCCCCACCTAGTTAAGGTAGCCATTTTTTTCCTTGAGCAAAGAAAAATGACTATATGTAAAAAACTGGATTTGAGTTTGAAACTAAAATCTATAGAAAAAAGGGCGACTACTTACTATAGTCATTGATTTATGTAATAATTTTCACAAAAATAACTCTTAGTTATAGAAAAATATGCCTCACAATTTCAATATTATAGCTAGTTGGCTAGCTTCATGTCTATGGATGGATTGAATTTTCTCTTAAGTTGTATTTGTTCTATTCTTCTGGCCAATGAGGCCCTATTACTCAATAATTATTAATTTGGTCATTAGTGCAGTGGTTCTTAATTTCTTCCATCCTCCTTCATTTGTCTTCCATATTGTTCCTTTAAGATAGGGTCTTGCTTATGTAAACCAGGCTGATATCAGGCTTGCTTATCTTCTTACCTAGCCTCCTGAGTGTTGGCCATTGGAGATAACGTCCTATCATACTCAGCTTTTAGAAAATGAAATAGTTTGACTTACCAGTTCTTTTGGCAAATAGTTTTTCATAACAGCACCTTTGTATACCTTATACTTTAACCAAAGTTTTATTAGTTAGCTAGGAGAGAAACTTAGCGGGAACCTTGATCAAGCTTTCATGAGCTACTAGATGCTTGTCATAATTTATGCAATGAAAATATTTTAAGCTTTAAAGTATCTTTTTAAAGAAGATTCTATTTTACTTATTTTTATATATGTTGTAACAGCTTTGAATATTTTCGTCTTTGAGTCATGCAGAGTTCATTAGGAGCAATGGTTTAGATACAGGCATGTGTTGTAGTGCTCGTATGACACTTAGTGGGTCTTAACCTCCACAGTGTCCTATGAGGCCTGAGTTGTCACTGACATAACAATAAAAGTAAGATGTCAAAAAACCAAAAAGCAAATTAATTAAAAATGTTTTTGTTTAATTTTTGTTTCCTGCCCTCTGGTGGAGAAGTTAGTGAAATAAAAGTGCATGAAAAGCAGGGATGAGAAACCTATGTTAGTAATTGATGTGCTAACAGTAAGGGCTAGACATGGTGGTGCATACTTATGCTCTTCACACACAGGAAGCTGAGGTAAGAACATCACAAATTCAGACTTCACTACATGACATTGTTTGAGAACAAAACAAACAGAAGTCTTGGGAGCTAGAGAAATGGCTTGGTGGTTAAATGCATTTTTAATCATAAGGACTGGAGTTTAGATCCCAGAACTTATATAACAAGCTGGGCAACACTGCAAAGCCTGTAATCCCAGTTTCAAGCCAGCTTTCTGACTTCCAGCCTGATCAAGAAGAAAACTCCTTAAGCTCAAGGGAAGGACCATGCTTCAAAAGAAAAAACGTTGTAGAATGATAGGGGAAGGCTTGATGCTTGCACACCCTATACATACATGTGTGCATAGTTTCACATGGACATATGATATACTCACAAAACACAAAATAAAATTAAAAGGTTGAGTATATGAAAGTTTAACTGTTAGAATTTCAGGCTTATTTTATAGTCTTGGTTTATACAATTTGAGATAATAAATATGGGATTGAAATGATAAGAAATCAAAGACAAATGTAGTGGTAATGCGTATATTCTTAGTACCCAAAAGATATGAGACCCCTTTTAAGGCTAGGCAATAGTGGCACATGCATTCAATCTCAGTACTCAGGAGGCAGAGGCAGATGGATTTCTGAGTTTGAGGTCAGCCTGGTCTACAGAGTGAGTTCCAGAACAGCCAGGGCTACATAGAGAAACCCTGTCTTGAAAAACCAAGTTATTATTTGGTTATTTATTTGAGACAGGATTTCTCTTCATAGTCCTGGTTGTGCTACAACTCACTATGTAGAGTAGTTTGGCCTTTAACTCACAGAGATCTGCCTGCCTCTGCTTCCCAAGTACTGGGATTGAGGGCTAGTGCTGCCACATTGCCTCTCCTTCTAAAAGACAGCTCTCTGAAGTATACACAATTTTGTTTCACTGAAAGATACTTAATTGTTGTCTCTAAGGGCCTTCTTGAAGTATCACAAAGCTTGAGAGTGGAAAATGAAGAGTTTATGAAGAGATACAGTGATGCTACAGCTAAAGTTCAACAGCTTGAAGAGGACATTGTATCAGTGACACATAAAGCCATTGAAAAAGAAACTGACCTAGACAGGTATCTCTGGAATTTTAAAGAAATCACTTCGGTTAGTAACAAAGCTACTTATGGTTTTTACTAATGTTTTTCCATCTTAACAGTTTGAAGGATAAACTCAGGAAGGCACAGCATGAGAGAGAGCAGCTTGAATGTCAGCTGAAGACAGAAAAGGATGAGAAGGAGCTTTATAAGGTAAGTCCTCTTCTATTATCTGTCTGCCCCCTGCTTAGCCTCCCCCCCCCCCCCCAGTGGGCTTTTGGGTTGGGGATTTGAGAGCAATCCAGCTGAGTGCCTGGTCACTTGTCTCATTATAGTCACGAGGATGACGAGGACTGTAGTCAGCTAATGGGGGGCCTGGACAATGTACTTCCATGGTTGACCATGCTTTGATAGGGAGATCCTCATAGCTTCTGTAAGGAGGTTCTTCAGCTGGCTCTAGAAGGCCTCTTGAGTGTCATAATTATGATGGTTGACTTCAGAGTGAGCAGTCCAAGATGTGAAGGAAACGAAATTACAACGATGATGGATACTGTCCCTGAAATGCAGTATTTGGGAAATTTGCTGGTGTTTTAGATACATAGTAGGTACTGTATAATAAATGAAAGCTTAATGATAACAGGATAGTTGTTTATCAGAATTTCTATAAAGTATTCTCACCGTTTAAGAATATACATATTTTCAGTGATGATGCTTAATATTCTTTACATTATTTGTTGTGTATACATGAACATACGTGATTGTATGTACAAGTGTGGGCATGCAGAAGCTGGTGTGTGTGGAGCTTAGAGGGTATGGTAACTTTGAGAAGAATTCTCTCTGCCATAATGGGGTCTGGAGATAGAATACAGTTGTCAGGCTTAGCCACAGGTTGCCTTAATGTCTTTTCCAGCCCCATGGTTATATTTCAGATTGACTTTTAAAATATTGTCAGATTATAATTTTATAAAGTATCTCCTCTGCTCATAAGTCTTTTTGAAATTTTTCTAATTTTTTTTTAAAGCGTTCCTGCAGTATGCTCTAAATTAGCTTAACCATGGGTGAACATTGAGGCTAATTTTCTTAAGTATCTAAGAAACATTTCCTATAGAAAGGAGTGGCTGGGAAGAAGGGTGAGAAAGGCACTTGCACTTAAGTGTGCAAACCCGAGTTCAGATCCTAAGAGTGCATATAAAGCTGGACACAGTGGCATTGGTCTGTTATCCCAGTTTCCTGGAACAAGGTGGAAGGTGGAGAGAGGAGAGTCCTGGAAGCTTTGGGGCTAGCCAGCTTGATGTATACAGTGGCAGACAAGAGACACTATCAAGAAGTTGGAAGATAGCTGACATCTGGGGATGTCCTCTGACCTTCATACTGGCACCATAGCATGTGTGTTCTGTGACACCTCATATGAATATACATAGGTACACAACGAGTTTTTAAAAATTTAAGATGAATATTCTAAGTTGTTAGTCTCAAGTCACTTTTCTGAACTGATAGTTAACGAACATTAGGTAGTGTTTCAGAAGTTATGCTAAAGGTTTGGGCTGCTGAGCGCCCTAGAGGACCAGAGATCCATTTCATCCCTAGGAACAGGAATTAGTCCTTTAGACTTCTGTAGATTTGAAGAGTCAAGTACTAAAAAGTAATTCCACTTCTTTGTATTACACAAAAATTATTGTGTGAGTCTATGCATGTATGTACATGCATGATGAGAGTGCATGTTGTGTGTGGGGGCTGGTCTGTCATAGTTGGCCTATAGAAGTCAGAGGGCAACTTCAGCCACATGGAAAATAAACAACATAGTGCTTCTTACAGGCAAAAAGTGGAATTGGGCTAGCGGTGGCCCAGAGCCATCTTACTGAGGGCTGGATTGTGATTCCTAGCACCTATACCAGGTGACTTTCAACCACCCATAACTCTGAAACGTCTGGCCTTGGTGGTGGGCACCTAACATTTGAATGCACATATCCACACACTCACATATATATTCATCATTAAAAGAAAGGTTAAAAAAAAAACCATTAGTATAATTGTTTATGTTTTCAATGTACCCTGTCTAGTTTTCAGAACTTTTTTACACTAATTTCTGAATATGCCTCTAGCATGATGTTTTTTTCCCCAAAACATCCAAATGTATTTACATTTTAAAATGGAAAATAAGTGGTTAAACTGAAGGAAAAGCTTTCAGAGATCAGGTAGTACAGTTAGACATCAGAATGAATTGCTGTGGGAAACAAAAGCCTTCCAAAAGCTGGGTTCTGCTACTCTATGTCTGCATTGCTGTTTTGCAGAGATTGGGTCACCTGACACCAAGCTCCTCCTCTGGAATTTTTGGTTGAGAAAGAAATAATGTTGTTTTTTTAAAAATGTATTTATTTAATGTGCACTGGTGTTTTGCCTGCATGTTTGCTCTGGAACTGGGCTTATAGACAGGTGTGAGCTGCCTTCTGGGTGTTGATTGAACTAGGGTTCTCTGGAAGAGCAGTCAGCACTCTTAACCCCTGAGCCATGTCACTAGAGCCCCAAATACTGGTATTTTAGACTTTGACTAACTTGGGTTATGATATTAGCAAGAATATTCTTGATTTCAAACACTTTTATTACAGGTACATTTGAAGAATACAGAAATAGAAAATACGAAGCTTGTGTCAGAGATACAGACTTTAAAGAATTTAGATGGAAACAAAGAAAGCATGATTACCCATTTCAAAGAAGAGATTAGCAAACTGCAGTCCTGCTTGGCTGACAAGGAAAATTTGTACAAAGCTCTCCTGCTTACAACCTCAAATAAAGTAAGAACTTTAGAAAAATGTGTTTGAAACTTCTCTAGTATGATTTTTACTCTTGTTTTAAATTCTTCCCAGTGATTTCTCTTTTGAAAAAGAAATCCCCCCTTTTTAATTTGCACTGTATTAGTTTTATTTATGCATCTGGTGTGATGCATGTGAGCACCTGCAGAGGCCAGGAGAAGCACTTGGAGCCTCTGGAGCTTGGGGTTAGAATGGCCTCCGGAAGGAAGGCAGGAAGGCAGGCAGGAAGGCAGACACTCTCACCCTTGTGCTATCTTTAGTTTCTCCACTATTTCTTTTGAAAAAGTTTAAAATCGCAACAGTTACTGAACTCCTCCTGCCTCCAGCTCTTAAGTACTGAGATTATAGATAGGTACCCATCACCTTCCTGGGCTCTTGCTTTATGTAGCATGTTGGATCTGCTCTCTAACACTGTACATCCTCATCTTTTCCAGTGGCTGCATGATCTCGCATGCTTACATTTATTTTATTGCGTAGCTTTTACGGATGAATGTTAGGATGTTTTAGCATGTTGCTGTGAATTCTTCTGGGAATGTCATTAATGCAACTCTTAAAAATGTTAGGAGTCCATGGCATTTACAGTTCCTGATTAAGTCTGCAGTTGATTTTTAATCTAAAAGATTGCAAATGTGAAAAGTGTATTTGATTATATTTATTTGATTTGCTAAGATGCTAAAAATATCTTTAAGCATCTTTTTAGCATTTAAGCAAGACCAGTGAAAAACATAATTTTTAATTACTGAGGAAAATGATTACCAGTTGCTAAAATGTTTTAGTAGATTGTAATGCAGTGTGAATTCATGGTTATAAAAGAATTTAAATAGTGATGAGGGTACAAACTGAAAGTTAGCATCCTTTTTTTGCTATAAGATTGTAAGATTGTAATTTAAAGTTACATGAATTACACATGTATATTTACATTTTAACTCGAGAGAGAGAGAGAGTATGTGTGTGTGTGTGTGTGTGTGTGAGAGAGAGAGAGAGAGAGAGAGAGAGCAAGAGAGAGAGAGAGAGAGAGATTGATTCTAGAACCTTTTTCCTTTTGAGACAGCTTCTCATTATGCAACCCTAGCTGTCCAGAAACTTGGTATGTAGGTCAGGCAGGGCTCAAACTCAAGAGACTGCCTTCTTTCTGCCTTCTGAATGCTGGGATTAAAGATGCTGGATTAAAGATGCTCGGCTCCATGACTAGCTACAAGATACTACTATGAATATACTTAATAGCTCTATTTCACTCATGATTATAGCTACATAGTATTCTTTCTTGTCATTCAGCATATGTGTAGTCAGTACTTAGTAGTTAGTTTACTGTCTTCAGCTCTTCTGAGCATGCTCCAGTTAATACTCTTGTATAGCTCAAGTTACAGTAGTCACGTGCCTAAATAAATTCCTTCAAATGGAGTTGGTAGGCTAAAAGTTTACCTTAAGGTAAGTGCCACCTTTTGATAGTTATTTTCAAATTGCCTTTTCAAAAAAATACTGTATTAGGTTTTACTCCCAATGATGTAATATATGCTACTGTTTATAGTGGCTTCATAGCTTTTCATTATATGGAGGCAAGATATAGCATAGTTTAATTCAAGACAATTTCATTTTAGACACTTTAAAATCTATTTAATTTTCAGTGTGTTTAAAAAATTAATTGAATTCTGAAAGACAAATCTTTGCCTATGCCATTTATAATTTTTTGAATGATTTTTGAAGTTAAAATTGCTAGATCAAGAGCCAAGAGTAATTTGAGGTGTTGGTGAGTCTTGAAAGGAGGCTGAGAGGCTGAGAAGCCCCAATTAGGGTTCATGTAATTGTGCTTAATAACTTTCTTTTATTTTTTAAAAAATTAATTTTGCCAGGCATGGTGGTAGCACATCCTTTTAATCTCAACACTTGGAAGGCAGAGGCAGACAGATCTCTTGTGAGTTTAGGTCTACATGGTGAGTTCCAGGACAGCTGGGGCTATGTGGAGCAAACCAGTCTCAAAACAAAAAATAATAAGCAAAAATAAAATAAATCAATCTTTATATGTTTGAACATTTGGTGTATATATACTCCCATGTTATTGGCTGGAAGAATACCTCAGAGTAGTATCAGACTTTTCCTAAATGTATTAAAAGAAATGTTCCTTTAGGTATTTTTTTCTTTCTTGACATAGAAGTTGATGAGTGATTGAAAGTATTAGAATTCAAGATATGACTCATGCGGCAGAGTGCTTGTGCAGTGTGCAGAGAGCTCTTATTCAGTCACTAGTACTGCATTAATAAGACATGGTGGCACACACTGTGAACCCTGGACTTCAGAGGGAGAGGCAGGAGGACCAGAAGGTTAAGGTTGTCCTCTGACGCATGGCAACCTCAGGCTAACCTGGACTGTAGGAAACCCTATTTCATTATCCAAAAAACAAGGATAACTAGTATGGGTAGGCTTATGCAGATTTTGTATACACCAGCTTTATTTGGTCATTTACATATTTTCTTGTGGCTCTAACAATTTTAAAACTAAGGTTGAATTGAGTTTTTTTTTATTTAACATTATTGTTTTGCAGATGACAAATAGGACTGTTAGATTCATTATACTTACTTTTAAAATGTCTCTTCCAGATTTTCATAATGGTATGATGGTAGCTGAATATTTTAATAGCTATCTTTTAGGTTTGAAATCAATGAAACACCTTTTAACTGATGTTTTTGGTGTTACAAAGAAGTCTTTGACGTTATTTCAATTCTAGTGAGTAATGAGCGTACTGGCTGGAGATGCGCGGGGGTAAAGAGAGTGGGGTATGCAGAGCTCACATACATTTGGTCTCAGCAGCTTTCATAGGTGTTTTATTCAGTCAGAACTAATCCTTGGGTGTGCTGACTGATTTCCTGTCCTATAAAGTGGTAGAAGTAAGCACTTTTGGGCTGTTATATGAGAAATCTGAAACAGAGCATAAGGCATGAGTGGAAAAGCATTATTTAACTTAAAATTCTGAAACTGTTACTTTAAATTTTAATGTTTTAATCAAAATTGTATATTATCTGCCTTTCTTCAGGAAGATACATTATTTTTAAAGGAGCAACTTCGCAAAGCAGAGGAACAAGTCCAGGCAACACGGCAAGAACATATCTTTCTGACTAAAGAGCTCAGTGATGCAGTGAATGTGCGAGATAAAACTATGGCAGATCTGCATACTGCACGCTTAGAAAATGAGAGAGTGAAGAAGCAGCTAGCTGACACGCTGGCAGAGCTGCAGCTACATGCTGTAAAGAAAGATCAGGTAAAGCAAGTTAACTTGCATCTCTGTTGATCCCCCAAAACTAGAAGCCCCATAAAAGAGAGGAATAAACTACTCAGGTAAGTCAGGTAAGAAAGGCTAACTTCTATTCACTCTGTTAAATCATTGTCCTTTCTGGGATTGAACAGAAAACATTTATACGCACAATTTTTACTGTCAGTAAAGGCTGTTGTAGTACACATTTTTGATGTATATTATGTGACAGAGCTTGCTTCATGTGGAACTTCTGTTTACTAGCTACATAGAATGGCCGTCTGATCATTTAAGGGTATTACATACAAGTTAGGTAATTGCTCCTTAGGTGGATGCTTTTCTTCAGCTTTTAAGTAATCCTTAGACTCTCTAATATATATATAAAAATCAATAGAAAGCCCAAACTCCAAAACAAATTTAAATTAATTAAAGGTCAGAAAAAAATAATGGAAATGGAGTTAGGATTTCTTTTTAAATTATGAACTATCGGAATTTTTTCCTTAGTTGAAATATTTTTTTCTAAGGAAAAGACTGATACACTGGAACATGAACTGAGAAGAGAAGTTGAAGATCTGAAACTCCGGCTTCAGATGGCTGCAGATCATTACAGAGAAAAGTTTAAGGAGTGCCAGAGGCTCCAAAAGCAAATAAACAAACTTTCGGACCAGGCAGTAAGTGTCACTGAGTTCCTGTCGGTGAACTTTTCCTTTGTCAGCCTTGCGTTTGCAGATAAGATGGATAATATTTTAAGTATTATCCTTTTGAATACAAATTATCACTTCCTTTTTTTCTAAACACAAATCTCATTTTCTACTACATTGCTTATGTAGGTATGTGTGGGTGTTGGGGTGGTATGTGAAGGTCAGAGGACAGCTTGTAGGAGTTGGTTATCTCCTGGTTACATCCTCTGGGTCTCAGGAATAGAGGATGGAACTCAGGATGTCGTCAAGTTTGATTGCAAGTGCTTTTACATGCTGAGCCATCCTGCTGGCCCGAGTTTATCATCTCCATTTCACGTCATTGGCCTAATACTATAACGACAATCTTCTTTCTGTTTAAACTTGAGATTTGTATTTACTGAGAATGAATAAAAGGAAGGAAGCTAGGTCAGCAGCAAGAACAAGCAGGAACAGGTACTCTTGTCTTTTTAGGGCGTTGCTCTCATAAGCCCTTGATAAGTAGCTTTGTCGATTAAACTCAATGTCGTAGTAAATGTCACTTGTGGCGAAGGTGACCGCTCTCACTCTTCTCTCAGTACTCTTCTGTTCTGCTCGTGCCACATTAGGAAGAGGTGAAATATGATGGCTTACTCATTTATCTTTCATGTAGGAGTAGGTAGATTCATAATAAAACAAAGACATTTCATTTGGATGGGTTTATGTATTAGGTACAGTCCCAAATTGTACATATTATATGAGGGGATCTTGGAAGTGAAGTATAAAGAAAACATTGAAAATGTGGGGTTGCATGGTCCCACAGTTTTAGGTTCTCAGGAACAAATAGGAGCAAAGAGTACATGCAGGATAGTAAAGTGGAAAGGGTTCTGGGAAGAAATACGATTCACATGTTTGTGGGGTTTTTTGTTTTTTGTTTTTTTTTTGAGCATTACATGTGTGCACCCCATGTAGGTTTGGTGCTTATAGAGGTCGTAAAAGAGCATTGAATTCCCTAGAATTGGAGTTACAGATGGCTGTAAACCACCATGTGGGTGCTAGGAATCAAACCTAGGTCCTCTGCACAAGCAACACATGCTCTTACCTGCTGAGACGTCTCTCCAGACCTGCTGGAAACACTTCTGACTTGTGAGATTGTAAGATGTTTATGAACGAGTATGTAAGATGTTTCCACTACTTAGGAAAATGATGTAGCTTTTTTTTTTTTTTTTTTTGGTTTTTCGAGACAGGGTTTCTCTGTATAGCCCTGGCTGTCCTGGAACTCACTTTGTAGACCAGGCTGGCCTTGAACTCAGAAATCCGCCTGCCTCTGCCTCCCGAGTGCTGGGATTAAAGGCGTGCGCCACCACGCCCGGCTAATGATGTAGCTTTATTCCTTTTAGGTTTTCAGAGTGAGTAGTGTGGTACACTTTTTTTGGTTATATACATGTTTAGTAAAGGACTCATGCAGTGACTTTTCCAGTAACTTACTGTTAACCTTTGGGATAGGCGAGTACTAACAGTGTCTTCACAAAGAAAATGGGGAGTCAGCAGAAAGTGAACGATGCTTCAATAAACACAGACCCGGCTGCTTCTGCTTCTGCCATGGATGTAAAGCCAGTAACATCATGTGCAGGTAAAAATCTCCTTCTGTGTAGTGTGACCTTCTTGAAAACTGGGCACTGATTTGATACTGTGTGCTTCCAAGTGTGAGAATTTCAGGTTGCTTCCATAAATTCTTGGGAGAGAGACTTGAGAGGCAAAGTGGGAATATGAGGGTATTAATGTGAGATGGAGTTATGTATGTGGTGACCATGCAGAGTGTGAGTGGGTGTAAACTAGTACTTAGCTTCAGAACAGTCACGTACTAAACATTAAATTGGTACTAGAAGTACTAATTTGAACCATATGGAACAGTGAAATAAATGTAAGACTTCCTTACACTCAAAATTATGTTAAAATGTGACTGTAAATACAGACCAGAGAAGGTTCTTGGAACACAGTGGCAAAGGACAAATGTGGAAAGTGATGAAGTTGAAAAATCTAGGTTTTTGCAGCACATTAACAACATCCAAACTGGAGGCTTATCTTGCACTTTAATTTTTTTGTAACATTTAAATTATATATATATATGCATGCACACACAATATATATATATAATGTTGTAGGGGGCAAATAACCTGTTGTAAATCCTTTGTTTTGCAGTGGGGCATCTTTCATTAGTGTCCCTGGAGACTGATGTTAATGTTAGTTGGTTCGATGTTTGACTACTGGAAATAGATTTAAGTGTACCAAATGGGTACTGTAGTAATTTGATTTAACTGGATTTTTAATTTATGATCTACTCCCCTTCTTTTATGTAAAACAAGTAACAATAGGGAAAATAAGTGCAAGCTAACTATATTTCCATTTTTAGTGTGTGGTGTAACTGACAATTTAGTTTTAAAAAATGAGATTTTCTATGCAATTAAATATTGAATGAAGAGGAGCCTGTAGCACAGTCTTGCAGCATTCCCTTTACTTGCCCTCAGTTCAGGTTGACGATTCTAACCCTGAAATACCTAGGGAAAGAATTGCTTTCAGGTTTCAAGGGTTTTCCTACAAATTGAATGTTTGCACAGTTCATTGTTCCTATTGAGAATTAAGAACCTGAAGCACCTCACATTTGCATCTTTCCTAGTGTCACACTGGCATTCCCAAAGCTTCCAAGTTAACTGCACTGTTAGGAGAATTTGAGTTTCAGAGTTTAGGATAATGCTATTCAACCTGTAGTGCCTGCTGTGATCCTATAGTGTTGGTTTTGTGGAGACTTAGTGAAGGGTCACAGAGGGCTGGAGGAGTAGACTCTTCTTAGGAGTATGCACCAGTTGCATAAGGGCGGCTGCTTTGGAAATACTTTTAGTGCCCCCCCCCTTTTTTTTTGATTCTCACATTTGAATGTGAGATTTGTTCTGGTCAAAAATAACATTTATGATTGTGTTACTTCACTCAAGATGATGCCCTCCAGGTCCATCCATTTGGCTAGGAATTTCATAAATTCATTCTTTTTAATAGCTGAGTAGTACTCCATTGTGTAAATGTACCATAATTTCTGTATCCATTCCTCTGTTGAGGGACATCTGGGTTCTTTCCAGCTTCTGGCTATTATAAATAGGGCTGCTATGAACATAGTGGAGCATGTGTCCTTTTTACCGGTTGGGACATCTTCTGGATATATGCCCAGGAGAGGTATTGCTGGATCCTCCGGTAGTACTATGTCCAATTTTCTGAGGAACCGCCAGACTGATTTCCAGAGTGGTTGTACAAGCTTGCAATCCCACCAACAATGGATGAGTGTTCCACTTTCTCCACATCCTCGCCAGCATCTGCTGTCACCTGAATTTTTGATCTTAGCCATTCTGACTGGTGTGAGGTGGAATCTCAGGGTTGTTTTGATTTGCATTTCCCTGATGATTAAGGATGCTGAACATTTTTTCAGGTGCTTCTCTGCCATTCGGTATTCCTCAGGTGAGAGTTCTTTGTTCAGTTCTGAGCCCCATTTTTTAATGGGGTTATTTGACTTTCTGGAGTCCACCTTCTTGAGTTCTTTATATATATTGGATATTAGTCCCTTATCTGATTTAGGATAGGTGAAGATCCTTTCCCAATCTGTTGGTGGTTTTTTTGTCTTATTGATGGTGTCTTTAGCCTTGCAGAAGCTTTGTAGTTTCATGAGGTCCCACTTGTCAATTCTCGATCTTACAGCACAAGCCATTACTGTTCGATTCAGGAATTTTTCCCCTGTGCCCATATCTTCAAGGCTTTTCCCCACTTTCTCCTCTATAAGTTTCAGTGTCTCTGGTTTTATGTGAAGTTCCTTGATCCACTTAGACTTGACCTTAGTACAAGGAGATAGGAATGGATCGATTCGCATTCTTCTACATGTTAACAACCAGTTGTGCCAAAAGATCTCACACAATATGTATTCATTGATAAGTGGATATTAGCCCAAAACTTAGGATACCCAAGATATAAGATACAATTTGCTAAACGCATGAAACTCAAGAAGAATGAAGACCAAAGTGTGGACATTGTGCACCTTCTTAGAATTGGGAACAAAACACCCAGGGAAGGAGTTACAGAGACAAAGTTCGTAGCTGTGATGAAAGGATGGACCATTTAGAGACTGCTGTATCCAGGGATCCGTCCCATAATCAGCTTCTAAACGCTGACACCAGTGCATACACTAGTAAGATCTTGCTGAAAGGACCCAAATATAGCTGTCTCTTGTGAGACGATGCCGGGGCCTAGCAAACACAGGAGTGGATGTTCACAGTCAGCTATTGGATGTATCACAGGGCTCCCAATGGAGAAGCTAGAGAAAGTACCCAAGGAGCTAAAGGGATCTGCAACCCTATTGTTGGAACAACATGATGTACTAACCAGAACCCTGGAGCTCTTGTCTCTAGCTGCATATGTATTGAAAGATGGCCTAGTCGGCCATCAATGGAAAGAGAGGCCCATTGGACTTGCAAACTTTATATGCCCCAATATAGGGGAATGCCAGGGCCAAAAGAATGGGAATGGGTGGGTAGGGAAGTGGGGGGCGCTATGGGGGACTTTTGGGATAGTATTGGAAATGTAATTGAGGAAAATATGTAATAAAAATATTAAAAAAAAAAAAATAACATTTAAAAATTCTCACATAGTGGTCAGATATGTTCGTACATGCCTATAACCCTAGCAGTGGGTATGAATGAAAGCCACCCCAGGCTGTATAGGAAGACTGTCTCAAAAACAACAAGACACACACACACACACACACACACACACACACACACACACACAGAGGCAATGTGGGAGAGAACAACAAACTGATCTCATAAAATTCATTTTTTGCTGGGTTGAACTTTGCATGCTAAACAGATATTCTTTCCCTGAGCTGGATCCCCAGATCACCCTCTTCTTTTTAACTGTTTATTAGTTGGTTTGTTTAAGGATAAGCACTTATCAAGGTGCCTAGATTGGCCCTTGAGCCCTCTCTGTCCCTTCAACTTTTGATGCTCCCTCTCCTAGTCTTCTGAATATTGGGATTGTAGCCCAGTGTACTCCTAGACCTGACAACATTCCAGGTTTTGTTCCACAAAACACTCAAAAGTTTTTCTACAAGAAGATAAAATAAAGAAAAAAATTGTTTTACTTTTTGAGACAGCATCTCTCACTTTGTAGCCCTGGCTAGTGTAGAATTTGATATGTAAGACCAGGCTGACCTCAGACAAACTACTTAAATTTTTCTTTGAACAAATTTATTTTTGGCTAGTCAGTAGCGTCACACAACTTTAACTTTAGCATGTCAGAGACAGAGGCAACATATTTCTTTGATTTTTAAGGCCAGCCTGGCCTACAGAGTGAGTTCCAAAATAGCCAGGACTATAAAGAAATAGGGAGTATGGGTGTTTTGCTTGCATGTATGTCTATGCATCACATGCATGCATACCTAGTACCTTGGAGGCTAGAAGAGGGTATCAGGTCCTGTGGGGCTCGAATTATAGGAAGTTGTCAGCTGCCAGGTAGATGTTGGCTATGGAACCCAAGTCCTTTGATACAGCAGCTCCTCTTACAGCTGAGCCATCTCTTCAGCCTCCAGACAGCAAAATTATTTTAAATATTATTTAAGTATTATTTTCTTAATTAATATTAATTATTTTCTAACTTGTTACAACAGAGACAGGCTTTGATATGTCAACAAAGGATCATGTCTGTGAAATGACTAAAGAAATTGCTGAGAAAATAGAAAAGTATAAGAAGTGTAAACAACTCTTGCAGGTAAGCTGCTTTTCCAGGGAACGATTTGTCAAACGTTAGATGCCAGCCCTTGGCTCTTTTGTCAAAGTACAGAGGGTTCTTTCCCCATTCTTCTATACTGATACTGCATTTGGGATGATGAAAGGGTACTTTTGTGTACTTGTCATTATCATGCAGGTCTTATGCTTCTGAAGTCAGTATTTTCCATACACATGATACAGTGTCGTCTGAATATGAGTTTTTATTTCTGTTAGGATGATACATGGAAAATACTTGAACTTTAGAAGGGAAGTCCTTCTTAAAAAGGTATAAAAACCAGGAAATTGTGTGGTGTTCACTCGTCTACTTCCCAGTGTTGATGTATATGGAGGCCACAGGTTGACTTCAGGATGTCTTCCTTAGTCGCTTCTTTAAGTGCTTTTTCAGACGGGTCTCTCACTGAACCTGAAGACAGCAGTTTTGGCTGAACTGGCTGCCTGCGAGCCCTGGGGGCTACTGTGTTCTTTCTCCCTACCACCAGGGTTACTGACCAGGCTGCCATGGTCAGTGGTGCTAGAGATCTCAGTTCAGGTCCTCATGCGTGTGCAACTAAATACATTACCCATCTAGCAGAGAATGGGAATGTTAAGCAAATGAGTTGTTGTCTCTCAGTGTGATTTTAATTATTTTAAGCAGCATTGTTCAGATTCTTTCAATTTTGTTAGCTTTAATGGTGGTACTCACTTTGAATTAGTTAAAGTATAGGGGTGGATGCTTCTCATTACTATCTAGAATAAAAAACAAAGTTACTTTATATTTGGATATGGTTTTTAAGGGTGTGTGTGTATTTGCATATGAGCAAGGAAGGTAACTTTTAGAACAACGATGAAATTCATAGATCCGCTCGATGTTACTAAAGGATACTTTTTCTTTTTGCTACTTGCTTTTCAAGTATTGTTTAAAGTGTTTTGATCAAATTTCAAACCGGGCTTTTTGAGATCTTTCTATAGAAGAAGTGAGAATGGTCCTGATGTTCTAGTGTAATGTAGTGCTTGTGTTTTTGTAAAAAACATAGTGTACATTGTAGGACAAGGCACACGTGACTATACAGTGTATACAATTGTTGCTGGGGTGTGTATTATAACAGAGTGTTTGGATTTTGTTTAATTTTTGTTTTCATGTGTATGGGTATTTTGCCTGCAGATCTGAGTATGCACTGCATGTGTGGTAGCAGAAATCACCTTGTCAAGGGCCCTGAAAACTGTCTTGAAGTGCTCATTGTCTTCTGAGCTGGCAAGAATGAATGTGTTGCTTTCTCTCTGTGCCAACAGTGCTGCTCACATGGGTCTACCCAGATGGGAGCTCCTTTGACAAGCCTACAAGATGGAGGACATTAGGATCAACTCTGAAAATTGTTGATACAAATTCATCTATAGGCCTGTCCTTTTGATGTTTTTTTCTTTAGATAAAGAGTTTTTATGTTTCTCTGGAAGTAGTAGAGTCAATTTCTAGGAAACCTTAACTGTTTATTTTTTCAACTTAACCGTGTTTGGACCCAGCTTTGTGAAAAAGATGAAGTAAATAGAAGCAATTTCCTCTTCCCCTTTTCTTCCCCATTGCTGCTGTTGTAGGACTAGAGATTCAGCTGCTGACAGGTTCTGGCCAAAGCTAAGGGGATTAGACTTGACTGGGGTTGTTAGGCAACTATGGGTGTTCAGGTAGTCTTGTCTAGCATGGACAGCTTTTTCCTGGTTGGACAGCTGAGTGTTCTAAAGAGACTTGGGGGTGGCTGAGTGAGTGAGTGTGGCACTGGAAGCAGTCTGGACAGTGGGGAGAATATGGTGATGATGCTTGGGGGGATTCTTGATTGATAGAGGCACTGTGCACATTTACATAGAAGCCTTTGGTGGGCAAAGGGGATTAGATATTTTCACTCAGATGCCCAGGTGCTAGGATAGGGATTTGTAAGAAATCAGTACATAGTTTTTCTTTGGTGCTGTTTTATCACTTTATACATCAAGCTAATGACTATAATGAGAATATTATTGTAGTTTAAGTTGCATTTCCGTAATGTTTACATTTCTTTCTTAGATATGTGCGTATGTATGTGTGCATTTTGTGTATATGCCATGCCTGTGCATGTTGGTACACGTACACATTTGAGTGTACATCTATGGAGACTAGAGTTTATTGTGAACTGATTGCTTTCCAACTAATAATGAAAACAGGCTTTCTCCCTGAGCCTCAAGATTACTAGTTGGCTCGGCTAGCCAATCAGCGAGCTCTGGGGGATCTGCCTGGCCCTGTGCATCTCAGCTCTGGACTTGAAAATGCAAATGCACGCCTTCATACCTGCATTTTACATGGCTGCTGGGGCTCCACACAGGTCTCATGCTTTGTGTGTAAATGGAGTTACTTTCTCTGTTGTATGTGTGATGTTGATTTTGTTTGCTTAATGTTTTTAGAAAATCAAATTTTAACTATGGTAGAGTATCAATTTTGTTTATATTTTGTGCTTTTTTTTAAAAAAAAAAAAACACATTCTGCAAGGCATTAAATATATTCCCTGCACTGCCCCAGGAGTTACTTGTTTTGCTTTTGTTGTACTTGGAGATCAAACCCAGGCCTTAGGCCAGTGAGCTACAACTCGTGGTTGGTCCATCCAGAAGTTTTATAGACGGCTTTACATTGAGGTTTATGAAACTTTTGGAGTTGTTTTTGTTTGTTGGTTGGTTGGTTGGTTGTTGTTGTCTTTTGTATGTTATGAAGTGTAGAAGGTATGGTGTAGAGTTTAGATGGTTGAAATTGCTCAAAATATATTTTTGAACTTCACCTTGAAATCCAGCACCCCCTTCATGATAAAAGTCATGGAAAGATCAGGAATTCAAGGCCCATACCTAAACATAATAAAAGCAGTATACAGCAAACCAGTAGCCAACATCAAAGTAAATGGAGAGAAGCTGGAAGCAATCCCACTAAAATCAGGGACTAGGCAAGGCTGCCCACTCTCTCCCTACCTATTCAACATTGTACTTGAAGTCCTAGCCAGAACAATTCGACAACAAAAGGAGATCAAGGGGATACAAATTGGAAAGGAAGAAGTCAAAATATCACTATTTGCAGATGATATGATAGTATATATAAGTGACCCTAAAAATTCCACCAGAGAACTCCTAAACCTGATAAACAGCTTCAGTGAAGTAGCTGGATATAAAATTAACTCAAACAAATCAGTGGCCTTTCTCTACACAAAGGATAAACAGGATGAGAAAGAAATTAGGGAAACAACACCCTTCACAAATAGTGACAAATAATATAAAATACCTTGGTGTGACTGTAACTAAGGAAGTGAAAGATCTATATGACAAGAACTTCAAGTCTCTGAAGAAAGAAATTGAAGAAGATCTCAGAAGATGGAAAGATCTCCCATGCTCATGTATTGGCAGGATTAATATAGTAAAAATGGCTATCCTGCCGAAAGCAATCTACAGATTCAATGCACTCCCCATCAAAATTCCAACTCAATTCTTCACTGAGTTAGAAAGGGCAATTTGCAAATTCATCTGGAATAACAAAAAACCTAGGATAGCAAAAACTATTCTCAACAATAAAAGAACCTCTGGGGGAATCACCATGCCTGATCTCAAGCTGTACTACAGAGCAATTGTGATAAAAACTGCATGGTACTCATACAGCGACAGACAGGTAGATCAATGGAATTAGAATTGAAGACCCAGAAATGAACCCACACACCTATGGTCACTTGATCTTTGACAAGGGAACTAAAACCATCCAGTGGAAAAAAAGACAGCATTTTCAACAAATGGTGCTGGCACAACTGGCAATTATCATGTAGAAGAATGTGAATTGATCCATTCTTATATCCTTGTACAAAGCTCAAGTCTAAGTGGATCAAAGAACTCACTCCACAAATATTCATAATGAAATTGGCCTGTTTACTTTTTGGTCTCTATTTGTAACTTCTCCCTTGTGTTTTTAAGAAAAAGAGCCATCATAAAGTGCATGATTTAGATTTCCTCCTTTTGCAAAAGTAGTACTTTTGTGAAATAAATTTATCATGATCCAAGTACAGGAATTATGGCTATTTAGGTTATATTTTTCTGTATAAAACTGACACTCATATTAAATATAACTGTTGGAAGCAAATTATAAGCTAATGGGATATATCATATACCCTCTTTTGCAGTGTACTGTTAATATGACACCTCTCCTGGTCATCTGACTGTCCACTCATCTCTTAAGTAGATACGTTATTCCATTGTGTAGTTATAAAATGAGGTACCTAATCTTGTGTTCAAAAACATTTTGGCTTTATACTGTTACATTAATCATCACATGTGTGTGTAAAGATATCTACTCTGTGGAGATGTGAAGTTTTTAGTAATTGTACTAATTTTAATTTTATTTAGGATGAGAAAACCAAGTGCAATAAATACGCTGAAGAACTTGTCAAAATGGAGCTGAAGTGGAAAGAACAAGTGAAAATTGCTGAAAATGTAAAACTTGAACTAGCTGAAGTAGAGGATAATTACAAAGTAAGTTCATAGGCTTGGCTCATGGTGCTTGGTGAACCTGGTCCTGGTCAAAGTGAGATCCTATAGACCATCAGCCAAGCACAGTTTCCATATAGATATGCTGGGTATTTAATTACATACAGTTTATTCACTTGCCTGAGAAAATGGCCTCCCATATGCATTGCTTAATGTGGCTTTAGTCCTTTGGGTTCAGGTGGACTTTGAAATTTACCAGTTAAAAAAGTTTTTAGTTTTAATTATATAAAATCATAGGCTTCAGTATATTTTCATGTATCTGTATGATATATTTTTATAATATTCCACCTGATGCACACTGCATCTTCCCACTGAGACCCTGTTTAAATAGGTCACTTCTTTCATGCCCTGTCCTGTGTCTGCCACCTCCCTCCCCAAGGCACATGCTTTTTCTTAGTGCTGCTTTTAGGATCTTGGGTGAGAGGTTATTTACAGGAGCATGCGCAGTGTAGTAGTGACTATACCACTGAGGAAAACATCTCTCCTCCTTTTAGTAGCTGTTAACTACGTATCAATCCTCAGAGAAGTGTGAGGCCTCATTAGAGTACACCCTCCATGATGGGATGGTGATGACTCAATCTTATGCAGTCTTAGGCAGGTAATCAGGTTTGCTGAGAATTGGAGTGTCTAAAGGCCATGTCACTCCCAGAAGACAGTATTCCACAGACTCTTAGGTTCTTTGTTCCCTTTCTTCTTCAGTAGTGTCCCCGAGCCCTGGATGACATGACACGGATGGCCATTGGGGGATAAGCACTCAATAGTCATTTAAGGTCAGCACTTTGACTAGTTCTATAACTGCAAAGAGAAGCTTTCTCTGATCAAAGCTGACTGTAGCACTAACTTGTAGGCTTAAGCTCAACAGAGGGCGACTTGACAGATGTATATTCATCACGACCATTTAGCCATAGTCCTATGTTCTCCCTAGCTATGGGCTTTTGACTAGATGTACACTACTAGATAGATAGGAGTTCCTTCCATGGATACTCCAACCAGGAAGTGGTTAGTCTGCCAGTCTCAGCCTCACCCACTCCACTTCCTGCCCCAGCCTGCTTGTCTGTTGCTGTGAAAGCTAGCCACCCTGGAATAACAAGTTCACAGCTCAGTTCCAGCTTGGTTTCCTTAAGTCCTGTAACCAAAATAATGTGCTGTCTTAAGCTGTAAGGTGTTTCCTTCCAGTTTGGATACGTAGTCAATACCAGTGGTGATAACTTCTATTGTTTTGGACTGGCCAGCTGTCGTGTCCGCTCTCGACCAGCAAGAACGACACGACCACCAGTCCTTCTAACAGCAGTTTATTCAGTCTTCATCTTTCTTCTTGTTTATATCTCCCCTGAACCCTGGGCCTCTCACTCTTATATACTCTCAGTTCCCATCCACTCACAGCAGGCCACGTCACCTCACCAGGCACGCAGCTTCAGCTAATCAGGGCAGCAGGGGCATATCTCCATCAAAATGGATTCGCCAGTATCCTGATACACCTGCGCAGCTCTCTTGATGGTTGTGGCTTACATTCAGGTGAGGAAGTCAGGTGCAAGTCATAAAACTTAGCTGCAGTCCCTGGCGCCTTTTTGAGACTGCTGCCACACCAGCTCCTCACAGCCAGCAACCCACAGGGAGTAATCCATTCCAAAAAAATTGTATCTTTAGAAGCAATCATTTCATTTTCTTACTGTATTGCAAATGTGTATGTTAAATTATTTTGGGACTTGACCTCTTTTAAATGTGTATGTGTAATTGATATATTATCATTAACTTGCTAGCCTTAAAATTTATCATAATACTGTGATGTGGTATACTATTAATTAAAGATACTTATTTTTATCAGTGTAATATTACAACCCCAATAATAAATGGTATCTGTAAGAATGTTAGAAGAAAAAAATGAACAAGCTACCTGACTAGTAAGTCAAAAATATCCTTTTAAGGATTAAAATGCATGTGATTGATTATAATTACAATTTACTTATTTTTGTTATTAAAGACTGGTGAATTCTAAGTAATTTAATTTTATCTCTAGCTAATTTGTGAGAGAAAGGGAAAGAGACACAGAGACACCATAGCTGCTTAGGGGAGAATTGTATCTATAGTGGTATAGATTAGACTTCAGTAGTACCATGGAGTCAGGTTTTAGAGGTCTAAAATAGAGTTTGGGTCTTACATAATATTGAGTATTTTCTAGGCGAAAAGGAACCGAGTGAAAGTAGGTCCTTTTCAAAGTCCTATGTAGGCGGTAGAGGGTAAAGCTGGTGAAGTAAGTATACGAAGTCCATTTTCTCTTGGATACCTTTTCTATTTTTATGTGTTATCTGTGCAGTCCTTGTGTTTCTGGTGCCTGTGGCAGCCAGATGTGTACACCAGCTTCCATGAACCTGGAGTTGTGAGCTGAAACGAGGGTGTTGGGAATTGAACTCTAGGGACTTTTATTATAGACTGGGGACATGAACCTAGAAAGATTGATCTCAAATACATCATTTAGGAAGAACTATTGAAGTAATTGAATTTGTTATTATTGTTTGCTATTTTGTTTAAGACATGGTCCCCTATGTAACCCTAGCTGATGTAGAACTTTCTGTGTAGACCATGCTGGTCTGACTCATAGAGAGCTGTCTTCTTCTGCCTCTCAAGTTCTGGGACTAAAAATGTGTGTTACCATACCCAGTAAAGAATTGTACCCATTAATGCTGGTGCTCTTAGAGTTGATCAGTGGGTAATTGTTGAATGAATGAGTGATTCAGATTGAAAATGTTGGGGAGTGAAGGGAAAATGCTTGTAGTTCCTTAGCTTCTGTTACACTATTTATTCTGATGGTTTCTGCTAACTAATATAAGAAGTAAATGTGGAACATTTTACCTTTACAGTGCAGGAAAGACAGCAATGAAAACATTATCTTATTATTACTTAAAATAACAGCTTTCCCAGCCATTGTAGCAAGGGTAATCTTGACAATTGGAAGTTTGGGCAGACAATTATAGATCATTCAGGTCCTACTTGAACTAAATCTTGAGTTCCTGGCTAGCTTGGAACCCAGGGCACAAAAATAACAACCGACAGACTTGGAACTTGGGAATGAGAGTGGTACATGAATTAATACTTACGGCTTGTCAGTTGAGAATGGAAGAAAGTTTTCAGAGACAAGATGGACAAAAGAGCCAATGAAGAATGGTTATAAAATATCTTCATTTGTGGCTGGGAAGCAAAAGAAGACACCAAAAACAAAAAAACAAAAAACCTGGCATTAGAATACCAATATTGGTGTACTTTTCTACATAAGCCAAAGGAGAAATTTTAAAGATAAGGAAAACTGCCTCTAAGGTGGAAGGAACATTTTGGAAGATGGGGTGGAAAAAATGTAAAAGCTAGAAGACATGGAATGAGTTAGAATTGAGTCCTAAGACATGCCATCACTGCTGGACTCTTAACTCCAAGACTGGCACAGTATTGGGCCTGTCTGTGTCCTGTCATGGGAGGAAAAGGGCCCAGGACCTAAATACAGATAATGATAGCTAAGAGGGAGGGGCTCATAAGACCCCATCCCTTTCTGAATAGTCTGGGACCAAATAGTTGTTGCTAGGAGGGGGAAGGGAATTTATTCAGTGGTGTAGGAACTAGTAAGGAAGCTAGAACCCCACCCAAGGCCCTATAAGCAACTTTAATGAAACCCCTTAGGTCATCAGTAACTCTGAACGTAGATGAGGGGAAGAGGACGGGAATCATTGGGAGGAAGGGGAATAGGAAGGATAGTAGGAGGTGCATATCATAAAAGTACACTGGGGACAGTGTGTGTAATCGATGTGTTAATACATTTTAAAAGGATAAGGAAAGCAAGGTATGGTGGCCCCACCATTGGTGTCTGGAGCCTGAGATAGGAGAATTGAGAGAGTGAGACTAACTTAACCTAGTTCTAGTCAGCCTGGCAACATAAATCCAAAAGTAGAAAGAGAAGAAACTGGTCAGTAATGGCAGCTAATACACAGACTGAGAACTGGGGAAAAGAACTGAACTTGGTGATAGAAATGGTTCAAGTGAATCTCATGTGTGAGGAGAAAATAGATAATAAAAATATTAATGATAATCTCTCTCTTTTTTAAATTCAGGCTCAGTTGGCAGAGAAAGAGAAAGAAATAAATGGTCTGGCTTCATATTTGGAAAATCTCTCAAGGGAGAAGGTATTGAGCAGTGCACTCATTGTGTACAGCCTGTAACCGATTTTTGCTTTCTTTCATCTGACTTCTCTTTGAAAGCTTTCCTCCAGGTCTTCAACTATTACCTCCCTGGTAGTAAACAGTAATTTGTGTACCATTCTCACTTCGAGATTTCACATCTCCCAATTTTTGAAAGTATGCCAAGTGTTGAAAATTGCTAGTTTTCTCAAAAAAAAAAAAAAAAAGAAAAGAAAAAAGAAAAGAAAATTGCTCGTTTGATCTCCATCACATACTTCCCATTAGATAATAAGCTAAGTTTAGAATATGCAAATGTAGGGAAGAAGTAAATTTTTAATTGGGTATTTGCTCAAACTTAGGTATTCTCTTGAAGTGAATTTGTTAATTAAAGGGAAAGAATTGATACTGTTTCTTGCTAATATAAAGTTTAAACCTTAAACCAAACTAAAATTTTGACAACTTGTGTCTTCTGTGTTAATTTGATGCTGACTAGTGTGTACAAATGTATTTAACAGTCTGGTGGCTGAATTTGGAAGATCTTAAGGAGTGGATCCTCAGGTTGGATGGTGTAACTCTGCTACAAAATGGAACTTTGAGCCTCCTGCTTCCCTCATTGTCTTTTGTCATTCTGTCAGGAAAGACCTTTTGTCTTCTTGTATTGTTGTTTGTATTTGTGGTTTGACAGTAGTCTGCTAATCCACTGGTGTCCCCCAGTCAGTTGTGATGTCACTGTGAGGTAGCACGGCCATCCGTTACAGGCCAGCGACTCAGCTGCATGCGCTTGCTTCTACTGCAGGTCAGTTAGGCACTACGATTAAACTTACCCGTTGGACCTGTACTTTTACTTCATAATACTTTCCATACTTTTTAACTATGCACATTATTTGTGCATATTTTATGTTTCTTTGTTGGGTATCTGTTTCTTCTACTTAACTATGTGGTCCATGAAGAGTACAGATTGTACCTGTTTCGCTCATTGGATTTGCAGCCCCTTTTACAATACCTGCTATTTGAAGTCAAGCATTTGTTAAATGGATAAACTAATGGAGCAAATATAATTTATAGCATTTGCCTTTGAGAAGATTTGATGGAAGAAATATACTGAGATCGGTAGCTTTATTGTCAGTTTTAACAATGCCAACCTTACCAGGAATGTTGTGTGGAATACTTGCTATCTGCTTTCATTTATTACTACAACTACTGTTATTATTTACTATTATAAAACTCTGACCTTATTTTTTTGTTTCCTGTAGTATGGCATTGTTTAAAAGTGTCTTAAGTATTTGCATTGTGATGTCAGCCTGTTTAATATTTAGTTCTCCGATTGTATTTCTGAGAATTCTAAAACCTGCTGAAGCTGAGATCAGCGCTAGGTTGTTAGTCATCACGGACCCCTAGGTGTACACACACTTGCCTAGAAGGCGGCCAGTGGTCAGCAGCAGTAGTCGGGTAAATAAGTGCTGACCCCACTGCTGCTGATGTTTGTTTTTAAAGATTCATTGTTGTCTGTGTGAGTTCTTGCCAGCATGTATGTATATGTCCCTTCTTGTTGTTGTTTTTGTTTTTTTTTTTAAAGGGGTAAGAAGTAAACAGGAAGCACAGTGTAGACTAGGGGAAGATGGAATAGAGGCAGTGTAGGAGGAAGTGTCCCTTCCCTTAGATCTGCTGTTACAGGGGATTGTTAGCTTATCAGTGGGTGCTGGGAACTGAACCTGGCTCCTTGGCAAAAAGCAAGTATTGTTAGCCCCCAAGCCTCTCTTTAACCTTCTCCTGCTTGAGACAGGTTTCACTAAGTAACCTAGCCTGGCTTTGAACTCAGTCTATAGTCCAGACTATCTTCAAACTCTGGTGATCCTCCTTATCTCAGCTTCCTGACAAGCTTCCTTTTTTTTTGTTTCTTTTGTTGTTGTTGGTTTTTAATGTGTTGCCTGCATGAATATCTGTATATTGTGCATGTGAGCTCAAAGAGGCCAGAAGAGGGTGTCAAATCCCTCAGGAACTAGAGTTTTAGAGATTACCATGTAGGTGGTAGGAATTGTACTCAGGTCTTCTGGAAGAGCAGCCAATGCTCTTAACTGCTAAGCCATCTCTCTAGCCTATAATTCTCTTTTTCTTAAAAACAGCAGTTTTACTAAGACTTACATTTAGATTATCTGTGTGGTTTTGTATATTGAGGGCTGCTTCATTGGACTGCCATATTTTAAGCCACTAGAGTGAAATTAGTGGATTCCTAAGAAACTTAATCTTCATAGCATTTCTCTTTGAGGGGGCAACTTGAGATGGTGGTCTCCAGCTGTTCATCCTCTGCCTCCCAGGTACTAGGACTTACCGTATATAAACATTTAAATATTAAAATCTCTTATAGAAGAAAATGGTGGCTTAAGAGAAGAGGTAGACTGAGTCACATGATGCTTGAGCCTGAAATCTAGCTTGTTTAGGGATCTCTCTCCCTCTTCCTCCATCTTCCCTTCTTTTTCCATCCCTCCTTCCTCTCAGCCCCCTTTCATACCTTTTTGGATGGTGCTGGGCAATCAGACCCAAATACTTCTGGATGTTAGACTAGACAGGATTCTACTATTAAACTGTATCTTTAGCTTTGAGACAGGAGTTTTCATTAGAACTCAGGCATGCCTTGAATTCACTTTGTATGTCAGGCTTGCCTCAATCTTGGAATCCTACTTCCTCTACCTTCCAAATGCTAAGATACTGCTTTGAAATATTAGCAGCTTAAGATGTTCTATTTCCATCTTAGAATCATTTTGTCAATTCATGGAGAAGCCTGCTGGAATTTTAAAAATTTCATTGTATCTATAGTTAGTTTGAGGGGAATTACTACTGTAAAAACAATTTTCTGTCTGTATACTTGGTATGCATCCCTCCATTTGTGCTGTCTTTTTATCACACTCAGTATCTGTCTTAGTCAGGGTTTCTATTCCTGCACAAACATCATGACCAAAAGCAAGTTGGGGAGGAAAGGGTTTATTCAGCTTACTCTTCCACATTGCTGTTCATCACCAAAGGAAGTCAGGACTGGAACTCAGGCAGGTCAGGAAGCAGGAGCTGATGCAGAGGCCATGGAGGGATGTTCTTTACTGGCTTGCTTCCCCTGGCTTGCTCAGCCTGCTCTCTTATAGAACCAAGACTATCAGCCCAGAGATGGTCCCACCCACAAGGGGCCTTTCCCCCTTGATCACTAATTGAGAAAATGCCTTACAGTTGGATCTCATGGAGGCATTTCCTCAACTGAAGCTCCTTTCTTTGTGATAACTCCAGCTTGTGTCAAGTTGACACAAAACTAGCCAGTACAGTATCGTTCTATTCTTAGTGCATAAGCACTGTGCATCTGTTTGCTAATTTCTTAGGCAGTTTCTCTCATTGATTTCACTAACTAGAACTATACTTCTCATTCTCTCATATATATATATAAATTGATTATATGTTGACTTTGAGTCTTGTAACCTAAATTCACTCCTAACTCCTCTGTTGTAGTTTCTTCTTTTATTTTCTCTTTTCTTTTTTGTTTTTTTCCAGACACGGTTTCTCTGTGTAGCCTTGGCTGTCCTGGAACTCACTGTAGACCAGGCTGGCCTCAAACTCAGAGATCCGCCTGCCTCTGCCTCCCAAGTGCTGGGATCAAAGACGTGCGCTACCACGCCCGGCTTTTCCTCCCTATTCTGTTAACATGATTTCTTAAGAAGATGTTTGTCACTGTGACGTGCTAGAGAAATGTTAGTTCTGTATTTGGGCTAAGTGTTTACATTGTCCTCAGGACTTCGCATTGTTCTCAGGACTTCGCTTACTTGTCTTTGTTTTGTTAATTTTAGGAACTTACAAAGAGTTTAGAAGATCAAAAAGGAAGGAAAATGGAAGGCCAGAGCCCTCAACAAGTCTCAAGGTGTCTCAACACATGTTCTGAGCAAAATGGGCTCCTTCCTCCACTGTCAAGTGCACAGCCAGTTCTTCAGTATGGCAACCCTTACTCAGCACAGGAAACAAGAGGTTAGTCAAGTATTTTTTGGCATGGCGTTAGCTGACTCTAAAACATTCAGCTTTTATTTTCATAGAAGTAAGACAGTTGAGGATATAATCAACTATAATCATGTAGTTTGCATTTTAATGTTTAGTCTTATTACTGACATCTACAGGTGATATGTCATGAGCGAAGAGACGCATTTGCTTATCACAAACTCAGTTTTTAGACTTGTGGGCTAAAAATAAAAACATGTAAGAAACATTCTTGGTCTGTAACCTAGCCTGGCATGTGCTACCATGCCCACATGGCCTCGGTGGCCCTTCTTCCTCTTGGAGTGCCAAGGCTCCCAGGCCTTTTGGCGCTTCAGGAAAGCACATTCCACTGAGCCACACACTGAGTTCCTGTGTGCTTCTCTATATCATCATGACTATATCATCATAACTACAGAGAGAGAGAGAGAGAGAGAGAGAGAGATGCTCATTTCTTGCAACTGGTTTCATCCAATTCTTCCCCAAATGTTTGTTTTGTAATTCCTATCACAGATGGGGCAGATGGTGCTTTTTATCCTGATGAAATCCAAAGGCCACCTGTGCGAGTCCCATCTTGGGAAGACAATGTTGTCTGTAGCCAGCCTGCTCGAAACCTTAGCCGGCCGGATGGTTTAGAGGACCCCGAAGACAGCAGAGTAAATTGAGTCTTAATTCTTTGAGCCTGCCTGCTTTTGTGCTTTCTGATTTAGGTGGCGTGTTAAGGCTGCGTGTCTAGAAAGACTGAGTTTGCATCTGTGTGTGATGGCCTTTAGTATTTTTTTAAAAAAACTATTCCATGTTTGAAAACCCAACCAGTGCTGGGCAGTGGTGGCACATGCCTTTAATCCCAGCACTCAGGAAACAAGGCCAGCCTTGTCTACAGGACAGCCAGGACTAGACAGAGAAACCGTGTGTGTGGTGTGTATGGGGGGTGCAGGAGGTAGTATTTTTTTCAGACCTAATACTTTAGGCTTTATATACTAAAGATTAAGTTCAGAGATGATTGGAATGTATCAATTATCAGTGTAACCCTAATTATGACTTTCTAAATAACTACCTACAATCCTTTGATTGTGGTCTGCTGGCCTAGAAGAAACAAAGTATGAAGATGCAAAGCAGAATACTGCCATTTCAGTTTTATATTTATATCCTGTAAATTCTAAGGTAAAATTTATTATCTTTATCATATACTAGTTTTCTTTTTTTTAATTAGGTTTCTCTTTCTTTCTTTCTTTCTTTTCTTTTTTTTTTTTTTTTTTGAGAAAATCCCCGTTAGACATTAATATTTATATGATTTTTTTCTAGTAGCAACATAAAAATAATTAAGTTAGCTTATATGGTATAAGATTATTATTATTATTTTGGTTTTGGGACAGGGTCTTTTTGCATACTACTGGCTGTCCTGGAACTCAGTATATAGACCAGGGTGTTCTCCTCCTAGAAATCCACCTGCTTCTTCCTCCCAGTGCTGAGATTGAAGGCATACATAGGCTACCGTGTCTGGCTAAAAGATTATTTTTAAGAGATTTTCCCCCATTTAATTAATGAATAAAATTTCTTGGAACAGTTCTTTTGTGGGGTGGGACCTCCCTTTTTCATAACACTTCTTAGATGTCCTGTGCACTGAGATAAATTTCAAGGAAATGGTTTATCGTGCTCTTTGCAAGTACAGTGGTATCATGACCTGTTTCTCATTTAATATAGTTTGCTGCATTTAATTGCTATTAACCTTTGCAGAAACTGATCAGTGTTCAGACAGGCATGATTTTAGACCTAGTGTTCAACACTCATAATGGAGAAAAATGTATTTCTCCCTCCTGCCTTTTGGCCTCCCGTGTCCATTATTGGGAATAATTAGGAAAACTGTCAGAACTTTTGTAGTCTGTTTAAGGTCTCTAGTATTACCTTACTGCTTTTTCTACAATTTTCCTTTACAGCTTGCATATCTAATCTGATCATTCTTGGCATAGATGTTACATGTGACAGGCCTTTCCTTTCCACAGCCATCTGCTTCAGCTTAATTAGCAGAGTGTTCTTTCTGGTCTGTGTGCTTTGCCCTCCTGCAAGCCCATGAGAAACAGTGTTAGAGTCGTGGGCTCATTTGCTGAGATGCTTAGATTGGCTAATGAGATAGAGGGTTCTTACTATGCCTGCCTGGAGTAGTTGTAGTTTATAAACAGAAAATTTTCCGTACTTTTTATTTACATCTGAAATATCAAAAATTCTTGTCTTTAACAGCAAAACCATTTGCAAATGATGAGTTTTATTATGTAGTTTTAGTAAGAATAGGAAAGTAGTAGATTTTGCTGTGAGAGTGGTTCGTGGTCACAGTGGCCTAATGGGCACCTTGGAGTAAGAGTTGAGCTGTCCTACTCTTTTAGCCTATGCTGCAGCCTCCAGCTGCCACTTCCTCTCTTGTACTAGAAACTGGCGGCTTTCGGATCCCTTCATAAGTCTCGTTTACCTAATAACTGTAGTGATATTACAGGAGTAAGTGTTTCTCTAGCTCTTTGCCTGCTGAACCTTCTATACATGATAGGTCACTTACTTACCACGGTAGTGTTATAGAGGTGGATTGTCAGCGTTGCTAGTTGCTAGTGGAAGAAGTTGAGGTACAGGTTAAGTAGTTAGGCCTAACTCACACCACTGGTAAAGTAGACATAGGATCAGAACCTCTTCAGGTCATGTTTGAAAGATGTGGTTTTAACTGTCTCTCAGCTGTGACTGCATCAGAGTTCTGTACTTCTCATAGCACCCTGAACATTTTCCTCACATACTAATATATTTAATAACCTTTAGAAATAGCATGTCTGAATTAAAAATTTGTGTTTATTTTTAAATAACCATAGTCACCATCGGGATGTGTGTGATTATTGGCCACTGTACAGCTTTTTGAGCTTTGGAATCACATTTGACAAGCTAATTGCTTACTTCACATTAGTTTTATATAGCACTTGCTTTGCATTTCAGCAGTGCCAGGGACTCAGCTTCTCAGAGTTAGGGTGGCCTGGGTGGACAGAGTGTTAGCACTGTCCAGAGCTGAAACTGAGCAGGGGTTGAATTGGTTTTTCAGTGCTATCTGACAAACACAGGATTAAAATCCAATAGAAACCGTATGAATTTCAATGGTAAATTTCAGTCTTTAGAACCATGAGCTAAGTCTTTACTACTCATTGAGTGTGGTTTGTATATAAGCAGTGGTACGGCCTGGAGAATTGCAGAAGTGGAGGCTTTCCTGCCTCCAGCCCCTGAGAATCAGTGGCTATGTGGTGGTCGTTGTTTCAGGTGCAGCGATCCGGAGTTTAGGACTAGATATTTCCTCCCTCAGGACACAGCTCCTTCCCACGTTCATGCATTTTTTCTTCTTCTTCATTCTTATTTCTATTAAAGTGTTTTATTGCAGCTTTCTGAAATTCTGAAATGAGTCTTTAATAATGACCCCCCCCCCCCCCCACTGAAGATAGTTTTGTAGGTTTACATTTTTCTGTCACAGTCTTAGCATTTCTTGTAAGAAGTGTGGTTCTCAAAGAGTCTTGTGACTCTAGAATTATTGAAAATCACATTTTGAAAGAATCAGGGCATTCCCTGTTTGTCATAAGTACAGCTTGTGGCTTCATTTTAAATTGGCCATCAGGTTAAAGGTACTTGTTCTAGTGTCTTTACAAAAAATGATGTACAAAGTATTCAATTCATTTTTACTGAGTAGCCAGAAAAGTACAGTGGAAGATTCCTCTCTAGATCTTTGTTTCTCTTGATTAGACAGAAATAGATTTCTCTTCCTTTCTGGTTTTACTTTTGTTTTAGCCTCCTCTGCTGTTTAAAGGATAGGTTACCTTAGGATGGTAGTGCTGGGCAGTAGCTATTGGAATACAGGTCCCCCTGAAAGGATGGAGGGCGTGCTCAGCAGTTATCATGGAGTCAGTGTGGAAACATTTTTTGCCACTACAAAGGAAAGAAACTCTCTTGTCCTTTACCTTACTCCTCCTTTCTCTTCCTTTACCCCAGAAAATCTTCATCTGCTTCCTTTTACACTGCCTATTCTCATCATTCAGTTCCCTAAATCACACCATATCGTGCGAGGTCTTTGGGCTCCCCCAGCAGGTTTTCAAAAGGTTATCACTATTTTAGCATGCATTTATGTTTAGCATGGAAATGTGCTTGCTTCCTTCATTGCTGGATAATACTCCATTATCTGAATCGTGTATATACATACTTAGATTTATTTTTTGTATATGAGTGTTTGCCTACATGTATGTCTGTGTCCCATGCATGTGCCTGGTGCTAGTGGAGGTCAGAAGTAAGCATTGATCCCCTGGAACTGGAGTTACAGGCAGTTGTGAGCCACTATGTGGGTACTGGGAACTGAACCTGGATTCATTGCAAGAACCAGTGAGTGCTCTTAACCACTGAGCCATCTCACCAGTCCCTTAATATTGCATATTTTATGTCTTTTTTTTTATTGGATTGTATCATTTTCCCCATTGGGCTACTGTGAACAGTGCTTTTCTGGGATAATACATCTTTTCACTTTCTTGGGGACAGTGACCTACTAGAGTGGACTCCCAAGGGCTAAGCTGCTTGGTCATGTGGCCCCAGTCTGTGACGTTTTGAAGGCTTTCTTGGTTTTCACAGTGGCTGCATGATGCTCCATTCCCGTCGCTATTATCAGGGTCCCAGTTCTCCACATACTCACTGATCCTTCATTATTATAAACTCCTGATTTGAAGTTATAGTCTGTTAGCAGCTATACCATGCTGTTGATTTGCCTGACATCTTTCCTTATGCCTTTACAAATTGTCTTTGGACAGATATATTCAAGTTTTTGGTTATTTTTAAACCAGATTATTAGATTTATCATTTGCAAATATACTCCACAATTCTGTGGGTTTTGTTTACTTTCTAGATAGAGTCCATGGCTGCACAAAAGTGATTTTAAGTTTTGGTGCAGCTTTATCTGGGAGTTTTGTTGCTTATCCATTTCTTGTCTGTATAAAGCAACTATTGCCTGCCTAGGAGTTTTGATGTCACTGCAAGGGTTTTAGTTGTAGTGCTCTTATTTGGTCTTTGGTCCATTTTGGGATGAGTTTTGAATAAGGATTAGATTTGAAAACTAATAGAGATCTTGTAAAAGTATGTTTTTTAATTTTACAATTCCTTTAAATGGCTTTAAATTTCACAGTTCAATGTGTTCTTTCACTAACTGATAAATTACTAGAAATGAATGTGTGGTAAAGCTTGAACACAATATAAAAAAGAAAAAAGAGGAATGTTCATGAACACCACCTAATACAGGTTTTGAGAGGCAAAAGTATCTCCTGGCTTTAAATAAGCTGTCTAGTCACTCATGCCTCCTTTGTCTTATTCATTGATATTAGCATTCATGAATGCTTCAGTTTCTTAAAGATGCATACTTTTGAATTAAAGTAGTAATTACCAACTAGCAAAGATCTATGCAGTGCTGAGCCCTTCTCACTTGATTCTTATTACAGATTCCTGAATGTAACTAAATATTTCAGCTAATAATTCCTGTAAAGGTAGATGCAGTCCCACACATGGCAACTGGAGACTCTGACTTTGTTACTTGGTTACTGACATCTGAATGTCTGAATGTATTGCGCTGTAATTTGATCATTATAGCCCCCTCTCCTCCTCCTCCTCCTCCTCCTCCTCCTCCTCCTCCTCTTCTTCTTGGTGTTAAAATGCTAAGATTAACACTTTATGTATTTATGTATATGGGTGTTTTGCTTGTTTATGTCTGTATACTACATGCATCCTGGTGCCTAAGGAGGCCAGAAAAGGGTAACAGATACCCTGGAACTAGAGTTTTAGATGGTTATGAGCCATCTTGTGGATTCTGGGAATAGAAACCCCCCTGGGTCCTCCGAAAGGGCAGCAAGTACTGTTAACCACTGAGTCATCTCTCCAGCTCCACATTTTGAAATGTATTTTTAAGTAAACAGTTCTGTAACAATTCACCCTAAGCAGCCAGTTTCCAGAGTTCTGTCTTAAAAAGACAAATGACTCTATAATCATTAAATACATCCCTTGTCCTGAAAAATCACACATCTCATTGATCATCTTGAATGATTATTCTGGATATCCCTATAATCATAAAATATTTAGGATGTTTTGTTGTTGTTGTTTTGTAATTGGCTTATTTTATATTGTCTTTTTAAAGGGCCATTTATAGTATAAACATGTTAGAATTACCTTTTAAAAATTCTTTTTACACTTCCGTTGTGTGTGTGTGCATGTGTGCATGCACATGTGCATGCATGGGCATATATGCAGATATCCTGAGGGTCAGAAGAGGGTGTCAGATACCCAGGAGTTAGAGTTGCAGGTAATTGTAGGCCAACAGATGTGAGCCCATTGATACCATTCTCATTCAGACTACCACAGCATCCTAACAGCCCCAGAAGTCTTTCAAATATACCGTTGTTCATCTTCAATTTCTAATATAACTTGACTCAAGTCTATTAATAGAAAAATGAACCAATGGCATTTCATTCTTTTAACTTATAGCCATGTGATGAAATACTAAAATACATTGAAATTTTTGAGTTATTTTGCTCCACCCACTACTTCTATTTTGGGTCTGCTTTAATAGCGTCATTCCCAATCCAGTCTCCATTTTCATTGATGTGGACTTGGGAGTGAAGTAGGGATAGATTGTAGTGGTTTGTTTGTTTTTTTTTTTGTTTTTTTTTTTTTTTTTTTTTGACGACTCTACTGATTCATTATCATGTTTTTAGTTCTTTTTGAAAGAGATTACATTTAAAATTATTTTCTCTTACATCTCAGTTTAATAGAAAAAAATTTTTAATAACAACACTAAATATTTTATATACTAAGAACTAAATACTTTGCAAAAGCCACTCAGTGGTGTGGTGTATACTCCTATAATCTCACCATAATCTCACCACTCAGAGGCAGAAGCGGGACGGTTACTGTAAGTTAAAGTGATCATGTATTCAGCTCCGTATCCCCTGCCTAAAGCAAAATCAAAGGGGCATTCTCTGATTGTTTTCTATGTCAGCCCACTTCCTATCCATCTGCCATAGAAAGGTAATGAAAAAGAAACAGCCCAAAGGCAGATGTACAAACTATATATATCTATTTTAAAGTGTATTAAATTTATTTTTATAAAATAGAATTTTATTTCTACTGGAATTCCGAGACTTACTTCTCTGGGAAGCACACTCTTCAGAAGGCTCCAGTGTATGAACTGTTCATTCAGGAAGCGGGCTTAGAATGAGTTCATATGGTTGTAAGCATATTCTTAAGTGCAGATCTAACTCATCATTTTGTATATTAATATGAGTTGCATAATCATAGTTACAGGAGGTAGCTGCTTTGAAGACCTTGCGGCTCAAGCTGTCCTCCAAAGAGGTCATTTCTAATTTCATAAGAAATGCTTTTAACTGTGGGTGTAGTGTCACACGCCTTTAAATACAGCACTTGGGAGGCAGAGGCAGGCAGATCTCTGTGAGTAATGAATGAGCCTGATCTACAAAGTAAGATCCAGTAGAGCCAGGGCTACACAGTGAACACTATCTTGAAAAAGAAAAGAAATTGCTGTTTTTCAGTGTAACAACCCAGAGTTCGATATTTGTTATAATTTGAGACAGGTTTACTTTGTAGTGACTGGCTTGAAGCTCACTGTGTAGACAATGGTAGTCTCAGCAGCTGGAGATCCACCTGCCTTTGGCTTCAGAGTGCTGATATTGAGGGTGTGTGCTGCCACCCCAGGCTCCTCCTACAGTGCTCTTGAGAGCCTGTTTGGTGTGGGGCCTAGGCTTTTCTCTGTCTCATGCTGACCTTCCTCACCCTTCCAAGTGCTAGGATGACAGACATCTGCAGCCACACCTAACCTTAGAATTTCTCCTTTAAAAGATAGTAGTATTTAAGATTATTGACAGTTTATGTGTGATTTAGAAAGTAGAAATTGCCTTTACTCTTCTTTCCCCCTCCTAGTATTTAACAAGCAGGGCGTTAACGTGCCTGATAGACCATATTTATATTGTACTGTTCATCAGCTTCTTCATGGTTGCTTACAAAACTGTTGTAAGCGGTTGGCAATTTAAAATGGGGGGCAAGTGGTTAATGAATTATCTGGTCCATTATGTTTTTAGCCCTTAAAAAGTTGTATTCTAATTTAAATATTTGCCTTTAAGAATTCGAGATTAGAATGCCAAAGCATGCCCTGTTTATTGTTCCCCTTCATTTTCTTTAATGTTTTTAAATTAGAAATTTTTTTACAAAAATGAAGAAAATAGTTTGAAATTTCATCATCAGTATTACCTAGTAAGCAGGATCTAGTTTTTTAGAAATTGTGGCTAGAAGTCCTATACCCGGAAGCCTAAAAAGTTTGACACCGAACCACAATGGTTGTGTCTTGGATAATAAATATAACAAGTTCAACAAGTAGATATCATCTTATTTGTACATAAATTTTACTAGCCCTATTTTCTTTGTCACCCAGTCATCTCTTATGGAAAATGTACGCACGCACGTGCACGCACATGCATGCACACACACATGCACACAGGTGGGTGAAAGAGGAGAGAGTCAGACAGATACAGACTCTGAGGCCTTTAACTCACTTTAATTTCCAAGCAGGGAAAATCAGGTAATAGGCAAGTGGTGAGCCCTGGGCAGAAGAGCTCTGCTTCTCTCTCTTCCCGTTGCATTTTCACAGCAGCATGCTGTTCTGATGCCTTTCCCCGTGGCACACATGGTTAACGCATTAATGCAGCTGTGACTACCCAACAACAATGCAATAAATGCAGGTGGTAGCTGCTGAGGAGACTTGAAGGAAGTATTTTGTTCTGTTTTGTTTTGGTGTTCAATGAGCTTCTGTGTTTGGGTGTTGATTGGTTACAAACAGATATAAAAATGACTCTGGAGTCAGGCATGGGGGTCTAAATTACTGCTTTCTTTGTGATTAAAACTCTGTTCTATAGATTTTTTTTTTTTTGAGGTCTGACAGCATGTGAATCAAGTTTTGATTTGGCTTTTAATTTATGGGTTGTTTTGCTCTTATGTGTTTTCCAGTTAGTCTTGCCAGTGTGTATAATCCAAGAATGTGTCACACAAACTTTATTTTATTACTTTTCCTGTATTCATGTTTTCTGTATAGTATATAATATGTGTTTATAAACATCTTCACCAAAAAGATTATTGAAAGTTAACAATGATTAAGAGAATAATTGGAACAGAAAGGCAGACTTCAAGCATTTGGGAAGTGGTCCCCCTCTCTTTGGAACTATAAAAAAATAGCAAAGTCATAAACATAGAAAGGCTTGGGAAGTCCTACTTGGTTGGTCTGGCTTCATTCGCAGTGTTTGCACTGAGCACGCTGCTAGTGCTGTCTTCTTCTTCCCTGTGGTTTACTATAAGTTGTCAACTGGTCTGGAAGTCATTCCTACATGTTAGTTGCATTTTGTTTAGAGTAGTGTGCTAAAAAAAAAAAAAAAAACTCATGAAAGGTAAGTCACTTCTTTGTCCAGTGTATTTGCCTATGCATGTTCTATGTTCCTTAATAACTTAGTAGAAGTCTCTGTTTTCAGACTGAAGTGTTTGTGTTCAAGTAACTGCTTTACTTAATGATGGGCTCAAAGCACCAAGAAGTGGTACTGGGAATTGGATATGCCAACAAAACATCCATAAAGTCCTGTCTTTAAAGCCAGGCGGTGGAGTACACGCCTTCAGTTCCAGCACTAGGAGGCCGAGGCAGGTGGATCTCCAAGTTTGAGGCTACCCTAGTTTGTAGAGTGATTTTTGGGAGAGCCAGAGCTGCACAGAGAAACCCTGTCTCAAAAACCAAACCACAACCAAAAGTTGAAAGACCATAAGATACTTTGTGGTACTAGAGCTCAACTTCACATGCGTTACAGCGTGTGGTTCTGTTTTGCTTTTCTTAACCTCTCTTAACCATGCTTTATTTGTAAATTAAAGTTTTCCATAACCATGAATGGAAGAACGACAGCATTGGTCTGGACCTCACATTCTGGTGTCTACTGTGGGATTTGGAATGCATGCCCTGGGAGGCATACAGACTTCAGGAAAATCACACGATTTGTCCTAGTGAAATACTCTCTATAAATGCTTTCAAATAAATGTATGTTTATGGGAAAGTTTAAATAATAATAGAGGTAAAAACTAAATTGAGTTATCTAAGTGTCATTATGAGCTTCCTGAATTAAACAATGTATATATTTGGTTTCTCTTTTCTCAAAAAGTTACCCTGTTTGGTTTTTGTTTTGTGTTTGCCAGGAAGACGAAAATGTGCCCATTCCTCCTGATCCAGCAGACCAGCACTTACGTGGTCATGGAGCAGGCTTTTGCTTTGATTCCAGGCAAGTTTTTCCTTTGTAGAATTATGTAAGACAAGTGGTTCTAAAAATGAGTTTCTGGGAGCTTATTTAGAATAGTGCCCAGAGCCCAGCATACAGAACATAAATCCCTTTCAAGGTTCCGGCCATTCACTTTTACCTCGCCTTCCGTGGTTCAGACGTGCCATCTTTTGAAGAACTAGAGGCATAGGAACTTGGAAATACTTTTAAAATCTGTGTGTTCTGTTTTGGGTCTGTTCACAGGAGGCAAGTCCTCCCAGAGGCCGGCAAAGGGCATCTGACTTCCTGGCGCTCGAGGTCAGGCAGTTGTGAGCCGAGAGGTGGGGAACAAGCTGACCCTGTGCAGGAGAGGACGAGCTTTTCCTCAGCCCACAGTCTGTGGTTGTTAAACCCAGCAGACACCGGGGGAAATGACGAGTTGTATTCGTCCTTGGAATTAAAGAAAGAAACAAAAACATTTGGGTTAAAAAGTGGGAGTTTTTTACAGTAAGCCTCATTTCACAGAATGCCTGAGTTTGGTAGGTTTTGGTGTTTGTCAGTCCAATTTTAAAACTATATTTAGTAGTGATTTTCTAAAAAGGCAGATCCTGTATGTATTACCAAGAATCTAGAAACAGAGAAAGTAAACGTGCAAAGAAGACTTTGAGGATAAGTTGTTTAGTGTAAATATCAGCTAATTAATTCAACTTGTACACCGACAGGTGCTATATCAAGTTAATTAGAAAATACCTAATTCTTTATTTTCTTCTTTCTTTAAAAGCTTTGATGTTCACAAGAAATGTCCCCTCTGTGAATTAATGTTCCCTCCTAACTATGATCAGACCAAATTTGAAGAACACGTTGAAAGTCACTGGAAGGTGTGCCCAATGTGCAGCGAGCAGTTCCCGCCGGACTACGACCAGCAGGGGTTTGAAAGGCATGTTCAGACCCATTTTGATCAGAATGTTCTCAACTTCGACTAGCTTTTAGTAAGAGGTAGTACAATTTAGCAGTTACAGAACAACCACATCTCAGAGGCTAAGGAGACGCCAGGTGTCACTTTCAGGCTCCCCCTCTACACTTCCCTGATGATGGAGAACTTCTTTAGCGTGTGCTGTCACCAGGGCCAGGGTGCAGCTTTGCCTACAGTAAATACAGTTTGAATCTCTGTTAATCTGTCTGCTTTAAGACAAGTGCTTCTGGGTTTGTATCTCTCTTTATCCTCCAGTTAGCAGAAGTGTATGAAGAACACAAGAATTATTTTAATGTTACGGAATTGCAAACATAAACATGTAGTAGTTAGTTCCTCAGCACAATCACATTTACAAGTTTCTGTTCACCTTGGCGATTGAGCATGACTACTGTTATGTAATAAAAAGCATTGATCATAACAGTTCTGTGAAATAATTCTTTGAATATAGAAAAACCCTTACTCAATGAAATGATAAATCTTACTTAGATGTGGAGCTGCAAGAAGAATGAGATAAGTGGTGTGAAGAAACCCTTTTTATATGGGAACACTGGCTTAGGAGTTGATATAAGGCATATTTAGATAATTTTATGATAACATTTTAGCATAATCTAGATGACTATTTTTAAATGATTGAGTTTGTATTTATAACTAGCTATAATTGTATTTAACTATAATGGACCAAAATAAATCAAGGCATTATCTGTTCTCATTAAGTGACCTTTGTAAATGATTCGGGGCATAAAATGGCAGGCTGTGTACCATGGTCTTTCTCACATTTTCCTGATGAGCATACACGTTGGAAATAGCGTTCCTCAGTAAGTGCTCAGAAATACAGTGCACACCCCAGACCCAACAGCTGTGCTTCTCAGTCACAGCTAACATTATGGAAGACAGTGGGGGGGGGGGGCTGTCATGTCACTGTAGCATTCACACACACACACACACACACACACTCGCTTTTATGATGGGAATGTTAAAGTACTTTTCATTTGCTGCTTTAGCAGTCACTAAAATAGAGGCCCATTCTGAGCAAACTAGGTATTGGAGATGTTAAATATTCAGAGTTGGTAGCATTCTAGATTGCTGTCTGTGAACTGCTGTATACCAGGTTGCTGATATTTATAGAAGAGTTTGTGTATTGATTGAATCATTTGAAAAGAAAGGTATATGTATATGTTTTAAAATATTTTTATTTTTGCATTTATTTTATTTGAAAAGGTATTTAAATCTAGGCTGTAGATTCAAATTGCCCTAGATTCTAGAGTGAAGCAGCATGAGGCATTCAGATTGCCAGGCGTCAGGCAGTCCTTAGAGGAGGGCCAGCGGTGGATACGCCTTCCAGCATCCTGGCGAGTCTTCCGTAGAACATCCTTGGGCAGCACGTGCCCCACGTGAGACCTCGGAACCATGGGGATGCTTAGTTTGGAAAGTGCTGGCTGTGCTGAGTTCTGATCGCAGCACTGGGGGGAGAAAGCAGATGTGTTGCTGGGGAGGTAGCAACAGGACCTCCTTGCATGTGCTGGTCAGCCAGTCTACACAGAGCTCACCTTCAGGTTCGGTAAGAGACCCTGTCCCAAGGTGGAGACATGACTGAGGACGACACGTGATGTTGACATCTGGCCTCCACACGTGTACACATGCTGTGGACATTTCTCCTGCAGTTAGGAAGTATGGCCCATGCTAACCTGAAAGTAGTCTTTGAATATTACTGTCAGTGAAACGAGGCTGCTCATCTTGTTGGCTGTTTAACTGGATAGTTTATGTAGAGTTTTAGCCCCAAGCTTATCATAAAGTGTTACTTACAGAAAAGTAAGCAAAACATAAGGGCACAAAGTCTTTAACCTAGATTCTGCAAAATAACTAGGAGCTTAATAGAACAGGCCCTGGACAGATGTTTCAGTTCCCACAGTAAACTTGATGTAGGTTCTTACAGCGGAGCTAATTAAAATAAAGAGCCATATTTATTTTGGGTCAGAGGCAGTTTATTTTAAATGTGATTTCATGTACATTTATTAAGCAGCTTTTCTTGACAGAAAGTTTGAGTAAATTGCCTTCAATTCTGATAGTTCTGTTGCTTTCAAACTTAATGTGCTCTGTCCCCAACAAAACATATGAAAATATAATTTAAAGCACGGTTTTCACAGACACGGTACAATACATTCACTATACACGGTGTAACAAAATATCCCTTCCTCACCTGTTTAGTAATACTGTCACAATGAAGAAGTAGAAACTGGGTTTTATCACTGAAAGATTTCTAACATGCACAATGACTGTTTTTATGACTGTGTAGCTGCTGAACTACTGATCCAGCCCGCAGTTTCTCACACTAGAAAGAGCAAAGCTAACTATTAATTGCTGGCCTAACTTTTTGGTCAACTGTAGGTAGATGTGGAGCAAGTAGGGCTTTCTTTTGCACCAACTTCGATTCTGAATTCTGGATCATCCATTTAACACCATGAGAGCTAACACTGTAGAGTCAAGACCGAGACCACTTTTCAGAGCTGAGGACATTTTTAGTGGGCAGCATCTTTATAAATATTGTTAAATCCCTCATCATGAGGGATTGATGCAGAAGCTTACCCATCTGTTAACAGAATTGTCTTCACAGTGTGAATGCTGAGGAGGGATGACTAGCTAGCTGTGCGTAAGACTGCGTCACAGGGGAACACGGGGAAAGGTTATTTTAGAGGGAATCTGAGTCTGCCTTTCACCAGTTTGTACTGTGTGCAGTTAGCTGTGTCAAAGCAACGTTTATTGCGTATTAGGCAACCGGTAAACTCTTGTTTAAAGAATAGCACTTGGGAGAAAAGAACACTCAACACATGATGGTACTGTCGGTGAGAGAAGCTCCAGGACGATCCAGATGTAGGCCACTCTTAGTGGGTCTATTAGTCACTCTTCCTTGACCACCTGCTGCAAGAAGCACTTAATGTCAGTAAGGCTTATTTTCATTTTCTGGCAAAATGTTTTCTAAAGCTAAACAGACAGTTCTAATGAGAATGCAGACATCTACAGTGTGATAGGAAAGTGCCTTTAAAAGTCGCAACTGAACAGGAAAGGGGCAGTAGGGATCTTAGCAACCTTCCTCGCTCAAACACACGTTCTGAATTTTAGTTCGGATTGCAACCCACAGATCTCTTAGGGCAATAGTTGCAAGAATTGGCAACGTCTAAACAAAATTGTTGGCAATAGAGAACTACAAAGTGCTTTAAAACCTCATCTATTGATGAAGCTATAACTAAGTTTCACACACACACAATTTGCACTTAAGTATTTCAAAGTGTTTCCTAACATTTCAGGGAAAAGCATTTCACTGGTATCTTGGTCCACAGTAACTTAGGTAGAACTTCAGTCTCTTGCACCCAGCAGGCACTCAATGAGAATGTTAGCATTAGTGAGTGAACCGAGTCCTTTGCACAAAGACGCCATTTAGAACACTAAAATGATTGGTAAGTTCGATGGCAAGAATTTCAGCTTCTTAAAGGGCAAGATAATAACTAAAAAAAAAAAAAAAAAGAAAAAAGAAAGCACACCTTTTATGTATGTTATTTAAATATGAAAATATTTTTAGCATATTATGTTAAACATTCTTATTTATATTTCCATTACCTAAAGTCTTTCTACTCACAAATACTAACTCCATTATGTAAGGCATGGTAACCAGTTTGATAATGAAGGTATTATTTTGGTTTTATGTGAGTTGATGTGTTGAAAAGCTTCAATCACATTACAATCTTAAAACATCTCAGTGCCAGCCCCTCCTCTCCCAGTTGACATCACTGTGGTTAAACAATATGCAACATGCCCTTCATTTTATTTTGTTTTGGGGAAAATGTGCTGAAGAACCTAGAGCTTGTTTTGTTTAGCACCTTATATCAACGTAATGGAAATGGGCGTGATGATTACATGTGCAAATGTACAAAATCATTAACTCTACAAAGATACATCATTCCAAAAGTACAGAAAAGTTTAAAGCATGCATTTAATTATTTTTCATTAAAGGGTTGCTGAGTGCTTCCCCTGAAAAAAGGTGGCTGTTTTCAAAATCAGCAACTGCTGGTGAGGATTTCTTGGCACAGTTCTGACCAGCACGCTACTGCTGCATCTTCCTGATCATCTCGGCAGACACTGGGGGATGGAAATTGATTGTGTGGTGCCGCAGGCCCTGAGCTGTCTTGTAACTCTTCCCACACCGGCATTTGAATGGTTTGCGGACGCGAATCTGTGTTCGGTGACCATTCTTAGCATGGTACTTTATGCCATTCACATTCTGTGGAGAAGATAAAAAAAATTACCTATTAGGGTCACCAAATGTCCTGTCACACTCGTGCAAACCTCAGCATGGGTCAGATTCCAGCAAAGCAGCTCCTGGATGGATCCAGAGGGTGGGCTTCATGTGGGTTTGCTGGTCCTGGGCTGTGTGTGCAAGGGTTTTGTAAGAAAATTAATGGAACACTTCCCTTGGTTTCTTGAAGCCTTGCTTCTCAGTTACTCAAGTTTTCTGCTTGGAAGAGAATTAATTGGAAATTCTATGAATATTTCAGAATGACCAACGAACACGATGTTCTTTCTAAAGAACACAGAAAGTAGGGTAAGGCAGCCTGAACATAAGACATAAGCTGTGGTCCGTCCTCTAAGCCTCACTGGAGACTTGGGCAGAGTTGGCTAGCCCCGCTTCAGCAGGGGTGAGTGCTCCGAGCCCATGGGCACTGCTTTTGATGATGTACTGCGTTCAGACAGCATGCTTTTAAACCTTCATCTATATAAAGTCAGTCCCATGAAAAGCAACATGCTGAGTAGATTTCTTAGCAGCAGATGATAAGAATCTGGGTGTTTAGATTAGCAGAACGTCCCAGAACCCACATAGGGCTGTGTGCAATTGCCCTGGAAATCTCATACCCTCTTTTGGCCCCAGCAGAAACCTGCACATGTACATAGACCCACTTGCACACACATAATTAAGAAGAGTCATAAATTTAAGGTGTTTTTTTGCAGTGCATCTTTTACTTTACAGCCATGTATTATGCTGTCATGGGTGTTAAACTATGATAATGAAAGTAGCAATGTTTAATGGGTTTAGGTTACATACACATTTTTTGTTGAACTCTCTTTCCTAAATGTATGTCCATTTTAACTGGGTTGCTGACAAGTTTCAGCATACTTATATACTCTGTGTACATTTCTTAAGACTTCTTTTTCAGATTGTATCTCGCTCTAACAGCTGCTAACATCTTCACTTTTGCTAAACAGCTTTCATCTTAACTTTGCCTGACCCAGACTCTAATCTACTACAACTTACAGGGTTAGTTTTATAGTTAGATGAAACAGATTTTCATGACTGTAGTGAGATGGCTTTCCTTCCCTGTGCGTGGCTGCTAATTGTTCTCAGTGGAATTCGTGGAGAAGAACACCCAGCTGCCGTGTGTCACCCAGCTTTGTTGAAACCACACTCTGGGTATTCATCATATACACTAGGTATGTTGGGAATAGTTCCGGAATAGTCCCATCCAGGTGCAGGAGTTTATCTTAACACTCTATTAAGGGTAAATTTTATAATAGAATCCTCAACAAATAATAGTAATAATAAGTAAAATAAAAATATCAGAATGTTTTCCAGCAATTGGTTTTACTCTCTCACTAGTTTACACACTATAAGATTATTTACCAGCTTAGCAAACAGGCCCCAGAGGTGAAGAAGGAGCAGAGAAGATACTTAGAGTCTCTGTATCTATCAGTAGCTGCCACATTAGAGGACAGGAACAGACAGCACAGTGAACACCGGTGCTGAGCACGGGTTACTAAAAGGGTGAGGAGGCTGTCCCTTAAGTACCTAGGGCACTTCTCAGATGCCCTGAGCTTCAGAAAATAATGAGTTTCCTGATGCTATTTGGAGGGCATTACAATGCTTGCCTGGCCCATGGCACACTATTGCAGAGTGCATGTGTTAAGTGGCACCTCACAACATGTACCTCAGTATTAAGATTGCTGTTAAAATGTGGCTGAGAGGTGTCTGTAGTTACACCATTTTTGGATTTGCAGTACACGTTCTGTAGTAGAACCCTGCATGACTGAAGCTGAGGGCAAGAGGCTGTACTTGTTCCCAGGCCTGGCCTGACTCAATCAAAACAAATGGGCTCTGTCCACACACATGCCTGGCTCTGGTCTTTTGCATCGTTAGCCTCCTGCCTTGGGCTGAACACCCCATATTTTGCTAAGAGGCACGTTGGGAGTCGGAGCTTGGAGGAGCAGGTTCATACAGACCTCCTGTGATGGCAGATAGGTAAGCCTAGGCAGCCCACCCCTCACTAGTAAATCTGGTCTCACTGGATGCAGGCCTGTGGTGAAGGTACCAGCTGGACATCTAGCCCAGATGCACCTTCCAATGGCCTTAGCCCCAGCCTGGTGTCTTAGAGCAGCTACATCCAGGTGACAATTTCAGTCAACTCAGAGAACTGTGAAAAAATAATTGGAAGTTGTGCTGGCTGGGTTTATTTTACCGTGACACCAGCTAGAGTTACCTGAGAGGAGGGACCAGTTGAGAAAATGCTCTTAAGATGGGGCTGTAGGCAAGCTTGTAGGGCATTCTCTTAATGATTGATGTGGAGAAGCCCAGCCTACTGTGTGTGGGGTCACCCCTGAACTGGTAGGTCTAGCCTCTTAAGAAAGTAGGCTGAACAAGCCATGGAAAACAAGACAGTAAGCGGCACCCTCCATGGCCTCTCTCTGCATCAGCTCCTGCCTCCAGGTTCCTGTCCTGCTTGAGTTCCTGCCCTCACTGCTTCTTATGATAAACTATTATATGAAACGAAGTAGGAATAAACCCTTCCCTCTCCAAGTTGTCTTTGGTCCTGGTGCTACATCACAGCACTAGTAACTGTAAGTAAGACAAGATGTAGGTGTTATGTTTGGGCAGGGAGGGAGAGAGGAAGGGGGAGAGTGACAATTTAGAAGAGAAGACCTCCAGGTTGTAGGTCAGGAATAGAGTACTTGCCTGGCATGCATGGAATTCCAGATTTACTCCCTAGCACTCCCCTCAAAACTTGGAAATTGTGACTTCTGAATCCAATGTGGTGAAGGTGGTTCTCTGGCTTGTAAATGTTAAGAATGCATCTTGTCTGCTTGCTTAGTGACTCTTCAGTTGAACACTAGTCTTTTTGAGGGGGTGGCTACTAAACATTTCCTGTCCTGTCCCCATGGGTCTCGTTGGAAGATGGATGTCTTCGTGAGGGTTACAGTTGTGATGGAATACCGTGAAAAGCCACTTGGTGAGGAAAGGGGCTTATTTCACTGACAGGTCCATGTACCAGCTCATCAACAAAAGCAGTGAGGGCAGGAACTCAAGCAGGGCTGGCACCTGGAGGCAGGAGCTGACATAGAGGCACGGAGGGTGCTGCTTCCTGGACTGCTCCCATGGTTTTCTCAGTTGGCTTTCTTACAGAACCCTGGAGCACCAACCAGGGGACGACACCACCCACAATGGTCGTGTGCCCTCCTTCCATCAGTTGCTCATTTAAAAACTGTCCTACAGGCTTGCCTTCAGCCAGATCTTACAGAGGCATGTTCTAAACTGAGGCTCCCTCTTCTTGGATGACTAACTTGCGTCAAGTTCAGTCATAAACTAACCAGCACACTGGGTTCAAACAAACAAGTGACAAGCTAATCCTATGCTCACTACCACTCAGACATTGTCAAGATAGAAAAAGAGAAAATACATTAAGAAGCAAAATGACAGAACAACTGCAGCTAGTTAGGCCAGGGGAGATCTGAAGCCAGCATTTAAATCCTCACATAGTTCACCAGGAATGGGAAATGAATCCAGCAAGTTCTATAGCCTTTTCCCGACTGTTTCTGAAAAACAACTACCTTATACAGCTTTATTCTGGGAAGAATGAAGCCAACTGCACATTTAGAAGCATTCTTAGGGTGTCCAGAGAGTCCAGGGCAGCATCCATGCTGCTGCTATTTAGCCTACTCCCAGGTAGCAGTGGGGAAGGCTTACCACAGTGTGGACTGTTCAGTGTGTGACAGAGTGTGTGTGCACACTTGTGTGTAGAGGTGTGTGTGCACGTGTGTGCCTGTGGGTATGCAGAGGCCAGAGCAGGTCTGTTTTATTCTCTGCCTTCCTTACTGCCTTAAGGCCAAGTCTCAGCCTGGGGCTAAGATGGCAACCAGCAAGTCCCAGCAATTTTCCTTTGTCTGCCTCGGGCACCTGTGTGTGATGTGTGCTCAGCACATGCTCACACTCATGGAGCCCAACTCCAGACTCACACCGGCTTGTTTCGACTTTCCTATTTTTATTGTGTGTGTTTGTGAATGCACTTGTGAGCTGCCTTGACATGGGTACCCACACTCAGGTCCTCTGGAAGAGCAGGAAGTTCTCTTACTGCTGGGCATCTCCAGCCTCAGCTCTAGACTTTTGATGAAGAGATTCCCCCTGCACCCTCACCCCGTTCATCCTATGTGTAGGCAATAAAATGGCAAGGTAAGATGAAGCATCATTCAAAGTTGTGATGACATCATCTTACAAGTTTTTGCCCCTTGGAAATATTAACAAAATGCTCAAATCCTCTGGGTTCTGAACAGAGGTGCCAAGATTAAATTTTGAAAGGATAAGGGAGTTCATTGGAGAGTCTAGAATGCAATGCTGGGTGCTTGATGTCTTCAGATAACTACTCAGATTTTGGGTGAGGAAATGACAGAGAATGACCTGCCTTACAGAACTGGAACAGGAGTCAGGAATGGCACTTGTGTAGTCTGTGTTTCCTCAAGGACCCTCCTAAAATGCTAGGTACTGTTTACTGCTCAATTCAAACGCATAGCTGGGGGACTTTGGCACGCCTTCCAACTGTGAAGGTCTGGGACTCTAAATAGTCTTGCCACTGGGCTATCTAGGAAGGAAGGCAACAGAAGGAGCAAGCTAACAGCTTACGAGTAGGGGAATTTGGATTCTGTCATTAAGAACTACTGCCCTTATCAAATTATGCTTGTCAGTAGAATAACTACAAGCTATTCCAAAACTTGTAGTCCACAGGAGGCCTGCAGTCCAGATGCTGAATGGGGCCATCCACCTCCATGGAGTGATCTTTGTTTTCAGTGCACTGGACCAGATATACCCAGTACGTGCGGCCCTGGATAGGAAAGCTGGAAATGAGGTCCTTGAGGTCCCTGGTGTTTGATGGAAAGGACACAGTGAGGGTTTCTGGGGGAGTTTGGTGAGGACGGGGAGGAGAGCCGCGGTTGCAGGGAGAGCATCTGGAGGGGTGTGCCTCCTGCCTCCACAGCGCCAACACACTAAGAGCCAGGTGGTCAGAAGCACACCACTCCGCCATGGCTCACGTGCTTGGTGTGCACACCGTTCTGTGGAAGGTACCGCGGGACTGTGGTGGGACGGGCTCACTACTCACATCAGAGGAGGCGCTGTACTTGAATGTATGAGTATCAAACAAGCCTCCTTTTCATACACAAAGATACTTTATGAGGTTTCCTCCGTGTCAAACATTTCTAAAGAGGAAGATTCTGTTGGCAGGATTTGATTCTGTTCCCCTACTCTTAGAGCTTAGTATTTCCTAGGTTTTAAGAGATGTTAGGAAAGAGTTCTTGTGGAGCTACGGACAGCACCCAGGCCCACTGCACACACGAGGCAAGGCCAGGCAAAGAGCCACCATCTAAGCCCAGGACACATTTCAAGTGGAACATGGGTTGAAGGAGCACACTGAAGGCTCCTGAGTTAACTGCAGAGCTCCAAAGGAAACTGGATCCATCTGGGAGCCCCCTTGTGGGAACACCCCAAGAAGTGGAGTGGAGTCACTGCCCGTGCTGGTCTGTCTGTCTGTCTGTCTGCTGTGGTCTCAGCAGAGACACCTGTGAGGAGCAACTCATCACAGGGAACACTGAGCACTGAGCGTTTAGACTTGCTTTTACAAGTTTTCCATGGAAGAGGCTGCAGTGAGCTGGGGTAGGGGTGGGGCTCTGCTCTTGGGCTCCCTCCAAAGCAGAAGAGTGGAAGCTGCACAGAGGGGAGGGAGGCATCAGGGAGGCAGGAAGCACACAGGAGGGATTTGGACAGACACCACCAAAGCTGCTGCCCACGCAGCTGCCACCGCCAACAAAACATCCTGCCATGACAGGCCAGGGTGTCTGGGGTGCAGAGAGCCTAGTATCCCCTTCTCTAGGTACTATCCTTTTCTTGGTTCTGAGGTTATCCACCACGTCAGGGACCTATGCACAGTGAAGGTGAATGAATTCTCTCAGGACAGCTCTGCTGCTCTATAGCCACAGGGCAGCTCAGCATCTTTCTGGGAGGAGTGGCTAGGGGTGTCTCTGTGCTAGGGGTGTCTCTGGCATTCTGAATCAGTAAGGGACACACTTCCCTCACAGCCACTAGAGCCATCCGCTACTCAGTGTGCTGGAAGCCAATCAGTTCCTGCAGCACAGGGTCACTAAGTTTGCTCTTGGCCTTAAAAGGGGAGAGCATTCAAAGCCCATGTGAACCCAGGCTTCCATAGAGGAAGAGGTTGCTAGAGACTCTTCAACGAATAAGGGAGGGGGAAGAATGTCCCACCCTCCGGCCCAGAGTGAAGGGTGGAGTTTGTGTTCCTCCTCCTCTTTCTGAGGTCCCCCTCGATCCCTCTTCAGTATGGCTATTGTACAAGGCTCTGATCACACCGCAGGCACTGGAGAGGCGGCCACAGTTTGAAGAGCAGCTGATGTGGAGAGAATGGGTCCAACACAGGCAGAACACCCGTGACATACCCTGTCCAGCTGTTACTGTGAAGCTGAAACAGGAGGAAAACCTGCAGTGAGAGCTGCCCTTGGGGGTGCTCCGGTCTATCTTGCCCTTTGGCATACTGTGCTGTTACCATTAGAGGCTCTTCTTCTCTGTGCCTCTAAACTTGGATATGGAAGCTGTACGAGTGTGTTCTGTGATGTGTGCTGACCTGAACTGGGCAGCCCTTGTAGAGTTGATAAGACTCACACCTCTGTCCTAAGGTTTGCATGTTTGTTTAACAAAGGCCATCTGGTCTACCAGACCTGGCGCAGCAGCAGAGTGATGCCCTCACCTTTGTGAAGCTGTTGGGGTTTCTGCTTTTCTAATAGCGAGATTAAAATACTAACAGTTGTTCAGAGACACATATTTAAGGACCAGCGTGAGATGCGCTCATGCTACCGACTTTCAAGCCTTTAAAACCTAGGCAGTCTGCACAGACAGGGTAAGCTGGTGCCGTCGTGTCCACCAGCCATGCTCCGGAGCTTTTCATTTCTACACAGTTGATTTTAAAGAGCTGCTAACACCTGTGGGGACCTCCTGTACACACTTCTCCTTGGTGCTTCTTTTATTGTTTTGTCCTTAGTAGTTTTCTCAGTAGAAAAGTTAGTACCACCAGCTACCTAAGTCACCTAGTGTTAGGACTGTTAGACACAGCAGGTGGACAGAGGAGATGCGGGCGAGAGGGAGAAATCAAAGCATTTTCTTTTCCTGGTCTTTTATGGGGAGGTGGGAGAGGGCAAGAACTGCCCAGCTGGAAGGTAAACACCCAACCCTGTTTTCCAGAAGGCTCTGTAAACCCAGCTGAGGCTTTTACAGGTCCAGCCACCTGGAAATCTATGCACTGAAAAAAAGTGTTTTGCAAATAAGTAGGTTGACACAGCCCTTGCTCTGTTTCTATGGTGTTGGAAGGAACTGAGTCCCTTCTGCATGCTAATCACCATCTCTACCACGGATGCTCCAGTCCCTTCACTGGATATTCTGACAGGCATCAAAACCAGAAGCCGCTTACCACGGAGCTCTTTGACTTTAGTCTCCCACACAAGTCAGAGAAGGAGAAAGGCTTCCAATCACCCAGAACCCCAGCTAGTGCTCACTGGGCACGGGGTGCACGTCCCTGAGGCTCTTGCTCTCATGAACATGGGCGATGAGTGTCTATCCCTGGCACACAGGCAGCTCTCTTTAGAATTTCGAAGGGCAGCTATTTTACAGTGCTTCTTTGCCAAGCAGTTACACTGAGTGAAGAGACCTTTCCTTTACCTTGTATCTCTTTTTACACCCCGGAACTGGGCAGGCGAAAGGCTTCTCTTCCCCTCCATTCATGCACATGGAGCTGAGGATTGCTTCAGAGCTGATGGCGCTCTCTGTGGTCCAGGACTCATCACTGTCTGACTCCTCATAGTCCACCTCTTCCTCATCATACTCGCTGCCTGTGGAGCAGAAGAGACGTACAAAGACCGTCAAAAGCTGCCCCCTCCCAACAAGTCGGCTGAAGGCTTAGCAATAGTGGCAGCCATTGGTGTACAAGCAGAGGGCATGCTAGACCCAGGTGGCCTGCTGTTACTCCTAGGGAGGAAAAGACCAGGTTAGAAGCTTGCCAGCAATCCACAGCTAGGAACTAGTGAAGCAAGGATTTCATTCTGGGATAAGATTATAGTTAGGACTGCCCATGGCTGCAAAGGGACCAGGAAGGCTCCAGGGGTCCAAGCACAAATAGACAACAATGACAGAGCCCTCTTAATACACATACAAGCTAGACTGAACACGGTGATGGGGAAAACTCTGTCCGTTGGTTTCTTGCTCTCCTAGTCTAGAAAACACTAACTGCTTCAAGCAGATTTTTAGGAGGGGCCAGACGTTGGATCTTTAGCTTACAGAGGCTACTGTGGAACTACAGGCAGGCTACCCCAAGCCAGGAAGCAGGGAATGTCTAGAGCTCTGAGGTGCAGGTCTGGCTTCCTGGAGAGAAAACATTCTTTTCCCATCCACCTATCTCATCTGCCTTCCAGCCACACACTTCCCAACAGGCCTGACTCGTTGAATGACTACTCAGAATGGAAGATGAATCCTTTATATTCCTAAAGATGAAAGGGGCTCTGCCCAGAGTTGAATTAAGAATCGGCTTTCCTGGTTCAGGACAGCTGGGATGGAGAACCGCGTCAACAGTGCTCCTATTTTACTCTCTTTAATGAGGGAGGCCCAAAGCCATTTATTTTGCACTTTTGCACAATACAACCCTGAAGGACATAATTCTACAGATCATAAACAGTGTAAAATAATATGTTGACAAGTCCTAATGCATTTACAAGCCCCGTGGAATAAATAGGAATTATAGCACAACATTAATAAGAATTATATGGTAGCAATTACAGTTGTGAAATTCATCCCCCAGGTGTGAGGCTAAATTGCGCCAGGGGCCTGCCTAGGTGCTTCATTGGCTCGCTCTGCAACATCAATTATTTCAACACCAAATATTGGCACTTTTATTGGGTTTCATTTTAATAGGCATTAATAAGACTGTTTGAAGAGCAGTTGAGCCAGCAGCCAAGGACGCCATCATCTGAGGCTGAACGTTGCAAAGGTCCAGGAAGGAGTGACTGCGTGTTTACTGAGTGCCCGTGATGTTTCAAGTAAGCCCCATGCCTCCTCTCACTCAGTCCTGGAGTGATGATGAGGTAGAGAAGAAGCCGACCCCTGTGCAGGGTAAGATGTGTCTGCTCTATTAGCCACGGAGGGATGCTCGTTCCTTCGGCTGCATCCCAATAACCCTACAGCTTATGGGCTCCTCCACAGGGTCCCTCTTCCTCCACATTTGCTGGGTCTTTACCACTTACTCTTTACCATTTAGCAGGGTTTCTGTGTCTGCTAAGAACTTTTGGTGAGGGTGTGGGGTGGTAGAGGGCAAGGTGCAGAGAAAACATTTGCTTAAAATGAGGCTTTAGGATTAAAAGTGGGTTTTAGTCAACCCTGCTGTATATAACACCCGCCATCATCTAAAATAAAAGTAGAGCAAGCTTGGTAATGCTTGCACCAGAGACTCCACATCACTTGGCCACACAGCTTTCCCAGTCAGTCCCGAGCAAACCTCTAAAGCCATTTGTAAGCAGGGTATTGCATAAGACATTTTACTCTTAAACAGAGGCCACATGCTGGAGTTCTTTAAAATGCTAGTTTGAAAGCAGTAACTGTGATTTGGAAAGGCCCTTCAGCAGGATTTCAGAAAGTAAGAACAACTAATTTTCCCATCTAATTGGGCTAATTTGTTCACCTGAACATCAAGAACCGCTCAGCATTTACAACTTGGGGGAGGAGGTGGGAAACCCCTTAATGAAGCCCAGTAGAAGATAAAACTTTAAAACTAAACTGGATCAAAAGGGACCAGACCCTGAGGGGGTAGGAGCGGTGTTGCTGGAAACCACATGGGCCACAGGCAAAGCAGGCTGGTAGGGATGCCATACCGTGGGGCACAGGGCACGGTCCGAGTCAAAGGCAGTGCTAACATGAGTGGGGCACTGTGGGCACTGCACTGGCCACATGTATGCGTCACAGGGCCCCAAGGGGACTGCATGAGACTTATTGCCTCCCTTGGCTGGCAGGTGATGTACAAGACAGACCTGTGTTTAGTTCTCTTCTAGAACAAAGAGCTGTCAGAGCTGGCTCACATGTTGTTTTTTGTTAGCTGAGGGATAGGGCACGTGCTTTTTATTTTTCATGAAAGTGGTACAAATCTCTTTTTTGCAAATATAATTTAAAGGTTAGAAGTATACTCAACAGCACCGCTGACGTGCAGTAAGTACTCAAGTAAACGGACGGCAGTGTAAGGAACTCACTCATAATGTTACAGATACATATTACATACACATATTGCACATACATATTACATGCAGCACTTTTAGAAAAGCCAGTTCAGAAGCTCGGTATGGTAGCTGTATGCCTTTAATCCTAGCATTCGGGAGACAGAGGCTGGCAGATCTCTGTGAGTTCAAGGCCAGCCTGGTCTATATAATGAATTCCAGGACAGTCAGAGCCACATAGTAAGAACCTGTCTCAAGACAAACAAATAAAAACAAACAACAACAACAACAAAGCTAGTTCAGGAACTAAGAAAGGGGGGAGGGAGAAGGGTGTAGGGGCAGTGTGCTCAAACTCTGTTAGGCAGTGGGAACTGGGTCTGAAGAGTTGGACCTTGGTTGATCATGCAGCATTTCCAGTTTGAGAGGTAAGCGGGGCTAGTAGAAAAAAGTGTCACGCTCTGAGGGACAGCCTAGAAACTCGGGCACACTCTGTAGGAAAGCCTAGAAACTGTCACACTCTGAGGGACAACACAGGAACTCTGTCACATTCTGTGGGACAGCCCAGAAACTCCCACAGGTGGTCTGAAAAAGTTTTTAAAGAAATTGCTTTTGTGACTCACATGAGAAAAATATTAAGGTGTTCCCCTAATCGCACACACCTGTTCACAGCTGCCATTTGGGCAGACCCCATGTCACTGTCCACAAGCCCTGCTGTTTCTGCCACTTGTTCCCATGGGCCACAAGGGTCATCTCCACCCTTGTCCTTTCTCCTCCACTCTCTTCTCTCACTTCCCTGCACAGTCATTTATTTCTATAGAACGCCCTAGTCCTCCTTTGTCGTTCTAAGTGCATTTGTGGCATCTGGATAAACAAGCCAGCCTTTCCAGAACACCCACATGCCATGTTTTTATTGCTTGGGTCATTAATATTCAAGCAGCAGTGGCAACAGCACACTCAGACCTTTCAGGTTCTGGCAGACATCTCAGCCAGACGCCTTTCTGCCTACCATGGGTCTACCATCAATTATCTAATCAGCAATGAGTGCTTCACCAGTACTGAGACAACAGTCCACACCAACTGGGGACAGATGATGACAACGAGGGACACCACATGCTGCTGCTGGAAGATTCTTCACCTCCTTTCTCCTAGGCTCGGCTCATTATGGGATATCACTGCCCCTCCCCAGCAACCATCCTGTCTCATCTCTCTTGGAGCTTGGGTAACGGTGGAGATGGCTGGCTTGCCGTGAGCTGGGATCGGAACTCTGGTGCCGATGACACAGACAAGTCCTCTTGTTTTTAAGGATTTATTTTATTTTAAAAAAATCATATGTATATGTGACTGACTGTGTGTTGTTGGTACGTGTATTTGAGTGTGTATCTGCAGAGGCCAAGAGGAGGATGACAGATCCCCCTGGAGTTACAGGCAATTGTGAGCTTTCCAGTGTGGGTACGGGGAAGAGAACTCAGGTCATCTGCATGGGTAGTGTATATCCTTAACCACTGAACCATCTCCCCAACCCCAGCTTCAAACAAACAAACAAACAAACAAACAAACAAACAAAGAAGCATCCAGAAACAAAAGCTCTTGCTAGGTAGCCAGGCTGGCTTTGAACTCATGCCTTCACTCCCTGAGTGCTGCTATTTTAGGCTTGCTCTACCACATTCAGGCAAGCTCTGATTTTTGTGTTTACTCATTGGGTGGAAACATTTAAAGACTTATTTTTATTTTTGTGTATTTGTGTGTCTGTGAGTGGGAGCAAGAGAGTATGATGCCCTCACAGGCCATAAGGGGTGTGAGACCCCCTGGCGCTGGGGTTACAGGCAGTTCAGACCCATCTGCTGTGGGTTCTTGGACCTGGACCTGGGTCCTCTGCAAGGGCAGGATGTAGTCATCGCCCAGCCCTGGCTGTTGAGCTTTTGTGACGGAGTGTCAGTATGTAGCCCAGGCTAGCCTAGATCTCATTATGCAGAGCAGGCTGGCTTTGAACTCTCCACACTAGGATTAGAGGCACACGTTTGCCATACCCAGAACACCTCTTTCTTTAAAAGAAAATTTAAGATCTACTTGTACTAGCTTACTGCTAATTGTTTCTACCTGTAGCTCTACATAACAAACATTTTTAAATATTAAAAACTATCAAATAACTAAGCCAGAATGAATTTCTGAAATACTCATCTGTAAGTGCTGATACAGTCAAATTCTAAAGATTTCAACAAAATTCTATCAGCTTTTCTCTTTTAGTAGTTAAGCTTTAAAATATTTTAAAGGGGCTGGGGAGATGGCTCAATGCTTAAGAGTAGTCCAGCATCTACATGGCAAGTTCAGGGGTTCTGGTGCCCCCTTCCAGCCTCCACAGGCACTGCATGCAAGAGATACAGGCAATACACCTATCCATGTAAAACAAACATTTGGAAAATAAACATTTTTAAAACAACAAAGAAAATGTTTTAAAGGCAGGTGAGTCCAATCTGATCCCAGTGCTATGAAGCAGCCCCGTGGTGACAGCTAGGTGTCGGGCTTAGCTGTGGCTGCCCTGGGGTTCCAAGACCTGCAAGATATAAGTGGAGGAAGAGGCAGGCTGACGGTACACACCAGAACTCCTGGAGTCTTCTTGGTACAGGAGGCTAAGTTCCAGGGCTAGTCTGAGACTGTGCCAAATAAATACACCTAAAATAAGCTCTATAAAATAACTTTAGAGGTAAGAGAGAGGGAGAAGCTGGGAGAGAAGCAGGCAGGCAGGCAGGCAGGCAGGCAGGCCAGCAAAACGTGTGGCCCAGTTCAGTCAGGGGAGCTGGAAAAAGGAAGGCAACCTTGCTTTACTTCCTGGTTTGGACTCTTGAGATTATTTCTATCAGGATTTGTCTACTTCGTAAACAAGAGTTTTTATTGGATTTATTTTTGAGACAGGTTCTTATTATATAACTCAGCTTGGCCTTGAACATGTGATTCTCCTGCCTCAGCCTGAAGAGTGCCGAGATCACAGGTATGGACAACCACATCTGGCTAAACTCTCCTCGTATGACTTCACGCTGTGAAGCAGAGGGACTTACGGAGATGGCAGACCAGGGCAGGTGCCTATGGTCTGACTCTAGGCCTTGCACTATTCAAACGCTGCTTTCACAGATGCGGGCCGGCTCCAGCAGAACCGGAAACTGCCTCTGTTTAAGCTCAACCCCACCTTACTTCTATCCTGGCTTCACTGCTGTTCATCGTAAGCCACCTTCACTCTGGTTCTAATCTTGACCTAACCAGCCCCTTGCAGGCCAGGCCTTGGTGGCTTCACCCCGACCTGGATATCCCTTCATGTCTCCTACCATGTAAACCCCTTTCGCAAGGTTCTCTGTCTTCTAGCTTTCTGGAAACACTCTATATTCAAATTTTCTACCTCCAATTGTGTGTGATTTTCATGCCCATGTGTGCGTGTGGAGGACACTGGGTGTGTGCCACTACTGTTCTGTGCCACATTCTTTTAAGACAGGGTTTCTTATTGAACCAACGATGCTTTGCCTAGGCTGGCTGGTCATAAAGCTACCAGAATCTACTGCCCACTGTTCCCAGTGCTGAGGTTACAGGCATGAACAGCCATGCCCACCTTTTCACGTGGGTACCGGGATCTTGAGAGAACAAATGCTCTTCTCACTGTTGTCTGTTTTTTTTTAATCAGTTCTCTGTTGCTGGCTGTGCTCTGTGCAGTGTTCACTTCTGAGTTTATTATTTGGGTGTGTGTAATGGTGGGGTATTACAGCATATGTACGGAGGTCAGAGGACAACTTGCTCTGTTTACCGCCTTGAGATGGTCTATCTGGCTTCTGACACTCTACTCACTGTGAGCTTCTAGGTGATTCTCCTGTCTCTGTTTCAGATCTTGCTGGAGTGCTGGTTACCACTGTGCATTGCCATATTCAGCTTTCGGTTTCTATGGGTCCCGGGATTGAATCTGAGCCACCAGGCCTGAAACCAGCACTCTTACTTGCTGGGCCATCTCACTGCTTCTGCCCTCACGTTAGCTTTTAAAATCTGATTCTAATCCCTGCTCCCAAGGATTTATTCTAAAATTTGTTTCCACAGAGGTAAGTTTCCACTGCTAGATGTTTTAATGTCTAAGAACTCTGTGGTGGTTTGAATGAAAATGACCCCCGTAGGCCATATGTTTGAATGTGTCGTCACCAGGCCAGTTAGTGGGACTTGCTGTTGTGGTCTTGCTGGAATAATGTGACCTTGCTGGAGGAGGGATGTCACTGTGAGTGGGTTTGAGGTTTCACAAGCCTACACTAGGCCCAGTTTCTCTCTCTGCTTGCCAGCAGATCAGCGTATAAAGCTCTTAGTTGACTGCTCTTGCATCTTGCCTGTCTAGTTCCCACTAATGATCATGGACTACCACTATAAAACTGTAGTGAGCGATTTCTCTTATAAGAGTTGTGTTGGTCACAGTGTCTCCCCGCCCTCGGGAGCTGCAGAGTCTGTTTGTGCTGAGTGCTCTGTGTTGCCTCTGTCTTTGCCCTCTGGGATCAGATAGCTGACACTGCTGTACTGGATCCCATTGTACTAGACCACTGGATGGCGTGAGTCCATTGCAAACACTTCTAGTTGAATGCTCACAGGAGTCAGTGCTTTGTTATTCTTAACTAATGTTTTATCTCCTCTGCCTATGGCCACTTAAGCTCTGTCTTGTCCACTGGAGTCACAGTGATGACACTTACCATGTGTGTGTAAAATGTCAACTGGCCTCCCTCAGGGAGTGCTTTTCTCCCATCTTCTCTCATGGGTAGATGCTCACATAGCTTTCAGCTCATTTTAGCTCAGAATCACCTCTACCATGAAATCCACTCTGATGGCCTGTCCATGGAAGCCACTGTCCCGCAGGTACAACCTATGCATCCTAGGGTCCCCTTACAGTGTGTGTCTGACTCCTAACAGGTACTTTCATCCTTTCTCTTTTTCATCCTTTTTCTACCTACAATAAAAGGTCTACTTGACTGAATTCCTGGAGGTACTTACAAGACCTTGTACACAGTAGGCAACAACAGGTGTGTTGTGTAAATAAATAGATAAGAGGCAGAGGTAATATGCAGAAGCCAGGCCTTTTGACACTGGGCCATGGCTTTTCCACATGCAGTGCTGTTCCTTGGTATAAAGTAGCACAGGCTCCAAGGCCCAGTGAGGAAGACAAGGGAAGACAGACAGGGGTCCAAGACTTGGTGGCAGCTGAACACACAGGTCAGTTCCCTGGCACAGTCCTTGCTGCTTTGACTTTGTAAGATGGTCGAGCAGTAGAGCTTCCTAAGAGTCACATGATCTACTCTACATCTGTATGGTATGTAAAGGGAGCACAGCCACAGAGCCACCCAGCTACCCAGATAGGGTCCCAAAGACTAGGGGCTGATGGAGGAAGCTTAGCACTTCATCTTCATCCTCCAGTAGCAGACTGAGAAGCATGGTTATCACCATGGTACAAGGCTCCAGGTTTAATGTGAAGAGAAGATCAAGGTTATTCACATTCACATCAGAAAATGGGAAACAGATTTTGAAGCAGTCTCACGATGCAACAGTAAGATACTCTGTGTACAAGTGGCCATGCTCTTGGAAAAAGATGGGAAACTGTGGAGAGCCGTGCAGTGAGCAATCGCCATTATAAGATGGCGCTGGCTTCCGCTGTGCCTAACTAGTAAACAAGCCTTGTGCGCAAGTGCGAGAGTGAACTCATGCCTAGTCACTGCCCATCTCGGGGCGTAGTAATGAGGTGATGGGCGAGCAACAAATCAGGAGCTGACATGCCACATCAGGTGCTGAAACACCACGCTGAGGGCTATATAAGCAGCACCATTTTCCGGGGTCCGGGTCTTCCCTCCTTGAGAAGCAATAAAGCTTGCCACAGAAGAATCCGGTTGTCCGAGTGTGTTCTTGCCGGCGAGAACGATAGCTCGGGAAAGGAAACAGCAACAGCAGCATTCCCGGGAAACAAAACCAAACCAACCCACCAACTGACCAATCGACCAACCAACCCACCCACCCACCCATCCACAAACTAACCAACCAACCAATCCACTCACTCACCCCTAACCCCCCACCCACCCACCGACTGGCTGAATGACCAATCAACCAACCAACCAAATAAACAAATGAAAAAATGAAGCCAGTCCTCTTCTCATGAAGCCTTGATTACTGCGCCTTATACCCTTTCCTTTCTCTGAGGACTTCACAGCAGGCCTCTTCACTTTCCTCTCTGAGCTGGGAGTCTGATTTCTATTACTGTCCTCAGCAGGAGTCTCCATCACCAGCCCAGCCTCTCCAGCAGTACTTGGTGCTGCATCTTAGCTTTTTACCCTCAGTCAGGAAAAAGGAAAGATCCAGGGAGGATAAAGAAAATACTGTTTCCTTTATCCCTCCCACATGTGATGTCTTGTTCCATGTCTAAAATTTCATATCCCTTTAAGTAAACTAGGACATGAGAGATGACACCACTTACCTATTAGTGGACCACCAGAAGCCCACTAATTTACAGTGGGGCGTCTTGGTGACTTTTCTCCTTGGCTGTCTAGGTGCTGTTAAGGACATATGAGAGAGCTGTATGAATGTCCCTGAGCCATGGCCACTCCAGCAGTATTTGTTAGTGATAGGCATGACTGACATTTACAAAATGACAGGAATGACAGAAAGGCATTAGACACACATGTATGTAGGAAACTGCTCCAAGCATGTGCTTGTGTGTCTTAATGCAGAATACAGTTTCCTACATGAAAGTTCAAATCCCTGAAGCCACCTCTGACACCCAGTATCTTAGCTCATAGAACTTCTTTCTGAATTATTCAGAGAATATCACCAGCCACTGTATGAGTTAAGGCATGCAGAAGAAAGGAAAGGCTCAGAGCTCATACGCCAGGAAAGTGAGCTGCTGCCATCACCCCTCCCAGGTTTAGGAAGGCGGAGACTGAATGGCACTGACAGTCATACACAAAAGCCAACTCTGGGATTTTCAAACTCTCCACATATTCTCCAGAGTCTGTCATTGTTCTCTGGGACTGGTTTAAAGCAACAAGTCCCATAGAATTGTTGTTCTCTTCATAAGGAATGTTCACACAGCCAGGCACGATGGCACATGTCTATAATTCTAGCTACTCAGGAGACCAAGGCAGGAAGATCACAGGTTCAAGACCTGCCTGGTCAGCTTAGCTGGAGCATGTCTTAAAAACAAAAAATGCTGCAAAGATGGCTCAGCAATTCGGAGTATTTATTGCTCTTCCAGAGGACCTGAATTTGATTCCCGGAACCCATGTTAGGTGGCTCACAACTGCCTATAACTTCAGCTGCAGGGACATTTGATGCCTCTGGTGTCTGTGGGCATCTGCACACATGCACACATATGATTAAAAACAAGATAAATCAAAAAGTGAGAAGAGGGCTGGCTGGTAGCAGAGGAGAGAGTGCCTGCCTTGCATGCATAAAAGCCCTAAATTCAGTCCCCAGTACTAAAGTAAGAGGAAGATTCCTCAGGGAATTAAGGTCCTTTACTTGTTTTATCCCTAGGCTGTTGAAATATATGGGTTCTCTCTCCAATACAGTTTCCAGCCTTACAGCCAGGTTATGCCAGGGAGGGTGAGATGATTCATGGGGTTAGCATATCAGGCCAGACCCAGAGAAATGCAGCAGCATGGTACAGCAAAGGAGCTGGGACCTAACTGGGAGGAGGGTGTGGTATGAATGAATAAATGAATGAATGAATGAACGTGTAATGTATACAATGACTTCCAGGACTGGTCTTGTGCCTTCAGCTCATTCATAGTCTGAGCTGATCTTCAGCTCACTCCTGGGGACAAAAGGAAGTCCATGTGGAGCCTGTCTGCACTGAGGGATGGTGCGCCATGATAGTCCACTGAGGTATTTGGGAACAATGATTAGTTAAAGAGACACCAGAGTTTTATATGACAGAATAAAGGATGATTTTAGGGAGTAAGATGTGCTAGGGCATACACAAGGCAGGAAGAGCATATGTGCACAAACACAGACACACCCACATACACAGAGGCACATGTGTGCACACACACACAGACACACACACCACACACAAACACATACACACCACACACAGACACATATATCACACACACACACACACACACACACACACACACACACACACACACACCTTCCATGAAACCAGGTTAGTACTATTGCAATACTGCAAAAACCAAACCACAGTATGGGAGCTGGGCACAGGGCCTCAGGGATAGCCTGGGTGAAATTTGGGCTCTCACCACTATCTGGTAGCCTCAGCTCTGACACTCTACCTTTTCAGCCCCCCCTTTCCTCACTGGACACTGGAGATGCTGCTGAGGCTGAGCTCACAGGGCTGCTGTGAAGCCTGGAGATGTATTGTATATAAGGTGTTCAGTTCATGTCTGCCACACAGTTCCATATTCTATCAGTGCTGCGAGCATTACTGTTTTCAGCAACATTTAAAATACACTGGGCTTGAAAGAAATGACAAATGACCCACAAAGCTGAGAAGAAATGATCTCCTTAAGTGTCTGGGATATAGTTCAGTGGTAAAGCATCTGTCTAACATAAATGACCATCTTGTGCCTCAAGTCATGTGTGTGCATGCATGTGTACATATGTGTGTGTGTGTGAGGAGGGGCAGGTTTGGTTAGAATTATCTCCCCAAAATAAGGAGGTACAGAAGATATGGCTTAGTTTTCTAGTAGAGGAGATTCGGGATGCTTCTGACAAATATAATGCTGATTTAGTTCTGTTAGATTATATTACATTATTATAAATATATAATTATACATACAGTACATTCAGGGATATATTTTCATTAATTCACTCACTGTTGGAGATCTGCTGGTAAGAAAGGTAACTGTCTGCCATCTCTCTGCTGAGGGAGCAGGTCTTGGGGTACAGTTCACCATCTCACCATGAAGCATGGAAGGACAGATGTGGGCTAGAGTTAAGAAGAGGGGTTACTTCTATGTTTTTAAGATAAAATGTAGCCTGAACTGGCCCTGAACCTACTGTGAGTTGGAGACTGACCTTGAATTGATCTTCCTGCCTCTACCTTTCAAGTGCTGGGATTACAGGCCTGGGCTCCCATCTTCAGTCTGAGGGTTCACTCTGACTGACTGCAAGCCTGAGCATTGCACACGGCTAGAGTTGTGTCTTTTTTCTGAAGTCCTAACCCTCTGGCCAAAGCTTGTTATAGGTATGGGGTTGGCCTTCCTACTTATGAAACAACGTGGCAGACTCACCTCTAAGCTAGTCCAATATTAGGCACACTGAGAGGACGCTCACAATGGGTCTGTGAAGGGAGGGTGACAGAAAGGACTGCAGTGGCCAGAAGGAGAGATAATTAGAGTCTGTCAGCAAGCAAGCACTGTTTCTACAGCAAAGGGGTAATTGTCTCTCCCTAGACAGAGCCCAGGACACGAAAATGTGCCACAACAGAAAATAAGTTGCTTCTCTAGGGAATAATGTCGTGAGAGTCACTGAAAGTTCACGCCGATCTCAGAGTGCGCCCATAAAAGCTTAGTTTCACACTTTGTCCCATGTGGAAACTACAGCCTGTGCTGCATGAAAAATGGGTTTTATGAGAGTGCTTCTGATGTTTAAGAAGCCCATTTGGCTTCCTAACAGCACCAGTGATGTTGTTTTATACACTGCATGTACCAGGCAGGCTTCCTGATCAGCCGGGCTGTGTTTCTGTCAAATGTCACAAGGATGACGAACTGTGAAACAGTGACTAGGAGAAATGGAAGGGCAAGACTTTCCCACTTGAGAGACTGCTGCAAGCGTGCTCTAAAGGCAAGTGCAACTTACGACAGGCGCCATGATACCGCTGCCAAGAGGCGGAGGCCACGGCAGCCCCACCCATGCACAGCCTTTATCTGCAAGGCACCTCTGATGTCAGGACAGGTCAGAAGGCTGGGTCTCAGGAAGAAGCCCATGGACTGGAGATGCTTTTGCTTGGTGTTTCTGTTTCTTTGGGGTCTAAAAACTAGACTTCTAAGGCTGGCTTCATTAGACTCAGCTCTGAGGCCTTGGGCAGCTCACTACTTTGATTTGCCACTTTCTCCTTTTGCTGTGGTTTCCACACCCGAGGATTTGCTGAGTGACTCAGTGCTCAGACCCTCAGCACCCACTGCTAGCGTTCACTGGGAAGCCCCATATATTTCCTCAAACTAAGTCAAGTGGGATGGCAGGTGCTGTCCTGTTTTGTTTTTTACCGTTTTTAAATCTAGGGACACTGGGAGCCCCAGTGGGTGGCACAGTTAATCAACTCCAAGGACATGGGCACAGCGGGGACTCGGGCTACCAGGAACAGGCTGCTGTTCTGCTGTGGAGTCTCTGCCATGCCCAGGACTTTATCCTATTGACACTCACACCCCTTCTCCAGGTGCTTGCCTGTGTTTGCTCAAACTGATGCTTGCTCCATTCCTGCTACCTGATGCTACTCTGGAGCCATTGCCCTGGTGTGACCATCCTTGTCAAAGCCTTAGAGAAGCCTTACTCCAGCATGACTACCTGGCTCCATCATTTCCCTTGGCCCAAACTACCACTGTGATGGTTTGTGTATGCTAGGCCCAGGGAGTGGCTCTATTAGAAGGTGTGGCCCTGTTGGAGTAGGTATGGCTTTAAGATCCTCATCCTAGCTGCCTGGAAGCCAGTATTCTGCTAGCAGCCTTCCAATGAAGATGTAGACCTCTCAACTCTGCCTGCACCATGCCTGCCTGGATGTTGCCATACTCCCACCTTGATGATAATGGACGGAACCTCTGAGCCTGTAAGCCAGAGTTGTCATTGTCATGGTGTCTGTTCAGAGCAGCAAGCCCTAACTAAGACAACCCTGGTACTTGCTCTACTGCAGGGTGAAAGATGGGGCTACTTCTTAGAAGGTTATAGTCCTTCACATGGGGCTCAGTGATGTCAAAAGTGAGTCGGGAGATGCTGCAATAGCTATGGCATAGAACCATCAGCTCTGATGAGATGGTCTGTGCATCAGAACTCTGCAGAACTCTTTACACTGCAGATCTCAGGGACCCGATGATGACCGTCAAGCCCAACTGCAGCCCCTGGCAAAGGAACTGTGCAATGTTGGCAGCTGGCAGTGGTCACAGCAGCTTTAGATGTGGCAGACAGCAGGGTCCAGTATAGACACAGGTATGCAGTAGACCCTTTCTTCTTCAGAACAGGGAGGCTGGGCCTTTTCTCCCTTCTGCCCTCACTTCATCCTCTCAGGGTCACTGTGGAGACATGCAAAGTTGGATGGCAAATTCTGAATTCTCAGGCCATGGCTTCTCAGTTTGTTAAAAAATAGCCCAGCAGACAGAGGATGCCACATCAATGCCACGTGAAGATAAGCACCAAGTTTCCCAGGGTCTAACAAGTCTAAGTGTTTATTATTAGACCTCTATTAAAGGCAGTGAACAGGAAGAGCTGTGGCCTGAGAAAGTGCACCTATCAGTTCCACAAGCAAGTGACAATAAAAATAAGGGAAGCTCCATCAACCGCCCAAAGGCTTACATGGAAACGGGATGAATGACATATTTACAAGAAGAACTCCAAAGTCACCAGTGCTTAAATACTGTCTTGCTCAAAGTCCTGCAGCTAGCTTGCATGAGAGTTTTTATACAAAGGGACAAGGCCAGGCCAGAGTCTTTGGTGACCTGGGACAGCTGGTCCCACTGGCACCAAATTAGAGGTGGAAACATGGCAGCTGTGCCTTGTCCCCCACCCTGTTTCCTCTCCTTGTTTATAAGACAGATAACAGCTTGACCCATGCTTCTGAGGGGCCACTTCCCTGTGTGGCAATCCCACGGAAGACCTGAGGGCTGCTTTCGCCTTTTTCTGGGAATTGCACAAGGAGAGGGCAGGCCAGGAAGATACCCACCCACCACCATCATCCTAGGGTAGGAAGGAGCCTTTGTCCAGGAGCAACACAAATAGAAACCCAGCAATACAGGCGTCACTTCAATGTCCTCCTGAAACTTCCATCCCTCTTGGAGCTGGGAACATGATATCAAGTTTACTCTTCCATGCAAAGTTGGTTTACATTTCAGTGACTCATTCTTCTTGGACCCCTTTTCTGGCACTACCCTCCTAACCACACATGAAATCCTGTGACGTTGAAGGTGATGTCCTCCCAGCTCCTTTCCACTCTCCACAGTACAGTCACCTCTGACCATAGAACAGCCTTCCATGTCTATCTTCCAGATCAGTTTTAAGTTCTAAGAGGTCTGGATTCTGCTTTCTGTTCCTCTGCTGCATGCCTATGAGTCTAGTGATTCCCTTGGTTGGATCTTCCTAAGGCCTGAGGGGAGAGTTAAAACACCCATGCTTCCCTCGATGCTGCCACCACAGAACAGTGGGAACGGGGCCTGAGGACCTACTCCACCTTCTGTCCTACAGAAGACAAGACAAGGCCTGGTGAAGTGAACTGTCCCTGGCAATCACACCCTAGTGATACATAGCAAAGGTCTAGGCCGGGGCAGAAGTTGGCAGCAGGCTGTCAACACACCTCCAATGTCTTGCCACTCAGTTTCCTATATCAAACCAACAGAAAAGCAGCATCCACAGCCAGGCTGCTGGCTCTCACTACCACACCCTGTCCTCTGGACTTTGTCTACTAGACAGTAACTACTCAGCTTTCTGAATCTGACATTCAGATAGTGACTGATTCCTTTCAAAATCTGTGGCAGAGTTAGCAATGCTTCCTCAGCAGCTTGGGCTGCACTTACATAGCCCTAGCCAAGCCTTACAAATGCAGGAGAGCTTCCTGACTCCATGGAGAAGAGGGGTGCCACACCCCTCAGAATCCCTGCTCTTAACCTGGAGGTCTTTTTGACCCCACAGAAATAAGATAGCAAGAGGTGTCAATTCTAAGTGCTCACACCACAGAGCCGTCAGCACTGCCCTATCCTTCTCTTGCACATGGATCTGTGACCATCGTTCAGCATTAACGATTCATGCATTTAAACCAGCCTCGCCCAGACCCACCCAGGTCATCTTAGGGAGGCAGAGGCTTCCTAGCTGACACCTATAGGACATCTGTAGCCCTCAGGTCTAGTGGCTGTTCCTTCCCATGCTTTTGTCTTGCCCCAGAAGGAGAATGCTCTGTTTGACTCAAGGTAAACCAACCACCCTTTGTGGGCCCCTTAGGTTGTAATTTAGAGGCAGATTTCCCAGGAGAAATGCTGAGTGTCAGAGACTAGAGAGAAGCTTGAGATTCTCAGAGCCTTAGTGAGGATCAATGACAGCTCCTCGGGAGATCTTGGTGGAAACTCAGCACAGGCCAAGTGGCTCATGCGTCTTCCTGTTTAAAAAGTGGTCAGTCATCTCAGCCAACGCAGGGGGTCCTGCCAGCTTCAGCATCCAGGAGAAGGGGCTTCTAGGAGTACATTTTTATAAAAACCACCAAATGCTAATTATATCACAGTCCCAATCATTTGGGGAGGGGGGGGTGGATTCTCCGCTTGGAAGCTCATGGTTAGGGCAGAGAGCATTTCTTCTGCCTTAGCGGCCTGACTGGATTGACCTTTCTGTGTACGTGCCTGTCTCGTCCGTCATCATCTACCATTTACTTTTGCTTCTCTGCAGCTGGACTCACTAGATACACAGAGAAAGTGTGTTGCGGGTGCAGAGGCAAACTGTTACAACCACACTGCCCATCTTGCTGGCCATGGCCAGTCTTTACAGCCACAGTAAACCACAGTAGGTCCACAGTCTCTGGAAGTTACTGGATATGCTTACATTGACTCTTCCCTCCTAGAATCCTGGCTTCCATCGAAAAGGGCTTCTTAATAACGAACAGCCATCTGTTTCACACGACACAGGAAGAACATGATAAACCAAGTCACACAGCTTCAGCCGTAAACATATTCTTACACATGATTTCTACGACTCTGCACACACAGAAAGCAAGCCATTAAGGACTTGCAGAGCAACAACAACGCACACTGGGCTTCCTGCCATTACGCCACAATGTTTTATGGTGTAATTTTATTTATAACTGAAAAAGGTAAATAGGTAAATATATAAAATGGTGAGCAGACCCCTCCCCGCCAGAGGCTTTCTCTGCAAATTAACTCTGTGGTCATAAACCCCATGCCAGCTGGACCCTCGCCCTGTGCTCTGTGGCACGGGCAGCCAGGGCAGGTAGACGGCCGAGGAGAAACAAAGTGGAGCCTTTTCCACCATCAGCCAGGCATGTTAATTGAACTTTGGCAAATGTTTAAAGATTTCTCTCTCCATGTTTGAGAAGGAATTAAAAACAGTTGAGCTGGGAAAATGAACATCTGTTACTGCCTTACACTCCCGACCACAATGAAAAACATTCATAATTAAAGCGACTTTGCTTCCTTGCTAGTTAACTCTGTAATCTTAAGTTAAAAATATAAATGCAGAGGCTCCTTATTGTCTTTGGGCCTTCTTATGGCTGCTTGTAAAAAAGGTAGTTTATACTGGGTTTGTTTTTTTCCACTGGAATAACAATATCAGGAAACAGACTTGCGTAAAAAGATAGGGATGACAGCAGCGAGGCACCTCCGCGCGGAGCCTCGGTTTATGAAGCTATGAAACGGTAGTCAAGAAGTGCTTTATATTTGGGAGTTAAATACGCTTTACAGCTGTGTAAAAAACCAGAGCCAGTTTAGGCCAAACATAAACATTCCAGTGTCTACAAGGTTTACTTATATGGAGGACTGGGCTCCTTTCTCTCACTGGGAGGGATTTGTGTGTTCCGCATAACAACACTGAAAATCCTTCCACATCAAGTCACTTCCCTTCCAACACAAGGAACTTCACCAAGAAAGTCAAATCTGTTTCCTACAGTTTGGGGGTGGGGTGGGGATGGGGGTAGGACTGGGGCGGGTGTCTTCACCCTCATAACTGATAAGGCCCCCAGGCCCTCCACCCTCAGACCTATCCATCTCCCTTCTTGCTGCAATCTAACATTTCCTGAGACAGCGCAGTCCAGAAGCAGACCCATTCTTTGACTGACTTTCCTCTCTTCTTTAAGATGGACTCTTCTTTTTCCATCCACTCTACTAAATGGAACTTTCTTAGCACAGCACGTAAGGTCTGCACGGCTCTGGGCATGGTTGGAACACACGGGCCCTCTGCTGTGCACCTCAGCAGGGAGACAATAAATGCATCTCAGGTTCAGCACAGGGTTCTTCTAGTGCTGGACGTCTGGGTCTGGGTCTGTCGCCCCAGAGGCCAGGGCAGGCATGAATAGGCTGTGAGCTCCAGCCAGCTCTGGCCCAGATCCCACACCACAGAATCCACTGGGGTGAAGAAGCCAAGCCTGAGAGGCTCCCCAGGGAGGGACGGGCAGAGGACACTATAGCCCTTCCGTCCTCAGCAGAGCATGGGGCTTTCTCTGAGGTTTTGGAAAACAAATCTGGCTGGTTTTCTTTCAAAGTGGTGTTGGCTCAGCACACCTCTCCTGCCCTCAACACCCCCACAGGAACAAACCCCAAAAGTGCTGAGGGAGCTGTCATGTTTTTCCTGGCCTCAACATGAGTGGGAAGTGCTATAAATCTCTCCAGAAAGCCCAGGCTCCTGGGATCTCCAGAACCAATCCCCCGATTTATGAGGACTGGATCATTCAGACAGATGTCTGAGCCTTGGACCTTATGAAAAACATTAATTTATAGGAACACTCCTGACACTCAGGAAAGCACTCTTTCAAGGTGTTCCACTTAGGAGGATGTGCCTGCCATCTAGGAAGAACATCACAGCAGCATGGCCTGTGTTGGCTCAGGCAGCGACCCAGTCTCTTTATTTTCAACTGGCTATCTGGGAATGTGCCTAGTGGTTTCTTGAACAGGGAGAGAGGGGCTGGATGTGGGTGGAGCTAACTGCATCTGATTCAGTAGCATTCCGGCCATCAACAACAGTCTGGGAAACCCAAAACAAATCAGTAGCTGGCCAGCCCCCAGGCCTGGGCTGGGCTGCCAGTACTGGTGTCCAGGCACTGTGGGAGGACGGAGCCTCTACACCTGGCTTTGGCTCACCAGGTCTGGGTTTAGGGTGGGGTGTCTACACAGCCATATGTCACATGCTCCCAGTTCACTGGGAAGTTTGGGAATGATTAAAACATCACATTCCATTGCAGGTCAACGACTTAATACCATGTCATGTTTTTAAAGCAGAATGCTAGGGTCTAGACTGCCCAGTTCTTTCCACATGCCTGGATTTCTATCTACTCAGCTACTCCATCTAAAAAGCCCAGAGTTTGCCTTCTGCTCCAGGCTCAGCAGCTCCCACAGGCTCTACTCCCACATCAGCTGACCCCTGCCCTACTGTCACAGTTCCTGGCTCTCACTGCTGTGAATTAGACATCAGCCCTTGGATGCTGGAGTCCAGGAGGAATTTCCAGGGCTCTTGAGAGAGAGGCCTGTATGCTGGGCCTTCCACAATGTGGGCTCTATTCTCTGGGTTCTGGAAGACTAGAGGCAGTGGTTTCTGTTGCTGCTTCATCACATGGAAATCCCAGCTAGCGATGACTTTATGGGTCTGTATGGTCCAGACAACAGGGTTACTCTTTGGTGAAATGGTTCCCAGGGGAAGTGCCTGTGAAAATTCCCATCCAGCTAATTACCACTCAGGGCAGGCTGCTACCAGAGGGCGCTAGACTTAGGTAGAGGCCAGGCCAGCCTCAGAGACAGGGCTCCCAGCTTTACTGCCAACTGTATTTTCTGCCCTGTCAAAAAGCAAGACAGGAAAGAGGAAGAGAGAAATCTCACTACAGGGAAGAGGTCACACTTGCTCACATGCCCAGGGCCTGCTTCTGGGAGACAGGGGATTCCTGATCTCTTCTGTACTGCCACAGGAAGCCTGGTAGCGTCCAAGCCACCTCTGATCTTTAGAAGCAAGCACACTGACACCATGTCTCCCCTCTGTGCTGGCTCGGAGACACACTGCTCCTCAGTGCCAGCAAGGGATGGTGTGAAACCCAGAGCAGCCTGCAGCGATGTCCACCTCAGCACTTACAGGTCAGATGACAGGGAGGGAGGTGGCTACTGGAAAGAAGACCCCTGTCTGCAATACCCGAATCCTGGTCAACTGGCAAATGGCCACAGTGGTGAGAAGGTGAGGCCTGGACTTCCAGCAGAGCAAGTTCTGACTAGGGAACACCTTCTTCCAGAAGCCCTGGATACCAGCACTGTGCCATGGTGGCCTCTTCCAACAGCCTGCCATTGTTCCTATGTGGTCTCCCAGAGACAGCATTCTCCTGCACTGGGGCCGCATTGGGACAGTCGCAGTCTTTCCAACTAGCAGTGCAGGGAGAGCTGGGTCTCCTCCCACCTGTGCTCCACGGCCCTGCAGTGCTTGTATACTAAGCACCTCCTTACAGCCCAGCAAAGCACCCAGGAGACATAAGGGAAATCTCTACCAAAAAAGGCATTCGGACAGACAAAACAAAACAAACCTTTCTTCCTGCCTGCAGGTGACCTCTAAGGAAGCATTCATTCTGTGACACGGAATCTGAGATGTCCCAGGACCTGCAGCCCAGAGGGAACAGTTCAGCCCATAATTAGATGGGGTCTTAGGAAAGAGGAACTCCACATTCACCATGTTATGACCATGAAAACCAACAGTACTCTGTAGTGATTTAGGGATAAACGCTGGGGGCATAGTTACTGACTTCACGCTGCTCCCGGGCTCAAAACTGTGCTGTGCAAGGTGAGCCTGCCTGGATTACTCTTTGAATTTCAAATTTTAAAAATAATTTTGTTATGTGCACTGGTGTTTTGCTTGCATGTATGGCTATGAAAGGATGTTGAATTCCCTGGACCTGGAGTTAGAGACAGTTGTAAACTGCTATGTGGTTGCTGGGAATTGAACCCAGGTTCTCTGGAAGAGCAGCCAGTGCTCTCAATCTCTGAGCCATCTCTCCAGCCCAAAATTTCAAAGTTTTTGATCTAGAGAAAAACAATTTTATATTAAGATTCTGAAAATACCCCACTCCCTAGTTTCTCAAGCCAGTGTGTATTCTTACTAAGTATGAGTTTCTCTATGTTCTGTTTTTTAATTCCTCTACTTAAAAATACAGTCACAGATTACAGGTAGTTTCTCATTGGTTGACTCAGATTTACAGATACTACGTTCCAGTCATCTGCATAACTCTGGGTCATAGAGAATCAGGTGGCAAACATTGCCAACATGGAGAACAGGATCAGTGTAAGAACTCCACCTGGCATCATGCTTTGTAAATGAGAAAAGCTGACTGATGGCACATGAGGACAAACCAGTGCAGGAGACTTTCTGGATAAGAACAGGATGCCACTCTGGAGGAGACACAATTTGCCAGCTTCTAGAGACAAAGAGGAAAATATTTTCATGCCAAGCCTATAATGTTATCAAATGCTCTAGTATATAATAGAAAACACAGGTGTGGTGGCTTGAGTAAGAATGGCCCTCATAGGCTCATATACCTGACTGCTTAGACATCAGGGAGTGGCACTATTTGGGAAGGATTGGGAGGTGTGTCCTTGTTAGAGGAAGCGTGTCATTGTGAGTGGGCTGGAGGCCACTCCATGAGATGGAACCCATACCCTGAAACTACTTGGGTGACCAAGAAGCAGAGACTAGATAGCCCAGGGACCTAGGGTAAAGCCAATACTGCTCTAAACAAACAACCCCCACACCAAAACAAAAACAGCCAACCAAACCAAACCAAACAAAACAAAACCCGGAAACAGAGCAAAAATTAACCAACCAACCAACCAACCAAGCAACCGAAACCACAGCAATAGAACAATAGAATGACCCCATTTGACACTCTGCTATACTCACAGAACACTGTCTTGCTCAGCCATCATCGAAGATGCTTCCCTGTGCAGCTGATGAGAACAAATACAGAGACCCACAGCCAGAGATTGTGTAGAGTGTGAGACCTCAACTTAGCCCTAAATGGGATGTCTGAATCAAATCCCTTCCCTCAGGGCTCAGGGACCCCCACCCCCACCCCAAGAGGAGGCACAAAGACGGTAAGAGCCAGAAGGCATGAGGGCACCAGGAAAACAGGGCCCTCTAAATGACCATGAGCAAAGCTCATAGGAACTCATAGAGCCTGAGGCAGCATGCACAGGGCCTGCCCAAGTCTGCACCAGGTCCTCTCTGTAAATTATGGCTTCCAGTTTAGTGTGTTATGGGACTCCTGAACATGCCAGTGAGTGGGTCTCTGGCTCTTGTGTCTTTCTTTGGGCTCTTTTCCTTCTGTTGGTTTGTTTTCTCCACATCCAATTATTAGAGTTTGTTTTATTTTATTATTTTTATTTCATTATATTACATTTTATTTTATTATAACCCCTTAGAGGCCTATTGAGTTCTAATCAGAGACAGAGAGGGAATGGATGCAGATGTGAGGAGAGGTGAGGAGAAGCTGGGAGGAGCAGAGGGCAGGGAAACTCTAATCAGGATATTATGTGGGGAAAAAACTTATTTTCAATAAAAGGGGAAAAAGAAATTTTCTATTTGTAATTCCTTCATATTCTTAAGTTTATGATCTTCATTTTTAAAAGAGCTTATACACCTGGAGAAGACTGTCTCTGTGGGATTGTGCTATCCTCAGTGTAGGGAGACGCGCCAGCTTCCAACTTCTGTGGCAAGCTCATCTCGGCAGCTCAGGTCCAACCTGCCTCTGCCATCTCAACTTCTGCTTTTGCACAGTAACTATTTGGCACATTTTGTTAGGATTTAAGAAAATAATTTTCTTTCCTTCATAATATAGCATGTTCTAAATTATATACGCAGCTTTTCTACAAACCAAGTGGCTTTCATTTATTCTTTGCATGGCAGCAAAATGCTGTTCATGGCTTTTCAGTGCTTGGTCAACACTAATGTCACTGGGATGGAGCATACAGAGAGATGTCCAGCACGACAAAGGTCAAGTTTTGTGAACTCTTAGTAACGTCCTAGGGGATGGGGTGCCTGCCTACTCAGCATGCGGGGTCACAATCATGTCTTAAAATGTCATCCCAAATTGCCTGCCTATTCTCAATCCCATAACAGCCAAGGTATAGTGACCTGCCAGAAAATAATAGTTCTACCTAGGGGAAGAGATCCAAAGACGTGCAGGAATGTGTCAGGGGCTCAGAATCCTGTCTGGCTGCCTTCAGGTCAAAACATCCTGATGACAACCTCCTTGTCCTCCTCTCCCTCCTCCTCCTTTTGGAGCTCGGTACCTCCCTTTGTAATCTGGCTGGCCTTGTCAGGTGATCCCCCTGCCTGAGCCTCCTGAGTGTCCAGAAGGACAGGCACGGAACCACCAGAGCCAGCCCTGATGAAAATCTTAACTTGGCAGCTTGCGTTGGTGTGTGCATGGCTTTGTGAGAAGCATGGTCTTCAGTATGTGCCAGGAGGAAAGCTGCTTTTTCTTTGAAAATCTGGGGGATGCTGAAATATGTTTCTATGTTAAAACTATATAAATCCACCCAACTAAAGCTGTGAGGTGCTGTCCTAGTGGGCTGACAGCAACAGAGAAAGGCTCTCCGGTGCATTCAACGTTGTTTCAGTCTCCTGGAGCCCCTAGACATTCAGAGTGTGCCTGCCTGCCTTTTTCCTTTACTTCCTTTAAAATAACACTTAGAAACGATGCTACAAAGACAGAAACCATAGTACAGCACAGCATGGCTGTCAAAACTCCCCAACAACTTCAGTTTCTTGTGACTTTATGTGGTTGACTTTATGTGACTCTTCATAGCAAACTGAGCCAGAACTTGCTCAGCAGAGCAGAGTATGAACTATACCTTTGATCAGATAAGATCTCCCCAAGGAACGGACAGAAATTAATGCCAGTCCTCATTTTTTCTAAGAGGGACAGTGTAGGTTTGTTTGCAAGGTGCTAAGACGGTACAACCAGACACCATTTGGTCCTGGCGCTCAACAGTTTCCCGCAGATTAAGCTTCCCCCTTCCTGGCAATTACCACTTCCTTTTTAGTGCGTTTCCAAGAATCGTGAGCAAATTTCCGGGCAGGAGCAGGGAGGCTCTGTACCCTGTTGTCTTTTCAGCAAAGGCAAATTAGCTAAGTCACCCCACCCCCCACGTGCAGATCCTCTCTTTAATGCTGTCCAGCTGGGTGTGCCTGGGGATCATTTTATTGTTAAAACTAGAGCCACATGGAAAAGACATTAAAATGAGTTCGCTGCTGCGATACCCACAAAGATGAAAGGGCTTCTCTGATTTTAATGTGCCACGTTTTAGACAGTGGGTTGGGATGAGGGGGAGAAGAAAGGGGTTCTTTGGAGACCTACCCATTTGGCAGGTCTGCAAATCCATCCGAGTGGACTATCCATCTCTCCCCTCCTCCATGGAGGTGTGTGAAGCACTGAGTCAGCTGGTCTCCTCCCATTCCCATAGCATCCTCACCAGCTCTTAAGTGGGCCATGGGCTACCTTAGCCCACGTAGAGCAGGCTTTTCTTGCTGCCAGAAGAAACTTCCTGGCGAGTGAACATGGAGGGCCGCTGGCTCATGTGAGTTATGGACCTTGGTTTAGAAAGAGGGAATTCACTTTGGATGCAGGGGTCTGGGCTGCAGAGTCCACTGTGTGAGCTGTAAAGCAACCTTATCTTGTCATCTTTCTGGCCTGTCTGGGATGTGGCTTCTGCTGGGACAAAGAAAAGCAACCAGGATTGAGGGCAAAAGCCTTGACTGTTTCCAGCACCAGGCAACATGGCTGTAAAGCCTGTCAGGACCTCCTAGTTGGAATTCCTAACAGTGGACATTTTGGTTTTTATTGGTTTTGATTAAACAATAACAGCTAATAGTGGAGATGGAATTTAGCTTTATAACTAAACATAAAGTGTTAAGTATGGAAGCACTGCATGAATATTAACAAACATGGAAAAGTGGTGTTAAAATGGTTGTACTCGAAACAGTTTTATCACAAGTTAAATTAGCAACATTTTTCATTACTCTGAGATTAACCTGTGTGAGCAGAGCCATCATACCAAGTTCACTTTGAGGATTCTTTGGACACAGGCTGAAATAGATAGTTTTTCTTTCTTGTAAATTTCTCAATATAACAAAGTATTCTTTTTGTCACAGGACACAAAATATTTTAAATATTGCAAAATCTAGGCACTTAAACACTTTCAGCCACTCATGGATTTTCTGTAAGATAGTTCCGTGAGGCGGTTTGGCAGCTCTCTCCACCCCTCACCTTTTCTCCGCAGTCTCTCACTTGAGATTGCTTTCTTTGTTCATGCTACTCCTTTAGTGATGTTCCTAAGTGAGGAACACTAAGGGTCTTGCTTACTGTCCTTCAGAGGGAAGCAAATGCCAGAGAGCCTGACAGCCCCTCTGCTGCTTGTACTGAGTTCCTTTGTTCTCACGTGGGCTGTCTGTAGCAGGGAAATGGTACCTGCAGCTTCAGGGAGCCCAGGAAGCAGGATAACACTCACTAATGGTGAGATGCACCCTGGCAAATGCATACATTTGTATAATCAATGGCCCAGAAAAAGTGTAGAATATATCCAACATCCCAGAAGATTCTTGTTGTATGGCCCTGGCTCTGGCTGAACTAACCTCATTTCTACAGCAGAGAGGTTTGAAGGTCCTTGAACTCCTCTGTTCTTTATGTCTTCTTTCCCTCTGTGTAGCATGTTTCTGAGACTCAAGCCTGTCGGTGATACACCCGTAGTTCTGCTCCTTACTGCTGAGAGATAGTATGTCACTGTCTGGCTGTACATGTGGCCAAGGGTCTTCTGGGGCCACTAAGAACACAGCTACTCTGTACCTGGCTCCTGTGGCCAGATCCTCTCATCCCACTGGATAAATGCCTAGAGGAACTGCCAGGCCCATATCATTGTTTTGTACCCCTGAGAAGACTAACCTTGTTAGCCTCGTCCTCCTCAGGTGACTAGAGGGACAACAACCCCTGTTCTTCCCAGTCAGGGCCTCTTTGAGATGCTGTGGTCAATGAATGCTCTGAATGAAGTGAATTTATGACTATGGTCCTGAATACTGTGATGTCCTTTATACGCCACTATGACCTCAGTATAAAATTTCCTAAGTAGGTATTCAGTGCTATCACTTCCTTTTAGATTTCTTTATTTATATGAATACACTGTAGCTGTCTTCAGATACACTAGAAGAGGGCATCAGATCCCATTACAGATGGCTGTGAGTCACCAGGTGGTTGCTGAGAATTGAACTCAGGATCTCTGGAAGAGCAGTCAGTGCTCTTAACTACTGAGCCATCTCTCCAGCCCTCAGCACTATCACTTCTTAATGGGAAACTGAAATGTAAAACACCCAAAGGTGGGGAAGAAAAAGCTCTCCACTTCCTGACTCTGGTGGTAAATGAGCCCTTGTGGGCATCACCTTCAAGCGAGGGCACAGGGTGAGGACAGTGAGTGAGAATCTGAGAGGGACAGTCAGCCTCCTGCTCTCTTTGAAGCTCAACTACCGGGATTATTGCTATGATCCTAAGATAACAGAAGAGGATCTAGACATTTGTAAACCCACAACCCGTTTTCCTACCATTCCTGGGTGAGGAAAGGTCACAATAGTGTCATCTGTTTCTGATACTGAGTTGTAAGAATTCTTGCTATGGTGAACTAATATTTTTTTCTGATTCTGTTGTTTGTTTTCTCAATTACACAATACTATTCTTTAAGCACTTTTTAAGGGCTGGGGAGTTAGCTGCAGTTATTAAAGGCACTTGCTGCTCTTGCAAAGCACCTGTGTTCGAGTCCCAGAAACTACAGCTGTCTGTAATGTTCGTCCCTGGGACCTGATATCCTTTTCTGACTTTTGCAGGCATACATGGGATGCACAGATATACATGCAAGCAAAATACTCATACAGATTAAATAAACAAACAAACAAATAAATAAATAAACAAACACAAAAAGTTTTGATAAAGTCCAAACTGTCTATGCTTTCTTTGGTCTTATGAAGTCTTTAGATGCACCCTGCATCCCTTCTGACAAGGAAAGGGTAAGCCTGCCTTCCCCTGAAACTGTGCTATGCCAGAACAGGTCATTAGCGGATCCCACCTGTACTGCACGCTCCTGGCACCAGCCCTCTCTGAGGTTAATACAGACCAAAAATAAACACACACAAGCAGTCCTGGCCAGCACTAGTGAAATACTGTCTGTCCTTTCAGTTAAGGGCAAAAAATGTCTTCTTTGTGTTGAAAATGTGCATAGCTACTTCAAGAAGCTCAAAGCAGCCTGACCATAGCACAGCAGCCATACTCACCTCTGACAGCCAGAGGTCCCCGAACACTGGCAACACTGGCTTATTTACCAGTGCAGGGGGTCTAAGGGTAGAGTGAGGCCTGCCACAGTTGCTCCCTGTTCTCATTGCACGGACAGAGCCTCACAGTAAAGCAGGCATTGCTGCCACTACACCAGGAGGAAACTGAGGTTTGGAAAAGCTTAAGGCCACTTACCTCCCAGACTTTTCTGACAGGAAGGGCTCTCACTACTTTAGCCCCAACACCCAGAAAACTCTAGATTGACACACCAGCTTTGTCAACATATCTAAGCCTGCTTCTCAGTTCCCTAAGCTGAGATTCTAGAATGATCTGGGGCTATAAAGGCCCCACACGGATTTCTCCCTGATGCCACCCTGTCCTCTTTCCTCTGGAGTTTGTGTTTGGCTCCACGCAGGCAAGTGTACAGTCTGTACTACTTGAATACTCACTATCATACATACATCTTCATAGGAGAGGCACCGAAGGCCTGCCTGTCACCTCCGTCACGTCTTATAGGCTGTGGCTGGCCAGTTACCCTTGCATACATACACTGCAGTCACTGTTTTTCAACGTGTTTTCAACTGGATTCTACTGAGGAATGAATGTTTTAACACACAGAGAAGCCTTATGGTTCTCTGAATGCTCAATACTAATAAATATGTCCGCTGAAAAGATCCCAGTGCTGTGGGAAACGGAGGCCAACCTGCTTGGGAAACAGCTAATGTGAGAAAGTTATTTAAGCCCCTTTGTCTTTAACCTGGTATTAATAATGTGTCTTATCAAGTATTAACAAAAAACAAATTACTTGATGAAAGAGAATATTGTACATTATAAAGTGCTAAGTATATATAACACACTGTTATCGCTACAGATCACACGGCCCATGGGTTTGGTTGTTTCTTCTGTTTAAGAACAACGTTGTGTGGGAAGGCTTCTAGGTGGTATCCAGCAGTAGTTATATAACCTGGGTGGAACCCTATTTCTTTGTCTACTTGACTCTCCTAACACTTTGAGAAGAGAGCAGATGTTAAGTCATCCGCCACAGCTGGGGTATGGCCCGGGCTGTGCTTCTCATGCGGGCGGCCCTAGGGTTTCTTCCCCAGTATAGGGATGCAGAAGAAGAGAACAAGATGGCAGAGATCAGAGTAAGTTGTGAGAGACTAGATTCTCAGGCAATAAATTCAGCTCCTGTTAGTTTCATAAGCAGAAGGGAGAAAGATTAAGACACAGCAGGATGTAAACAAGCTGACAGACACATCTCCAGCCAGGAGAGGGTCTGCAGTGGTTCCCAACACAAGCAGGCTGGACAGAGGCTCTGACAACAACAGAGCAACAGGGCAATGCGTTTATGACTAACCAATCCAACTTCTCCACAGGAAGATTTTAGGAAGGTTTCTTAGGCTCCATTCAGACAGTCCACTCTTCAATACAGGGCCTGTTAGCCCAAACTAGAGCTTCCCATGTTTGTAATAGATCGCAACCTTCTGTTGGCAGCAAGTATCTCCTTCTCATGTCTCATTGTCAGACAGGGTCTTCTCTATGTTGTAGTCCACACTCCGCTGCTGGGCTGGGGTAGGCTGCGCTGTGTTGCACTGGCTTGGGCCTTGACTTTTTCTGCTTGGCTTTTGTTTTGATGCTTTTTTGCGCTTATGGAAATTTTATTTTGATTTCTGAAACTAAAGGCATGGGAAAAGAGCCCATTGCACCTCTACTCAACAGAAACTTCCAAATACCTTGAGCAAAATCCTAGCAGCTCATTCTGGAAGTCTGTATCATAGAGTCTTTTTCACCCTCAGGAAAAATGACTATTTTGCTTTTTAAAATTGTTGTACACTTATTTCTTGTCTTGTGTGCATGTGTGTGGGCACATCCCATGAGTCGTACCATATGTGTGCTGGTCAGAGGACAAATTGCAAGAATCGGTTCTCTCCTTCCACCCTGTGGGATTTGGGATGGGACACAGGTCTTCAGGCTGGGTGACAAGCACCCTTACCCTCTGAGCCATTTCACTAGTTCAATATCATATTTTTAAAAATAACTTGCTGTGATTTAGGAACTTCTGCAATTTAAAAAATCTCTGTCATTTGAACAACTTCCTGTAAAAACACCATAAAGAAACACTAAGGAGCCTACTAAAAGGAACAGGAAATAAACTAAAACAGTACAGAGATTCCTGCAGTAATATCAGTCTATTAGTCATCTTACCGACCACTTGCATTCACCAATGCAATGTGAAGACCTTCCCATCCCACTGATGGGGACCTTTGATGTTGCTGTGACCGGCTGCTGGGCACTCCTCTGGTTACTCTTTATTAATTGGAGACCACTGAATATTTTAGGTCTCTTTATAGATTCGATCTAGACTAGGATCTTGTGAATGAAGAACAGATCAGAGAACTCAGACACTGAAAGGATATGACAGTAAAGTAACGATACATAGTGCCTGACAAGCGTATGTGTATAAACTCTACCACCCTGGCCAATTTTGAGGTGTCACTAGCTTGTATGTAATAATGAATATGCAAGTACCAGTTCTCTGGAATCTGATCACCCTAAGATAGAACCTTAATCGAACTCATTACACTAGAGCCAGTGGTGTGAGCAGTGAGTGCTGTAGAAAGAGCACTGGCTGGCTGAGGGCGAGCCACAGTTCTAGGGCCTTTATATGCCCTGGGTTTTCAGACTTGCAGAATCCAGTTAAACTGCTGGGTTGGCTGGCTCAGCTGCGAGCTGAAGGTCTAATAAGAATTTTAAGCAGGCAGGCATGGAGGTGTCATCTGTGATCTCAGCATTTGGGAGGTTGAGGCAAGAGGATCAGGAGATTAAAGTTGTCTTAAACTACACAGTGAGTTTGAGGGTGGCTTTGGCTATCATAAGACCTGTCTAAAATACTCCTCATAATTCCCCAAAATAGTATGCCATAATTGTGTGACTTCTGAGGTAAGGCAGTCTTTCTAAAAAGGTCAGTGAAAGACAATGAAAGAATCATTTCAGAGGACAGCCTCTGCTATCATTGCTTCTGAACTGCACAGCTGTGAGATGCCTGCTGCGTGAAGATGAGGCTGACACGCACCCCAAGTCCACTTTGGTTCATAGCCCTGCCACTAAAGCAGTGCATCGGAGACCTCTGACCAGTTTCCTGTGTTATCCTAGCAAGGTTTCCCAGGACTGATGACAATGCCCTGTGTCAAGACGCCATTTAACAACTCTGCCAGAACTTTCTGCACGGAGGTTCTTAAGTCCTCTCCAGAGTGTGATATACTCACAAAACGGAGTTTCAGTTTGCAAACACTCATATCTCAATCAAAACAAAGATCAAAAGTTGGCCAAGAGCTAACAAGATGGGTCAGCAAGTAAAGGCACTTAGGCCTAGCCTGAAGATTCAAGTTCAATCCCCAGGACCCACAGAATATAGAGAATGGCCCCTGAAAGTTGTCCTCTGATACACACAAGCATACACTCACGCACGTGCACACAGCACAGACACATGGTGTGATTGCAAGGAACTTTTAGGAGGGCCATAGACAATAAGTCCTAATGTGGAGCTCCCAGACTCCTGAACACCAGTCACTACAGGAACAATATCAAAGGAGCACCCTGGCTATGGTGGTGTGCATTTATAATTCCAGCAATCCTGGGGAAGACGCAGGAGGATGAAGAATTCAAGGGTAGCCTTGGCTACATAGAAAGTTTAGTTCAGCCTAGCCTAAATAAGACTCTGACTCAAAATAACGATGACAGCAACAATGAATGTTTTAAGGATCTCAGCATATTACTGCTTACTAGGGCATCCTGGCAAACCAGAAAGAGCATATTCTCTGCAAAGACAGCCACGGACGGGAGTGCAGAGTGGCAGATCTCCTTCACCACACTTGGGGACAGCAGTGCTGACTCCGAGGGCCTGCTGGAGGGCTGATCACAGAACCACCCAGAAAGAATGCAGTGAGCATGAACAGTAAACAGGACTGTGAACTGCCTCCACCTTTAGAAACTATTCTGATACTGTCATTTCTACAGGACAAAAATGGGTTTATTCTGACACCTTGCTTTCAGGGAACCGAATTGTCATCTTTATATTTCTCTATCTCTGTGATTGTAACTTGGGCCCGTGTAATGGAAGTGTTCACTCTCACTGAGACATGCCTTGCTCACCTGTCCCTGTGGTGGCAGATTCTCTGAGAGACTGGGAAGCTAATGTCAATGCCCAAACCAGGCTCCAGGCTGTTCAGAGAGCAGAACTTTAAAATATCTATAAATGAAATGTTCTACAAAGTGACCACTATTTCCAACCCAGGACTGCACCTTGACTGTGGGAGCTGGGAGAGCAGGCTCAGGAGGTGGAGCTGCAGGATATTATTTATAACCTGGCAATGGAAACGGCTAGAACCACATGAGTCAAGCACAAGGCTGATCCCCTCACTACAGGTAAAATAACATTCAGAACAGGGAAAACACCCACAGCCAAAACTGTGCAGGGCAGGGGCTTAAGAAACCATTTCCTCTGCTGATTTTTGATGTTTATGTGGAATGTTCTTCAAGCAGCAAATAACTTAATGGTGATCCTGACAGACTGAAAATGATACATCTTTCCCACGACATAAATTAATTCTTTTGGTGGGGAATTGCTAAAATGGACAGGGTGTCATAAAAATTTCTTTATGGCCAAAGAAAAAGAAATGATTCCATTTCTTGCAAACATTCTTACATGAAAAATAATAAGCTCTCACTTCGAACTGTCCTGGTTTTCATAGGGATCAGGGAGTCTGTTACTAATTGGGGCAGTCCAGTTTACCTGATGTTGGCCGTGAGTCACAGTCTACATTTCCTCAAGTAGGAAACATTCTGCTGGAGACTGCTGGCCCCACAATTCACTTCCCATCTGAGGAACTACTATAAGGAGCCACAGGGAAAAGGACCCAGCACTCTCCATGCCCACCATTTCTGCCACTCTTCAGACTTACATGGTAGATAACACTCGAAGGCTCTGAAAGCCGGTGTTCACAGAACAGAATGCAAGAGCATCCTGAGGCCACACCCCCATGACCCAAGACATCGAACCGATGCCAGGCCTTTAACATCTGGTGAGCTCCAGCATTCTGTGACCTGCTTAGGGTAATGACATTTATGAATAAAGAGCTCACAGGAAATTCTGGTCCCTGGCTTGTACAGCTTTTCTGTCTTCAAAGTGCTCAATCATGGCTGCACTGAGGATGTCCATCCACCATGAGATAAAAGTCCCCCCATTACAGTCAGGAAGACTGGGAACTCTCCAGGGTCTTCTTTGCAGTGCGATCATGAACACTAAGGACCCTACTTTAACTCTGTTGAACTTAGCATCTTCCCAGACTCCAGGGAGTTCATTACCACAATATTTTGTGAATTAATGAATGAGGAGTAGAACTCTGGGCACTTCCCTTGAGAGGAAACAAGACAAGGAACTATGGGATTTGCAGGTCTCAGTCAGGGAGGCAATGCCAAAGGGACGCTGGTGCCATCCCAAGTGACTTTTCTCTTAGGATTGACCAGAATCTCAAACATGATCCCTGGGCCCCGCCTCCACCTCAGTTTCCTCTTCTGTCTGCAGTGTTGCCTGCTGTGGGGTATACAGGCTCCCCCACACGTGGCTGTTGTACAGTGGGACATACTTCCTGCCCCCTTTCCAGTGACACTCCTTCCCCAACGAGCCTTACTGACTGCACTGCTCTTCCTATGAGCTCTTCCTCCGGTGCCAGCTGAGCTGGAGCTGCTCACGTCACTGAGTTCTAGGTGACATGGCATTGTACTCATGTGTACTTCTGTGATCAGTGATAGTCCATGTTCCTACAGTGGGAGGGGAGGGAGTCTGCTTCTCAGATAAAGCAAAGAAAGACCTTCCCAGTCCCCAGTGCCTGCCTTACACTGCTGCCTTGAAGTGAAGAACATGAGCAACTCAGGGCCTCCGGTGCCCTCTTGGATGCTCCCAACCTGGTGAGATAGAAGGATGCTGTGGCAAACAAATTAACTCAGCCAAGATGTATTGAGAAACTCAGTTGTCAGGCCTACAAGCCTCCTAGCCTACAGGCTGCTTTAGGCAGGAATTGAGTTTTCATCTTCAGCTCTGATCCTGCCTCAGTGTTTAATCATCGCTGACATCTACCAAGGTATGGTGGAAATGGGGCTTGCTCACTTCTGCAGCTCATTCTCTGACAGGTAGGAGCCAGTGATTTTGTTCCTCATTTAAGAAAAATTTCAAGAATAAGCAAAAATCGGGAGACAAATGTAAGGAATGTCCCAGTGGCCCATGTGTACGGATGAACCGGCATGGCACCTTACCCTTGTCCCAGGCAGAAACATGAGCAGATTAAACAAGGCTGTCAGTTCACACACAATAACGATAAGGTCTTAAAAACCTGTAAACCCATCATCACTGCAGTCAGGCACATACTCTATAATGGCTTACAGGTAACAAATAAATGAGTGGACAAAGTAAGGTGAAGAAAGGATCTGAGCTGTGGGTCTGTGTCCCCAGCTAAGGGGCTTACCTGTTGGAGTGCTGCTGCGGAATGAAGAGGAGGGTGTGATGGGCGGGGTCACAGGGGGAGTAAGGCTGCCACTGCTATGTCGAGGTGGAGTGGACACATTCCCTCGAGACACGGAGCTGGACAGGGTTAGTGAAAGCTTCGGCTGAATCTTCTTCTTCAGAGATTCCTGTTCTCGGCGGGCGGCATCTGTCATGAATCTGAAATGAGAGTTGCAAGTGATCAGCCAAGGCCTTGGAAGAAGACACATGACGGTAAAGTTTGACAGATGCTCTGCCCTGGGGAAAAACCTGGTAGCAGGTCATCAAGTCTCATGAAAGGTTGCCCTTTCCTGTGTAATGGAGTGGCCTTCTAGCTCGTTGCTTTTGAGTTTCCTCCGAATAGGGCCCATAGCTTTGGCAGGAAACCTCAGTACGAATCTGTGCCTACCCTGAGGCTTTCTGTTTCAAGAGCTTTTCTCCTGGGAGCTTCTCTCTCTCCTCCCACTTGGAGGAGACCCACCCATCCTTAAATCCTGGGCCATCCCCAAGCTGGGGGCTTCCTTCTTGTAAAGGATGATAGATAGTGCTCAGTGCTCAAACCACTGACCCAAGCTCAACAGCTATGGTGTCGTCTGTCTATCTGCTCCCTTTAACTGCTTTTTGCTCTGACTCTCCTAGTGAGAGTTACTGGTTACTTGAGGTTTTAGCACACTGTGGCATCCCTGGCTAGGCCAGCAGCCGCAGAATGCCTGTGCTCACCAGACCACGCAGAGTTAAGAGGAGGCCTGAGAACAGGGTGAGGTGGAAGCTCCCTCCCCACAGGCCTGCTTAACTTGTGATTTTCCTACTCAGAAAGGAGGCCTTACGTCCTGCATGGCCCATGTGGACATGAGAGGTATTGTTCCAATGTTTGTGCTCTTAGTCCTGTGTAAGCTAACATTTCAGAGTCCGTGCAACAATCTGGAAATGGTAGTCTTTACCTAAAAAATAAATATTTTCCGTATTAATAGCATTAGACTTTGTCAGGTGCATTTCTGGATGTTGTCATGATGAGCATGGTGATTACAGAATATGAAAGCATCCAGGTTATAACAGACACATATGTCTAACTAGGACAAGAAGTGGCACTACAGTACCTCTCAAGTCTTCCTTGTCAGCTGCAGTCTGACTCCATGGTACTTCATTGTGGCATCTTACCACATGTACTTAACATGCTGCTAAAAAAAATTCCTGAGTGTTTTTCTTCAATATGCTATGAAATTTTGGAAGTTAACATATGGTTCTTAGAGTCAATTACATATACAACGAAACAACAGCAATACTGTTCCAGTGTCTTTAAAAAAACCTAATTCCTACTTTTATATTTGGTACAAAGATGGCCCATTCGTAAATGATTCAGGAAACAAGATTCAGATACACAAATGGACTTTTCTACACTGTGCTGTACAGGAACTTTGGCCACACTCTGACCAGGTCCTTGGGTTCAGTGCTATAATATAGGGATCATTTACATAACAGTGACTGAGAGAGGAACTGGGTGCAGTGAGGACTGTCTGCACCCAGGAGCCTGAACTGGCTTATTCTCAAGTGAAAAGCTGGTTCCTCGGTTCTTCAATTGCTTTCCTGGCTTCCTCAAAACCTCTATTCAAAATATAGATGCTCAGGGGAAAAGGCAATGAACTGTGGTTTCCTTTTATTATTTCAAGTAGAACCACTAACTAGCCCAGTGCTAAGTATCTCAAACTGGGGTGTGCTGTGTGCCAGGGAGTGGACAAGACCAAAATATAACCACAGCTTCTTCCAGGAAAACCAGTTGTACTCAGTGGTGGGTAACTCACATGGTAAGATAAACATAAGTATTTCATGGGCAGAAAAAAGTATATAACTTGTATTTTAGCTAAGAATGTGGTATTTGGAGTCACAAGAGCCAGGCTTAAACCCTGTTGGGTTACTTTCTATGTGACTTGAGGCAAAGTAATATAAGCCTTCCAGACCTTTGCCTTGCTGTGTGCAGAAGGAGACTGAAGCTTGTAAGCTCTTATCTGATGTGTTTCAGATCAGAAGATTTAAAAGGGCTTTGAGTTTTAGAATATTTGCATAAACACTATCAGTTGAGCATCACTAATAGGAAAGTCTGAAGCTTAGAGATTTTGGACTATTTGGAGTTAGGGATGCTCAGCATGCAACGACTGCAAGTGAAGATGCACCATTCTCTTTCTATGGCAGAATTTGATCTTTGCTTAATTGGAAACCTGCTAAGCGGACATGTCAACATTCTTAAGTGATAACTGTAAGCCCGGTCCTACATCACCATCTGTATACACTCATAGGAAGTCTGGTTGTCTGGATAGGGCTTTGTAAATGGACATCCTTGTTAGACAGCAGGTCCATGTTTGGCTGCTACAAGAGCTCTGACTGTGAGTGGGGCCTCCGGTGGCAAGGGAACTCCTATTCCTGTAATCTGATCTGCAGCAGATTCACACTTGATAGTGGACTCCAGAGCTCTGTGTGAGGACTGAATGTGGTGAGCCACCTGGAATGTAGCAAGTGGCTCAGAAGCTGCTAGTCTACAAAGAACCACAGTGTGCTGTCGTAGGACTTGGTCAGCCTCTCTCTCTAACACATTCTTTGAGTTGTTTCTAAAATAACTTGAGTGAGCAGAAATTTCACCCACAGAGTGGCTGTTGGGAAGGGGCCCAGAGAGGGTATATTTAGTGTCAGGTAGAAACTGGCCAAAATACAAGGGAGTTCTCCACACTTTCTCTTTGGTTTAAAATGTATCAATACCTCACAAATAAAAATAGAAGACAAAGGTGTCAGTAAGTCAGGGTAACTTTAAAAGTAAATGCCCATTTTAGCTCAGCTATGAAGCAACTGTAGCCACAATATCTTCTTTCCCAACCACAGTCACCCAAGTGGATAGGTTAGGCTGCTGCTGACAATTGCTTTGCTTTTTGGGGATGGAGTAGGTTTTGAGACAGGGTTTCTTTGACTGTCCTGAAACTCACTCTATAGACCAGTGTGGCCTTGCTCTCACAGAGATCTGCCTGCCTCTGTCTCTCAAGTGCTGGGATTAAAGGCGTGTGCCATCACCGTTGGGCTTGGCTTGCTTTTTCTAAGTATATTCTAGGTGTGGAGAACACAGTGCTCATGATAAAGCACTAAACATGAAACACGCACCAAGCATCACCTCTAACTCCCCTCTCCTTCAGTCTTTCTTAGCCTTAAGTCATGGAAAACCTGATATACAAACACACAGCTGCATAATGCACTTCCAGTAACTACACATAAACACACCCACAGGGATGCCACACCGTTTCCTAACACAGTGGGCCTGGGTCTTCCCTTTATTGACTTGGATGGTACTTGGTTTTGAGGGGAAGGATGTCTTGCTATAAAGTTGGGCTGGCCTCAAACTGACAATCCTCTTTTGTTGGTCTCCTAAGTCTTTCTCTATATGAAGACTTGAGACTTATTAAATTCTAAGGCTTTAAGTCATATTCCATCAACATCTGGGGGTGCCATTCGGAAGAGAAGAGGATAAAGTAGTCAAGAACTGAAGGCATAGTGATGCAGCTCTAGCCAGGGGACCAGCTCCTGCAAGCACCCCCTGGTATCCCACAGACAGGCCCTCTCTACTGTTTGGCTGGAAACACTCCCATTCTGTAGCTGAGAGAAACTGAGGAGGCCATGCTCCTCTGGTCTGAGATGCCTCCCTCAGGGGGCTGACACCATCTGTAAGGCCCCCAGTAATCACAGGAGACAGGAAGAACTCAGAGCTGGAATAAAGACTGATCAAGTCACATCACCAACCCTGTACACTCACTCCTCAGTTACTAATGTGGTGGGATGACCTCTTCCAGGCCACTGGGGTTGGTGAGTGCCTGAGCTGGCACAAAAGCCAGTCAGGTCTTGAGACCGAATTAGTGTCTCCTACAGAAAACTGTGTGCCAGTTTGTGCTTTAAAGCTGTGCCCCACAGTTCTCAGGGGGTTTTGGTCTGGGGATGCTCGAGGAGACTCCTCTAAAGCTTATAGGTGGTGAGTGGGATGGTACCTGGTAGGGTGGCCAGGGGGTGTGTCCTTCAGGTCTCAGTCAATTGCTACAGTGGGGCTGCCTGGCTCCTGGAGGTCCTACCCCTTTGTCCTGAGACCTATTCTGGAGAAGGTTGGCCATGTCCTCTCTCCACTTCCCTCAGCCTTGCTGTGGGGCCAGCTGCAGCAGGCTTGAGCTGATGATACTGACCTGTGAGGGCAAGTCACTTAATTTCAGAAACTTTATAAACTGGATGTTAAATACAGCTATTATTAAATATTAAATTATGTAAATATATTAAATAAAATGTATTAAAACAAAGATTCACTGATTCTTAATTATCCTACGGCATTTTACTATGACCTATGACCTCAAGGTCACTGACATTAATGCTGTGTCTACTGGGTGGAAAGATACTACAGTATCTGTGCTCAGTAGCATTACAGTGGTAGCTGGGAACCGAGAAATTGGGCATATTTACACCACAGAAATGGGCAAATGCTACAATTCAGGACAGTTTTCCTCGTCAAGATTAGCTGCTAAATATTAGTCAATAGACCTTGTAGTCTTATTTTTAATGTGGGAAAAAAGCATTCAAATCAGGCTCCTTGCCTACTCTCTGAAGGAACTAGGACGGGATGAGGGAGACGAGAAAGGCTTCCTTTTCTCTTTAACATTATAAAAAGGAATATATCTCAGCAGAAATTTGTAACATTTCTAAATGATTTTTAAATTATGGGATACAGGCAAATGAGTAAATGAATTTACTCACACAGTTTAAAGAATAATAAAATTATGGTTCATGTGCCCAAAATTACCAGACACTTTGAAGTTTCTTTTATAACTTGTTTTCCCAAGAGAAATATTACCTAGGTCCAAGTACAGTAGATTTTTTAGGGTTTTTCTTTCTCTCTCTCTCTCTCTCTCTCTCTCTCACACACACACACACACACACACACACACACACACACACATATTTACACATACAGAAATGAAATGTTTTAAAAGAAAAGTAGTCACTAGGGACTTCATCTACTGTTGACTAACAGCCTAGAAGTCTGCGGTCAGCAAAGTCATGTTTTGATTTTGAAACTGAAGCTGTTGTAAGATTAACTTTAATTTTCCTACAAATCAGAAATGTCTAAGTGACCATAATTTAACACAGTCATTTGTAGTAATATTTGTTATTGTGAGGGGAAGTTCATATTTCTTAAGTAAATTTTCAAGACTCCATTATAAACCCTTTAAGTCTGTAGACCACAATGCTCACTCAAGTTGGCCAGTTAAGCACGGACTACGAATGTCACCAGGGGGAAATGTCAGCTGCTGCTCCAGGGAGACCAGCTGCAACCACAAACTCGGGAAATTTATAGTCTTTTCTGAAACCTAGGCAGACATGCACTGCCATCTCATTCACTCGCCAAAACACTCATCCTGTGCTCTTCAGGGGGTCTAGGAGGGTGTCACTTGGCTTTCAGTGACACTGGAGGCCCCTAAGATGAAAGTGACCACTTGAAACTTAGTGTTTCTTGGAAAAATCTGAAAAGAACTGGGTTTTATGAGAGGGTGGGGAGTGTGAGCGGCGCACGGTCAGGAGGCTGCCCTGGTACAGATGTGTCCTTGCAGAGTCCCAGCCCAGCCCAGGTTCTCCTGGCTGCTGAGATGCAAGGCTGGAGCTTGAACCTCCACAGTCTGGCTCAGGAAGCCACATCCCAGCAGCAGCACAGCTCACTCTCTTCATGCCTCATTCTGGCTTCAAGTTCTGATGAGAAATATACCCCATCCTGCTGCACACACCTAGAATGCCCAGCCTGGGGTTCTGAAGCCCCGAGCTCTGAAGACAGACAATGGAAAGGACAGTACCTGAGATAGAGCTTGGCTGCTGCCCCAAAGCCACTCACTCGCTTCATCCTGAGGGTGGAAGTATTCGTGCTTCACTGTATAGGCAGTGATATGCCAGCCTGAAACCTTGCCAGCAATACCATATAACATATGAATGAATGAGGTTTAGTATTTGTGCTACAATACCTTCATGCAATCTGGAAAATTATGAATTATGAAACTTACCTAGTCATGGATAACACATTTTAAGTGTTTTGTTAAATTAGAATTATTCCTTTTATTTCATGTGTTTTTCCTACATGTATGTATATGTGCCATGTGACGTGTATGTTTGGTGCTCTCAGGGGTCAGAAGACATTGTTTTTCAGAACTGTAGTCACAGACAGCTGTGAATCATCATGTGGGTGCAGAGAATCAAATGAGGGTTCTCTGCAAAAACAGCAGGGTTTTTTTTTTTTTCTTTCTTCTGAGCCATCTCTCTAGCCCTGGATAACACATCTTAAAGTCAATCTTAGAAATTCCAATAAAATATTATCTTTGTTATTTTATTTAGTAAGTATGCTCCTGGCCATTACATGGGTCCCTTTCCTTCCCCATTCTCTCTGACATGGTCTCACTATGTAGCCTAAGCTGACCATGAACTTTCAGTTGTCTTGCCTCAGCCTCCTGAGTGCTGGGATTACAGGTGTAGGCCGCCAAGCTCGGCTTACACCCATGTCTTTATGTAATAACAGGCGATGACCTGGGGTTTGAATATATTAGTGTAGCAGTTAGGGCAGACTTTAGAGGACTGTTTATGTTCAATTCTCTGATCTATGCTGCTTAGCTGTGTGACCCTACACAATCTACTTAACCCCTCTGTGCCTCAGTTTTCCCCATCTGTAAATGCTGATACTAACAGGGCCAAACCAAGAGGTATTTGTATTCAATTCCCGGCACCCCCCCTCCAATGGGCAGCTCACAATGTCCCGGGTACTTTGACAAACACTTGAATCCACATGTGCACACTTCAGGTTGAGCAGAGTGAACGCTTACATTTGGGGTGGGACTGACTGTTATGTGCTAGCCAGAAGGATAGATGACAAACAAAACACACAGAGACCCAGAACAGCAGCTTCTTCTAGGAATCGGGAGGAGAGTAAGCAAGCAGCCCAGGGCCATGAGCTGTCCAGGAAACACACAGGCTACAAGACCTTCGAGGTAGCACCATCCAGAGACCAGAGGCTGCTCTGTGGACAATACTTAGGATGGACGATCCCCTCCCTCTTTCCTCCCTCCCTGCTCCCTGTTTCTCTTAACTCTTAAAACAGCAGTATCTTGTCCTGGATTTAATCACTTAAGTGAAATCCATGCATGAACGTTGGGCAGCAGCTGTCACAAGCAGGGCTCCTCTCTCCGCTGCCATGCATTTTCTCAGCAAATGTGGGGATTTTCTTCAGCCCTGTGAAGTATGTGGTCAGTTTTACCACAGTCAAAGTCCTGGCTCACTCAGGATCCAGTAACAACCCGTACAAGTCAGAGGTCAACATATACTATCAGTGAAGCAATTACTCTCTAGCTCCAAATAAATTAAACCATGGTCTTTTCCATTGTTGATGTTAAGAATAAAGAAGTTCTAAGGGCTCCCCCTGCACAGCCCTGGGCTTAGAAGGCAGACCTGGAAACTCCCTGCTACCCTCCCCTCCCTCCAGCTTTCTCTGAACAGGGAACAGTAAAAGCCGATCCTTACACATGGGTTTCATTGTTAATTTCACATCCATGTAAAAACAAATGAACAAAACAAAGAGCTGCTGTTTATGAGATTTTTGTGGTACAAAACTACAAATGGATCTTCCAGTTTTCCTGTTTTGTCTTCTCTGAAAGCAAATTAAATTAGCATAATACTGCTAATAAGATGAGGTATAATTCTCTCCATAAACTGGAAGTTTATTTTATTTTTATTTTTTAGTCTTTTCAAGACAGGTTCCTTTGTGAGCCCTGGCTGCCCTGTAACTCTGTAGACCAGGCTGGACTCTAAATCAGAGATTCTCCTGCCTCTGCATCCCAAGTGCAGAGGGCATTAAGGGCATGGACCAGTAACATGTGGTTGGAAGAAATTTAAAAATGGGAGAAAAGACATTGGCTCCAGGACCTCTTGGAGTTTTGCCTGCAGTGTCTGTGCAGTATACACACAGCACTGCCTACTCATTGAGACACTGGGAATCTGCATGCATGGCCCTAACTTGATTTGCTTGGTCCTCTGAGGTTTGGAAAACCGTTTACTCTTTCTGGACTTGGGCCCCATATTACAAAGCAGACATGATCCTAAGATCTCACAGAAGCTGTTGCCATGACCTTAGAAGGTGAACGCAGGGGAAGTACTTGGCCTACTTAGGAATTCTCATCTGAGAGTCTCTGGGCATGGCATTTCCATGGAATATTGGTCCTCTCTGACCTTCACCCCAAATTAAAAGAAGGTACTTTTAAGTCTAACAGCCATCTGGTGAGCCAACTCCCACACAGTCCAGAGAAAGGCTGTGGTACGTAGCTATATTTGCAGTTAGAAGGCTCCATTTTTCTTTACTTTCCATTACAGAAGTGTTCATGCTGTTTGAGTGAATGCTATATATGTGCAAATCCACAAAGCCTGGAAGTGGATGTTAGATCCTTGAGAGCTGTAGTTATACGATGCCGTGTGTGGGTGGTAGGAATTGAACTCAGGTTCTCTAGAAGTACAGCAAGCGTTCCAGATGCAATGAGATGTTTTGTTAAAGTGATTTATCCACTTAGACAGTGACTATTTGGGGAGCAAAATAGACTCCATACAGTGGGCTATCCCTTCATATAATGTATGTGCCTGGGCATCTGAGAGGTACAGATTTCAAGTTTCACAGGCCTCGGGGGCTGATATTTTTCCAAAGGATTTTCCACGTTTTTATTGAAAGAGTTCAGTTTAATTGCTCTAAAGAGTATTAAATCATATTCATGGGAGGCCATTGGTTCAGGTTGAGCTCCTGCATTAGGCTCTGGCAGACCAGAACAACTCAGAGTGCAGCCGCTCCTGCTCGGTGACACTAATCCAACTGAACCTTTAACCGGTCAGCCTTTCATAAAATAGGAGACTTACCAACCAATTAAAAATGGTTTTCCTTGAACCTCTTGATGAGAGAGTCCCTCTGCTTAACCCTGGAAGGGAAGTAACTTTGCACCAATCTGCTTTGAAGTCGCCCTTGCCCTTTGAAGCCCTTTTCTGCCCACAGGCAGCCTCCTCATAGCACCAGAACAACTGTTGTCTGCAGAATGGGTTGCCGTGCCACCCCAGAATTGCTAATAAAAGCCAATTAGGTCTTCCAGGCTTTTAAAAATGCGCTCTTTGCCTTAGTGCTCTGTTTTTCAGGAGGCTGCCCCTTTATGACTGTGTTTATTCAGCTATTCAGAAAGCACACACATGAATAATCTTAAGAAAAATGTTCGAAGATCTGTGACTGTTCTTGTCTCGTCCTCTTGCTGATATTGGGAGTTTGTGAGTGCAGAAATCCCTGGCAAAGGAGACCGCCCATGTGTGCTGGTGTGCAGAGTGTAAGGTAGTTGGTAATTGTGACAGTTTAAGCATTTTAATAAAGATATGGTTTTAAAACGCACAAAACACCAGTGTGATGCGTCTGGACATTTGCTGTCTTTTTCACTGACTTCCTCCCATTTTTTATAGTGGTTGTTGGTAAGTCACAGATTTTTTTTATCTTGTGTTCACATAGTGCTTTAAAACTACAAAGGGATTACTAACAAAATGGGAAAATGAGTCAAGGGAGAAGAAAGTTTTGATACAGCCTCTAAAATCTAGTAAGATGTTTTGTAGTACACTGAAGGGGCATGCAGTGGTTAAGACGCTTTCAGTGCTTGCTAAGGCTGGGCACTGCTAGGTGTATGTAGCACGGTTATACCGGGGCCTCCTTCAGCTGGCAGGTCGGATCCAGCCCTTCCAGGAATGGAGGCTCTGCTGCGGTGCAGACAGGAGGCTACTCTGCATTGTGTGCTGGTACTTTTGCTGTTCTCTAAGCTGAGGAGCAAAAAGGAATGTCCCAAAGCCACTGTTTAGTAATCCTTTGAAATGAGTTTGTATTTCACAAGATCTCCCAGCTACCTTAACCCACATGCTTCACCCCATACACAGCTCCATAAATGAGGGAATTTATAGGTTATTTGGAAGAAAAAGAGCAGGGTATTTAAACTTTAAAAAATGTCACTGTACTTAACTGTTAATGAAGTGTTGTGTGGTGGGGCCTCCAGCTCTTCTGCTGTTTGTAGCCAGCAGCCCTCATTTGCATGCCCAGGGCAAGCACTAATCCTTACCATCAGCTGCTCCCCAGAAAAGCATTCACCCCATAATACTGTTCATCCCGCTGGTTTATTTAGCAAATCCTTTCTTCCCAGCATACACAGGCTTCCATTTCAGGCCAAGCTGATTACCCCAGATTCCTAATTAGTGCTAATTAAAGCTTTAATGGATAGCAGCCAGAATTTAAAAGCATGCCACCTCCTTTAAAGACCCATGGCTGGTTCAGGGCAGGAATGAGCCAGCCCCAGGACTTCCCATGGAGTGACACAAGCTCCTGGGTACCTTGGCACACAACATGCAGGCCACGGCTGGTGACCTGGAGCCTATCCATCCTGTTTTCCCAAGGAAAGCAAGCTGCTTGCTCCAATCAATCTCTAAGTGTCTACTGAAGTTGGGGATAGTTTTCAAGGAGGACATCGTTCAGTATTCCCAAGGCTAGCCTCAGAGGGATTTCTCCACTCTTGTCATGGCTGGGGAAACAAGACAAAATACCCTAACTAAAATAATTCTGAGGAGTCCAGTAAACTTTTGTTGGGCTGGAAAAGCCTTCTCACACTGATCCTGCTGCAGGGAATAGCTCAGAACATTCCTGGTATGTCAAGCCCGAAGGCAGCAGTCTAAACCTACCCTTTTCTTATACCATCCCTGTGATGTGCAAGCTGACTCGTCGTAAGCATGGCCAGACTGAGTCATCAATGTTCACAACACAGAAAGAAGAGAGGATCTGGAGTTTACCATGAGCACATGAGTGCCCAAGGAGATGCTGAGCTTCAGGGGCTGTGAATCACCGGCCTGGCTGCTGGGAACTGAACTTAAGGCCTGTGCTAGCTTGGCCAGTACTCTCAGCACGAAGCAGCCCTCCAGCCCCAGATCTAGATTTTGAGAACATTCCGTGCTAGGTGCTTTCCTCCCGAGACAGGGCTTCATGCTGTCAGACAGATCTCAATCTTACCATCTGTAAGTAGACGAGGATGGTCAGAATTTCTCATTCTCCTGCTCCCACTTCCCATCTGAGGTTAGTAGAATATGCCACCACGCCTAGCTTACGTGGTGGTGCTGGGGATCAAACCTTTTGCGCATGCTTGGCAAGCTCTCTCCTAACAGTCTGTTTAAATTTCCACAGCACAGTTGGCAGCAGGACCTGTGTAAAGACCACTGAAACAGAGATCTCTTCCTGGCACAAGGTGTTCCCTCTGCTGTGCTGTTTTTGCTGCTAAGGAGAATTTTGTTTGGAAGTGCTGAGACTCAAGTGGTAGTGAGACTCCAAGGGTGTGAACAAGGGGTGAGCAGTCATACCCTAGAGGAGGAAACATGGAGGGCTAGCATGGAAAGGTGGGAGAGGGCTAAGGCCGAGTCTTAGGCAATACCCCTGCTTCTTCAGAGGAAGGTAAGCCCTCCAAATGATTTCAGAGATAGCTTTTAAATTTTTTAAAGGTAACACACCTTTTATTTGCTATGTTTTTGATGACTATTTGGGGCACAAATATAAAAATAAAAAATACATTTTTCCTGTGTGTGTTGTGTAGTGTGTGGTGCAAGCTCAGTGGGGCTCATGTGTTCAATAGCACATGCCTGTGTTCACGTGGAGACCAGCGTGACTGCGGGTGTTTCCTCTCCTTGGCTCCTGCCTTGCTTAGACAGGTCTTTATCTGGACCTGCCTTGTTTGCTGCTCCTCCTCTGCCTTTCCTCCTCTGCTGGGGTCACTGGCATGCGCAGCCACACTGGGGATTTTACAAGGGTGCTGAGATTTGAACTCAGGTCCTCGTGCTCTCAGAGCAAGTAATCTTACCCACAAAGCCATGTCCCTAATCCCAAAAAATTACTTTTGAAATGAAATCACATGATTTATTCATGTGTTTGTTCAGCTGTTTTGCATAAAAATTTATTTTCTTTCATGGCTGGGAATGGTGGCATGGTCTGTGGTCTCATCACTTGGGAGGATGAAGGAAGAGGACATAAGGCTACCTAGGCACACTGGTTTACAATCCCAAGAGTACCAAGCGAGAACAAAAGAAGCAAAGCTCAGCAGGGAGGTCTGTCTTCCAGCCTGGCTGAAGTACATGGGGTATGGAAAATGTCAGTGTGGGCTTGGTGCAATAAGGAGCTGAAACTTCATCTCAAAATGCCCACAAACTGAGTAAGAGACAGGAACTCTGGGGCGGAAGAGATGGTTCACCGGAAGAAATACTTACTGCTCAGTCACTGGTGGCAGGAATTCAGTTCCTCAGCCCCCATGGAAAACTGGGTGTGAAGCCATTTGGTAGGGGGAAGGCAGACAGACCTAGCTGCTTGCTGGTCAGCCAGCACAGCCGAAGTGTCACCCTTAAGCTCAGTGAGAGACCCTGTCCCAAGAATAATGTTAAGAGAGACAGAGGAAGACACCTGACACTGACCTCTGGCCTTCACAAGTACAAATACACGTGAGTGTGCTCACAGGTACAAACGCATACCTCCCAGTATACACACGTGCACATGCACGCACACACATACATACACACGGACTAGCTCTCATTTCAAAAGGAAACTCCCACCTACTTGTCAATGGCTGTAGATGATGGAGAGAGTGACTGTGGTGTGTAAGGTGTTTATTTTAAAGGCACCAAAGATGTACTTCACACGGTCTGGTATATAGTTTCTTATAAAATATGTTTCTTGGTTATTTATTAAAGTTTTCTACATTCTTGAAAATTTCATGTTTGTATACAATGAAACATGATCACATGCTCCTCCTTCCTCCAGCTCCTGCCACATCCCCTACAGCAAGTCCTCCTCCCAGCTTCTGTGTGTGTGTGTGTGTGTGTAAAAGTGTGTGTGCACAGTAAGTCTAATTAGTGCTGTGCATGGGTGTGAAGTCATGCTGGGACATGGTAAAACTACTAGTGGAATGTCCTTAAACAAGGATTCTCCCTCCTTGAGCAGTGGCCAACGGCCAATAGCTCCCCAGCATGGGATGGGTCCTGGAGAGCACCTCCCCTCTCTACACCAAAATTAGAGCAGTTCTTATGTAGGGAATGGTTAGTTTCAACTGTCAATGTGATGCAATCTAGAGTCGCCTAGGAAGAAGGTCTCAGTGACAGACTATCTAGATGAGGCATGCCCATGGGGGACTGTCTAAAGCATGTTGAGATGAGAACATCTACCCACTGTAGGTGGCTCCATTCCCTGGGCTCAGGAATCCTGAAATATGTGAGAATGGAGACCTTGGCGAGCTGAGCTCAAGTATTCCTTCATTCTCTCTCTCTCTCTCTGCCCTTGACTGCAGACATGACTAGCTACTTCCAGCTCCTGCCTTGACTTCCCTGCAGTGGAACTGTGAGATGAAATGAACCTTTTGTCTTCTAAATTGCTTTATCACAGTGACAGGAACTGAAACCAGGACAGGAATTATGGTGTCAGCAAAGGTGTCAGCAAGGTATTGAGATCAGGGTGAAGGTTACAAAAACCAAACCAAACCAAACCAAACCAAAACAAGCAAAGAAACTTGAAAAAAAAAAAAAAACGATTAAGACATCTGCTTTCTTTACCTCTGTAATCAACAACAGGAGCTTGGTGGCTATTCATGCCTCCTGTGGCCCTAAGGACATAATAAAGGGTTTAGCAGAGGAATTCATGCTTCTTCATGGAATGCTGGAAGCAGTCAGACAAAATGCTAGGCTTGGCTATTAAAACTGGGAAAGCCCAGGGAGGGTGCAGCAAAGCCCCCACCACCCCAGCCTGGCTTGTGATTGGCACAGGAGGCATTTCCAGCCACTGCTGCTAAATTACACAGCCGGTCCTGGCCTCGTTCATGCAATTAACCAGACTTTCTTCAAGCCTGTGTTGATCCCTGGGAGAGCATGAGGAATTTGTGAAGAGACATTATATCTTTGAGGATACTGGGGAGCCATTTAGTGGGTAATTCACTGAAAGGAACCCGGTGTCTTTGAAGGAGTTTATTCAACTCCTGAGGCGGGGGAGTCGGCCTCATCAGGCCTAATGGGGTGGAGGGAGGTCATTACAGAACATATTACTACTTTTTAAAAAAAGCTTTTCTAACCATGCAATTCATTAAGAAAAGGAAAACTCTATGATACCAGAAAAGGCTGTACTTTCCAGATGAATAGGTCGGTAAGCAGTGAGGTCTTTCCCAGGTCTGGCTTATCTTGGCTCTGAATGAGAAGAGTCCACATGTGAAAGAGCTTGCTAGGTTTGGCCACCTGAGGGGCACCAAGATGCAGGGCAGTCAGCTTGACCTCTTTGTCAGAGCACATCTCAAACCCAATCTTCCCCTCCACCTCCTGCCTGATCCAAATCTTCAGAACAAAATTGTCAGCCCACTGGTGGAACCTTCCAGATACTTCATTACTCTTAAATTCAAGCCAGTACATTTCCTTTCTGACCAGTGATCTCCTCTCTCTGACTGAAGGACACTGTCTCCTATTCCTTCTCAGTGAGATGGCAGGGAGGGGGACCCTGCATCCACCCAGCCCTGCCTGCATCACGGTTAGCCTCTCTTAGCTTTCCTTTTAGCTGTAAAGTGGGGGGGGGGGGGAAAGGGCTCTGCATTTGTTTATTTCCATCTGTTCTGGAAGAGTGTAAGGTGTCTCTCTACGATACAAAAAGGCAGGATGGGTGCTGAGGGGAACGGGCAAAGACGACAAAGGAAGGTGGGGACAGAACATAAAGGTGCAGATGGGCTGAAGCCACAGGGGCCAGAACTGCAGGCTCTTCATGCGCTCTGTGTGGCAACACACACCTGTAATCTTAGCTCATGCAAATGTAGGCAGGAATATTAGTTCAAGGTCATCCTTGGCTACATAGGGAGTTTGAGCTCAGTGTCACTCTGGGCCACCTGAGACACTGTCTTACTCTCTACTCTCCGAAATGAAAAAGTTCTCCAAAATACTATTAAATTGTGAAGTTCTAAATAAACCAAGAAGCCGCTGCTTGCACTTTTAGCAGCTCCTGGGATGCTGGGCTGCACAGGCAATGGAACGGGTGTTCACAGAGAGTTTGCTGTTGGTGGCCTGATGGATGTGGAGCTAAGTCAGGAGGGACTCTGCTCCCAGTCCTGCCGGCAGCTTGTCATGGGAGCCTGAGGAAGGCACAAAAGGTCTTCAAGCACATACCAGACGTGCATTATAACTAAGATGAGGCTTAAAACAGGATGATGACGGCTGGGCCAGGGGGACACACCTAGTCCTGGACATTGTGGACTCTGTGTGCCTGTCACTCCTAAGTAGTCCTCATGGTTTTCTGAAACTGGAGAGTATCAGTTCACCAATCCAGAGGGCTGTGGTTAGCATTACTTTGCCATTCTTCCTTGGTCCCCTTGTCTCACAGAGGACAGAAGAGAATTAACGGCCAATACACAGGGTTCCTTCCCACCATGCCAATCTGTTCCCAGCTCTGAGGGCCCTGAAGACACACAAGCCTTGATACTGAGGAACCCCGGGCCAGCATGCTAATACAACTCATTTGTTTGTTTTGATTCATAACCAGAATATTGCTTATGTGAAGGATTTTAACTGGTGCAAGCATAGAACCTCTGTAACGCAGAAGATGGTGACCACTAGGCATTTTAGCTACAAATCATGGCTACGGGTTTACTATGAGGCCAACTCCTTCACATAGGCCCTATAAAAAAATAATTGCCATCTGCCAGACACCCTTCTTTTTTTTTTAAATTAAACTGTCATTAATTACTGGTAACAACAAATTTCATTTGGATTTTATTGAGTAATTAAAAGATAAACAGGGAGGACATCAACCCTTTGCCTCAATGAAGGCAGGGATGCTTTATTAAGCTACATTCCAAAGGCGTCCACGATAAGCCACCCATTCTATTTATTATGATAATTACAATTCTCAAAACTCATCCTTCCTTGGCTAACAAGTATCTTCTTTCAGCTTAGCTCAGCCTGACTTCAGCATGGGTCATTAAACAGAGAACCTGTCACTGTCCATGGGTGACAATAGATCTTTTGTGGGTTATTGTATAATTCACTAAGGTTGTTGCATAACTTGATCACTACTATGTCTTAAAGTTTCCATATTCCAGGTATATAACAACATATCTTTGTAAAGTAATTAAAAATAGAGCAGGGTTTAATGTCTTGATTGGAACAGGTTTACTGTCTGGAGAAGGTGAAGTGCAAAGTTTTACTGATGCTTTTCCACTACAACATTTAGGTTAAAACATTTGAAACAAGTCATTAATTTAATAACGTGCTCACCCACAACAAATCATAACTCATTTCTTTTTACTGCAAAAGTAATTGAGTAATGAATAATGAAAATCATCCCACTGAAAAGGGGTAGTAAATATGTTGACTTTATTATTAATACTCAATTTTGGTTAATAAGGCAGCTATTAAATTTGTGACAGGATGGATCTAATTTATTGACTATTGAAGATAATAGTGAAACGTTATCTAGTAAATACCTGTGTTCTACTAGAGAAGATGTGACTCGAAAACAACGAACAGAATCCAGCGGAGAGGCCGGCTCTCACTGAGAGCTCTCTGACCCTAACCTGCTTATCCCTGCACCTCGCAGGTTGCTAAAATACTTAAAAATAGATGCATGTGCATGCACATAGGGTCACTGAATAGAGCCGCACACCTCAATCCTTAGTGCTATAGTGGGCTGGAACTCTCTAGGGAATGAGTTAATAACAGCAAAACCTGGAAAGGATGCTCCACCCAAAGGAAGGCTCGGTCCTGATGTCTCGGATGCAATGTTCAGTGCAAAAATGCAAAAGCAACTCTTGTTAACGGTGGAAGGGAATGGTGTGGGGTGTTTCTCACTCCGTCCCTGTAAACAGGATCACAGCTGATTCTCCTTACAGGCAGTGTGGTACTGAGTTTCAGGAGGCTGGAATACTATTCATGGACACAAACTTCCTAAGAGCTCTGGTCACTCTACCAAAACTCGTTTTATGGATGTCTCTGTTTAAGGATCCATTGTTGATTCTCTGGAGGTGCAACCAGCTGCAGAGAGACTCTGCAGAAAGCTGACATAATGCTTGAGTTTTCTCTAAGAGATATCACCATCCTCTTGTGCTTCCAGACACAAGACAAAACCTGGGGCTAGGCTTCAAGGCCATTTTAACAGAAAGCCAACACAAAGCATGAAACTTTAAAGCAAAACAAAATAAAACAAAAACAAAAACAAAAAAGTGGCAGCAAATGGGCCCTGGAGGAGTCTCTTGTTGCTAGTAGGCGAGATGAAACAAGAGGACAGAGAGAACCTTGCCCTCTCTGACCTTAAGCCGCCTGCCGCACATATTGGCAAATGACCACAGAATGCTTCAAGTAAGGATTCTGGGGTTACATATTGATTTTTAGCAAGAAGGCAAATTTACAGTCACCCAATCTACAAATAATATGGACTGCCCGGGCTTCACACTGGAGCCCTAGTCACTTGCCCTTGTGCTATGCTGGCTTTCCTCTGCAATTCCCCTTACTTAGGGGCCATCTCAGACTACAATGTGCCCTTCATACAACAGGAAGGACAAGAGCTTACACCGATTATTCAAGTAATCACAACGTTAATTTCTAGAAATCACTAACTTCTGGAGCTTCAAATAATAAGTGTTTGGGGACTTTTCAAGAGATGGTCCAACCTTTTCTTATTTGCATGTTTCAGATAAGAGATTAATTTTACTAGAGGGACATTGTATAATGCCTTAAGTTTGCTAATAGCTCCAAAGTGACAGTGTCATTTGTGACGACAAGATTTCCTGCTTGACCTTCATAGGAAGACTGCTCAAGACCTAACATGAGTGACATGTGGCATTTCTACAGAACAAAGGTGCAATTCAATGAAAAGTATTTAATAGGTACTTTCAGAGCTGGGACAAAGATCCCCAGCACATGGCCCAGAGTGCCAGATTCAAGAACAAAGATATGACACCATCAGCCTATGGCGCAGAGTGCCAGTTCCAAGAATGAAGGCATGGCATCTCTCACAACTGTTCAGACTTCTAGATTCTCTGAAGAAGCATTGGCTCCTGTATTAGCAGGCACAGACTCCCACATAGCTATGACAAGGAGCTTTCTGTGTCTCAGAGAAGGGCTATGGGCTCTCAAACTTTCTATTATTCTAGAACATAGAATATAGCCACGTTCACCAATTATATCATTTGCCTGATACTTTAACAACACTTTAACTATCTTCTAGGTATGAGGCCAGTTGGCTCTGTGAGAATAGTTCAAGGGGCCTTGGTCCAATCTTAAGAATCTGACAGAAAACAAAACATCAAAACCAAAGCCAACCAACTGAGCAGAGATGACCATGTTTGAAAGGATGGAGTTTTAAAATTAACCAAGGGAACTTAGGGTACAAGGGATGATAGAGTGAGATGCACCCCAGGCTGCTGCACTGGGTGAGGGGACTACAGCCTGAGGAAGGCGGGTGCGTGCTGGCGTGTGTGTGTGTGTGTGTGCGCGCGCGCGCGCGTGCTTGCGTGTGCGTGTGCAGGGGGTATAATGATTTTTAGGTCAGCACAGGGGTCCCTTTGGTGTTTTATATGTCTTCTCTTAAAATATGCTAAGGGTCTGGTGCACTTTGAATGGTATCATCTAACTCTTCAGGCTCATCTGCTCCTTACTATACTGTCCTGTCACCTGTCTGAGGGCATCATTGATTCACACCCTGTGGATGGAGGCTCGGGGGGAGGGACTTAGAGTAATAAGGAAGCTTTCTCATTCCAGTCGCTGACACCCAGGGAAGGCAGGGAAGAAGCTCCAGACAAGAAATGTGAGTGTTGGAACATTCTTCTGGATATATGCCCAGGAGAGGTATTGCGGGATCCTCTGGTAGCACTATGTCCAATTTTCTGAGGAACCGCCAGACTGATTTCCAGAGAGGTTGTACAAGCTTGCAATCCCACCAACAATGGAGGAGTGTTCCTCTTTGTCTACATCCTCGCCAGCATCTGCTGTCACCTGAATTTTTGATCTTAGCCATTCTGACTGGTGTGAGGTGGAATCTTAGGGTTGTTTTGATTTGCACTTCCCTGATGATTAAGGATGCTGAACATTTTTTCAGGTGCTTCTCAGCCATTCGGAATTCCTCAGGTGAGAATTCTTTGTTTAGCTCTGAGCCCCATTCTTTAATAGGGTTATTTGATTTTCTGGAGTCCATCTTCTTGAGTTCTTTATAGATATTGGATATTAGTCCCCTATCTGATTTAGGATAGGTAAAGATCCTTTCCCAATCTGTTGGTGGCGACACATGCTCCACTACATTCATAGCAGCCTTATTTATAATAGCCAGAGCTGGAAAGAACCCAGATGCCCCTCAACAGAGAAATGGATACAGAAAATGTGGTACATTTACACAATGGAGTACTACTCAGCTATTAAAAATAATGAATTTATGAAATTCCTAGGCAAATGGATAGACCTGGAGGGTATCATCCTGAGTGAGGTAACCCAATCACAAAAGAACTCACATGATATGTGGATATTAGCCCAGAAACTTAGAATACCCAAGATATAAGATACAATTTGCAAAACACATGAAACTCAAGAAGAACGCAGACCAAAGTGTGGACACTTTGCCCCTTCTTAGAATTGGGAACAAAACACCCATGGAAGGAGTTACAGAGACAAAGTTTGGAGCTGAGACGAAAGGATGGACCATCTAGAGACTGCCATACCTGGGGATCCATCCCATAATCAGCTTCCAAACGCTGACACCATTGCATATACTAGCAAGATTTTGCTGTAAGGACCCTGATATAGCTGTCTCTTGTGAGACTATGCCGGGGCCTAGCAAACACAGAAGTGGATGCTCACAGTCAGCTATTGGATGGATCACACGGCCCCCAATGGAGGAGCTAGAGAAAGTACCCAAGGAGCTAAAGGGGTCTGCAACCCTATAGGAAGAACAACAAAATGAACTAACCAGTACCCCGGAGCTCTTGACTCTAGCTGCATATGTATCAGAAGATGGCCTAGTCGGCCATCACTGGAAAGATAGGCCCCTTGGTCTTGCAAACTTTATATGCCTCAGTACAGGGCAACGCCAGGGCCAAGAAGTGGGAGTGGGTGTGTAGGGGAGTGGGGTGGGGGTTATGGGGGACTTTTGGGATAGCATTGGAAATATAAATGAAGAGAATACCTAATTAAAAAAATAAAAGAAATGTGAGTGTTTGAAATGCTCTTCCTGAATCTGGAGCGCTTTCTAGCTAAGAATACTTGCAGCTAACACTCTGACAGCGAACTGTATAGGAGTGGGAAAGCAATGAGCTAATAACCAAACCAAACCTATCCAACTTGCACAGCAACAGGGGTCTCCAAGTATAACAGGCTCGCACTGATTTGAGACTATCTCCACAGGATAGCATCTCCTGAGTGCTGTGGCAGGCAAGCAAGGAGAAGGAGACATTTTATTTCAAAGCTAGGATATATTAGCTGCAAATAACCTTACCAATACAGAGTTACACCTGCTGAATGTTGGCTAAAGAGTGACGTGAATACCAGTGAGCTCAAATTATTCAAGATTTGTGGCCTGAACACACACACAGCCTTCAGAGACTTCAAGGGACCGAGAGTTCAGGACAGAAAGTAGCAATGCAGCTAACAAACCAGCTCTTGGCAGACATTTCACTACGACACAGGGCACTCAGTGGTGGGAAGCCCCAAGGTGTCTTCTAAGCAATAGTGGAATCTGAGAAGACTGTTTCAGGATCCCACACAGTAGGGCCTTTTGGTCATGACTGCCAGGGTATAAGCTGTTTTTACTAATGGTATACCAAGTATTTTATCCTTCCTAAAGACATGTGCTACCACCTCCAGGCACATGCAAGGTTCTTGAGTGGCTACAATGAGTGGGACACCTTCCAGTGAGCTCTGGGGCTCGTGAAGAACAGTCACCAAATGCTTCTCATGGAGATCTAGCCATGATTTGCTACTGCAATATTGGCAAATGCGTCTGAACTACGGTTAGGGTTTCTTCTTCACTTTCAGTTAAATAATTAAAAATCCTAGTGATTCTCTACTTTCTGGATCAAGTAATATTTTTATCTGCACTCTAGCAACACTTCCCTCTGTGTGTGAGCACCAATTCCAACCCAAGACAGCCACAGAATTCAGCACTCAGTCATTTCTGTTTTCCTATGCATGTTAACAGTACTTCACTTCTGAAGGGCAGAGGTCACGTGGTCAGCATCTCTACAGTATCATCAGCACAGGAGGGACGTCAGCAGCTTACACAGAGGAGGAATGGAGTGGCCCATACGCTACAGTGCATGGACACTGTGTTACTGACTCAGCCAAGTAACACTGAGAATGCACTGCTGCCCAGACGGTGGGATCTGAGGACAGACTTGCCAGCAGCTGCCTGGCTATTCCATTGAGAAGAGCTGTGGCAATTTTTGCCAACAATGCAAATTCCCATTTTTCTGTATGAATTGACTATAGATTACCTGTTCGCAGTAGTTTTAAAAAATAGCTAAGGAGTAGAACCTTGAAGCAGAATGGTGATAACTTCAGGGGCAGAATACAGCCAGTGGGATTGAACGTGGCATCTGGTGGTTTGCACTGAAGTACTGTGAACTGTGAGGAATGGCAGAGACTGCTGGAAAGGAGTGCTTGAGCCTGGTTCAGGTTTCATTAGTGCGAACAGTCTAAACATGGCCCCCATAAAGTCCTCTGGCCAGCCCTCTGCCCCCGTAAGGTCCTTTGGCCAGCCCTCTGTCTCAGACTCTCTTTCTCAGGCACAGAGAGCTGGGATTTCTGAAGCTGCAGAGCTAACTCCAGGACAGCTGCTCCATAAGTGAAGGAGGTGGCGCTGAAACACGGGCAAGCAATTTTAAATGCTAACCAAGGGGGAGGAGACCACCTCAGTGGTGCAGGCTTGAAAATTATATTTTGCAGAATTACAATGTTTGAACATGGGGGGCATATTTTGGATCTGGGAGTTACTAATGAGAATGAAAGTTGGACATTTTAAGGAGCTAACCTCAGTGAGGGATAAAAAAATGTAAGTTTGCTCATTCTCCAATTGGTGAGGAGTTTAAAAATGAACAATGACTTAATTTCTCCAAAATTAAGTGAAAAAGTAAGCCTGTCAGTCATTCCATGAACACGAGTGGCCCACGCTGTCTTCACTCTCTGACCAGCAGGGCGAGGAGGAGCGGGCTCCACGGAACAAAGCATCGCTCCGCTCACAGGCTGGACCGCAAGCTCAGGGCACAGGTACGATGAGGTTGCAGCTGGAAAAGGAGGGTGATGGGCCGGCTGTCCAATTGTATCTATGCTGCTTATAAATAATCACTAGTTGACTAATCCAAGCAGAACCACTAGAGATAGGCTCAGTTGTTACAATGCTATTAAGGAGAGGCAGAGAGGAAAATTCATTCCTTGTTCTTAATAGGTGATTGCTAAGTGACTATGAAGGCCGTCCTACCCATGCTATGTAACTGTGTGACCTTGGAATCCTCAACTGATGCTCACACAATCCAAGCAATGGGCCAACTCACAGGTGTGACTGAATGCCTGAAAAGATGTTCCGCCATGCTGGAGGAATGACAAATGTCCCTGGACTCACCTAGCCCTTGCTGCACATTACACTCAAGATGTTTTAAAGTGCTGGGACCTTGGCTTGATCTTGAGACTTCAGCCTCTCGTGGTGACTGATGCCTCTTGGGGCACAAAATTATGTACATCGTTAAAACTTCATCAAGTAATAATTCTACTATGATTGTTAACATAAATAACAGCAGTAAATAAGTACACAGTGATAGATCTGTTTCCGTTCTATCCAGAGAATTGCAGTTTAGCTCTGATGTGTGAACTCAGGACATTATTCCCACTGCTAACTGCCACTCAACTTCCTGAGAGTGGGTCTTCCTTCGATTTAAGGTTAGCACATTCCTAGCTAAACAAGAGAAACAGACCAGCTTCAAACAGGAGGACTCATTCACACAGGGTGAGGTCTACATACTCAGGGGTCACGTGACCAGGCAGACAAGTTTCTGCCTTCTGCTGTTTTTCTTCCTGACAATAGAAGGAAAAACTGTTCTTGTGAAAATTAATTAAGTTTTGTTCAGACTGAAAAAAGAGGCCAATGTGAACAGACACAAGGCCCTCTGGCAGGAAGAAGTCCTTGTCAGTCTCAGTGGTGCAGGACAGCTTTCTCATCTGACCAATGTCCCCCTCACCTTTCCACCAACAGCAAACGTATCGGCTGCTAAGATATACTGCCATAATATGATTGCTGGGAAAATACATGGTGTCATACCAAGCAGTCTAAATACCTGTAAGTGGAAAAAGACATAAACGACCATTTTAATTACTTTCCGCATGTAAAACACAGCTGTAGTAATGTTGGCAGGTCTCACCTGCCCTGTTTTAAATCTGTGACATGAAATCATGACACTTAATTAAGTCTTAATGCATAAAAATATTTTTATTTACTTTTTATGGAATATCAGCATTTAAAGCTTTCTATTTATGTAAGTGCTTTATAAATTACTTGAAATACTTAAAAAAAAAAACCCTGAGTACTACTAATCAGCAGTTATAAGTACCAGTTTCAATTTCATTAATTAAATGCCTTTTTGGTGGACTCCTGCTGCTGTGTGAACTAGCTCTAGGCTATGAAAGTAATGAGTCCGGACAGAGTCATCTGATCTCACACTTGGTGCAAAACGCAGGGAAAGGCCTTGCCCACAATTCCTAGCCTGTTTACCAGACTGCAAGAGGTCGGTCTGACTGTTGGAAGCATTAAGAAGCCTCAGGCTTCGCCCTTCCCCCTTCTGCAGTTTCTCAGTTTCTGATTTTTATAAGGATTGGCTCAGAAAAATATGGTATTCTAGCGCCCTCTGCAGGCCACAAGCCTGGCAGCCTCTGCCAGCGTGGCTTTTCATCAGCAGAAGTGGAGGCCAGGGATATCATGATTATCAAAGCCCAGAGGCAGAGCTCACTGGAAGGATGTTTCCTAAGGGCAGGTTGGCACTGGTTATCCCCCACCCCCCACCCCAAAAAAGCCTTAGGAAAAACCTCCTTTGCTGGCTTATTCAGGATGTAAATTTCTGTCTTCAAAGGACATGGTTGAGCTTTAGGGACTGACTTGCTTTCATTGTCGATGTCCTAACAGTTCTTAAGGTCTGGAAGAATACAGGCTCTGGCTGATCCCTCAGAGACTATCACCCATACGGTGCCTGGGCTTAGGAAGGCTGGCTAGGGAGAAGAAGAAAATAGAAGTCAACTATGTGGGCACAGCTGAGACTTGCTCAGCCAATGTCTCATTCTCATGAAGTAGCAACTTAGGAAAATGCAGGGGCTCTCTAAAATGTTTTAAGGAACTTAGCATGGATTTTTACAGGGCATTTTATATTGATTTAAAACATTTTAGATGGGATTGATATAAAACATTGCTGAAAGAAAGCTACTTGTAAAGATAAAATTGTGGAGGTGGGGCGGTGGAGAGACATCCCTGGGGTAAGAGAATTCACAGCTCTGGAGGAGGACCCGAGTTCAGCACCCGTGTCTGGCGGCTCACAACTGCCTGCAACTCCAGCTCCAGAGGGTCTGAAGCCGCCTTCTGCACGCATCTGCCGCAACACTCACCTATATGCTATATGCATGTACATAAATCAAAGGAGATAAAAACGAGCAAGTGTCAAGAAAGTGACAAGATGGAGAGGCACTCCCCAGGCCACACTGTGAGTCTCGGAGTCTGCTTGATTATCAGCAAACAATCAATAAATAACCTTTTTGTTCATTTTCTTATACCAAGTCTTGCTATAGCTGTAGCCCAGGTGGTCTTGAACTAAAGGCTTCCAGATTGTTGGGATTACAGCTGTGCCGCCACAGCTGGTCTGAGAGTCTTCCAGAAGACGTGTTTTTCAAATCGTTGTAAGTCAGCATAAGTATTAAAAGGTACTGAATTAGTTTTCTTAACAGTTAAGAGCATTAATTTTTTTCCTTCCAGTACTGGGGACTGAACTTTGGGCTTCAGGCACAAAGAAAGCACTCCATCAATGAGCTGAAAGCATTCGCTTGCAATGTGGAACATTATCCCATATATTCCCTTTTAGTGAAGCTATACAGTGTAGGGTCATTTATAAACCTCTTGAATCATAAAGAGACCCGTGCTTTTGCCAACTCACAGAGGTGGATAGACATCTCACACACAGGGACTCTTACCCAGGCAGTCCACAATGAAACTGAAGAAATGTCTGTGTTAAACTATCCTTTCATGGTGCTGTGGTCATTTAACAGGCTCTCTTGAGAGACTACAAGAATACCAAGGAGGCAGGGGTCTGAGGGCAAGGTTGCAGTTTTGCTGGGAGCCTGGAGCCTGGCAGCACCTTCACCCAGAGGATATTCAGTGCTTCAGACAAGATCACTATGTCCTCAGGGGAACGGACCAGAGATTTTGGTTCCAATAAAATGACACTTCCAAATGAAAACTCAAAATGAAAATGTTGAGCTTCCAGATTTGTTAAATTCAGGAACAAGGGCTCTCAGCAGGAACTGTCAACAGCCCGGGTTAGAAGAGGGCAGCTGCTGCCATGGTGCAGCTCAGCATACCCATCCCAAACATCCCAAGTCAGCCATACACCATTCATCCAGGCTGGAATCTGGCTGCCAGACTAGTCCCCAGCTCAGCTTATCTCCCACTGGGAGGCTGAGGCAGCCAGGAAGGAATGGCGGTTTCCCAGCAGATGTGGTCTGCTGAAGAAGGGCAGCCCAACCCAGGCTTGGCGCCGCCACATTTATGCCACATTTATGGTCCTTCCTCCACTTCTGCTTGCTGCCTGCTGCCCCCTCATTGCTTACTGGCAGCCCCGGGCCAGGGGACAGGTGATGAGGATTAAGCCTAGCATATTTGCATATCCTCAGCCTAGGGAAGGAAATTAATACCATAGTGACAGGATTTAGTGGCTAGGTTTATACAGTGGAAAACGCTGCAGCAGTTGTGAGCTCTGGGAGACTGAGGAAGGCATGGAAGGCAAAGTGTTTGGCAGGATGGGCTAGCTCCCGGTCAGTGGAAGGAGCAGGAAGAAATGGATCATTCCGGGGAGAAGTGGTGTCCAAAATTCACCTACAAGTTACGAAGGAGCACAGGAAACTATTTTTGCCCACTTTTTTGCTGGGTAGGGTGGACAGAGGTGGGGCTGACTGCCATCCTCACCTCTTCAGAAAGGCCCTGTAATGGCAGGATAGGCCTTGGGCCACCCTCGGGCCACCCTCTGCCCACTCTGCAGCCAACTTCAGACCTTGTCTGTCAGGCAAGTATTTCAGGAATGCCAAAGACATTTTCTCTCTATAACAAGAACGTAGAAACAGTCTTAGACTCTCCCAGAAGTTTAGGAGAAAACAATTTGCTCCCAGGCACACGTTCATTTGCCCAGACTACTTTCCTTCAGGAGGGCAGGAAGGGGGTGCTTTCAAATGAGTATTTAGACGGCCATAACGTGCTGTAGCTGAAGCAGGCAAGAAGGCAGTTATCATTCTTTCAATTCGCTGTCATCCAAAGGTACTTTTAGAAAATGGATGCCATTAAGAACTTCTCATTTCCATGAATCCAATCCTGCAGTGGGCACATTTCTGGGCAAACATAAACTGCTGTATCGGTGCCCACTTCCCACAACAGCAGTGAGTTCCCCTCTAAGCATAACCTCAGAATTGCCTAGGACAGAAACAGCATCATCGCTCAGGATGATGGCCAATAATAAAGCAAGCAAGCTACTTAACAACAAATGCCAGAACACACATTAAAAACAGGGCTGTCTTTACTGCTGCTATCTAAGGTGGCCAGATATACTTAAAATTGGCATGTTGCCAATTTATTCTCCAAAAACATCTTTGACATTTTCTTAAAAAGAACTTAGGCCAAGCTTTCTTGTGATTAAATTTGGAGAGTAAGATGTGCAATTCAACCCCAGGACCCCTTGGACCAGAATCCACAGGGCTAAAGATACTGAGACCAGGTAAATTGAAGTTAAGTGTGGATTTCAACACCCATCAGAACAGAAACTTCCCCAAGAGCACGTCTCAAGTATACAGCTGAAAATACTTAAAAGCCTTGATGTGTGTGAGCACCATGCATACTGAGGCTGGGGTGGTGGTGGTGGTGGTGGGAGGGTTGCTGGGGGCGGGGGTGGGGTGGTGTGTGGCACACACCAGGTGTCCTATCACTACCACCTCAGTCCCTTGAGACCATCTTTCACAGAACTCAGGAGATCCTGCTTGCCTGCGAATCTGAACTCAGTTATGCTCCTGCAGCAAACACTCTTACACAATGAGCCGCCTCCTCGGTCTCAACAGATGCTTTAGACAATAAGAGGATTATTAGCATATAAACATCTCACGCTTTTACAGGTTAGCAGGGCTTGGTTGTACATAGGTATTTTGGCATATGTGCTTAATAGGCATTATTTGTGAATAGTAAACTAAATTCCCATCAGAGGAGACCCCAACTATTCCGGCCACCAGAGGCACAGTATCTTCATTTTGGACGGACACTTGGGTGGCAGCTCTTGGTGCTGAGGAAGAATTTTCTACAATACTCGGGAACCTAGCTGTGGCTCCATTGCGTGGTTTGCATTGGTATGTGGCACTATTTCCTAGTCAGGGTGACTATAGCTGTAATGAAACACCATGACCAAGAGTAAGTAAGGGAGGGAAGGTCTGTTTGGCTTACACTTCCTCAGTACTGCTCATCACTGAAGAAAGTCAGGGCAGGAACTCAGGAATGGTGGGATCCTGGAGGCAGGAGCTGATGCAGAGGCCATGGAGGGTGCCGCTGACCAGCTTGCTCCTCATGGCTTGCTCAGCCTGCTTTCTTATAGAACTCAGGGCCATCAGCCCAGGGACGGCTCTACCCACAATGGGCTGGGCCCTCCCAACTCATCACAAATTAAGAATATGCAATATAGGCATAGAGACATTTTAGAGACATTTTTTTTCTGGTCCTAAACTGTCTTTTGGGTCTGAATTTTACAATATCCGTGCATTAGCAGTAACGGTGGAGCTGCAGAGTATTGCGCCTTCCCCAGGCTGCACAGCAAGAGCCACCAAATCCCCTAGGGATTTAGAGCTTGTGGCCCTTTCCAAGGCCATGACACTGCATCCAGCAGATGGCAGCCCACACATCTCCCTGTGCTTGTGAACAGGTTTGGTGACCCACTGGGTGTCTGGATTTCTTCTGAGAGCTTTCTGGAACAAATCAATGAGGACAGGCTCAAAACACTTACATGTGGAATCTTCACCAACCCAGTCGGAATTCAGGATTCTCAACGCCCCACACCGTATCCAGCTCTCTCAGAGCAGACTCAAGGCTTTGGGCAAATTCAGCTGTTTAACACCCTGATGGACAGGATTGCTGTAAGTTGCACCCTTAGGAACTGTACAGTTGCAACCAACAAGGTGGACACGAATCCTGTAAATGACATAACCTTGCTTAGCCTTGTATCTCAGGCTTCATGCTCTATCAGGCCAGGTCCAGTGGGGAGCCCTGTGCAGCGCAGAGAGTTGGCGGTATTGCCTCAGAAGAAAGCGCATCACATAGGACTGCTTCTTTCTCCATAGCTCCTGGATGTATTTGTATGCACCCATCTTGGCTCACCTGACAGCTGTTGCCAGAGAGAGGTAGAAGCATTTTCTTATTTGAAGTTGCTTCCTTGCAGATGACTTTAGCTTGTGTTAAATTGATATAAATCTATCCAGCACACATTGAATGCTGAGCATTAAGTGATAAGTCTCAAAAAGGAATTGATGTCACCACTTGGTCAAGGAAAGCTGGTCTGGGAACAGTATGGCATGTATTAGTGCTCCTTTGTGCCAGCTGACATGCAGCACTGGGGATCTGGAGGGTGACATCTCATAGCATTATCACAATGGGACCAGAGCCCCGTATGAGCTCCATCGCAGTGTGGCATGAGCAGATCTGCAAGCTCAGCCTCATGGCTTCTAATCCCTGGGTATACCTTGACCGGAACATTGTAAGAAAGATGGCAAAGCAGCTGCTCGGGATCTGGCTTCCCCTTTCCCCTCAGCCTAATAAGAGACTAACCTTTCTGGCTGAGTATGTTAAGAAGGTAGCCGACTTTCTGCTAAGGCTGTATTAGGGCCCCACTAGTTAAAAAAACAAAAAGACTTCACCATATCAAGACCACAAGCTCAGTATTCTGTCATCTGACATCTCATTCATTAGTTTGCAAATAACACACATTCCACAAAGAATTTGTCAATGCAGATAAAGACCCCATCCATGATGCACACAATTTGGTTAGTAGCTTTCATATAAGAAAAGCATTAGGAGGTTCATTTTACAGACAAGGATACTGAAGGCTAGGGAACTACGTGGTTAAGAGGATGCTCTTGGGACAAGGAGTTCAAGCATCCTTTTAGCCTGGCATCCTTTGTAGTGTACTTACTTATGAACCTGGACCCTAGGGGATTTGAGATTCAGGCTTAGTGGCAGGAGGCAGTAGAGGTAGGGTTTCAAGGCAGAAGAATGCATCCTTTCACTTTCCATAGGAACATCCGACTTGCTGTTCAGAATCCTAGGATACTGAGTCAGATCCACTTCTGGAAACTAGATTTTCTTTCCCTCAAATCAGTTTTCAAGGAATCCCACAATGAAGTCCATATTACTGTGGGTTCTCAGAGGGATAGGGAGGCTACCCCCCAGGAGAGCTCCATTTTGGAATATTCCTATTGCTATAAGAGACAAACAGGTGGACAGTTTTCTGTTCAGTTGGTTCAGATAGTCTTTTAGAAGCCAGGAAGACAGGGACAAGAGAACGACTAGGGGCCTTATGTCCCCAACACGCTCCACCTCCACAGTGTAGCTGTTTCTGGTGCTCAAGGATAATTCATTACCTTTTCCAGTTTCCCACAATTCCTAGGGGCAGAGACTGCCACACTCTTTTGCTCATGTGAAAAACCTCTGTGGAGTTGTCTGTTCCAGTGCCTCCACAGAAGTTCTCTCTACGTTCACTACTGACATGTACAAAGATCCACTCACTTCTGGGAAGGCCTTTAACTACATGTTTAAGGGGATCCTCCTGGAACCATACAGTTGTGTTGCAAACACTAGCTTGACCATTTATCTACTCTGTGTGACCATGGACGAGTTTCACATGCTGATGCCTTAGTGTTCTGCATCTATAGAGCTAAGGTGTGAGCTTCCATCTAGGATGTTACAAGTGAGACTATCTGAATCCACCCCACCCCACAATGAGAGCAAAAAGCTCCACGGAGGACTACTTCATCATGGTGGAACTGGGAACAGTGCGTGAGTGAGCAGCTCTCAGCTCTAGTTGACCAGCCCAAGTGCTGTTCAGTACCCTAGGATACAGAGTCAGATACTGGTCAGATCCAGTTCTGGAAGTGAGATTATCTTTCCCTCAAGTCAGTTTTAAAGGAATGCCCCAATGAAACCATTTCCTGTGATCCACTCTTGCTAAAATAATAACAGAACCTCCTGGGTCTGCCTGCAGCCTGAGTTCCCACGGCAATCTGCGTCCACATTCTGGTGCCTCATGTGAAAAGCTCTTTGTGCTTCTTTAGTTACATATTTACTTAAAGTGACATAGACTAATACTGAATTGTGCCAAGCGGCATGGGACTGCTGTACTCAGAATGTTCGGATTATTTTGGATGAATGGATTGATTTCTTCCTCGTAGCTTTGGGAAGTCTGGCCTATATGGTTTCAGTTAGGCAGCAGTCTGCGGCCAGCATTTTCTGGTACATTTGAAACTGTTGAATACTGAGAGCTAAAGCCTGTCCACTGGCAGTGCAGCTTAAGCCTAATGTAGATATAAACACATTTAATGGCACTTTACTTAGGTACAGCTTTATTATTCTTAACTCTCATAGTAATTTTGAATCACATTGCATTAACAAATTTTTATTAGGTTTCCCTATGGCAAGCTGGTTACAGGCAAGGCCCTTCCTGACTCTCCCTCCAGAACACTAATCTTAGGTCTCCTTCCTAACTCCAGAGAGCACAGAGCTATGAAAAGCTTGCCTTTGCCCTTTCCTAGCTCAGCAGGCTCTGAAGGACATGGGTCCCACTCCCTACTCAACCACCTTGCAGATGTGACGGTTGGTGACAGGGGAGAACTGGCAAGAGTGACTCCTTCAGCTGCTGGGTTTATGAACTATTTAATGGCCTAAACGATTACCCTGTGCTTTTGTGTAGGATGGCTCTAGTAGACAGCTAGACCCTGCCCAAGAACCTACAGCGTGGCCAGCACATTGCATGTAGTGCGCAGTGAGGTAGGTAGCTTAACAGACAGTCATGCTGGAAACCCTGGTGCCCAGCAGGCCAACCAATGTGTCCTGGAGTGCTGTGGAGATCTGGAGCCCCAGCAGGAAAGAAGGGCATTCTAGAATCTTCAAGAAAGCATGCCCTGCAGATTGCACTGCTGAGTCACAGACTAACCACAGACCTCATCCAGGCCACTGTGTTCAACACTTTAGCTTATTAACTGGAAACAAAAATTAATAGGGAAGACAATATCTCGGAGTGAGTTTATGTGTGAGCTGTGTAACTGTGGGCAGGTGAATTTCCCTGTGTGCCTTTGTTTCTCACAGGCATATTGCATTTATTGAGACATATTACATCTGCATAGGATATGGTATGAATAAAGCTGTATCAAAGTGTGTGGTCAAACCAAATAAAAGGCAGCTATCTTTGAAGATGCATACCCTATATAGACGGCAGGGGGCTAGACATACACACCGAAACACCAACCGTGGTCCGTCTGGGTGGTGGACTAGAGAGGATCCTTTTACTTCCCTGCTGCTCTCTTTCCATGTTTGCTGTATTTTCTCTAATGACATATTATCTTTTGATTAGAACAAAAATAATTATACCTATTTATAATTATTTTGTTCTATATATTATATGAAAATAGTCATTGAGTGAGCATGAGCCCCGTGGGCTCATATGTTTAAATGTTTGGTCTCCAGTTGCTGGAACTGTTTGGAAAGGACTAGGAGGTGTAACCTTGTTGGAGGAGGCATGTCACTGTGGCAGGCTCTGAGGTTTCAAGAGACTCACACAATTCCCAGTGTCACCCTCTCTGCTCCCATTTATGGATCAGGATGTGAGCTCTGAGCTGCAGTGCTGCTCTGCTGCCCACCATGACGGCCATGAGCTCACCCTCCCTCAGAAACTGTAAGCTTCCTAGGTCTCCTTACAGCAATAGAAAAGTAACTATGAAAGTTATGGAGAACAAGATGAGAAAATGTTACTGAAAGTCCGACCATTGTCCCCCCCTGGGCAGTGTCTCTGGATTATTCTAACATTACCTTCCTCTTCTTCCAAAGAGAACATATCACAAGTGGTCACAGTGATGTTAATGTGAGCAGTACACTGAACAGCAAATCACAAATGGCAATACAACATGTTCACCCGCTATCTGAGAACTCTGTGAGCCTTTAAATATATTAAGAGGGGGGAACATCTCTCCTTCTCTCCCTCCCCTGCCCCTCACTCTCTCTTTCTGGTTATTCGAGACAGAGTTCTTCCATGTAGCCCTGACTGTCCTTGAACTTGATCTGTAGACCAAGCTGGCCTTGAACTCAACAGAGATCCACCTGCCTCTGCCTCCCAAGTGCTGGGATTAAAGGCCTGTACCTACCACTACCTAGCCAGATAATTTTATTAAGAGAAACGGCTTAGATGATTTCAAAATAGCTTATAGATGCTTGCTTTGCCACCAAAAAAAAAAAATGTTCCTATAATCTACTTCTGTGTTTATTACTTTACATCAGGGGTGTTCCTGCTGTGCCACCAGAGCACAAATATTTCAACAAAATCCCCCTATAAACAGACAGTAGATCTTTTTTTTCTTTAAGGAAAAGCTAAGTGTTGAATAAAGAATACTAAATATAATCACAGTTGTAATCAGGGCATTGGCTTTCTCTCCTGCACCAACATTTGAGAGTCTCATACAGTGTATGACTGTAACTGGAGGTTTTCCGGAGGGTGCCCTGCTCTCAGAAGAACAAAGAAGGTATTAGTTGATTCTTTCCAGACTGCATATCAGCCCTGAGGAGTTGAGCTTCCTTTATTAGAAAGTTCCTCAGTAAGGTGGTGGGGGCACAGGAGAACTTTCAGTGTGTTACAGCATTTCCCGATGACCCACAGGGAAACTGGATAGCAACTAGACTTGGCCATGCCTTCCACACAGGGCAGAAGGTAGTTTAGGCTTCGTGGGCTAGAAAGTCTCCCTTATAATGACTTCCCTCTGCTGAGACAGGGTGAAAGTGACCACAGACAATTAGTAAGCAAGCTAGTACAGCTGTTGCCAATAAAATTCTTTACAAAGATGGGCCAACAGCCAGAGTTGGCTCCCGAGTCTCAGTGTGCCAGTCCTCAAGGACTGCCAAATTATTAAACCATTCTTCAAGATTTGTACTGCAAAAAAGAAAAACGTGGTATCCATAGTCAGAACAAACTGTGTGTGGAGATTGGGGATCCTGTCACGCAGCATATGCGTGTCTGCACGTGGTAGTGCATACTGTGTGACTTCCGGGAAGCACTCAGAAGAGTTTCCTGTGACACATCTTAGCTAAGCCTGAGCAGACTCTCACCTGATACACTCACAGAGCAGGTTTCTTATATATGTATAAATTTTTAGATTCATTTATTTTATGTGTATGAGTGTTCTTCCTGTATGTATGCATGTGTCCCAAATGTATACTTGGTGCCCATGAAGGTCAGAAGAAGGCATAAAATTTCCTGGAACTAGAGTTACAGATGGTTGTGAGCTACCATGTGGGTCCTGGGAACCAAACCTAGGTCCTCTGGAAGAGCAACAAGTGCTCTTAACAGCAGAACCATCTTTCTAACCCTGGTATGTATGTATGTATATATGTATGTATGTATGTATGTATGTATGTATGTATGTATGGGGAGGACAGGGAAGAGGAACAAGAAGCTCACAGTCCATGAATGGACAGTGAGAGAGGGGAGTGAGATCTGAGAGCTAGGCACACGGCCTGCAGAGAGGGCACGTAGGCCCTTAGTTCCTACGGGATCGCCTCCAGTTGTTCTTGAGCACAGCTGTGAGTAGAACGGTGCACGGGGTCATCAGGCCACAGAACTGAACAGTGCTCAACATAGCACAATCTTAGCTCTAGGCCAAGGGAGTTGAGTACAATATGCTTAGACAGATGCTCCCACAGCACAACGGTGTTTTAAAAAGACCCCCCAGGGGCAGAGGCACAGAAGCTATAATCCAGGTATGGGTGGAGCACAGTTTACATTCTCAACCAGCTGGAAATGAGATTAAATTGGATTCTCAACACAAAACAGAAACTTAAAAGAGACTTGGAAGGAAGGTTTTATACATGATCTATTCTAAACCATTTTAATATGTCTCTATCTATTGCAAATTCATCCTTAGACAACTACAGCTAGAACTAAGTCCAGAGCGACAACAAAAATGAAGTCTTTCAAGATGTGAAAATGAGCTGGAGAAGCTGTGTTCAAAGCGGCCTCCCTCGCTCTTTGCAAATCCTAGCTGGATTCAGAGCTGCTTCACTGTGTGGTGATGAGCCTGTGAAATGCTCTTGCAGCTTTGAAGTTTACATACTTACACACATTAAAGAATTTTATGCTGGTGATGCTTTTGCTATTCTGTACAAACATGAAAGGGCATGTGTGACTCTGATCTAGAAGGAAGACCTGCTGAGGAGTGCTGTCATTCACCAAGGAAGGATACTGCAGACAGCAGGAGGCACAGTACAGATGTTTCCAGGGGAGACACAACCATGAGCTTTGTGCTTCTACTTTCCAGTAAAGGAACCTGGACTCACCAGGGGTCAGCTTAGCTCCTCAATGATATGGGATTCAAACCTGGGCCAGTCTAATTTCCAAATCCATTGAGCCAGAATTTCTCCTACAGTGACTATGATCCTAGAGCAAAAGAGGCCCAGCTTAAGAAGCAGATGTGCAGAATATCCGATGCATTTTTTTCCCCTAAGTTCAAAATACTGTGCTTTTCACACATAGCTACTTCAAATGCTTTCAGACCCACTCTGGCACCAAAATTAGAATGAAAAGAAAATGAGTGCTGTGTGGATCTTTGAACTCTTACTAGACATGCTGCAGTTGTTACCGAGGCTGGTCGAGTTTCAGGAGCCTGTCTTGATCTGTTCCTTGCTTCCCATTCCAGGCTATGCAAAAGAACCTTCTACTCCTTTAATATTCTTTTAAAAATATAGTTTACATTTAATTATTTTGTGCATATGTGGTAGTCAGAGGACAACATTGCAAGAATGATGCCTCTATTTCTACTATGTGGGTTCAGGAATCAAACTCAGGCCCCCAAGGCTTAGTGGGAAGTACCACTAACCACTGAGCAACCACACCACCCTTTTCCTTTCCTCCCTCCCTCCCTCCTTCCCTCCCTCCCTCCCTTCCTCCTTCCTTCCCTTCTTCCCTTCTGCAGTACTAGGGGTTGAACAGGGCTTTGCACATGCTTCCCTACATCTGAATTACCTCTCCCCATCTCCCTAGTCACTCTAATTAGGATGTTTTCAGATAATCAAACCATCAAACATAACAGACAATGTACCACTTGTGTTCATTTTCCTAACACTCATTCACCTGACTTTACTCTTCTGAGTATCTGCCCCACACAACAGCTTCCCACCAACACTACAGAGAGGCGGGCCTCCGGGGATCATCATGATGTCTAACACTGTATATGTGGAAAATGTACTGTTTCCAACCCACAATTTACAGATGGACATTGCAACTCAGCACATGAATTGGAAATGAAAAAAGTAGGAGAATGGCATTTTTATTGGCTTAGCATTGTATGGTTCTGCCATTCAAACTCTGCACAAGGCTACTTGTGAGTTAGCAGTGCATTCTGGGTATCGTTCCCACTGCCTAATGAAGGGTTCTTCCCAGTGCTGTGGGCATGGAGCCAGTAAGTGAATTCCCAGGCAGAAAGCAAAGTCCGAGGCATGGTCAATGAGCCAAGAGAAAGCCACACTTCCATTTTAAGTTGGTAAAAAGGAACACAGAAGCAGAAAAGGAACCAGCAGCCACCTTCACAACAACACAGCCTCCACTCTGCCATCTCCCCCATCTTTCTCTCATATCACACCCGAGTTGAACTGCGTGGTGACAGCTGTCTGAAGGTTACACTGATGCGCTGAAGAAACTCAGTAAGAAAGCTGTCAGCTCAGCGGCGTGTCAAACAACAGGTCCTCTGCTCTCTTCCTGTCTGTCTGTTCCAAGAGCTGTGGAAACAATTCAGTTCCACAACTGACTGGACTGCTTGAGGACTGGATCTGGACCCCTCAGTGAGATGTGGCTGAGCTGGGACCTCGGCTCCTAGCATCCACATGGAAGAGGAAGCGATACAGAACCAAAGTCAACTCAAAGCAGACATCTGCACAGCTAAACTAGGAAATGTTCCCTTCAAACACTCCATTTTTGAGATTTAATTTTATTTACACTACATATACACAATTTCTCATTCTTATGATCTGTCTTTGTGTTCTAGAATGTTCTAAGTAAAATTAAACAAGGAGGACTCAGTGCTTTTCCTCCTGCCCTCCCTCCATCCCCCCTCTCCCTATCACCCTTTCCCCCATCCCTTCCTTTGTGTTTATCTTTTTTTAAAAAAATAATTCTCTAAAATCAGTGGTTGGGGCCTGAAAGAAGGATGGCATTTAATGTATACTCTAAACAGGTATATTATATAATGTGATTTTTCTTCCTGTACTAGGGGTTGAACTCAGGCCATTGTACATCCTGGGCAAACACAGTCACTTAGTCATATCCTCTCCCCTAGCATAATTATGAAAGCAAACATGGGATGCAGCAGCAGGAACAACCACCAGTGGGCAGATGCTTGTTAACATAAAGAAACGGGCATCACCAGAGTAATTCTTCATGTAGAAGTGGTGAGAACTGGCTGAAGGCAACTCCGGAGAGCAGCAGGCTGCTTCTACATCAGCACATACACTACTAAATCCCTTCTGGGCCTCCTCTGGGACTCTTAAGCTTACACATTACAACACACACACACACACACACACACACACACACACACACACACACACATACACACCATATTCCACATGCATTCACATGAATGTGATGAATGTGATGTTGTTTTTAGGAAGAAGTGCAAATAGCCTGGCCATTTCATTTACAACAACAGAATCATTTCAGCCGGCTCTATTTGTCTAAATACTCCTTACGGCCTCTGCTGTGGCTGTACTGTGTTTCCACGGCCTTGGTACTGTGGATGTTTCTGTACACTTGTGGACAAGATGTTGGCTTCATATTACAACCAACATCTTGTCCACATCAGGGGAGCGTTCTCACACAGACACACATACCATGCGGGCTACCTGCTGAGTCTGGCAAGCTTGGCTGACTGCAGACCATAATGGGAAGGCAATTGGAGTGGAAAAAAACCTTCCTGGGAATTTTTTAAGTGGTTAAAAGGGGGTGGGGCACACACTTCCTAATGCCCCACACTGTGAGCTGGCACAAAGGAAACAATGCAGGAAATTCGATGTAAAATCATACAGCTTCCCTCCAAGAAGAGGCATTTTGCAAAAGCCAATATGAAGAATGCATTTCTCTTCAGAAAGTTGACCACTTGAAAGTTCTACTTTTTAATTACCCTCATACAAGTTGAAAGGGCTGAGCTGGAAACCATCATTGGTCCCGTGTGGGCCCTTGTCAGCCCTGCAGCCTACTCAGAAGCTGGCAGGTTCACAATGGTGAGGCACACATGCCAGTCACCCGGCAGCACAACTGTGTGTGTTTACTGCATCACAGGAAGAGTTGCTGGCGGCTAAGGACTTGGCTAAGTGTTTATGTTGCTGAAATGAGATATTTGAATTTTCTATGTTGCTGTAATGATTTCTCCTAGTAAATTATATTGACTTATCAAAATAGGATGTAAACCTTCTAACTTAAGGAAAAAAGGAAGGAAGGACGGAAGGAAGGAAGGAAGGACAGAAGGAAGGAAGGAAGGAAGGAAGGAAGGAAGGAAGGAAGGAAGGAAGGAAGGAAGACAGACACAAGCAAATGCTATAGCGCCACCTAAGGGGCATTTCAACAGCATTGAAAACAACAGGTAAGACAACAGTAAGGAATTCATGTTGCGAACACACTATATAGAGATAGACTCTAGATACAGTTCATCTGGACTGCTAAGATAAATGCAGTTTGCCAGATGAAACACTTGATGTAGACTCTGGAGCCATAATATTCTGCTCTCATATCTCATCTGGGGGAAAAGAAAACTATTCTACAGAAATTGTAAAGTTCAAAATTGATTTGAATAAATTAAATATATAGGCTATTGGCCTGCAATCTAAGACCTGAGAGTGTGAAACCACAGGAGGGACACATGGATTTGGGTCAGGCAAAAAGCAGAAGAGGAGGAAAAAGAGGAGGAAGAGGAAGAAGCAGAGGAAGAGGAGGAGGAGCCATACAAAACCATTAACAAAGCCATACTAAAAATAAAGACTCCAGTATAAATGACACCATCAGTGCAGGACACCCACAGGAAGGCAGGGACATATGCAGAGCATATATCTAGTAAGGTCTGTGTACAAAGTATAGAAAGAATTTTACAACAACCGTAGCAGGATAGACAACCCAATTAAACAGTGGAAAACAGCATCTGGACAGAGATACCCTCAAAGACCACATACAAATGGTTAGTGAGCATCTATGGATGCCCAGCATCACTTCTGATGGATGCTCAGCATCACTGGTCATTAGGGAAATGCAAGTTTAAGATACAGGAGATTCTGCTTTGGACCCACGAGAATCAGCCAGACAACAATAATTGTTGGCAAGGATGTGGAGAAACTGGAATCCTCAACGATTATTGGAGATGTAATGTGGTACAGCTCTTTTGGAAAAGAGTGGGAAGATCCTCCAAGTGGAGCTGCAACTCAACTGATGAGTAGCTAAGGCAAATACTGCACATCCACACACTGGAGCATTATCCGGCAGGAAAAACAAAATGCTCTGTTAGAACACGGATGAACCTTGAAAGCATCTGCTGTGCTGTGAAAATGGCCAGATACAGTCACCCATTTTTGATTCTAGTTATGGTCAGTGTAGGCAAATCTATACTGACAGACCATGGATTAGCAGTTGCCTGGGGTTGGGGAAGTTAGAAACTAACATTGAGAAATTATGACAAAATTAGGCTGTGGGTAATGACCATCTACCTGTGACCCAGCTCTAGATGGTATGGGGGCCTTTTGGGGCCCCTGTGGGTACCAGGCATAAACAAGGTGTAAATACAGACATGCAGGCAAAGCACACATACCCCTCATAAACAACCCTTTAAACGAGGATTCTGCCTGGCTGCTCACTAGTCTTTCGGTTCTCATTCTTTGACTCTACCTACGTGGTCTAAGTGACGCTTAGCACACACCCCATACATTGTTTGGTTTATATTTAACACACATTCTCAGGGATAGAGTATGATGACTATGGACAAGTTCAGCCATACTGGGTCTGCTTGTTAATTTGTGTGCAAGCTGACAGCCGATGCTGATGGAGACTCAGGATTGGATTGCTTTTCTCTCTGAACTGCCTACTGATCCTGCCTGTGGGTGGCATAAAACATCTCCGAAGACCAGCCTTTCTATTTACATGTTCTGATTTATTTGCTGTTATTAAAACCCTGCCTATTATCCCCTGCAGAACGAGCTCTACACATTTTCACTCTACTTCCTACTGTGATCCTAGGACATATTTGGCATCACAGAGATGCTTGCTAACCCCAAGTTCAAGCCTCCCCTCATCCAGCAGGTTACATGGGTGTCTGGGGTGTCTAGCTCTACCACCATCTTTTCTCTATCTGTTCCCCAGATGCCCATTTTACTTCTGCCTAAATCTTCACCAGATTCTTTGCCTATGGTGCTGGCTGGCTGCATGTGCTCCCTTGGCTTAGTGTGAGCTAGGACTGCAGAAGTCTGCACTGGGAAGGATGCTCTCAGATGCAGACGACTCTCTCCCTGGGGAAGCAGGTAAGTTTAGTGGCACATGTGGGCTCCAAAGTACTAAGACACCGCTTGAAACCTGCTCTGCACACTCAAGAGCTCTGTGAATGCTGTTATCTCAGACTCTGCCTGCTTTCCTTAGCTAAAGCCCTCAGGACCAATACCCATCCTGTCCATCAGGCTGTCAAATCTACTCAAGAGGGTGCAGCATGGTCACTTATAAAGCATGTTACTATTGTGGAATGTTTGCTCTAGGCTGCACCCATGACATCCTTGTATTTCAGTTTTCCATCAAAAATAGCATTCTTCTTCAAGAGAACAGAAACTAATCTGGAAAAAATTTGACTTGAAAACACACAAAAATCTGTAAAGGACATTTATTGCTCATAAACAGGGGGATGGATCAAGCAATCAGTGTTCTCCCTTGTTTTAACAAGAGACTCAATATGGTATGAAAAAGCTCTTTATATCATGGGCAACCCTCAGATATTGGCTAGGTAGGACCATGTATTAAAACTTTTCTCTTTATTTCCTTGGAATCTGAAAAGACTAGATCTTGCTATGATGAGAAAACACTGTGGATTTTATTTATATGCAGGAGAAGCTGGGGGCCGGGGATATTGTGGAGTAGCAGCTGGTGCTTGCTCAGCATGCACTGGGCCCTGGGCTTCATCTGCAGTACCCCAAGATGATAAAAAATAAAACAAAATGAAAAAACCCCATAATCTCATTCTATCCACTGTCAGTCACTGGGAAATTTCTGGAATGGAAAATTTTGGATATTTCTTCATCAACTAAAATACACTTTTCTTTTCTTCTTAAATATAGCTACAAATAATGGACACCTTTTTGGGTCAGTCCAGAGCAGTCCACCTCAGCTTACACTCAGCACACAGCATCAGGCTCAACTGGAACGCTTGGTTACATCCAGGATTCCTTTTCCTATCACAAATTTTCCAGACCCAACTTCTTCAAGACAAGGGCCTAAGGGTACTCTTCCAGGTCCCATCCGCAGGAAGGAGGGGCTTCTGTCCCCTGTGTCCTTTCTCTTTGGGAACCTTCCACTGTGCACGTTGGCAGGTTGTGCTTTTGTCCTTAGCCTTCCAACACCTGACTTCTCCTTAAAAGAGCCCAGACCCCAAATCAACAAGACAGCTGGGTTTATGTTAAGTATGTGGGTTTATGGGATAAAAAGAAAAAGGAATTTGAGGCCATCCTGGTCTACAGAGTGAGTTCCAGGACAGCCAGGGCTACACAGAGAAACCCTGTCTCAAAACCAAACCAAACCAAACCAAACCAAAACAAACCACACCACACCAAACCAACCAAGCAGCCAAGCTGTCTCCCTTTGCCAGCTCCTTGCAGTGATCGCCAAGGCAGTCTAGAGCACACCATTCTCAGCCTCACTTCTCTCTGCTGCTATTGCTGGGGCAAGTGACTTGCCCCAAGTCTGTGCCTCAGTTACCACATCTGGAAAGTGGGTTTAAGAAAGCTGTCTTCCGGTAGTACTATGTCCAATTTTCTGAGGAACCGCCAGACTGATTTCCAGAGTGGTTGTACAAGCTTGCAATCCCACCAACAATGGAGGAGTGTTCCTCTTTCTCCACATCCTCGCCAGCATCTGCTGTCACCTGAATTTTTGATCTTAGCCATTCTGACTGGTGTGAGGTGGAATCTCAGGGTTGTTTTGATTTGCATTTCCCTGATGATTAAGGATGTTGAACATTTTTTCAGGTGCTTCTCTGCCATTCGGTATTCCTCAGGTGAGAATTCTTTGTTCAGTTCTGAGCCCCATTTTTTAATGGGGTTATTTGACTTTCTGGAGTCCACCTTCTTGAGTTCTTTATATATATTGGATATTAGTCCCTTATCTGATTTAGGATAGGTGAAGATCCTTTCCCAATCTGTTGGTGGTTTTTTTGTCTTATTGATGGTGTCTTTAGCCTTGCAGAAGCTTTGTAGTTTCATGAGGTCCCACTTGTCAATTCTCGATCTTACAGCACAAGCCATTACTGTTCTATTCAGGAATTTTTCCCCTGTGCCCATATCTTCAAGGCTTTTCCCCACTTTCTCCTCTATAAGTTTCAGTGTCTCTGGTTTTATGTGAAGTTCCTTGATCCACTTAGACTTGACCTTAGTACAAGGAGATAGGAATGGATCGATTCGCATTCTTCTACATGTTAACAACCAGTTGTGCCAGCACCATTTGTTGAAAATGCTGTCTTTCTTCCACTGGATGGTTTTAGCTCCCTTGTCGAAGATCAAGTGACCGTAGGTGTGTGGGTTCATTTCTGGGTCTTCAATTCTATTCCATTGGTCTATTTGTCTGTCACTATACCAGTACCATGCAGTTTTTATCACAATTGCTCTGTAGTAAAGCTTTAGGTCCGGCGTGGTGATTCCACCAGAGGTTCTTTTATCCTTGAGAAGAGTTTTTGCTATCCTAGGTTTTTTGTTATTCCAGATGAATTTGCAGATTGCACTTTCTAATTCGTTGAAGAATTGATTTGGAATTTTGATGGGGATTGCATTGAATCTGTAGATTGCTTTTGGCAAGATAGCCATTTTTACAAGGTTGATCCTGCCAATCCATGAGCATGGGAGATCTTTCCATCTTCTGAGATCTTCTATAATTTCTTTCTTCAGAGACTTGAAGTTTTTATTATACAGATCTTTCACTTCCTTAGTTAGAGTCACGCCAAGATATTTTATATTATTTGTGACTATTGAGAAGGGTGTTGTTTCCCTAATTTCTTTCTCAGCCTGTTTATTCTTTGTGTAGAGAAAGGCCAGCAATACCTCTCCTGGGCATATATCCAGAAGATGTCCCAACCGGTAAAAAGGACACATGCTCCACTATGTTCATAGCAGCCCTATTTATAATAGCCAGAAGCTGGAAAGAACCCAGATGTCCCTCAACAGAGGAATGGATACAGAAATTATGGTTCATTTACACAATGGAGTACTACTCAGCTATTAAAAAGAATGAATTTATGAAATTCCTAGCCAAATGGATGGACCTGGAGGGCATCATCTTGAGTGAAGTAACACAATCACAAAAGAACTCACACAATATGTATTCACTGATAAGTGGATATTAGCCCAAAACTTAGGATACCCAAGATATAAGATACAATTTGCTAAACGCATGAAACTCAAGAAGAATGAAGACCAAAGTGTGGACACTGTGCCCCTTCTTAGAATTGGGAACAAAACACCCAGGGAAGGAGTTACAGAGACAAAGTTCGTAGCTGTGATGAAAGGATGGACCATTTAAAGACTGCTGTATCCAGGGATCCATCCCATAATCAGCTTCTAAACGCTGACACCATTGCATACACTAGCAAGATTTTGCTGAAAGGACCCAAATATAGCTGTCTCTTGTGAGACGATGCCGGGGCCTAGCAAACACAGGAGTGGATGTTCACAGTCAGCTATTGGATGTATCACAGGGCTCCCAATGGAGAAGCTAGAGAAAGTACCCAAGGAGCTAAAGGGATCTGCAACCCTATTGTTGGAACAACATGATGTACTAACCAGAACCCCGGAGCTCTTGTCTCTAGCTGCATATGTATCGAAAGATGGCCTAGTCGGCCATCACTGGAAAGAGAGGCCCATTGGACTTGCAAACTTTATATGCCCCAATATAGGGGAATGCCAGTGCCAAAAGAATGGGAATGGGTGGGTAGGGAAGTGGGGGGCGCTATGGGGGACTTTTGGGATAGCATTGGAAATGTAATTGAGGAAAATATGTAATAAAAATATTAAAAATTAAAAAAAAAGAAAGCTGGGTTAGCTTTCTTAAAGCTGTTAAGTGAATTGACACAATGCCAAGTGCTCCAAACAAACTGTGGCCCAGCAACAGGAAGTATTCAACAAGCTGTAGTTAAAAGTTATGTTGTTGTCTTTACTAAGTTTGTAATATAACACAAAATACCAATCTCTACCTTTTTTCAGAGTGGTTCTTACTTTTGCTCCCCTAACTCCTGTCAGCATCCAGCCATTCCTCCATGTTACCCCCAGGGGCAGCTGGCCAGGCTGATGCTCTAAGACACACCAACAAAAGACTAAAATTAAACTGGGCCCTGGGGCCTGGGGCTAGGGAGCCATCTGGTTAACAGGCACTCACTGCTAGAAGGGGTTCCAGGAGAGCACCTCCACTTCCATCGAGTCTACCTGGCTTTGCAAGGGTAAACTGACAGGGAGCCACGCCAGTGTGGTGAGAACAAGGAAGGTGGGGAAGAGACAGGCTGCCTGTGAGAAACAGCCCCAGGGCTGAGGGAGGGGAGAAGGTCCTATGCTTTTCAGGGGAGACCACAAGCCTTATTTCGTCCTTCAGGACCAACTCCAGGAGTATCGAGCCAAAGTGAGACCCCGTGGTCCTGGAGAAAAGGCCCTAGAAATGACAGTCCTGGCAGCCAGTTTGTTACCCACAACTCAGCTCATTTTCTTTCCCACATGCATCTCCAAGCAACTGCAGCACTTGCTGACAGTGTAGATAAGGAGTGAGCAGTCTCTCAGAGGTGGGGCAAGCCAAGGGCCCCAGGGTAAATGCCGCCAGGAGTAGTGATGCCAACCACTGGAAGGGGCTTTCAAGGCACCTACTCACTGGCAGGCTCCCCCTTCCTGAGCATTGAGTTCCCAGCCAGGTCTGCACCTCCTGTACAGAAGGCATCAATCAACATTGCCTGTGATTTCCCTTGGCATGGAACAGTTTCCAACTGTGGTTTACAGTGGCCTGGCTGCCGTGGTCAGTGAAGAGGGTCTGAGGGCATCACACAGAGCAGTACACTGTCACTGGGTTCCTGGGAAGATGGGAACCTGCCTCCTGCCATGTGGCTCCCACGTACCTAATCCTTATGGATGCAGTACCAGCTCTGCCATGCCATTCAAAGCAGGCCCAACACAAAGACCTCCTCGTGCTCATTTCTGGGCTGGGCCCTGTGGAAGGGCTTGTGAGAAAAGCCACAGCATTTGCCATGGCTATGCAAGACTGCAAAGGCTCTCAGGAGCCTCACAGGATCCTGGGTTGGAGGGAGGGTGCTGTCAGTGCCTTCCCTACTGTCAGACTCTTACTGCTCATTACTGAACGTTCAGCTGTGCTCCTCTACCTTTATTCCCACTTAGCAACACGCACACGTGCGCACACACACACACACGCACACGCACACGCACACACACACCACACACAGAGGCAGTGTCTTATGAGAAGCCTTAGTGACCACAGCACAATTAGGCTTTAACAGATCTCTCTGATGAGGATGGTAAGCTGCTCTAAATTCTTCCAGCAAAAGCAGTATGAAGCCAAAAGCAGCCCCTGAGAGCCGCTGTCTGCTGGAGCTGGGGTGGGTTATTCAGGTGCCTGGGTGCACACAAGGGTCTTGGGTTTTCAGAAGGGTTTTATACCAAAGCAGCAGCCCTTGAAACTAATTTACTATTCAAATCTAAGCCTCTCAGTCTGATAAACAAACTGCACATTTACTGTGGATTCTGTCTCTGACCTTTTACGCTGGTTTTGTCAACAGAATTTACTGTATTCATAAATACTAATGTTCTCATTTGGTTCCCAATCTTCACTATACTGTAAATTATAAGCAAGTACATAAATGTCTTGCCTGGTAATATAGTGGCCTGAAATGACTTCCTTTTTGCTTTAAGGATGGTGCATGTTTTAATGGTAGGTGTTTTTAATTAACTTGAAGTGCTATAAACTGCCCGTGTATGAACCAAAGACAAGTGAGTTGCATTAAATTAAAAGTGCAGTATCTAATGTTAACAAATTAGGCATGCCTTCAAGATGCATGATTCTCCTGTTTGGAGTTTTCATCTTATTAATGCAGAGACACTACAGTCCATAGAACAGCAGTACCAAATGAGCCTTTCAAAATGAATATTTTGGGCAATCAGCTGGGAACACAGTTTTAAGCTTTAGGAAGGCCCTACCCAGGCACCTCAACAGCATCCCTCTCTTTTTCCCTCACAAATGAGCTCCATTTGAGAATCTGATCTTTTTGCCAATATCAGTCTAAATTAGCACTGTAAATATTGAAATCAAATGTTACTACTTGGCCTAATTTTCTTTCAGCCTGCAGTTAATCTTTATTCAGCCTTAATGAGTATTTATTGTGTGACCCTGACAGCTTGCTACTGCTGTGATAAATTATCTGACTCAAGTCCGATTAAAAATGCAACCCTGAGTGCTAATTATCTCAACAGACCTGCTTAATAATAGTATTTCTTGTCAATTATGGAGTCCCAGCATGTGTGTCAATAGCAACAAATGTGCAGGCCTACCTTAGCCGCTGACTTCCCATAATGCTCCTTTACTTGCCATATGTAAATCAGAGTGCTCTGTACCTGTGCTGACCTTTTATTAGCAAACTGTCAAAATGATAAAACTCACCATAGAGAAACCCCCACTACCATACAATTAGGGGCTACAGCTCAGGACAACAGGAGGGCAATCAGACATAGCTAATTATGATGCATCTTACTTATGGCCTGTCCAGCAGGAAGAATTAGCCGCATCTGAAATTTATGCTAGCTTAAGCATGGCCCACAGGAGGATGCTAGTGCAGTGAGGGGGTAGGGGAGGGGAGAGGAGCTACACATAACTCAGCTTTCCAGGAAATCTGGCTTCAGATCTGAATTCAAGTTTCAGCTTGATTACCTAACTTGCTGTCTTACTTTGACTAAATCATTTCATGTGAAAAACTGAGCCACCACCATCTGCTTCCTGGCCTGCAGGCTCAGGTCACAATGAACAAACATCTGCTATAGTGCTGTCATACAGAGGCGCTGAGTATCTGTGCCTGGTCCTTTCCTCTATAATGCCTAAGACAACAGGCAATAACTGCGTACAAGTCCTGTTCACAAAGCTCAGTGCCACAGAGTAGGGAGCCTGGTCCTTTAACCTTTTTCCTTCTTGAACAGAGCTGAAGAGCTCTGTGAAGAGCCCCTCCACACAGATTACACAGTGCTACCCATCTGTAGGCACGAATGCCTTGAACTGTTCAAAGCAAGGGGACTTCTTACTCTAAGGGGTGCCTGAGAGGGACATCTGAGGACCATGCTTTGTGACAGCAGAAGTAGCACTGACTGAGTAGCGCCAGCCATCCTGACCAGGGCTTTATTGCGTTGTCTCCTATGACTCGCCTCCTTCTATCATCTGCCCACTGAATACGAGGAGACAGAGGTTAAATGACTTCTCCAGTATCTACGGCTGGTAAATTCAGGCCTCAGCTGAAGGCCAGAGTCAAAGTGCCGACTTTGTAAAATCGGAGGGATAATCAAAGGTATTGTATTTCCTACCACAAGGGATGGCAACGGTAACTGCAAGATGAAACGCCACACCACTATGGAACATACTAATTAATGATCAGGAACAAGACAGAATCCACACCCTTCTCATCTCTGCTGTGACAAGCTATAGAGTAGCTAGGCCAGAAGCCTGAAATGTACGCTTGAGAAAGGGCCTCACTATGTAACCCAGGCTGTCTGACTGATGGGGTTGCTGGCATGAACCACCTCAGCCCTACCTTGGTTCTTTCAAGGATACTGAAGTCCCGAGGAATAGAGGTAAAGAAGTGCTTTTAGATTCAGTAATTTCAGGGGCACAGATGTCCACTGGATATCACATCCAGAGAGGCATGTTCTTTCATGTTGGCACACTAGACCTGTTTAACACTGTTACCTTCTTGCCTCACTCCTGGCTTTTCCTAGGCCAATGGAACCACATCCACAGAAGACCAGGGCTCTCAGAACACTCTGGGTAATCTCAGATACATGTTGAACATCCTTCCTTTAGAAGGACACGGTATCAAGTGAGCCCTATTGGAATACAGATGTTCTTAACACCCATATTTGGACTGCCTAGCCTATTCAGAGGTTAGAGCATCGTTCTGCTCTGTGATGGTTCAAATGGCATTTCCTGGGTGGCCACATCCTAGATGACTGGCAGAAAGGCCTTAGATTGTGAGAAACCACTCAGGGAAAGCAAAACTGATTGGATGCCTGGGCCAGAGCTGGAGGCTGCATACTGACAGCTAATGAGGCCCAGATGTGCCTCTTGGTGACAGAGCAGGGAGATATAAGACACTCCCTCTTCCCTGACACCTCAAGCCCCACTTCATGACTTCCTCCACAAATGATCTCCACTAGGGAGTCAATCTCTCTCAACGGAACACCACGTTAGTGTCACAAGTGTATAAATCCTAAGCGGTGTGGGCTCAATGTTTTCTCAGTGATTGTCCAGTCAGTCATCCTGTGCAGAGTGTCGATTGCTTCCCTATAAGGGAACTGTGCCTGAATGCTTGGACAAGCGCTGCTAATTGTCTTCTGGGGTGAGCTCCAGAGCCTTTTTTCCACACAGAGCCCAGGTGCTGCCCCTGCAGCAGCCTCAACCATCTCACCCATTGTTCTGTCATGGTAAACTCAGATTTTAGCTGGGAATAGACATGCACACCGCCATGTGTCTTCTGATTGTCACACTTCCTTCAGTTTCTATGACACAACACAATGCTGATGTGGAAATTGCTGAATGCAACATGCCCCCTTGGCGTATACCATCCACGCCAGTTCCACATACGGCTTCTCAGGAGCTATGGAAACACATCCTCTACAGACAGTTTAGCAGGAAAGTTATTGCCCCACTGGGCAGAGCGCAATGGCCTGATACTGTTTAGCTCCCACTGAATGCTGCAAAGGGGACTGAATCTTTCCAAACACTTTAGCAGTAAGGAATGCAAGCCATGTGCCCAGCGTGCTGCTGGCACCACACTTGTCTTCCCTAAACCCAAATTGTTCTTAGCCTGGCTCCAGCTCAGCAAAACCCGTGCCTCAGCGTCTGGGCCTCCAGTGAGTGTGTGCCGTTTTAACGGCTTTTTGCTCTCCTGCATATCAAGCCCTTCATTTGCTGGCATTCTTTAGAAGAAGGAGCTTGGTGACACATTTCCATTGAAAAAAAAATCAAGTAATCTGAAGCACAAACCATGACTTATGTACGGATTATAATTTGTTTTGTACATGGCTGCCAGATTTGAGTAGCTATTATCTGCTTTTTTTATTCCCACTTTATAATGTTGACCGCATCTTAAAAATTAATTATGCCTGCTATTTATTTCACAGTTCTGGTCTCAGGCCAGCAAAAATAATTCCTTGAACTTGACTGAAACATATGGCTGACTCTTGGTAAAGTCACGTTCTCCCAGAACGGCAAGGGTCACATGAGAATCCTGGGCGTTGCCACTTGCCTGAAGCTGTTTCCATTAGCAACGATTTTCCTAAAAACACATGTCAGCAGTTAATACTCCAGCAGGGTGAGTGAAGCCAGCCCCAGGGGCTTTGTTTCTATTTTGAGGCCTCACTGGTCTTCCAAGGGGTGGAAGAAGAATTTGGATCATTTGGCTGTGCAGGAAATCCCTCGCCTAATTTCCACTTCTCCAAGCCACACCCTCTTTGCAAGCCTACCATATGACGTTTAATACATTTTAGATTATGAAAAGTAGTCTTTGGCACTTCCTTACCATGCATTAGCATCTTAAAATGATCATAACCCCCCCCCAAAAAAAAAAAACAATCTGTAATCGAGAGCCTTTGTTAGATCAAGAAATCAGTTGTTATTCAGGGTACAGCACTTGAGGGGTCTTAAAAGTGTTGTTTCAGGGGCCAGAGCTTAAACACACAACGGCTGGGTCAGGATACTAGAAAGCCAAGTACAAGCAGATGACATGATAGTGCTGGTGCAGGAAACATGTGATGGAGCTTGCTGGATGCGAGAGGACCACTGTAACTTTTCCTGCACTGTGGCTTTCTCTCCAGCCCTGGGTAGAGTGGGAAGCCCTGATTTCCAGGTAGACAGGAGGGGCTCTGCATTGCTTCTCTCCATCTCAGGAGGTCTCTGAGGCTTCTGCCTATCATCTTTTCCATTTTTCTCTTCCCCTCTTCTCCACCAAACTACCCAGGTTTGGTTATACTAGTTTTTATAGTTATTTAATTCCCTACAGGTCAGTAACCAATACCCATGGGAGGCGCTAGTTACCTGCATCTGTCACTCTGGGCTCTCAGCATCAGCAATGGGTCTAAGTAAAGTAAAAAAATGCTGACTTCTGACTTCTGATGTGTGGACACTTGTATTTTGAGAAACAGTCTATACCAGTAGTCTTTTTTTTTTTTTTACAGTAGTTTCTGAGAGTGTAGAAGTGAATCAGGAATTGTAGACGATCTTCACACTACCAGCCTTCTAAAATGTCACAGTGGGGAAGCTCAGTTTATCTGAATATTCTGGAGTTTTGTCTACAATTTTAGTAAATTAATTTATTCTGGAAAGGAAAATAACTATTCATGCATATCTCTTAGGGAGAGATATTTTTTAAGAGGTACCCTAAAATGGCTTTGCCTACCATGCCATTCTGAGGTCGCTGAGAGTCCAGGAGTGACTTGATGTTAGCACCAGCACTCTGGCGAGGAATTACACAAGAAGGAGTCAAAGTCTCCATGTTCTTCCCAGGATGACGCATCAGCATCACTGAAGTTACAGGGTATCCCCGGGGTTCCGAGATGCTTCCAGAAGTTACCTGAGATGTGTGGAAAGGTACCCCTGGGATGTGTGTCATCCTTCACACACCAGAGTTGCTACACACTGGAGATAAGCATTTGTGGTTTTCTGAGCTCCCTGGGAGACTCTATGAAGGGCCATAAATGAAATGGGTGAAATGGAAACCATTATCCTAGGCCACTGGCTGAGTCCAAAGGGGCAGGAGCCCTCGCTTTGTTCTTCCCTGTCACTCTTCCCACACTGAGGGTCAGATGCAGGAGGCTGCAGCACTGAGTGAGAGCAGCACCGGGTGGCTTGAATACTTTGTCTTTGCTATTTAGTCTCAACTGCAAAGACAGATTTACACAGAGAGAGTTAGATGAAGATGCTTGAGAACCCAAAGGCAAAGGTTTTTGTGTTTGTGTCAGTCCTTGAGATCATGCCCAGATGTTTACTTAACCCTGCTGTTATCCATTAACTAAAGAGAGGACAGATTATCACCAAAGCCATTGTCCTAAAGAGGAAAAGTAATGTAATTCAAAATGTTTTGGGACACTATGCTATATACACTGAATTAAGCTAAGAATGGCTCTGTGTTCTTTGTGTTGTTTAGACTGAAGTCTTAGATCATTTTTGAAGTTGAATTGAAAAGCAATTTATTTTCCTCCTTAGGAGTAAAAGCAAAAACTCATATGTCTGTTAGGTATGACTGTTACTGCACTGTCACATACCACAGGCGATGCGCATTTGGCTGTCTTCAGAGCATCTACGCATCTGTAGCTTTCTAGTAGGATCAGACTGTTTAATTACTCTGCCCAGAGATGCGATGCGCATTTGACTATCTTCAGAGCATCTACGCATCTGTAGCTTTCTAGTAGGATCAGACTGTTTAATTACTCTGCCCAGAGATGTTCACAATGGCACATGCTTGCAAAATAGTTTTAAATGCTTTCAAACGCTTCCAAGATTAAAATAACCATCTTGAGTTATTTTTCCCTGTGCTGACAGTTCAATTTCATTTCATCTCTGGGTGTTCTTCGTCTTCCATGCAGTCATAACCACTGCATATTAGCAGCCATTCATAAAGAACCGTATAATAGGAACAGTTTGTTTGCTAAGAATCCACCCCTCATAGTCATTCTGTTTTCTGTTTTGGGCAATTGAGGCTCATAAGGTCTTTACTATTCCTTTCAAATAAATCTGCTTTTCTACAGCATGTATTTCTTGACATTTGGCATAATTTATTCGACACTGCTTAATTTTTTCTCTTATTCATGATGATCTGTAAACAAACCAGACCAAACCAAACAAAACAAAACCCTACAAAGTTCCAAATGTAACAAATCTACCCTTCGTTTGGTCACTTACATTGCTAGTGACATATGGTAATAAATTGCCATCACCATCCACTCCTCATTGTAGATCAAAGCCTTGGGTGCTTGATGAAATTTTATTGGGCTCTGCCCACTGACTCTCAGCTGGCTGCTCAGCTCCCTGGGTGCAGAGATGCACCCTGATCAGTAACAGCTGGACAGCTCTACAAGCCAGCTCTGCCTGCAGCCTCCAGGGCGGCCTCACCAACTCTCTTAGTTCTGCTTTCATGGTACCCAGGTCTTTGCCAGGGAACTGGAGAGGATGCTAAGAGCAACACAGGTGCATGTAGCTGCTGATAGCATGTGGGCTTCACCAGCAGACAGGCTGCTTGGCTGGAGACTGTGTTATTGTAGGGCTAGTCGGCCACTGAAGGGACCCGAGAAGCTAAAAGTCAGCAGCTAGGCAAAGGGAAACTCTGAAGGGCTTTGCTCTGGGAGATTTATTGGCCCTGGGGGCGTTTACATCTGTGCTGAGTTCTGAGCATTTTCCTGACTGCTTTATTCTACAGTACTCTGGCTTATGCCACAAAGATGGTCAAATAAAAACTACATGATGGTATTTAGTAAAATTTATATAGGGGCAGCTGCTTCATTCCTCCCACCTGAGTCTCATCTAATCGAATGATTCTAGCAGTAAATATTATAGACCTTAAGGTTTCTAAGCAAAACATGGTCTCCCTCCTCCCCATGTTCCCTTCTCTCACATCATAATGCTTACAGAAAAGGAACCAAGTCAAGCTGGGCATGGCACAAGGCTATAACCCCAATATTCAGAAGCAGAGGCAAGGAGGCTACAAGTTCAAGGTCTGCCTCGCTAGTTACCTAAACAAGCAAGTCAACCCAAGCCTTAGCAATGGTCTCTAAATATGGTGACAGTGGCTACTAAGCATTATACACTCTATGTTTTCCAGAACTGGTGACAATTCTAGCCTCTAGGCAGCACAGTCACCGAGGATGGATCACCTTGTGATGCCTAAGACCGTTTAGACTAAAGGGTCTAGACTAGGACCACAGTGGCAATCAGAAATGACAACCCACAGGACAGATTGCCATCTCACCTTTCTGCTGGCTTAAAAGACAGGGGAGAGCAGAGTTTAAACTATCACACCTTGAAGGTAGTAGCTGAGTTCTAGAGCATTCTCACCAGAACCATAGCACAGCTGTGCTGAAGTTTCACTCTAGGGCAACAGTTAGAAAAGGGCAGTTCACTTCCTAGACCCTTTCCTGTCTTTAGACATATACAGAAACATGTGTTCCACAACACTGCATGAGAGGCTCTGTTACCAGCCACATATACACCATGCAAAAATAGTTCCCTTACTCTTCATGACATTTATAACTATCTAGATGCTGTGTTCTGGATTCTCCCAGCCCAGTGGGCATGCAGATAAAATCTGAAAAGCAATGCCACTCCATGCTTGGAGGCCAGGGATTTGGGGAGAGGAAAGGATATATATGGGGCAGACTGCTGATACAAGGCAGTTCCAGGCAGAAGCCACTGTCCCCTGGGCTCATCTGCCTCCTGATGCTACCCAAAGTCATGTCTACCTGCCTTTAACAGTGTTCCAAAGGCTCCACACTGCTGGGTTTAGCATAGATGTCTAAGGACAGCACACTCAACTCCACATGTTGTGTGATACCCCTACATGCTTCCCAGCCTGTAAACAGTGCTCTTGTGCACTTTTAGATTTGTACCTCATGGCCAATGAGAACCTTTATAACCTGCCTCTCAGGTCTCTGCCAGCCTCTCAGAATTTATGCCAGTTCACTTCTCAGACTCAGGTCACAATTCTCTCCTTGTTTCTTAACCTCCACACCTAGGCACTTCCTGTGATTTCTCAACTGCAAACCCTTTCCTCTGTGCTTGACTTTCAGCCTCCGTCCTATATTAGGAAGTTTCCCTGGCTCCTCTGTGTGCTTCAGCACAAACTTGCCCCTCTCTGGTAAGACTTGTTACTTGTTACTGTTTCAAAGGTTCGGGCTTCCATTGTCCCTTTGAAAATCTAGCCACTGAGTTAGCTGTGCCGAAACATGTTGAAATGGACTGGGCAGCAGGGATCTCTGGTGTCAGGCTCTCCTTTTTCTTTGCAGAACTACTGAGGTTATCATCCAGGACTCAAGACTGCCACTTTGAAGCTGGAAGTGGGCAAATGGAATGGGTAAATATGCTGGTCTGGTGTTCTGATGCATGCTTACACCTTCTTAGAATGCTACCCCTTCTCAAGAACTGTCCAGTGGCCCAACCTATGTGACAAGGATACAACAATGGAAGACCATCTGTGAAAAAGTGCTGTCAGCCTGTGAGGCCTTTAGGTAAGTAACACTTAGGTTAGAACTGGCTTGGTATGACACTGCCCCAGCAGTTGGACACTTCATCCTACTGAAAAAGTATAGTATTAACAAAGACCATTCTAACCTGAGCCAAACACGGTCAACAAAACTTGAATTCTATATATTGTCCAGGGAATACACAGAATTCCCATTGTGTGCCATATGCTTGATATTTTATTGAATCCAATAATTTGTGTGCAGTGTATTACCTACAACTATATGAAGCAGCCAGTCATAAGATCTCTAAGATAGTGGTTTCCAAAGGGCTAAGACAGAACAACAGAATCACAGGGATTTAGTAAGGCCACTGCTAGAAATGCACCTCGGCTTCAACACTCTGAATTCCAAGGACAGAAGACACAATGTCACATAAAAGATCATTTATAAAAATATACCAAAGCAGGTGCATTTCTGTTTTGAGTGATGTCGGAATCAGTGCTGCTATGTTTTCTACAACTTGGCTCATTCTTTCAAGATAGTAAAGCTATTTAAACTAAATATTTGTTTCTAAATAATTAAATTATACACCTCCAGTGTACTCAGGAGGCTTAGTTCACTGCTGGCACACAGCGGGGGTTCAGTAACAGTGATTAAGCCCATCAACCTATTTGAACATGCTCCTTGCCATCAGGACATGACAGTTTCCTGTAGGCGTATGATAGTTGCTCACACTGGAGCTCCACTGAACAGTGGCTCCAACACTGGCATTTCTGGATACATTAGCCCTGCTAAGCCAAAGGACGGCCTTGTTAACTTCGTAAGATGCACATGTTTCTGTTCTCTCAGTAACATAATTTCTTACCCAGTTGTAAGTGACTAAAAAGCAGAAGTGTGAACTCAGTATGCTAATGAAGCAGCCTCACTGTTACATTTCTGATTCTGGTATCTTTCCTTGGTGACTGCTAGAATCTAGGTGTGTCCACTCTTTAAAAAAAGTTCACTAAAGCAAATAATAAAGATTCTGTTTAACTTTACAAATGAATTGTTGGAGTATCTAGCTAGGTCTTGGTGTTACTATTCTTTTCTTTCAAACGGCAGAGAACACTGTGGATGTGGTGACCTGTAACCCTAGTGGTGAGAAGCTGAGGCAGGAGATTAAGATTCTGAAGCCCACCTGACTACAGAATAAGACTCTCTCCCCAAAACACCAAAACCAAAGTCAAACATACACCCACAAACTACCAAAATCAATGAATAAATAAATAATCGAACTACATATTATAGGAGGAAGAAAAGGGCGCTGTAGGTACCGTCTAGTTTCAGGATCAGCACATAGAGAACAGTGTCTGGTGTGAGGATGAGCAGATGGCTGGGGATGGTACCCCAGGCTGCTCCCAGACTCTTAGGCCCTTCTCAGAAGGAACTGTTGAGCAGAAATGCGGTTCTGACTTCTTCCACACCTATTCCCTTTCTTCCTCAGGGCAGAGTACAAAACCCTAGTCTTCAAAGTTCCTTCTTTAAGGTAGATGCTCAATAAATATTTGTATGATAAAACAACCTGGTGACAAGTCAGGGAGGAAGTGTGTGGAAAGAGCAGTTATGCACAGCTGCTGTGAGCCTGTAGGGAGGAAGGCCCACAGAATGAGAGGAAGCTGATGGTACCACACAGGTGGAGGCAGCCACTTGCATACAAGGTGTAACTAACTCTGAGGATCGGGGAGGTTGGGGGCATCCTTCTGTCAAAGGCAGGTTGTGAGGGGTCAACTTAAGTTTGTTAGCTAGAAAAGATGAGGGTATTGATCCCATCAGAAAATGTTTTCTGTTCTCTGCCTGTGCTATGCATCCCAAGACAGGATGGACAGTTCAGTTCAGCCATAAGCACACAATTACTCTCTAATCCATCCACTCCCAGTTGCATTCTTTCCTGGGGCCCTCTGGTAAACCAACAGCGGAAACACAGATCAGCTGAGAGAAAAACCAATCCCTTCAGGGCTTCCCAGAGTGGCTGGGCTTTAGCTGGGATGGAAGCTTTCTCTCTCTGGGCCATGAATCACCCAGGGAACAGGACTGGGACAAACCATAGCTAGCTACAGGCTGGGACTAAACAGCGAGCATGTTCCTTTTCTATTAAAATCAGATGTTATCAGCTGCAGTCTGTTTTCATCTCTTTATAAGCACAGGCACAGAAATGCATTTAAAACATGTTTGAACCATGCTCAGGAAAAAACACATTAAGATATTTTTATTCTTATGAGAGTACAAACATGACGGGGATTTGAAGGCACCTGCTAACAATATTCAATATAAAAAGTCTTACCTATTTGATCCCTTAAATGTTACCAAATGGGACCTCATCCTGATCAACAAAGAGCTTCATAATATTAAACACAATCATCTTTGGGCAGGGAAAGAAGTGCCGTTTCCTCTGGCTCTATGAAGGCAGCAAGTAGGGTAGGAGAGTTAGCTGCAGTGGGAGCAGAACTTGGCTCACTTTATTTTTAAAAACATGGACTAAATATTGAATGATATGAAACTCAAACTTTCCAGGCTACTAAACGACAGAATGAAGACAAGTCAATTAAGGTGATCTGGTCTCATGCTTGAAAACATGGCCAGCCAGGCTACACCAATCTTACCCCTAGGTGAGTAAGTCTTAAGCCTGGACATCTTTAGGTGCATATGTATACACTTAACATAGGATCCAAAGTTTTAGTTAACATGGCATCTGATATGCACTTAGTTGGAGAGGTTGCTGACTGCAAGCTCAGCCTTGAGATGGGGAGACAAGAGCAGGTTTCTAAGAACTGTGACAACTTTCGCAGTATCTGTGTTCTCAGAAAGGTCGGATACTAGGATTATCTTATAAATATGGATCCAATTGGGGGCAGGTGACACCCACGTCCTTCGTGGGGTCTGGTGGGAAAGTTATATAGGATAAGAAACATTCAGCCAAGCAGCTAGAAACTAGGAATATTGAGTTGATGTTTTAAAAGTTCTTGACAGATCAGGGCCAAGAACTGTAAAATATAGACCATGTAAGTCATGGGCTAAGGCCATGGAAGTGCTGATCGCTGTGCCCATGGCTGGGTTCAACCACACGCTCTTAACTCCTCTGTTGCCTTTCCAGTCAGTTTGTTGAAGTAGCAAGACAGAGGCTTCACAGGGCACACTGCAGATGGCCAGAGACATCAGCACAAGTCTGTTCTGGAATAATAATCATGCCAGGCTCTCGCTCCAGCCTAGTTCTCAAGTGTGGATCCCTGGGGTGGCAGGGACCACAGCACTTCTCTGAACCGGATTTCATCCCCAGCTACCCTGCCCAGTCTGAATGGCCCAGGGAGGTACTACTGGGTATACAGTGGAGACAAAGAAGACCTTTGGAAGTGTGGTACTGATCATACCATAAAGGGACAGTGGTTTTGCAAGAAAATATTGTAAGCAGTGGGTGACCAATAAGTTGGAACCGCTAACTCAGGAGAGTGGCCTTGGTGGGGCCTCCTTTGTCCACTGATAAGCATCAGTCTGTGCCCCAGCTCCTAAACAGAAACCCATCGGTACTCAGCTCATTCACAAGGTCACGGTCAGCTACTCAAAGAGACTCAGTATATCCACTGCTAATGTGGCCAACAAAGGTGTCTTCTTTGGGCAATCAAATGTATGACAATGACATCTATGATAGGGTGGGGTGGGGAGACAGCCTTCCCTAGTGTGTGAATAGATCTCCCTCCAAGTACTGTACTTGATTCTTTGCTGTCTCCTAGTTGGTTTTAACTAACCTACAGTAAAGAGTCTGGACAATAAGTTTGTATGGTCTGGCCTATGTGCATAAAATACATATTAGTCTTTTTATTCAACATTAGCTTCTGTCAGATCTGTGAAAAAACAGAAAAAAGTAAAAACAAACAAACAAACAAACCAGTTATCAGTGAAACACACCCTTTGTAATTCACATGAAAATGAGGCCAATTCACACTTCCTGAATTCAGTGCTTTTAGAAAAGAAAGAGTAATTTATATTATTTAATTTCTAGCTGTGCTAGGTTAATGCTCTTGGCAGCTCTTTACTGGGGCTTTGTGATCTGGCTGCAGAGATGGGTTTCTATGGCGCACTTTCTGTACTCAGTTAATTAGCTTTCTGGTGAGTATTTTCCCAACAGACATCATCTCCCTAAAGCCTTGAACATGTCCTGGCTTCTAAAAACTAAATTACTAGTGGTTTTTTTTTTTTTTCTGTTTGTTTGTTTGTTTTTTTAAGTTTCAGGCTTCTGGAGGGTCGAGACCAAATCTGAGATTTGTGGCACAGATGCCATTGCTTCTTAGAGCCTCCAGGAGTCAGCCCAGTCCCCAAACTCAAGATGCAATTTGACTACATTTTTACTTTATCGTTGATTGTGGTCAATGAAGGATTTGTTTATGTGAGCCTGGGGTGCTCAGACTATGCAGGGCCACAGCAAAGCATGAACTTGACTTAGAAGTTCAGACTTGGGAGGCTGAAGAAAAGAGGGAGGGCCCAGCCCAGCAAGGTTAGTGATTCTGCTGAGGGAAGAAAGAAAAGCTCCAGGAGGTCCATTTGCATTTTGAACCTTTTATATTTGCATCAAGCGTGCTGCCTTGACTAGCTTAAGCAAAGTCTAGCTCCCAGACTTAAGCAATGAGTCCCTCTACTGGTTCTCAGGCGGATGACCTTGTTCACCAGCACTGCTCTGACCTGGGGGTGATGTCCTGACATGAAGGGACAGTGAAAAGGGGTCCAGAAAGCCTTGGGGAAGGTGCTGAGGACCTTAAAGGTTTTTCTCAAGGATCAGACTTTGATTCTGCCGTGAGAGACACCACAGTGAATAATGTATAATAAGGGCAGCAGGGGCTTGGATCTACCCTTTAGCCCTCTATGCTTCTGTGAAAAAACAAGTGGCCATATAAAACAGGGCGGTCCCTCCACCACCACTGCTCTGATTCTGCCATGTAGCCAAAGAGCCCCACTGATGGCATGTTCCTTGGAGCTGTGACCCAGATATTAAAAACCAGGTGTGTGTGTGTGTGTGTGTGTGTGTGTGTGTGTGTTGGGGATGTAATATAGGACCTTTGTGTCCCAGGTAGACTTCACTTGGTTTTTAAAGAGTGAGATGTGAGCATGGTTTTATGTATGGAGTAGAGCTATTTTGTGCTTTTGATTTTCCAGGACGGGTGACTCAGGTTCCAGGAGATCTTGCAGAGGGAGCAATATATTCAGATGGCTCATCTCTCAGGGACTGGATGTTTCTGTAGTGTTGTTGTTGTTGTTGTTTGACTTTTGCTTTGTGGTACCAAGCATAGAACCCAGGGTCTCAAGGATGACCATAAAACCACACCCCTAACTCCATCTGCAGGAGGATTTAAAAGCAGCTAATGGGACTGCAAATGCCCAGGATACTAGAAACAGATATATTAAAAATTAGCAAGAAACAACTGAATAACAATGGATTTGGGCTGTCAAATGCCTGGCAACGGGAAAGGCATTTGCCAAGCCCAATACCCTGAGAGAACTGATGTCCACACTCATACACACATATTATAGCACACTGTGTATGCACATATATGTGTGTGCATACATACGCACACATGCACACATACAGTATATTGACTCAAAACTAAATCTAAACGAGGTGCCCTGGGTGACCTGGGGTGCTGTGTCCTTCCAACCCAGCTCCACTGTTGTGAAATTCTGTTATCTAAGGGCCTCATGTTTTAAGTCACTGCCTCACAAATGTCTCTGCCCTGTACCTACACAACTGTAATTATACAGTGAGATTAACGAAGCACAGGCACTTGCTAAGGATTTAATGGCTTCTTAATTGAATGGGGTGCACACACTGCTAAAACACTATGACAAATCATAAAAGCTTCTTAATAAGAAGTCTCAATTAGTTAATTAAAATTTGCTAATTGAAAACTCTAAGAATAGCATGTAAAATATTTCAGACCTCTAGATACAGCAATAAAACACACATTAAATACGCCCACAAGGCAAGCTCTCCATATCTGTTCCAGGAGAGACCTTTGTCACTGAAATAAGAAGTGAGGGAATAGATCATCCCATAGAAATCTTTTTTAAAATTAATTTATTTATTATATGTAAGTACACTGTAGCTGTCTTCAGATACCCTAGAAGAGGGCATCCGATCTCATTACAGATGGTTGTGAGCCACCATGTGGTTGCTGGGATTTGAATTCACGATCTTCAGAAGAGCAGTCAGCGCTCTTAACCGCTGAGCCATCTCTCCAGCCCCGAAATCTTGCACAGGTCTAATATATCAGGCATGAGGACTGTAAATGATTATTTATCACATGGCGAGCAGGTGCAAGGGATGGGGCAGCATTTACTCATGCGTCGTTACTTCTGCCTCCTGTACTGCTCCATCTCTCTGTACAGCAGATAGGCACATTTAAGAAATATTCCACAAGTCTTAAAATTCTGTACATTTTAATATCTTTTCCTGAACTTAAAAGGATACCCTAGTTCAGAGTGGGTCAAAAAGAAAATGCTTAAAATATACATCAAACAGGTCACCAATGACCTTCTATAAAAGAGCAGGTTAGATGTTGTAAGGTAGGAATTATTGATTTTGGAAATCTTAACTACAGCCTCAGCACTTCCCTAAGGGCAGTTGGATCGAGTACCTTATGTAGTACTTGTAACACTCTAGGGAGTAGCTGTTTCAACTCACCCCATTTTACAGACCCACAACTGAAAGGTTAAGTAACTTGTCCAAGGCCACACAACTGTAAGGGGTAAGATGAGATCTTAATGCAACAATGTGTCTCCAGAATCTTTGCATATCAATGCTAAACTCTCCTATCTCCCAGGGGTCCTGATATGCAGTGTGATAATATGCAATACATGATTTGTGTGTATGTGTATATATACATATACACATATATGTATACATATATACACATATCATATATTGCATATTATCATATATATCATATATGTATATCACTACCCAAAGCTAATCTGTGTGGGAGAACAGGATGGGTAACCCCTCCTCCTTGCTAATCACTCATGCAGCAGAATATCCTGGAGAAGCCTGTTTCTATTTGACATCACACATATGCCCAAATATATCTGTTGAAGACACTAAGGAATTATTTTGGGAAAATATTTTCCCTAAATAAAGCTGACTGAGAGCCAGCAATGGCACGGAGAGGAGGAGGAGGTGAGGCTTTGCCAGGGTTGGGAGAAGCTCAGTGTGGGGTAAGTTAAGCGTGCAGTGCTGACTCTGATGCTGGTAAAGCCCGTCCTCTGGGCATTCTGTACCAAACAGGGACAGGCCTTACTGAGCCAGTCAGTAGGCACTCTGGCTAGCGAGGCGCTGCATGTCTGGATGTGCCACTGTATGCCCCACTGAGACAACTTCTAAGAGCACACTGCATCTTTTCATCAAAGGCTCTCTGTCATCTCCTGTCAGCAGAATGCTATTCTGGCCCAGCACTAACATTGTGAGCAGTTTGGATCCACATTCTGCAGGTGCCATCCATGTATCACAATAAAATGTTAAGTAAGAAGAGTGTTGTTCTGGGCTTCTGTTTCCCCTTGTTAAGGTACACCCCTCAAAAGGACAAAACCTAAAACAAAATCCTACAAACATAATGTTTGTTCTAGGGGCACTCATACTATTTGGAGGATTTCAGATGACAGAAAACTGATCAAAGACTGCACACTGATGCTACCTGAAGGTTACTGGTCCCTGAGCAGCACTTCGCTATTTCAACATGACTCCTTGGTTGGGGGGTGGTAATGCTAATATTAGAATGGCTACTGATGCACTTGTTATAGCGTGGCTGCTGGGGATGTCTCTGGGGTTTCACCATTTCTCCTATCCCAAGATTGGGTGTCTATAGAATCTGTTTTTGCTAGAAAATGTATAATGAACATTATTATTCAAAATGGTCATCACAGCACAAAAGTTGAAGACTTCTGGAAATATTATGAAAACATCTAGACTCTTTCTCCAGCATTTCTGGGAAACTCTAAGAAAAAGAATCTATATGTGAAACATACTGGCCCAGTGAGAAACAGTGCTTCAGTGTGATTTACAATAGTGAACTTGTCAGCAGTGGCCATTGAAAACAGAAGTTTTGAAGATGTAGCTATATGAAAAACATTTGTGTCACTACAGTTCAATGCATGCACCATTTATAGCTGCACACAGTTGCTTACAGAATCAGAATGTGAATTAACCAACTAAAGAAGACCCTAAGCCTGTGGAAACTGTCATGGCTCGCCTCTGTGGCTGCAGAGCTGCTTTCCTGTTTCCCACCAAAAGAAGAAATAGCTTCTGAATGGCCTAACAATAGCTTAAGTGTTTTATGGGGAGCTGAGGAGCCAACCTGGTGGTCTGATTCTTAAACACACTGGCCAGGTAACTCATCATCCATGCTACTCCTTAAAATATTGGCTAAAGTGGTCAAGCTAATATCTTTTTTTAAAAAAAAAATCATTAAAATGAGAGTGAGCAGGTAAAAAGCATGCCCAGTCTATCCGTGGCTTAGAACTTGCCTCAGTTTCCTGTGTGTGAGAATGTTCACCTGCATTTCTTTCCCTGACACTGTCAGTATGAGAGACACCAGAAGAGAGCTGTAGCTTTTCCAGAATTGAAGGCAGCTGTGGCAGTTACAGGACGTCCCTCACACCCATGGACACTCACTGCAGAACCACTCAGACACAAACATTAAACTATGGAACCTCGTTCTGCCCCATGACATCTAAGCAAAGATCTAACTCCTAACAGCCCCAAAATGTTGGATTTCTCTCTTTATACTCAGCATAACTTAATTTTTTGGTATTTTTCTAAAACAGATGAGCAAACAAAAATCCAAGTACCTAGTAAAAAAAATATCCATTCTATATGGAAGGCCAAAGCCAAAGTGGAGCCAGTTATAAGTACCAACAGAAAAGTCAAACATGATTATTCTAGGTTCACACTGCATGAAACCCAGATACGTAAGCTCTTCGTACAGTTACTCTCTGCACAGAGAAGCGCTAACCCTTGTGCCCACTGACATTTCCAAACTACTCCTCAAGAAGAATTAGAGTTGTGGACACCAATCGCCTTGAACTTCCCCAAACATAACTACAGGAAAGAAGATGGTAAGCACCTCTGTGATTTAAAAGGTTGTATTTTTATGGAACACATCTTTAGAGAATATAACTGAGTATATCAATAAAAGGCTGATTAACCTTTCTTGGCATTTACTTCTGACCAAAAAAAAAAAAAAAGATCCTTGTATTTTATAAATCTCAGGTGCTTTAGATTTCAGTCTAAGGGCTAATGAAAAATGAAAGAGGAAAAAAGCCAAAAAATACATAAATGGTTCCTGACCAGAAACATTCCTCCTTATCCCTAAAAGAGACTCACTCCTGGACATCTTGTTTGAATTTAACTTCTGAAGTCTGTCTTGTTCCATCTCTAGAACAAGCCAGTCAGTAAGGTACAGAGATATGGCTATATGAACAAAAACACATGAGCAATGCAGCCATTGCACATCCAAAGACAAGAGGAGACAAAAAATATTAGCTGTCAAGTGACATGTCATTTGGATACATGTTTCTGGATTTTGTCATAGATGTTCGATCTGACAGCTGCTGGGAATGTCTGAGTTCTGTAAAACATCGTCATACAATCAGTGAAAGCAAATGCTTCATAAGTGGCAGGCTGGCTTCACTTTCTAGTTCTACAAGATTTGCTTAAAGAGCACTCAGCATCCTGACAATCCATTCGTCAGCCCTAGGATGAGGGGCAAGACTCTCTTGCTTCCAGGTTCACGGAGCAGCAGCTTGCATGGACACTGTGTTTAACTCTGGTTTAGAGACAGTGCTGTTTTTTCTCTCTACCCACTCTTTCTGACACCAGATTTCATATTTATAGTCATTTCCTTACAAGTATAGTGAACCTGTCCTTGAGTGGATAGAAGTGGGGATGAGGGACCTCGGCAGTTGGGAACAGATGGAGGTTAACAGAGCTGTGTGTGAGGAAAGAGCAACTCAGGAAGCAGGAGCTCATGGGAGGGGTGGGAGGAGGGACAGGTGGGGCCGTGAGGTCAGGCAGGCAAATGAGAAGAAGCAAAGAGTCAGCCTCCCATGACCCTAACTGATGGCTGAACTTCTCCAGCGAGAAAGGAAGGTTTATTTTCTGCTGTCATTTTAGTTGAATCCTTTAAGCAAACCAAAATATTAGGAACCTCTCAAGAGATGATGCTGAGTGTCTGGCCTGGAAAGTTCTTTTCAGTGCTTTCTTATTTTCTTTAACAATCGGGGGTTCTGTTCTAGTAACTTGAAATAAAACAATACAAGATTTCAGGATGAGGCAGTGGCTTGATTTCCTAGCTGGTCAAGTTCAGACAGGAAAAGAAAACCAAAGGAGGTGTGGTGGTTTGAATACAAATGGCCCCAATAGCCTCATATATTTGAATGCTTAGTTTCCAGGGAGTGGTACTATTTGAAAGGATTAGAAAAATTAGGAGATCTCATTGAAGTAGGTGTGGCCTTGTTGGAGGAAGTGTGTCACACACACATTCTCTCTCTCTCTCTCTCTCTCTCTCTCTCTCTCCCTCCCTCCCTCCCTCCCTCCCTCCCTCCTCCCTCCCTCCCTCCCTCCCTCCCTCCCTCCCTCCCTCCCTCATTACAGATCAGGATGTAGCTCCAGCTATATCCTTCTCCAGTGTCATTCATGCCACCATTCTCTCTGAAATGATGATAATGGACTAAACCTTTGAAACTGTTACTCAAGTCCCAATTAAATGTTTTCTTCCATAAGAGTTGCTTTTTCATGGTGTCTCTTCACACCAACAGAACACTAAGAAAGAATATGGAAAAACAGTGATAATTTGAAATGTGGAGAACTGGCTCAAGGGGTTTCAAAGACTAGAATGTTAATAAATGGCCTAGAGACCATTTTTGGAATATTTTGACAGAGAATGTGCCTTTTTTTTTTTTTTTTTTTTGCCCTTGTATTAACAAATTGTCAGAGGCTAAATTGAAGAGTTTAGGACTAATGGTCTGGCAGAGGAGATTTCAAGAAAGCCTAGTACTGACTGTCATGTTATTATCAGTGGTTACTCTTATATAGATCTATAATAAAAAAGAGCAAGTTGAGCATGAAAAAATACAAAGTATACAGTTTGAGAAGAAAATGAGTACTAGGAGGTATAATAAAGCTAAGTCCAGTGTTCAACAAGATAAAAAGTTTAAAGAAAAGCCTGATGATAAAATGGAATAAAGGGAGTAGTGACCTTGGGGGAAGGGGCACAAGACCCTTAAGCTTCCCACTTGTGAAAAAAATAATTAATAAAAAGCTTAATCTGTAAGCTGTTGCAAATGTAATGAAGCAAGAGGGTCAAGTTCCAGCCCCATCAAACAGCAGAACTTCCCAGCTTCTGCTTTAAAATCAAGGACACAAGAAGGGGTTGTGGAATGTCTCCCTTCATGGCTAAGGAAAACCATTGAGACCAGGCATATGGCAGAGGCATCCCTGCATGGAGATCCAGAAAGGTCACTGTATTGCCTATGAGGGTGATGCCTAGATTTTACTGGTGACCCCAAGATGTTGGATGCAAGAGTTGTGGGATATCCGCCTTGGAAAGCTGCTAACAGAGAGTGGAAACAGCCTAAGAGAGAGAAGTGTGCTTCAGACAGCAAAGCTGAAAGGAGCTGAAGATTTAAAGAGCACTTTGACACCAGACATGGAGATGCAGAATTTGGAGTTTGCACTGCTGGTTTTGGTCTAGTATTTTCTCTCATATCCTCTTGCCTTTTGGAATAGTAATGTATATTCTGTTCCATTGTATATTAGAAGAATGTGATTTGCTTTTTTATTTTTATTTTATAGGGGGTTATAGTTAAGAGGTTGCAATAAGTCTCAGAAGAGACTTTGAACTTTGGATTTTTAAAAAGTATTGAAACTGTGATAGCCTCTGGAGACTTTTGAAGTTGGACTGAATGCATTTGGGGACCAGAAAATGCAATGTGGTCATCTGAAAAAGAATTGGCTCCCATAGGTTCATAAATCTGAATGCTTAGTGACCGAGAAGTGGCACTATTTGAAAGGATTGGAAGGACTAAAAGGATTAGGAGGTGTGGCCTTGTTGAAGGAAGTGTGTCACTAGGGGTGAGTTTTGAGGTTTTAAAGTCTATTTTCAGGCCCAGGTTCTCTCTGTCGTTCCCTCTCTTCCTATGGAACAGGATGTAGCTTTAAATTAGTGCTCTGGTGCCTGCCTGCATGCTGCCATGTTCCCAGCCATGCTGATAATGGATTAAACCTCTGAAACCTTAAGAAAGTCTTTAATTAAGTTCATTTTTTAGAGTTGCTTTGGTCATGGTATCTCTTCACGGAAACAGAACAGTAGATAAGAGGCATCCTGGTCCACTGGACACATAGCTGAGATCTGAGAACTTGGCTGGTTGGGATCTACATCTATCTTAGTAAGGATTTCATTGCTGTGTAGAGAACTCTTACAAAGGAAAATATTTAACTGGGGAAGGCTTTATAGTTTCAAAGGTTTAGTCAATTTTTGTCATGGTGGTTAACAGAGTGGCTTGCAGGTAGACATGGTGCTGGAGAAAAAGATGAGGAGAGTTTTACATCGTGATACACAGGCAACAGATGGAGACTGTGTGTCACACTGTAGCTGGAGCATAGGAGACCTCAAAGCCTGCCACCACAGTGACACATTTTTTTTTCCAACAAGGCTACACCTACTCCAAAAAAGGCTTTACCTCCTGTCTTAGTCAGGGTTTCTATTCCTGCACAAACATCATGACCAAGAAGCAGTTGGGGAGGAAAGGGTTTATTCAGCTTACTCTTCCACATTGCTGTTCATCACCAAAGAAAGTCAGGACTGGAACTCAAACAGGTCAGGAAGCAGGATCTGATGCAGAGGCCATGGAGGGATGTTCTTTACTGGCTTGCTTCCCCTGGCTTGCTCAGCCTGCTCTCTTATAGAACCTAAGACTACCAGCCCAGAGATGGTACCACCCACAAGGGGCCTTTCCCCCTTGACCACTAATTGAAAAAAATGCCTTACAGTTGGATCTCATGGAGGCATTTCCTCAACTGAAGCTCCTTTCTCTGTGATAACTCCAGCTGTGTCAAGTTGACACAAAACTAGCCAGTACACCTCCTAACACTGCCACTCCATATAGCCCAAGCATTCAAACACACAAGTCTGTGGGAGTCATTCCTATACAAACCACCATAACATCAATATTAAACCAAGAGATTGGAAAAGGCCCAGTTATTTTCCTTACTATAGCCCTCACCTTAGATTTTCCTTAGTTGTGGAGAATGAGAGAAGGATGTGATGGAGCTAATAAGAAGGCAAAAGAGGCCGGGAAGTGGTGGTGCACACCTTTAATCCCAGCACTTGGGAGGCAGAGGCAGAGGCAGAGGCAGAGGCAGAGGCAGAGGCAGAGGCAGAGGCAGAGGCAGAGGCAGAGGCAGAGGCAGAGGCAGAGGCAGAGGCAGAGGCAGAGGCAGAGGCAGAGGCAGAGGCAGAGGCAGAGGCAGAGGCAGAGGCAGAGGCAGAGGCAGAGGCAGAGGCAGAGGCAGAGGCAGAGGCAGAGGCAGAGGCAGAGGCAGAGGCAGAGGCAGAGGCAGAGGCAGAGGCAGAGGCAGAGGCAGAGGCAGAGGCAGAGGCAGAGGCAGAGGCAGAGGCAGAGGCAGAGGCAGGTGGATTTCTAAGTTCGAGGCCAGCCTGGTCTACAGTCAGCCAACATGCCTTTCTTTCTACCTGGCCCCCTTGGGTCTTTGTATCTTCATAGCAGATCTCAAATGGTGACACAGAGGGAACAAAATTGAACATGAGACCTTTATTAATCAAGAACCACATCCATACCCACCTAATCTGTCAGTTTCATATGAGAGACTTGGTGATTATACATGACCGACTTGTCTGTTACTCTAGGGTTACAGGGTTATCAGCCTGTTTGGAAGGAGCTTCAGAAGACATGTTAGACATTATACCTTCTTTATGTGCAATCAATGCCACTGAGGAAATAGAGAGACACTATTTTATTCACCACTGGTAAGAAAAAAAAGCATATTCTTCATGGAACTAATTTTAATCATCTATCAAACAGTGTTGAAGTGTTCATAGTCTTGAATCCCAGTGCTAGAAACACTTCATAGAGAGTTACAACATCATTCATAAAAGGTAAAATGGAAACATTACACTGAAATAACAGGATATAGTTAAGTATATGCTAGAGAGCAATGTTGCCAAATGGTTGTTTAAAACATATTTAAAAAGCAAAAGTGATCACAGTACTGTTGAGAAAAGCAGATAACAAAATTCTGTGTTGTGTATGATCCCAACTCTGTGAAAAATTATACACAAGAAAGGAAAATACATTAGAAGCAGAGAATTATAAAAAATGTAACACAGAGTGTGGTCCATACACACAGACCACCCCGCCAGATACGCACGCACACATACATATGTATGTGTGTGTGTGTGTGTGTGTATGTATATATATATATGAATTATGAGTTTGTATGTATATGCAAAGTCCTGGAAGGTCAAAGTGTAATTTTTTGTGAATAGTGTTAGAAACTGTGGTAGTTTAAATATGAGAACGGTCCTTATAGGTGCATATATTTGAAGGCTTGGTCCTCAGTTGGTGGAACTGTTTTGAGGAAGGATTAGGAGGTGTGTCTTCCTAATTGGAGGAGGTGTATCACCAGAGGTAGGTTTCTAGGCCATTCTTTTTGTCTCTCTCTGTCTGTCTGTCTGTCTGTCTGATTCTGTCTCTCCATTCCTCTTTTCACTCCACCTCCTTTCCTCCCTTCATCTCTCTTCCTCATTGCCTCCTTCATGTAGATTAGATGTGGGCTCTAAGTTACTGCTCCAGCACCATGCCTACCTGTAGCCATGCTCACCATCTGTCACTCTAAGTCATCCCTAATTAGATATTTTCTTTTATACATTGTCTTGGTTGTGGTGTCTCTTCATAGCAATAGAAAAGTGCTATGACAGAAACTAGAGTGCTTATCCTTTTCCTTTTAGGTTATTTCAGGGATATGATTGGCTAAACAGAATGTGTCTTCACACACTCACAGTTTTCAAAATGTCTTATTGCTAGCCATTTGTGAATTCAAACTGGTCATGTTTGTTTTCTTAGTTACTGTGTTAAATATCATGACCAAAGCAACTTATATAAGGAAGCATTTAATTGGGGGCTTGCTTAAAGTGTCAAAGTCCATAACTGTTATGGTGGGAAGCATGGAGGGCAGGCATGGAGTCGGGGCAATAGCTGAGAGCTAACACCTGGCCCACAAGTTGTATGTAGAGATAGAGTGAGGCTAGACATGAGTGTTCCAGTGACACCTTCTCCAACAAGGCCACATCTTCTAAGCCTTCCCAAACAGTTCTATCAACTGGGGAACAAGTATTCAAATATATGAGCCTATGAAGGCCTTTCTCATTCAAACCACCACAGTTGCTAAAACCATGTACTACAGAAGATTCTAGATTGTGTCAAGTTGATAATTAAAACTAATCATGGCAGGCATGTCACATGTTTTTAATCCTAGAGGCAGATACAAGTAGTTCTCTGTGAATTTGCAGTCATCCTGGTCTACATAGACAGTTCCAGGCCAGCCAGAGCTTCTTAGGAAGAGCCTGTCTTAACCAAAGAAACAAGCACACATAAACCAAACCACCACCACCAAATCATCACAGCACACGATGGCTAGCAAGACTGCTCAGTGGGGAAGGGTGCTGCTGTCAAGCCTGGCAACCAGGGTTTAATTTCCAGAACCCACAAATTTCCAGATTAGAATCCCAGAATTCCAAAGGTCCTCTAACCCTTATACACATACCAAATGCGTTCCTTTATCAATCAGTCAATATATAGAATGTAAAAATAAAGATAATGAAGTGAATAGAATATTTAAGTAAAGGAGAAATATGGATGACTCAGTAAAGTATGTTGCCAAGAAGATGTCACCCAGCTATAAAAAGAATGAAGTCCTATTTCTAGGAGCAAGGATGAAAATAGAGTGTATCATTTAAGTAAAATTAGGCAGACACAGGTAGACTAATATTGTATTCATTAATACGAAGAAACTATTAAAAAAGACCTGAAAGTAGAAGAGAGCTTAGTAGGGAATCAGAAGAGTGCTGGTGTGTGTGTGTGTGTGTGTGTGTGTGTGTGTTGGGGGAGGGGATGAAGAGGGGAGGAGGAGGATGGGCAGACCTGACAGACATATAAGGTATGCATGATGCATGATGAACGTCACAGTGAACCCCACTCATCTACACAGTTATATATGTTAAAATAGGTGTGAAAATTAAAGAACTGCAGCTTTTAATAAGATGTTGGTGAAAAACATCAGGCCTATATGAGAGTCAGATGGTGCAGCTCCTGATATTCTAGGTTTGCCTTGCTGGGATCATTCTACAAACTGAACTGAAACTGATGGCTCCCATAATTCAGACTACATAGTAAACTTACTAGTGGTCGTGAGAGGCATCAGCAGTGAGTGAGACACCGTGACCTCTGAGACAATGCTAGAACCAGGCAGGTCCCTAAGACAGAATGTGACCTGTCTACACTCAGTGGCCTTGAGTGACTATAGGGTTCTTGTGTCCAGGGAATCTGAGCTTTCAGGACTTAAAATAAATTTTCACACTAAGTTAGCATTTGACTTTTACCTAATCAGCCAATGACTGGAGACATGATAGACACTGGAAGAGAATCTACCCCTGCCATTCTCCTTAATCAATGTAACTTCTCTCTAACTGCTTCCTAAATACTGATCCTCACAGCACATACAAGTGTGGTTCTCACTCCTCGCCAAAGCAGTTTCTCCTTGTGGCATATGAAGACTACTTAGAGAATAGTAACTGGTCAAAATGAGTAAGAGACCATGGTGCCCATCACAACTGGTTGTGGACAACACAATTCCCACACCAATACAAAGACAGTCAGAGGTAAGGAGTCCCAGGTGGCGTTCGTTCCTGGGGAGATGAGAGGAGTTGGAGAGGAGGAAATACAGTAAGTGCGGTGTACTCTTGTATGAATTCTCAGAAAAGAATCCAATAGAAAGACTTGATCTTGAGATTATATAAATAAGCTCCTTTAAAACTCTAGGAAACAAGACCATGATGTTTCTGCCCTTAAATATTATGCTAAAGATCAGAAAATTCTTTTTTTCAAGAAAGGGACATGATCTACGGGTAGAATGTACCTCAATTATTAAAAACTTTCTGGCTTGGAGGCTTCAAAACAATTTCTGCTGCCGAACAAAGATCAATGCAACACAGAAATTGGCCTTTAATCATACTTACATGGCCCAGGAGAACTGAACATCATTAAATCTGGTTGGTGCCAAACCCTGTGATAAAATTGGCAATGAAAGAAAGCATGGGTGTTTGTATGGGCACAGAGAAGAAGAATAATGACTCCCGAAGCAGTCTGCTCCACCTGATGTCATCTTACTATGGAAGACAAAAGTAAGGTGGGTCACTCTCCACCAGCAGGTCATCAGCTTTTCCTACGTCACCGATGAGTCAGGCCATGGCCCACACATTCCACAGCACTCTGTCTCCACAACAGAGGGGAAGGCACCCTGACCCTTCTGCCACCAAACATCACACAACAGTCCCAGTGACAGTGCACTAACTGGAATCAGGCAAGGGGAAAGCCACCACCCCTGAGCCCCACAAGGGCTGCCCTGAGCGCAATGACTGGGGACTCAATTACCACCTGCTTAGGTTGGGATAAAAAAACAAAAGCAAAAAAAAAACCTCATTCATTTGATTTGTATCAGCAACTAGAGATAATGATACGAAATACAAATGTATATTTAAACTATTTAAGTTTGGGAGTTTCTCATGGTCTGCATGTCTGATTAAAGAACTAGGCATTAGTAAATACCAAGCTACAGGTTTTCAGAAGCAACTGTGTCAGGAAATCAGGAACTGGCATGTAAAAGACCTGATCTCAGTATTATCTCCACCCAACATAGTACTGAGAAAAATTAGCCAACATCTCTGAGCAATCCAGAGCAATGCTAAGACTGGGGTATATACCCAGGCTGTGAACTCCTGTTGACAGCCGAAGCCTGTTGGCTAACTGTATGGATTTGGACAACCAATGAATTTCTGAGTCTTTTTAAAAGAGGGATGGGGAGGTGTGTGTGTTAATCTAGAGCAATCTTTTAAAGTAGATTTGTGGCTCATCTAAGAAAAAGAGATGATTTCACAAGAAACGAGATCTTTGTAAGTTATCTATGGACTGCTTGTAAGACAGAAGGACTATACATGTTTTAGCAAAGATGATGATATGGAAATACATGTAATATTTTATGAAAGACTAGCATTAGAATGAAGAGGAGTCTTGACCCCTCCAGAGTGCAAAGACCTTAGATTCACAGCATCTGTGTTGGAGGACTGCTGAGAAAGCCACTGCAGCAGGCTTGCTATGCAAGCATGCAGACTAGAGATCAGTTCCCAACACCCACTCAAAAATTGAGGTGTGGTAGCATGGTGTGCTTATCCGGTACCTGGGGAGGAAAGATAGCTCCATGTCTCCTGATCACTGGCAAGGCAGCTAGCCTAGCAGGATGTATGAGCCCAGGACCCAGTGGGACAGTGATTCTCCGTAGATGGCTTCTTTGAAGTAGCATCTGAGTTGGATCTCTGGCTTCTATATGCACCTACTCCCCTATATACAAATGTGTTAGGTCCCAGCCTTGAGGAACTGAACTCCTGAAAACTGTGACGTCTCCAGGACTCAGGCATTTGGACCTCTAAATGGCATGTTGAACCCAGTGCCTTTCAATAATGAGTTTATTAAACTAATCACAGCACTTTCAAAGTATCTACACTAGTCAAATATCAGGTACTTTTAGATGCCATGTATATATTTCTATCACAGTATAAATGTAGCCAGACCCTTGGAGTGTTCCTGTCTCATTCACGTGAAATTCTGTGCTTAAGCTTTCTCTTTTGAGACTTAGTTAAGAAACATATGTGTCAAGCCGGGCGTGGTGGCACACGCCTTTAGTCCCAGCACTCGGGAGGCAGAGGCAGGTGGATTTCTGAGTTCGAGGCCAGCCTGGTCTACAAAGTGAGTTCCAGGACAGCCAGGGCTATACAGAGAAACCCTGTCTCGAAAAACCAAAAAAAAAAAAAAAAAAAAAAAAAGAAACATATGTGTCACATCACAAATCTGCCAATTTTACTACTTTATGTATTTTATGCATTGGCTTTTTTTGTAATCCTATATATTCTAGTTAATGAATTTAAAAACATTCCTTTGGGGAGCAAGCCAAGCATTTTTGTTTGTTAACAGGGTCCAGGGCAGAGAAAAGTTAACAGGTCCTACTTCCTCAGATGCACATGGAGGTACATGCTGTGATGCACTGTGAAGACTCATGACACAGCCAGGGGCACTGCTGAGGGCCACATACAGCAGTGCTCAGTCAGTGGCCATTGCTGAGACTGCATCTCAGCTCTTAAACATCACCAGTTCAGTACAACTCAAAAGGAGTTGGTTAGTGCTGCTTGGTAGCTCACTATCCTGATTTGTTGGTGGTCTTGCTTGTTGTTGGGATGGCATGTCTATGTGGAGATCCATTTTGACTTCTACAGCTGGAAAGCAGCTGTGTACAGCCCAATGGTGAGGGATTCCAGGGAAGAGCCTGCACTGTGGCTGAGGACAGGAAGGCCTCCCAGGGACAGGGAACTTACTTAGCTGTACTGCTTCTGAGCCAATGACCAAGGTTTTGGCCAAGGTGGAGGAAATGAGAGCAAGTTATTTAGAAGCTGGGACGTGGAACTGATCTAAAGCTTGCCTGTGAAGGGGCCTTCAAAGGCAGGACCAGGCTTCAGGCTCAGCATAATGAACCTCAATGTGAGAAAATTAAGTAATGTTTCAAATTGAGTCCCAAATCAACAGTCTCAGCAATATGAGCGAACTCTGCAAACCGGAATGCACTAGAGCTACAGAGGGAAGATTCATGGTCTTCTTAATTAACTTCGAGGTGCCGCACATAAGGGGAAAACGATAAATCAAGTAGATTACTGCCAGCGTTCTGAATTTCCAAATGAAATAAGAGGGGTATAGCACCTTGAGTCATTTTGTAAATGTGTATGGTGGGGGGAGGGGATCACAAGGTCATCCCTTATGCTGTAATTTGCCATTCAGTGATTTAGTTTTATACTACATGCCAAGTATTTGCCAGACACTCAGGTGTGAGACAGAAGGAAACAAAGATGAGTGAGACAACTGTTGGATGGGAAACAATTCACACAAACACACACACACACACACACACACACACACACACACACACACCACTATTTCTCTAAAACACATTGCATACTCACTTGGCAACAGCATTCTAAGAGCTGGGGATGTCCTGATGACTGGGATGCAGAAAGCTCCTGATACTGTGAGGCTCACAAGTTAGAAGGGAAGCAGGGACCCAACACACCATTTTTATTTAAACCTACAGATTGCAGGCAGCAAGACGTACTATGAAAAATAATGAGGAAAATGACGGCTCAGGATAGGAAAATCAGGGATGCAATGTAGGGGACATCCAATCAAATACAGAAAGGAAGGAAATGACAGGCTGTGTGAGCAAAGACTGTCTCAGCAGAGGGGCAAGTAAGGACCATGGCCTTTGAGTAGGCCAGAGCTCAGTATGCTCTAGGGACAGAAAGTGCGACTGGTGCTAAGAGGTGCAACTGGAGTAGCCAGAGGCAGTCCCGAACCTGCAGCCCTTTAGCTATGGTAAGGAGCTTTAATTTAATTCTGAGTATGACAGATCAGAGAGAAAGACACTCTGACTTAGATTTCTACGTAGGCAGAAATACATGCAAAGAAGTGCTGACTGGATGTCTTAGGGATGCTTTCATTGCTGTGAACAGATATCATGATCAAGATAACTCTTATAAGGGACATTTAATTGGGGCTGGCTTACAGGTTCAGAGGTTCAGTCCATTATCATCATCGAGGTGATCATGGCAGCATCTAGGTAGCATGGCACTGGAGGAGCTGAGAGTTTTACATCTTGATGGGAAGGCAGCCAGGAGAGCACTGGCTTCCAGGCAGCTAGGAGAGGTGTTTCAAAGTCCATCCCCATAGTGACACATTTCCTCCAGTAAGGCCATACCTCCTAATAGTGCCAATCCATGGGCAAAGCATATTCAAACCTCCTCACTACCCTATCAAACAATGATTAATCCCTATTGTGGGTTTATTAGTGGTAAAGGGCACAAAAACATTCTAATAAGTCTGGCACTGACCTACATACCCAACAATCAATGCTGAAGAGGTAGGCTAACATTACATATTCACATCTTAGAATGTAACTTAAAATGTAGTAGATTTATCTATATTGATCTAGAAGGATATTAAAGAAAAACAAAAGAGAATTGTTCAGGTGTGTGATTGATGTATCTTCCCTCCATTAGGCATGTTTCAGGCACTTCCCTGGAATATCTTGCCTACAAACATATCTTCATGTAGGGAGAATATGGATAAAATAGAATCACCCCCCATGGTACTGGAATTTATTTATTTGTTGTGGTAAGTTTGGTAGATGACTGGGAGAAAAGCTATCCTCAAATATATTGTATACATTTAAATTTTTTACATTATTTAGTAGCCATAATAAATGATATCAATGCTATAATTTTGGAAAATAAATTTGACCAATGGCATAAATAATTTCTGGAGGGGCAGCCTTCATAAAATAGCTTTTAGTGTAACTGGATGAGCAGGATTATCAAGGCCAGAGTGGAGTGAGAAAGTACGCAAGCAGAGCGCTAGACATGGACAGCTTCTATGTATGGGGCTGACAGATAGGTCCTTTGAGATCTCTTCTAATGGAAACTGTAGGTACTACAGAGAATGGCAGAAGGGAGGGAGCTTGGGAAATTCCTGGTCACCTGAAAACAGCGGGTGCTAAGCAGGGGGTGGCAGGGAATGGTAAGATGAGCAGATGGAGTGGATACAGATGCTATACAAGAGAAGCTCGAGGACTTTGAAAAACGGGCCGAGGGACAGATAAAAGATGGCTCTCTAGAGACTAGAAAAACTCGATGTTTTCTAGACTATTGGGTAGGTGGACACCATTGAACAATGTTATCAAGTGGCCATTTTGGAGAGGAAATAACATAATGAGATGGCACTGGGTTAGTGCAGTCTGCCTGATAAGTTCCTGTGGCCACAGAAGTGAGGCAGCCAGAAACGAGAACTTGAAGAACCTGGGACAGAGGGCTCAGGGAATCCTCTTTAGGTGACAGCTAAGGTCGTAGAATATAACAAATACAGCCAGGGAAGGAAACTACATGTGACTGATACAGAGAAAGCCAGAATTCTGCAGACATAGCTCAGGGAAGTTACTATTTGTTTGGCAAAAAGATAGAAGCAACCAACAAGAACAGGTTAGTGGCTAAAGAGAGAAAAATGATTTACTCTTTATTATTCATGCCAGGGTCTCCATGTTGCCACAAACTCACAACATAATCAGGGGGAAAGGGTTTCCAAACTGTAGTAACATCATCAGTGTGAGCAAGGTAAGGTCTGAAGAAAGATGCCAGGTCTCCTAATAGCAAAGGACAGAAGTAGGGAAGGAACTCCTAGGACAGAGACCTTACAATACATGTGGCACGACCAAAAGGAGCCAAGGAGAGGGGGTCTGAAACTCCAGAGAGGACATGGATGTGCTGTGCCAACCATGTGACAGCTTTAAAGAAAACATCCTGAGACAAGAATGGAAAGAACACAGATGAACTTGGAAGTGAGAGCAGGGCATGCAGACACAATCCAGGAACGGCCTCTGCTCCAACAGTTAGCTGAGGAGGGGGTAGGGAACTCGTCTGGGAATCTCAGCATGCTGGAAGCTGAGCTGTGTTCAACTGAGTAGGTTACAATAGAAAGGAAAAGAAAATGGGGCAATGCAGAAGATACAGCTGAGGCTGGGTAGCCTGTGTTTGCCATGGGTTAGATCGAGTCCAAGCAGCTGCAGGCTAGCGTGGTACCTTTGAGTTTTATCTGAGGCTGAAGATTGAAGACAGTAAAATAAGGAGCAAGCTTGTGTGGACAAGGGATGCACAGAACTGGTAAATTCTGAGCTGCTCCTGAGTGTGCAGGAACATAAGGCAGGAAGGACTGAGATACACACAACTCTGAGGCCACAGAAAGGAGAACGTCAATGGGGAAACTGTTTTGGACAGAGTCCTGGAAATGGCAAAGAAAGCAAAAGACCCGGGCTTGTCTCTAGATGGTTCTCAGCATCACTCAGTTGTTTTAGAAAAGAAAAAAAAATCCAATCTCAAAAAAAAAATTAAATAAAAATAAAACAAAAATTAAAAACAAGGAAAAAAAGCTACACAGTTTAGAACTGGACTCAAAGATATGCAAGATTAGTCAGAAATACTGATGAGTAAACACGAGACTCAAAGTAAACTGGCCGGAAGCAAGGCCAGTGTGAGTGTGAGCAAGCCGCTGAGAGCACTGCTGGCCCAGGAATGAGCTGCCATCTCTGCGGGCTAGAGATCCATCCTGCCGTGTGCACCATCTGCCCACTCCTGCAGACTCTCCTTCCCTACAGTGTGTTTTCTGCAAGCAATGTAACCAAATTTTGTTGCAGCAAGCCAAAACACAAGAGGGCTCTCTTTTCAGCTTCCCACTGTCCCACAAGAATATATGGTCCCTGCAGAGCACCGTGAGCAGGCCAGGCTGGGAGAGAGGCATTATGGGGGAAATCTGGCAAGGGGCCACCTCAGCTTTGTTTCAATGGATGTCCATAAAACATGGGCTAAGAAAATGGTAGCTCAATGTCTGGCATTTGAAACCTAACAGCATGTAACATGTTTATGGCATGCATTAGGCTACAACCTCAGTCTGGGGCTGGGACACTAACAGAGACTTCAGATCTGGTAGACAAAGGAGGGGCTAGGAAAGCGTAGCGTGTACTGCAATAAATATGACTGCTCTTAGAAGACCATAAACAGGTGCTCCCATGAAAAAAGAAATCTGTGCACTTAGATTCAAAACTCAAATGCTTCAGTCTTGTTTGTATAAATAAGAGAAGTCTAGTGCAAGCTTCGCTAACTACAGTGTGTTCTACAAGGCAATGACTAATTACAACTTGGCAAAAATTTAGTCCAACTGAAAAAGCAAGAGAGAAAGGTGGAGGATTAGATGAGGTTCTGGAGTGAGAAGGAAAGTGGCAGGGGAAGAAGGTTTCACTAACAGTTTATATTCTGTAGGAGGAGAAGTCAAAATAAAGGGTCCACACTCATTCTATTTTTATTCAAAACAAGCTCTTGGTGTATTTTCCCCGGAATCCTTGAACACATGGTGCTGCTGCTTTCAAGTCCACCTCTCATCCATGCAACATTTAGACCTTTCAGGCAGGGCCTCCACTGACTTTGCCTCTTTTACCTATGAGAAAATCTCACATCTGGTGATTTCTGACTGCACAATGATGTTGTGATACTGAACACTGCTGTGAAGACTGCCAGGGTTTGTTTTAGCAGCTAGTTCAGTTTTTGGGCAATCATATTGAACTCATACAGATTTTATATTTGATTAGCTCAAGTTTGTAGAAACACCAACTATATCCAAAGACCATCTAACTTACTCTGCCTCCTCTGAGGCTCTTAGGGGATCTTGGCTTCAAGCACAATTGCTCAAAGAATAAAGTATTTATTTCTAACCTGAGCCCTTTCTGAGACCAGAACCATGAGTATGGAGAATTAACATACTGATCAGGATGGGATATAACATGGTCTTTCTTCTATTCCTACCTATTAGGAGCTGCTTACCCTCATCATGCACAGTGTATTCAGCCTGGCCTGGTGGAGGACCCTGTGGTGGTTTAAATGAGATGCCCTGCATAGATTCAGATATTTGATTCCTTGGTTAGTGACTTTTCAGGTAGAATTAGAAGGTGTGGCCTTGCTGAAGGAGGTGTCACTGGTGGCAAGCTATGAGGTTTCAAAGCCACCTGCCATTCTGATTTCTCTCTCTGCTTTGAGTTTTCAGCTGCTCCAGCTGCTCCAGCTGCTCCAGCTGCCACTTGTTGCCTCCACCCACCACCTGAACTGCAAGCCCAAAGAAAATCTTTTCATCTGTAAGCTGTTGTGGTCATGGCTGTGTATTCTGGTAACAACTGGAAAGTAACTAGTACCTACCCCCATGCAGACTGTTAGAAAGTCTGCAGCAGTCCCTCAGCCTCAGTCATCCTCTGATGAGTGCACAGGAGTCACAGTGCTCACAGTTCTAGCTTTAGTTCTGATGTGGGCTCCTCAGCTCTCAGAGACTGCTCTGCTCTGCTTAGGCTTCGCCCTTCACACTACAGTCACGTGGTGTAGATGACTGTGGTGCCACCCCCTCAAGTGTCCCTTCTCTCAGGGATCAGTCATGAAGGTCCTACTGTTCAGAGCTTAATGCTCATCTTCTCATAGTTTCTCTAGCTATGGTGAGACAGTCAGTGGTAGCCATTGCTCAGTACATTTTTATGTTGTAAGTTGGATGAATGTGGAGTGGATGTACACAGTTTCAGTTTCTCCCGAAGGCCTTTCTAGGAACATGGGCAGTCTTTACAGAAGAAATCTTACTGTTCTCAGCATCATTTATGCACTCACTTATTACTCACAAGAACATGTGTGCATCCCTTCAGTAAACATTACCAAGGGTCAGCAACAGGCTCAGTGTGGTCCTGGAGGTTTGAAAGGAAATGTCCCTGCATTCATGAGGTGTATTTGATGGTGTACATTGTCCTGGCTCCTCCAAAGCAACTTTCTCTGCTGTCATCTCTTTCATTAAGATCGATAGAGAAACGACACAGCCTCTTTGCTTACACAGCATTGCTATGCCATGGGTGTTGGTCTTTGTTTCGTGTGAATACAGCAATGAAGGAACTACTGGAATGAGAAGAAGCAGGCAGGTTGTGCAGTCTCTGACACAGGTCATGAACAGCACACAGAACCCTAAGATGAGCGGCCTAACTCTGCATCATGCCTACACGAGAGAAAGAGAAGAAACGTCCTGAGGAGAACTCTAATTCACAAGCATAAAAATTAGCAGGTGATTTAGTAAATGTGTTTTGTCTTCCTTTTCTCCAGTTGATCATGAGAAAAAAAGACAGTTCTGCATTTTGAATTAGAAAAAGAACAGAAATCCATTCTGTATAAAATCTCACTCCTTGGGGGGAGTGGAGGACAGAGGTGGAGGTGATATAATTTAGCAACCTAAAATAATGTTTTCAGGACACTAATCCCTATTAGCTGCCTGTCTTAGTCAGGGGTTCTATTCCTGCACAAACATCAGGACCAAGAAGCAAGTTGGGGAGGAAAGGGTTTATTTGGCTTACACTTCCATACTGTTGCTCATCACCAAGGAAGTCAGGACTGGAACTCAAGCAGGTCAGGAAGCAGGAGCTGATGCAGAGGCCATGGAGGGATGTTCTTTACTGGTTTGCCTCCCCTGGCTTGCTCAGCCAGCTCTCTTATAGAACCCAAGACTACCAGCCCAGAGATGGTCCCACCCTCAAGGGGCCTTTCCCCCTTGATCACTAATTGAGAAAATGTCTTACAGTTGGATCTCATGGAGGCATTTCCTCAACTGAAGCTCCTTTCTCTGTGATAACTCCAGCTGTGTCAAGTTGACACAAAACTAGCCAGTACATGTGCCTCAAGCAAAAGTACCAAAGAGCCACACCAGAATTATATCACCCCATTTAGAGACTTAGAATGGATATCAAGCATATGATGTGTATAAATCTTTAATTGCGACATAGAATCATTTGCAGCCATCTGGCCTTGAACTTGTGGTCCTCCTGCTTCAGTTTCCCAACTTCTGGGGGTCACAGGTGTGTAACACCATACCAGCTTAGAAATCTATTTCACTTAACTCATGCTCCCCAACATAAAAGCCCATAATATCCTCCTGTGCGTAAATGGCCTTGTGCATATGTGTGTGGGTTCCTGAATCACTCTTGAAATTACTGCTCCAGGAAGAACTGTGATTCAGCTTTCAGAGTGAGCATTAAATCAAATTAAAATCATTCTTAGAGGTCAAACCTACAGCTCACTGCCCCAGAAGTGCAGGGGAGGCCTAGGGAGAGAACCAGAGCTGTAATGTAGTTAGAGAGTAAACTTCCATCCAGCAACAAACGATGAGAATGAAGCACCAGACACCACTAATCTGCAGTCACATGTGGTGAATGGTCACATATCAAATGCTATACATATTTAAAACTTAAATAGATTTAGAAATTCCGATTTATGTTATCTTAATAAAAATATTCTGTAGAGAACACAGAATAATTAACAATGTGGGCCATATATGCTATTACATCCACAATGTTATCTCTGATACTTATTTCTGGAGAGCCACAAATGATTACAAAGTTATATTGTAGCCCAGCATGATGGCAAACACCTTTAACTTTAGTACTCAAGAGGCAGAGGCAGGCAGATCTCTGTGAGTTCAAGGCCAGCCTGATCTACAAAGTGAATTCCAGAACAGCCAGGGCCACATAGTGAGACCTGTCTCAAAAAAGCCAAAAAGTTACTATGTTTCCTGAAGGCAGTCACCTGAACTTCGTGGACAATAAGCTGCAGAACTATGGAGGGGCAGCACACACTCTCGGAAGGTTTTGGTGGTGGAGGTTCACCTGCTTTGCCCAGCAGCTCACCCTCCTGCTTTCCTCTTGGATGCAAGGCTAAGGTGTCCATCCCACTGCAGCTGACAACTGTTATGTTGGGATTTACTTCTTACATCCACCTCAACTCCAGCTTTGTGATGTGGAAGTACCTTACAAAGGAATTCAAGAACACCTCTCTTACAAGTTTTAGCGTCTATCATCTCCATTATTGTCTCCAAGTAGACTGCTAACATGCAGCTATGCTGGATATAGTAACTGCTCTATATTATTTTGTATCTTTGTCCCCTCTGACCATGTGTCCTAGTCTGTATTTGCAACATTATTCTTCAAGATTGCTCTCTTGTTTTCACTGAGTACTTAACTCTCTGGTATCCCAATAAATCTGACTTCACACTGGTTAGATTCTAGAGCCTCATGAATAGGTTTGAACTCAAGTACCTCAAGGGACTATCATCTGTGTTTACTCACATCTATCTTTCTCTCTCTCTCTCTCTCTCTCTCTCTCTCTCTCTCTCTCTCCCCCACCTCCTTCCCTCTCTCTCTCTCTGAGGGTATTTAGGTCAGAGTTCAACTTTAGGTATTGTTCTCCAGGAGATGTTTTGGAGGCAGTCTCTCACTGGTCTGAAACTCACCAATTGAGGGTGAGGAATTCACCTCTTTCCACTGGTCTCCAAGGGCTGGGACTGAGTGTGCAAAACATGCCTGCTTCTTTAAATAGGTACCAGGGATTGAACTCAGGTCCTTATGCTTGCAAGGCAAGCATTTACTAACTGAGACATCTCCCTAACCTCTGCCTTTAACAATAGAGAAATTAAGGAGTAACAACCTTTCTTGGGCCAGGCATGGTAGCCTGGGCATGTAATTCCAGCTCTCAAGGACAGAGGAAGGAAGGCTGCTTCAAATTCAAGGCCACCTTAGATTTTAAGTTTCAGAGGCTGCATAGCAAGATCTTATATCAGAAACAAAACAAAGCCCACCAACCAACCAATCAACCAAAAGAAAACCCATAAATAAAATAACAAAAACAAAGAAGGAAAAAGAGAAGTATGCTTCTTCTGTTAGTCAGGATGCTGCTGTCAAGTCCGCATTTCTTCCTCCTTCAGCAGCACCTTTGTTTAAACCCTCTCTGTCTCTGTCTCTTTCTGTCTCTCTGTCTTTCTGCCCCCCACCCCCACCCCTTGGTGTGTGTGTTCTCTTTGCATTATAGACAGGTTTGCAGCTCTCAATTGTTTGAACCTCTGGCTCCCACGCCACTCTGTTTTTATCTCCTTCCCATAAACAAATATCCAGAGTGTGAGGAGTACTAAGTCCCAATGCAGCAATCCCCACAAAAGGGTCTTTTGTTCAGAGTTGATAACCTGGCAAGCTTACGAATACTTTCCTCCTAGAGAAGTCACCAGTAAGCTTAGTAATCCGATATAGATGTCTCTCCTTTAGACCAGATCGATCTGTCAACATCAGCAGGCTAATCTAGTATAGTTCTATGAATACATAACTAAAGGTTTTCCAGCTCTTTCGTTAAGTATTGGGAATAGTACAGGATCTTTGGAAAACTCAGACATCTTTATGTAATTGAATATAATCTGAATGTATTCTAGCACCATGTCAGAATGTAGGTGGTAAAAGACTAGAGACAGTTTATGCTACTCCTTAGAAAGCCTGATGAAGGAAATCAGAAAATAGCATGCACTCGGACGCTTTCATTAGCTCATCTCTCTGAAAACATGCCTCATCACAAGAACCCGAAGCTGAGTGCAGGTGAGGAACTCCAGCTGTGTCTGGGCAGGAATTAACTGTTTCCTAAATGACACCAAACTGAAGAGTGCAGATAATTCGCTGGCAGACTTCCTCTCCACACCCTGGTCCACACTCTGGCACCAAGAGACTAGAAAGGCCTTTGCCTTATGGGAAAGGGGCAGCTGATAGTAGAAGCCCACCACTGACTTATGGGCAGTGAGTTCACAGTCTCATTAAAAACTAATTTTGCTCTCACTCTCTCCATGTTGCTTTGACAGTGTATGTTTTCTTAACCCAAAGGTGACTTCGAGTTCTCACCCCCAAATTACTGTCTCCTTAATCATTTGAGTTGACTGAAACACTAAGTCTTCTTTTAGGTTTGATAGTCAAACACAAAACAGTTCTCTAGAGTCAGGCTCAGAATCAATGTAAGTGAAAACTCATGTTACTCTACACACGTGGGGGCAGCTGCTGACAGTGTTTCCACTAAAAGATGAGCTGCTACAGAATGAGTTTCTGAAATTAAATGATTTCAGCTCGTTAGATTCCAATATATTCTGATACTCCAACTATGTTTTGAATTCATAAAAGTACCTCTTTCACCCTAGGATTTAAAAGGTTCACTCAGACATAAATCCACTAATCTCTCACACTGCCCTATGAAGTCAAAATAGCATATTCTAACTCTGCATACAAAATACTTCCAAAATTAGCTTATAAATCAGCCATTTTTTTCAGACTTATGCACAGTGGGCTACAATCTATATCCCTCAACAAAGAAATAAGAAATCTCCACAGAGATGTTGCACGTTTTCAAACTGAAAGCATTTACTGTGGTAAAAAGACCCATCTAAAGGGCAAAGCAGCAGCCAACTGCAGCTGTCTTTCGGGGGGGGGGGGTGGGGGGCGGCTTACCTATTAATGTAACTGAGAGCCACATAGGTCGGCTGCTGCAGCTCCTGCTTTTCTAAAACTCGTGGATCTGTGTCTGAAACAAAGCACAATTACAATTATTTTTTTAGTTTTTGGTTTTGTTTTTGTTTTTAACATCCGAATATATTAGGTTCCCTCACATAAAGTAACAGAGGGTAAAGAGAGACAAAGATTAGTTTAGAATAGGAAAACTCATCCACAAAGCACAGTGATTTGTTCATTCATTCATAAAAACAAGATATTACATTGCTTTTCAAGAAATTCCAAACATCAACAGTGATAAAATGCCCATCTGTCACACAGGCTCATGCACAACCCCCTCATAAATATTGGTTTTCAGTGCTCACAGTTACAATGCTGGCATGGTTCTCGCTGGTTAATCGGCCTAAGAAGGAAAACCTCTGTTAATTATGCTCACTTCAATCCTGGAACAAATTAGTTTACATTGAAAAGCTCCATCAATTTGAAAATCTATGGAGTATTGTTCTTGTTCACTGAACACTTCTGAGTCCAGCTTCATATTCTGGAGGGCTTGTCTCCGTTTTCAATGTATAATGAATTGGTTATAGTTTTTCTAGACTCTTAATCAGAAGCTCTCTCAGTGCTCCAGAGTGGACAGACAGCACATTCCCGGGGCTTCCCACAGTGGTGCTTCTCCAGCACAGGCAGGATGAATGTGCTCCTCACAACAGAAGCACAGCAAGCACACCGCCAAGTTTTCTGGCGAGAAATCACTTCCTGAATATACGCAAAAGGAATGATTATACAGTAATATACGGGGCAGGCGAGTCACGCAGTATTGTTTACATGAAACAAGGCTAAAACACTTCACATTAATTTCTTTTCATTAAAACCTCACCCATACAATCACATGATTAGAAGTCTCTTTGCTGCACTCAGATGTGACGACTGACAAAGTTTCAAACACCTTTGCACAGTGTTTACCACAATGGTGTATTTGAGATATACGAACTCCAGAGTGCATTAACAGGTGACAGAGAAAGAGAGACATGGTGGCCCAGGCCACGAGTGGTAAAAATAATCAGGTTGTCGTTGCTTTTGACTCTCAGACTATATAACTGTGCAGTAGAACCAGCTTTCTTCGTTATGTCCAAGTTAAGAATCTCACGTTCACTCTATCATTCTTTTCTATCCCAAGAATTCCAGGGAACTCTATTTAGAAACCTTCCTTCCTTGGGTCTCTGCCACTGTAAGCCCTTGAAAGCTGAATTAGGAAATAAGAGACAAAAGAGTCTCTGAAAGGCTCCATCAAGCCCGGTGTCAAGGTTTTGGCAGAGCAAATGAGAACAGATCAGTAACTCGCATTTCCTCCCCTTTTATATCCAGTTGGGTCTGCAGCTGAGGCTGCAGCTTGGTCTCTGGTTGAGTAGTAAACTCAGTGGTTGTCTGGACATAAGGAAGGCACTTTCCAAAGAGACATGATTTTCAAACAGAACCCTTAACACCTATCTAAGTCTGCTGAAATCTCAACATATCTTTGCTTTCCTGTGTAGAATGTGCTTGCTGGAGGGGAGTCTACAGAACCATGGTTCAGAGAGCAGAATGCTTTCTACACATTCAACCACTGGCAAGCCACACAGGCCATGGGTGCAAATGGTGACGGATGTGCCAAAGTAACAGATGACACTGGAGACAGAAACCATGAAGCTGGGAAGGAGGGGATGTTAGAGAAACAAGGTCAGAGCAAAAATCCCAGCAGGAAGGACTCTTGTGTCTCCACCAAATGACTTGAATTTGAGCTCTGGTGTAGATGGGCCGCTGCTCTTTGGAGACGTTACACAGAGTTAGATTGAAGAAATGAGCACTATAGGAGCCTACAATCTGTTGATCAAAGGGGTGAAGGGCTCAGAAGCCAGTAAACATTTTAGGCCCTCTTTCATTTTTCTTTGTTCTTGTACTTGGCTTCCAATCAAAGACTCTTCCTGCAAACCATCTTTAAATCACTCCAAGTCACTCTTCATGAAGCATGGTCTACTTTCTAAAGTGTTTTAAATGTTGCTTTCTCAAGCTATCCTGAGTTTAATCTTTTCTCTTTTATTTGTGTGTGTTCATGAGCGTGTAAGCGTGTGTGCAGGTATATACATTCATATTAAATTTTCTACTTCAAGCTTGTAATCATCTGGATCTTGACGTTCCCCTAAAGGCTTGTGTGTTGAAGGTTTGGTACTTAGTCTGTGGCACACTTAGAAGGTGTTGAGACTTTGTGGAGGTGGGGTCTAGCAGAAGGAATTAGGTCACTGGTACCCTTGAAATGTCCTCCCTCTCCAGCTTCCTAGCCAGGACAAGGCCAGCACATCCCAGTCTGTTACTTGACCCCAGCTCTGGGGTGGGTTCTGCTCTGACACCACACCTGAAAGCAATGCAGCCTAGGAGCCACAGGCTGAGAGCTTGAAACTCTGAGCCACAATAAAACTTTTCTCCTAGCAAGTTGAGCCTCTCAACTGTTTTACCATAGAATGGAAATCAGATTAATGCAGGAAGAGTTCCAGTATCTCTCTGAAGAAGGGGACTCAAGTGTCTTCTACAATATACTACAGCTCTCAGATTCTTAACTGAATGGTGCTGCTGTTGCGCCTCACAAACTGAATGGCAATCTTGTTTGACAGAGCATCAAGCATGTGCAACATGCAGGTTATAAAGCAAGATTCTAGAGTTCTATTTTATTTTCCTTCAACATACTCTACAACCTATGTTTGACTTATACTTACATTGCCTCAAGTTGTAAGTTGGAGGCAGACTTCAGGGAGCTTCCAAATGTCACCTTTTCTGAAACAAAACAACCACTGGAAGTGCCTTAGGTATAAAGCACCCTCGCTCCCCCCCCCCCGGCCCCCTTTTCCCCTAGACTGTAGACTCCAGTCACCAGTAAGACACCAGAACATCCTGAATAAACACCCCCAGGCCTCAATCTTCTTCTTAGATTAAATGACTCTTCAAAGCAACCCTAATTAGAACATCCACCAAAGATGTGCCACCTTGGAAATGAAATGATGTACTTGGCCCAAGTCAGGACAGACTGAAACAAGGGACTGGAGAAGAGACCACATCAACTGCTGGTCCCAAATAAACATGGGGGCTGTCGCTTGCTTTCTGGTTGCTGTGTGGTGATTATGACTTGCTGTTTTATGAGATTTAATTATGCTGCTGAGCATTTCACATTCAGTAAAAGTGTAATAGCTGTTTTCATTATTTCTTCCTCTCTGACAGCAACATAACTTTCTGATGGTAAACACCCTACATAGAGAAAGACTCCAGAGAGAGACTGGCTTTATGAAGTAGGATGCTTCCCCAGCTCTGTCAGGATCTCGTCCAGGGACTCTAAAGGCTACGGGAACATTATCACCGGGTACCAGAGAGTCTCTCTAACCACTAGATAGTGTTGAGCTTTACAAAGAAAAGTCTCCTTATACACACATCATGCCATTCAGAAATGGTTTTGACCACAGTAAGCCACTGCAATGGGTAATCCGAAAAGAAATAAAATGTGCATATAATGTCATCTCTCAAACAATTCTCTGGCTTGTTCATTTGTAGTGCCACTAAACTGAGGAAGTGAGCTGGCTGCAGCTCACAGAGACAGACCCATGCCAGCGTGCTCTATGACAGAACACGTGTATATAGAACACGTGTGTTTCTCATTCGCATGGTGCTCCCTCAGCATCTCATCTGGCAATGTGTATAATGTGGCCAGTACAGGGACACACAGCAGCACCCTTCCACTGCCACATGATCACAAGTGTCAGGAAGACAAACAAAGTCTCAGTGGGGCAGGGTAGGGCCAGAGAGATAGAAGACACAGACTGCCTCGGGGCACCACTGCTAAGTTTCTAAAGCAGGGACCTATAGACAGGATGGCAATGGCTATCTCTACCATCATCTCAGGGCAGCATTTTGTTCTATGATGAGGACTGAGCTCTTTAGCACCAGACCCAGGAACAACGAAAAAGCTTTTTCTAGCTGTGACCCTAGCAACTCAAGGCTTCACAGATTGAATTGTCATTGTCACAATATGAGCTCCAATTGCTTTTCAAGCAATAGAAGCCAATAAAAGAAGATCAAATAAAAATTTAAAAACAACGTAAGGTGATGGTTTAGCCTAGGAAGGAACATTCAAATTCCTTTCAGTAAGAATGAGACGTGTGATGTGTGTGACAAAAGGCCCACAGCCCACCTTGCTGAACCCTCTAATGCCCTTGTTCATCCATTCTACAGCCCCTGTCATTGGGAACCATGCTTGGGGCATGTAAACTGTTGTTTGAGGGGAGTCTCATGTAGTCCAGGCTGGAGTCAAACTTGCTATAAAGCTATAGATGGACCTTGAATTCCTGATTCCCCTGCTTTAGCCTCCAGAATTGAGTGCTGGGATTACAGCTGTATACTACCACACTGCTTTTTTGTCTGTGTTTGTGTACTATTTTTAATAAATATTCATCGCTAGTGCCACCACCAAGCCCACAAGAAAACTCTATTGGTGTTATTTGGTGGGTCAACCATCACTCAGTAATGAACTCATGGACTTTGGCCATGCCTTAGTTATGTACCTTGCCAGGACTTACTTTATATACCCGGAATTACTTAACAATTTAATAAAGCCAGAAACAAGCACTGCTGCCTCTTAACCAAAACTAAGGAAAAGTTGAGCAATGACTATCTGTAGGTTGTGAGGCCACTGTGAAAAGAAGATATGCTTTTGATCCAGAGAGAGAAAGCATTCTACAGTTTCCAAATACCACTTATTATTTAAATGCATCACAACTGTGTGTGGGGCCGGAAGGGGTGGCTAAACAGATGTAGGTAGGAGGCTGAAGGCTGTAGTAGTAGTAGAAGACTTCAGGAGTCAAATGCCCGGCCAGCAGGATAAGTGATTTTGAAGAGAAACCCTTGCTTTTCTTTGTAATCATTCAGTGATCCCGATGCTAATTAATGCATGTTCTTAGCTTCCATTCTTCCCCTCACCTGCTAAACTTGCAAAGACAGACCCTCGTTTTCTCATCACTCTCTCCTAGCTTTCTTCGTAGGGCTTGTCAAATTCTTCTCTTTGCTCTCAGGACTTCCTGGACCACAATGATATTTTTACCCTTCTACACTCGGGCTTGTCTCAGCTCTTCCTATCACTGCCACCCTTTGCCCTCTAGTGCCCAGCAAATACACACAGGGGCAGAGAGCGATTAATTCCATGATGGGAACACTGCAGGCTTTGGGTTAAATATGGTACATCCGTCAAGCATATTTGTTTCCTTGACTATTCAGGACCCCCATGAAAATGTGGTAGAGAGTAGGAAAAAATCACTAAGGGGAGTAAACAGGAGACAGAAATAGAAGGTAAGTTTTGGGACACAACAAAAGAATATGAGGACATAAAAAGGCTTAGATAAAGTTTTGTTTATCTCCAGACCCTATAGTGGGGGCATAAGAGCCAGGAGCTGAACCCTGCAGAAGCCCTGAGGGACCCTGCACTAAAAGATGCCTGCTACAACACGGAGAAAGCTCAGAGCTTTTAAAACAGAGAACTTTTTAAGAGGTCATGGAGAAAAACTAAGCAGATCATGAAGTGCCTATGGATGGAGGGACTGACAGCCAGTCAGGACTCTTCTTCTACTCCATTAGGCAGGTGTAGAGAAAAGAGAACCCAGATGTTGACATCTGGTGATTCCCTAATTAAATGATGTTCCTATAGTTCCATCTATAGCCAATAAACTCCATCTGTGCTTCTAACCACAGGTGTCCACCAGCTTTTCACTGTGGTTGTGAAAGACAAGCCAGTAACAGTCAAGAAATGATGACTAAGCCATGTAGGCAAAGCTTTGAACCTGAGAGAAAGCCACCAAAACATGGGGAAGGTAGGAAGAGAGGGAAGGAAGAGGGCCAGGGAAGAATAAAGGGGTAGGCAGGTATGCATGAACCGAAGTACAAACAGTGGGGGCCTACACATTTCTGTGACAAACAGGGCTAGAGACACAAGCTCCATGGTCCGTTCCCCCACAGGTGAGGTCAGCTCACCACAAGCTCCATGGTCTGCTCCCCCGCAGGTGAGGTCAGCTCCCTGCTCCCGGCCAGCTGTAACACTGGACTCCACACAGGCTTTATAGTCTCTTATAAGGCCAGTGCGCTTTTCTTGCAACTTTTACTTCATTTTTAAGGCTAAATCTGTTGAACAATTTACAAAGATGGACTTTTAAAATTCATTGCTGGTCTACTTCAGATGCTGAAGTAAATATTTCTTGTTGGCATTGGGCTTAAAAAAGAAAGAAAGAAAGAAAAAGAAACCACTCCTACAAGTGTATAGCCTTTCTGAATGGATCAACCTTTCCTTAGTTTATTGACATGCCATTTGAAATTTTTCCCAGGTCATAATTTCCATTACAGGAAACTCAGTGAAAATTATATTGAGGCTCTTGCCTTCCCTGATTCACTGTGAAGTCCCGACGTACTTAAGTGTTGCTGTAAATTTGACAAGCTTGATATCTAAAAGTCAGGAATTCTATACAACACGATAGCGGCATCTATTAAAGAGCATCCATGTTCACATGTGGAGCCTTAGGTTTCCTGCCACAAGTCAATGACTAAACACGACTGAATCAGGAACTCTATAAACAATGCTCAGGCAGCTGACTCAAGCACAGGCATTGCAGCTGCAGCTTGCCCTGTGACTAGCATGGGCAGAGGTTCTGCTCTTCTGCTTTCTAATTCTTTATCAATCATTCAAATTCCTATGGTCACTCACTAAGTAGCTATTTAGGAAACTGGCTCTTAGAGGTCAAATCTAAGCCAAAGGCTCTGTCAATAATCCATGTCCACCACAGCGGAGTCTGAATAACTGAATGAGAACCTAGGGTGAGAAGTAAGGCAGAAGACACAGATAAGCATCAGCTCAGAGAGCTGTAAGGTCAGACGCGCCAGAGGCACAGACCCAGTAAGCCACTGCATCCCTGCACAGACAGAGATGAACGAGGACACATGCTCAAAGCACTATAAAAGGAGACAAAATACTCCCAGAGGGAGGGCTCATGTGGGAAGATTTTACTGATGGAGCCCACAGTAAGTCATTCACAGGTGATGGTGGAAAACTAGTGTGGCTTTAAGGCAGCAGGCACTGAGCCGACAATCTGTGGGCATTTCAGCAGGGCAGCACTGTTGACCAGACAATACTCACTAATTATAGAGTTTAAAATAGAGCTACTTGAGGAGGGTAGTTCTGAACTGTGGGCAATCCTCTGTGAAGGCAATGTAATGTCTATAGACATTAGAAGGAGGGTGTTAGTGGATCCTGCTAGATACCCTACATTGCACACAATCAGATAACCAACTACAATAAACTCCCCCGACCTTCAACGTCAGTGCCCGGCTGAGAAACCCTGCTGGAAACCCATGTGGTGTTTATGAAGAATAGAGCTACTGCATGTTGGTATGTTTTGGGTTTTCCTATGTTCTAAATCAAGAGCTTAGAAGGCTGCTCAATGGGTAGCAGGACAGTGCCACAAAGGTGGTTGGGACCTAGATCTTAGGAGCCCTGGTTTTCTTAGTGGAGTCAAAGAAACTGAATTCACTTCCCAAAAGACATCCTGAATTCTTGTCATGTACTCCTTGCTAGAGGAGTACAGGACACATAATTAGGCAAGAAGGATAACTGTGATAATCAGTTAACAATAATCCAAGGGCTAAGAAGATAGCTCAGTTGGTAAAGTGCTTGCCTTGCAAGCACCAAGACAAGTTCAAAGCCTAGCAACCACATAAAAATTCTGAGTGTAACGGCACCACTTGAAATCCTAGGGCTGAGGAAGCAGAGATAGGAAGAGTCCTGGGGCTTGCTGGTCAGCTAATCTAACTGGTGAGCCCCAGGACAATGTCAGGCCCTGCCTCGAAGGAGGTGGATCATACCCAAGGCCTCCACAGGCATGTGTATATCAACTATCTATACACAAGTTTGTGTACATGTATATGTGCTGAACACACACACACACACACACTCCAAAAACCCCTCAATGATTCAAGACAAAGCAGCAAATACATAAATTGCTCCAGAAACATGGCAAGATTCTCTGTGAGGGTCAGGGCAACTTTAGAAGGAAAAGTTTCTAAGACTCGGAATAGAGAACAGCTTGAGCAGGCGAGTAGGAGAAAGTAAACTGTCTGTGATGTTCAGAGTGGCTTGTGTGTAAGAGACACGAAGTGCAGAGCAAACTTTATCTAGAATGGTTCAAAGGCTCTCGATAGTCAGCCTTAATCTCAAAGGCAAAGCAGAGTCACAGGGGGAATAAGCTAAGATGGCCATTGTGTTAGAGAATAGTGGAGAGTGGTAGGGAAGATGGAAAACTGATATAGAAGACTGGTAAAAGAAGATACGGAAACACAAGATTTTTCTTATGTTATGAAGTGAGTATCTCATTATCAACAATAAAGAATCTCAAACTGTGAAAAATATTTGATGTTCCAAGTGAGATCTGCTGCTCATGTGTGAAAGATGCTGTGCAGAACCAGGGAGTTGAGCTTCAGAGAAGAGAGGGATAAAGGGCTCCTGATGCAGATAGGAACCGAAGTTCTGAAGAATCGCATCATAACACCACACGTTCCACCAGGCAGCAGAGCCAAGGAATGCCCTCAAAACAGTAAAAACTCCAGCACCCTGATTAAAGATGCTATCCTGAAACTCGGCCAATAGTCAGCTCAGCATGGATAAGGACAGGCCTGGGGGCACACTGCATTTGAAATCAAGTGACTGGTACAATTCACAACTGAGGATAAAAGGCTGGGAGTGGGTGAGTCAAATAGGGGTCTTTAATTCAGTGTTTAGTGGAGCTGGTACGGGCTCTCCAAGGCCTAGTAAGAGAATCACCTTCTTGCTATAATCTTTGTTTTTCCTTTTTATATCTCTGGTTACAAGCCTAGCCTTTCTTTGCTGAGCCATCTCTCCAGCCCTGTTTTTACTTCTTGGTGTTGAGATAATGTGCTACTCTCTACAAATCCAGCTGTCTCCACTCAGCTTTAGCTTCATAAGCCTTACGATTCTTCCCTAAAATATCGCTAAGAGCAGTGCTTTCAGCCTAGAGTGAAATTAGGACTGAATCTCTAGTGTAAAGTAAGGTGCCGCTATGCTGCTCAGAGCTTTAGCTCATCAAGTATTTTGAAATGCAGACTGGCACTACTGTAAATTGTCTATATTTGATAGTCAGCAGCATAATGATGCATAGGAAAAATTTAAAACTCATTATTCAAATGTGAGTCATCACGGGCTGCATAGTGCTCTCGATACACATTTCCCTTTTACATCATGCTGCTCTGGAGCAGGGCTGCCTGGCATAGGGCTTACATTTCCCAGCATTCCTTCCTTGGGTCTTCATCCTTTGAGTGTACACCCTGGTCAGTAAGATACAGGGCTTTAAAGAAGTCTCTTTGAAAATGTGTGCCTTTCTTTGTAGTAATTTTCCTCTAAGGTGACTGGAAGAATGACTATTACTCCTGCATCTACTTCAATAGGAGATAATCTCATACATGGAAGTCAACCTAGGCAAAGCCAAGCAGGAGTAGGTGTGGCTGAGCAGTGAAGCCTCACCTCTCTTCTAGACTGGCCTCCTCCAGTACTTCTGCAACTGACAGAATGAAATACTCTTCCACTTCAGATCCTGTTACTCAACGGTTTCTCAGTAAGTGAAGCCAAATCTTCATACAAACAACAATAAAACCAACACCCTAACAATCAGAATGCTAGCTCAAAGTTCTCCTGAGTAACGTGAACTATTTTGTGTCTTTGCTTTCTGGATTAAAAAAATAGATTATATTGTATAACGTATGGAACAGAAACAACAACAATAGTAGAGTAAGTCCCACACTGCCATATCATATGAGGCTGACTCTGCAGAGAGATGATTAAGGAATGAAAGGAAGAAGAGAGAAACTTCATGTCACATTATGGCTGCTTTGGTTGCTCAAGCCTTTCTCCAGTATTGGTTATTAGCGGGCAATAATGAAGCAAATTACACATGCATATTGCTTCTGAGTTATCAACAATGCGATGAGCAGTAACCTTTGAAGCTGTCAGGATCTTTTCAGGGAGGCAATTAAAGTGAAAAATGAGAGTGTGCACAACCTCCATCACCCAGCACCACATGTCCCAGCACCACCACGAGCACTGACTTCTGAGTGGGTGCAACCTGAATATTTATTAATGCAGAACTGTTCCCATTTGTTCATCTTCTTTTCTTGTAACCCAAGCTACCCTTACCTGACAAAAGAGATTTTTTTTTCTTTAAAGGGCAACTCTGACACTATGAATCACATTTACCTGGAACGTACACACACTGTGACATCGTTCCTAGCTGCATTGAAATCAACTTCCTTTCCCTTTCCCCTTCAGGAAATGTAAGTTTAGGACAAGCTAGGATTCCAAAGAAGAAAGAAGTTAAGAGTAAAGTAATCCCAAGTAGAAAAGCACTAACTAACCAAGCTGGAAATACGGAAGAATAACTGGTGTGTATGGAAGGTCAAACGTAAACATGTCAAGTACTGCATGCTGGGTATTGAAGCACTCTCCCCAGACAGAAAAGAAGCAAAGCCGAGTTCTCTAGCAGACCATGCTCCCTGCAACCACGTTGTCATTCATAAATTTCATACTAGAGAACCAGGTAATCAAGTTACAAAATTAGAAAGAAAAAAAAGCCCAAGTCTTATCTTTTAAGTCAGTTTACAATTTTGTGTTGTGTGGCACATGTGGTCTATGGTCGCAGGATGGACACACTTGCTAGGGGAAGTGCTTCCTATTGATTTTAAAGAGATCACAACAATCTTAAGAAAAAAAAAAAACAAACAAACCACTTGCTTTTCCACTTCAGACTGACATTCCTGTAGGAACCGGAATGAAACACAAGAGCTACGGCCGAGGGAGCTACCGATGGAATGGGGCTCCCACACTGTACAGAAACTGCTGTGATCTGCTCATCCGCTTAGTCACTGGCCTGCAGACTGGTGGCTCTCCACGAGAACTGCAGATTAGTGTCTCTCGGCTGACTGCACAGACTCTGAGGGCCTGCCCCACCCCCAAAGATTCTAGTGTGAAACCAGACTGAAGTCTGCATAGGCTTGGAAACCAGAAGTAGGAAGTAGCTCAGTGGTCAAGGGCTTGCCGCAGAAGTCTGACAGCCTGAGTTGATTCTTGGAACCAAAAAAGTGAAAGGAGCTCTGCAAAGTTGTCCTTAGACTTCTATATGCATGCCTTCCCAACACATATCACATCACAGACAGACAGACAGGCAGGCAGACATGCACAGAGAGAGAGGGAAGGGAGGGAGAGGGAGACGGACAGACAGACAGACACAGAGACAGAGACAGACATATACACAAAGATAGACAGACAGACACATCACACACACACATAGAGTGAGATATGAACAGACAGACATACAGAGACATAGACAGACACATACAGACAGACACACGCATACACATAGACAGAAACACACACAGAGACAGACACACATATATGTATAGAGAGAGAGTAAGAGAGGGAGATGCACAAACATACAGAGAGACATAGACAGATATACACAGACACAAAGACAGACACAGACACACACGTACACATAGACAGACAGAAGCACACACATAGACAGATACACACACACACACACACACACACACACACACACACACTTTAAAAGAACTGCTTGGGGAAGTTATCAAAAAGGGACAATTTGAGTATTTCCCCAAGCCTCAAAAGCAGTTGTAAAATTGGAAACAAATGGTTGACTATGCTGCAAAAGTTTTGTGGATGAATCCATGTGGTGAAATATTTTGTACATGTGTGTTTGCATGCATGTATGTGTGAATGCATGGAGAGGCCAGAAGTTGATGTATAGATGTAGGGAGTTTTTCTTGGTCTCTCTCCACCTTATTGTATGTATTATTTTGAGATGGCATCTCTCGCTGAACCTGGACCTCACCAGTTCAACCCGACTGGCTGGCTAGTAAATCCACGATCTTCCTGGTCTTTGGCTAACTATCCTGAGATAACAGGCCCCTGCTGATACTTGACTTTGAGGTTGGCGCTGGGGAATCAAACTCAGGACTCCTATTCATTCAGCAAGAGCTTCACTGACTGAGCCATTTTCCCATGCCCTAGTGAAATTCCCTGAGCTGCTTACATTTTCACCTCCTCTACTTTCTAGGAAGGGTCAAGGTTAGTAATCACATGATCAACTTAGTGTCTCCATGTGTTTTTAAAATTAACTCACAAAGCTTGAGTGGGAAGCAGTCTTTGTGTATCCTGATGACTAGGGATCTTTCCTTTTGTGTGGAGACCACTGATGGTATTTCCTAAAGCTCACAAGGCTCCATCACTTGAACTTTAGGACCAAGGGTTTTCTGGAAGACTGGTTCAGGCTGTGCTGGTGGTGTGCTCCTCAGTAACAAGTTAGGTCATTATGAAGCAGGTTAGTTTTGTATTCTGGGAGCCTGTTTCATCTAGGATTCAGCAAATACTACCTCCACCACTACCACCAAAATCCCCCCCCCCCCCCAACTAACACACTAAACCACAACAGGTGCCTCCATTCTTCCAGTCTCCCAGGGAAGTTAAAGAGACAGGAGAGAGAGCTGAACATCTGGATTCAGGTTACACAATGGCTCTACCTACAAGCTGTATTGGTTTCAGCTTGATCTGAACAGCTCTGGCTGGCTGTCTGGCTGTCCAGGGAATCACACACGCTGTGTTCCCAGATGGGGCTCAGAGGTAACACAGGGTTTGGGATGGATGGCTCTGGAGTCTGCAGAGACGGCATCTATTCTAGATGCTAATGAGTAGAGACACAGGCTGAGCAGTATCACTGATGGTGTGGATTTGGGCATCGGGAAGTCCCTGGCCCTCTCACTTACCACTTGGCAGATGGCTTCTGCAGAAGGATTAGGCAACTCTAGTTTTTCGGATACCTTTTTTTTTTTAAAATAAAGTTTTTCTCTTGGATAGGCGACATATTATGGAAGTTACTGATTTGTTTTGATGCATGCTAACTTCATGACCAGAGCAAGTTTCTCAGGTTCAGCTTTGTTTTTTTCTGATACAAAAGTCAGTGACTCATAGCTTATGCAGTTGTTAAGAAGTTGTTAAAGGAATTTAAGGGAGATAAGCTGTGTACTGCACAGAGTACAGGGGCTAGTACATGGTAAATGCCTAATAAATCTTAAGGGATAGTATTGTTTCAGGCTGTTGGTGCTCACACTGTGAGCTTACCGTTGTGAACAATCAATCCTTCCTAAGTGCAGAAGCAGCAGCTGAGAGTCTTCTGACCATCGCGGGGCCTGCCATGTACGGATGAAGAGAGATGAACTGTTTCCCATGGGCAGTCCTCACAGCAGACGTGCCCCTCTGGAAGAGCAGAGGAGATGGGAAGATCCTGAACTGCTTGTCCTTTCCCTAGGGACACACACTGACCAGGAAAGGCCCCAATGCTGGTTCAGTGTGCCCATCTGACTTCCAAGGGCCTGTTACTTTGCTGCTCTCGCTGCTTCCCTAAGTAGAAATAACTAGTCTCAGCACTGAACCCCTTCCCAGTAGCTTTTCCTTTCTTGTAACAGGATCACACAGCGCTCTGGCTGCCCTCAGACTTGCTGGGTAATCAAGGATGATAGTAAACTCCTCACACCCAGCGCCTACCTCCTGAACCCTGGGACCACAGGCTTGTGTGCGACGCTCAGCACGGCCCTGAGTCCTATGGCTCTCCTTAGTATTAATGCTCTAAACTAGACTGCCAAGCAGGCTCTCCTGTCTAGATTATAGAGTGGATCTTATCTCTTACACAAATGAAAATGAATTGTTATTGCTCAATTAAACTAAACAGCATATAACCACTAATATGTAAGATTTGTTTTTCTTTGTTTTTACTTATTAAAAAATGTTTTTCTTCCAGTATTGCTCAACATCACTTTACACATTTCAGAAACGCTCTGAGTATTTCCTAGGCATTCTGCCTTGCATGTTATTCCTTTGAATTTGATTCAATCGTGGATACCAGTCAGAGGCCTGGTGGCTTCATAACAGGCATGGCACTCCCCTTCTAACATCTTCTAACAACATGTTATGTTGCTGACTCTAGATAGCTGCATATAAGGAGGAACTGCTCGTGGGGCTGCTTGGCTTTGGCTCTATCCGCATGGTGTAGAAATGAGCAGAAGTATCACAGACACAGGGTAAACCATTTCTTTCCTTTAAAAAAGCTGTTCCCTCTTCTCACCCCAATAGCAATTTAAAGTTCATAGCAAAACTGATAGAAAGGGACAGAGATATGTTATATCCTCTCTCCTTCCTGACAAGGACAGTCAACACTGACATTTCCCTACAAATTGCTTTTTTTTTTTTTCCTAGTAAAAAGGTGCTTCATGAATTCTTTGGAATGGTTTGGAAGAGATAGCACATGAGATATCAGGATCCAAACAAAATGTGAAGGTTCTGTATCATGTTTGAGTAAAATGGACATTATCAAAACAAGCTCAAGACCTCAGGTTCCTCAGTGGGGCTCTAGGGACTTTGGGTTTGGTAAGCTTTATTATCAGTAGAGTTCAGAAAGTGAAGGCAGAGGTGTTAATGAATTTTCTAGGCTTTCTTAAGGCAAGGTTTAATAGTCTAGATATGGCCACAATATCATAAGACATTGAATCATCTTGGGGGTGGGTTGGGGTGGAGCTTGGCCTTTCAAAGGAATGTAGAGATAAAATATGCTTTAAAAACATTAGTTGCAGAATGTCTTCAAGCTCTGCCAGTCTGTCTCCTCTCCCAGCTCACTCTCACTTCATTCAAGGAATTTTTCAACATTTCACTGCAATGCACACCAGATATACATCCTAAATTCTAACTAGCACACTAACCTCCATTATTTAACTTTAGTAACATATAATATACCTTGATTAATAAATTTCATTTCTTCAAATATTAGGACAGTTCATTAAATTGATCTCATGACCTACTAATAAGTCCTAACTGGAGACGTTTAAGAATATAAATCTTCTATATTACAAATTAATGTCAAGCATTAAGCCCTCCTTTATTATTTACATAACATAATCTTAGGATACAAAATATTTCCAATTTGGCTGCACCAATCAAACCAAGCACATCTCTCAACTGTTGTTCCTTCAGGGCCTACACTCAGTGGCTCTTGATGTCCCTGCCTTCTATACATATCTTACTTGCACACTATCCCTCCTGTTTCCACTAGCCTGCTTGCTCTCCTCTCCTCTCCTCTCCTCTCCTCTCCTCTCCTCTCCTCTCCTCTCCTCTCCTCTCCTCTCCTCTCCTCCCCTCCCCTCCCCTCCCCTCCCCTCCCCTCCCCTCCCCTCCCCTCCCCTCCCCTCCCCTCCCCTCCCCTCCCCTCCCCTCCCCTCCCCTTCTCTTCTCTTCAACCTCATGCTCTGTCCTGGCTATTCTGTGGCTGGTTCTCCATTAGAGGCACCAGGATGAAATGACAGTGTAACAGGAGTAGGTGGGTTTCTGTTCTACCACTCCCACCAGGTGTGGTTTGGGACAGAGGCTGCAATTGTCTCCTGGGAGCCATGGCTATAACAGTGAACCCTCTCTATGACAGTGACCTCTCTCTATGACAGTGACCCCTCCTCCAAGATGCCATTCTCTCCAGACTTTGGCCATACCGTCACTTCTGCTTCTTCAGCATCCTGCTCTTGCTTGGTCCTGGGTACTTCAGGTACCTGGGTACCTGGCTCTTTTCACCTCCCATGTACCTGAATTTAACTTTCTTTTGCTGCTGGATTATACACCTTTGTGATATACACTGCTTCACTAACTGAAAGACCTTACCTACTTCTCTTTGATCATCCTTAGATTCATCTTCTAAGGTCTATTCCAAAAGTTACTTCTCTCCAGTGCATTTTTCGGGATTACAAGGTAGAACCTGCTTTAGTGCACCATCCAGTGAAAGGATGAATTACATCGGAGTATTACTGTTCCCAACAGATTCAGCCTCTCCAAAAACAGCTCCCTTCTGTCCCTAGTACTTAGCACAGATGTGTTAAGTAATTATGATTACAGAGAAGCCAATAAATGAGTGAATGGTAATAGGACTAATTACTGAACACAACACAGTTATGTACCATTAAGTAATATTTTCTGACAAGACTATTCACAAAGCTACTACTTCACAGTGACCCACTCTGGGATGATTTAGTCTAAAGGCAGCTGCTGGATGCAGCTGGAGACAAATGCTGACTGCTCACAGTGAACCAGCTAGGTAGGTCTTCCCTAACTAGTTCCCCACAATCCCATATCACCTGGCAGGGTGTTTTCTGCTTATTATACTAATTAGAGTTTACTTGAAAGATGTAATTATTGCTGCAACCCAAGGAAATAGTTAATGGCCAATTTTAGTGGGCAAAATATTCATTAATCAAGTCAACAGACAAGAGACCTACAGAGTTTAGGGGGGAAAAGCCCTCAGAGAGGAGGGAAAAAGATAATCACCTAGAGGGTCCTCCTGTCTCATAAACGCGGGTTAAAGCTATTCAATTACAGCTTCCTGAAAGTTCATGTTTCAGATTTAGTCCTATGCCTTCAAAAGAAGTCGATGTTCAAACATCTGGCTTCAAGTCACATTGTGAAACAGGATTTATTTATTTTAAAAATAAAAGATTATTTATTTTATGTAAGAGCAAACGTGTTTACACACAGTATTATTACTCAGCTACCAAAAATTCTCTTTTGAGGCCGAGTTTCTCACTGGCCTAGAACTCATCAATTAATTAGTCTAATCTGTCTCTACCTTCCCAGCTCTGGGATTATAAGATTCTCTGTCATGCCTAGCTTTCTTTATGTGGATTCTGGGAATCAGATTCAGGTTCTCCTGCTTATACCTTACTGGTTAAACTATCTCCCTTGTCCTATTTAATAGTATGAAACAAAAATATGTTGTGATCACAAGGAGACAACATTGATCTCAGAGTCGGTCTCTTTGAAAGGCTCACCCCCTCCCTCAGGGATGTCTGAGGTTACAGTCGCCACTTTCTGTTCTCTTACATTAAAGGCAGATAGAAGATCGTGGTCATAAGAACCCAGTTAAGGTTGGGTAATATTTACATCGTCATTGTGCCTTACAGACACCTGGCTTCTCCAACCCAAAGGGGATGATCTCTAATACGACGGTTATCAGAGCCTGGGAAACACAGGACATTAAAGACAAAGATGCTCCCAAGAGTAGATGAAACCCGTGCTGACTAACAAATGGTATATCAATCTTAAAGCATACTGCATCTAAAACAAACAGACAAAATAAACATAAACCAAGTCCCCTGGCTTGTCCCCTCATAGCCCTCTCATAGTAGCCATGCCCTCAGATTTATGGCATTATACATAGTTTGACTGATATGTCTCTCTGCTACATTATACAGATTTAAGGACAGGAGATAGGTCCCAGAAGGCAGCATATAATCACTGGGAGTCAACTTAAAACCAAAAAAATCCATGTTTTCATTTAATTTTAAACACAAACAACGCTATTCTAGCTCCTACTTGCCCATAAAGTTGTTTCACAGTCCAGAAAAAAAAAATTTCATTTTAAATACTGTTCAGCATCCACATTTAATGGTCTAGATGCTGAAAATTTTCACTCAAAGTAATGATCTCCAGGAGTAAAAATAATATAATTATAACTGAACTACTTGGTCAGCTAAATCATAACGAGAAATGCATGGATGTGTATTTCATTTGTGTGCAAAAAGGGGAGGGGGGAGAAGAAAACCTTCATTCTGGACCATCAGCATGGCACTAAATTTTGATCTGTCACTGAAAGCAGTCACTTCTATTTCTGGCATGTGCCATGACAACAGGGCACAGCAATTGGCAAAGACAGTTCATATTTCACAGTAAATCTCCATCTGACCTTAGGAGTACAGGATGGAGAGGCTCATGAATAAGGAATTATTTGTTACATAAACAGTACTTTTCTTTTAAACACATGCGCACACACACACCAAGAAAACCTCCCTGAGTCACACCATAGAAAGGTCTTACCACCTGTGAGGAAATGTATTATTGGGAATACATTTGCAGGATTGGGCAGTAAACAGAGTGTGCCCTCCAGGTGGCTCTGCCATCTGAAGGACCAAGCAAGTCCCATGAGCACTTCAGTGGAGAACTCCTCGGGTTCAAAGGCATTGCCAGGTATTGTGGGTGTGCCTCTCAGAGGCAAGGCTCCGGGTGGAAGCAAGCACATCCGGTGTTCTCCCCACTACTAGACATGAAACTACACATGAGTCTGCATTTACATGCAGTTTTTATCTTTCCGTTAGTCTGTCTGTAAATGAAACTTGGAGAAAAGCTTTGCAGGTGCTTCCTTTATCTCAACTGGTATCTCCAGAGTGACTATTCTTTTGCTTCCCAGTGTGCCCCACCTCCCAGCCCAGTGCTTAATAGAGCACACTTCAGCACAGTCCCAGCTACTCTAACTGAACTGGGATGAAAGACCCACTGTGTGAAGCACCTGCACACAGTTCGTCTAGGCCTGAAAGCCACTGTAGTGTTGGACAGGGTAAGCCCTATGGATGCTCTCTTCTGGACCAGCACCCAGCATTGACCTTTTACAGAAACAGAAGGCCATTCAGGATGGGTCGTGTACTAGAATATTAAAGAGCCTCTCGAGCTGCCTGAGGGCCTGGTCCAGCTGCAGGGGGAGGGGCACCTAGGGTTTTTGATGTGCAGTAGAAGCAGTAGGCATCAAAGATTCCAGTGACTCTGACCCTGCTGATGATACTAGGGGCAGCTCCTTGAAGCACTGTACTTAAATGACCACCGCAGTCTGGTAACCTCGGATTAGCTAACAGTGTCATGGGTAACTGAAGGCTACAGGCTGCTCTGGTGCAGTAGCCAACAGTAGCAATACTATCAGGAACATTAAGGACGGACTGATGACACTGGTCCTTAATCCTATCCCACTGTGGGTCACAGTAAGACAAGGACTGAGGAAACTTGTCCCGGGGGACTCCAAGCCAGGGAGCAATCCTTAATTTCAGCACTCATATCTGAATCACTGATCATGTGTTCCTTAGTTTAGAGAACACAGGGTGTGGCCAGCAAGAACAACAAACTGCCTCTAATATTTTAATAAAAATCTCAGCAAACTTTCCTAGCAATGGGCCCAAGATCAACTTTTCTGAAAGCAACTAGTGGTAGACCTGGGCTGGAAACCAACCCATGGCTGCTTGTTAAATCAACTCAAGCAGTAGATCTTACAGCTGTAAAAATAGTGGTTTAAAATCCAAGCTAACAGCCACCCAAATAGATGCTATACTTAAGTTTTAAATCCACATACTCTTCAACCACTGTCAGCTAAGAGACAGGGGAAAGGAATAAAGAAAAGGCCAACAGCATCAGTTTTTCTCAAGAGGACGCTGGCTTCTGGCTCCGGTAATTTCAAGTGCAGAAGCCACTGACCAGTGATTCACAGGGAATCATGAGGGTGACTTGGGCAGGGTTTCTCTCCCTACCCCTGGGGATCTATCTGTGCCATGACCTCCAGCTAGCAGTGTGAAATGTAAGTGTCAGAAAACTCAATACTTCTGGGTTGTCTGATGTTGATCTTTGAGGAGTTTCTGGAGTAGAAATAAACAGGAAATTGTTGCCTCTGAAAAGGCTCTCTGTTCCTAGGAAGGCAATAGCATGAAGATGTGAGGTCGTCCACAGGACAGCCACACACCTACCAGCACTCACAGAGCCACATACACGGGGCTTGCTGGATCCTCAGGCACTCTTACTCCAGACCTCTAATAAGCACAACCGAAAGGGATGGGGAGAAGCTGGGGGGGGGGGCTCTGTAATTTATAGCTTTCTAAGCCCCACTTTTAGAGCTTAGAGAGTGACTGACATAGCCTCCAAGTCCTCAGAGAACTTTGGCATAGATTCTTTTGGGCAATTCCAGGAACCATGTGGGAAAGGGAATGGGTTTGGTTTTTTTTGGTTGTTGTTTCATTTTTCTTTCATTTTGAAAATTAAGGAACTAAACAGACACAGTCACAAAGGCTATGGGGAAACTGGCTAACTGTTACACGTTGTCAAAAAAAGGACATCAGGTCAAAACTAAGCAAATCCAAACAAATCATGAACTCTATTCTAGTTAACCATGTATCACTATACTAATGTAACCAAGATGTCAGTAATTTGAGAAAACTGGGGTTGGGAATACTAGATAATTCTGTATTTTTTCTGTAAACTTAAAACTAAAACAAAAAGGTTGTTTAAAAATGAGGGAACAGATGATACTCAGACAATAAAAGGCAGACAGAGCTGCACTGTTTTCTGTATGCTTAAGATATTTTTAGAAGAGTTTGTAATTGAAAATATTTTAGGCTTTGAAGCTATAAAATACACACACACAATCAATCTTGCATGTGTGCACACACACATATACATAGATGCACACAGGTACATACACACACACACACACACACACACAGAGATGTACACTCATACACACTTCAAAAATCCTTTTCTCAAAGAAGTAAAGGATTTGTATGGAGAAAAAATGCTATGCTCCTAAAAGACCTGAAATATACCTCAGCAATCTGCTATGGATCCTTTGAGAAGCAGCCACCATGCTCCTGACACATGACACAGGAAGAAGATGGACTTGGTCCATTCACCTCCAATGACCCAGGCCCCACATCTCCCCGACATGCACTGAAGGCTCCACATTTTCCTGTGAGGATATTTGCTCCTTGAGGCTTGCGTCTCAACAAATTCTCTTCCAATGGTGGGTTACAGCATAGGGAATACTGCCCCTTCACACACCAGTGACATCTGAATGACATCCATAGACAGCATGAACTGCAAGGTGAAAAGCTACCCCAGATTTACAGCCAAGCCATTAGCCATCTATCTACGTTCATCCTTTGCTGGAGACTGGATGGCCTTAAATCAGTGGGGAAACCTACAAGCTTTCATTTGGGAAGAGTGATGACTCAGCTGTAATTACAGCTTTTTGGAGGTGGAGGCAGGAGGATCAGGAGTTCATGGCCAGGCTCAGCTACAGGAGACTGTTGCAAGCCAGCCAATCAGTCAGCTACCCCGCCTTTCATCTTCCCTAGCATCTTAGAGGCCAGTAGGAGCTCACATCAAGTCATTTGCATACTGCTTTCTTACATTTTCTAGCCTCCTCAGGAGTTAAAAACATACTGGAACCTGGAGATTTGGGGGAAAGGAAGGATCAGAGGCCTGGACAATCCCTAAACTGAATTCAAACTCCTGGAATAGGAGGGCATTCATAGCTGCCCACACAGTCCTGAGGTTGGCTATTTTTGCTTTGCTGTTTCAATGCCAACACCAAGTAGTGTGTATGGAAGTCAGCCTTCTCCCAACACCTTTACCCTGGCACTCACTTAGACCAAAGGAGAGAGGACGACAGAGAGGAGCCATTGAACATTATTTTCAAGGTCAAGACACAAACACCAAAGCTTACTGGTTTGCTTTCATCTCACATACCTGCTGGCTGCCCTTGCTCTTGAACATGCCATTACCTCATTTTCTATTGTTCTCCTTTCTCCTGCAATGGACTCAGACCTCCCCCCTTCCCCAACAAGCCCATTAAGGTCCTAAGTGAAGCCCCAAGGGGGAATCTGCTTTCTTCTACATCGTTCACTGTCTCATTCAAACACAGTTTATTGAACATTTACTGTGTCACAAACTCTTCCAAGTACTAGAAATATAACAGTGAACTGAAAGGAGAAAAATCCCTTCTGAGGGGTGGGGAGTGGGACTTACACATCATGGGCAGGAAAGAGGTTCATGGGGACCAATGTAAATATATTTTCTTGTACACAGTATGTCAGGTGGGACCTTCTAGGAAGAAAAGAGAACACAAGAAGGGGATGCGGAGACATAGGGTCTTCTCCTAGCACCTGGCGTCATATGCTAATTCATTTAATGTGTCCATGCTGCCTCCTCAGCTGGGTATTTCATTCTTTCTCCAAGGGCAGAGCTATTCACGAGTTCTTTCAGCACAGACTTACGAACACAGGAGGTGATCTACCAGTTCTGTTGTATGACAGAAATTACATAATTATCGGAGCTGATTGACACTTTAGAACCGCAGACCTCGCAGGATCAGAGAGGTGGATTACTGTCCATGGGAGTTGTGCTTGGTGATGTGGTAACACAGCCAGGGCTGAGGCTTGGGCATTGCCTGAGTGTGTCCCTGGGGGAGGCGTGGTCCTTGGGATTGGGAAGTGTATGATGCCTCGTGGAAGCCTGTCTTGTCACCATTGCGCTATCCACCCAAGGAATGAAGACCTTTCTTTCAGGGCCTTGACTCGGTTTTCCAGAGATTGAGGTGACTCCACAGTGTTCTCTGGCTTTGTATCTTGAGATTTGCTCTCTTCCTTTCACACACTCAGGAACATACCATCCACCTTCACTGTCCCGCCAGAACTCAGCTAATACTCACTGGCACCATGCCCTTGGACATCCAGAATTGTGAGTTCAAGAAACCTCTTTCTTTATAAAGTTACCCAGATTCAAGTAATTTTATTACAGGGACAGAAAGCCAGTTAACATAGTCCATGAATCCTATACTTACAACATGGGCATTTTGGTAAAAAAGGTCACCACAAGATATGTGGTCATTTGTTTGAAAGAAACAAGCTAAAGGATGAAAAGGAGAGTGGGTGAAGTGATTGGGAGGAGGAGGTAGGGTGGGAAAGGTCCTTCTGAGGAGGCAATGGTCCAGCCATAACATAAAGTCAAGAAGGAGCCAGCTGGGCAAAGGTGAGAAAGGACTGGGCTGGGGCCAAGGACAGGGCAAAGGCCTAAGGATGAAAACATGCTGTGTGCAAAGAACCATGGCCCAAGGCCAAGGCTGAGAGAGGGGCACTGGTTCTCACAGGCTCTGAGTTAGGGAGTGAGTATTACTCCAGGCAATGAGAAGCCACAGGCGCTACTTTGCATGAGAGAATGAGATTTACATTTCAAGATCACTCTAACAAGACAGCTCCCAAGTCAGTGACCACATGCTACAGTTAGGCCTGCTGCCCTAGCACAACGATTTAAAACTGTATAGTCACCCTACACGTAATCCACTGTAACTACTGGGATTCTATTACCATTGATAGTCTCTGAGTCAGTCAATCTCTAAACCGGCAAGAGATGGATTCAATATATTTGACAGGGTAATATTAAGGCTACCCTGCATCTTAATTACACTACAATTCTAGTAAGGAAGAAGAGAAAATTCAATAAATGTCTCTCCATGATGTCTCCTCTGTTTCATAGTCATGGTCCTGTTGGAATGTGCCTTGATAGGGATAAAAAGGGCTCGTTATGGATGGCGGTCCTGAGATACTGAGGCTTGCCCGCGTTCCCTTGGCAGGGCTCCCGCTTATGTAATGCTTCCCTAACCTCTCCTTCCCTGTCTTGTTTTCACATGTCCAGCCATCTTTGTGGCTCCTCTACAGATGCCCGCCAAGTTCCTCACACAGACACACTACTTTAAAAGTTATATTCCAGAAGTCTCTGCTAGGCTCCCTCCCGAATCTTTCCAGAAGCTTCCATGTGCTTGCTGCCTCTACACCAGACACTGGGCATCCTAAAAGGATCACACAAACCAAGATCTACCATCGGTCTTGCTTTTACCTGTCCTCTTGGTCAAACCATCTAAAGAAAAGAATACACACTCTTGCCACTGCTGCACCTCCCGGGCATGAGGGTGGCCACCTCTGTGGGCTTGGATTATACCCCGTCCTCCCGTTTCATATCCTAATCACAGAAAATCAGGGGAGGGGTTACCTTAGAAACACCCATTCAATAGATTTCAGGTTGATCTAAGGAACAGCTAGCTCTAGGAGAGCTGCAGCTAGAGCTTGCATAGAGCCTTCCCCTGCGTGGGCAGTGCCCCCAGCCAACCCTCTCACCGCCCTCATTAACCTGTATGTCAATGTCCTACCCCTGCCCCCCAACCAATGCACCATGGACTTTATTTTAGTCTCTCGTGGGCAGAGAATGAACAGGTTGCTGTGCCATTCATCATGTGGTCCCTGTGCCATAGCCAGAGCTCTTTGTTCAACAGACGTTTGAGCAAATGCCTGACTGGATATTGTGTGTGTTTGTCTGGAACATGTTCTTACTCTATAGTGAAGGCTGCTCTAGAACTCACCATGTAGACCAGGTGGGGCCTGAGCTTGCAGCAGTCTGCCTGAGTGCTGCAATTATAGGTGTGAGCCCAGGTCTGCGATGGAGTCTTAAGGCTCCCGTGGTTTGTTTTCTGATATGGACATCTGAACAACAATGACATGGCCTTTTTCCCCACCAGTTTTTCGGAAAAACAGACTCAAGTCCAAATCCAGGCTCTGCTGCTGCTTTGTTGTCGGCTGTGGGAAGGAGGATGACTGTGGGTTCATCCTTCCACAGTAAAGAGCTGCTCTAATCTGCCTAACACTTCCAGAGGAAATGACCTTCTGGGCGCTGCCCATGAAGCCTCTGCGAGTACACAGTCTTTCCCTCGGGTGCTATGCCCGCCTTTGCTTGGCGAGTATGTTTCAGGTTTCTTTTCCTATGTATGGGTTAAGCTAGAAAAAAAGGAAGAGGAGGAGGGCACACTGTGGATGGGGCAAGGCTAGTAATTCTTAGCAGATCAAAACCCATCCCATCAAAACCTTTTTTTTGGGTAAGAGATGAAACTATGCTATAATTCATATCACTTTGTGAAAACTTGAATACATATGTTGATACAGTATTAAATAGGAGGACTCAGGGTTATGTGTAGTGTAAGTAAGAACTAGGAAAGTAGTTTAATTTGGAGAGTGTAGGAAAAGCTTGCTGTGGAGCTACACGACAAGTGTGCAGGGACATGTGGCACATAGCTGATGCTGTAGTGTGCAAGGCAGGTGAGCCAATAACTGGGCTTCTCGGGAGTTAGAACCAGAGGCACAATTTTTAATTCTGACATCCAGACTGGTGCCGTAGTGACACCTTGTGGTCACAGGCTTCATGACACTGACATGCATGCATAACTATTTTTTTAACTTTATGGCATGGAAACACAAACGTCTTCTTAACCACAAGTTCACTGTTTCCCACCAGGAGATAAGAAGCAAGAGAATCTGGTCACAGCTTGCTGGTGACACTCGTTCCAACAGAGGACTCTTAGTGACAGTTTTTAAGCAGTTGCAGCTCTCCGCTCAACACTTACCTAGCACCTGAGACTTGGGCAGGAGTTACTAAAGCTTGCTGGTTGTTTTAAAACTGCACCTGGGGCCCCCGAGTACCAGTCAACCCTGCCCCCTCGTGAATTCTAAGAGCAGTAAGGAGGAAATAAAGAAAAACCTAACATGAGTCTTTGGAATTTCAAAATTAAATTTCTTTATACAACCATACCCTGGGGCTCCACAGTGATGGAAGCGGGCCAGCAATCCCCGTCCTGCAGGATCCCATATGATGCTGAGCACTGGCTGTACTCGAAGCACTCGTGGGATCCTGGTGGACTCTGGAGGGCTCATGCCAACAGGAACGAATGGCCCCAGCATCACAAAGCGAAGAACTCGAGGGCAGCTGACTTGAGAGGGGACCCAGAGAGGCTCCACTGTAGTGGATGGCATTGGTCTTGGGTACAACAGTCTGAGGCCTGTGAGGGCAAAGCTACCACCTCTGGAGTCAGACAAGACAGTATTTGATTTATATGCCATAACCATCTGAGGACCTTGAAACCAGGGCTGATAAGCCACCTTCTATTGTGCTTGTGAGGAATGAATGACGTTGTTGGAGAGTCAGAGCACAGACATGGTAGTGATGGTAGCTATTAGTTGGAGTGTGGGGGCAGTGCAGAGGCAGACAGGGAAGGCCACTGCCTTGGATGACGTTAGGAGCATGTGTATAGTGGACACAGGGGATTGCCTGGAGAGCACACGGAGCCATGGGCTCATCCAGCACCCCCCTCAGCTCCCACAGCCCGTGGTCTCAAACGGCAAATCGGCTGCCACCAACAGACTGGTTTATTGTTGTTTTTGGTTTTAAACTGTTACACTTATTTTGCTGCTTAAAAAAGATTTACTAAAAGAGTAGGAAATCTAGAAAACTATGAGAAACACGGACCCTACAATGAACTGTCCAGAAGTTCAGTCTGTGCATTTTGCTGTACACTTCTTTCTAGTCTTCTCTAGTATTTTTAAAAAACTGGCAGCAGGATTCATACTGTAAATAATTATAACCTAAAAGTTTCTTTCCATATTTTACCATTGATAAAACACTTCCTAGTACTCGGTTAGTACAAAGCTATGTCTGACACTGAGGAGGATTTGAAGGCTAGGAGCTGAAGCCCCTCTTCTGCAGAAACATGATTTAGCAGATGACAAATGACAAGCAGAGGAGTCGTAGATATGGGGTAAGATCAGGAACAGAGGCAGTTCACACAAAGATGTCCCCAAGGGGCTCACCTTAGGCAAGGCCCCCACAACACCAAATAGACTTGAGAGGATCTCCTGAGTGGATCTCTGAGAACAGCAGAGATTTCACGGCACTACAGCTCTGTACACCATGGCACTACAGGTGTGTAGACCATGGCATTACAGTTCTGTTGATCACAGCACTACAGCTCTGTAGATCACGGCACTACAGGTCTGTAGATCACGGCACTATAGGTCTGTAGACCATGGCACTACAGCTCTGTAATCACGCCACTACAGTTCTGTAGGTCACTACCAGCTCATTTCCTCTTTCCCAGTGTACATAATGGCAGTCATACCACGGTCACCATCACTGCTAAACCTTTACAATTATGGATCAAACTGAGTTCCTACAAAAGTTCTTTTCAAAATATCACAAATAAGCATAGGAAATTCAGAGAAAATTTCCACTTATGTTTTAGGTCACTAAAAAACTGGGCTTTAGGTGAAAATCCTAAAACAATTCCTAATAATTAGAAGTGAATTCTGAAATTCCATATTCCTGGTATCTTAATAAGGTGTAATATAAAACTTAGTAAGAGCATATTCCATGTGTGATTATGAAAACTGGGATCATTTATTCCTGGGGAAAGCATTTCCTGATTAGCCTCTGCGATGGGCTGGTGTTGTCCCCAAAGGTTTATGAGGCTTAGTCCTCATCATGGTGATGGGAGGTGTCACAACCTTCAGGAGGTGGCTAGGGCTTGCAGGTGTTAGGTTAATGTAGTTTTTGTAGGACCTCAGTCCTCAGGAGAGCAGGCTTTGACAAAAGACACCATCCCATGAGCTTGTGCTTTCTGTATTGTCCTCTTCCTCCTTCTCTCCATGTTACGGCATAGCCAAGGGGACTCCTGACAGAGGCTAAAACCAGGCTTGCTCAATCTTGAACGTTCAGTTCTCAACAAAACTAAACAAACTTATAAAGTTCCAGCCTCAGGTATTTGCTTGGAACAACAATATGAACTAACCAGTACACCCAGAGCTCGTGTCTCTAGCTGCATATGTAGCAGAAGATGGCCTAGTCGGCCATCATTGGGAAGAGAGGCCCCTTGGTATTGCAAACTTTATATGCCCCAGTACAGGGGAACGCCAGGGCCAAGAAGTGGGAGTGGGTGGGTAGGGGAGCAGGGCGGCGGCGGGGGGGGGTTATAGGGAACTTTCGGGATAGCATTTGAAATGTAAATAAAGAAAATATCTAATAAAAAAAAGAATCAAAAAAGAAAGAGAGAAAGAAAGAGAAAGAGAGAGAGAAAGAAAGAAAGAGAGAGAGAGAGAGAGAGAGACAGAAAGAAAGAAAGAAAGAAAGAAAGAAAGAAAGAAAGAAAGAAAGAAAGAAAGAAAGAAAGAAAGGAAGGAAGGAAGAAAACAAAGCCGTGTTCATCATGAGCTCCTTTAGGAAGTACCAGACAACGCTTTTGAAGTGGATGCTACAGACTGACCAGGTGCTGGGGAGGACAGGCAAAGTGAACCAGGTAGTTTTCCTGTTCTGTGAGGAGTAGGGCAAGACTGATCAGCAGTAGACAGTTGCCACCCTATGTGATTAACGTGACAGACAGGTTAAGTACATGAAGTGACAGATACTACTGACAAATGCCACACTAAAGGATGAGTACTATGCCAGCCAAGATCTGCAGAATTAGGAAAGTCTTTTCATAGAGATGGCATTTAGTTTTTTTACTTAAAGTAGAGTTAAGCAATCCCATAAAAGAGGGGTTCAAGAAGAGGAAACAGCATGTTAGGGATTCTAGAGCAGCAGAGAAACTGCTGCTGGAAAAATTGACAAAAGCACACTGAGAACAGTCCCGTCAGAGGGAGGGCAGGGGGCCTGGTGAAAGAATGGACTGTGATCCAACATACATCGGGACCTACATGTGCACTGGTGTGCTCACTCAGGCCTTCGCCTACCAGCACACCTCATTTTATGGCTGATGAAACTGAGGCAGGAGAGGATATGAGCTGGTGAAAAACAGTAATTAGCCCAGACTTCCCAACAGAAGGAAAAGGTGGCATTTGCATTATTGGAGAAACACTGTTGCTATCATGTAAAGAGGCTCTAAAAGGTCCCGAGAAGTTAGAGAAAGGTAGGAGGTAGTGGTCAAAGCTCCCTATTTCCTGAACAACTGCTGCCTAAAGCATCTAGCTGAACCACAGGAAATCAGTGACCCTAGCAACAGCCCCAACACTTCTCTTGGCCAGAAAACCATGGCAGCAATGGTGTTATCCCTTATCACCTTCCTATAACCACTGCCTTGACTTCATCTCTCAAGAATCATGAGTGCTTGATACTTCAGATGCCCAGGGATGTTTTTGTTTGACCTCCTTTCCTGCCTCTTGGAAGGAGGGGGTACCTACTTCATCATTTCTTTGTTAAAGAAATGCCATTTACTAGTGATGCTGTTGTTAAGACATTAGTTCTCATTCTTAATCCACTTAACAGTATTTTCCCCTTAGAGCTCTGAGTAATAGAAACATCTTAGTCTCTCTAACAGGTTTTGTTCAGCAACACTATGCCAAAATCTTTACAAGAATCACTACAAGAAAAAGATGTGGGGGACTCTCAGTAATCAGAGAAGAAACCTGGAAAAAGCCAACCGGCCTGTCTTACCCTACATGGCTCCGCTTCCAACCCAAGCCTGACTTTAAGTCCAGATCTGTACTACTTTCTCAATGTACAAACACATTTTCAACGTGTTATTTGAAAACAAACTTTCTCAAATTGGCTAAGTTGGCCATGTGGGTGATGCAAGGCTCGAGACATGCTCAGTGGCTAAGGGAGCTGGGAGGAGACCTGGACTTCGGTTCCCAGCATCCACATTAGGTGGCTCACAGCTGCCTGAAATAAGCTCAAGGGGGTCCAGTGCTCTTGTACACTTCTGCATACATACACCTAGATATACACATACATTTAAAGGGGGTGATGGCTAGAGAGACGGCTCAGTGTTTAAGAGCAGTGACTACTATTCCAGAGGAACCAGGTTTAGTTCCTAGTACCCACATGGTAGCTAATAACTGTATATAACTCCAGTTCCAAGGGTTCCAACATCTTCTTCTGGCTTCTATGGGTATTTTAGATATCCATGCACAGAATAAAAATAACTCTTGAAAATAAACATAGAGGGCAATCATAGGCTTAGAATTCTGCAGATGGTCTTCCACTTACAGAAGTTTAATTTTCAGATGGTGCAAAGGCAATAGACATTCAGTAGAAACCCAGGGCTGAATTTGGAGTGTGCTCCTAGTGACTCACAATACAATACTGTGAAGAGGTATATCCTATCTGCACTGGCCACATTATCACTAAAGGATAAAAACCTTACTCTACATCACTAGTCAAGATCATTCAGACTCTAAAAGTATACCCTTGACCTCGCCCTGCATTTCTGGCATGGTAATATGTTTGCTTGTCCTTGTGGCACCAGACATTAATTGCTGTAAAATAGACAGGTCTTTGGCCATGTTTCAGAAACTCCAAGATCTAGAACAACTTCTGTTTTGGCCTCTGGTCTAGAAGAGATATGGGGGGAGGTTTCTTATTCAAGTGTGCATTGCTGTTATTGAGACTGCACACTGAACTCCATCAAGAAGATCTGGGTAACGGGGATCCACCCCACAATCAGCCTCCAAACGCTGACACCATTGCATACACCAGCAAGATTTTGCTGAAAGGACCCTGATATAGCTGTCTCCTGTGAGGCCATGCCAGGGCCTAGCAAACACAGAAGTGGATGCTCACAGTCAGCTATTGGATGGACCACAGGGCCCCCAATGGAGGAGATAAAGAAAGTACCCAAGGAGCTGGGGGGATCTGCAACCCTATAGGTGGATCAACAATATGAACTAACCAGTACCCGGGGGAGCTCGTGTCTCTAGCTGCATATGTATCAGAAGATGGCCTAGTCGGCCATCAGTGAAAAGAGAGGCCCATTGGTCTTGCAAACTTTATATGCCTCAGTACGGGGGAACACCAGGGCCAAGAAGTGGAAGTGTGTGTGTGTGGGGGAGAGGGTTTTGGGGGACTTATGGGGTAGCATTGGAAATGTAAATGAAGAAAATACCTAATTAATAATAATAAAAAAAGAAGATCTGGGTAAGTGTGGGGATTCTATGTCAGTCACACAGTCAATCATGTGAGTCAGTGGGATAGCCATGCACTTCATCATCCAAGCTCTTAGAGTGCCTCTAAGACTGGAAAGGGGTGCTAGTAATAATTACATTAAGACAAGTGAGTAGCCCTGACAGGCTGGGACATAGATTACTGTACCCTAGAGACCTTGCTAGGTCTGACTTCAGGCTTATAACCTTGTCTTGGTTCTAACAGCAGAGAGTAGCTTAACATGAATCTAAGGAAAAAGAAGACACAAGGTTGGGAAAACTATAAAAAGAATTTTTTCTAAAGTGCAGAACCTAAACTAGACCCACTCTAAGTCTGCCATGAAGAGCTAGAACAGGCAGCCTGCCTTTAATGACCACCTCTAGACCTAGGGCCTAGAGAACAGTCTCCAAATAGATGAACACAAGAATAAGAGGAAGAGAGTCCACTACAGCTGCTATAATTCTTAGCAAAATATTTAGGCTTCAAGTCGACAGTTCCTGGCTGTGTGAATTTCTATTGGGTCCTTTCTAACAAAATCCCTGAAGTGCCCTACCATGTGCACCTGAACTGTCTGCTGAATACATTCCTTGTAAATTCCTCAGAGTAAGGAGGCAGTAGCCAGCCAATGTGGACATCACTATGTCACTACTGAAATAACTTGCACAGGCTGCTTTTGTTCTTTTCAAGTTTGTAGACTTTATCCTAGCTGTCAGGAAGCATCTGCATTTTACCATTTGAGGATTTGTAAGGAGTCTTTCTTATGGAGACTGGCCAGAGTTTAAAGACGGCATTGGCCCCTAATCCAGAACTCCAGACCCAGTTGTCCCTCACTAAAGGCTTTTAACCGAATAGAACCCAAATTAAGTATCCCTGGAGCCACGAGGGCTGGGGATGGAAGCAAGCCACTCACTGGTTGGCTATCATCAAGGTTAGTGGTAGACCTGCATAAGCCACATAATTCACTGCTCTCCTTACTTCGGGTTTCCACTGCGTCGTCAGAAGTTCATTTGATTTGCTACACTGAGTGGCCTTCACACCTTCCCTCCTATTCTCCAGTGTGTCTTTTTCCATTACCCATGTTTAAAAACAGACTCTTGAATTTATGGGCATTTAGGACTCCAAGCTCTGGGCTCACCACAGACTAGGCCCCTAAATGGTAACAGCTGAGCTAGCTTGTGAGGAGGGTTGAGGCCCCCTCCTCTCCCTGGAGAAACAGGAAAGATGGATGCTTGGTCTCAGCCTGTGCTCACCACGAGGGCTGCTGAGAGAAGGGGGTACCTTGGGAATAGGGTAGTGTTGCTCTCATCACAAAGGAGGGAACGGTCTTTCTTCATTTGGGAAGAACTTCTCCTCAGCACCAGCCCAGCCTTCTGACATTCAGTAGGAGATTACACCGAGGGAGTCAGCTTACAAGCCACACTCTCCTTCAGTTATTAAACAGCCTCAGCCTTCCTTTTGTGACACGATGCTTAACATGAGTTGTTGGTTTTTGTTTTTTTTTTAAGTTTTTCATTAGCAAAAATAAAGAACATTAATGAGCCAATACAATGTCAGTGTTATAAAATTTTTTACTGTCTCTGAAATGACAAAGCTGGAAAATGTTTGCTAAATCCCTGGCCAGGGCCTCTGATGAGCAGGAAGGGGGCCGTGCTTGGGAGCACAGGGAAGGAAGCGCACTCAGAGGCCAGTCTGCTCAAATAGCAGAAGCAAACAAATGAAAGCGAAAGTAAAGATGGCTTTAGGATTGTTCTTTACCAGCCTTTGGCCTCACCTACATTTAGCTTGTGACTACCCTGCAAGGAGAACTAAGAAAATCAGAGCACATGACGCAAAAGGCACATCCAGGGAGATCTAGGTGGTGGGAAGCTGTGCTTCAGGCCTGAGTCTCTTTTCTTTCCTTGCTTATGCAGTGGAACTGGGGAGGCAGGGCTATCTACCTTTCATTGAGCAAATACTACACAGCTTCCAAACAAACCAGCCAATTGCATAGAGACGTATTTCTAAACCCAAGTTATCATAGAGACATTACAATAGAATTTAATATAGGCTATGTGTCTCCAGTTATTTTACTTAAAAATGTGTTTCCCAGAACTGCAACGATTCTGAAGTCCCTTCACTGAAATGAGGCCAAGCTCAGTATGGCATAAAAACCTGTCCTTTCACACAGCACTATTCTGTTTGAAAACAATACCCAAGTACTTAGAACACCCTTTAACTTCAAAAACTCCAGCTATTCTGTTGCTTGTAGCTACCATTAAAGAAGCATGTGTTCATAAAACTATTAACGGGCCAGTCTTAATTACCGTTCTATTGCTGTAAGTAGACACCATGACCAAGGTAATTTATAAAATAAAGCATCTGACTGGGGGCTTACTTAGTTCCAGAGGGTTAGTCCATGAGCATCACGTTTGGGAGCCTGGTAGCTGGCAGGCCTGGCTCTGGAGCTGGAGCTAGCTAGGAGCTCACATTGAATCCACAAGATGGCAGCAGAGTGAACGAGAATAAGCTGGAGTGGGCTTTTTAAACCTCAATGCTCCCAGGGTCACACCTCCTCCAACAAGACTGCACCTCCTAACCCTCCCAAACAGTTCCACCAACTACAGACCGAGCCTTCAAACGTCTGGGCCCACAGAGGCCATTCTCATTCTCACTATGTGGGAAGCCCTTGAAAAATATCAAGATGGAGGAATTTGAATGATTTCTGTCTGTGGATTTAGTTTAACCAGTTGCTACTTTACAAACTGACACAAACTACAGTATGGCTTGCTCCCTCTGTCTGTCTGTTTGTCTGTCTGTCTATATTCTATGAATCTATCTACCTATGAATCTACCTATAAATCAATCTATCGATGGATCTATCTATCTATCAATATCTACCTATCTGTTGGCAGGGTCTCAGCGTTTCTGGCTAGCCTAGAACTCACTATGTAGATCATGCCAGTCTCAAAATCATAAAGATATTCATGCCTTTGCCTCCAGACTGCTAGGATTAAGGGTATATGCCATGGTGCCTTGCCTTATGACTGTATTCTTAAAGGTATATAGCATTTAGTATTAAATCAAGCTTTTTGTAACCCACTTAGTTGACTAAATGCAACAATATTCTTGTTTACGACCTTTCTATTCTACTTTATTTCAACTTCTCTATACAGCAAATACTCTGCCTGTGACAGGAATCAAAACCACATCCATTCATTAGCATATGCAAATGAAGACTTAAAAACAAACATTAGTGCACTTAACTGTAATACTAGCTGGATCTGGCATCTCAGAATATCTTTATTGTTTTAGAAACACTATTAGCACTGGTAAATAATACTAAACATTCATTCATTCATTCATTTATTTATTCACTCATCATTCAACAAATAGGTAGTAGGCATCTATTAATATGTCAGCCATTGTCCAGGTGATGGATTCACAGAAGTGAATCTAAAATTCAGACAAATTTTTGCCAATGTGGATTTTTCCATATGTCTGGGAATAGACTGGCAGACTGATAATAAACAACAAGATTGTAAGTTCCTTAAATTAAAATGCAGAATTTAATTAAAAAAGAATAATTTCCCACTTCACAACAGAAGCCTCTGAGTTTCTTAAATTTACTTCTTCATATTAGGTGAAAAGTTGTTTTGTAAAAGATTTAACATAATTAACATGTCCAACTTAAAGCAAAACCATGCACACATTTTTTTGTTAATACCCAAATTCCAGACATAGCTTTTTTGCAGTTTTTCCAAGGGCTACAATAATTCAAATGACTATTATGAAAGTTCTTTTTAGCAGATGGCCTCAGTGAGGAAAACAGCTCTCAGCTCGGGAGCCTCTCTTCCCATGTTCTGCCCAGTCAGTTACGTCTCAAAACACTGAGGACTCCCTATCTGCTGGATCATTTCTGCTGGCTACAGCAGTGTCGTACTCTGTAAGCTCTGGGAGAAACATGTCTACCTTAAGAGGAAAGAGAAAGAAAGAGGGTGAGACAGGGCAGTCAAGAGTGAGCATTGCACACATACTTTGTTTCTTGAAAGGAACTGCCAACAGTTGAAAAGCAAGTCCTAAAAATTGACCCATTTGAGTACGGGAAGTCTCTATGAAGCAACCGATAGCATTCGTATATTATCCTAAGCAGATGCATGGTGGGTAAAAATGGCTCTTTGAAGACTAAAGACACAAGTAGAGAAGGACAGACAACAGGGGGGAAGGCTGTGGAATTCCCAGGAAATCCTGCACTACATAAAATGAAGATGTTTTAAATATTTTAGGCAAGTGAAATATGGAAAAATTTTCAACTCATGTTTAGATCTTTTTTAAAAAAATACTTTGTAAGGTATTTTTTTTTTTTAGTAAGATTTATACAAGAAGTATTGAAACTTTGGTTATTTTATTTTAGTTTCAGAGACAGGGTTTCTTTGTATCCGCCTGTCTCTGCCTCCTGAGTGCTGGGATTAAAGGTATGTGCTGCCACCACCTGGCTACTTTGGTTAATTTCATTTAAGCAAGATCTTTAAATTTTTACTTATTTATGTATTTATTCATTTGAGAAAGGCTTTTTTTAACCATGTATCCCATGTTATATTCTAAGAATTGGATACATGGTAACAAGCATGTACCACTTCTTGCAGTATGTTACATTAATTTGAAAATATCAGGATCAAATTTGCTGGAAAGATAAAGATTAGTTCCATCAGTACCCAGGTAATTACAGAAATTTATTTCTAGGAGGAAGCAGATCAGGGATAAAGCAGAAGGGTCAGACGACAGTGTTAAGTCCGTGGTGGTGATGAATGGAACACTTACTCCATTGGCTCTTAGGAGTATTAATTTAAAACATCTTTATTCTTAAAACCCTAGAGTAGTGAGTTAACACTGCACCTGGCTCATCAGATAAATGTCAAAGCACGTCAACTAATGACGCACCGCCAACAAAGGCGGTGGTACACTTGACTGTAGATCTGAGCCAGCTTGCAGAGACCTAAAGGGGCTCTGCTAGGGGAGCAGGTTTCTAAAGAACAGAAAAGGAATATTCAGTTTAAACATACAGGAGGTGGCCTTGGCCCTGATTGTGGTGCAGCCAAGTTTTATAGGCGTGTAGAAGGCAGTTTTAAATGTCCTTCACAAACATCTTTCTGGAGCAAGGTTCAGAAGAAGAGACCTGGAAACTTTTAGTCTGGATATTGCAATTACAGACCTGTCTGAAACTATCTAACCTGCAGCCATGCATCCTGAGCAAAGCCAGGAGACCCTGTGCAGGCTAGTCTCCAAGGTGAGGGACTTGCTATGGAGTGCTCTGCAGAAGTAGGGCTGCTGGCCCTTTCAAACCCTGGCTTCATTCCCTCTGGAAGGGTGGAGGGAAGATCTTGTAAACCTCACTTTATCTATTTGTCAGACTGAGACTTGCACCACTAAAAAAAGTATGTGAGTTACTCTGAACCTTTCCACTATTTATAATGCAAAGTCCAGGCTGTCATTTACCATCTTACTTTAAAATAGTTTTTATTTATCTTTGTGTTGGTTTAACACTTTAAGTAATGTCTCTCTGTCTTTTGGTTTAGGGTGGGAAGATAATAAAAGTCTTGATTTCTATTTTGGTCTTCACCAAAAGTAGTTCCTAAACATTCACTAGGAAGACTGCCGAGCATGACCTAACTGCCCTTGGGACAGAGAAGATGCAAACCTTCTCATGAGCTATTCAGATGAATATATTCATCATTTTCATTCCTGTGTTATGATTTATACCAACAAGGGCACAGTTGTCATTAAAAGTAACCTGAGTCCACCAGTGCCTCATCAATTACCCAAACTACCTATTCTTGGCAAAGCTTGGTTACTCTACATGAAACGTGTTTATACCAACTTCATATAAACATCTCCTAAAACTCCTCTGTGGACAGAATGCTGAGCCCTCCAGAGATCGGGATGTCCAACCCACGCCTACATCTTCTAGTCTCCTCTACTGAGGTCATCTGCATTCATTAGACCCCCAAAAGAAATCACCTTAGGAAGGAGGAATATTGTAAAGTAGATACTGGGAAGAGAAATTAGGCAGGGTCTTCTTTTCTTTTCCCTTCTTCAAGTCAGGGTTTCTCTGTGTAGTGCTGGCTGTCTTGGAGCTGGCTTTGTAGCCCACTGGCCTTGAACCCACAGAGATCTCACTGCCTCTGCTTTTTAAGTGCTGGGACTAAAGCCACCACCACCCATCAGGCAGGGCCTTCTTGATGGCTATTTCTACCTGAGAAGCGTGCAGTAGATATTCACAGAAAGCAAACACTAGCATATGGTGGAGGCCTGACACTGAACAAAAGCTGGTGGAGCAACTTCGAGGAGGAGTTCTGCAGGAAGACACCCTACTCCTTCCCCACTCCCTGGCAGCTTGCCCTCTCCACCAAATGCTTCCTGTAGGTACTCGCACTTTCCTGCAAAGAGTAATCATTTTAAAATATCTATGTGTTCATACTATATAAATTTTCCACTTAAAAGAGAGACATCTATACTTTAATAAAGACCATGGGAGCAAGGCAGGTGCCTAAGCTTTGTCATAGGGATTTACAGTAGGACAGACTGGAGATGAGGATATTTATTTATTTAAAGACAGAAAGACAGAAAAACAGACAGAAACTGACTTTGTAGGCCTGGCTACCTTGGAACTCACTAGATAGACCAAGCTGGCCCTGAACTCATTATCCTCCTACTTCCATATACCTAGTGATAGGATTATAGCCATGCTCCAAGTCGGGCCTGGACCTATTTCTTCTGCATTTGGGAAGCTCTGCTTTCCTGAGACTGTGTTAAAAGGTTTCACCTCACACAGCCAAGGGGGACAAGGGGCTGCTTCTCTCTCTAAACTGCACCACAAATCTAAAGTAAGTTCTAAAGGCAACATGGCCTGTTTATAAAAGTTTCCCATGGACATACAAAAACAGTATGCACAAAGCATGGTAGTTACAACACAATTTCCCCTTTGTTTCCATGTTTGCCTTTTCCCATCTCTCTCTGTATGTACAAAGGGCACTGTGAATTCTCTATAAGAATAAATACAGATGGGGCACTGGGGAGATGGGTCAGTGGGTAAAGCCCTTGGTGCATAAGCATGAGGACCTGAATTGAGATTTCTAGCACCCACATAAAAGCTATGTTACATGTAGTCAACCCCAACATTGGATGTGGAGACAGGTTACATGTAGTCAACCCAACATGGGTGTGGAGACAGGTTACATGTAGTCAACCCAACATGGGTGTGGAGACAGGTGGATCCAAGCAGCTTGCTGGTCTGCCAGTCTCTCTAAAACTTCCAGCTCCAGGTCCAGAGAAAGACCCTGTCTCAAAAAATAGGGTTGAGAGAAATAGAGGAAGATAGCAGATGTTGATCTCTGGCTTCCACATGCATTTTTTTATATATACCTGCACACACACACACACCTGAAAACACACATATGCACACACCGTTCCCTTGCCCTTCTCACACACATGAATAAAATACAGATTATCTACCTTTGTTTAAACCAAAGAAAGAAAATAAGTATTATTTGAAAGAAACAGACAAAAAACTTAGTAAATAGGCCTGTAGTTTGGTAATATGTTCAAATTTTCTGGGTATTCTTTGTAAGTACCACAAAGTGGGGTGTGTGGGTAAATAGCACATTTCACCTTGCTAGTGGGAGTGACAGTTTATGAGAGTCAGGCCACCACCTCACTTGCAAGATCAAATTGCCTCTTATGTTTGTGATAGGTGAAACCTTATCTTCACTTTGACGACAATTTGTCCCATATGTGTAGAATCCGGGTAGGCCCATTTCTGAAGCAGCCGAACTGCCCCTGTGCTTCCTGCCTTTCAAGCTAGGCCTGTGAATCACAGAAAAAGGCTGGAGGCTTCGCATGTTGGAGCTGAGCTAAGGCCGCCTGGGGAAAGGCTAGGCAGGGGTGAGGAGTCTGCGGTCAGGACAGGCTGGATTACGTTACCACAAAAGGTTTCTCCTCAATGGGGTAACAATATATCAAAACCCAGTTGTTCTGGCTCAGGAAAGAACCTGTGCTGGAACGGATGGTAAACATGTCCCGACTTCTGCAGTGTGCCCATTCACCCACACCAGCCGGCTGCTACAGAAGCATCGCTCAGCCCTCACTTCAGGCGATCGGGTGAGGGTGGGGCTGTGGAGGCAGAACCACTGCTCTCTCTGAAATGCTGCATATGCTTATAAAGAGAAATGGCCAGCTTCTAAGTGACAAGCTGAGAGCGATATGGTGGGATTAATCTCAAGCAATTACAAAAACCACCCAAGGTTGAGAAATTTAAAAACTTCAAGGAATTAAATAGCATCATCAAAAATATTTTTTTTAATAAATTATTTTTAGAGAATGCAGACACACGGGCCTCTGGATCGAGACGCGCTGCTTCCCCTCTAGTGGCTGTGACTGCAGGAGGGGGGCATTTATGTTCTGCTTCATTTCTGCAGCAGCGGGGACAGGCAGTGTGGACTGCGGAACAAAGTACAGAAGGGAAATGAGATTGTGCTTAAAAAGCACTGCCAAGCCCTCACTAGTGAGCACTGAATGGGAGTATTAGACTTGGTAGTTTCCTTCAGAGCTTTGAAAATGAATCTAACTTTTTAACTATCACCCTGAACTCCAGTCAGACTCTATGTTCAACACAGCAGCAACCTAAAGTCTCAGTTCAGATCGCAGATACTACAACAATAAACACACGGAAAGAGGGTAAATGAGGTGTTAGAGAAAGCAAGATCTCCACAAAGCCAGACACTCAACAAATGGTTCTTTGTAACAGTTACAACTCCTCCCTCAGCCAGAGTGTGCTGAACTTCGCAAGAAGACACCCACAGGCACAAACCAAAGCTCATCTGACTGGTGAAGTAAGGGTTTTCATAGGCTTTCTATTGCTACCAGTGACATTCACAGCGGCCAAGGATGCTAATAGCATGAAGTTCTATGCACTGCAACTCCATTCACTTTTGTGGAAACCAGCAGGATGCAAGTGGCCATGCTGGCTAAGAGCAGCCCATTTCTGCAGACGGCTTTGGACAGGAGAATATCATGATGCTGTTCAGAGCATTTGTGAAGGATACTGTGACTTGCTTCTGGAGCTTGCTCAAAATCCCACCAGCACCCCATGCCGAAAAGGAAAGGCAGGGAGGTTGCCTTACAATGCCAGCATTTACGTGTAGCTGCCCCTGCCCATTTGATGGCTGGAAATTACAACCCTCCCTTGGTACTCTGAGGTGTAGAATGCTAGAGTGAGGAGAGAAACATGTAGAGATGGAGAAGAATATACATTATCTGGACAGTAGACACCAGACAGCAGGCATGCCAGAACCCTCAAACACATATCTACAGCTACGGGACAAACTCTCTTTTCCATGTGGCTGGTGACAAAACTCATTCAATATCTAGGTTCCAAATCGCCAATGGACATAATGTACCCACTGGTCTGGGGCACATTACAAAGATGCCGGGTCCAGGGGCCTAAAGGAGAAAATCCTTATCATGTAGCAAGAACTAAAGATCTGTTTGAAGCTTGCTTGGGTTCATGCAGACCCTGCTTACCCTCCATCCACCCCTGATGATTGAGGAAGTGGCAGCAAGGCTCCATGTCTTCAGAAAGAGACTTCAGTGGCATGCTGGTCTTCCTGCACATGCCTCGGCAATGAGGCACAGAGCAGATGAACGGGAAGACCGCATCCCAGAGATGCAATCAGAAAGCTGTTACTGTTTTAATTTTCAGTTTTCTGGGATGCACAAATAATACCTGTTTTAGTATAATTCTCAGATACACCTGTAATGGTTGTTCTGCACATATTGTCTTGATTCGATTCATACTTCATAAGATTTATTTGGAGGTATGGAGAGATGGCTCAGTGGTAAAGAGCACTTACTACCCTTCTAGAATATCCAGCATTCATTCCTAATGATCCTACGGCTAGTCACACCCAGCTGTAACTCTAGTTCTAGGGATCTGATGCCTTCCTCCGGCTTCCTTCAGCACCAGGTATATATGTAGACAAAATACCCATTCGCTTAAAATAAAAACAACAACCAACAGATTTAAAAAGGCACTATGGAGCACAGCTCAGGGAAGGAGAGAAATGGAGGCTAACCATGAGGCTGGAGGTCAGATCCCACATCCATGAGGCTGGAGGTCAGGACCCACATCCAGTGATAGCTATGCGATTCTGGAAGAGGCACTTCACTTTCTCAGAGCTTCCGTTTTGTCTCCTGAAAGAGAAGGGTTCTTCCGAATGGAGCTGTGTGTCTGTTCCTTTTATCTCAGCCCACTTCAAACTGGGCTCAGGTAGAGCATAGTGAACAAAACAATTCTAAGTTCCAGTCCATAGGATTCCACTTTTCCGACTTAGGTGGGATGGTGAGGTTGCTTAATTTGTGTTTGACAATGAGCTCTAGACCACTGGCAGAAGCAGGTCCCCACTTCTGGACTGCACAGTCAGTGTCTCTGACAGAGGGGCCTCCTCTGGACTTCCACAGAGCTTATGTGTCTCCTCTAGGTACACGTGCACACATTGCTTTTCTCAGAACAAGCAGAGAGAGTTTTAAACTTTCCCTTTCAACAGTTTGTTATTTAAATAGGAAATCCAAGAAGCTTTTCCAATAGAAAGGCGTGAAAACCAGCTGATAATCTTTACAGGTGGCACAGAGTGGTTAGAAATGTAAATATGCCGCTCTAATTCCGTGGAGCCAGGACTGGTGGAATAGGCCTGCAATCCCAAGTTCTCCAGCACCTGAGGCAGGAGAATCACAAATTCAAGGTCTCCCTGGGCTACTCAGTGAGTTCAAAGACAGCCTGGTAAACTTACTGAGACCCTGCCTCCCAAAGGATATAGAAAAAGAGTCTATAGTTCAGGGGTAGAGCATATGTTTGGTACAAATGAGGTTCTAGTTTCAATCTCTAGTAACATAAACAAACAAACAAAACCTGGGAACAACAAAACACCACAGAACCAGGGAGTATGGTAGCTTCCCATGTAGAGTCTGCAGGCACACGGCTCCAGGCTGTGAACGCCTCCAAGTTTACCGGTCTCTTTCAGTTAGGTACTCTTACATTGTTGTGTCTGTGTTTTATTTTCTTAGCTAAAAACAGGTTCACCAAAGAATTCTGCAACTGTTCTTACAAGGACCAGATCAACATGTCTAGTCAAGGCGAACCCCAGCTCTGCACAGCCTTGCACAGAGCCCTTTACTGTGCTTGTAACTGCATTATCTAACAGATAGATAAACTCATTTTTCAGAGCTTTATGGTTCCAACACTATAAATTTAATGTAGAAATGAACTTGTCAAGTAAACGATTCATGTAATTTTGTTTACATAATTGGACTACATAAAGAAAAAAAGAGGAGAAGATAAAATAGTGCTATTAAATTTGTTTTCAGCTGGGTATTAATAAATAATGGAGATACTATTTCCTTTAAATATAAGTACCAAAACTGTTTAATACAAGCTTTTTAAAAGAATATTGTTACTTCTTTTAAAAAAGTGTTTAAAACTCATATTCCTGAGAATTGCTTGCATATCACAGGACCCAAATTCTCCAAGCAGCAGTGCACAGCTCACAGCACAGCCAATGCATGGAGCTCAGCCGGGTTGCAGACTACCTACAGCTGTTCCTACACAGGACTTTCATAAGGACACAGGAAGCTACAGACACGGATTTGAGACAAAAGGCTCGCTGAACACACTTACAGCCTGACTGACTGTCTTGAGCCTGATTGTCCACATGAGATCCACACGAGGTGATACACACGAAACAAGTATCTTTTATCTCTTTTAACTATTTAGCTTAGTGTACTGATTAGATGTCCACACTGAAATAGTTATGTTATAAATTAATAGACAATGTTGAAAAATAAATTGGGCTAAGATGTAAACAGATACATAAAATTTTCTTATTGCTTAGGATGTGTGATATCATGTCATAAAATGCTTTATTTTAGTATGTTGTGCTGGACATCGAACCTGGGGCCCCATAAGTGGTAGGCAAGTACCCCATCATTAAACTATACTCCCAGCCTCAAGATTACAGAATTTTAAGGGTTAAATGGACTTCAGGCATTTATCTAGTCTTTCTTGGAACAAGAACCTTCCATCAACATTCCACTTATTACAATGGTTTACTATGAGGTACCCAGCTGGGAACACACACATCTCAGTCCTCACAAAGGACATATCTCTCAGTCTGGTAAGAGGGTAAGGAAGAAATAGTAAGAAAGAAGTAATAGAAGAAGGATGGGAAGACATAAAAAAGAATGGCTGCAGGTTTTTTCAACAGGTCGAGACTTCGTGGCAGATTGACCAGGATGTTGGTTGGCAGCGAGCCACGAGAGCTCCTGAAACAGTTCAGAAAGAGGAGCTGGCTTGCTGTCTTCCCCACATCTCAGACAGAGGACCTGGCTTGCTGTCTTCCCCAAATCTCAGGAACAAAGATATCCAGGATTACTTTTCACTAATGAAAATTTATAGATCACCACATAAATGAAAGAACTGCTAAAATATAATTCTCTAAAACAATTGCTGCGCTTGTGCTTTTTATTTGAATATTTATTATTTATATGTTCCTCTCCCCCAACTTGGGCAAAAAATAACAAAATAACTGAATACAGTACAAAATACAGACAAGGTGGCAATTCTAACTTTGAAATTCAGTATTCTGTCACTTAAAGTCAGACCTAAAACATTAATTTATTCTGAAACACTAATTAACTGAAGTTTTTTGCATTTAATTTTCTCTGGCATTTTGGAATCTCTTCCAAGCCCTATGGAAATGGCAGGTCTTATGTTATTAGAGTTAGCCTTTCAAAGTCGTCCAACTAAAGACTCCACACATTAAAAAATGCTGAGACTCCAGATAATGCAAATCAAAAGTATTATCAAAGGGTATTCTTTACACATTAAAGGAAAATCTTAATTTCATATACGCAAACCCAACTTTTAGAAAGTCTTCAGTCTTATGGAATATTAGTATCTTTCAAACTCGAGCTAAAGAACACGGGCTGGAACTCTCTGCATTTATTTTCTTCATTAATTCACTAGTTCTAGAATCTACGGAGTGCAACTGAGTGCCAGGGAGTCTCTGCTCTTGTGCAGAGATCAGTACTGAATGGAGACTAATCTGTGTATTTACAGAAAGAGAGACTTTTCTCACTGTGGGAAGAGCTCCATGGGTAAGCAGTGTTTGGCCAAGAATGAAGAGGTAAAAATTTGGCCACAGGAAGGCCTGGAGTAGACATCTGGTGTCCCCATTCTGAGGAAAGCAGGAACTGGGCAAACTCAAGGAGGAGGAAGCTGGAGTCTGGGCCTGACAGACGCGTGTGGTGTCACCGTCATTGCTTTGGAAGGCAGCAGGCATTCATTGAGGGATCAGAGTTGCCTGTAGATATGTGGAGTTCAGAGGCCAACAACAAAGAATGGTTTGGTAAAGTCATAAATACAGCAGCGCAGGATCTCCTGGAGTCAAGGGAGGCATTCAGAATAGAATTCACAAGAGGAGACTATGCAGTTCTCCAGCAAGCTTGTTCTCCACGAGCCCTTGTAGGTACCAAAGATAAATAATAATTTATATATTAATTATTAATCACAAGTATATTTAAGATGCCTCAAAACAGTCTATCAGAAGAGATCAGGCATCCTCAGGATAGTATAGCTATAGACACAGCCGTATCTTTTTTTTTTTTTTTTTTTCCCAAGACAGGGTTTCTCTGTGTTGCCCTGGCTGTCCTAGAATTCACTCTGTAGACCAGGCTGGCCTCGAACTCAGAAATCCACCTGCCTCTGCCTCCCGAATGCTGGGATTAAAGGCGTGCACCACCACTGCTGGGTGACACAGTCATATCTTAAGAAAGAAAATCCTTGTGGGAACCATACCACTGTCTACTATTGCATAGCTATCACAGTGGGTTCTCAGATATACAACTTCTCTCATGGATTACAGATTAATGTATACTCTAGAAGTATGTGGCTAAATGCTTTAAAATTAAAATGTATGTAATACAAGCTGGTTTGAAGAAGTTAAAAGCCAAAACAAATGTCTCAGAACTTGAAGAACTACTTTGTAGCTGGCAAGGCTGCGTGTGTGTTCACATGTACCTGCTGACATCACGTGGGCATTTCCCTAGGAATGCACTGGTGCAAGAGGGATGATGGCTAGTTGTGGGCCGGGGGCTTATGGCCTTCTCTCCAAGTCAGCCTGCCCTGAATAACTGATTACACTTCCTTCCTTACTTGGGAATCCTTGGGCTTTGAGACATGCTTAATAAGCTTTTGTTTTGTTTTGTTTTTTAAGAAGATGGATGTAAGCAAACTATAATTTTTTTAAACCTTATTTTTTTTTTTTTTCGAGACAGGGTTTCTCTGTGTAGCTCTGGCTGTCCTGGAACCCCCATTGTAGACCAGGCTGGTCTCGAACTCAGAAATCCGCCTGCCTCTGCCTCCCAAGTGCTGGGATTTAAACCTTATTTTTAATGATGGTTCTTAAACACTTTAACCTCCATTGTAGCCTACCACCCACCAGAGGTAGTGGGAAAGAAAGGATATGGGGAAGTGGACCTGTTTAGAAAGGTTCTTTAACTCCCTTCTGTGTTGTCTGGAAATCAGCAGTTCAGTTCACAGGTTAGCAGGCAGCGGCAGCTCGATCCACTTGCAAACACCTCACGGATACAACAGCAGTTCAGTTCAGTAGAGTAGGGATAGCACACAAATCAGCAGCAGTGGCATGACCTAGCAGAGAGAGCCAGGCCTCAGCCTCAGCACAAGTCAGCAGGAGGGGCACAGAGGGATGCCAGGAGAAGTTCTCAGTGAACACTCGAGACCCACAATCGTTGCACAGCTAGTTCTGAGTTAAGCAGACAGTTGTTACCACATGCCTAATGATTCTAGTTCTTATCACTTACCCAAGTGAATCAAAATCAGTTGGCCAAAGATTTGTACACAAATGCTCAGAGCAGTGCTATCTGGATTAAATGCAGAATGAAAAGAACCTAGTCAACCCAAGGCTGATGGCTAAGCAAGACATGGCACACTCATACAGTGAAATACCGTTTAACCATGGTGTGAAGTACCAATGCAAGCACAACACAGACAGACCTGGAGAACACTTTACATGAAAGACACAAGACAGAATATACAGTGAAATTCTACTGACATGAAATATCCAGCCTGAGCCCATCTACAGAGTGCTACAGGAGCAGACTGTGCTTGGCAGGAGCTGGGGTTGGGGAAAACAGGGTGACTGCTTTATGGATGAGGCTCTGGACTTAGTGGTAACAGCTACTTAGCATTTAAGAGTGCACTGAGAATGACTTAACTGTACTCTTAACAGTCACCAAATGGTAAAATTCTATATTGCAAAATTTACCTCAATAAAAATAAAAGCATTTTTAAAGTCCAATCTTATTGAAAGCCAAAACAAGTAAACAGCCACCCCAGCATCGGGGACCCCGCCTTCTCCCTTCAATACCCACTTCCACATTTCTCCTCCTCTTCACAGCTTTCTAGAGGCCAATGCCAGCCTTTAACCTGCATGTGGGGGTTGCAGGAAGATGGCCACCTTACTACTGCTGTTCAGAGGTTTGATAGAGAGGTAAGATATGCTGCAGGCCCTAGGGACAGGATGACACACTGCAGGGAGTGGGGTGGGGACAGGGACGAGGGTCCCCTCCAGCTTCTGCACTATCCTTGCACTTGCAGATGCTGAGGAAGAGAAGCACCAAAGGATTTTGTCTGTCCTTGTCCTTGTAGGGTTCAGCAAGACACCAGAAGTTACAAAGACAACTAATATGCTGTTCTACCAAGAAGAGAAAAACAAACTATAAAATATATTTTTCTTTAGTTTTAATTCAGACTGACCTTCCTAAATCCATGGCTGGAGGCAGTGAGAGTACGGAAAGATGAGGTCATTTCTGGTGGTGCCAACAGTGTGGCAGAACAGTAGGACAGGAGAGAGCCATAACACAATTCCAAGGTCTCAACGTATCATTTACTTGGTGGGAAGCAGGGTTTGCACAGATTAACAGACACACCAGTGCAAGGGCTGGTCTGCCTTCCTGAACCCATTCGGGGTAGGGGACCAAAACTGAGCAATTTATTCTGTTTTCCTTTTAATGCTTTCAGCAACCGGAAAAGCAAGTGAAAATGGGTTTAACCCTAAAGAAATAAAATTTTGACACAGAGGTCAGCAGCCTCGAATGAGGTGAGACTAGTGCCTGGCCCGAGGGGCAGGAAGGAAGGAGGGAGGCTTGGAGAAGGGTGAAAATTAGGAGATATAAATGAAGCTCATTTGTTTTGCTCTTCAAAGAAGGTCAGGCAGGCAGGAGGCATCATGTGGGTATGGGTAGATATGTGTCTAAATACCTCTGGCTCTCCATTCAACGCTCTGGACAGCCTGGCTGCTTCTTGCCTTCCTCACAAGCCATGGAGGGGGATGCTGCCCGCAGGGAAACATCCCAATGGAGGCTAAGGAGGAGCAGATGTGAAGCTCTTTTTCCTCACGCTCCTCCTGGACCGTGGACCATTCTGCTCATCCTGCTCATGATCAGAAGCAACTCTGAATCAAGTTCTAGAAGGGATAACGATTGTGAGGAGAGCAATGGGGCCACCTCAGGGGAGTGGCTACACAGGATGCTTTTACTCATTTTTTTTTTAAAAAAGAATTTTGTTAACTTTAAAACCACAAAACGGCATTTGCTGTCTTATTTGTTTTTGTTTTTATTTTTAAAGTTCAGACTCAGTAAAGAATTTAACAAAAGCATCCAGCAGCAGCAGCAGCAGCAGCAGCAGCAGCACAGGAAGCCGAGCTTCCAGTCCTTCCCTTGGGTGAACTGCTGCTAGCACTGGGACAGACGTTCTTCTAGAACCTTCTCAAAGTACAAGCAAACCCAGAGCTAGTGGCACTGGCCTTTGGATCAGCTTCTTGCAAATGGCTCCACACTGTGCCCAGTATGATGCTGTAAGCATCTCACTAATTTCCACACTTCCCAGGAGGAGAAGGTCATGGCCACCATTTTAATACATGCCTAGGACAAGCCTGACTCGAGATCTGGGTGGCTGGGCTTTAGATTGACATATTAACACTGGCCTGTGGCAAATCATGAAAACAGCTCCTTCTCATGTCTGTGTGGCATTACACACAACATACACTCTACATTTCACTGAACCTCTTCCCTTTTGGAAGGATATGTGGCCTGACTTTTATTTTTACTGGTAGAAATGCAGCTATAACAAGTTCTCACAGCACAGCAATAAACTTGTGGTATGAATTAGGTCAAGTGCAGTGTGGTCTAGTGTGGTCAGGTGCCCCTCCTTAGGAGCCTCTGCATCTAACCTTCAACCCTCCATAGTCACGGGCATCATCAAGCACTTTGACGCTGACAGTCTGATGGATACAATTTGCTACAATACTTCCCTCCCTTGATGGAGATGGACAGCACCTGTGTTCCCTTTGTGCTGGTTGCTCAGGGGCTCTTCACTGCAGAGCTCCTGCCGCAGGTTTGAGGGAACACTGTGCAGTTTGGATATTAACCCTTTACCTGGTACATGTGTTTCACATATTCCCTCCACTTGGCTGTCTATACTTTAATTTTGTTTATAGTTTCTTCCAGCATGAGTTCATGAAACTGAATTTGTTAAACATTTTAAGACTTCAGGACTCTTTGTCATGTTTTTAAAGGCCTTCTCTAGGACTATAAAAATATATTACTTTATTTTCTTCTACCATTTAAAGACTTGAAATGTACTGTGTGGTATGAAGTAGGGATCTAAATATATATGCATTTTCCCCCAAAGCTTGCCAACCTGCTCAGGTCTACATCTCGCAGAGCCCATCTTCCCCTGCTGGCCTGGCCTCGGCTGTTATCACATGTTAGGTCCTCGTGTGCATGTGGATCCACTTAGGCGTTTTCCCTAACACGTTCACAGACCTGCCAAGGCAAACATTCTCTAACTATGTCTTCTTAAAGACATTTCTTTGCCACTAGGCTAATTCACTCCTTTGTGTGAATTGTAGAAACAACTTTTCAAGCTTTAACCAGTTCTCTTGAGATTTTACTGGAACTGTGCAGCAGTGTTACATTAATTTAAAGGGAACTTTTGTTACAATAGCAAGTCCTTTTACTACTGTGTATATCAGTAAAGCTTGCTCACTTGCCTCATGTATAATTTCATTTATTTTTATCTTATTTTTTTTTAGATTGTGATACAATTGGGAAAGGTATTTTTACATATAATTATATATTTGACTAGAGCTATTACATGGGGAAATATTCATCTTTGTTGCTTCATATGCTAATGAAAGTTCAACCTTACTAAAGATCTTCTATTGGATTTGGCTTGAATGAGTTCCTCCAATGTTTGTGTTCTGAAAGCCTGGTCCTTAGTGTTGTAATGCTGGGTGGTAAAATCTTTTGTTGTTTTTATTAATAGCATATATTGATTATATAAAGCACTTAGCACTACTGTGATAGATTCATATCCTATATCAGGTGCTTTGATCATGTCCCCCAATTATCTATTTTTGTCTTGTCTAACCCTCCCCTGGTCCTTTTCTTCTTTTCATACTGTCTTTCCTCTATTTTTAGCCTTTTATTAAAATAAAGGTTCTGCATATGGACAAAACTTATGATATTTGTCCTCCAAAGCTGACTTAAATTCCACTTAACATTTTCCTGCAAATGACATAACTTCATTCTCTTTATTATGTATTAATACTCTATTGTGGATGCACACACACACTCAACACATATTTCTTCCTCCATTCATCCACTGATAGGTACCTAGGCTGACTCCACAGCCTGGTTCTTGAATAGGGGCAGTGAATGCAGGAGTGTAGCCATCTTTATAGTACATGCCCTTAGATTTCTTTGGGTACATGGCAGACCTAATTGTAGTTTTCAGAGGACCCACTAATTTACATCAAAGGTGATGCAAGGCAGTTAGCTTACTTAATTTCTGCCCACAGGAGGGACTGGTGTAGTTCTCATAGGACTTGAATTAGTTCATAGAAAAGTCATTATAAAAAGAGAATGCCTAGCTCCCAAATGCCTGATATTCCGCCTCTTGGCTGTGATCATTCCTGCATGTGTTTTCACTATTGCAATGTCATTGACTATGAGACCCTCACCAGAGTTCAAACAGGCTCGGCAATCTTGAACTTTCAGTCTCTAAAGCTAGCAACTAAACAAACCTCTCTTCTTTATAAAGTACCCAGCCTTGGATATTTTGCTACAGCAACACACCATTCATTGGTCCTGACATATCCCATGTGGAGATGGACAGATGGGTTTCAGTCTTCTCTGCTATTAAATAATGAATTACACTGATATCCTAATACTGCACTACCCTTGTCTTCATGGACTAACTTACCATGTCATACACACTTTTCCTTTAGCACTTGGCTTCTCTGTTAAGAAGTGTGATAGTTACATGCTATTTTAGGCTTTCTTACTTGGTTTGAGTTAATAATAGTTAATCTTGCTTGGACTAGGCCTAGATTATTTCCTATATCTCGCTTTGCTTTGGAAACATTCAAATTGCGAGTAACTAATTTGCTCCTTTAAGGGGGGAGGCACTTTTCAAGAATTAAATGGCAGGTTGAGAGGTGGAGAGGTACCTTAATTCTGAGGTTATTTTCTATTCATGTGATCCAGCTTGAGTCAATCTGTTAAAGTTGTCTCACTTTCAGGTTCGTTACTAAGATGATACATGTGTAGGAAATGAACATTAATCTCTTGCTATCTCCCCTTTCCCTGCAATGAGCTTGAAGAGCTTCCTGGACTGAAGCTATAGTTCCAAAGAGATGTTTGAATCTTTGGTTTAAGTCAGTGTTGGGTTTTGTCCTCGGTCCTGTTTCTATAACTTCAGAGTGTGCATATGTTTCTGATATTACCTCTAACTCACTTTGTCGCACTTTTCCTAACACCTTGATTTGCATGCTGGAAAAAGATGAACTGATGATCTTGTAGGTGACATTAGGGTACACTTTGTGCTCTGTGGACACCTCTGGTCACACTTGCTGGCTTCTCTATGCAGTGTTATCACTCTCACTGGCTTCTCTATGCAGTGCTCTCACTCTCACTGGCTTCACTATGCAGCTCTCTCACTCTCACTGGTTTCTCTATGCAGCTCTCTCACTCTCACTGGCTTCTCTATGCAGTGCTCTCACTCTCACTGGCTTCTCTATGCAGCACTCTCACTCTCACTGGCTTCTCTATGCAGTGCTCTCACTCTCACTGGCTTCTCTATGCAGCTCTCTCACTCTCACTGGATTCTCTATGCAGCACTCTCACTCTCACTGGCTTCTCTATTCAGTGCTCTCACTCTCACTGGCTCCTCTATGCAGTGCTCTCATGACTGGCTTCTCTATGCAGTACTCTCACTCTCACTGGCTTCTCTATGCAGCTTTCTCACTCTCACTGGCTTCTCTATGCAGCACTCTCACTCTCACTGGCTTCTCTATGCAGCTCTCTCACTCTCACTGGCTTCTCTATGCAGCTCTCTCACTCTCACTGGCTTCTCTATGCAGCTCTCTCACTCTCACTGGCTTCACTATGCAGCTTTCTCACTCTTACTGGCTTCTCTATGCAGCTCTCTCACTCTCACTGGCTTCTCTATGCAGGTCTCTCACTCTCACTGGCTTCACTATGCAGCTCTCTCACTCTCACTGGCTTCTCTATGCAGTGCTCTCACTCTCACTGGCTTCTCTATGCAGTGCTCTCATTCACTGGCTTCTCTATGCAGTGCTCTCATTCACTGGCTTCTCTATGCAGCGCTCTCACTTGCTCTGGCTTCTAAGAGTCTGCCATATCAAACAACTTCCTCTTTAACTTGAGTTACAAAAACATATTCACACAAAAGCTTATAAATGAGTTATTATTTACAACAGTCAAAAGGGAGAACCAGTCCGTACACCAAGTAGTAGGTGAAAGCATAAATAAAATGCATCTCATTGCTCAGTGGGCTGGAGAAGAGCTCTGCTCACATATGCTGCTGTGTGGCTGCATCCTGACAACACAGCAAGCAGAAGAAGCCTGACATAATGACATACAGGTTACAGAGAAGCCTAGAATCAGCATGAAGAATGAAGTTCCTTGTCACAGTATTCTCTACACTTCACTTCTGACACTAGGCATGTTCTTCCCTGCACACCAAGCAACTGTTCAGCCCTCAGTTGTATGTTCAGTTCAGTTATAGCTGTGGTCAAAGGCAACCAGTCCCACAGGATAGGGCTCTGACTCCATTTCACACACCACAGAGTGGTTTGTGACTGGTTGGCTCTAAACTAGAGGTTCTTATGACCCTTCTATGTTTAGAGTAAGTGTTAGACTGACCCAGAAAAGTCTCTTAATTTACCCTTTTTCTCAGGAAAGGCCAATGGCAGAGGCAGCGAGCAGCTGTGGAAGGAGCAGAGTGTCTGTGCCCCTCAGGTGCAGCCATCATAGCAGCTCGAGCTCACCAATCCAGAAGCTGCTGAGCTCACACAACTCTCTCAGAAGGGACTGTCACGAAGGCCTCAGCAGATAACCATCCCCCAGCACTAAGCAAGTCTCTAGCTTCTCTCCCTGTGGCTTGGCAACAGATGTTAAGTCCCAAGCTTCTAATCATGGCTTAGTCTCCAGGTGACATACTCTGTCCAGGAGGCAGAAAGTAGGTTTAATAGTTGCCAGGCTTTGTGTGTGTGTGTGTGTGGGGGGGGCGCTGACAATGTCCTCATGTTAGCCTTGATGATTGCACTCCTCAGCACACACCACACTGCACACTTCAGATGAGCCAAGTTTATTGTATCTGAATCGGACATCAGCAGCCATCGTGACAACAGTTACAAAGAAAATGTGGACTCTGCCCCGTGTGGTCCTTTTGTGCAGAAAATTTTAAGCTGGCCTGGTCCATAACTAAGTTTTGTTTCAAATGGACACTTCAAAAGAGTATGTTGGGTAAAAAAGGAATTCTAAACATACTCATTAAGTCATGCTTGTTAAGAATGCCTACCAGACCCTCTTCTGATGTGTCTAAATACAGCTGCAATGTACTTATATACATAAAATAAGTAAATAATTCTTTAAAAAGAAAGAATGCCTACCAGGCCCTCTTCTGGTGTGTCTAAATACTGCTGCAATGTACTTATATACATAAAATAAATAAATTATTCTTTAAAAAGAAAAGAATGCCTATCAGAAGGCTTTTCTGTGATATGCTATCCAATAGACAACCCCTCTGACCCACTTTTCCCCAACACACTGGTTTCTGCAGCCTGTTCTCCAGCTCTTTTATGTACTCTTTATAGCCAGTGTGCTTCTCTGCGAAGATTCACCTCCCCAAATATACACAAGTTCTTAGACAAATTTGCTACAACAGTCGGTGCCACCAGGGTGCTGGAAATGACACAGTCCATCAATATTTAAGGCCTGTAAATAAGAACAATTACAATCAACTAGTAACTCCAAGGATAGCAAAAATCACAAGGAAATAAACAACACCTAAAGTTGATTTAGAACAGCCTTAGAAACCCTCTTGTGTGATTTACTGACAGCAGCTCAGCACTTTAGAGTAGAAAAGAAAAAGAAAAATAAACGTTTTCAATTTTCTGTTTACAAGTCAATGCACTGAACCTGTAATGAGTTGAAACTGCTCCTCATGTGATGTTAAAGACAGAAAAGACCATTAACCTTGTGCACCCTTCCTATGTCCAGGATCATTAATGAAAAGCCAGAATGTTTAATTTACTCTGATGTCTTTGCCTTCTGTCTTTTTCGTATGGTTAATAGGATCATAACTTAGCTGAGTCACACATTGTAAGTAAGTTGGCTATATTATTCTCTCCTCTTGGTAATTGGACCGCCCCCTCCCAAAGACTCCCATAAACCATTTAACCAGAGCAGCAGTGAACTACTTAAAACTAGAGGCTTGACCCCTGAACTGATGGACACCAGGGAAACTGCATGGCTTTGTCTCGGCTTCTTGGGTTCTTTATTTGACTTGATTTGATAACAAGAATTGATATGGTAGGCATACAAATCTCCCGTAGTAAAGTACTTTTCTTCCATACTGTTGGACAGTGTCTCTCCGCTGCAGTCAGCAGGCTAGCTGGCCTGGAGCTTCTGGGATTCTCCTGTTTCCACCTCCCATCACCTGAGACTACAGCGCTTCTGCTGCTATACCATTCAGTCTTCACATGCATTCAGGAGACCCAGACACAGGTTACCAGGCCTGCACAACAGCCACTTTATCTACTGACCTCTCTCTCCAGCCTGGAAAAGGCTCTGGGACCAGCTTCTGTGGCCTTTGTTCTTGGTAAGAGCCAGGCAGGCAGGCGTGCAGGTGAGCCTGCAGTCTTCTTTGCTACAACCTGCCTGCAGGTTCTCAAACTCTCTGCTTAAGAGATGAAGCCACGGAGACAAGGAAGGGTAGGTGTATTTTGCACACTAAAAAAATTAAAAAACCTCCTTTGGGTCCTTGTCTTCCACAAGTAGTAAGTCAAAACACACCTTAGTCAGGGTGCTAAATTAAGCCTGCAAAAGAAGTCGCACTTTGAATCAGAATATGGCACATAGCCATGAGGGATCATTTTCACCCAAAGAAACAATGACAGGCATGGTGGTTGGCTTTTTCAAATGCTGTCAGAGCACTGGACTTGACATCTTCGCCATTTCTGAGTATAGAATCCAGCAGTACCATCTATGCCCATTGTGCTAGTTTGCCATATATTACTATGATAAATACCCCAGATCTCTGTACTATTAATCTGCAGTGATGATTCTCCCTCCCTCTCACTCTTGATAACTATAGCTCTATGTTTCCATGATTATTACTGCACTAGACACTCATTGGAGTAGCGCATTCAGTGTGGTCTTATGTAGCTGTCTTGTTTCACTAAGCACAATGCCTTGAGGCTTAGCAGTGTTGTTCATAAAGGGCTGGCTTCTTTCTAAAGGCGCTCTTCCATTCTGTTTACACACCACCCTCTTCATCTACTCATCTTCACACATGTGCTTGTGTTGCTCCCCCTGCTTGGCTCCTGCACACAATGCCACAAAGAGTATGGGTGCACACAGTTCCAGAACGATCTTGATCTTTTGGATATAAGTCCAGATATGAGACCACTCTGTCCTAGATAACACTGCAATTTCAATTTTGTTTTGTTGAAGAACCTGGTTTCCACAATGTTCTGTTTCTGTTTTTGAAGAAATGTTTTCAAGTAGCTTGACCACTTTACATTTCTCCAGTGGGATGCAGTGGTCCCCACTTCTCCGCACTCTTGCCCGCTAATTTTTTTGGTCATCCTCATGAGTGTGAAGTGATGGATGAGTGATTTACTTTGCAGTTTGTTACTGATGGTGAAGATGATCATCTTTGTGTGCATGCTAGTCATCCACTCATCCCTGGAGAACTCTCTCATGTCCTTGCCACCCCGCACGTTGCCTTTTTATCTCTCCTTTGCTGTTTTAAACTTTATCTCTAACAAATCATGCAAACACGACGTCTTCCGGCTTTATATTTATGACTTTATGTGTTTCACGCTGACATCTGCTGACTTTATTTACTTACATGCTGCTTTGCTGGGTACTAAACACAGGGCAACACACTTGCCGGGCAGTGACTCTGTCACTGCACCGCAACCCAGCCCTGGACTTGTTTTTAAATACACAAAGAAAATTATGGAAAACTGATATTCCAATACCTGAAAGTGATTTGTCTGTCAGAATACTTGTTGAAAGAGCTGATTCACTATATCTGATGTTCCTACTCTCAACTCCTGTTTCTAAATTTAGTAAACTGATTTGGGTAAGACTAAAATAATTACATAGGAAGCAGTAATCTTTCAGGGGTACATCCAGGAAATAAATTATGATATTTATGCTACTAGATAGCAAAAGGAAAAATACATAAAACAGTATTTTCATTTTTCTTATTAGTGAGGAAATAAGCTGAAGATCTTCAAAATGCTGTAATCTCTAAGACAGATTTCAATTGGAGAATAGTCTAACATAAAATGGTGTTATTTTCATCCCACAAACCACTGGATTTTAAGCAAAAAGATGGAATGGAGTGAGAAGAGATTCATAGTAAGAAGACACCAGAGGCCCAGAGGCCCCACCCTCAGGTTTCTGACCCTTCAGCAGCTTGGCATTCACTTTTCCCTTTCCCTCACCATGTGTTCTGCGACTGACAGCTTTGCAGGAGTGGTAGTGTGGGCTAGCTGCTACTGTGAGGGAGCATGCCTGTGGAGAGGTTTTGGTTAGTTTACAGTGCACGGAAGCACAGGATATGTAACAGCAGCACAGGTAACTGACCCGACAGTAATTGTACACATGGCTTGCTGGTGTAGTGCTGGCTCCAACAGTAGCAAGCGTGCTTCCAGTTTTACTGCTCTAGCTTTCCTAGTTACAGCTTTGATTGCTGCTCTAATTTAACTGAGCCTCTGTTGTACTGATCTCTTCTGTAATTTCCTTGTGGATTTTCTAAGACAGAGGTTTAAGAGCACAAATTAGAAGATAAGTCACATAATTCAAACACAAGTTAGATGGGCTACAGGATTTGAATAACTGCTTGGATTGATGGCCTTAAACCTTCTATTCCAGCTTTACCAAGAGCATCTTACCTGCAACACCTGCCCATTCTGGTCTGACCTGTGATGCCTGCCCTTACAGCTCTCACTGAAGCTAGCGTCAGTGTTGCAGTGTTGGGACAGCTTTCCTTGTTGAAGACGTGAATGGGTGTGCACCGTGCCTATTGCACTCACTTCTGTGCAGCTTTTGTAAACACAATAGCTTTGCACAACCATTTACAACTGTATTAATTTCACCACGTAACAAAGTAGAGAATGCGGTGCCAACCAGGAGCACAGGACTTCCTACCCAGCACTGCCTACCATTACTGCTTTTGTGTAAGCATTGTTTACAATCTTGATCTTATTAGAATACCGACTGAAGTCCCTAGTCAGCCTTTTCATTTGTTAATAATATTTGTGACTTTCAGTGGCCTTACACAAACATGATATATTGCTTGGGAATATCTTTTGTTCTGTGCAGGACATTTTGACTTTTACATAGAATTATAATTTACAACAACTGCTTGTTATTTAAACTTTCTTAGTGTAGAAACCTTTTACTCCCACACTCAGCTTTGGGGACACTAAAGTGAAAAGCTTGTATTCTCTGCCTCCTGTTTCCTTCTTGGCTGCCCTCTTCCCTTTTCTTTGCTTGTGTGACTCTTATTGGCCTATTCCATTTATATAAAATCATAGGTGTCTCTTGTTACTTTTAAACATTGGTTAAATAAAAGAATTTTTATAGAAAAGAAAGTAAACATGCTACATGCTACAAGAAAACAAAAAATTGCTTCCCAGAGCATATATCTCAACACACATTTAAGTGTGTAAACTGATACTTTCAGCAGTGTCTTCCTCAATCAACACCATTTATCTATAAAGTCTTTCCTACTGGCTCTGGCATAAAACTAAGTTCCCTGTAGTTATAGAGGCCATGCAGATAAAAATGAAGGAATAATGAGACTAGTCCTATGCCTTTTATAACCAATTCCTGGGTATTTAACTAGTTCCTCACAGTGTGGTTACCCGGCAGTCATCCTGCGCAGGAAAAAGCAAACACATTGCCCATCAGCACCCTGCTGCGGGGCTTGTGCCACACAGACCTAGAGAAGACTCTGGAACACTGGCTGACAGGACTGTTCCTTGTGGTTTGTATGCGTATGTTCTGGCCACACTAAAGTCACTTGTAAATATTTCTACTGTTTCCTTTTAGGAAGCCCAGGCTTGGTATAAAATGTGGTTCTCTCATGCTTGAGGCCATGAGGGTAAATGCTGGTGTATCCCCACTTAAAGAGAGAAGGCAGGAAGACAGGCAGACTCTAGACACCGTCTGCCTCTCTTCCTGCCATCTGGTTAATGTAGGGCTGGCTGCTGGGAGCAAGGGGAGGGTGAGGGCCCAGGAGTCAAGCTGAAAGGGAAGGGCTGGCATTGTGGAGTCACCTCAGGAATGAGGTGCGTGCTCTTCCAGTGGGGCTGTGTGAGCTGTAGACTCTGCATTTTCTGTTCAAGTCCCCAGATCAGTGCAGGCAGTGTGCTACACGATATTTATCCAAGGCGTAAATGTGAAATAAACAATTTAAAAAATTAGTTGACTACCCTTAGAATTTGTGTATTTTATGTCAAGATTTGAAAAATTTAAAGTTTCCATGATAAACTTATTAAATAGAAGATGCCTTCAGTGTATTCCCTGGAGGCTTTTCTTCATATATCCATGGCAATGGCCTCCTCCAGCGTTCAGTCCCACTGTTACACTCATTTCGCATCACTGGTACACTAGCACCCCTCAAGCCTTCTCTGGTTGATGTGCTCCCCTGACTATAAAACCCTCCAATGGCTTTCCATGGTTTGTCATTGTCTCTGACCTTCCCTACTTGGTACTTGAGCCCCTACAGGGGCAGCCATGCACCTTGTCTGACTGCAGCCTCTGCAGACCTTGCTAAGACTACCAGAAGGTCCCCAACTCAGCCTCTGTAGTAGTGCTTTTCTTCTCTTTCCAACAATTCCTGAATTTCCATGTTGGTTCACCGAAACCTCTACTCTTTTCAAGATTCCTCCAAATAAATGAATGCAGGAGTAGTAATAGCAAATACATATTTATTGCAAGTTTAATTGTGTTACTATATACTACTTTATACTAATGATATTAGCATTATTATACTTTATTATTTATTACACAGATTGCATCTTCCACAAAGGTAAGGCTGTTTGGCATCTGATGCATCTCCTGGCCTGGGAAGGCAGCTAGCAGTGAGGATTTGATGACTCAGTGACAGTGTCTATGGATACCTGAGTAAAAGCTGGTTTTCTTCACAAATATGTTTTCAATAAATCTTTTTCTTTTCAAAATAGGGTATTACAAATTCACAGTCGTCCTGTCACAGACTTCCTGAGGGCTGGGTCTACAGGTGGGCCCTACAATACTTAGAGGCACAAATGATTTCATTCCCAAGAATGCAATTGTAATCCATACAATGTAAACCACACAGCACACAGGGCTGTACAGTCCAGAAATACTAAGTGACACGTGTGAGGACCCAGCTCAAGTTGCTCAGTGTGCTGCCCCCTTTTCCTTTGGGCTTTCAGAGAATGTTCCATCATAATGCAGCATTATCAGTTGGATCTTGCAGTTACACTCAAACCTGTTCTCTGCTTCTGGTATCTCCTCTTTGTGAACAGAAAAAAAAAGGGGGGGGGTCCTTATCACAGCATCTTCTGAAGCCCCTGCCAGAGCATCATAAGCAGGGACTACAAAATATCGAGTAGTGAGTCACTGGAGGTAGGAGAGTGGGGAATGCAGGAGTGACCTGGGTAATTTCTCTTTAAAGATAACCTGGTGCATGCAACAGATCAAAGCGTAGCAACAGCAAGGAGCAGGCCTGTCAGTGGTACCCCTGGGAGTGCAGGTCTCTAATAGATAAAAAAGAGACTCAAAGTCAATGCTGCACTTCAGAGGGCTGAATTTCCTGAAAAGAAATTTCAGGGCTTTTCAGAAAAGAAAATGAATGCATTAATGAACATGGGCAAGAAATTTCACAGAAGGTATTGCAAACCTTTTCCTGTTCAAGGAACATAAGTACCAAATTTGTGGGTTAGATTCAAAGTACACACAGTTCCTTTAGTCTGGAAAGTTCTCTTGTATATGTGTGCACAAGGTCGCTGTTTGGACCCATTTCCCCTGCCTTCACCATCAAAATGACTGTGAGTCACTCTCGCCCCTTGCCTCATTCCTGGTCCTAGGTCCCATGACTTAAGAGCTAGCTGTACTGTGACAATGTCAAATATACTCATCTCTAAATTGGAAACCGCCTCCCTCTACTAGTCACTACTATTACTATCATCATCATCATCATTATTATTATTGGTTAGCACACAAAGAACTGGGTTCCTTGCGACCTCTCCATACCTACACGGCATCATACACTGCTCATATTCATCCACCCACCTCTACAATTCTTTGTTAACAGGTATATGTCAAAATGTCTGCTGGGCTTTGAGCAGATATGATTTTGAGCTGTTTCAGAGCTTGCTGAAAAAGAAATTCCCTAAATTCTTTCTGGAACATGTGAGAAATGGCAGATGACAATTTGGCCCTTTTGTTTCTGTCTTTCTCAGTTTGACACTAGAAAGGGAAGGGGAAGCAAGAGCCTGAGTCATTGTGCGGCCATCGTGGCCAAAGCCTTCCCCAGAGTGACCCGAGGCACAGCAGCTGTTGTTCACTAATGACACGTTACCAAAGAAGAGGCAGGCTAGACTGCATGCTTGACCCAGGTCATGGTGAACGATTGGCTAAATAAATGAACTGGTAGCACAGTGGAGGTTTCAGAGTGATTATTGTAACAGCACATAAATGTTTTCATGAGCGTCACGTGTGCTCATCTCGGTGACATTTCCCAGGTTTTTCCACTCTATACTCTACTCTAGATACCAATACAGCCCAGGGCCTGATAACAGTCACTGAGATTCACTGAGCACTATTTTGCCAAGCCCAACTTTGCATGTGTTTCACGTAAGCAGACCATCCTGCATATTAACAGTGCAGGCCTGGCACTGGGGAGAGCCTGGTGTGCCCATATCCTAGGAGGCATAGGTGAAGTCAGGCACACAGATGTCTACATTTGGAACCGCAGTGCTGGGAGGCAGAAGCAGTCAGATCTTGGGAGCTCACCGGCTGGTCAGCTAGGCCAAATGGGTGAACAGCAGGTTAAATAAGAGACCCTGCCTCAAAAATAAGATGGAGGGCTATTGAGGAAGACAGCTGAATCTGTCTTCCTCTGCACACACACACCTATTGAGCCATCATACTGTGAGGCCCTCTGAGACACTGGAAGATACAGCAACTGTTTTCTACCAATGATGGGATTCTCAAGCTCACAACTCGGTTCATGCTGCTTTAGAGCTGCCTACTTATTTACCACTTCATTTCTTGTTCCTTGGCTTAGCTGCAATTTTTTTTGAAATCAGTTTCCTTCCAAAGTACATTGTTGAGAGCCCATCCTTCCCTGTTGTGGTGCAGAGGGTTTAGCTCAGGGACTTCCGCTCGAGTCTCCTCCCCAGCTAGAACTTCCTCTGTGAGGATCTGTTGGTGCCTTTCCTCTGAGCTGACAATGGCCTGATCATACCTTTATTTTCAGAAGAAATAGCACACAGTGACAGTCTGATTGCAACAGTCTCTGACTGGCTTCCTGGTTCTCTGCTTCTGTAATCACAGCTGGCAGCTGGTCTCCAAGCACCAAGGTCTCCCAAGTTCTGCGGGTCTACTATGAACAGATAGCTACAGATGGTTTTTAAGTTTTTCACCTAGAGTCTGGGGAGCTGGCTCAGTGGGTAAAGTGAGGCCCTGAGTTCTGATCTGCAGAGCCCATGTAAAAGCCAGGTGTAGCAGTTTTGAAGGAGGCGTGTACAGATAGGTATACCCCAGGGCTCACTGGCCAGTCAGCCAAACGGTAAGCTTCAGGTCAGTGAGATACTCCATCTCACAAAACAACACTGACAGAAACAGGGAAGACACCCAGCATTGCCCTCTGCTCCCCACATTTACCACATCTGCACAGCACACACAAGTGCTATACACAGAAAAGGGTTTCCTCTGTGATTTGCTGTGTTCTTGAAAGCCTCGCTCTTCTCCAAGTCCTAGCCTCCGGACCCTCCCAGACGTTTCTGTTCTGCAGCACTGCATGCTGTAAGTTGTTTAGCTTTATCTTCTAATTTGATTCTTCCTCTGGTTCTTTCTAATGTACAATTAGCTACCTCCAACCTTTTAACTTTTGTATTTTTATTTATATGGTATATTGTCTTTTGCAAGTGTTCATTGCTGGTTTGATAATTTTGCTCCACAGGCATATATTCTGTCTTCTCTCTTATCCAAGAGTCAATGTCTTTGTGTCTGATGGCCTCACATCTGTGGCCTTAGGAAACTGGCTCTATAGACAGTCTTTCATGGTGACTTGTTTTCCTAGGCTTTGAGAGTTTAACTGGACACTAACTGAGAAATTCTCTGTGAGGGGTTTTAATGTTTGGATTAAGGGAGGCTCCTCCCCAAAGGATCTGCCATTTTCCTGTTTGATGCCCAGATTCTTAGCTGAACCCAGTGCTTTCTTGACCACCCCTCCATCCAGTCTGCAAATTCCTGCTGTAAATTCATCAGCTGCTCCAAGCTTATACAGTTTCTAAAGATGTTGCTGCTGCTGCCTCCTCCTCCTTTTCCTCTTACACTTCCTCTTCCTCCTCCTCCTCTTCTTCATCTTTTCTCTTCCACACATTTTCAGGTTCAAGACAGGTTTTGGACTAGCCTGTCATTAGGAAGGGAATGTAGCTCTTGAGGTATAGCTCCCTGGTAGGAGGTGTCTCTGCTGGCTGCTCAGTCCTCTTGGATGGGTCTGCAGCTTTCTCCTTCTGTGGCTCTGGGAGTTATAAAATCTAAGCAAGACAAAGACAGCTGCCTGCCCTCAGCTTACCTCTCTAGTATCTGCCATTTCAATGTCTTTCCAGATTTCAGTGTCTTGTGCAGCGTGAGAGAAGCCTGGGTCCACCGGTCCCTGAGACAGGACTCTTCATGTAAGTCTGCACAGTCCTTGTAGATTTGGGAGTCTACATTGTGCTTCAGTGTTTTTACCTAATGAGTGAGAACAGGGAAGTCCTTGTATCTTTTATGGGCACTGTGAAGTTGATACACATACAGCATACAGGGAGTAGAAAGTGCTGTCACTACCATGACTGTCCAACTGTAGCATCACGGAGACCTCACAGTGCTGTTTTCCACTCTACAGTATTGCTCTTATTCCTTACCATGTTGTAAAATCTAGGTCTGCAAAATTTCACTCTGTAGTAACATTTCTGCTAATGCATTCATTTCATGAAGTCTCCATTTAATTACACAAAACACATAAATATATGTATAATGATGAATGGCAGATACACCCTGTCAACCTACTCTCCTGAATTAGGACCAAGAAGAGGGACAGAGAGAAGTTACAAACCACACTAATCACAAATGTCTGTGCCTAGCAGAGGGAGCCAGTGACCTGCAAGTGTGAAGGTTGGCAAATACAAGGTGTGTTACATGGAAAAGGACTGGCACCATTGCTCTTGGTTCTTACTGAGGCTGTGAGAGATTGAGAAGCCTGGATAAGAAGCAGAAGGCTTTTCAGTCCCAGAGTGGCCTTTATAGAGGAAGATCCAACAACTACAGATGATGTAAAAAGCCATATATCCACAAGTATAGTCAGAGAGCCACCTTTAGTGGAGTATTTGATGTATTGGTGTTAATATGTGCACATTTATAAAATGTTAAAATCATTCTATTTATCATAAACACATTTTTAAATTCAGTGCTCAGCTTACATTGCCAGTGTAAACATCCTGCAAGAGAAATGATCTCCTGTTGATTTGCACATGACAACATTTTGCTGTTCTTAACAATTAAAGAAACACATTTGGCCAAATTAGGATTTGGGGTCATGGCAGTTATGAATGTGTGATCCCTCAACTCCAATTCACCCCTTAACTGCTTTTAAGAACGGACTGGGAACAAAACACCCATGGAAAGAGTTACAGAGATAAAGTTTGGAGCTGTGATGAAAGGATGGACTATCTAAAGACTGCCATATCCAGGGATCCATCCCATAATCAGCTTCCAAACGCTGACACCATTGCATACACTAGCAAGATTTTGCTGAAAGGACCCCGATATAGCTGTCTCTTGTGAGACAATGCCGGGGCCTAGCAAACACAGAAGTGGATGCTCACAGTCAGTTTTTGGATGGATCACAGGGCCCCCAATGGAGGAGCTAGAGAAAGTACCCAAGGAGCTAAAGGGAACTGCAACCCCATAGGTGGAACATTATTATGAACTAACCAGTACCCCAGAGCTCTTGACTCTAGCTGCATTTGTATCAAAAGATGGCCTAGTCGGTCATCACTGGAAAGAGAGGCCCATTGGACTTGCCAACTTTATATGCCCCAGTACAGGGGAATGCCAGGGCCAAGGGGTGGGGGCGGGTGGGTGGGGGACTGGGGGGGAGTGTATTGGAGACTTTTTGGATAGCATTGGAAATGTAATTGAGGAAAATACCTAATTAAAAAAAAAAAAAAAAAGAATGGACTGGACTCTCAACCATGCTACACAATTAGTGCCATGCTAGGCCTTGCCAGCAGAGGGCGCTGCAAGGATATGGCTATGACTCCTTCGTGGATAGCAGCACCTGCTTCATTTTCCCTGAGAGGACAGGCAGCACAGGCCTGTGAGTACTCAGGTGATGTGCTCCCGCAGTGATGCAGGGCTTCACGGAGAGTCATCACTTCTCCATGAACCTCCAAGGCAACACTGGACATTTATAAGCTTCAGGTCACAGGCTCACGTGACTTGCCCCCAGCCACAGCCTCCCAGTATCTTTCAAAGTTGTCTCCTAGGAGTCTAGCAAATGCAGAGCAGCTGTGACCCAGGCAGCTCCCTAAGTTTCTGCTACCTCCACTGAGCCCCATCTATACCCTCTCCAAGCAAGCCAGAACCCAGCATTGAGGAAGGACTCCATCTGCTCTGTCCTCCCTTCAGTACTTTCTCTTGACCTCAGGGAGAGGGTGCCTCATCCCTAAGCATCTTAACATTTTCAGCAGTAACATAACAAACAGAAAGTCCCACAGACAACATTATTAAAAACATGGCATAGAACTATCTTCGCTTGTGTGCATAAAATGCATATGAACACAAATAAATCTTGTGCTTAGACCTGGGCCCCCAAAGTATCTAATACACACACACACACACACACACACACACACACATACACACATACCCCCCCCACACACACACATATTCCAACCGCCCAAATCTTAATTATTTTAATGCCAGTGAAGCCAACATTTTGGATAAAGAAAAAGACAGGCAAGCCTTTGTTACTGAGGTCTGAACTACTTCTTGGAGAAATGATGGCCAGCTGGCATGGTTCACACATGCTCTGGGACACGAAATGACACTGGGGTGCATTACAAAGCTTACTTCATTCTCTTTTTGTACAACATGGACAGATCCCAAGCTTTAAGCTAATTTAAGCACTAAGTACTCTTCCACACCTTGTTGTTTCTTCCTATTACAAAGAAGAGCTGATTCTTAGCCTATAATTCTAAAATAATGAATAAAATATTTTACCACATCTTATTCTAAGTCATTTTATTTTATAAGAATTTGAATTCAGATTACTTCAGAAGGCATAACATGTAGGTAAAAGTACATTTAAAGCTATGGGTTACTTACTTATATATTCAGTGACACTGAAGGTCCAGGAGCAGATAGAAAGCGAGTGGAGCAGGAACTGTGGCAGGAAATGAAGAGGAGCCAACAGCCTGGAGTATCCCCCTCGAATACAGGAGGAAAATGGGGAGGTTTGGTAGCAAAAGACAATAAAGATTTTCACAAGGAGTCACCCTTGTGACCATTGCCAACATCATCATATAGATTTGCAATAGAGAGCCCCTATATATGTGGAAGAAGCCAAGCATTTTTAATAATAAAATAAATTGCATCCATTTTGACTTGAGCTGAATCTGAACTAAAATATAAAATAAAACCACCAACCAAGTAGGAGTTATAATACAAAAGTATACAAAGGGAAGAATGTATTCAGTATGCTCTATCTGAAGTATTTCTCCATATTTGTGGGTATTGGAAAAAAAAAGCAAATATCTGGGATTACATTTTTTCCAGAAATCTGATTCACCACTATGCAAATAATTTGACATTTCAAAAAAAAAAGTGTTTTCAGTAACATTTGAGATTTCCTGAATAAATAGTTTCTAATTTATCTGAGCCTCTCTGACATGGGGAAGGCTTCGAGGACAGCAGATGTTGGAAGGCAGTATGGCGGAATTTTAAATGTAATGAGTTGCACATCACAGAGAAGTGCAGCACCTCTCTGGACTCCCAGAAGTATTCTACTCTTTCTAAAGTTCTTCTAAAAGGTCAAAGCAGTCTACGGTGATAAGTAACTGACAAGAGGTAGAAAAATGAGGCACCTTGTAAATTATCATTCTTTAAAACTACAAATGACTGAGGTAGGCAAATTTTATGTGCATCACAAAAGGTATGGAACTAACACTACTTGATGACCAGAAAACCCTGGCTACACATTTCCTTATTTCCATCTTTTAATTTTAAGTAAGTTCATTTCCCACAAAAATTGAAATATATTTCAAAGCTCAGCGTTTTCTGTTAACTGGAGAGCAGGAAACCAACATAAAATTTAAAAGAAGGAAACTATGTAAAAATCTTACCTGAGCAAACATTTTTTCAGTTCTGACTCTCACCATGTGAACAGAAAGCAACATTTCTGGAAACTGACTATGAGCCAGAAATGACGGGGTAGGGGGAGCATTCTCTGCCCATTCAGCAGAGAACTAGTTGTCTGAAAATGGTCTCTAGGCAGAACGGCTTTGACTCCCTGGCATACTACCTCTCATTAACTCAATTCTGACGACAGAAACGGATCTCACCAGAGGCATTTTGAAATGGCTATATGCTTTATAAAGGAACACAGACTGGGTCTTGGCACAGGCTGGCCAGGGCCAGGAGAGAGGAAACATGCACCTCACGGTGGTCATCATCCACCGGACAGCGAGAGTAACCCTCAGGGCCACGCGGTGCCCGATGGGAAAGCACTGCTAGTCTCCAGGCGGCTGGTGCAGTCACTGCACAGGGCGGCTACTCTTGCTGTGTGTGTTGTCCTTGTTGTTTTAAGAGTCTAATTGGAAAAGTCAGACTGTGATTCCATTTTAGGACTTCAAAGAGACAACCGCCTTTTAGAGAACCATCTGCAAAAGCCCTCACACTGCAGCCAACGTTGGCCTCAGCTCAGTCAGAACCAAGGAGAATTAGCATTTGGAAAATCAGGTACTCAGGGTCAGGCTCTATTCAAGACCACGTACGTTCCTTCCAGGTAACCCCTTTGTACAGGTCTCACCCAGACTGGACCAGTCTCTGCCAAGCCACTGCCATTGCCAGCTATGTAGGGAAGAAAATGCTAGTTGTGTGTCCACCTGGCACCCCAAGCAGGCTCTCATTTTCCAGACCACAGAGGATGGGCAAGAAAGACTGGATCTGAACAAAGCCCAGTTAGGATAAACAAGCCCTCCCTGAATGTTTCCCTGTCTCGTCAGCACTGTCCAGAAGGAGGCTAAGTATTCCCTCATCATATTACTTATACCAAATATTTGATTAAAATCTAATTTATGAAAAAGCTACTCTCTGGCCCCTGTCCTGATCCCAGTGCTTGGCTGCTAGAGTTTTACAACAACACTGGAGGACACCAATGAAGCTCCACTAAGGTCACAGAAGACGTCTCATGAGTAGGCTACGTACAGAAAACACAGAGGTCGGCACTTTAGACGCCTCTCCATGTAGGCGAGACAGAGGGATTATAGGCCCAGGGGATTCTGATATAGAAAGCAAGTGAGACTTACAAACAATCTATTCTTAACCCACACAAAGTCTTTTAGTGGCTATTTTTTAACAAGATACTTTCCTTAGCACTGCAAAAGCCCTGCTCTGGGGTCCAGGCCAGTGACTGCGGTGCATTTATGACACAGCACTTGATATGCCTTACATTACATGACTAAATCCTGTGAATTCACTCATTTCTAAGAAAATCCCAGAGAGCTGGAAGTCAGGTCCCCAACTCAGAGCTCTGTAACAGACCAAGGACACTGTGGCTCCATCAGTGTCTCAGCCGACCAGTCATCTGATGACCACTGTGTGCAGTGGTTACCTGTAAACTCTAGCCTGTCAGTGGGATTGACAGGCATGGGCATTTACAGTTGATTTCTAATTTAAATCCAATGCCCCTTCCAGTCCGGTTTTTACATTTTATGTGCCTCTCTCACACCAACAAGGGAGAAATGAATTTAGCTTCGACTCACCTGGTTTAGAAATAAGACAAGTGGCTGATGAGTTTTGCCCCAGGTTTCCTGCGACACTCGGGGCTTATTTCGCAGCACTTAACCACAGAGCTACATGTCCAAGTTACAGTATACACACTAGTTTTGGGAGAAAGGTCCCACTGCCTCTATGCTCCATCCCTCTGACCTACAGGCATACAGCCTGGAACAACGCCAGAGTCCAAGCTCCTCCTAACAGTCACTCTGGTCTGCTCTGGCTGCCCTTCTTTTCCTGCACAGAACACTGTGTAATCCCACGCCTACACACACAGAAGGGGAGAGGCATCCCGGCTGTAGCCCAGGAAAGGGGGCTTTCCTGTTGCTCTGCCCTTGATGGAGCCTCCCTCACAAACAGCTGGGATCCTTTTTCTTTATTTTTAAGCAATTAAAACTGCAGCTTGATATAGTTATGGTTATCTCTCCATGCTGTGTTTAAACTAACCTTTCCTTACTTAAGACTTCACCCCTCTATCCTAAAGAGAGAACCATCTAGAGGCTGCGAACACTTCATGAAAGTGACTTGGCTTTTATGTCTAAAAGAAAGCCAACTACTTAGAAAGGAGCTGAGAGCACAGGTGTGGGAGGAGCTGAGAGCACAGGTGTGGGAGGAGCTGAGAGCACAGGTGTGGGAGGAGCTGAGAGCACAGTGTGGGAGGGGCTGAGAGCACAGTGTGGGAGGGGCTGAGAGCACAGGTGTGGGAGGAGCTGAGAGCACAGTGTGGGAGGAGCTGAGAGCACAGGTGTGGGAGGAGCTGAGAGCACAGTGTGGGAGGAGCTGAGAGCACAGTGTGGGAGGGGCTGAGAGCACAGTGTGGGAGGAGCTGAGAGCACAGTGTGGGAGAAGCTGAGAGCACCCTGTGGGAGGAGCTGAGAGCACACTGTGGGAGGAGCTGAGAGCACACTGTGGGAGGAGCTGAGAGCACCCTGTGGGAGGAGCTGAGAGCACACATGCGGCCATGCTTTCCTTGCCACTGCTTCCTGTCTTCACAGAAAAGAAGAAGAAAAGCTTCTAGATATTGGCAAGGATTTTATGAACTATAAGTTGCTGCTTACAAATGTTTTTTGAAGATATATTTGGATTATCCACAGAGAGCAGATGTTTCTGTAAGCATTCCCCCAACCCAGCCATGTGCTACCCCCAGTGTGATTACGCCCAGCATCTGGCTCTTGGGCAGGCTACCACTTAAGAAGTTCTGAAAGCATCCAACTCTTGCTCCACTTTAGCAGATTTCCCCTCCCCCACACCTTGTCCCAAGGGTGAATGGAAGGGCCTTGCAGCAGGAAGTCAGGTAGCATGAGGCCTTGGCATCCCAGCAGCAGAGAGAGGACCAGGGACAGAGAGTGCGTGTCTCAGAACAGACCAAATTCTCAGCACACCACTTGGTCACAGAGCCTACAATTTCATAAGGGCAAGGCTTAGTTCTTACTATGTCTTGAAGCACCAACGTCCTTCAAAATCTCCCATTAAAACATGAGCTCCTCAAGGGCACACTGAGAGTTTTTATTTTTCTTTGTGGCCCCAGCACTAGTGCACTGCAGACACACCATAAATCCAATCGACTGGAATGCAAGCTCTGAATGTCTTCGTGGGAACAAGGCCATGACCAGCAGGCATCTTAACTGGAACTGGCTGCCACGTAACAGCAAGATAAACACAGCATGGTGCATGGCTGGTGCAGCTGCCCGGTGTGGATTCGGGGGTTCATCCCGTGAGCTACGCCATGCAGTGTGCTGAACAGCAGCATTGGGATATGAGAGCCAATGAGGAGCCTCTGAGAGAGCATTCGATGCACAGTGAAGGGTGACACCGATCACACTGAAGAGACACAGTTGAAGTCAAGGCTCCAGTCATAGATTTAAACACCAGCACAAAGGCAGACCTTGAGTGGACACCCTTTATGGCTACAGTCAAATTCTTCTCAAAATCCTGCCCTGACCACACCTCAGAAATCTTTAATCCTCCTCACAAACTTTTACAACTGAATTCTTGCTTTTCTTTCTCACTCAACGATTGGGAAGGGCTTTAAAAAATAAAGTAAATATATTAATATACAAAAGTTAATACTGTTCATAAAAGTATTTTTAACCCAGCTCTCAATCTGCCAAGATGTCAGGGTGGCCTTCCACTCACCATGTGCCACCCACAGACCCATGGACAGACCTTCCAGTAGGGACAGCACTTACAGTTGATAAAAGGACCAGAAGGCGATGACAAAAATATATGTGGTTGACAAAAAAGCAGGAGATGCAGCAACAGAAGGGCACACTGCTCACAAACAGGCTACGTGCAGAGAAGGCTGCGCGGTTGGCTTTTTGCCAAGTTCTCCAAGCGAGATGTGAGATGTGCTCCCAGCTCAGCTCGGCACCACTATGTTCTCAGGCTTATATTCCAAAAAGATAGCCCAAGATACTACTAACAATAAAGAGGACAATGACAAGACAGAAGACAATAGCCTCTAAAAGAAATTCCTGACACTGTAACTTCACACAAACATCATGCCTGGAGTTTATCACAGGGCAATGCTCTTGAATTCCTCGAATCTTCTGCTCTAAATCTACCAAAGGGAAGAACTCTGGAGCAGATGAAGGAAACATACATTGCTTGCATAATCTGGGCACACTGTGGGGTGACTGTCTTTAAACCCAGGCCTTGCTGCTCACTGGTGTCAGCAGTGACTGTGCTCAGAACGCCAGCCCGCTCCGTACAGTGTGAAAGTGTGGTGATGTTGCTAGCCCAGGGTGAAAACTGACTTGAAACAACTGCATAATCAAGCTCTCTCCAGACCCCTAAACTATGTGAAAGGGCAGATGTAAGGAATAATTAATGCAATTCAAGGAGCAGCAAGAGCCCACACAGCACTCAAGTTCACAGAAGATAATTGCTACCACATTTGGTATGGACTCTAACTACCTGAGAGTCCACCTTAAACACATCAAAAAGCCCAAAGCCAGACCTCAACTGCAGGCTGTCACTGAGACAAGTGTTTTTAGACACACTTGGAAGAAACTTTTAAAAGCTGCAACTGTAGGAGTTAGAAAATAGATACACAAAAAGAAAATGTACACACCCCTCATAACTCAGCCCCTGTTCACCACCCAAAAACTAACGCACTACAAGTAAACGGGTAAACACTTCACAGCATCGCAAACCTAGAACGAGTGAAGCGAGCCAGTTACTAATCTTGGTATTTTAATTTTTCATTATCATGAATGAATTTTTTAAAAAAATATATGCATACTACCCAAATGTTATTCTTGACACATACTTAAAATTTTTTTTACGTTTTATGGATGACACAAAACCACCTACATTTAGGGAAAATCCAAAGCCAGCCTGTCTTGCCTGGTCCCTTCGTCCCAGCCAGCTGATGGCTTTGGTGTACAGATAGGTGACTAACAAGCAGCAGATAAAGTACGGCTACTCTCTCACACAAAGTAGAGCACCACTGACATCTAGATCTCACTGATCAGAGGACTCCCTGAGATAGGCACCCTTCATGGCAAGAGGTCACCCAGGGCATAGCAGGGCAGGGCAGGGCAGGGCAGGGCAGGGCAGGGCAGGGCAGGGCAGGGCAGGGCAGGGCAGGGCAGGGCAGGGCAGGGCAGGTCTAGAGCCGAGCCTGAGACCCAGCTCGCTCTCCCCTCGCTGCAGCGTCTTCAGAGACAAGCTCTCCCCAGCCTGCCTGCCTGCCTTCAGCAGAGTGCTGACTTCAAGCTGCTCACCACCCTATTGTCTTATGGAAGGTCTCACCCAAGAGTCCCAGGCCTAGCTAAGCAAACTCTTGAGCAACTGACTCTCCAGAACAGAACCCCTGTGGTTTGCTCTGGTTTCACTTTGGATTGAATAGAGGACCAAGTCACCAGGCACCGACAATTCTCACAAACCACGCTTCCCCTCAGAGGGAGGAGGAGCCTTCACACCTCACTAAGTGGCTCCAGTCTGCACTGTCCTGCTGTCTGGGAACAGTTACTCTCTAGAAGTAATTTCGAAGATGTACATCCTGTCTGCATAGAAGCCCCTGGACTTGTGCGTTGGTTGTCCTTTGTAGTAAAGAGAGACAAATGGCTGCGAGAATCTTATACTTACAGAGTGAAGATTAAGAAACAAAGAATAACTTAAAAACACAGTTAGAAAGACATGGTATAAAAAATAGGAGTCCAGATGTCAAGCACACTCTGCCTTTTAAGTTGGTGTGGGGTCTCAAAAAGGAAACCAGTTCTGGCTAGTTGGGAGCAGCAGAGGGGAGGCTTCTCGTGCGTACTCTACTTCTGTGGACTTATAGAACATACAACTAACCTGCATTAGGAAAGCCCCACACACTATTTAAAGTGCCTCAGAGTGGTCCATGGGCTGCACTTTTTCCTGTCCAAGGACACTTAAGTCATCTCATGCAAGCACGGTGACAGGTCACTGTGAGGGTGCCAGAGGGAGAGTGTTGGTGCAAGTCACAGGAGGAGGCTTGCTTGTAGCTAAAATTAGTAACTGTTGCAGTCAGAGGAACAATTACAAAATTTGAGCTGTGGAGTAGAGCTCAAGTGGAAAGCAGGATTTTAATCTTGTGCACAATATCTTAAAATGCTAAAGGGAAAGAAATGGTCTACACAAAGAGGAATCCAAACTCAGCAAACTCCAAGAAACTAAGAAGGGGAAGATAACAGAAATCTCTCTCTGTGGTCATTTGAAGTAAACTTCCTATTTGTATAGAACAAAACAAAAATGTGGCTTAATAACTAATAAATATTACATGAAACAAGCAATTTAAACAGGCTGGTGTTTGGCATTTAAAAGGTTTTAAAATAATACCTTCATGAGCGTTTGAGGCTTTAACTGTTATATGCCTCTTCTCATTAATGAGGTCATTCTTGCCTGGAGAGCTGTGTAAAACTACTACTTTTTTAATGGTACCCAAACAAGACTGAATTGACATGGCGTTACGTGGTTCATTTTGGGACAACCCACTCACTGGGGAATCCTTTAAGGATCCTGCAGCCAAGTGTTTATTACAATGTTTATAACAACAGTAACAATGATTGCTGGGCTATGCTCTCATTTTCTGGAGAGAAATAAAGGATGAAAAAGGATGTGGTCCTGGAAATAGAACATGCCTTTCCTTTAGACAAGGACAGAGAGGTACCGATAGCCTCCGGGCCCCTCCACATCTGTGCCCTCAAATGGGCGGCAAACGCAGTTCTGTTTCCAAGTCAATTCCACTCACTATCCAGAGCAGCGAGGCTCCTCTACGCCTCCTTCTGGCTGTGAAACCTTTACTTACTTACAGGAAATCACGTGTCTGAGTGTCTGACAGAGAGTAATCCCATTCCAAGAATATTGAAATCACTAGTTAAATGCTGGAAAATAATTTTTAAGCTTGCATAGAGTAAATACAACCGCCCTAGTCTCACTCACCTCAGTTTCTTCTTCACAACGTTTCCTATATAAATACATACTTTAAGTTAGTTTTTCTCTCAAAATATAAGACTATAGAAAACTGCTTAAACAATTAGACAATATTATTCTTTCTAACTGCTGCATAATATTCATTATTATATAGATATACTCTTTGAGCACTCTTGATGTTAATGGATATTTAAGTGAATCTAAATTTTTTGCTCTTAAAAATTGTTCTGTTTTCATAGGCCTTCTGTGTCCTTAGTTGATTTGAAACTTAATTTGACACTGGTAATTTTGATCCCAGTGACATCAGATCGTAAGTCATAAATAAGGTCCTAACAACTTCAGGATAGAAGAGATGGCTGAGAACACTGTCACCTTTAGAGCATTTTCTCCTCGTGGGCTTATCCTGAGTCTGCTGTTTCTCCCAGGCTCAGGCAGCAGAGATGCTGATGTGCCTAAAGTACATGTTTCTAGACTAGGTCTCAAGTCCCGTGGCCTTGACTGGATGGGGTCCCGCTGCAGTATTAAACTGCTCTAATTGCATTCTTCAAGCCAGCTGAAGGCTGACAGCTTCCGCTCCCGGCTCATTATCAGGGCACTTCAAGGGGCTCCATTATGAGTAGAGCACCTGGTCCAAATTTATTTCAACGGCCCAGAGAAAAATGGGAAGGTGCTTAATGTTCAACCACAATGGTGACATTTTTATGAGATAGCCAAGGTTCAGAAACAAATAAATGAAAGGTTTGAAAGGAGTATGAACAGAAACCATGACAATAAAAATTCAACATTAATATATCAACTTAAAACATATACCACCCATATACTTGGGGTAAGGCCAGGCTCAGCATAGACAAGCCAGCAAGAAAAGGGAGAGGAAAAAAGCCAACAGCCTCCTTTCCCTGTGACAGGCCTCCCTGGAAAGACAAACGGAATTCCAAGAACGCTGCAGACAGTCAGACTGAGATGTATACTGAGTCCTGGTTAAAATAACAACTTTCTCACCTCCGTGCACCCACATGAGAATGAAAGAAAATTCAAGTAGAATTCGGGGTATCTGAAATGTATGCTGTCCCTTCTTTTTCTCTGGTTTGCTACAAATCGCTGTCTTTCATTTAAAAAATCTAAGGAAATATATATGTTAATGAATCTTTACACAAATGTCTCTCTAAGAGGGCACTGCAGACATGCACTGAGCATTTCTTACTAAATGTACAACAGGGAATTTAGTAATAGCTAGGTCTCAGCAGCCCCAGAGGAAAGCCTGCTCCTGGGATGTAAATCCGTATCTAGAGACGCCCTCAGGGCTGTGCTCGAGGGACTGAGCACTTGCAGAGAGAGGACTTAGTGTACAGATGGCAACCAAGTTTAAAGGCCAGCAGCCCAGCTGTAGTGCATTAGAGAGCTCTACCCTCCACTAAGAATTTGTTTAAAGAAACTTTTAAAATAAATATTTGTGTTCCTTCCCTAAACACAACAACGGTCCTTACACTGGGACCTAAGAAAATGGCGAACAGAGACCCCGGTGCTGGCACTTATCACTGGGAACGAGGGCTCGACAGGGGCTGCACCAGCTCAGGGCGGTTAGGAAATGTTTAGTCTCTTCAGAGAAAAAGACGTCAATTAATCACTACAAGGATTTTTTTTCCCAACTATTAGCTGCTTTTGGCTTTGGAATTTTATCTTTTTCAAGCCTTTTCCTTGTTAAGCGAACTCTGCAGATGTGCAATATATTAGTATGCCAAAGTACAGAGACTTTAATTATTTTACTGATTTAAAAAGGCAGCTAGACATGACCTATTTTTTCACATACTGATTGTCCCCATTCTGGTCTCAAATTTAAAGTTATGAATCCTGGGTAGCCAGCTTAAATAGGCAATGCTACTTGAACCTTTTTTTTGTTCTTTCCATCTACTAACAAATATACGCTCTTAAAATTAATTACCTGATAGAATCACCTAAGTACAAAAGTGGCAGAACCCCCTAGAGTAAATCTGAGACTCGTCCAGTGAGTCACCACATGTGGCAGACCACCCAGTGGCCTAGGTCTCTGACTGGAGAGTTAGGAGAGTCTTCAGCTGGTGGTGGGAGGGTGACTTAGGCAAGGGCTGTTTGGGTTTTAAAGATATGGGGCCTGCTTTCTCCTTGTTGACACTCTCATTATCCTCTGTCTTAGATTTTTAAGATGCATCATATAAACTAGCTTGGAACAACTGAGAGATTGGTGAGACTAGGCAGGGTGGTTTGTATGAGGTCAGCCGTCCCATCCTTTTCTGTCTCTTTGGAACAGAAGAACACAGGGGTCACTCAAGATGCTTTGTCAAACAAACATACACACAAAAACAACACACACAACCAAGAACAACAAAAAGAAAACAAAAACACCAAAACATAAAACTGCTGGCATAGGACATATGGTTTTCTACATTTGTACACCTTGTTAAATATGTGTCACTACTATGATGATACTGCCCCACCTGTAGGCAGGGGGAATTCTAGAAGAGCCTTAGATTCAAGCATGGGATTTGCTGGCTGTGTAACCATTTCCTGGCCGTGTAAGTCACCACTAAGCCTTCAGGGCTAGTCTACCTACCTATAAGGGGGCCACAGCCATGTCTGCTTTTCCCCTCACAGAGAACCACTGAGCCCACCATGCATGTTTGGGTGACAGGGCTTGCAGGCTCAGAAGCCTTCATGCTGCCAGCATTCCGGCTGCAGGCATCTGTCCTCTGCAGTTGCCTGTGCTGCCCTCTTGTGGTAGGCAAACTACAATGCTACTCAGAAACGACAAACTAGCACCTGGAAGACTGACTCAGTTTCAGGTAAGCAGCTTTCAACTGTCAGAATAGAGAGGGTCAGTAGACTCTAAGTAGATAATGCAAAGGGTGTGCTAGGTCTCCCTCGATGCTATGCCAGAGCCTGCAATTTGGGAACAGAAAAAAAGAATAAATTAAAGAGGAAAAATTCTTTACCCCCCAGAAGTGTCTCGCACTATGACAAAACATTTAAGATATGGAAATGTCAGACAAGAGAGATAGATCTGCCAGTGCTGGTGGGAACCCCACCATCTCCCTGTTTAGAGACAAATATTCAAGACAAAATAATTGTTCGCAAACTGTAGGAGCCAACAGCCACCCATACATTTGCCTGAACTCTAGACTTAGAATAGCTAACATTTAGAACAGGTAGAAACCCCAAGACACTATATTGTAGTGTTTTATTATGCATGGGTTTGGTGGTAAAGGCAAGAAAATTTCATGGAACCACTTTGAGGATAGAGAGGAGCAAGAGAAAATGGAGGATGAATACAATCAAAGTATGAATATGTCAAAAAACAAGAACAAAAAGGAGGGAGGGGAGGAGGGAGGGAGGGAGGGAGCCGAGGGGAGGAAACGTGGAGTAAATAGACAGCTGAGGGGGAGGTTTTTGTTTTGTTTTGTTTTTTTGTATCCTCTGACTTCCCGGTAATAGGGAAAACAGCAGGCTGGGATGCGACCCAGTGGAGATAAGGTTGGGGCCAGGCAGATGTCGCATGAATGCCCCTCATGATGAGTGCACTCTGAGAGGAAAGGCATGCAGATGAGCAGCAAGTGGAGGGCAGCCACCAACATGAGCTCAGCTCCACCTCAGAGGAAGCCCTGGAATGCGTGGAATCAATCCTCAGAGGGCACGGTTGTAGAAGAGATTTCTCTGAGCACCAGAAGCTCCACAAACGTTCGGTCATGCTCAGCATCAGCCATGCAGTCTCCACCTGTATCAGCTACTCAATCCATCCATATGCTCAGCCAGCATCTCCACCTGTATCAGCTGCTCAATCCATCCATATGCTCAGCCAGCATCTCCACCTCTATCAGCTACTCAATCCATCCGTATGCTCAGCCAGCATCTCCACCTGTATCAGCTACTCAATCCATCCGTATGCTCAGCCAGCACTGTAGGATCATGGGAGGGGTCTGAGACAATAGAATAGAGTGCCTATGACATTGGATAAGCTTGGAGCACCAGAAATGCTTACAGTGACCTCTGCTGCACCCTGCAGCCATAGCCAGAGCCCTATCCCACGAGATAGGACATAGGGCAGTATCCTAGGCAATGCCGACAGCAGGAACTTGGTATATTATGAAGGCCATAGAATTTGGGATTCAAAATCTTTCAGATTCAAAATCTTGTGTTTCTAATCTATCAAGATTACCCCCACCCCAAAATTACAGACTGAAGTTTCTCCATCTCTAGTAGCTCAAATACAGCAGTATTCTCATAATATCAAAACTTCATTCTTCCATGTTCTTAACAAGGTGAATAGAATAAAGGGCCATAATGTACATACCTGGTTGTGACAGAGTAATGAGAATTTATTGACTAAATAAGTGATGTAAGTTACATTAAGGGTCTAAATAAGTTGACTTCAAAACTCTCCCTAACTAAGAATACTATATTTTGAGCTAGAAATTAAGTTTATTACTTAAAAGCCCCTTCGCTATGTTAGAATAAATTGTGTCTGATGGTCATGAGAAAGTATATGGAGACTTAAAACTTTTAAAGACGGCTAAGGCATTCTTCAGGCAAAATGTAAGACCTGGCAGAGTGTTTCAAACAGGTCATGCCAGAGATCACCTCCTTCAAGGCAGCATATGTGCATGTGCATGAGTGTATAACTGCACTTGCATGTGTGTACACATGTATGCGTGCCTGTATGCACATGCTGAAAAGTAGGACTTGATGCAGCTCACCACTCCAGTTAAGAGCAGTGTGACGCCTAGGCCCCTCTCCCCTGGGCTTGCCATTCTCCTCTGCTTCTCATCACTCCTTCCTTTGTCCAGCCATGAAGGTCCTTGTCTAGGATGTCTTCATGGGTGTTCTGTGTTCTCTCCTTTCCTCTGCTTAGTGATGGCTCTCAAGTCTCTTCCTCCAGCTCCAGTGGACTATCAGACTAGCAGGACAGATCACCTCAGCCTGTTTCAAAGCTCCCCTCTATCTGGCCCCTCCTCTGATCTTCTCCAGAATGAGAGGCATATATGGGCCCATTACCTACCTTCAGCTCCTCCTGGAAAACATCCTCCGCTAAATCACAAAGGAGCAAGTGCATCCATCTGAATACTACTGGAATCTACTTCTGACCAGCAATAGCATCTGGCCCCAGGCCTCCAGAGCCATAGTTAAGCCACCCTCCAGAGGGCACCCAAGAGCAGCTCCGCAAATGCTAATCTGATGCTATCAGTCTAGCTCAAGACTCTCCTGTCTCCCACAGGCCTATGAGAACCAAGCTTCTCCAACCCTAACCGTAAGGCCTGGCTCGAAGCCTCGACCCTGCTGATTGCCTCAGACTTACTTTCTCACTTACTGTGCCAGGGCCACAGGTCGCAGGACTTTACGTACTGCCCTCCTCCCAGCCACCCCGTCTGGGACTATTTCTGGAAGCGATCAGACAGCCCTGCCCCAGGCTCCCCTTGGTGCTTCTTTTGCCTCTCAGCTTGGTTCTCACACAGGGTCAGAGGTTTCTGATACACTTCCCTACTCATAACTTTTAAGGCCATCTTGTATATAACTCAGCTTCCAAATCTGCATGAGGCCCATCAATTGAGAGGCACTCGATAAACAGTGAATAATTATGACTATTTGACTAATGAATACATGACTTTGGGTTACTGGTGCAACGTGGATTGGTGCACTATACACTTTAGAATAATATAAATCTGGGTCCCCATGCCAGTTTGAGAGTCACCAAGCTAGGGGATCCTAAAACATAGATGAAAACTTCAGGCTCTGTTTCCGCATAAACATCCACTTCATGGCTGGCTGTGCAGTGCATGTGTTCATGCCAGTGTGCTCAGTTATTTGTAGTTTTTAAGGGGCAGTGCCAGGAACTGATGTGTTACTACACCAATCATTGACACTGTAAAGCTGAGCCCATGATGGAGTTCTTCAGTGACAGCTCTTCAAAGACATACTGGATCCCGGCTAACTCACTGAGGACCCTCTGCCATGGCCTGTCAACCTAAGGATTATGTGGACTGCCTCTTCATCTTATCTTGTCTGATTCTAAGTCTAACAACGCAAAAAGATTGGTTTCTTGAATGAAGAGAGAATGGTTACGGATGTAGTTTGATCATTACATCTGATATTGGGAATGGTCTAAATGTAATCAGTCATGAGGTCTGAACACTTGTCAGTCATGAGCTGCCCTATTGAAGCACTTTGTGTTGCCTGAAAAGGATTCCAGAAGTGCTCCTTGTGCTCCATAGCTGGGGCTCTAAGGATGCCTTCCCTGCTAATGGTTTGCTACTGCTCGTTAAAGGGAATATTCTACCTTCTAAAAGAGTGAAAGGGAAAAGATAGAATCTGAAAAGGCGGAAGTGAGTAAGAAAGAGGAAGAAATCCTACAACTGTCAGATTGTGGTGAGTTTAAGAGTCTTGCTAGGCAGGGAGGCTGAGATGGGAAGACGCTGTGTTTGAGAGCAGCTTGGACTAGGTAGTAAGGATACATCTCAGACATAGAATGAGCCAATCAGACAGAGCCAAGGGATACAGTCTTGGTCATTGGTTTTATAGCATGCTGAGTATCTCTATCTCCTCCATGGGAAAACAAACACAAACAGCCACCCCTCTCAACCTGGTCAACTGGGGGCTTTAGAATCATTACAAAGTACAAGAAGATAACCACTTTTAAAATAAAAACTTTTCATGTACCCAGTAAGTTCAGTAAATTAAGGCAGTCAGGCATCCACTTTAAAAGTCTGGGTTCTGAACACAGCTTCTTATCCACTGGCTTCAGATTCCAACAGGAATCCTGGCCTCCTTCTGTTCTGTGCTTATAAACTTCAAGAAGTATTGCCAGTTAAAACTGTCAAGCATTTTCCAGTCCTTTCATGATCCAGCTAGAAAAGAAAGAAGTCTCAAGTTTCTGAGAGTGGGGCTCCCATCTCTTATACAGTCTCAGTGCTCAGGAGATGGTGGGAACCAGTCTTAGAGCAGGTTTTTGTCAAGTTTCTCTCACTAGAAAACAAGATGTAGAGCTAGCTGGGTACGGTGCACACAGCTCTCGCCAGCACTTGAGACATGAGAGCGGGAGGACTGGGAGTTAGTCATCTTTGACTGACGTCTTTGGCTACAGGAGACCCAAAGGCACCTTCTTACTGAAGGTGTCCCACTGTGTACTTTCCAAGGGTTATATATATTATGCTGTGTCCTGGAATTCTTTTAATTTGAAAAACCATTTTGTCTTGTTTTTAGTTTAAGAGGTGTCTGCCCAGGCTAGCCTTAAACTCCAGTGCTCAAGTGATCCAGCCTCAGGCTCCAGGGTAGATGGGACTATGGGTATGTGCCATTGTGCCCTGCTTGTCTTGGAACTCCTCATTAGGACCAAGACATGACTTTATGTGGTTACTTACCACAAAATACCAAAGAGCTTAATACTGAATCATTTATTAAATGTCTCCTGATATATATAATTGTGTTTAAAGATGTCCTTTTTAGCCTAAAATGAACTATAAAATGTCTATCTACAGACTATGTCCTTAAGAAAACTAACAAAATGAGTATTAGGAAACCAAATTATTTACAATTTTTGTATTGAAAGCATATAAAACTTGAATTTTTATATACAGATTAGATCCTCATAACCCTAAAACAGGTAATGGATTACTTAAATCTATTCCTTAAAACGTCTTTGTTCCCCAGATTAAGGTTCATATTCAAAGTGTCATCCCAAGTGATTTTTTATGGTCGAGTTATAAACCCCTTAAAAAAAAAGGCTTGCATTGGAAGTGTTGACATCACATTAACTATTGCTCTGCAAACTGAACCCAATAATCAAGGCCCATTATATTTATGGGGCGGGTAAAAGTCTGTACCTATTAATCACACAGTCATACTGACAGGTCTGAGTTTGCAATCTAAAAAAACAAATGCATCCTTTTTCTTGAATCACTGATACCAAAAAGAATCTGCAGGCATTTTAATACTTTTCAAATGTAATTTTTTTAATAGAAGTTAGGGAAGTAGCTTTGTTGAAACATTTAATGTATTTGCACCTGCTGTGGTTACATTTAGCACATCTGCAGACTAGCAGAGATTTTTCTCTTCTATAGATAATTCCTGAAAATTACAAATATGATATTTGATAGTACTGTATTATAGAGAGAAATTTTATAAAACTATTCAACTAACCTGCATTGAGGCCATACCAAATTGTGATTAATAACCAAAAGAATATTCCACTTCTAAATTATAATTCGACACCACCATATAAAACCATCTAAAATGTCAGCATTCTGTCTTTATGACATCATGCCATCCCAGTAATTCTGTTTTACAAGTAAATCCCTATTATACATTAATAAGGGCTGTTGGTGGCTAAACATCTTGCTTCCCCAGTAATGACTTGCTTGAAGGCAATTAGGGCAGCCAGGTGTGGTGGATCTGGGTACTCATAAAGTTTTTATATTTTACTATTTCCGTTTGATTTGGGGAGGTGTGTTCCAATCTACCCAAATGAAAAAGGAAGCTATGCCCACGTTTTTGGCTGTGGTATGCTTTGACCAAAACTGATAAACTCATTTCATACTTTGCTCCTTAGAAGGTGGGATCAGAGGCGTTCAGGTCACGTCGTACCAGACACTTCGTCGCAGTAGTGCTCTCCCCCTCCTCCCCCGGTCTCATGCCTGCCCTTCTTCCTCCATTAGGACTTTCTGGGTAGCCCCTGAGTAGTGAAACAGCTCCATGGAAGAAGGGCCTTTGCCCACTTTGCTAACATATTTTTGTTGTAATTAGTTTAGGCCAGTAGAGGAGACTTCAAATTAAGGTTTTGTGTCTTAATAGGAGTGATGATTTTTCCCATTACAAGAGAAACAATTTCCTTTTACAAACTACAAACGCTACATGAAGAAATTAGTGTGAAGACTTAGCATATCAGAAGCAAAAGCGAGCCCAGACTCCTCTACTATTAAGTGTTTTCCTCTTTGCTTTATAATTCACACTGGTCAGTTTGGTTTAATTTAGTTTTTAAAAAATAGTTCAAGATTATGCAGATTAGTTTTGTGATATGAAATGTCAAGATTTAACTGGGTTCATTTTTTGTTTTTTAACTTGGTATATGGACATGCTAAACACATCAATGACCAGCCAGACAAAGTAACTGTGCGGCTGCTGCCGACCCAAGCCCCACCATCCCTATAACTGGCTACATCATGGGGACAGGAAGTAAGGTGGAGGTGGCCCAGACCAACCTTGCTGCTTTGCAAGGATAAAGTTGCATCCTATCTCTCTTCAAAAGCAAAATTTACACAATCAAAACTTGATGAAAAGACCCTCAAAGTGGTCCTTAATTTCTTTCTCAGCTATTTCGATATTTCCATTTTGTTTGCTTTTGACTTTTGAAGGAAATCTATCTAAGTAACCAGGGAAGATTTTTTTGATTTTTTATTAGATATTTTCCTTATTTACATTTCAAATGCTATCCCGAAAGTTCCCTATACCCTCCCCCCGCCCTGCTCCCCTACCCACCCACTCCCACTTCTTGGCCCTGGCGTTCCCCTGTATTGGGGCATATAAAGTTTGCAATACCAAGGGGCCTCTCTTCCCAATGATGGCTGACTAGGCCATCTTCTGTTACATATGCAGTTAGAGACACGAGCTCTGGGGGGGGGGGTACTGGTTAGTTCATATTGTTGTTCCACCTATAGGGTTGCAGACCCCTTCAACTCTTCGGGTACTTTCTCTAGCTTCTCCATTGGGGACCCTGTGTTCCATCTTATAGATGACTGTGAGCATCCACTTCTGTATTTGCCAGGCACTGGCATAGCCTCATACGAGACAGCTATATCAGGGTCCCTTCAGCAACTCTTGCTGGCATATGCAATAGTGTCTGGGTTTGGTGGCTGATTATGGGATGGATTCTCGAGTGGAGTAGTCTCTGGATAGTCCATCCTTTCATCTTAGCTCCAAACTTTATCTCTGTAACTCCTTTCATGGGTATCTTGTTCCCTATTCTAAGGAGGAATGAAGTATCCACACGTTGGTCTTCTTTCTTCTTGATTTTCTTGTGTTTTGTAAATTGTATCTTGGGTATTCTAAGATTCTGTGCTAATATCCACTTATCAGTGAGTGAATATCTAGTGACTTCTTTTCTGATTGGGTTACCTCACTAAGGATGATATCCTCCAGATACATCTATTTGCCCAAGAATTTCATAAATTCATTCTTTTTAATAGCAGAGTAGTACTCCACTGTGTAAATGTACCACATTTTCTGTATCCATTCCTCTGTTGAGGGGCATCTGGGTTCTTTCCAGCTTCTGGCTATTATAAATAAGGCTGTTATGAGCATAGTGAAGCATGTGTCCTTATTACCAGTTGGAACTTCTTCTGGGTATATGCCCAGGAGAGGTATTGCGGGATCCTCCGGTAGTACTATGTCCAATTTTCTGAGGAACCGCCAGACTGATTTCCAGAGTGGTTGTACAAGCTTGCAATCCCACCAACAATGGAGGAGTGTTCCTCTTTCTCCACATCCTCGCCAGCATCTACTGTCACCTGAATTTTTGATCTTAGCCATTCTGACTGGTGTGAAGTAGAATCTCAGGGTTGTTTTGATTTGCATTTCACCAGGGAAAAGTTTAATAACCACAATGGTACAAGACTACTTTAGAAATGCATATTAATAATAAAACTCTCATAGAGAGACAGCTCAGCGGCTAAGAGCACTGACTGCTCGTCCAGAGGTCCTGAGTTCAATTTCCAGCAATTGCATGGTGGCTCACAACCATCTGTAATAGGATCTGATGCCCTCTTCTTGTGTGCCTGAAGAGATTGACAGAGTGCTCATATAAATTTAAACCAGTCAATCAATCAATCAATCAATCAATCAATCTCTCCATTCTTCTAAAGGAAAAGGCCCAAGAAATGAAGTGCCCTATGCAGGCAGCCATGCCTTGCTTTCAAGTAGAGGACAATGTCCTGTGGGCTTGTTTATACTTGTGTATCAGTCAACCTTACTGCCCAGGAACATACAGTTGTCAGCATGAACTGTGGAGGAAATTCTTGGCTTCTCATCTTTGTGTTTTCTTTCCATTGTCTTCCTTCATCACTGACTATCTGACTATTCTCCTGACTTTTTTGTTTGTTTGTTTGTTTTTTTGTTTGTTTTCGAGACAGGGTTTTTCTGTATAGCCCTGGCTGTCCCGAAACTCACTTTGTAGACCAGGCTGGCCTCAAACTCAGAAATCTGCCTGCCTCTGCCTCCCGAGTGCTGGGATTAAAGGCGGGTGCCACCACGCCCGGCTTCTCCTGACTTTTAACATGTCAGTTTTAAAGGAGAAAACACAGCTGCTACCAGTATTCTTTGTGAAAATGTGGTGGTGATGGTTAAAAAGAAAGGTTTGACAGGGGGCTTGCATTTCTTTCAGGCTATTACAACACAAGTCTCTACCCCTACCCACAAAGACTCTCCTTGCTAGCTTCTGAACTGCAGTAGTAGCTCTGTGTACACACTAAATGAATGTTCTCCACTGACAGTGTTCAGAACCTGGTGTGGCAGTGGTGGTGGCTATGGTCTGAGGCCGTTCTCTAATGCTGCTTAGCAGGCACCAGAACTAACGGTGCTGATGACTGCTAGGCAAATGCAGCAATGCAGTTGGGAGGAGCTGCTCCAGGCAAAAGCTCCACAATCCCTCTACTTTCTAGCTTCCCTCATTCTTTTAAACTTCCACCAAGTTCTTGCACATTGCTAAATCTCTTTTGGATTCTAAGGTATGTTGTTGTGCAGTGCTTGCTTTTCTACTGGCTTCTACCTCCTTTGAGAAAATTCAGGTATCCATTAATAAATACTATTGGATGCTCCTGTCCTGCTATGGAGGCTGTTGCAGGTAACTAGAGGAAAACCCCGCTGTCAACTGTCTTTCCTCTCCCTATGTGTACAGCAAGGCTGCTCAGTCCCAGTGTTTCCTGCCACAGTGACCCAGGTTGGACGCATGGGAACAAGTCTAGGCAGTTGCTTAAGGACTCCTTAGCCTACCCAAACCTTGCCCTACCATCCCCCAAGGAAAAGAGGCCTGAGCTGGTGGAGGGATCTGGTCTCCCCACCCTCATCCTCTCCACTCACTGAAGCATCCATTCATGACTCTGTTGTCTTGTGTGTCTGTTTCTTTCTTTGTAATAGGTAAGGAAGGTTGTTTAAGTGAGTTTACATAGTCCCTCGCAGGATAAATTCATTCTTAAGGGTCTTGATTTCATGTAATTTTTTTTTCTCTTACAAATCTTTATCAACATCTCTATACTGGGGATTAGTCCCACAGTCAGAACTACACTGTACACAGGAAACATACTTCCATCCACCATCACTTTTCAGCAAGAACAGAAATGCTGCCCACATAACAGCCACAATCTCCCTGTATCCAATTATGTGGCAGTAGGCAATGTGGGAAAATAATAGAAATTGGAGATAAAGTAATAATAATATCAAATATTTACAAAGACTTAAAGGAATCCATGCAGTCTTTGCTTCTTTTGGACATGCTACCCAGCAGTTTTCAGAATCTCACATTAACAGGAAAGCCTCACAGATGAGACATTTCCACCTCTGCAGAATGCAGATGGTAACTGAGATGATGCCCAGAGCAGAGGACAGGAGTGGGAGGGCCACACTCTGAGGGGATTCCTGGCCTTGCAAGAAGAGACAAGAGAGAGCTCACTTCCTCTCTCCGCCTTCCCTGTGAGGACAGTTTTCACTGCCGCCTGAAAACCAAGAACAGGGCTCATCAGAACCCCAAGACTCAAGAAGAAGCCCTTTGGAGCCTTGGTCCCAGCGTTGGAGAATAAAGGGAGTGTCAGTCGTCAGCACGTGCTTGTGGCAGCCTTAGCCAGTCATGGTGGAGCTGGTTAGGAGACGCAGGGGCTGCTTTAACAAACACAACTGTGGAGCTGGCTTTGGGGCTGGCTGATGGGCAGAGGTTATAAAGGTGTGCTAGGGAAAGCTGAAGGGCTGGGAAGGAGGCAGGGCGTGGCTCTGGGGAGGCCTCCATCTTCTTAGAGAACACAGGAACAGTGCAGTGAGGGTTCGTGGACAACAGAAGCTGTCCAGACAAGATCTCAGAGCTGGGAAGAGGTGAGTGAGCCCTTGCTAGAACAGCAAAACCTGAGTGAACTGTGCACACTCTGTTTTACAGAGCTGGAGCTGACAAGGAGGGAAAGCTTAGCTGAGATTGCTACTGAAGCACTGAGCACTTATTCTTTCTGAACCTTGGACTTAAGAGAGGACCTAAGGAGACAGAAAAGATACAAGAAGCACACTGGTAAGAATGACCACTGGAATCTAAAGTCTACATTGGCTTGAGCACCCTACAATCAACCCACTGCCCCTTTCTTCCTCCTTCAGAGTCATGTCCACCCAGAGTCAGTCTTAGAGGCCATGTGCATTGAGCTGCCGCCCAGTAGATTTCCACTATGGATACAGAAACCTTTCTGAACCACAGTTCCCTCAATTTGGAAATCCATCTAATGATTATGCTTACCCCATCATGCGGTGGAAAAGATGAGAAAAGACACATCTCTTCAGCCCTCACAGCTTCCAGCAAACTCTATAGACTCAACAACCACTGTCAGCAGCATTGTCTTTATTATGAACAATGGGCTTTTCTGCTCATAAAAATGTTGATGGCAAAATGCAGTTCAAGTACTGAGTTTCCCTCAATTCTCTATAATTTATCCATTCTTTATCTTCTTTCTCATAACCACAGTCATCAAATCAAAGCAGAGGAATGCACAGCTGAACTTTAATAGAAACTCTTAGCAGTCTACATCTTCTGTGCTGTGCAGGTGAAATCGTACCTCACTCTGAGTAGACGTCACCTCTGAGCTTCACAACCTCTTCTGGGACAGCTGTTGTAATCCCAGTCACAGGAGGAGACTGAGGCCTAGTTGCTTAATTTGTACAAGGCTAGGGGCTACTGATGGATGAGACTCAGAAGAAAGCTGGTCACCTGTTCAGCCGTCATCCTCATCCCCTACCCTGGCCTTTCCAATTTTCTTCTACTCCAAACAAAAAATTTTAATTTAAACATAAAAGCCAATTTAAAAATTTCCAGGTTTTGACAGTGTGTGTACTTGTGTGTTCGCCAGAGAAAGAGAGAGAGAGATATAATTTAAAATTCAGATCTGTCACAATAGTCACCGTGTATATTGGCACAATTGACAAAAACACCTCTCCGTTAAATTGTAACTTATACTAGTACATTTGCATCTGGCCACAGCATGTGCACACACAATTCTCTCTAGAATCCTTCAGAACCTGTGGGGAAAGAGCCTTGAACAGCTGTAAGAAACAAATGACTCACAGAGGGAAACATCACAGTAAGACATGATGAAAAATTGAACTTTGATATAACAGGACTTCTTTTCTAGAGTATAACTTTCAAAAGTTTGTAAAAATTAATAATGTATTTGTAACAGAATTAGAAAATAGTAGTAACTATAATTAACTTTTACAGAGAGTTTGTCTCATTGACAGACTTAAAAGGTTAAACAGTTAGAAAGCCAGCTTTGCAATAATATTTTATACAGCCTGTGTGTTGCTGTGGAATGCTCTTGCTGCGATAGATCAATCCCATGAGCATCACAGTTTGATTCCGTGAGTGTTACAGTTTGATTCCACAAGCACACAGCACCATTAAACTCCAGTAGGAGGTGAAGATTTAGGATTTTTTTTTAATTGAGGGCATGAAAGAACACAGTCCAAGAATAGAGTTGTGTGAAAATTCTGAGTGTTTATAAGAAAACTCCAAGAAAACAGGAATCCTGTGACCTCAGTTTCTTCAAAACACAAACCTGTTCTTGGAATGTGTTTCCATGCTCCTCCCAGGTGTGTCGGATAGGAGTGTTTCCTTCAGCTGCTGTTATTCATGTCCTCTATGGAAAAGCATGGTTTTGCCATGCACAGCCTGTCCCTGGGATTGCACACTTCACTCCTGTGCCTCTCTTAACCTTCAGAGTGTAAACGGCCTGCTGCTCTTAATGCTGGGCATGAAACCTTAGTTTGTCTTGTCTTTAGTCTCCACTCTCCTAGGCTCACACTGCCACCTAGAGAGCTAAACAGGGCATAACTGAGGCGTACATATAGTCTTCTGTATATCTAAGACGGTCTTGTACTATTTATGAAGAGCAGTATATGAACCAATATTTAAACTATAAATTTTAATTATTTTCAAAATATATTTAAAATGTAAATGTCTATTGGTATTTTGCCTGCATGCATTAGGTGTGTGCGTGATATCCACAGAGGCTGGAGGACTGACAGATGCCATGAACTGGAGTGAGGATTATGAGCTGCCATTATGGTACAATGAAATTAATCTTGGTTCTCTGGAAGAGCTGTCAGTGTTCTTAACTGCTGGTCCATCACTCCAGCCCTCTCAAATTACTTTTTAAAACTTGTAAATACTGATCTAAAATCTAATGTTCAACTTTAAAGAAACAGCAAAGATTCATACCAACTAGTGTCAAATAGAAACAAAACAAAACAAGAAATTTGTTTTCAGAAGACAGCTACCTTAGCTTTGATGCAGCTAAAATACACAACACACTGAGCTCTGCTGTGGTGCCGGCTGCTAGGGAGGGAGAAGAAAGGAGGAGGCGGGGCATGCAAACTGCACAGAGATGTCACTCACAGACAAACCAACATCCATCACTTGCATAACTTCATATGACTTTAATCTCATTAAGACATGCCCCTGAAGAATTCCTACTACAGTTTTGTTCAAGCTACAATGTGCATAAAGAACATTAAGAAAACGCACGTGGTTTCAAAGGCAGCTTTAACCACTGCTCCAATACATCATTGTACATCATTACTTCTGTATCCCATCATTAAACTCTGGTACTGCAACGAACCAAACCATGAGTGGGTGAACAACTTGAAACGCAATTGTCTGACAGCCGATTCTTGATCAGGTACCCCCTAGATATCCTCTTGCCAGTGTACTAGTCATTCTTCTTGGTCTATGGCCATTTCATGTGCCAAAACTCCCCAAGGTCTGCCAAGTAGAGTTCAGTGTGCTGCTCTGCTGACATTGAATTAGCCAGACACCGCCCCTCCAGGGGAAATGGAGCAAATGCTATGGGTGTCTGATTTCCATCACACAGCAGATGCCTGTCTACATTTCAAATGCTGTAGAGCCTCCTGTGGCAATGGCTGTCAACAAGCCAATGATAGGCTCCTCCTTTTAGAAAGGACCACCACCAGCAAGGAAGGGGGGGTGATTACAGAAGCAGGGGGAGCAGAGGGAACTCAGTGCTCAGTAAGACAAAACAAAACAAACCTTCCCTTCCCATCTTCCACATTATCCACAGGCCTTAGAACATGCTACAAGCATATCATAAATGTTGAGACTACAGGGGGTCCTGGCCCTAGAGGACTTACATTCTGTATGGCAAGAAACTGAAAATACAAAAATAGTCACTTCTTGTAACAAATGTCTCCAGGTCTTATAATAGAAAAAAAAAAAAAAAGTAAGTGTTCCACACGTGGTAAGACAGTATGTAAGAAATCAGCTATGCCATCCTTCGAAATGGAAGTAAGCTCTATTTTCTTGCTCCATGGCAACAGACACTTTCTTTTTCTAACCAAGAGAAATTGAAAAGCATGCATATGCCACCTGCACAGTATCCATGTGTCCCCTTTCCATCAGTACAGATCCATAATGTCCCTCAGTGCCATTGCTTGCCAGCAGTGACAAGACCCGAAGAGCTGGGCCTTCACGACCCAGGCTTCGTATCTAAGCCTTCACATAAGAAGCAGGGGAGGCATAAGCAGTCAGAGCACAGCCCAGGGAGAATGAGACGTGACACTCTCAGTGGCAGAGGAGGAGGAGAAGGCAAGTCCTACTGTGTTTCTAGGACTGTGATGGGCAATGAATGTGGCCCATGGAGTTGGCAAAAGCAGCAGAGTTTGGAAAGAAAAGTCCTGTGTAAAATGAGACACTGTGGCGAACACACAGTTGGCCATAACAGGAGCAGACCTTCAGCTCCAACCCCTTTAGCTGTCAGACACACTAGACCACCATACTCAGAAATGTCCTTTGCTTTGTCCCCTAGAATGGAAAGGAAAGACTGTAGTCCACTGATGAAGTGAAACAGCGTATCTTATGAATGCATGAATTTAATTACTTACACAACCTATACCTTTCACATATATTTATAGACAGAGAAATCAAAAATAAACAAACCAATGAAAACAAAACGACAGGCACCCAGTCCCACAACATCCGGAGAAAGCTCCACTCCCAGGTGCTCTAACATTCCCAGGACCACAGGATCTCAGGATCCCAGAAGCTTGGCCACACCAGGATCTCAGGGTCCCAGAGGCAGTTTGACTCCCAGGAGCTTTGACACACCCAGGATCTCAGGATCTCAGGACCACAGAGACAGCTGAACTCAGGAGTTCTGACACAACCAGGATCACAGGAAGGACAGGCCCCAGTCAGATATATAGCAGGGGCAGGGAGAACTAGAGATAATCAGATGGCAGGAGGCAAGCAGAAGAACATGAGCAACAGAAATCAAGGTTGCTTGGCATCACCAGAACCCAATTCTCCCACCATAGCAAGTCCTGGATACACTATCACACCGGAAAAGCAAGATTCAGATCCAAAATCACTTCTCAAGATGATGATAGAGGACTTTAAGAAGGACATAGGTAACTCCCTTAAAGAAATACAGGAGAACACAGGTAAACAGGTAGAATCCCTTAAATAGGAAGCACAAACATTCCTTAAAGAATTACAGGAAAACAATCAAACAGGTGAAGGAAATGAACAAAACCATATAAGATCTAAAAATGGAAATAGAAACAATAAAGAAATAAAAAGGGAGACAACCCTGGAGTTAGAAAACCTAGGAAAGAGATCAGGAGTCATAGATGCAAGCATCACCAACAGAATACAAGAGACAGAAGAGAGAATCTCGGGAGCAGAAGATACCCTAGAAAACACTGACACAATAGTCAAAGAAAACACAAAAAGCAAAAAAACTCCTAACCCAAAACATCCAGGAAATCCAGGACACAATGAGGAGACCAAACCTAAGGATAATAGGTATAGACGAGAGTGAAGATTCCCAACTTAAAGGGCCAGTCAATATCGTCAACAAAATTATAGAAGAAAACTTCCCTAACCTAAAGGAAGAGATACCCATGAACACACAAGAAGCCTACAGAACTCCAAATAGACTTGACTAGAAAAGAAATTCCTTCCATCACATTATTAACAAAACACCAAATGCACTAAACAAAGAAAGAATATTAAAAGCAGTAAGGGGAAAAGGTCAAGTAACATATAAAGGCAGACCTATCAGAAATACACCAGACTTCTCACCAGAAACTATGAAAGCCAGAAGATCCTGGGCAGATGTCATACAGACCCTAAAAGAACACAAATGCCAGCCCAGGCTACTATACCCAGCCAAACTCTCAATTACCATAGATGGAGAAACCAAGATACTTTATAACAAAACCAAATTTATACAATATCTTTCCACAAATCCAGCCCTACAAAGGATAATACACGGAAAACACCAACACAAGGAGGGAAACTACAGGCTAGAAAAAGCAAGAAATTAATCTTTCAACAACCCCCCAAAAAAGATAGCCACACAAACATAATTCCACCTCTAACAAGAAAATTAACAGGAAGTAACAATCATTTTTCCTTAATATCTCTTAACATCAATGGACTCAATTCTCCCCAAAAGACATAGACTTAACAGACTGGATATGTAAACAAGCATTTTGCTGCATACAGGAAACACACCTCAGTGAGAAAGACAGACACTACCTCAGAGTAAATGGTTGGAATACAATTTTCCAAGCAAATTGTCCCAAGAAACAAGCTGCAGTAGTCATTCTAATATCAACTAAAATCAACTTTCAACCAAAAGTTATCAAAAAAGGTAAGAAGGAATACTTCATATGGGTCAAAGGAAAAATCTACCAAGAAGAGCTCTCAATTCTGAACATCTATGCTCCAAATGCAAGGGCACCCATATTCATTAAAGAAACTTTACCAAAGCTCAAAGCACACATTGCACCCCACACAATAATAGTGGGATACTTCAATATCCCACTCTCAGCAATGGACAGTTCATGGAAACAGAAACTAAACAGAGATAGAGTGAAACTAACAGAAGTTATGAACCAAATGGATCTAAAAGATATTTCTAGAACATTCCATCCTAAAGCAAAAAATTATACCTTCTCAGGACCTCATGGTACCTTCTCCAAAACTGACCATATGAATGACCACAAAACAGGCCTCAACAGATATGAGAAGATTGAAATAATCCCATGCATCCTATCAGATCTCCACAGACTAAGGCTGGTCTTCAATTTCAACAAAAACTATGGAAAACACAGGTACACATGGAAACTGAACAACACTCTACTCAAAGATAACTTGGTCAAGGAAGAAATAAATAAAGAAATTAAAGGCCTTTTAGAATTTAATGAAAATGACACATTATACCAAAACTTATGGGACACAATGAAAGCAGCACTAAAAGGAAAACTCATAGCTCTAAGTGCCTCCAAAAAGAAACTGAGGAGAGACTTTACACTAGCAGCTTGACAACACACCTGAAAGCTCTAGAACAAAAAGAAGCAAATACACCCAAGAGGAGTAGATGGCAGGAAATAATCAAACTCAGGGCTGAAATCAATAAAGTGGAAACAAAAAGAACTATACAAAGAATCAACAAAATTAGGAGCTGGTTCTTTGAGAAAGTCAACAAGATGGAGCCAAACTAACCAGAGGGCACAGAGACAGTATCCAAATTAATAAAATCAGAAATGAGAAGGGAGACATAACAATGAAATATATCTTAAAATAATTATTATGTTTGTTAAATATTAACAGTTGAAAATACCAAAATCATGTTCTACAAAAATAGTGGAAACAAAACAAAAAAACCCTGACAGCTCAAATCTGTTCTGAAAAATTCATTTCCTTGGTAAAAGTGGCCACTAAAAGAATGTTTTAAACTTTTTTCATTTTCTGCTAATTTTTTAAAAGTAAATCTCAAATCCTACCCACACAAGAATCCTAGCTCCCTGTTCTAACACAGCCTCAGGAGCTGACTGGGAATAAAGGGCTGGCTTATACTGCCCTCTGCTGGTTAAAGTGGCACATAGTTTATGAAGCTGCCAAAAAAGAAGCCGGCATTTTGAAGCATTAAATTCTAGACTAATTACTAAAAACAGGTTGTGGAAAATATTACCAAGCAGTTCCAATTACATCTGCACCACATCAGGCACACATTTCTAATGAAAAGGGCAAATGTGTGGGAAGCAGCGGTGCCAAGCCACATCTGCTAACCCAATACCCACGCTTTTAAACCAACTCCGTAAAATATGCATTAAATTCACAACAACACCTTTAAACTGCCCCTTACCCATCCAACTCCTGACATACCAACCACCTTTTCAGAAAACAAACAAATGTGGTAAAAATTCAACCTTGGCTTCTACCATTGCATTCTGGCCTCTGCCTCAATCAGCTCTGCAATAAATACTGCATGCTGCCACAGTTCACACAATTTAATTTCTAAGCAAAGCTCTTTTAATTTAGAAGCTGCTAATTTGCCAGAATGTTGCTGGAAAAGTTGCCATTTGTTTAAACACATACAACATCAGCCTCCATTAAAATGATTACCGCATCATTCAACAGTCGAAAGCATTTATTAGGTGTCTTTAATTCCACAGAGCATTTTACTAAGCCCTGTATAAATGAGTTACACCAAAACCCTGCCTGGAGCTTTTTTCCTTAAATAGATGAAGTAACACACGCTGACACAATGGAACAACAGCAGAGGTATATTAACTTAATATACTCTGTCCGGAGGGAAAAGAAATGGCAGCATTCTAAAACTGGATGTTTATGGAGGACAGGGCAAAGAGGAACCAGGCTGTCTAAGGCCTCTGAGAAAGTCAGGATTTGGGGAACTCAGTGGAGATGGGACAGGGAATGGGGAGCTAGGAACCAGGTAGACAGCTACAGGTCTTGCCTGGGCCTGGAAGGTCATGTGCATGCAGGAGTATGGCCATGACATAGAGTCCCCCTGCCCACTTAGCAATGTTCTTTAACCAAGATCAGGACACTGCTTCTGCTCGGGCACACATGGCCTGGGCTCCAGGCTGTCAGGCTGAGAGGTACACGTGTTTCAGAGAGAGGTGGGCAGCCAGTCCCAGTCCTGGCCATGCTGGAGGCTATGACAGAGGCCTCACATTCCTCCACAGCTTTGATACCTTCATTAACTACAGTCAGCAAACACTAAAGACCATTCCATTATATAATCCCATTATTGAATCACTAGTTTTGTCTACAAGAAAAAAAGTTGAGCATTTTGCTGAAGGTTACCTGTCACAGTTACTAAGTGACAAGGTCAGGAATCACATGCTACTACCTACTTGGAGTCCACTGGTCAGACCAGCTCTGTGGGCCAAGCTTTCTATCAAGTGTCAAGCTTCCCATCTAGCTGAGGAGTCCACAAACACACAGGTGCACAGTAATATGTCCCCTATGCCAGCCAGGGGCTAGGAAGTACACCACTATTGTATGTCCAGAGTGGGGAGAAATGGTAAAACCAGCACAAAAATCCACTAGGAAAACCACTCAGTAACACAACAATAATGTTGGGTTTGGGGTATACCCTGGCCCACTCTCAAGAGTGCCCATATTGATCTGTTCTGCTTACAGTAATGGGTGTGCATGGTGCCAGCCAAGCAGTCAAGCAGGCCTGCCTCCCTGGCCACCATCTTGCCCATAGGAGTCAGAACCATCTCACAAGCTTTCTGTGCATCTCTCGGGTGCTCCTGCCCCTTCCCAGGCCTGCCCATGTCCACTGTACTCCATTCTTCACACCCACTAAGCCTAGGAAATGGCTCTAGCCACCAAAAACATGCCAGCCTGCCAGACCCCCTGAAGCCCCATTTCTCCTGGTTTCTGTGTGCATATCACCAGGTGGCCTCTCTCCTCTCTGCCCCAGTTTCCTCTGGATTCTACCTCCTGATTCTCAGGACTTTCGGGGCCCTCTTCTCCTTTTGAACAACCTGATCTGTGTTCAGCATTATCATTTGTAATACGTATAAACCCTTCAGAACATATTCCTGCCTCTGGGCTGGACTATTTCCATTCTCCAGCCTTGCCCTAGCTCCATCTCTAGGTCCATCAGAACCACACTAGTCAGGAATGGTGGGAATGAGTCTCTCAGCCCCTCCAGCTAGAAGCTTCCTATTTTGGTCCCGGTGACTACTGTCCACCTTGTCAAACGAACCAGATATCACCTTGGTTCATTGTTAACCTTTAAGATCAAAAGGGCCTGTCCATTCTGTTCATAGATACATCTTAAATTGGATCAAGTACACAAGATGGTCACAGACAATTTACCTGGGCTCAAATCCTGGCCCTGTAATTTTTACAACTATCAGACGTCATTCTTGCTATCTGCCCAGGAGAAGTAATGATGGTACTCACCCCAAGACCATTGTAAGTATTAAATGAATCAATGCTGACAAAGTCCTCAGGACCATACCTGACAGTGAGCACAATATACATGCACGTGATGGCCTTGTGGCTCATATCTTCTAACCCCGGCCCAGGTCCTCATCATCTCTCACCTGGACTGCTCAAAGTTCTTTTCAATTGCCCCCTGCCTCCAGTTTCCTTCCCTCCAATCAAGTGGCACACTGTGGCCAGGGTGATCTCTCTAAATCCTCTCCCTTCCCCTCTTCTCAGGATGCAAGTTTCTGCTCCCCACTGCCCCCTTCCTAACCTTATACACTCGAGCTGGGAGAAAGTCCCTGGGGTGCCCCGTGCACTGTGCACTGCGTTTGCTTGTCCTGTTGCAGACTAAGGACCGTCCTGCACCTGTGCTGGATAAGTTCCCTCTTCCTCAACTTCACTCTGGCTTTCTCCCTAGGTCTGAACTTCAGTGAGCTTCAGTCCCACCAAAGCCAACCTTTTACAGTATTTAGCATGACACCCTCCTCTTCATCTGCTTTTAACCTCAAGAAAACCAAAGCCTCCTGTCACGCAATGAATGTCTGCTGCCATCCACTGTTCATGCTGGAGTTGCAATCCTTAGACTTGAGGAGCTCTGGATAAGTCTTTAAGGGGCAGGCCACGAGGGTAGAGCTTTAAGAATGGGATCAAGACTCAGATGAGCATTTCAAGAGAGATTTAAGTCCTCCCTACCCTCGGTCCTAGACACAGGCTGGAAGCCATTAGCCAATGAGGCAGTGGGTCTTTTCCAGTTCTTTTACTAGAACTGTACCTGCTGGTCCTCCTGCTAAGACAGATGGAGAGAATGTGGGCTGGACAGGCCACCCGGGCTGTGGTGTTCTGCTGTGCTTCCTAAACCGAGTGTCTGAGGGAGGAATCAGCTCTGCCCTTCTCATCTTTCCAGCTCCAGCCTCTGGCCACGCACCTGTCAGACAACAATCACACACAACCCTCCTCACAGAGCATCCCACGGGCCATGTTTGTGACGCTCACACACAGCCTTCCTCCCAGAGCATCCGATAGACCGGTGTTTGTCCTTTCTTCCAGAATGGCTTTTCACCGAAGCACACCTAGACTCAGGCTCCTTCAAACTCAAGCACGTGCTAGTGATGAGTGGGCATTTGTGATTAAGCATGTGTAAGTGACAGATAAGTGGCAGTGATGGTGGCAACGGCCCCAGCTAACATTTCTTACACACTGTTTTGCCAGACACAAGCTAAACACCTCACACACAGCACTTCATCTAAGCCTCAGACACAACCATCAAAATCAAGGAAGCTACTCTCCTTCCCTGCCCTGCAGTGCAACAGAAAGCCCCACAGGAGCCACGGGAATCCTGCCTCCCTGCCCTCTGGACTTATTAACATAACCAAGGGTCTTCTCTCTTACGGGGATCAAATGGGAGCCAAGAGTCACTCTACCTTTTCCTCTAAGCAACAGGGTGCCATCAGGACAAGGCCTGAGGCCTGCTAGCAACACTTTCTCTTTGTTTTCTGCTACTGCTGCTATAATGGCCCAAATGACTCAAGATTCAGTGGGAGGTATTTGCACTCTGACATGGAAACCTTCCTCTTACTTTTAAAGACTGTAACGTACTTAGTACAAATGTCTAATGTCTCGTCTTTTAGCATACAGTCAGCCAGCATTCCAAACCAAATGCTAGTACTAAAGGGCTTGGGATCCCCTTGAAAAGAAGAATCTGTATTCGACTTGACCAAAAACAATCCTATGAAATTATTCCCATCTGTTCAAGACAGAGAGCGAGACTAAAACGCACGGTTTATAGCTAAGGATTCCAGTTTAGAAAAGTTAAATCTAATCTTTGAAGCCTTACCAGAACAGGGGGAAGGAAGTTTGCAAGGTGGACAGATTTTAAGTGTAGTTTTAAAAGTTACACAGGGACGATAGAATCAAACAAGAAAGGTGTCCTCACTCCTACAAAGCGATACGATTTGTTTGTTTGCTTGTTTGTTTGTCTTAGCTCACAGGTGTACTGGCTCTTGCTCTTGGCAGCAGCCATGGGAAGCTTTTGTGCTTGCTAAGAAGACAGACACATTAAACACTGTGTTCTTTTTTAATGGCTCTGATGACATATATCCAAGTACTTAAAGTCAAGCTTTTTAAAGATGCTGGTTTTATTCTGTTGATTGGTCTGAAGTCCAATGCTGGAGAAGAGAACTGGACAGTGTGTTCCGCACTCCCAACTTAGTAAAGGGAAAAGTAGCAAGTCCCCCTGAGACAGGCTGAGGGAGGACACAGCAGCCAATAAACGAGACCAACACTTCTGCTCAAAAGTCAACTTCAAAATAACTTTATACCAGGCTTTCTAAGACAATGCATAAGAGCAGTCTTATGAACAACAATCCTTACATGAACTCTGGGTCTCTCTTCTCTTTTTGCAGTGGCAGGGCTGGAGTCTAGTGCAGTGTGTGTGCCACACAGGCAGCCTCCCTCCTCTCCAACTCCTGGTTTGAGATAGCAACTCTGAGTTTGCCTAAACTGCTGACACAGCCAGCAAATGACATGATGTCATGTTTCTGAAGGCTCCGATTGTTGCAGGAGATGTATGTTTCCCAGGAAGGTAGAATTCCTATGGGCAGGACGAGTTCCTTTATGGACGTAGGACTTTAGAAGCAAGGAAAGCAAGCGCCAGACAACAGCAGAAGGCCAGCTGTGGCTGAGTTTCCTGGAAAGGAGGCAATCTGGCTGGACTTACTCTAGAGCACCTTCTTATGCTAACCATGTTACAGTGGAAAAGCAGAAGACAGAGCCTCACAGTACCTCCACTGGCACCGTGAACCCCTCCTCCCAACACCTGTGGCAACACCTGTGGCGGGAGGTCTTCCTCAAGAAAGGCATCAGGACATCAGCTAGGCAGACTTCATGGCATGTGGCTAGAATCCAACAAGTGTGTGCACTCTCGTGTGCATGTGCATGTGTGTGTGGGGGGGTGTAGTGTATGGGGGAAGCTGTGAAAACTTGATTTTCTCTTGAATTAAAAAACTAGATGGTACAACCCAAAATGTTAACAACACAAATCCATGTTTTAGATATAGACATCACTCTAATCAAACAGCTGGTAGCAATTCCATGTGGATTGTGTGGTCCACTCCCCTGAAGATAGAGCAATACCCGAGTGATTTGCAAGGCAGCTTGTGCTTTAGTACTGTATTGAGGCACGGTATTTACTGATGTGAGACAGTCAACTCTACAGACAACTGGGGACGCAGGGGCTCCGTGTAGGAGCTCACAGCACTGCATGAAGTCTGTAACCGCAACAGTGATTTTAAACATGGTAAACCTGGCATCTCTGTACCTGCAGCTTTCAAACCTTTAATGATTGCTATGAGCCACATGTTAAGCATACTTCCATCAGAGGAATGTGGCCATGCTATGTGCCAGAGCACATGTTATTTATTGACATATGCTATATAGTATGGTTTACTCTGTTGTAAGAATATCTAACATGGCCACAAGCTGCGGAGCTATTGGCATTTTAATAACTGCTAGAATAGGGAGAGTTGGTGCTCTTAAATGACTTGATTCCTTATAAATAGACCACACATCAGAGCAGGCCCCATTTCCAAGACCAGCTGGGCAACACAAACTTAGATCAATAGAAAAGCAAGAAAGAGAGGGAGAAAGGAAGAGGGAGGGAGGGAGGAAGGGAGAGAGGGAAAGACAAAGCTGGGAAAGGGTGAAGGGTGGAAAGGGTGGTTATGAGAGGACTTGGGGGAAGGGGTAGATATGTTCAAAATATACTGTATGACATTAAAAACGAATTAATAAAATATTATTTAAAAATATACAAAATAAAGTCTGAAAGGAATTACAAAAAGACCAGACATTCAATTATGTGTCTGCTGTATTCACAGATATGTGAACAACTACCATCCCCCACACACCAAAAAAAAAAAAAAAAAAAAAAAAACCATAATGAACATTCGGGTAAATATTCCTCTTATTTATTTTTCCATAGCTAAAAGGAGTCTGTACGACCAGAGACTTTGAGATATAGAACTTTGTTTTGTTAGGAAAGTAAATCTTGAGGAACAAAGCACAAAAGTTAACTGTTTGATGAACTGCCAATAAATAAATGATATCTCACAAAGAATTCTGCCCTGCCTGGGTGGGATCAGGGTACCCACAACCCCTACACCCAGCATATGCCATCACTCTGTCGCCTAGGCAGCTGTGACATGTAGCCTGGGATCCAACACAGATGTACAGTAAGGGAGAAAAGAGGGTCAAGGGGCCTACTATAGGTCTTACAGCAGGACTACATGGGCTGCAAACACTATAGCCAACCCGAACTATATCTTAACAGAGGGCCGCACCACAATCTTGATGTCTCAACCACAAAAGTAACGACAGTACCCACCTCACAGGAGTGCAGTAGGATGAAATGACATCATGTGAACAAGATGCTTGGTAGAGTGCCCACTACATGGAACATTTACCATTCTCTCCACAGGCCTATATCTGCATTAGTCTATTGGTAATTCCTATATCACGTCTGATCACTATGACCTTGGCCAACTATACTGTATATAGCTGAGTAAGCACACAAAAAGTATGTGCTGTATACTAAGATATGATATATGACATAGTGTTGGTAAAGAAGAGCTCTAAACTATTTAGTACAAGAGTCTAGAAGTTTGAATATACTACCTCATGTACATGATAACTTCTGAGTACTATGAACATTATTAATAGATTTAACTTTTTCCTAAAGAAGGGAAAAAGGTTGTATAATTTTATAAAATAAACATTTTATAATTATCTGAAAGATATAAAAAGCCAACACTGCCATATAAACTATCAAAGAAAATCGCAGACCCAGCTGCTGAGCTCGGAGCTAGAGCTCAGCAAACACTCAGAAGCAGCACAGGGCACGAATGAGGATCTAGGGAGGGAGGCAGGGCCAGAGAACACTTGGAAGAAAGAAGGTGGACTTGAAGTGGAGCCCTTAGCTACCTATCTACTTTATAACCATTGATTCAGTGAGGTGTCTGTCTTGAACCTCAGCTTACTACCAATTGCTTTAAACCTTTGTGTGTGTGTGTGCACGCGTGCATGCACATCCACATGCATAAATGTGTATGCATATGTGTATGGAAGCGAGAGATTGACAATGAATGTCTTCTATGCTTGCCACTTTATTTTTGAGTTCTCATGTGGAACTTGAGGCTTAAATATTCAGACTGGCCAGTAGGATTAACAAAGTAAAAGTGACCATCCTGCCGATTCAATGCAATTGCTATCAAAATTTCAACACAAATCTTTACAGACTGAAAGGACAATTCTCAAGTTTATGTGGAAATACAACAAACCCAGAAGAGCTAATACAATCCTATACAATAAAAGAACTTGTGAAGGTATCACCATCCCTGATTTCAAGCTGTATTAACTGTATGGCTAACTTGGACATCTGTACATATAAGAAGCAAATTTACACTTATCAGCCTGCACAAAATTCAAGCTAAGGGGATCAAAGACTTCAATGTAAGGCCAGACCCATTGAATCTGACAGAATAGGAAGTGGGAATAGCTCTGAACACACTGGAGCAGGGGACGACAGAACACTGATTGGGCATACAGTGAGGTCAACAGTTAATAAATGGGACTGCATGAAACTGAAAAGCTTCTGTAAGGTGAAGGATACTGTCTATCAGACAAAGAAATAGCCCACAGAATGGTAAAGGAGTTTTGCCAACTCTACATCCAACAGAGGGCTAATATTCAAATATACAAAGAACTCAACAAACTAGATATAAAAAAAATTTCAAGTAAAACATGGGATACAGATCTATACAGAGAATTTTCAATAGAGGAATCTCAAATGCCTGAGAAACACTTAAAGAAATTTTCAACATCCTTAGCTACCAGGGAAATGCAAGTCAAAATGATTTTGAGATCCCATCTTACACCTGTCAAATGGATAGGATCAAAACCACAAGTGATAGCACATGCTATGGAGGAGGGGGGAACAAAGGAAATGCTCCTTCACTGCTGATGGGAGTGCAAACTTGTACAACCACTTTAGAAATCAATTTGGTAGTTTCTCAGAAAATTGGAAATAGTTATACCTTAAGGTCCAGCTGTACCACTCCTGGACATATACCCAAGAGATGCTCCAAAATACTACAAGGACACTTGCTCATGTATGTTCATAGCAGCTTTATTCATAATAGCCAGAAACTGGAAACAACCTAGATGTCCATCAAATAAAGAATGGATAAATAAAATGTAGTACATGTATATAATGGAGTATTATTCAGCTGTTAAAAAATCCTATCATAAAATTTGTAGGCAAATGGGTGGAACTAGAAAAAAGTCACTCTGAGTGAGGTGACCCAGACCCAGAAAGACAAATAATGGTGTGTATTCACTTATCAGTGGATGTTAGCTATTAAGTAAATTATAACCAAGCTATAATTTGTAGACCCAGAAAAGTTAGGTAAAAGAAGGGGCTGGTGTGTGTGTGTGTGGGGGGGGGTGTCAAAGCTTGGATCTCCCTAGGAAGGAGAAACAGAACAGATTTTGTGGGTGAACTGGGGGTGGGTGAGACTGGATGGGGAGGGATCGGGTGATGGGGAAGGAAAGAGTTCATGCAGGAAGAGATAGCTGGGATGGTGGGTACTTGGCGGGTGGTATGGAAACCTAGTGCAGTGGACTCTATTATGGTGATCCTAGTGAGGGCTCCTAGGAATGTTCCCTGTGGTGGGACTGCACTGCATCCAGCTGAGTTGTTTGTCACGAGGGTCCTGTGAAGATCCCCCAAACAACACGGGCTGATGTCAAGTCAGAGTTGTTTTCCTCAAACTGACAGTGGGACCCCATTTTTGAGAACAGCACCCACACAGCTTACTAACAATGGAGAAGTTGAGCTGGTGCCTGCATGGAGGCTTTATCCCTAAACTGTTGTCTCTTTGATGGAGGAAGATACTCTGCAGGCTACCAAAAGAGAAACATGGACATCAACCCAGCCACAAAGCCTTTGACCAGCTATCTGTCCAGATGTGCTGGTACAGTGGTGGTACAGAACTTGTGGGGGTGGCCAACCAATGTCTGATTTACCTTGAGGCCCACTCCATGAGAGGGAGCCCATGCCTGACATGCTCAGATAACTAGGAACTGGAGACTGGACAGCCCAGAGACCTAGGGTAGAACTAAACAGGACTGGTTAAAAAAAAAAGTCAGTTAAATAATTCCTAATGATAATCTGCTATACTCATAGATCGGTGCTTTGTCTAGTCTTCATCAAAGAAGCTTACTCTAGCAGCATATGGGAGTGGATGCAAGAGGCTCACAGCCAGACATTATGCAGGGAGAAAGTCTAAACTGGAGGCTTCCATTGGCTCTTCCTTTTGGAGCTCAGAAACCCCTCAGAAGAGTGAGCAGAAAGATTGTAGAGTCGGGGGGATGGAGGACACCAGGAGAACATGGCCCACCAACTCAATAAGCAGGAAGCACATCAGTGCACAGAGATTGAAGCAGCAAGCACAGCGCCTTCTGGAGTCTGCACCAGGTCCTTTGCATATATGTTGTGGCTGTTAGTTCACTATTTCTGTGGAACTCTTTTTTTTTATTTAAGTTTTATTGCATTATGATGAGAAAAGATACATAATTTCAATTTATCTGAATTTGTTAACATTTTAAAACATATTTTGAGTAAACAGGCTTACATCACATTCTTCTTTCCCTTTTGTACTCCAACTCCTCCCGGAGACCCTCCCCTGCCCCCATTCAAAACCTGCAATACCTTTCATTTTTTATCATATTCTTTAAAATTTATAAAATATTGTAACAATGAGTATTATAAAAGTTGTTTGATATAAAACAACAATCAATTGAACAGTCTTATGTCGATGTTTGTCTACAGCAATACTGAAAATACATACATTTTTCTCAATATGAATTTTAAATAACTTCAAATATATTAACTATGATATTTTAAAATAATGTATCACTATTAGTTTTTTAATGAACATAAATAAAGTCTTTTTGTTTGTTTTGTTTTTAGTAGAGCTTAAAATCTTGGCTCTTACTGTGGTACAAACACGAAATAAGAACAATTTTTGGACATTGGACTTCAGTGTAATAAGGCTGTACTTCAATGTCCCTCACATCACCAAGAGATTTTACCTCCATGGTAGATAAGCTAAAAGTTGACAGTTCAGCTGTGCCAAGGAATGAATTGTAGGCACGATTTTTGGATACAGATTTCCTGCTACGGTCAAAGCCATTTGACTTGAGTGATTGTAGTTATTCTCAGCCGGCCATGCTAAGGTTACATTCATTTAAGAAATAGTGTGTGTATTAAGATGGTCCATCCAATGAAGTCATTCATCAACTGTTTCAATGAAGAATGGTCCTGCTTGGAGGGTGAAACACAGACATTAGGTGAGGGTAGGATTCTGGTTCATTGGCTGTGATGAGTTTGAAAAGCATTTGTCTCAGAATAAGAGTAAGTTATAAAGTCCTCTTCTTCAAAATTGATAAAATAATTATAAATATCAAGCAAAGCCTTCAGTCTCACTCTTTGCTGTTCTCTTACAAGTCACCTTCCAAATCTACATTTTTTTTGGCTGTATAAATAATTTTGAAATATGTAAGCTGTCCTGAAAACCATAGTATAGTGTAAAAACATCAAATAAACAATCCTACTAATAGAGAGGCTGAGATAGGAGAAGCATGATTTCAAGACCATTATGTGGCACACAGCAAGATCCTGTCACATACAAACAAGCAAATAGTGTATATGGGTTATACAATATTGGACCTGTTTCTCCCATTACCAAATTAGAGAGACCACTGGATGACTGCCAATAAACTTCTAATTCCTCCTATTTTTGAATTTCAATTCATTAGGATATGTTGGTAATATTAATTTTCATATTAAGAGATATTAAGGAAACATGATTGTTACTTCCTGTTAATTTTCTTGTTAGAGATGGAATTATGTTTGTGTGGGTTTGTTGAAAGATGACTTTCTTGTTTTTTCTAGGGTGTAATTTCACTCCTTGTGTTGGTGTTTACCATCTATTATCCTTTGTAGGCCTGGATTTATACAAAGATGTTGTGTAAATTTGGCTTTGTCATGGAATATCTTGCTTTCTCATTTTATGGTGATTGAGAGTTTTGCTGGGTATAGTAGCATGGGCTGGCATTTGTGTTCTCTTAGGTTCTGTATGACATCTGCCCAGGATCTTCTAGCTTTCAGAGTCTCTGTTGAGAAGTCTGGTGTAATTCGGATAGGCCTGCCTTTATATGTTACTTTACCTTTTTCCCTTACTGCTTTTGAAATTCTTTCTTTGTTTAGTGCATTTGATGTTTTGATTATTATGTGACAGGAAGAATTTCTTTTCTGGTCCAGTCTATTTACAGTTCTGTAGACTTCTTGTATGTTCATGGGCATTTCTTCCTTTAGGGTAGGGAAGTTTTCTTCTATAATTTTGTTGAAGATACTGACTGGCCCTTGGGAATCTTCACTCTCATCTATACCTATTTTTTTTTAATTTTTAATATTTTTATTACATATTTTCCTCAATTACATTTCCAATGCTATCCCAAAAGTCCCCCATAGCGCCCCCCACTTCCCTACCCACCCATTCCCATTCTTTTGGCCCTGGCATTCCCCTATATTGGGGCATATAAAGTTTGCAAGTCCAATGGGCCTCTCTTTCCATTGATGGCCGACTAGGTCATCTTTCGATACATATGCAGCTAGAGACAAGAGCTCCGGGGTTCTGGTTAGTACATCATGTTGTTCCAACAATAGGGTTGCAGATCCCTTTAGCTCCTTGGGTACTTTCTCTAGCTTCTCCATTGGGAGCCCTGTGATACATCCAATAGCTGACTGTGAACATCCACTCCTGTGTTTGCTAGGCCCCGGCATCATCTCACAAGAGACAGCTATATTTGGGTCCTTTCAGCAAAATCTTGCTAGTGTATGCAATGGTGTCAGTGTTTAGAAGCTGATTATGGGATGGATCCCTGGATACAGCAGTCTCTAAATGGTTCATCCTTTCATCACAGCTACGAACTTTGTCTCTGTAACTCCTTCCCTGGGTGTTTTGTTCCCAATTCTAAGAAGGTGCACAGTGTCCACACTTTGGTCTTCATTCTTCTTGAGTTTCATGCGTTTAGCAAATTGTATCTTATATCTTGGGTATCCTAAGTTTTGGGCTAATATCCACTTATCAGTGAATACATATTGTGTGAGTTCTTTTGTGATTGTGTTACTTCACTCAAGATGATGCCCTCCAGGTCCATCCATTTGGCTAGGAATTTCATAAATTCATTCTTTTTAATAGCTGAGTAGTACTCCATTGTGTAAATGTACCATAATTTCTGTATCCATTCCTCTGTTGAGGGACATCTGGGTTCTTTCCAGCTTCTGGCTATTATAAATAGGGCTGCTATGAACATACTGGAGCATGTGTCCTTTTTACCGGTTGGGACATCTTCTGGATATATGCCCAGGAGAGGTATTGCTGGATCCTCCGGTAGTACTATGTCCAATTTTCTGAGGAACCGCCAGACTGATTTCCAGAGTGGTTGTACAAGCTTGCAATCCCACCAACAATGGAGGAGTGTTCCTCTTTCTCCACATCCTCGCCAGCATCTGCTGTCACCTGAATTTTTGATCTTAGCCATTCTGACTGGTGTGAGGTGGAATCTCAGGGTTGTTTTGATTTGCATTTCCCTGATGATTAAGGATGTTGAACATTTTTTCAGGTGCTTCTCTGCCATTCGGTATTCCTCAGGTGAGAATTCTTTGTTCAGTTCTGAGCCCCATTTTTTAATGGGGTTATTTGACTTTCTGGAGTCCACCTTCTTGAGTTCTTTATATATATTGGATATTAGTCCCTTATCTGATTTAGGATAGGTGAAGATCCTTTCCCAATCTGTTGGTGGTTTTTTTGTCTTATTGATGGTGTCTTTAGCCTTGCAGAAGCTTTGTAATTTCATGAGGTCCCACTTGTCAATTCTCGATCTTACAGCACAAGCCATTACTGTTCTATTCAGGAATTTTTCCCCTGTGCCCATATCTTCAAGGCTTTTCCCCACTTTCTCCTCTATAAGTTTCAGTGTCTCTGGTTTTATGTGAAGTTCCTTGATCCACTTAGACTTGACCTTAGTACAAGGAGATAGGAATGGATCGATTCGCATTCTTCTACATGTTAACAACCAGTTGTGCCAGCACCATTTGTTGAAAATGCTGTCTTTCTTCCACTGGATGTTTTTAGCTCCCTTGTCGAAGATCAAGTGACCGTAAGTGTGTGGGTTCATTTCTGGGTCTTCAATTCTATTCCATTGGTCTATTTGTCTGTCACTATACCAGTACCATGCAGTTTTTATCACAATTGCTCTGTAGTAGAGCTTTAGGTCCGGCATGGTGATTCCACCAGAGGTTCTTTTATCCTTGAGAAGAGTTTTTGCTATCCTAGGTTTTTTGTTATTCCAGATGAATTTGAAGATTGCACTTTCTAATTCGTTGAAGAATTGATTTGAAATTTTGATGGGAATTGCATTGAATCTGTAGATTGCTTTTGGCAAGATAGCCATTTTTACAATGTTGATCCTGCCAATCCATGAGCATGGGAGATCTTTCCATCTTCTGAGATCTTCTATAATTTCTTTCTTCAGAGACTTGAAGTTTTTATTATACAGATCTTTCACTTCCTTAGTTAGAGTCACTCCAAGATATTTAATATTATTTGTGACTATTGAGAAGGGTGTTGTTTCCCTAATTTCTTTCTCAGCCTGTTTATTCTTTGTGTAGAGAAAGGCCATTGATTTGTTTGAGTTAATTTTATATCCAGCTACTTCACTGAAGCTGTTTATCAGGCTTAGGAGTTCTCTGGTGGAATTTTTAGGGTCACTTATATATACTATCATATCATCTGCAAAGAGTGATATTTTGACTTCATCTTTTCCAATTTGTATCCCTTTGATCTCCTTTTGTTGTCGAATTGCTCTGGCTAGGACTTCAAGTACAATGTTGAATAGGTATGGAGAAAGTGGACAGCCTTGTCTAGTCCCTGATTTTAGAGGGATTGCTTCAAGCTTCTCACCATTTACTTTGATGTTGGCTACTGGTTTGCTGTAGATTGCTTTTATCATGTTTAGGTATGGGCCTTGAATTCCTGATCTTTCCAAGACTTTTATCATGAATGGGTGTTGGATCTTGTCAAATGCTTTTTCCGCATCTAACGAGATGACCATGTGGTTTTTGTCTTTGAGTTTGTTTATATACTGGATTACGTTGATGGATTTCCGTATATTGAACCATCCCTGCATCCCTGGGATGAAACCTACTTGGTCAGGATGGATGATTGTTTTGATGTGATCTTGGATTCGGTTAGCAAGAACTTTATTGAGGATTTTTGCATCAATATTCATAAGGGATATTGGTCTGAAGTTTTCTATCTTTGTTGGGTCTTTTTGTGGTTTAGGTATCAGAGTAATTGTGGCTTCATAGAATGAGTTGGGTAGAGTACCTTCTGTTTCTATTTTGTGGAATAGTTTGTGAAGAACTGGGATTAGATCTTCTTTGAAGGTCTGATAGAACTCTGCACTAAACCCATCTGGTCCTGGGCTTTTTTTAGTTGGGAGACTATTAATGACTGCTTCTATTTCTTTGGGGGATATAGGGCTGTTTAGATCATTAACCTGATCTTGATTCAACTTTGGTACCTGGTATCTGTCTAGGAACTTCTCCATTTCATCCAGGTTCTCCAGTTTTGTTGAGTATAGCCTTTGGTAGAAGGATCTGATGGTGTTTTGGATGTCTTCAGGATCTGTTGTTATGTCTCCTTTTTCATTTCTGATTTTGTTAATTAGGATGCTTTCCCTGTGCCCTCTAGTGAGTCTGGCTAAGGGTTTATCTATCTTGTTGATTTTCTCAAAGAACCAGCTCCTTGATTGGTTGATTCTTTGAATAGTTTTTCTTGTTTCCACTTGGTTGATTTCGCCCCTGAGTTTGATTATTTCCTGCCGTCTACTCCTCTTGGGTGAATTTGCTTCCTTTTGTTCTAGTGCTTTTAGGTGTGTTGTCAAGCTGCTAATGTGTGCTCTCTCTAGTTTCCTTTTGGAGGCACTCAGAGCTATGAGTTTTCCTCTTAGAAATGCTTTCATTGCGTCCCATAAGTTTGGGTATGTTGTGGCTTCATTTTCATTGAACTCTAAAAAGTCCTTAATTTCTTTCTTTATTCCTTCCTTGACCAAGGTATCATTGAGAAGAGTGTTGTTTAGTTTCCACGTGAAGGTTGGCTTTCTATTATTTATTTTGTTATTGAAGATCAGCCTTAGTCCATGGTGATCTGATAGGATGCATGGGACAATTTCAATATTTTTGTATCTGTTGAGGCCTGTTTTGTGACCAATTATGTGGTCAATTTTGGAGAAGGTACCATGAGGTGCTGAGAAGAAGGTATATCCTTTTGTTTTAGGATAGAATGTTCTGTAGATATCTGTCAGATCCATTTGATTCATAATTTCTCTTAGTTTCTCTGTGTCCCTGTTTAGTTTCGGTTTCCATGATCTGTCCATTGGTGAAAGTGGTGTGTTGAAGTCTCCCACTGTTATTGTATGAGGTGCAATGTGTGCTTTGAGATTTACTAAAGTGTCTTTAATGAATGTGGCTGCCTTTGTATTTGGAGCATAGATATTCAGGATTGATAGTTCCTCTTGGAGGATTTTACCTTTGATGAGTATGAAGTGTCCCTCCCTGTCTTTTTTAATGACTTTGGGTTGGAAGTCAATCTTATCAGATATTAGAATGGCTACTCCAGCTTGTTTCTTCATGCCATTTGCTTGGAAAATTGTTTTCCAGCCTTTCATTCTGACGTAGTGTCTATCTTTTTCTCTGAGATGAGTTTCCTGTAAGCAGCAAAATGTTGGGTCTTGTTTGTGTAGCCAGTTTGTTAGTCTATGTCTTTTTATCGGGGAGTTGAGTCCATTGATATTAAGAGATATTAAGGAAAAGTAATTGTTGTTTCCTGTTATTTTTGTTGTTCATCTATACCTATTATCCTTAGGTTTGGTCTCCTCATTGAGTCCTGGATTTCCTGGATCTTTTGGGTTAGGAGCTTTTTGCTTTTTGTGTTTTCTTTGACTATTGTGTCAATGTTTTCTAGGGTATCTTCTGCCCCCGAGATTCTCTCTTCTGTCTCTTGTATTCTGTTGGTTACGTTTGCATCTGTGACTCCTGATCTCTTTCCTAGATTTCCAGGGTTGTCTCCTTTTGTGATTTCTTTATTGTTTCTAGTGCCATTTTTTGATCTTGGATGGTTTTGTTCATTTCCTTCACCTGTTTGATTGTGTTTTCCTGTAACCCTTTAAGGAATTTTTGTGTTTCCTCTTTAAGGCATTCTAGTTGTTTACCTGTGTTCTGCCGTATTTCTTTAAGGAGAAATAATTTATGTCCTTCTTAATGTCCTCTATCGTCATCATGAGACGTAATTTTAGATGTAAATCTTGCTTTTCCGGTGTGTTGGGGTATCCAGGACTTGCTATGGTGGGAGAATTGGGTTCTGACGATGCCTAGCAACCTTGGTTTCTGTTGCTTATGCTTTTATGCTTGCCTCCTGCCATCTGGTTATCTCAAGTGCTACCTGCCCTGGCTGTCTGACAGAAGTCTGTCCTTCCTGTGATCCCGGTTGTGTCAGAACTCCTCAGAGTCAAGCTATCTCTGTAATTCTGTGATTCTGTTATCCTGGGATCCTGAGGTCCTGGGTCTGTCTGAGCTCCGAGGAGTCAAACTGCCTCTGGGACCCTGAGATTCTGGTGTGACCAAGCTCTTGGGATCCTGTGATCCTGGGTGTGTTAGAGCACCTGGGAATGGAGCTACCTCTGGGTGTTGTGGGGTTGGCTGTGGAGTTTGTTCCCAAGGTCTGCTCAGGGCACTGGCCCAGCTCTGTGGACCTCTTAAGTGTGGGAGCAGATATGACTCCCTGATGTTGGAAACACAGGTTCATGTTTACTCTTTTATCTTCCTAGGTCTTATGAATTCACATAAAGCTGGTCCTGAAGGAATTAGACAACGCAAGGCCTTCCTCAGCCCTTCAAAGTTCTTGAGTTTTGTTAAGTTACTTACATTCTACCTCAAATGTTTTAACCCTAACCCTAGAACCAGGAACAGAGGTGACACAAATTTCTAACCATAGCAGAATCATCTAACTTTGAGCAGTTCCAAACAGCTCAAGCTGTAACCATGGAATGAATCTGTCACTTAATCTTGTCTTACAGGTGTGCTTTCTGATTTCCCACTAAATACCAACCAACCCACAGACCTTCTATTCATGTCTGAAGGTACTTTTCATCCCATGTAGCTTCGCAACAAGTCTCCTGAAATACTTTTGTGTATTTTTAAAAGCATGTGCATATTCTGCAAATGTTAAGCCATGTAGAAGCCTGCAAGTCATCTGTAGAGAACATAACCAGGAATAGTAGTGGCCATGGGCCATATGACCTATAGTCAAGTGCTGGGAAGACAAGCATGTTCCTGTAATGTGTAACCTCTGGGCTTCTCATTCTGAAGGCATGAAGCCCAGAGATACGTCTCATAAAGAACATCCTGAAAGTCAGGACTGAGGGGCCCAGTGTCTCAGCTGGCTTCTCAAGCTAAAAGTCACCAAAGCAGCAGCCTAAGCCAGAGACACCACAGCAGTCCAGCATGTTAAGTAAAATGTTGCTAACGTCAGGTGCAGAAAGATGATGACCTCATAGGACATGATCTTACCAAAATAAAATGTCAGTCAGTGTGGCTCCAAGGAAAGACTAAGCAGCCAGCATTTCCACCCTAGACACTCACATCTAACTCAATATGCTGGGAAAGAATGAAGACTGCTTTACATTCCAGATCCCAAGAGAGGACTAAACGGTTCTATGGGAGTGGCTTATTAAATCCCAAGAGCATAAGGATAGAGGCATATCTACAGCAGTTCATCAGGCATGCTCATTCCCCAGAGCTCGGCGGGCTCTGCGTGGGGTGAAATCTGACCTCCCAGGTGGGAAAGACCAGTGAGTAGGATGCAATAATTCATCTTCCAAAGACAGGCTTCTGCTGAAGTGATGGTTAACTCAGGAGGCAGCCTTGACTCTTCAGCTGGTTGTATACCATTTTTGCTGTGTCCCTTTATTTCAGCAACAGACACTTTCAGTTCTTCCTCTATGCCAGAGCCTTGCTCAGCATCCCTTTTCCTGGTGACACACTAAGCAGTGACACATGTATTCAGTCTCCGGCACACTGAGCAGGGGTTTCTTCGTCATGCCTTAGCGTGGGAACCTACAGTCCTCTGTAGTCAAACCAGCCCATGGCTTCACAGCTCTCTACCAGTTTCTTGCTTCCTTTAACATTTCCCTACTTGGCCTCTCCCTGATCTGGTCATCCCCTAGGCAGTGTATGAAAAATGGCTTCTCTCTTGCATGATTTGTGGAAATGTTAATTACTACAGTCATTATGAAAAAACAGTATGGAGGCTCCTAAGAAAAGTAAACTCAGAATTAGCTATCATCTGATCCCATTTGGGTGTGGGTAATTTCTGGATGCATACCCAAAGAAAACCAAGTCAGCGTCCTGATGAGGTACTCCACACTCAGTGTAACATTACTGACAACAGTGAATGCATGAAGGAATGATGGCCTATGCACTCCATAGTGATGCCCATAAAATAAGGGAAGTGCCTCCACTTAAGGAAATGTGTATTCAAAAGCTACAGTGGAGGATGCTGAAGGCTTTCTAAGGCCCGAGAGAAGACAAGGGTGCCCATTTTCACCATTTTAATTCAATATATTACTTGGAGTCCTGACCTCAGAATTCAGGCAGAAGAGAAAATGAAGGCCGCTCAAATTATAAAGGAAGCAGTGGTGGCATCTTCAGAATGTAAGAGCTGAACAACCTGATGCTCCGGAACATCACAGAGTCAGACTGACATGGGAAGTGCATGTCATTATCAAAAACAGTATGGAGGCTCCTACGAAAGGTTTTAGGAGTGCTGGTTGCTCTCGCAAGAGGGCCAGGCTTCAACACCCCGCTCCCATGTGGCATCTTAAGTTGGCTGTAGCTCCCATTCCAGAGGATCGGGAACCCTCTTTTGACCTCTGAGGATATCAGACATGGTACACACAAACAAAACATTCATTCTCATGAAGCTGTAATGTTAAGTTGCATAGCTTCCTAGGTATTTTAAAAGAATATTTACACAATAAACACACTAAGTGAAAAAGGAAAACCCACATCATGGTTTCTTAGTAGTTAGAATCTAAAAAGAAGTATGGTCAAGAGGAAAATTTCATGTAACTAGGAAATTTAAAACATAATAGAACAAAGGCTGCAGAATTCTTAGACTAAACAGATGGACTTGTTACTGAGGTAAGAAGGAATGATGCTCTCTGCCTGAGGCTGGGAAAGATGAAGAAAGATGTGACAGATCCACAACAGCCAGAATCCCATGCTACCTTAGTTTCTGAAATCATGCTCTCCCTCCAGACAGAGTCTTTCAACTCTACCTGGAAGTTTTCTGTTTTCTCCTCACTCTCCTAATGAGAGCAGTAGAAAACACAGTGGGTGGTTAGTAAAAAGAGAAGGGCGGGTAAGAGGATGTTTGAAATTTGGTTACAACATGAACCAACTACCCTATGTTCTGTTTACTTGCCCAAGGGCTCTGTAAGAGTGGACAACTAGAACAGGCAAAAGAGAGCAAGGACTGAGTAGTCAATTGGTGCTATCTCCTGCTGACCCCTACACCAAATAACTCTATATACAGGGATAATTTTTTGTGTAGTGAGGTAGCTAAGCCAATGAGATTCAACAAACTTGTTATGTATGTTTTCTATACCCTGGGCAGTCATAAAACAGAAATTAGAAAGAACCTACCTGCTATTTGCTTCCATGTTTATATGTAGTGTGTGCACATTGGAGATAAAACTCAACTTATGCAAGCCAGGCAAGCACTCTGCCTGGGCTAAACTTCCAGCCCATAGATCACACTTACTGACTGCTGGCATTTTTCTGTAGGGCTTTATTTCTTGGTATTTACTTCTCTGTTGCTGACTATGTCCTTTATTCATGACGTCTCTGCTGTTGTTGCTAAGGTAGAGTGTGCAGTCCAGGGTTTCCCTTTCAGTTTATGATAAACTACAAAACCAGACCTCTATAAAACCTCACTCTTTTACCATACGACAAGCAAGTCTTTAGAGATGACACACTGCTTCTCTGAGGAGGTTTCTCACTAGTAAAATTAAGATGAAAAACAAAAACTACCACATGAATCCTTTTTAAAGCAAAGATGTTATTTTATTTATTCACATTTATCAATTTTAAGGCTGACATACAAAGTGATGGGTTTCATCATGGCACCTTCATAATACACATCCTTATACTTTTTTTTACATTCTTTCTCTTCAACTATGCCCCATAACTGCTTCCTGCCTTTAGCTTCTTCCTTCCCTTAGTTCATTATCCCACCTTCTGCTTTCCTATCATATATATTACACTGGCTCTGTAATTTTAAACCTAGGTTTCATATATAAAAGAAAGCAGCTACTATTTCTTTTCCCGAGTCTTACCCTATCTAAAAGTACTTCTCTGAAGGCAAACTGAAGGGCAACCTGAAAGCAGCCTAGGTGTGCATGTACCACACTGAGCATGGCACATGTTCCCACAGGCATGTTGGTGGTGGGACAGCTCAGGGTTGAACCTGGCTTGATTAAATACTCCTCTGGCAGCCACCTTGATCCTGAGCATCAAGCGGCATGGTGCTACATCACACCTTGTTTTTGCTTCTATTCTACAGCTCTTCTTTTTCTCTGCTCCTATTTCAAGGGCTTGTCTGGTGGAGAAAGGGCACAGGGGACATTCGAAATCTGATGTTATGATCACAGTAACTCTACATCTGCCCCTTGCTGGTAGCATAGCTGTCTGTCGGAGACTTAAAACAAGTGTGATTAGAAACTTTGGGGGCACCCCATCTGGCAAGTGGAAGGATGGACACCAGCTAAGGATGGGAAGCCACAGATACAATGGAGGGCAGTTTTGTTAGCTTCACTTGCTGAGTTGGAGTTTGGATAAAACCCCTCATTCAAACCAGATGCCAATTTTGAAACATGCTCTTTACTGATGAACTGTTCATCAGCCAAAGCCCCACTAATGAGGGCACATTTGAAGCTTGCAAAGTTGTTCTGAGAGAGAAGTGGACATAGGAAAGCTGTCTTTAGTTCAAAGCAATCAGATATCTTTTAAAGTCATGTGATACAAAGAGCAAGAAATGCCAGTGAACTTAAGACAAGATTAATTACAGCAGCAGTGACAGTGCTTTCTAACAGTGATTAGTCCAAATATGGATTGCTGCTAGTTTGAATGATCTGGTAAGCAGGCATGTGGAGTGTGAGTTCACCTCTCCACCTTAGGATGGTGGCCAGATGAGTTCTAAGTAGGAGGGAGGAGAGGCAGAAGGACAGTACTGATATACTGTGTTCCTCAAAGTCTGTATCCAGTGTAAAGCTCATGTGAGATAGAGCCAGCTTGATCCCGGGCAGATGTGAGAACACTCATAGAAGACTGGGCCCAGGAGACTCTGGCTCTGGATTTAGATATGCTCCTAACAGGGGAAAGAGGTCTCCTCTCCTGCGGGGTACTCAAGGTGGTGGTTTCTAAGGAGTGGGAGTCCCCTCGGAGGAATTGCTGTCCTGCAAACCATGACATGGGGATACCTGCCTGATGCTTCTGCTGCTGTATGGAAACAATTGTAGCTTTGCAAAGGTGAAAAAGAGGCCATCATCATTTTAAAAGCAGGACCAAAGAGGTGAACCCCCGTGGACTAACAGCGGAACTAACTGCCTCTCCTTGTCTTGAGTCACCATATTTTTCTTCCCTGTGATGGGCATGGGTCTCAGGGGAACTGTTACCAAAGGCTACTAGAGAGCAACCAGAATAACCCAACACATTCTTTTTTAGCCTTAGGTGTGCTTTCATGATACTTCTGTACAAAACCACTGCAAAAGAAAATCTATATTCCTAGAAATCTCATTTCCCAATCCACTGTAAACTAGGCAGTGCATCCAGGCACCCTTGTTATGCTTATAAGGTAGAGTATGTTCACAACCCATTTTACTGACTCACAAAGCTTTCAGATGTGAGGTGACTTGACTAAACTCTAGACACTAGGTCAGTGGCAGCCAGTTTTTCTAGCATTTTCTACAATACTACTAACACTTTCAGGAATGCTAGAGAAAGAGTTACCAGCTGATAACATCTTTGCAGCCTGAGAGGCATACAGGCAGCGTTGATTGCTGAAAGTAACTAGAGCCTCATGTCAGAGATACACAGGCGTCAACACTACAGGCCTCTGGAAATCGGAAATCTGGGTGCAAAAACAACGCTTTCAGTTTACCCAGGGTCTTGGGTGTTCTGTTTCCTGTTCCTCATTTCTCTTTTGAACAAAAGTTCAAATCCCCAGGAGTAGAAGCAAAGGGTGATGGGAAGATTACTATCAGGAACAACTCTCCACAGAAAGGGTCACTGAAGCGAGAGGCCAGTAAAGAGCCCACAGGAAACTTCAGGACTCCAGCTTGTATCCCTCCTAGATCTGGCTTCCCTCCACCTCCTAGCCACCACCTGCCATATTTACCTTCTGTAAGCATGGGCACCCGGCCAGGTTGGAGAGACCTGCCATCTGGATTGAACACAAATACCTCTCTCATTTTCCAGCCTAAACCAAACCTGGGAACCAGAGTCCACTGCAGCCTCCAGGCAGACTCCTGTAACCTCTGCAGTCTGCTTGCAGAATTTTGTTGGTGGGGAAGCTGCTCTTGTAAAGGCAGAATGCTCAAAGATACTTGTCCTTAACCAAGGAAGACCTATGAGTTCAGGCTTGCTTTCTCCAGTAAACAGACCACACAGAAGTACTCCAGGCCAATAGGGCAAAACATGACCAATTTCAATTTTCCTAATGACATTTTAGAGATTCTACTAGAAGATCAGGATCTGGAAGCACAAAACAGAGAACAGGACATGCTCTGCCTTTGAAGAAATCGGGTCTGCTCTGGGACCTCATAAGGTAACTGCTATTAAGTGGCTAAGTCTAAACACAGGCCAAGTTGATGCTGGAAAACGGGATGGGGCTATGGTGCAGCACAGTGGTGGAGTGTTTTCTCAGCATAGATGAGGCTCTGGATTCAATAGGCAGTGCCACAAGGAGAAAAGGAGGAGGACAATGGGAGGAGGGAGAGGTGGAACTAGGAATGCTTCCCCGATGGAGCCTCAGGAACTAGGCCTACAGCATAGACAGCAGTTTTCTAGGCAATGAAGTGGAGGTAAACAGACCTTGCAAATAAAAAGCACAACTCATTTGTGGAGTTCGGAGTCCAGGGAGTAAAGAGAAGCCTTTGTGTGTGAGGGTAGGTGGGGATGTGTACAGGAGGTGTTTTGGACTGCTACAATTGTCTCTAAGAAACAGGAGTGCCAAGGGAACATTTAAAACCAGGTGCTGACGTGATTATGATCGGGTTGTACTTTTGTTTCTGAAGTAGTTCTGGAAGACACACTAAGAATGGGCAGGAAACTACATCCATACCATGCAGACAAGATAAAGTGCAAGCAACAGATGTAATTTTAAATGTTCTAGTGGCCACATGCAAGGTAGAAAAGAAGTAATTAATTCAATAATATATTTTAAAGTCCTTGATCCAAACTCTTTTTTTTTTTTTTTTTTTTTTTTTTTTAGTTTTTCCATATTTCTTTTTTTTTTTTTTTAATATTTTTATTACATATTTTCCTCAATTACATTTCCAATACTATCCCAAGAGTCCCCCATAGCGCCCCCCACTTCCCTACCCACCCATTCCCATTCTTTTGGCCCTGGCATTCCCCTATATTGGGGCATATAAAGTTTGCAAGTCCAATGGGCCTCTCTTTCCATTGATGGCCGACTAGGCCATCTTTCGATACATATGCAGCTAGAGACAAGAGCTCCGGGGTTCTGGTTAGTACATCATGTTGTTCCAACAATAGGGTTGCAGATCCCTTTAGCTCCTTGGGTACTTTCTCTAGCTTCTCCATTGGGAGCCCTGTGATACATCCAATAGCTGACTGTGAACATCCACTCCTGTGTTTGCTAGGCCCCGGCATCGTCTCACAAGAGACAGCTATATTTGGGTCCTTTCAGCAAGATCTTGCTAGTGTATGCAATGGTGTCAGCGTTTAGAAGCTGATTATGGGACGGATCCCTGGATACCGCAGTCTCTAAATGGTCCATCCTTTCATCACAGCTACGAACTTTGTCTCTGTAACTCCTTCCCTGGGTGTTTTGTTCCCAATTCTAAGAAGGTGCACAGTGTCCACACTTTGGTCTTCATTCTTCTTGAGTTTCATGCGTTTATCAAATTGTATCTTATATTTTGGGTATCCAAAGTTTTGGGCTAATATCCACTTATCAATGAATACATATTGTGTGAGTTCTTTTGTGATTGTGTTACTTCACTCAAGATGATGCCCTCCAGGTCCATCCATTTGGCTAGGAATTTCATAAATTCATTCTTTTTAATAGCTGAGTAGTACTCCATTGTGTAAATGTACCATAATTTCTGTATCCATTCCTCTGTTGAGGGACATCTGGGTTCTTTCCAGCTTCTGGCTATTATAAATAGGGCTGCTATGAACATAGTGGAGCATGTGTCCTTTTTACCGGTTGGGACATCTTCTGGATATATGCCCAGGAGAGGTATTGCTGGATCCTCCGGTAGTACTATGTCCAATTTTCTGAGGAACCGCCAGACTGATTTCCAGAGTGGTTGTACAAGCTTGCAATCCCACCAACAATGGAGGAGTGTTCCTCTTTCTCCACATCCTCGCCAGCATCTGCTGTCACCTGAATTTTTGATCTTAGCCATTCTGACTGGTGTGAGGTGGAATCTCAGGGTTGTTTTGATTTGCATTTCCCTGATGATTAAGGATGTTGAACATTTTTTCAGGTGCTTCTCTGCCATTCGGTATTCCTCAGGTGAGAATTCTTTGTTCAGTTCTGAGCCCCATTTTTTAATGGGGTTATTTGACTTTCTGGAGTCCACCTTCTTGAGTTCTTTATATATATTGGATATTAGTCCCTTATCTGATTTAGGATAGGTGAAGATCCTTTCCCAATCTGTTGGTGGTTTTTTTGTCTTATTGATGGTGTCTTTAGCCTTGCAGAAGCTTTGTAGTTTCATGAGGTCCCACTTGTCAATTCTCGATCTTACAGCACAAGCCATTACTGTTCTATTCAGGAATTTTTCCCCTGTGCCCATATCTTCAAGGCTTTTCCCCACTTTCTCCTCTATAAGTTTCAGTGTCTCTGGTTTTATGTGAAGTTCCTTGATCCACTTAGACTTGACCTTAGTACAAGGAGATAGGAATGGATCGATTCGCATTCTTCTACATGTTAACAACCAGTTGTGCCAGCACCATTTGTTGAAAATGCTGTCTTTCTTCCACTGGATGTTTTTAGCTCCCTTGTCGAAGATCAAGTGACCATAGGTGTGTGGGTTCATTTCTGGGTCTTCAATTCTATTCCATTGGTCTATTTGTCTGTCACTATACCAGTACCATGCAGTTTTTATCACAGTTGCTCTGTAGTAGAGCTTTAGGTCCGGCATGGTGATTCCACCAGAGGTTCTTTTATCCTTGAGAAGAGTTTTTGCTATCCTAGGTTTTTTGTTATTCCAGATGAATTTGCAGATTGCACTTTCTAATTCGTTGAAGAATTGATTTGGAATTTTGATGGGGATTGCATTGAATCTGTAGATTGCTTTTGGCAAGATAGCCATTTTTACAATGTTGATCCTGCCAATCCATGAGCATGGGAGATCTTTCCATCTTCTGAGATCTTCTATAATTTCTTTCTTCAGAGACTTGAAGTTTTTGTTATACAGATCTTTCACTTCCTTAGTTAGAGTCACGCCAAGATATTTTATATTATTTGTGACTATTGAGAAGGGTGTTGTTTCCCTAATTTCTTTCTCAGCCTGTTTATTCTTTGTGTAGAGAAAGGCCATTGATTTGTTTGAGTTAATTTTATATCCAGCTACTTCACCGAAGCTGTTTATCAGGCTTAGGAGTTCTCTGGTGGAATTTTTAGGGTCACTTATATATACTATCATATCATCTGCAAAAAGTGATATTTTGACTTCATCTTTTCCAATTTGTATCCCTTTGATCTCCTTTTGTTGTCGAATTGCTCTGGCTAGGACTTCAAGTACAATGTTGAATAGGTATGGAGAAAGTGGACAGCCTTGTCTAGTCCCTGATTTTAGAGGGATTGCTTCAAGCTTCTGACCATTTACTTTGATGTTGGCTACTGGTTTGCTGTAGATTGCTTTTATCATGTTTAGGTATGGGCCTTGAATTCCTGATCTTTCCAAGACTTTTATCATGAATGGGTGTTGGATCTTGTCAAATGCTTTTTCCGCATCTAACGAGATGACCATGTGGTTTTTGTCTTTGAGTTTGTTTATATACTGGATTACGTTGATGGATTTCCGTATATTGAACCATCCCTGCATCCCTGGGATGAAACCTACTTGGTCAGGATGGATGATTGTTTTGATGTGTTCTTGGATTCGGTTAGCAAGAACTTTATTGAGGATTTTTGCATCAATATTCATAAGGGATATTGGTCTGAAGTTTTCTATCTTTGTTGGGTCTTTTTGTGGTTTAGGTATCAGAGTAATTGTGGCTTCATAGAATGAGTTGGGTAGAGTACCTTCTGTTTCTATTTTGTGGAATAGTTTGTGAAGAACTGGGATTAGATCTTCTTTGAAGGTCTGATAGAACTCTGCACTAAACCCATCTGGTCCTGGGCTTTTTTTAGTTGGGAGACTATTAATGACTGCTTCTATTTCTTTGGGGGATATAGGGCTGTTTAGATCATTAACCTGATCTTGATTCAACTTTGGTACCTGGTAACTGTCTAGGAACTTCTCCATTTCATCCAGGTTCTCCAGTTTTGTTGAGTATAGCCTTTGGTAGAAAGATCTGATGGTGTTTTGGATGTCTTCAGGATCTGTTGTTATGTCTCCTTTTTCATTTCTGATTTTGTTAATTAGGATGCTTTCCCTGTGCCCTCTGGTGAGTCTGGCTAAGGGTTTATCTATCTTGTTGATTTTCTCAAAGAACCAGCTCCTTGATTGGTTGATTCTTTGAATAGTTTTTCTTGTTTCCACTTGGTTGATTTCACCCCTGAGTTTGATTATTTCCTGCCGTCTACTCCTCTTGGGTGAATTTGCTTCCTTTTGTTCTAGTGCTTTTAGGTATGTTGTCAAGCTGCTAATGTGTGCTCTCTCTAGTTTCCTTTTGGAGGCACTCAGAGCTATGAGTTTTCCTCTTAAAAATGCTTTCATTGCGTCCCATAAGTTTGGGTATGTTGTGGCTTCATTTTCATTGAACTCTAAAAAGTCCTTAATTTCTTTCTTTATTCCTTCCTTGACCAAGGTATCATTGAGAAGAGTGTTGTTCAGTTTCCACGTGAAGGTTGGCTTTCTATTATTTATTTTGTTATTGAAGATCAGCCTTAGTCCATGGTGATCTGATAGGATGCATGGGACAATTTCAATATTTTTATATCTGTTGAGGCCTGTTTTGTGACCAATTATGTGGTCAATTTTGGAGAAGGTACCATGAGGTGCTGAGAAGAAGGTATATCCTTTTGTTTTAGGATAGAATGTTCTGTAGATATCTGCCAGATCCATTTGATTCATAATTTCTGTTAGTTTCACTGTGTCCCTGTTTAGTTTCTGTTTCCATGATCTGTCCATTGGTGAAAGTGGTGTGTTGAAGTCTCCCACTATTATTGTATGAGGTGCAATGTGTGCTTTGAGCTTTACTAAAGTTTCTTTAATGAATGTGGCTGCCTTTGTATTTGGAGCATAGATATTCAGGATTGATAGTTCCTCTTGGAGGATTTTACCTTTGATGAGTATGAAGTGTCCCTCCCTGTCTTTTTTAATGACTTTGGGTTGGAAGTCAATCTTATCAGATATTAGAATGGCTACTCCAGCTTGTTTCTTCATGCCATTTGCTTGGAAAATTGTTTTCCAGCCTTTCATTCTGAGGTAGTGTCTATCTTTTTCTCTGAGATGAGTTTCCTGTAAGCAGCAAAATGTTGGGTCTTGTTTGTGTAGCCAGTTTGTTAGTCTATGTCTTTTTATCGGGGAGTTGAGTCCATTGATATTAAGAGATATTAAGGAAAAGTAATTGTTGTTTCCTGTTATTTTTGATGTTAAAGTTGGCATTTTGTTCTTGTGGCTGTCTTCTTTTAGGTTTGTTGAGGGATTACCTTCTTGTTGTTTCTAGGGCGTGGTTCCTGTCCTTGTATTGGTTTTTTTCTGTTATTATCCTTTGAAGGGCTGGATTCGTGGAGAGATAATGTGTGAATTTGGTTTTGTCGTGGAATACTTTGGTTTCTCCATCTATGTTAATTGAGAGTTTGGCTGGGTATAGTAGCCTGGGCTGGAATTTGTGTTCTTTTAGTGTCTGTATAACATCCGTCCAGGATCTTCTGGCTTTCATAGTCTCTGGTGAAAAGTCTGGTGTAATTCTGATAGGCTTGCCTTTATATGTTACTTGGCCTTTTTCTCTTACTGCTTTTAGTATTCTATCTTTATTTAGAGCATTTGTTGCTCTGATTATTATGTGTCGGGAGGTATTTCTTTTCTGGTCCAGTCTATTTGGAGTTCTGTAGGCTTCTTGTATGTTCATGGGCATCTCTTTCTTTAGATTTGGGAAGTTTTCTTCTATAATTTTGTTGAAGATGTTTGCTGGTCCTTTGAGTTGAAAATCTTCATTCTCATCCACTCCTATTATCCGTAGGTTTGGTCTTCTCATTGTGTCCTGTATTTCTTGGATGTTCTGAGTTAGGATCTTTTTGCATTTTACATTTTCCTTGATTGTTGTGCCGATGGTCTCTATGGAATCTTCTGCACCTGAGATTCTCTCTTCCATCTCTTGTATTCTGTTGCTGATGCTCGTATCTATGGTTCCAGAATTCTTTCCTAGGGTTTCTATCTCCAGTGTTGCCTCATTTTGGGTTTTCTTTATTGTGTCTACTTCCCTTTTTAGGTCTAGTATGGTTTTGTTCATTTCCATCATCTGTTTGGATGTGTTTTCCTGTTTTTCTGTAAGGACTTCTACCTGTTTGATTATGTTATCCTGTTTTTCTTTAAGGATTTGTAACTCTTTAGCAGTGTTCTCCTGCAATTCTTTAAGGGATTTTTGTGCTTCTTTAAGGGATTTTTGTGCTTCCTCTTTATTGTCTTCTGCCTTTTTAGCAGTGTTCTCCTGCATTTCTTTAATTGTGTTATTAAAATCCTTCTTGAAGTCCTCTATCATCATCAGGAGATATGCTTTTAAATCCGTGTCTAGCTTTTCCGGTGTGTTGGGGTGCCCTGGACTGGGTGAAGTGGGGGTGCTGGGTTCTGATGATGGTGAGTGGTCTTGGTTTCTGTTAGTAAGATTATTACGTTTACCTTTCGCCATCTGGTAATCTCTGGGGTTAGTTGTTATCGTTGTCACTATTTAAAGATTGGAGCAGAAGTTGTGTTCCACTAACCAGCAGTCTCTAAATCCTGCGGCGGGGGTCGTGGGTAGCTGACGGTACCCCGGTGCTGGTCCAGCCGGAAGAGGCTTGTGGTCCTACTCAGGCCGTTTTTCTGCTTCCCTAACTAATGCAGTCTCTGGTCCCGGTGCAATTGGATTGGAGCAGAAGCTGTGTTCCACTCTCCAGAAGTCTTAAGATCCTGTGGTGGGTGTTGTGGGTAGCTGGTGAGTGTCAGCCGACCCTGCGCCCCAGCTGCCCCGGTGCTTTTCTGACCGGAAGAGGGTTGTGGCCCTATGTAGGCTGGATTTCTCTCTCCCCAACCTGAGCAGTCTCAGGTCCCGCGTGATTGGACTGGAGCAGAAGCTGTGTTCCACTCACCAGCAGTCCCAAAATCCTGCGGCGGGGGTCGTGGGTAGCTGGCGGGTGTCAGGCAACCCTGCGCTCCCGCTACCCCGGCGCTGATCCGGCCGGATGAGGCCTGTGGCCCTACTCAGGCCGGTTTCTGCTTCCCTAACTAATGCAGTCTCAGGTCCCGCGCAATTGGATTGGAGCAGAAGCTGTGTTCCACTCACCAGCAGTCCCAAAATTCTGCGGCTGGGGTCGTGGGTAGCTGGCGGGTGTCAGGCAACCCTGCGCTCCCGCTACCCTGGCGCTGATCCAGCCGGATGAGGCCTGTGGCCCTACTCAGGCCGGTTTCTGCTTCCCTAACTAATGCAGTCTCTGGTCCCGCGTGCAATTGGATTGGAGCAGAAGCTGTGCTCCACTCACCAGAAGTCTTAAGATCCTGTGGAGGGTGTTGTGGGTAGCTGGCGAGTGTCAGCAGACCCTGCGCCCCAGCTGCCCTGGTGCCTTTCTGACCGGAAGAGGGTTGTGGCCCTATGTAGGCCGGATTTCTCTCTCCCCAACCAGAGCAGTCTCAGGTCCTGCGTGATTGGACTGGAGCAGAAGCTGTGTTCCACTCACCAGCAGTCCCAAAATCCTGCGGCGGCGGGGGTCGTGGGTAGCTGGCCGGTGTCAGGCAACCCTGCGCTCCCGCTACCCAGGCGCTGATCCAGCCGGGTGAGGCCTGTGGCCCTACTCAGGCCAGTTTCTGCTTCCCTAACTAATGCAGTCTCAGGTCCCGCGCAATTGGACTGGAGCAGAAGCTGTGTTCCACTCACCAGCAGTCCCAAAATCCTGCGGCGGGGGTCGTGGGTAGCTGGCGGGTGTCAGGCAACCCTGCGCTCCCGCTACCCTGGCGCTGATCCAGCCGGATGAGGCCTGAGGCCCTACTCAGGCCGGTTTCTGCTTCCCTAACTAATGCAGTCTCAGGTCCCGCGCAATTGGATTGGAGCAGAAGCTGTGTTCCACTCACCAGCAGTCCCAAAATCCTGCGGCGGGGGTCGTGGGTAGCTGGCGGGTGTCAGGCAACCCTGTGCTCCCGCTACCCCGGCGCTGATCCGCCGGATGAGGCCTGAGGCCCTACTCAGGCCGGTTTCTGCTTCCCTAACTAATGCAGTCTCAGGTCCCGCGCAATTGGATTGGAGCTGAAGCTGTGCTCCACTCACCAGCAGTCCCAAAATCCTGCGGCGGGGGTCGTGGGTAGCTGGCGGGTGTCAGGCAACCCTGTGCTCCCGCTACCCCGGCGCTGATCCGGCCGGATGAGGCCTGTGGCCCTACTCAGGCCGGTTTCTGCTTCCCTAACTAATGCAGTCTCAGGTCCCGCGCAATTGGATTGGAGCAGAAGCTGTGTTCCACTCACCAGCAGTCCCAAAATTCTGCGGCTGGGGTCGTGGGTAGCTGGCGGGTGTCAGGCAACCCTGCGCTCCCGCTACCCTGGCGCTGATCCAGCCGGATGAGGCCTGTGGCCCTACTCAGGCCGGTTTCTGCTTCCCTAACTAATGCAGTCTCTGGTCCCGCGTGCAATTGGATTGGAGCAGAAGCTGTGCTCCACTCTCCAGAAGTCTTAAGATCCTGTGGAGGGTGTTGTGGGTAGCTGGCGAGTGTCAGCAGACCCTGCGCCCCAGCTGCCCTGGTGCCTTTCTGACCGGAAGAGGGTTGTGGCCCTATGTAGGCCGGATTTCTCTCTCCCCAACCAGAGCAGTCTCAGGTCCCGCGTGATTGGACTGGAGCAGAAGCTGTGTTCCACTCACCAGCAGTCCCAAAATCCTGCGGCGGGGGTCGTGGGTAGCTGGCCGGTGTCAGGCAACCCTGCGCTCCCGCTACCCAGGCGCTGATCCAGCCGGGTGAGGCCTGTGGCCCTACTCAGGCCAGTTTCTGCTTCCCTAACTAATGCAGTCTCAGGTCCCGCGCAATTGGACTGGAGCAGAAGCTGTGTTCCACTCACCAGCAGTCCCAAAATCCTGCGGCGGCGGGGGTCGTGGGTAGCTGGCGGGTGTCAGGCAACCCTGCGCTCCCGCTACCCTGGCGCTGATCCAGCCGGATGAGGCCTGAGGCCCTACTCAGGCCGGTTTCTGCTTCCCTAACTAATGCAGTCTCAGGTCCCGCGCAATTGGATTGGAGCAGAAGCTGTGTTCCACTCACCAGCAGTCCCAAAATCCTGCGGCGGGGGTCGTGGGTAGCTGGCGGGTGTCAGGCAACCCTGTGCTCCCGCTACCCCGGCGCTGATCCGCCGGATGAGGCCTGAGGCCCTACTCAGGCCGGTTTCTGCTTCCCTAACTAATGCAGTCTCAGGTCCCGCGCAATTGGATTTGATCCAAACTCTTATTGTTTAACATGTAACCAATATCTTTAAACTTATGACTGAGGTAGTTTATAACCTTATTAACAGGCACCCTCAAAGCACATCTCAATCCAGACAAGATACATTTCAATAGCCAATAGCCCATTGTGGTTAACAATTACTAGCCTACACAGCACAGCTTGGGAAAAGAACACACACGTTCCAGTCAGGCACTGCAACCCATGGCCCAAGCAGATGAATTTCAGGTCAGAATGCCACTGAAGTGTAGTTTAAAAACATGTAATGTCATATGACATGAAACTATTGGGAGGGAGTTGCCTGGTAATGAAAGGCTTAAATGGAGATGTGGTGGGATGATGAGGCAAAGGCATAGGGTGAGCATTCACCAAGCTAAGAATGTGTGAGAAAGCCATACTTACTAACTAAAATTATAAATGTAGTTTGAAAAGATGTGTCCTGCATAGGTGTGTAATGCTTCCCAGAAAATGTATTTACTTTATTATTTAATTATGTATCTCATATGCACATGAGTATATGTGACCATGTGACCAGAGATGTTAGATGCCCCTAGAGCTACTGGAAACTGAACTTTGGTCCTTTGTAAGAACATAGCCTTAATGGTAAGCCCTTTCTACAGCCCAACGACATAGGTTTTTAAGCAAAGTTCCAAAAGATCCAAGTGTCAGATATAGGTTACCTCCCTCTGCATTACTGTCCATGGGAGTCCTAGAGGATCCCAAACAATACAGGCTACTGATGTTGCTCTTGGTTGGCCCTATAACTAGATGATGCCTGAAGAACAAAGAGAAAGCTAGAAGGAATTGCCTTGGAGCTTCTCTGTCCTGGCTAATACTCACAGTGACTATGCAGTGGAGAGGAAACTCATTCTTGGCTTCACTTAGCTGTTAACTCTCTGTGCTACAAGACCATGCATGGTACATCTGAACCATGGTGCATTGAACATCTGAGGTGGGCCGCCATGGCCATCCTTATGATGATCCACAGTCCTCAAGGACTGATCTTGGCCTCAAGCTCAAGTGCTGCTGAGGAGGAAGCTTTCCCCACAGCTCAGTGGACACAAGGTCCTTAGCACTAAACCATTCATGCAGAAGCTTGGCTTGGAGAGGCACAGACACAGATTGCCACTCACAAGCTTATAATGTGGGGACACTATTTTATTCTCACAATTTATTTAAAGGGGAAAAAATCCAGCATAAATCCTGGAAAAATTCTTATCAATGACAGAATTCATCTATGTCACGACTGCTATGGTATTAGAAACAGGACAAAGAAAGAAGAGAAAACAAGAAGCAGAGTTGGAAAATGCTTCCTCTCATTTGGAAGAGTGCAAGGATTTTTTTTTGAGATTTCACAAATAAGTAAAAGACAGGACGTTATATGAGTGTTATCACCCTTGCCCATCTTTCCTGCAGAGTTCCACTTTTAGACTAGAAGGCACACTGCACAACAGGCACATACGATGGTATTTTAACAAGGTTCTGACATTCTCAATTATTTCCACTCCCCACAGTTTCTTGAGAGTTCAATGATGCTAGTAAATTAAACCCAAAGTCCACAACTTTCCAAGTAACATAGTTCCCTGCTCCTCTTACTTTCTATCTATATGAAACTCAGGGTTTCTCTTAGCCTCCTCTGGCCACTGGGTCCCCTGACGGGGAGGCTGGTACATCCATGTAGTGATAAAATAGAAATACAATCAACAGTATCTACAGTACAAAGTAACCATCCAACTAGAAACATAATTCAGAACTGACTAGTAGGGTGTAGAAGTCATATACAAAGCTGTGAAGTGTACCATGATGTAAGAGTGTGATGGTTTCCACACAAGTATCAATGCTACTCTTTCCTGTGACCCACATACAAGGAGGGAGCTGTCATCAAACTGTCATCCTCCCACTCATGCGCACTGAAATTATAGCCAGTCTCACCTCTGCATCCCCAGTCTCCTAAGTGTGAAAGGCCACTGTATCTTTTTTTTTTAAGCTTGAAAAAAAGTTAAATGTTACAGAGGTACATGGGACTAGTATCTAATGTCTTGTGTTTGTGTGTTTCCCTGTGGGATCTGGCAGAACAGAGATCCTGTTTAACTGAGCAAAATACATGAACCCACATGCATCAGGCTAAACACTGCATGCACTGCTTCAGGCAGCCGTTCTATGCTTCACAATTAAATGTATGTCTTCAGCCCATAATCACCCTTCTGTGTTGTGGTCATCTAGGGTGGCTGAGTCCAGTGACTAAAAAAGCTGTCACAATTTTTCTCCAAGCTAGTTTGAGACCTATAGGCTAGATTAGTGCCAATATTCACATGGGAAGAAAAGCTTTCAAGACCAAAGAATATTTTTTTTATTCGTGAAAAACTTTGAAATAAAAAACTTTTAACCTAGCAGCAAGCCACAAAGTGGGGATGCTTATTTCTGTTTAATTCAATGAATTATTAAAATCATGGGGAAATGAAAGCATTCTAAGCTCCAATTTTAAACCTGCCACCAGCACCATCCTCTGTGAAAGAAATGAAAGTGTGTCTACCTTCTGCCAGACTCATGCCTTCCCTCCCCTTCTTCTAGGACAGGACATCTTCCACCTACTCTGGCCACCACATCTGGAGCATCCTCTGCAACAGCTCATGTGATTATATGACCCTAATTCCAGAACTCACCACAGTGACCTGGGTCACTCTGACAGAAACTGGTGACCCAGACTCAGGGCTAGAGTGCTTTCATGACTCTTCTTCTGCAAATGGGACTTGTTCCTGTGATCACCATGACATCTAGACAGAGAGCCAGATTTAAGGGGCCCTCCTAGATATGCATGGAAGAAGACACAGGCTGGAGATGGCTGCACCAAAGGTGTCCATAAGGCCTGCCTTCCATTACCTGTCTTCAGGTCTGAACAGATGAGACAAAGTCCCAGCTCCGCACAGCAGGCTCATCCCCAGCATCATCAGCTGGCCAGCACCCTCACACAGTGACAGCATTCATTGTCTACTGAATCATGCTGTGAGTCGGTAGCCCCTGCAGAGGGACGGAGACAGGTACATCTCCATCTGGCAAATCAAGTAAGGTCGGAAAAAAGCGGCTCCAGTAAATGTCCCAAAAGGACAAAATAATAAAAACAGGAAGAAGAGTAAGAATATTCTTTACGGTCAGATCTGACCTGAACAGAGAAGTCAATCAGACTTTCTGCTTCCTTTCTTGCCATCTCCACCACTGGCCACTAAGAAACAAATGAACAAAGTCAGTGAGAGTTGGCAACATGTGATATGACTGCTGCTATTGGTTGATAGTTTCTTCCTAAAACTGTTGATGTTCTAATTTCTGTGCCCCAGAATGCAACCCTGACAGACAGAGCTTTTCAGAAGTACTTAAGATTACAGCAAGGCCCTTAGGGTAAGCCTAAATCAATCTGAGTTTCAAGAGAGTAAGTCTTGTGGAGACTACTGGACTATGCATGCAGAGACCAGAGGTGGTAGAACGCACCAAGGAGCAACATACCCGAAAGATAGGAGAACAGCCTCAGAAGGGAGTCTCTGATGCCAGGGCAGCCATAGCTCATTTAAACACTGTCCCTGTGCTCTTGAGGGACCGGAATGGGACACTCCCTTTCCCCAGTCCTACAAAGCACGGTGACACAAAGGGGGCTAGGCTGAAATTTTACTTCACAGATGCTTTTAAATTCTGTCCTACACATGTTCCACTATATTTAAAGCAGCCTTATTTATAATAGTCAGGAGCTGGAAACAACCCAGATGTCCCTCAATGGACACAGAAAATGTGGTACATTTACACAATAGAGTACTACTCAGCTATAAAAAACAACGACTTCATGAAATTCTTAGGCAAATGGATGGAACTAGAAAATATCATCCTGAGTGATTTAACTCAGTTACAAAAGAACACACATGGTATGCACTCACTGATAAGTGGATATTAGCCCAGAAGCTCAGAATGCCCAAAATACAATTCACAGGCCACAAGAAGCTTGAGAAGAAGGAAGACCAAAGTGTGGATACTTCAGTCCTCCTTAGAAAGGGGAACAAAATACCAGTACCCCTAGAGCTCCCAGGGACTAAACCACCAACCAAAGAATACACATGGTGGGACCCATGGCTCCAGGTGCATATGTAGCAGAGGATGGCCTTGTGGGACATCAATGGGAGGAGAGGCCCTTGGTCCTTTGAAGGTTCTATGCCCTTCTATGTATAGGGGAATGTCAGGGTCAGGAAGTGAGAGTGGGTGGGTTTGGTGAGCAGGGGGAGGGGGGACAGGATAGGGGGTTCTCAGAGAGGAAACCAGGAAAGGGGATAACATTTAAAATATAAATAAAGAAAATATCTAATAAAAAGAAAAAATTCTATGCCCTTTGTATTTATCTTCAGACCCCAAACTCTAAAGCTGTGAACCATAAACTACAAAAGCAGATTCTGCTTTGCCTCTGAGCTTGGCTTTGTGTGCTCTCACTCACTAGGCTACAGAATCAGCCGTGTCTGTGTGCATCATTCAAAGAAGGCTTCAAACATCATAAAACCCATGTGAACAGCAACCAATTTTGCCTCTTAATGAGCATTTTACCCAATCAATACTACAAAACATCATACTGTGAAGTGCTGCTACTACTAAATGTAACTACCCAGTTGACTGGTTCAAAAGGAACAATAGTAGCTAAAAGAACATTTATTATTCAGAAGAACAGAGGCTATCATCTAAAATAAAGTCACAAAAATCAGAATGCACTGCATAAAAGACAGAACCTGGTATCGTCTACAAACGATGGAAAGAAAGAACCACATAAGATGCAGCTGAATGCTTAATCAGCTGTCTGTCACTTTCTGAATCGTGCCTAATATTCTAATTATTAGTCTCTATAGAGAGAAAGGACAATTATGGAGCAGGGAAGATTGCTTTAAATTTTTTTTTGTTACCCACAATTTGGAAGGCCTTCACAAAAATATAACCTAGTGCCCACAAGCTATAAAGGAAAAGAATGATCAACAGTTAAAATTCAGTTTTCCATCCTACGGCAATAACAAGGAAAAGCTCTGAAGTTGTATTGACAGATATGACTAACAATTGTAATCACAGAAATAAATGTAGTAAAACGATAATTTGTCTGTCACAATCTAACCAAGGGAGAAGAGTGCAGCACAAGTAGCTGCATCGTGGAGTTAAATGGAAAGCAGGCAGAAGCCAATTTTCAATGAAACATGGAGCATTATTAATTGGTTTCTTAGCAACAGCCAGGCTAAAATTACTTAACATGTCTGCTCAATCAGAGGCAAATTTGTGTGTTAACCTTTAAATGTTGATTATACTTGGCCTTTTCAGATGCAAATCCAATGTATAAAGTGAAAGTAAATGTTGACAGTGCTCATACAGAAAGATCCCCCCTTCTGGGGTGAGCAGCCTGACTGGAGGAGCTGTCTGGTGGCCATCTTGTTTACTGCCATCCTTCACCTGTCCTCCCTGTCCTGCACCAGGACTGCCTCCAATCCAGAGGAAGCATCCTGGACGGCCAATTACATAACATCACATGGCACTGCTGACTCTCACAGGGGCTCCATGGGAGATGGATGATGCTGTCAGTTTAGAATTAAATGCGGGAGACTGAACTAGGGGATTGCACTTAAGACCAATGTTAATCTCAACGTCCCATTTCAGGCTCACCGTGTAGAGCCCATGGGCCTCAGCACCTGCTTTTCTTTTCTTTTCTCCCCATTAAGTCCTTCATCACTGCAGAGCACAAGAGGATGGTCTTTACTCTCGTCTTCTTTGGCTTCTTGGTTTCCCAAATAAATATTTTTACTTGCCACAACAACAGAACCCTAAGTCACTGTATCTTCTGAGTGTCAAGTTGCCAGATCTGGGCTTCTTTGTAGATGCACCCCATTCATAGACCTCCCAGCCTCCTCACGACTCCTATAAATGGTGGCCTTTTGCCTCACTTTCACTTACTCATGCAACACATGTTTGTTATTTGCTAGACACATACTTATTATTTGCTAGACAATGACCTAGGTGCCAGACACAGTGGTCAGAAAATGTCCCTACTGTTATCCCACTACAGGAAAATGCACTCATAATACAAAACAATAACCTTTCAGGAAGCAATGAGAGCTGAGAAGAGAATAAGTAAGACGGGGTGGAGGTGGGGCTCACAGGCCACTTGAGATGAAGGTACCCATCACTTAGACCTTAAACATAAAAGAGCAAGGCAGGCAGAGGTGGGGCAAGCAAATCCTCACCCAGGACAAGAAACAGCACAGAACAGAGGACTGAGTGTAAGGAATAAAAAGGGGAAGGTGATGATACAAGAACAATCGTGGGCTGTGAGGTTTGTCAGTCAAACTGGACCGTGGCTAAGCTCCCCTCTCTGGATGTACTGCAAGACTGTAAAACTAAGCAAAAGTCTGCGGCACAAGAGAAGATAAAGGCAGGGATCCTCATGGGGGTGAGTAGATGCAGCTAACTCCAAAGGGTCTTTCATTTTCTGGTCAAAGTCCAGTGTTCTTTGATTTGAAAATCTTCCTGGCCAAATGGAATCCAGTCTTGAACTAATTGCTCCCAAAAGGAGGTAGAATGTATTTCCCACCCAAAGTTCTGTTGCCTGTGACCTTCTAAAGGTTGGGATTAATGAAGAGGTCAGTTGTTTAAAACACTGAGTCAACACTCTAGGATATCCTAAGCAGTGATCAGCAACTTAGGGCATATATGAGGGAAAGTTTGGAAGCTTGCTTTTACATAGCTAATGGAGTTGACTGCTGCATAGCAGATCAGAGATCCTCACACTGGTGTTGTGAGAACTCAGCCATGGGCAGATGGACAGATGGACAGATGGGCAGATCCTTCTCTGAAGCATACAACTTGTCCTAAGTCAGGCCTTAGGTTCCTGAAGCCTTTAAGGACTTAATTGAAAATGCCCTTTACCAAACATGCACCCTCATGTGTAATCCATCTCAGGATGTGGTGGCACTGATAGCTTTTTGGGGGTACACATTTGCAAGGAACTTATGGGTCTAGGAGAACAAGGCTGGAATCAATAATGATAGTGAGATTTGCAAGAGGAAAGTTTTGAGATTCTAGTAGATTACACAGTATCTTTCCAGGTTTGCCTATGAAACGCTTACATTAATCCTTACAGAGAAACGCTGCTAACTCTTAACTTACCCCGAGGATCTAAAGCAGTGCTTCTCAGCCTTCCTAATGTTGTGACCTTTAATACAGTTCCTCATACTGTGCTGACCCTGACCATAAACTTATTTTTGTTGCTACTTTACAACTGTAATTTTGCTACTATTATGAATAATAATGCAAATATGTGATATGCAGGACATCTGATTTGTGACCCCTATGAAAGGGTCTTTTGACCCTCAAAGGGGTTAAATCATTCAGGGTGAAAACTACTGTTCTAAAGAACAGCGACAGAAAGGTGCGAGAGTTCTCAGTACATGGTTCCTGCACCACGGTCCCAGGGAACTGTTAGAAAGTACAGCATGTTCACAGGTCTGGCCCCAGACTTAAGAAATTCAAATTTTGGCAGTAGAGTCAAAAATCTGTTTTTTAACAAGCCCTCCAGGTGCTTCTGCTAAACCTGAAAACTGCCTGCCATTCTAGGCTAACTCAGTAAGATGTGTGTCTCTGATCTTAAACCTAGCACCAGCTTGCTGCAAAGTTTAATCAACAGGAAACCAAAGATCCAAGAGTACCTTCCACATTATCATTGCTTGCATTCAAACTGTCTGAATTCCTTGACACAATGACCTTTTCAAAAGAACCAACCAGTCAGAACACAAGATGCTGCGTCACTAACTTCTCGGGATAACTGATCAGTCTAAGTAGAGGATATTCTTTGAAAACTGAGGTTGGAGCAGACCTCTGAGAAGAATCACTAAGTCCTCTGTTCTGACCCAAGGCTGTTTTTCATGACCCTTCTGCCAGGGCTGTTAGATTCCACCTGGAAGAGCACTGCTTCCTGGGCTGGACAGAGGACAAATTCATCCAGCAGGGCCTCTGTAAATAGTCCCTGAGTATTCACTGAGTCTGTGCCTTCTAGCCAACATCTGAGAGAACCAGAGACTCACTTGTCTGTCAGTATTTCTGACAATAATAGGGTGTGATACGGATGTACAGTTGTTACAAACCTTTAAAACAAACAAGAAACCTAGAAGATACTTCAGTCCTTAGAAAGGATAGGAAATCTCAGGTCAAAGGGTGGCTCTCAAACTGAATTTTACAAGACAATCACTTGCGATGCCTAATAAAAATGCAGACTTGGGGGTGTGGGGAAATCTCAATATGAAGCACTTTGATGGAGTTGGTAAGGAAGAGAGGCAGGAATGTGCTTTTTAAACTATGCTTAAGAGATTAAAAATCTGTATTTAAGTTATCAACACTGTCCCTTCTGCAGCTGTTCAGGAACTTTGCTAGAGGGTAATGAGAAGATTTTTTATTTCTATATTTAGGGAAATAAATCAATATGGTAGCAAAAAGAACAAGTCCCCCATTTTCTAAATGCATGCTAAAGCAGTCTTCATTAAACTAATATTTAACCTTTTCTTAATACAAAGGTTAAGCATGATCACTGTAAAACAATCAAGAAGGAATGAGAAGAGATATAATATAAAATACCCACCACTTGGTACATTATATTTTCTAGAGAACAAGTTGGCCCTAACACATACACACACACACACAATGGGAACAGAATTTAGAAAAAAATATAGCTATTATGTGTCTTTTAATTGCTAACAACATTATCAACTATCACTCCTTGAGTCTTTTAGATATAAAATAATAGAATGATAAAAACTTTAAGAAATTGAAATTATATTTACATAGCTAGCACACAAGTACAAATATTTGTGCCATTTGTAGGAGTCTGCTAAAGATCTGTTTTTTAATAAAGCAATTTGGTGCTGATAATTTTTAGGGATATTTACTAGTTAAGTGAATGCATGCACACTGCTAGAGGCAGACACATAGAGAATAAATTGATATAAGCTTTGGCATTTGTGAAACTTACTAGACCAAGGTTTTCTCATTAAATCCAAAGGGAACCAAAAGACCACTGAAATGAACCAGACTCACCCCTACCCGTTTAACATTCCCATAGTGGCTATAAACAAATTCTTTCAACCCGAAAGTAGTCAAAAAATAAGGGAATTTTACACAACGCACTCACCACAACCTGAGAGCTGAATTCTTGGACATTTATAAGTGAGGCACTATAAGTGTGTGAGTTTAGTTACTGCCCACCTACATCCATATTCCAAAGCTTGCAATGGCTTCAACACTTAGCTGTTGCTGGAACACAAGATGCTGAAGAACAAACTGTGCTTATTAAGGGTTTGGTTAGGGCCAAGTGCAACAGGACATGAATGAAGTCTATGCATTCTCTAAAGCAGGACTCAAGTGTCATCAGAAGTCAGCCTGGTAGAGTGATTTCTGAAAATGAGACTCACTCACCCTTCCTTTGTCTTTTTGTCTTCCACAGTACCCCTGTGCTCATAAACACAAGAGATCACAAAGAATATCAAATTCATGGATGTTAGCTAAAGAACAAAGATATACACCTGAGATCTCTCACTGTAGTGAAGCTAGGTATGCTAGGAAATTTGTCCTTTTAGAGTGACAGGGCATGGTCCCATAGAGGGCACAGCATGACCCTTAACTGGTGAGCTCTTCAGAAATAAAGACTCCTAGTCCTCAAATCAAACAGCGGTTAAGTTTTCCATTCAAATCCATACAAAATTGTCAGAGCCTATCATGGTAGTCTCGAGGTCCAATTGTTCAGGGTATAAAAACTATCAGTTACAGTAAGGCTGGGAACATTCAGCACAGCAGGACAGTGCTGCATGCCAGTAATGTATACACTCACAAAGACAGGGCTCTTAAAAAGCTCACCCTCTGCTTTGGTTGGAACCCTTCTAAATGCATCCACCTGAATATACACAATGAGCTCTCTGAGACTACCCAAGATTAGAGAATGAAATGACTCCCAATCTCTTCCCTAAACACTTCACCTTCTCTCTTTATGTAAGTAAAACTGAAGTATATAATCATTAAAATCTTTAAGAAGTTCCTTTAAAATTATACATATCATTTCTTTCCTTTTTCCCTATAGACAACAAGGAAGACAAGCAGATATTTGGTCCCTAAACTAGATGTGACTTTTGACATTAAAAATGTCAATGCACAGATCTTCTTATTCACAGCACTAACCTCTCAAACCTGGGACATTTGGGACAGACACTGACACATAAAACATTGATAAAACACCTTTGATCATACTGCCCCTGTGATCAGTGGCTTCGTGGCTAAAGCATTCCTTCCTTGGAATTCCATGGAGAATGTATATAATTTTCCTTGTATAGCTGATGAAATTGAATATAAAAACAAGTGAGTTACTGGCCACCTGATTAGCATTAGAGAATACTAATTAGGATAAGCAGAACTCGGTGGTCTTGGCTGGAAAGACAGAAATGGATTCATTAGGAAGAAGGAGGCAAGGCTCAGCTCATTTATATTGACCACAACATGAAATCAAGTGTTCCAGAACCAGAACTCATTAAAAAGTGCGGAGGGAGAAAAGTGAGCAGAGACTGTTTTGCTTAGAAGCTTAAAGTCTGTTGGAAACAAAGTATCAGGATACCCACAGTTTAAGGGAAACCAGAACTACCCATAAAGATTTCAAAGGAGCCAACTTCAAGGACAGGGAAGGATTCGGAAGGGTGGTAAGGAGGGGATTAACTGGAAGTTATAAAGTGAAATTAGTGCAAAGGCAGTTCGAGCTACACATAAGGAAGCAATTTCCAGCTCTAATTTTCATTAGGAGCACAGAATGATCTGTGTAGTGATGACCCTTCATCATGACCATTATTTGAAATTACTGGCACTCACATGCATAAACAGAGTGGAAATTAAATATAGACATGGAAGAAAGAGCACTGTGATCATTTTTTTTTAATCTTTCAACTGCAGATGACATTTTCCAAAATAAAATACCCCAGTTTAGTAAGCTTTCAATTTATGGTATTCAATTACAATCAATATATTTGGAGAACCACTGCTGACTTCCATACTAACCCCTCTAAAGTGCCACCTCTAATCCCTTCCTGCTTTCTGCTCCGCAGTAAGGAACTCCACACTTTGTTGCAAGCAGAACTTTTAGGAGAATCTGTGAGTGGAGGAAAGGAAGTGGCCACTACTTCCACTACAAGAGCATACTCCCAAGCACATAAGTGGCTGTCCCCTTTCCCAGACACCCTCCTCTCCTTTACCCTGCAAAGGCTTTATGTCTCTGTTCTGTCCTCCTACAGAAGAAGATTCAATTGTGCTATAACAGCCCTTCAAAGATGCAAATTCTTTTCTATGTCAGTCAGATACTATCAGTAATTTACACTATGAAGCAGACTGGCTTTCTAACTACCAATTTTAGCTGGCTGCCTTGAAGAAATCCAAGTTTTTAAAATGTGTAGTGGGAAAAGGAATGGGGGTAGCCCAAAGGAGTAAGACTGCCACCTGCTGTGAGTTCACCTTGTGCCTTAGAAAAAGACAAAAGGAGAGAAACTGGGACACACACTGTGTTTGCTTCTTCAAATCTAGCAGGCAGACTCTAAAGAAAACAGTTTCATTACTCACACGACTTCAGCACCCAAAATTCAACCTAATACTAATTAATACTTTAGTTGACCTTTCTGTTGACATAGAGGGCTTTTTGAAGAGAGGGGATAAGGCCAGGAACCTATGGTAATAACTCCCTGTTGTGGCCAAGTAGGACCATGGCTCCCCTCAAACCTGACAGTGACTTTAAGTCCTTGGCCAGGCCAACTTGTTCCCACTTTAGGCCTCTACACTCATGTCTTCCCTTGCCTAAAAACAGCTTCTTCCAGAGTGGTCTTCCTATATCACTCTGGCCTTAGAATAAATGTCACCTCTTCAGATGGGCCTTCACTGAACCAAACCAATGCTTCTCACTTGCTACTTAAAAGCACACAATTTCCTTCTCCCTTCCCTTCCCCTTCTTCCCCTTCTTCCCCTTCTTCCCCTTCTTCCCCTTCTTCCCCTCCCTTCCTTCCACAGCATGTAAGGCCTACTGGGAATGCTATTTCTGACTCATCTGTGCCCCCTTACTCACATCCAGATGGTATAAAGGCAGAGTACAGTCTTGGAGTGATTGCAGTCTACCCTCTATGTGAACTGTTCCCAGACATGATGAGTTATCCTTGTCACTGGTTGTTCCACCTGGAAAACCATGTGGGACATCACTTCCTTTGTACCTTGGAGATGTCTCCAATATAAACAGCACAAATGCATAGACAATAAAACAAAACAAAACAAAACAAAAAACAAGACAAAACAAAACCCAACCCCTCCAACCTGGTATCTATGGCTCTAATTTCCAAGTTGGGTCTCTTCTCTTGTTATTATTCTCAACTTACCAGTGCTTTCATTCTCCAAGAATACCACAGAGAACCCACACTAAGTGGTCTATTTCTGTCCAAATGTGCTCATTCAGCTAAGCTGAAAATGTGCTCGGCAGTGACAACAGAGACTGCACCTCTCAGGGTCCTGAAGTGTGAAAGTGTGTGTGTATGTGATTGGTGACTCCTACCGCCCATTTTCCAATCCGTTTTATACCAACTGTTGATAGTGGTGGTGGTGGTGGTGGTGGTGACTCAGATTGTTTGTATCCCTAGCTGTTCTGAAACTCACTGGGAAGAAAAGGCCAGCCTCAAACTCCAGAGATCTCCCTGCCTCTGCCTCCTGAGGGCTAGGATTAAAGCTATGCCCAGCTGTCTTCTATTTTATATTATACTTAGTTTTATACTTAAATTATCTCTTTTAGTTCTTTATGGGGTGGGTTTCATGTCTATTCCTTTTACCTCCAAAGTGTTTAGTATTGAGCTTTAAATTAATACATAGGTACTAATCTGAAATAATCTGAAATGATTTCAAGCTATGAGTTGTCTGATGTGCAAGTAAGTAGCAGTTTCCCTAAGTATTAACTGTGTGTGGTGGTTAATTTTTACTGCTATTCCAAACAGACTGAGAAATACTTAAGAGATTTGTAAGGTATATGTCTGGTGTATCTGGGAAGCTTTCCCAGAGAGGATCAGGTCATGAGGGTTCTGACATAATCAGCAGTTTAATCCACTAATGGATTAAAAATTTCATAAGATTACCATAAGTGGGGGTAGAACTGTGAAGAGGGGGCATAGCTGGACAAAGCAGTCACTAAGGGTAAACCTGGGGTACCTTCTCCACACTTCCTTCTTGCTGCTTTGCTTTCTGCCCTCTCCCCTCCCTGAATGTTCTCATGGTCATCATGATCTGCTTCATCAAGAGTCCAGGATCAATGGAGCCAAGGACTGGGGACTAAAATCTTTGAAACTGTGAGCCAAATAAAAATGCCTCTTTCTTCAGGTTGTTTTTTTTTTTTTTTTTTTTTTTTCCTATGAGGTGTGTTGTGAAAGTAATTAGAAAAGCACCTTACCCGCCCTGGATTAAGTCGGAGAAGCAGGATTATCTCTATGTAGCAACATCTTAAGTTACCACTGACCATTTCATTTCATTCAAGATTACAGACTTTTAAACATAAACATGTATATGTTGCACTGCCTACACATAATGATATAGACCTGAGAGAAAATCCAAGATTGAAATTGGAATGTGGAAAGTTGTAGCCCTAAAGCTTGTGCTATCTTAAACTGAAGAGCACTTTCTCTTCAACAGGCTAAAAAGCTAACAGAAGTGTAGTGATACTCTGAACATGTGCTGAGAAGCACATGGGAAACACAGCATTTACCCCACAGCACAAAATACACTGTTCAGCACCAAGGGAGTTACTGTATGTTACAATTTTTATATGCTTTGCAATCATTCCCACACCAGCTAATTGCTAATAAGAGCAAAGAGCCCCCTGCCACATGCCCACAAACACATGTTCTTTGGCTATTTTAATAAGAACTGGCCCTGGTTTATAGCAAAATAACTTGACTCAGGACTTTCTGCCAAAAATTTCATCTTGTAAGTGTACCCTGCCACAGACATCTGGGGACAGAGTGCATTTTGAGGTGTTTTTGCAAGAACAGGGAGGAGATGTTTTCAAGGGCAAAAGACATCTTCGAAATAAGCAATTAGTTTTAAAAGTCTGATCAATACGAAATAACAAGAACTATAAAGTGTCTTTTAAAAACTAATTTCAGAGAGAGGGAGAGCAACATCTCCGGCAGCACTAATAACAAGCCAGGGTGTCTTGGCTAAGTAAGTGGCACCACCCTGAGAGGAGCTGGAGCTATGTATGCTGCTAAAGGAGGCTATCCACAGCCTCACCCCAATCTTCCTGCACTGCCATTCTGTGTCACTGTACCAGTTCTTCTCTTAAGTGTCTCCAGGTGAATTTCTACAAGCTGCTGAGATTGGCAGCTGTACAAATATTTTCTCAATTCTCTGCTTCACCTTTGGGGAGGGCTGTACCTCATATTTTCAACATTTATGGACAGCCTTGCATTTCAAAATGCTGTTATGGAAGTCAAAAATGTAATACCGAACATAATCACATGAGGTTCCCAATTCTGAGGGTTCATGAAGCATCTAGTGTTGTGCTGTTTTGTGTTTATGATGACATAACTGTCACAACTCCTTATAAAAGGTATTATTCCTATTTTATAGATGAAAAATGGAACATAGAGGTTATGTTTTGTGTCTGGAGTATTTATAGCTCAAGATAAACAGTAGATATTGTATTCAAACACTTTTCCTAACTCTGAATCCAAATAATGTACTGTATGGCACTTTTCTTCTGCTCTTATGATCTCTAAACAGGAAGTTAACCTCTTGGAGATGTACAAGAGAGAACCCACCTGGATTTATGGTACATGACCATTTATGTTCCTAGACACAGTGGGTATTTAGAATCTAGTGGAAACCACATCTCGGCTGAGGCTAAGCTGAGCTGGCTACACAGCAAGTTAAATGGATGGTATGGCTAGACAGCTCAGACCTGCTTTGTAAATGAGCATCTTCTGTATAGACTCCACCTCTAAGTGGACAGAATCTCCCTTAGCGTGGTCTTCAGTGCCGGGGATGGAACCCAGAGCCTTACCCGTACCAGGCACTCACTCTACCATTGAGCCGCATGTCCAGCATGTCCACCATGAAAGCCTTGGTCCTCATACAGTTTATATTATGGTTAAGGAGAAAGACTAGCGAGATGGTAAAAAGTACTCTACAGTGTACTTATTGGAGTACTTATTGGCAAGTACTTATGGTTCCCACCTAAGTACTGATTGTTGAGGCACAGGGACATGTCTGGTACCAGCCTAAGCTGAAGAGGAAGAAGGGCCTACAAGAGGAATTCTTTAAGAAGTTATGAGAGGGCAGGCAGAGAGAGGTGAGCAGGTGAGCTGTGGGCTGGGTAACTTGGTCGGATGAGTGTTTACTCTGGAGTAGATTATATATGAAAGCACTTACTAACCAGAGACCTTTGAGTGGGGCATCTTGATGCTATCTTATGGCAGCAGCTGAAGCATGGGAAGAGCAGTGATATGTACAAAGTTGTACAGCGGTTAAGGTATTGAGCCTGTGCCTGAGATTCAGAACATCTCACCCCAGAGCCCTTGGGGAACCACCCGTGCACCTTGTAGGGTCTTTAGATGCAGTCAGCTCCTGGAAACAGAAGGAAGAACGCAGGCTGGGGCATACATGCAGCAGTATGGCCAGGAAGAGTGAGGTGGAGTGTTTGACTTTCAGATGATTCTTCTCCCCACTTCTCACCACCTCACAACCCAGGGCATTCCTAACAAGAAGGCTGAGGGCTTTTGGAACGTTTGAGTCTATCTGCAGTTGCACAGAGAGTCTGGCTACCACTTCTAGTCTCCTACAGTATCTGTCACAGACTCTCAAGCACTTTCTTGATAGTTCCTTTTCCCCATAGATGGTGAGGCTTGATAAATATATGTTCAGGACTCAGGTGGCTGCTCTCCCATTAGTGCACCCCACTTTCCATCTATGCTGCTTTTCAGTAGTTACCCCATGAGTGGTGTATGCTGTACAGCTAGGAACTCGGAATGGTGTGGGAGGGACTGGGTGACAAGTGAGAGTACTATGCCAGGACAAAGGATATGATCGCCCTGCTAATCGTACTCGACCTGGTATTTAAATGCACCTTTTAGTTTCTAAGAACATGCTGAATGTTAACTCATTTATTGTTGAAGCTGGATCTTGAATGCTCTTCATGAGCCCATATTGTAAAGGGTTGGTATCTAGCCCAAGGTGTAATGAGAGTACTGGGACTTTCAGTAGGTGGGCCTGGTAGAAGGAAGTGAACTGAGGTGTCACAAAGAGTATGGTTGGAGCTCCAGCCCCCTTTTCTCTTGTTTCCCAGCTGCCATTAGGTCATCAGCCATTCTCTATTAACTCTCTCACCAAATGGGCTGTATGGTCCTGGATCCAAAACTGAACATATCTACAGTGAGCTGAAACACCTTACACTACAAGACAAAATAAACTTGTCCTACTTGTTGTCTCAGATGTTAACGACAATGTGATGATCAACAGAACCATCACACAACACTAGGAGTCCAACAAGAAGACCAAGGCATAGGCAGGGTATACACCATGCCCAAGGGTACATGAAGGGCATCCAGGAAGGCAGGATTCAGTTCTACAGTCTTAACAGAGCCAATTCTTAATTACTACCTTCTCTTTCTAACTAACTCTCAGGAGAAAAAAATGGGACAACCCTTATTCCAAAACCTTATGTACTAGCTGCCCCAGAGCACGAAGGTGTAGCATCTTTGTGAGCCTAAGTACTTCTTAGAGTAAAGAAACACAATGTAAAGAAAGAGGTACAGACTCAGAACATCAATACTCATAAACTGCACAGAGGCAAGAGGAACCTCATTCCTAAAACTGAACTGAAATTTACCAACCAAGTAAAAAAGGCACAGAGAACAAGTTAATAATGGCCCAGACAAAGACATCGTTTTAGATCTAACCTACTATTAATTAATTTATGTATTGCCACTAGGGAGAAGGCAGTCAGTATTAAGTTCGATCAAATGTGGAGAAGCATCAGGATTGCTGTGACTGTTAGAACAGTAATTACTGAGTCGCGGTGCCTTGCTTATTCACATTCACAGAATGCTTTGCTGCTCACCTGCCACAGCATCTTTTGACAGGCCTGACAAGCTTTTCAGAGACTAGGACACCCTCAACGAGAACAAAGGGGATCTGATTTGTACATGCTGGCAGGCTTCTGATCTAAGTCTGGTCTTCAAAGAATATCTGCCTCCTGACTCCTTCCAAGGGTCCCTATGTTGTATCTACACTTGCAAGGAGCACAGAAGAAACTCTGGCCAGCAAGAGTGGGATGCTGGCTGAAGAGTTCCAGGGGCCCTGGGCTCAGGATAGCTTACACTGTGAGCTGTGTGACTTTGTGCAGTAACAGGAAACAGTATTATCAAAGAACATAAACCGGTTATCTAGTTAGGTTAGGGTGGAATGGAAGTAAAAGGACTCTGTTACTACCCAGCTTCCAGCTCTGACTATCTCTCAGGATTCTGGCCCTAATTTTCTTAGTTTGGTACTTGAGACAAGATCCCCATTGTCTACAGTTGTGCCTGATGCTAGTTAAGTTCAGTTGCCACTGAACACTGATTTCCTATGCTCTTGGTCAGCTTCTGAGTCTATGCCCACAACATGGCCAAAATTGTCAAGAAAAAGACCCAGGAAACTCTTGGCAGAGCCTGTACCTCTTCCTTAGCACCAAACAGTCTTGGCTGGTCATGGCAGGGCTCACAAGATCTGTATGGTGGTCTCCTGAGCCTGGATATCTCCAAGTGTATTTTACTTGACTACAGGGCCACCATGGACCAATAGTCAAATATGCCTGATGTCCTTATGAAAGGGAAATATCTGGACACAACCACGGCTTCAGGAGAGAACCATGTGAGGATTAAGTTGTGTTGCCTAAGACCAAGAGCTTCAATGGCTGGGAGAAAACCTGCAACAACACATTTTTCTGTCTCCTTCAGGGCAGCATGGCCTCTCTGTACCTTGATGTTTCTGTTTAGCCTCTAAAACTATCAGAGAACAAATGTCTGACATTGAAGCCAATTCATTTATGAATTTTTTTAACGACAGTTCTGGGGAACTTCACCCTTAGCTCCTGCTTCACAATTGACCTGCACAGGATAATTTCCTCATTTCACCCTGTTTGCTAGGATCCACTAAGGGCCAAGTCCAGACTGAAGGGTAAAGATGATAACACTGGGGTCAAAGAAGGCCAATGCCCTCCGTGGGATGGCAGTAAGGTGGTCCTGGGGTAAAGGGTGGGCGGAAGGGGAGGTGGTATGATTCTTTCTGGAAGGGTCGCAGAAAGACTGCCTAAGGTGAGCCCTTGAGCAGCTTCAGTGTCTGTGAGGGCCGACAGCCCAGAACAGAGAAAAAAGTAAGGCTCACAATACAGTAAGAGTGCCTGGGTACAAAGGTACTCATCCTAGCATCTTCACTGCCAGCCAGAAGACGGACTCTCCAGCCTTCGCCACTTCTCAGTGATTCTGACTGAGAGACCTGGCGTGGGGACAAACAGGTGCCCCTAAATGTCCTAGGGGTGGGGCTAATATTAAGCACCCATAGATTTTGTCTCAGCTTCATAGAACTTCTCAAGCATGGCACACATGTTTGACAGTAAATGGCAGTACACAACATAATTAAAGTAGAAGCAATATAGCAACGTCTATGTGGGAACTGTGGAAAATATCCATATCTGTTCTTTGTATCATACTGCAATGATACAAAAATTGCAATGGAAGGCATTGAGTAATTTTGAAATCACTGAAATGATGTTTACAAATGAAGCTATAGGACTGGTATTCAAATATACTTTGAATTGTTGCAAGTTTTTTGTGTTTGTAAGAAATGCCCAGTAGTTTAACACAGAATGAACTGACCACCATGAATGCTTCGTAGCCCTTGTGGTGTTTATTCACAACCCCACAGTTAGGAAGCCCATGCTTATGCTATGGTGTGCTATTCCAACTTTTCATTTGGGGTAGAACAAAAACTCAGAGACTTAAAAGATATAGCCACAAGCTGGATCCTGTTACACTGAAGTCCCAAGCCAAATGTTAAATGGATAGTAGATTCTGACCGGACTCAGACATGTGACCCCTACAAAGTTTATGTTAACAAACAGCATGGACAGGCAGCCAGTACATGAGAAGGCTGAGGCCAGAGGAGAGGGTTTACAGAAAGGTTTTCTCAGAGGCTCGGCTTTCTGAGTGATAGAAGGGACTCTTAGAACTTGCCCTCAGTTGTATGGGTGCACAGAGAAGGAATGCTGGAAAATTCCTGTATGGTGTTGGTAAGAAGTCAGCAAGAGTCAAACAGGCCAGTTCTCCCCAGCAAAAACATTGCATTTAGAACAATACCAGATTCTTTCCAGAAAGACTCAATTCAACGTTTATGCTATCACCTTATATATTCTCCAAGACTAAACTAGACATTTTTCAATACAGCATGCCCTAAGAACAAAGTTTCTGCCATTAACAGAAACTAAGCAACAACAGAGACAAAAACCAAACGAAACCACTGACCTTGGGTTGTGGTTCTTGCTTTGATTCCCATACAAGCACATTCAGCAGCCGCTCTGGCTTTACCTTCAGCATCACATGAGCTTCTGAAGCTGGGGGTTAGTACATGGGATTACTTTAAGCTAAGCCTTGCAGATTTTTTCTTTAAACAACAGCTTGTAGTAATACTTTCAACTGTGGCTGGGGAGATGGTTTGGTGTTTAAGAGCACTGGCTGCTCAGTTCCCAGCGCCTGCACAGCAGCTCACAGCCATCTGTAACTCCAGTCCTAGGGGATCAGATGCCCCCTGCTGGCCTCCACAGATATCGGGTATAGATGTGGCACCCAATCATACATGCAGGCAAAATAACTCATTCAAATAAAGTTCAATTTAAAATTTTAAAAAGAAATAAATATATTTAATTATTTATCCTCTCTGACTCTCTTTCACACTCACTAACGATTTAACTCAGGACTTCTTGTATCCTATCACTGAGTTCATACTTCACCAAAAATATTACAAATTAATAATGATCACAACTGATTCATAACCTATTACTGAGTTTATGCAGTTAAGAAAAAACTATATTTAAAAGAATAACAGCTAAATTATAGAATTCATGCAAAGAGGATTTTTTTTTTACCACTGTGATAAAGTATCCGAGAAATTAGTTTAAAGGGCAAAAAAGTTTATCTGAATCAGTTTCAGCCCATGGGTCTGTTGCTTTGGGCTATGGTGACACAGAATGTCATGGTAGAGCACAGGCCCAGAGATACTTGTTCACTTCGGAGCAATAGGAAACAGAGACAAGAGGAAATTGAGGTCTTAATATTCTCTCCAGTAGGCCTATATCCTGAATGTCCCACCATCTTCTAATAGCACCACGGGGCTGGGAAACAAGCCTTAAAATTGCAGACCTTTGGAGAGACATACAAAGTTGAAACTATAGCAAGAATGAGGCAGGTCTTGTACTAATACAAAGAGATTCTTAAGAAAGATTCAACTAGACTGAAGCAATGGCTCTGGGGTCAAAAGTACACACGGAACCTGCAAAGGCTTACAACTGCCTCTGGCTCTAGCTCCAGGGGATGGCCACTTTCTTCTGGACCTCATGGGCACCTGTACTCTCATGTACACACACACACACACACACACACACACACACACACACACACACACGTTGAGAAACCCTGCTACTTGCCAAGGCTGCAGTCTACCAGGTCAGGATAGTTCCTCCGAGCTCAGTGCAAGATGGAGCATTCCCTTTTCCAGCTTCCCCTTCTCTGACCTTATCTAGGGCACCCAATCCCCACAGCCTCGACCTGAGGAAGGTCAAGTAGTCCTTGGCAAACCTATAAGTTCAACTTCCTCTTCCCATCAAGTACCTGGGATTCCTGGAGTGCCTCTGAATGCAAATGAGGCATTCTCAGTACTTTAAAATCTAGTCAATGACTTATATTCACCCTGAAAACTCCTTTGCACTCTTCAAGGTTCATATACAGCCCAGTCTACTCCAAATAAAGTGTATGCTCACAAGTTGTTTCACTAAAGGTGAACTATTCCACTATTTCACTATCTAGAGTGTGGTTTTAAAAAGCTGAAACACTAAAATCCTCAGAGAACTCCCCTCCCAATCCCTCGACTCCCAGCTGGTCATGGACCCTGTAGACCCCACCGTTCTGGGCTCCAATTCATCCTTCCATCCTGGTGTGCAGCATCTGGACACCTTGAGGGAGAAAGAAGAACACACACACACACACATACCTAAAATGAAACAAAAAGTTTAATTTCTAATGATGTTCAACAAATTTCATTTTCTTTGTCAACAAATTTTTGAACAATTTATTAAAACATTACTGGTAGAATCTTTTTGAAATTCCTGGGCTTCATTCCCAAAAGTTTTGATGTGGTAGATTAGTGATGTACAGAAAACACTATTTTCCATATGTACCCTCTTTACACTTGTGTATATGCATATATAATTCTAACACTTTGATGAATGATCATAGCTATAGTTATCATGGTACTATCTACACACTCTGAGATCTACCATCTGCAGAGCCAGGTGAATAGGCATTTATACATCAGACTTATTGAGAGGCTCCTCTAAAGACCTAGTAAGCACTGGAGTCAACCAGGAGACCCCACAAATGCTTCCAAAACACTCAAGACCTTCTCACATGGGTGATTTTTCCCTCTGTGCTTACACTTTTAGTCCCTAGAAAAGAGAACACTCCAGAGAGAAGCCAAGCAAAGAAAGAAGGCTGAAGCTGTCTTTAAAGCCAGGGTCTGTCTCATCAGGCACACAGAACCCTGCTATCCCATGTGGATAAGGAACCTCTACAAAAGGAAGTATAGCCAGCAGAAAGCAGGTTGGATTTCTGCTACCCCACAGGCATTTCACATGAACAAAGGTTTGTACAATTAACTTGAGTGTAATTCCTCCTGCTGGTCAACACTAGTCTAGGGCCTACTCTCTGATCCAGAGATAAGAATTACAGGACCTGCATTAGAATAGAAAGAGCACTTTACAAGGAGAGAGTCATGAGAGCTTGCAATCCCAACCCTACCTCCACCTAGATGCTGAACTACCTTGGGACTACTAGACTGAAGGAATGGAATAAAGAGTTTGTCTCACTCCTTGGGTCTAGCCTCATTTCCCACCCTAAACTGACCAAAACATGTCCACTTGTAGAAGTTCCCAGGCTTTCTCCACATCCCTCTGGTCCTTGTTTGTCATGTAGTTCCCACTTAGAAAGCCCTTCCTGACACCTAGACATCCTGCTGACTCATTCAGGTTTCAGGTCAAGGCTGCTTGTTTCTGGATAAGCCTCCCCTGATTCTCCAAGACTGTTTGGAAGCACCACTCCTAACACACACATAGCACGCACACACACACACACACACACACACACACACACACACACACACAGTGTTTCGAGTCAACATGCCGAGAAATGAAGAATCAGTAGTGAAGGACTCATAGGTTCTGCAGCAGTGAGAATATTTACAAACTGCTTTAGAACCACTAATCAGTGATTTCTTTCTAAACCACATCCCCTGGAATTCTGGCAGTACTGTCCTTCAACTAAGATAAGATGATGACCCAGTAAATCAGCTTCAAGTTTATCGCTTACCCCTTAGCAAGGAACCAAGAAAACTTTTCAAGTATTCTCAGCATACTGCATCCAAGGAAACAAACTGCTTGGTCTAGAATGCTAAGTTCTCATTGTGCTCTTCCCATTATTCAGTTGTCAATTTCCCTGCCCAAGAAGCAGACATTTTCAGAGAACAATGGGGGCTGCAACCTGATTCCAGAGATCCAGACTCTGCCTGCCAATCAACAGTAACACACTCTGTCATCAAGAGGCCAGGTCACCTCATGGCCAGGGTCCCTTCAGGCTCTTTATAGAACAGTTGGGGAAGAAAGAAGAGAGACAAGAAAGACCAACTTAATAAAAATTAAATTAAATAAGCAACAGGCTAGCATAAAAACAAATATACATATAACCACAGTTTAATTACTGTATAATCATCTATAGTAAATATGTCCATTTGTATTATAAATCAGACTAATTCTTTTAAAAAAGAGCACATGGACAGATGAATAAAGATTTCTAATTTTTCTACTTCAGCTTTGTAAATCAAAATTGAATTTGTTGGGAAATGGTGGATGATTTCCCAGCACTGTTATCCCTGTTCCAAGAAGAGAGACGAGGACGCCAATGCTGGGGAGACGCAGGGATTCATTCCGGTTGGCCTTTTCAAATTTACATTTTACTTCATTTGGGAAATGAGATCACTTTCTGTCTTCTGTTTGGAAAATTATTTTCCACTTAAATGTAAACACATGTTCAATACTGTTAAGGGGACAGAGGTCATGGTGAGATTTTGAAGTGACTACTTTTGCCCCCTCCTAGGCTGCTCTGTATTTCCTGCAAGAGGACAGAGTAGGGCAAGTGGGAGGCCCCAATCTGAAATGGCCTGAGGGCTGCAGCCATGGTATTAGGAGGTCAAGCCTCCCACAGAGATGGAGCACACCTGAGCCCACTAGAAAGGAAGACAAAGAAAACCCAGAACTGAGAAGAAGCACTCCTCGGGCCCCCTTCCCCACCTTAATCACAAACTGTCTAGGCTTAGCCTTTATCTAATGCTCCATGACTCCTTTTCATTTAGCACTGTGTCTCTTTAATAGACATCCAACAGATAACAGGACAGAAATGGAAGACAGCAACTGTTGTTCAAGGAGCAGGAGAACCCGCTGGCAGCAGCCCTGATAGTCCCTTTCTTTTACTAAGAAAGAACATAGGTAAAATAAAATTATTCACTTTTTAATTTAGTTTGAAGAACCTAGCAAACAAGATCAGGTGGCTATTGCAAAACAAGCAAAATACCAGAATCTTTGTATTAACTCCCAAAATCCCCCTGTGCCTCTGCTAGCTAATTCCCTCTACCAGGCCGGCACAAGGATAACTGACTGGCTTCTTTCTGCCCGTAGCATCTTGCTTTTTTCTGGAATTTCCTATCACTGGCACCACATGCTGGTAGCCTCCGTGTCTAGATAGGGTCCGTATCACAGGCTGAGTTCTGTGTGTGTGGCAGTGCAGGTGGGGCTTGTTCCTTCTCCCGCTCAGCTGGTTTCCTTCTGCACACAACTACATAAGCTCCATACTCACACCCTAACACTATGTCTTGACTGTCCTTGATTTATCCTCTGTAAAAACATCAGTCATGGTTCTGGTAAGATACAAAGACAGCCTCTGCCTGGCAAGCCAACAATTTAAACAGAGTTAGAAATGCTTAGATAAAGCAATGAGAAGGGGGCAGCAGAGAAAAGGGCAACTTCCTGAAACACTGTCGACACAGGAGACTGAGTATGCATTGAGCTCATAAAGACCATTTCCCCACTCGTCGGCAAGTTTGTTGGTCATGGTGTGTAGCCTGCACACTGTGAGGTGGTACAGGAACTACCTGTGGCACCTGGAGATTTGGGGATTCCAGGTGTTTTAGATGAGTTACTTTTAAATAAACCTATCTTACGAAGTGCCTAGAGTATTATTAAGTACGACAGGGACAGGGTGTTAACTCTGCGTCTTGAGCAACACAATGTACTGACCATAACTGAACTTTCCTTGGTGTCTAATCATTGTCAGCATTCTGACCAAGAACTACATCAGATGCCATCATGGGTTATCACTTTGGCAGCCTGGTGGTTTGCTATTTTAAGTAGCCCTAAACTATTGTCATTGGTTTTCTTTTAAGGGTATGGGTATTTTTGGCCTGCATGTATGCCTGCACATTGTGAGCATGTCTGATGCCCTCAGAGACCACAAGAGGGCGCTGGACTTTTCACAGTGTGGATATGTCCTTTCCTCTAATCTACAACTGTTCCTCTTTGGAAATGTTTTAATTATAAAATATTTCCATCATACAGAAAACTCCAAAAAAGAAGAATCCAAGTGCCCACCACCCAGTTTCATTTTTCAAGTGTTCACAGTGGACACACTTGCTTAGGATTAATTTTTTCTCTCCTGACACTGGTTTCACATTATGAAAGCAGTTTAGCCTTCTCCAAGACATTTGTATTATGGAGAAATCACTCACAATTCACCTCAAGCACTGTTCACATTTTGATGAATTTTATTTCTTCCCTCTTTCAAGGGGGATTCCCACCATGCTGTGAGCATGCATATAATTTGGAATTTCTTTCATAATAATGGTCTAGTACATGTGTTTCTTTTGGCTGCTACAAAACTTATCAGTAGAGGCTTCAGAATACAGTGCGTTATCCTTTTCTGACCAATCTCATTATTTATTTAGGATATTTCTAATTCTTTGCTATTAAACATATAAACCTCAAAATATTTTTACACATATTGTTTAACCTTCTTATTGTTAATGCATCCAGAACACAAACTTGAGTTTTATACAGGTGTGCCATCTCCTTACCTAGGAGAGTGGCTTCCTGGCAACATCTGAGTGAGGTCCAGAAAAGCTTTCATTCATTTACTCAGCAATCCACTCAAAACACCTTTACTCAATTCCTACTGAAGATTAGAAACTTCATTTTAAGGTAGCATAAGTTAAAAACACTAAGGCAAGGTGTTTGCCCTGAGGCTTTCCAGCTAGCTGAGAGAGAGGCCTACTGCTCAGGAAGCAAGCAGACAGCAGTGAGGAACAGACATGCTTCCGTGGCCGTGGTGGTCTTCACAGCCCCGAGCACAGCTGCAGTCCCACTTACGAGAGGAATCTTTCTTGGGTTTTGCATTAAGGATGGGCAGGAAGACTCTACTGATAGACAAGGTTGGCCTCACACCATCTGCCAACTAAACCACATTGCTCTGACTTGCGTGAAGAGATGGCACCCAAAGCTTTTTTTACTCTGAGTCCAATAGTATATGGGACAGAAATGGTAACCTCTTTCCCAGCATCAAGCATGTCTTCTGTCCTTTTGGGTAAAGAAACACAGATGTCAGGCACCCTTTCTGGAATGCCAGGAAGCTGACATATGTAAGATGAACTACACAGCTTATCAGTAACTTCTCACAGCTTGCCAACTGAACAACTATATCCTGTTCCTTGCTCCACTAAAGATTCATTCTTCTTAAGGCCTCTTAGGCTAGAAAATGTACCAACAAAATATGATGCCAGTGTTAATGAATATGCCCACAGGGCAAATGGGCTCATGGTTCATCAATGTTTCTTTTTCTTTTTTGAAGACCAAAACATAGACATACAAGCAAAACAGATGAGCAGAAAGATTTGTGTCAAATACCCAGGTCTCTCACCCATTCACCCATGGTTTCTTAGATATGGGCCCCTGTCTTCAGGGGCCATGACAAATCCCCCAACATGTCCCCTAGTGTGGCAAACAGGGAGAAGCACGTGGTCAGTCAGCTAACAAGAAAGCAGCAGCTATAGAGGCTTCAGGTCACGAGGCTAACAAGCTCACACAAAAGCACAAACTCCATCGGAATCGTCCATTGGGGTTGGGCCACGTCACTTTAAACCTGAGTGCTGGCCAAATAGATGGATCTGCTGAAATGCAGGATGCAGCAGCAAAGTGCTAGGTACTAATACAGGACAGCTCACTGGCTCTCAACAGGCCACTCCTTGTCTTCTCCTTGTCCATTTTCTTCCTCTGCTGTCTTTCCCACATTGATTGTAAACATGAAACAGTGTTGACTGTTGAAGTGACCTCTGCAGATGATCCCACCTAAAGCAAACAGCACCATGTGGCCTGAGGGCAAAGATAGCTTGCACTAGAAGGCTTCACCTTTCTGAGTGCTGCAGCTGGGAGCACCTGGGTTCTTCAGGAACCTTCTAGGTTATTTTAGAGAGGCTGACAGAGAAAGAAGTGTCTCTCAGAAAGGGAAACCACCTTGGCGCTAATAACAGACAGGTACAGAAAAATCAAGGAAATGGTACTCAAGTCCTGCCAGAGCATCAGAGGGTGGAACAGCAGGACTGAATGGAACAGGGCGTGAATGGAACAGGGCGAACAAGCTGTAGACGTGTGGGAACTGCCAGTATTTTGGCATGGATGCTGATCCAAAGGGCCCTCTTAAAATTTTAGACTACACACACACACACACACACACACACACACAAAACCAACCAAACAACAACAACAAAAAAACCCAGGAAATAAAGGCAGGGTGGGAGGGCACAGATTGACAAAAACAATGTTATGTTGTAAGGAGGAGTTTGGAAACAAACACCTGCTATCTCATTCTTCATAACCACCGTCCTAAGAGAAACTTAATACACACACTCATCTCAGAAAAAGGGGAGGATGACACATACCGCTTTAAAAACTGACACTCCAATGTGTCTAACCTTTATTCCCATTTCTCTGCAGGCCAGGGAAATGCTGTCACTGCATTGCTTCAGGCTAGTTCCTCCAGGCCATAGGAGGGCCTTCTCCACCTCTCCTAAGATGCCTAGCAGCTTACTGCATTCCATGGTGAGGACAGTCAGGAAGTGCTGGGTTCGTGGATACAGAGCCAACATGCTTTTGGTTCCATGTGTCACCAGGCACCCATGATGCCTTGACATTCAAAGCTCTTATCCAGGTATCCAAAATTCTACCAGTCACATGTGTCTTCAGGCTGTGTATGAAATACATGCAAATTATTTCAAAATATTCAAAATAGTTTGTGGACTTGATAGATAAAAGGTAGCCATGGAATTCCACGAATGAAGAATCTATACTAAAAGACAACAGGCTGTGTAAGAGTCATGCACACACAAAGGATAAGACAGACCTCATACAGCAGCCTTAGGAACACTATACAGACAGTCTGAAAGGCAGTGGACTCACACAGCGATAGTTCTCTGGACTAGAACTGTGCTTTATGTTTTGTGTGTCTTAATTTTCTACAATATATTTTCATATTTTTATGACGTATCTTCATTTTCTACAATGTATTCAAAACCAGAACATGAAATCTTTTTGGTTTTCAAAGTGTGAGGGTCATAACTAAGAGTGCTTAAAAACAAACAATCCCCCAACCTTCATTTTGAAATTGTGACAGTCTCAATTCAATAAAAATTCATAATGATATTTCTCATAATTAGAGATTGTATATACATTGATGCGCACTTGCTGGTCTTTCTGCCTTGGCATATCTAATCATTTTATTTGTAGACTACTCAAAGCAAATCAATAGCTCTGTGCCTTTCTGTTCTTGAATTCTAACATGATAAAGTAGAGATTTCAACGTGATCTAACATAGAAACAAAACCCATCCAGAAAAATTGATGGGTCAGATATTCTTAAAAACAACAACAACAACCACAAAAATATAGACATGAATCTGAGCAGAGGGGAACAGGGTTGTTTATTAGATGTGATGGTTTTAAGGGCTTCTAAACCACTATGTAGAGGATTCCCCTATCTAATTTCTCCAACAATTTCACAGAGATTTCTTCTGAATACCAAAAAAGTTTTTGAAGTAGGAATTAAAATAAATGATTTGATTCACCACTCAGCAAAACAAAATCTAGTTCCCAGGATAAATAACTTGGCCTCTGCTCCCAAGCCTTGCCGCTTTCTGACATGTACAGACATTTTCCCTCTCCAATTCAGCGCCTTCGCTGGATACAGTTCCTCCCTTAAGAAGATTAAAAAGAATGTATCCAGGACATGTCATAATGATACAAGTGGCTGCGGCAGGTCAGTGATGGATGGATGGATGGATGGATGGATGGACAGACAGACAGCAGGGTACTGCGGGTGGGCAGAGTGACTGGAGGGGGGTTATGGGCATGAAAATGAAGGTTAGCGAAGGGGAAGCCAAGGAGGACACACAGGTCGGAGAACACAAATACTGGCATGCTCAGAAACACAACACACTCAAAGATTTGTGAATAAGCAGGGCTTTCCTAACTGTGGTACCCAAACTGTTTAAAATCGACTGCGTTGTACTTTCACAATGGGCAGAAAGGATCAGTTTCTTAGTTTCTAACAAGAGTCTGTAAAATGTATAAATTACATAAAAGGCAGGTTGAGCTACCTAAGTATATACAACTCCTATACGTCAATTTCCAGTTCATCACAGTTCCCCCTTTGATTAGAAGCAAAAATGGAGAAAAGGCTTGAGCAGAGTCTGTCTCCCTCCAACCTAACAATCTGCCTTGGGGCCAGGCCAGACACTACAGTTCATGTAATCAGAGGTCCCCAGCCTGTACACAGCACTAATGCTCCTTTCCACTCTGCACTACCTGCAGGGCTCTCGATCTCCCCTCTGACCAAGCACAGACTGCCTTGCCCACCCATCTCTGCACATACAGTCACCAGTGAGTAGTGTGGCCCTGTTCTATCACTCATTCTTCCTTCTAGGCCCTGCTCCAAGGCGACTCTGAGGTTTGGTCCTGTACCTCTTTCCATGTTCTCTGACCTCATCTGCACCTCTCTACTCAGTCCTAGAGCATCGAGGAGCTACCAGCACCCTCCTAAGGCCCCTTAATACACCCAGCATGTGGCTCCTGACATCACCATCCACAAGCAGGCACTTAGTAAACTGGGGAATTAAATAGAAGCATTGGTTCTTTACTTTTACACATGCATACATATGTTACATACACACTTATATAGACATATATACAATATACAATATATACAATAGACTTTACACACAGATATTTTACACATACATATACACATACACATTTTATATACCCTCTAACACAACACACTTACATACACACATGCACACACATACATTCACATACATATACATACATGCACACATATGCATACACACTCATATATACATGCACTGACACACATACACAGACATGCATGCACTCACACACATGAAATATATGTGAGTTTCTTTGTAAAATAATATTACTATCATAATTTTAGAAGTTGTAACTTTTCTATTTGTAAGATATCCACTGTTAGCAACTTTCCCCCTCAATTATGAAAAAAAATCAAAAAGGGCTGGGAAGTGGGAGGGGGGTAATGACAACAAGCCCAGTAAGCTGTAAAAGAAGCCTGGCCTCTATAGTCTCCATTCTGACCCTGTCTTTGCCCTTGGTAGCCACACCAACACAAAAGACATCTCCCCTCTATTTCTACCTGCATCCATGTTCTTACCAAGCTAAGCACTGCCCCTCCCCTACCCCTCAGTGCATTAGGCTTCCAGGGCCTTCATTTTCTATAGCCTTGATAAAGATGTTCTCACTATCTGTAACAGCTAGCAATCATGTGGGCTCATAAAGGTCTCTCCACCACTTTGTGCTAGGCATTACTCTTCTCTTGATGAGTCATCTGGGATGTCAACATGACACATGTCACAGAGAGAGAGAACGACAATTACAAGAGTCCTCCATCAGACTGGCCTGCAGCCGCTCCTGTGGGGCATTTTCTGGATTGGCAGTTGATGCAGGAGGAACCAGCACTGTGGCAGGACTCTCCCTGGGCAGGTGAGCTGAACTGTAGGAAAGAGAGACCTGAGCAGTGGGGGAGGGAGGCCGGGGCCACATCACTCATGGCCTCTGCTTCAGTTTCTGTTCTAGGTTTCTAACCTGAGTTTCTGCCTGAGCTTCACTGGATGATAGATTGTACAAAAACAAAAACAAACAAAACTTGTCCTCCAGTTGGCTTTTGGGCAGTGGTTTTTATCACAGTAACATAGAAACAAATGAAAACACTTCTTACAGAGTCTAGAATAATTCAGGTCTAACATTGAGTCTATGAAAAACCAAAAACCTAGATTTCTTTTTCAAACCATGCACCGCACCCTTCAACCTGCCTGCAGAACAGTTACCGTTAGACTCCAGAAGAGCTTGCCACTGAAACGGCACTATGGAATAAAGAACCCTAGAAAACACTAAGTAGTCTTGGTTCTCTGATCTGCTATAACAGTGTAAAATTAGTATATCAATGAAAGACCCTAATATAGGTCTCCAAGGATTTTAGGGCTGTTATGCACCCATTATGAAAATAGCTGGCTGTATAAGGAGTGATCTGTAAGCACAGAGAAGCTCTGCTACAGTTCTACGAATGGGCTCCACAACCAGAGCCCTCCAACAACAGAATGGGCCAGAACTGACAAGATGGTTTCCTCAGGCAGTGCAACATTCAAACATGGCGGAGAGCCATTCTCAGTGTTCCTACAGAAGTATCTAGTTTAGAGAGTGAGCTGATCCCTGCTGATGTTCTAGTATTTAAGATCTCATCATTATAGCCCTTCAGATCCTCTTGGCAGACTTAACTTCATTCCCAGTATACAAACAATCTAGAGTGAATTCATGTCTCAAACATTCATTTGACAGTTAATCAATCCAGACATTATTCTTGAATGTCTCTGAAAACTAAGTCCAGATTTTCCACCCAACTGCCTCCTCTAAAAATCTGCTTAAATCTGATTAAATTAAATTCTGCTTAATAATTAAGTTATTTTGCCAATTGTTAAGCCATTAATTATGATTCTCCATTTCAACCTGCTATTTGTTGAAGATACTTTCTCAGCTTCAATTTTTATAATATCAGTGACTATAGATATATACAATTTCTTAGTAAAACTTACATAATTTAAAATGTACCTATAACTATATATGTATATATTTTTCTATCTGCCCTTGTTCACCACAACTATAAATAAAATTGGCTGTGGATGACTAAATGTGGCTGCAAGTGCGTTCCCACCAAGTGCTCTGCGCCACCATCCAGGAAGCAAAAGGGCTGGAGGAGCATCCCTGCCAGGCTCTGGAATACACCATGAGACAGGAGGTTTCACTTCTGGTCCCAACTATCTTAGTGCCTTCTCCTTTACTCCATTTAGTTTGGGTGGAATGCGAGGGGGACTCATTTTGAGAGAAGATTAAAATCTGACCCAATAATAAAATGTTTAGTTACTGGGCACATCAGTCAGACTCAAGGGCTCACTCGGGCACAGCTCATTCTTCAGGCTGCTGGAACCGCGGAGTTACTCTTCTGAAGGAGGTCCAAGTTTGCTCGTGACTGACTCATGCTGCCTGCCATAGGGTTGCAAGGTCCTCAATCTTTCCCTGAAAAGTGTATTTTAGTGTTTGAGGCTAGGAGATTCAGAAAGGAAGTAATGTGGCTACCCCTCAGTGCTTTGGCCCATAAGAAGTCATGCTTTCTTTTGCTGGCAGAGATCAGAAACAGTGTGCATAGAGAGGCAGGCATGGAGGCAGGTAGAGTCTCTATCTAATTTCCAAATTACACATTATAAAACATCCACCAGACATAAGCTGTAACAGCCTGATATGTGTGTGTGCATGTTTATGCTCACACACATGTGTACAAATGTAGAAAATACAAAATGACAATCTGGCTTAAATTTGAACACTGTCTTTTCCTGGGTAGAAGATCTATACAAACCCACCTCACAAATGCTTCTGACTTATAAACTGGCATTAAGGTTACCAACCTCACATGGTAGCTGTGAGGTGATGTAGGCAAATACAGATCATGGCCAAAGTACAGCACACAGCATAAACTGTGGCTACCTGGTGTTTAATGCCTGCCAAGAGCCATGCAACAATATACTTGAACACTAACTCATCTAAGGACTTGGCTAAACCCTCAGCACTTAATCAAGCGACTCAGCAGTGAAAGGCTCTCCTGTCTCTGCTTGTTTTGGACTAGTAGCAACTGTCTGCTTTCCTCAGAAGCCTAAGTCACTGGGTCATGGCTGCTGAGGTCCCTTTTCACAGAGGAATTAGTCAAGGACTGAGAATGCTCTGTGTGGTGGTGGTGGCTGCCTGGCCAATTTCATGGATAGTCCCTTCGTGGCTTTGGCAGATTCTGGCACTGTCTACTAAAATAAGTCTGGAGCCAAAATATGGCTTGCCTATTTTGACTTGTGTACATTTTCTGAATACAAGAGACTATTGAGAGGGGCTAGGGTGAGTGGAGCACATGTTTGTTGATTTCCCTGAAAGCACAAGCTTTTTCTCAGTGATGAGAAAGGGACACTCACTCATCACAGTTATGAATCAATACAACACCTACAACACTGGTTACCAAGTGTGTACCAGGATTGCCATCAGTTGCTGGGTCTCAGCCTACCAGTTTCTCAGTTTGGAAACGTGGGGCAAGAGGATATGGAGCTAAGCACCTCAACTCCAGTTCCAGAAGCTGCTGTTGCTGCTGGTGGTGGCCAGGGTGTCACTGCTCTATTTGTGGTACAACCTTACTAAGAATGTTAATTTCCTATCAGAGAATCCAGCACACCACCAAGCAAGGAGGGGACACCATTCACCTTCAACATTTGCTAAATGAATGAATTCATGAATCAATAAACAGACAAGTAAGACACCTTCATCAATGCTAAATATTCTGTTTTTATAATAATCTTTACAACACATAGAAACCAAGTGGCTTCCAATTTCCTTTAATTGGAAACTGATTGTATCTTAAATGATTTTTTTTGTTTGTTTTTGTTTTTCAAGACAGGGCTTCTCTGTATGGCCATGGCTGTCCTGGAACTCACTCTGTAGTCCAGGCTGGCCTCGAACTCAGAAATCTGCCTGCCTCTGTCTCCCAAGTGCTGGGATTAAAGGCGTGTGCCACCACGCCCAGCTTAAATGGATTTTAAAGTGGAAAGAGACTACAATATGAACATTCACATGTACACTCACACACATTCCTACAATGGGCTGCTCTATGAACCTCATTCTCACTGTCTTCCTTTTCATAATAAAACCTGTAGTCTGGCCTGGGCAAATTGTTGTCCATCTGAAAACTATATCTCTTCATCACCTGCAGCTATGTCTGCTCACCAACAAATGCTCTTTTTCATACACTGAAGAACAGACAGGGAGAGAACCAAGTTTAATGAAGATCACACAAGGAGGGAAGATGATCTCTCCCCAGCAGAGGTAGGCAAACTTCTATAAAATGCTACCTACCCAGCAAACGTTTTGACTTGGCAGGCTATCCTGTCTCTACGACTTCAGTCTCCCACTCAGTGCAACAGCAAGCATAGACAGTGAGAAGCAAGCACGTGACCGTGCTGCAACTGAACCTTCCCTAGGAACATGAAACAAGAGTTCAACTTTCAGAGCTGTAAGACTTTTTACAGCTACTTAAAAATAATGCAATAACCATTTTTAGCATGCAGACCACACTAAAACAGAAAACAAGCCAAATTTAGCCCAGGGTCCAACATTTGCCAATCCGTATTCTTGATAACAATGAAGCAACAAATAGAAGGACTGGCCCTTAGAGCTTCCATGCACAGCCACTTGCTTCCATTGGTAGCAGGGAGACGTTCCTCTCTTTTGTAAGGGACTGTATTCTGGAGTCCACGTCTATGAAGCATATCATGTAACCCCATCCAGGTACCAAACACACAAAGCTATACTTTGATATGGGAGGACCTGAGCTTCTTTCCATCTTCTTGTCCTTGCTGTGGAAGATAGGGACTCAAGAATGCTAACTAGAGATCTGGGAACTGTAAAGCAAAGAGAGAGAACAGCAGATATCTCAGTCTACAGACATATCCTGGCCACCAAGAAAGAGCACCCAGAGTCTTTACCTGAACCATAAGTAGCCAGTACAATTCCACATCCCCACAGGCTCCCAAGTGCATCCTATGTGACACATGAGTGAAGGTAACACTCACTTTCCAACAGAGAAAAAGTGTAACCACCATAAGGAACAATACTTCACATCTCCGTGATGGCTTTCTGGATGCTCTGTGAGAGCCAATCTTAAGCCTGAGGGTCTCCTTGGCTAGATCTTCCTCTGTAGACGCAGTCTGCTCTGACTGCAGTCAGGTCAAATGCTGGACACAAACTGTGCTTGAGGACACTGACTTCTAGAATGGGAACTGGAGAAGTCGACTGCTTTCCCGTTTCAACCTACAACTTTCAACACTGTCCCTATGTCAGAGTGCCCCTAAATTCCATCCACACTCTGCTTCTACCCACTGTCCCAGGTCCAGAGAAACTAATGGCAGTTCACATGGCTGTGAGGCCAAATATTAAGGAACTCACATTATAGTCAAAGAAATATATGAGAAGGAAGTAAGTAAATGAAAAAATACCGAACGGAGAAATACTCAGTAGAAACAAATCTTACCAAGAGACTTAAGCTCACAATGTGTTGCAGGCTGTGCAGGAGGGCAGGTCTCCCGGTTCAGCAGAGATCATGGGAGAAAGGATCTCTGCATATAAGAGGGTGAAAGGGTGCCATTCATTAGGAAATACACAGGAGTTGTCAGGGAAGACTGGCAGGTTGCTGGGAAAACTCTGGATTATCTTCATAGCTCTTCTCTGAATCTAAAACTGCTTTGACAATGAAGAATTACTTTTGAAAAATCCAAAGAAGAGAAATCTGCACAGAAGAAACAAGAACAAAGTCACGGGCTTGGTTGGCAGTACAGAGATGGAGATAAATGGGGCTGCAGCTGGAGGGTCAGTGAGGTGAGGTGCTGGGCTGCCCACTGTGGGAGGACAGCATCTGGGCCAGCTCGCTTTGGAGTGGACACAATGCTAAGGAAAGAAAGTGTTTGGCCTGACCAACCTTTCCAAAGATTCCTGCAGCTGCTATGGAGGACAAGCTTGGGCAGTGGAGAAATTGAGAGGCAAGGAGGCCAGGCAGCACTGGATGATGGTAGTTTCAGAGTACCAGTAATCTTACAAATGGCAGGAAGAATGAGTAAAGGGCTAGGGAAATGACTCGGTGAGTCAAATGCTTGCTGTGCAAGTACAAGTGTAGCATCCCTCAGTTAGCATCCCCAGAAGCCATGTAAAATTCAGACATGGTAGGGGGCACCTGTAATCCCAGCATCTCAGTGATGAGAAGCAAACAAGAGACTCTTGTATAAAGGTGGAAGGCAAGGGCCAATAGTTGAGACTAACCTCTGACCTAGTAAGCAAGTCCCAAAGCCAGGCGTAGTGGCACACACCTTTAATCTGGGCCACACCTTCTGCTGGAGACCTACATAAGGAGACTGGAAGAAGAAAGATTCTCTCTTCTTCCCCTGATTGCCTTGTGGGACTGAGCAACTGCTAGATCCTTGGACTTCCATTTACAGCTACTACTGACCATTGTTGGGGAGTTGGACTACAGATCATAAGTCATCAACAAATGCCTTTACTTTATAGAGACTACCTATAAGTTCTGTGACTCTAGAATACCCTGACTAATATACCTAGAGATGTGCACCATGGTACAGATACACACACACACACAGACACACACACACACACACACACACACACACAGACAGACATACACACACAGGAGAGAGAGAGAGGACAGAGAGAATGTTCTTTTCAGAATAAAAAAGGATTAGATGAACCTAGTAGATTTCATTCTCCTCAGCATCCATAAAGCCCAGCATGTTGCAAAAAAAGAAAAAAGAAAGGAAAAAACCCTGCAATTTTAAGGCACCACCTAAGGCCTAAACAACCTCAAAACCTTGATATTCCTTATAAACAAAATTGGGAAATAAAGTACATTGAATTTAAAGGCTCTGATAAGTTAGATTTTGCTACTTTAAAAACAACTACTTTATGAGTTCAATTTTGCTCAAAATAGCAAGAAGCACAAGGAAACATAATGATGGTTGCTGGTGCTCCCCATGTAGTAAAAGTGCCTTTTAGGAGAGGAGGGTAGCAATGGCGACTACTCTGTAGATACATATACTGTACATAACCAGATCTATAGCACATCCATGGTATTGATACATATACTGTACATAACCAGATCTATAGCACATCCATGGTATTAAGACTTCTTGGGGGAGAGACAGGAATAGGAAAAGGACTTTATTTTTTTTTTAAAGTATGTGGTGTATAGGAAAAAAATGGTTGAGAAATCATGATGTGCATGAAGAGTCCTTGTACAACCTAACACAAAGCCCCAGGTCCCTTTCTATCCAGGCATATTCCCTTTCATATCACTGCTTAACATGTTATGTTCCCTGGCTTTCTGTCTCTGCTTTTTTTTTTTTTTTAATTTTACTACTGTTAAACACACAGGCCCCAGGAGGTCTTTGTGGCCATAACCGCAGTCTTTCCTGGAAGGCCTGGGATTTGGTAGGTGAGACTGGGTATGAAAGGAGGCTGCTGGGTTAGATGTTCTCAAAGGCTCCTCCACTGCAAAGTTCTGAGACTCCTCTATAGAACCAACTAGTTAGAAAGCACCATTTGAAAGCCATCCCAGGAGGTCATTCCATGCATACCAAAAGCATTTCATCAGGAGGGGTTCCTTGCTTTCAGCCCCTATCCTGAGGGCCAGCTGTGTTTTAAGAAGACTTCTCTGTGTTTAGCAAAGCTGATGTGCCTAAGCCTCATACTGGCATCAGGTGACAATGACAAGATTGCAGGCTTTCTAAACATCACCGGCTAGACAGGAACCAATTCACATTCTGCTTTCAGCTCTGAAGATGGAGGCTATGAGTTACTTGGGAGTCATTCTTTTAGGTTGGTGAAAAGGTCATTTAACATCTCTGTACAGCAACTATAGGAGCACAGCACGTAGCTCTACAGGAGCACTTCACATAGATCTACAGGACCGCAGCATGTGGATCTGGGAAAAGTAGAGCAGAAAGCCCTGGATCTCAAAGTTTAGGTCTGAGGTCTAGCTGTCTACTGATTGAAATTGGACAAGTGATTAAAGCACACTGCTGTTCCAGCTCCTTCGGTGCATATGGGGAACAGCCCACGTACCCCATGCGGGAATGGATCAGAACATAGAGCAATGCTGTGTGTGCTATAGGTATTTAACAAATGATCAGTACTATTACAATCAGCCATTTGGTTTTTACATACTGTTTTGTACTTGAAAAATTCTCTAATGTAAGAAAAATTGATCCTAAAGCTCCATGAGGAATGAAATTGCTAAAACTCTATAGAGCCTCGAGAACAGTTCTGTTGTTTTGTTTTGTTTTGTTTTGTTTTGTTTTGTTTAAAGCCAAAACAGTAAGAAACCTTAAGTACATATTTTATCTCTAGGATGGAGAACTCTAGAGTAACCTGCTGGCCCTCTCATGCACTGCTGGCAAGCACCTTCTCGTATCTAGAAATACAAACTATGTCTGTTAATGGACTACCCTGCAGTCACTAGAATGAGAAGTCACAAGTGACAGTGACATCCAGAAACTATGAGACAGCATTGTACCTAAATGGATCAGCTCACAGTACAAATCAGGAAGTCCCTGAGTGGTATCCCGATAGAGGAATTCACATCCTTTCTCTGAGTCTCCCAGAGAACTTGCCTATCTTCCTGACAGCACTTGCTGTTGTCTGGTTCCAAAGCCAGTCTTAGAAACAGATTATCCGACTGACAGGATCCTGAGGTTCAGAGAGGGGGCAGCCATGGAGTTGAGTGTACAAGTCGAGACGGCATCTGGGAACAAAAAGTTAGTCGCTAGTCTATTTTGTGGGAAGCCAGAACATCGTTCTCAATGGCAAGACCATTGTAACGAACGACTGTATCATCCGAGGAGAACTCGCAAATGTAAGAGTTGGATGTCACTGTGTTGTGAAAAGCCGTAGTGTCATAAGGCCACCATTCAAAAAAATTCAGCAAAGGTGTTGCATTCTTTCCCCTGCATATGGGGGATCATGTCTTTATCGAGGAAGACTGTGTGGTCAACGCTGCCCAGATTGGTTCTTATGTTCACGTTGGGAGGAACTGTGTGACTGGGTGCCATTGTGTCTTGAAAGACTGCTGCAAAATTCTCGACAATACAGTATTACCCCCAGAAACTACACAGTCTTCACTGTCTTCTCCGGCTGCCCAGGACTCTTCTCTGGGGAGCTCCCAGAGTGCACACAGGAGCTGAGGATTGACGTCACCAAAAGCTACTACCAGAAGCTCCTACCCCTAACACAAGTCTAATGTCTTGGCTTCACATCTTTAATTCTTTTGAACTCTAAGACGAACCTGGAGATAAAGAGAGCAGCCAGTGACTACAAGAGCTGTCCTGTTTTTGACAACTTCTACTCTCCTCGTTGTTGGTTTTGTTTTGTTGTTTTTTTTTTAACTTTAGAATTTTTCAATCTTCCATGGCTCTGAGCATTTAAGAATTTAATAAGGCTGGAGAGATGGCTCAGTGGTTAAGCATGCTGGTCACTCTTCCAGACGACCCAGGTTTAGTTCCCAGCACTCACATGGCCCTACAACCATCTATAACTCCAGTTCCAGAGGATCTGATGGATTTCTGGCTTCCATGGTCACCAGACGTATACATGGTAAAGACATATATGTAGCCAAAATATCCCTTCACATAAAATAATAAACTTTTAAAAAAGAATTTTAATAAAAACTTTAATAAGAACATCTGGAAGAGTTTTCTTTACACACTGCACTTACACCTAATCTGTCAACAGTCGCTATCCCATCGTCTGAGGAGGACAGAAAGGTCTGTTCCTGACACTCCAGCCCTGTGGTCCTGCAGATGTCTGGAACTGCCTGGCTTGGGCCTGCAGAGCAACAGCACCCTCTCAGCATGGGGTCACATGACCCAAGTACTGCTCACAACCCTGTGCTATCCCCAGGGCACACCATCCAAACAGATGACACTCTGCTTTCCTGCTGCTACGATGGAACCAATAGCCACACTTTCTTGTGTCCTGGGGAAAGTGTGATGTCAGAGCCCAGGTTCCTACCGGTGTTTAGAACATGAGGAAAAGAGAAGGGCTGTGGTGACTTGTACCCATCCTAGTCCCTGGGAGGTAGAGGCAGGAGGACTAAGAGCTACATAGTGAGCTCACATTTGCCTGGTGTGCTACATGAGACCCTGCTTCAAAACAACAAAAATCGAAGTCAGTAAAAGAAAAAGATGGGGATCAGGTGGCATCTGTTGTTTTAAGGCAGTCTTAGTTGTTCTACAGTAGCTAATAAAAGACTTAAAACACACACACACAAAAGAAACATATTTTACAACTGAATCTCTGTGTGTGTGTGTGAGTGTGTGTGTGTGTGTGTGTGTGTGTGTGTGTGTGTGCATGTGTGTATGTGTTTTCATTTTCCATTCATCAGCTGGAGGACATTTAAGAAGAACAATGAAACCATGGAACAATGAAACCATTTGCAGGTCAGTGGATGGAACTAGAGGATATTATCCTGAGTAAGGTGAGCAGAAACAGAAAGACACACACGGAGTATTCTCCCTGTTTGTGGATCCTAGCCACAAGTCTTTAGATGTGTATTACCTGGAGTAAATGCAGGAACTAAAAAGGAAAAAGGACGCAGGATAAGGGGAAGCTGGGGGTTTGGGGGATTGGAAAAGCAGGGACTTTATCTGGGGAAGGGGGAGAGAGGGAGACACTAAGGACATGGGTGGGGGAAGAGAGACAAAGAATAATAAAATGACTCCAAAAGCCACAAACATCTTATGTTTACTTAAAATACATGTATAAAATACATGTATGCATACACATATACAGATAACTTAAATGAAATTGTGCCGCTTGGGGTGATAATACTCCCCTGAGAGCCATAGAATATCTAAGAAAACCTCCCATGCCAGTCACGGGAAATCTCCCTTCCAGTTGTTGGCAGAGGAATCCAAATTTCCCAAACAATATAGGCTATGACCTCAATCTTGGTTGCCTCCCTGAGCTTGAAGGTAAGACAACCCCCAGCTCAGACACAGGCATCAGAAGTTATCGAATTGAAGCTGACTTGAGTACCTTCCCTGAGAACTGGCTCTCAAAGGGCTGGAAGGTGGTGTAGAAGGGCCAAGAAGAGTGACTGGTAGTCCTACCCAGTGGTTCCTGTGAATCACAACAAAGACTGGGCCAGCAGGATATCTGCAATGGTGTGACAGGGGCACATCTAGCTTGGGGGTAACCAACAGCTGACCAACTAGACCTAATGCCCATTCAAGAGACGGGAATTTATGCCTGGCACTGCAGGGCTATAGCCAACTACCTGTGACCGGGGAGGTCACAAAATGGAGAGAGCCTAAAGCTGCCATTTTCTAAGACCAATGTAATGTCTAAATGCACTCTGAATATTTAGCCTTAGATCCATAGGTAAGTATGGATATGAGTGCAGCTTATATCTGTAAGTGTACCTTATGCATATCTACATAAGTGTAGCTCCTAATCCTAATCAAAGAAGTTTCTTTTAGCAACATATGTGGACACTAGAACAGAGATCCACAACTAGTCAAAATGCAGAGAATAAGTGAGCATGAGGTAACCAACCCAAACGCATACATTACCAATGCTGCACCTATACCTAGGACTCAGGGAAATAGATGGAAGAGAGGGTAGAAAGATTTTAAGAGCCAAAGAGCCAGGAGCCTGATGTGAAACAATGTCTTCTATACATGACAGGGAAGCTGCATCCATGAACTCTCAGCCATGTGGTTGCCTGAACAAGGTCTGCATAACAACAGTACCATTTCGCATGCCAGTGTGGACAGGAGACATTCCTATGGTCCCCTCTTTAGAGCCTCAAGGGGTTAATGTCTGCTGAGAGAGGGAGAATCAGGCTCCTCTGGGGACAGGCTCCCACATAGGTTGTCCAATCCCAAGTGGTCAGCCCTGAACACATGTAAATATGAGCAAAGCTAAATGGACTCACTCACTAGGATGTGTGTGTGTGTACATATGACAATGATAACTGAAGAAAAGATCATGAATTCGTAGACATAGGTAAAGAGAGGCTCAGAGTAATAGAGACATAGTTTTCACATATGTAGTCCTCAAAGAAGTTATTAAACACAAATAAGAAGCAGTTTCTGTCTATTGTTTCCTCCCTTCTCATCTGCCCTAAGGTAACACAGAGGAGACTCTGGAGCTAAGCAGACCTGGTTCTTTAGCTTCAGTGTCTTGACCTATAAAATGCAGGTAATAACAGATGTCTCATGAAGACTTTTTGTAAGCAACAATTAAGGTGCTGTGCTGTACTATGCTGTGCTGTGCTGTGCTGTGCTGTGCTGTGCTGCGCTGCGCTGCGCTGCGCTGCGCTGCGCTGCGCTGTGCTGTGCTGTGCTGCGCTGCCCTGTGCTGCGCTGCCCTGTGCTGCCCTGTGCTGCCCTGTGCTGCGCTGTGCTGTGCTGTACTATGCTGTGCTGCCCTGTGCTGCCCTGTGCTGCCCTGTGCTGCCCTGTGCTGCCCTGTGCTGTGCTGTGCTGTGCTGTGCTGTGCTGTGCTGTGCTGTCCTGTGCTGTGCTGTGCTGCCCTGTGCTGCCCTGTGCTGTGCTGTGCTGTGCTGTGCTGTGCTGTGCTGTGCTGTGCTGTGCTGTGCTGTGCTGTCCTGTGCTGCCCTGTGCTGTGCTGTGCTGCCCTGTGCTGCCCTGTGCTGTGCTGTGCTGTGCTGTGCTGTGCTGTGCTGTGCTGGTGCTGTGCTGTGCTGTGCTGATATGTGCTGTGCTGTGCTGTGCTGTCCTGTGCTGCCCTGTGCTGTGCTGTGCTGTGCTGTGCATCACTAGTACATATGCAGTTCAGTAAAGCATCCCAGGTACTGCCTGTTACTGTACCACTCATGAATTCCATGCTCCTTTAAACTACTATAGTATTGCTAGCTGATCAACAAATTTAAAGCTCTCTGAAGCAAACTTGTCTGTTAGTACAAAGAAAGAACCCGTTAGCCATCTACCAGCATGCCTACCTCCCTTCCCACAAGCCATAGAAGCATGAGGCCCAGAGCCCTTATGGCTCATGGAGGGATCCCTGTGATTAAGTCATCACTAGTGGACTAGTGCACACCTAGGCCATACACATCGTAAATGGATTCCTCTCCACTCTTCCTTCACCCCTCAGGTGAGCACGAAGGTTCATGTTCAGGAAAAGACCAAGGAAATCCAGTTTTTACCTTAGAGGGGAGAAGCCAGTCTGGGGAAGCAGAGAAAGAAGATGGATAAAACCCAAAGGTCTGAATGAACCCAGCAGCTCGCCCTAGACCCCTCTATGAAAGAAACATAAACGTCCTGAACCCTTAATCCATTCAAGCTTGGGCCTATTTGCTATAGTTAGCTGAAAAGATAGACCTTTTAGGCCAAAAGGATCACTTTCTGCAAACCATGACTTAACTGAAAATTACAATGCTTCTAAACACGCTAGTAGTAAGCTCATAGCCACAGCCCAGACTGACAATAGCAGCTCAAAGGAAATAAGAGGGGCATATTCCTTAAATATCCCTGTGGTGCCTAAAGATCACTTTCCATATTTCATTCTGTCCTTCTCTTCTGTCCAAGCCTCCATGCCCCCTCTTCTTTCTCTTTTCCTTTCATGGCAGGATCATCTCTATCTCAGACTGGTCTTGAACATGCTATGTACCTACGGCTGGCCTTGAACTCTTGACTCTCTTGCCTGAGCCCCCCAAATGCTCGGACTATGGATGTGAGCCGCCATGCTCATCTTTTTGCCACGTCTTTCAATTCTTCCAATACAACAACAAAGTCAGAGATGTATAAAGTGGCCTAATCAGATGGAAGACAGAAAAACAACTCAAAACCTGTAAATTAGTGTTTTCAAAATGTTTATTTCAAGCAAAATGTGAAAGTGGAAAAGGACTAGATCACTGTTTTCAGAAGTCATCTCATCTGAGTCTTGGGTCTGGAGCCATCTTGGTAGATAATGTAAAAATGAAGACTATGCAGTTGATATCTGCTTAAATATCTATCTTATAAGCTTAGCACCATTGCAGAGAGGGGACACAATGGTGAGATGTGGAACCATGGGCCAGGTTTCAGAAGGCTCATCTTCTAGTCAGAAGAAACAACAATTACTGTAATAACAAAAATTTAAATGGTTATGTATTTTCTACTCTAACCAATAACAATGAAGGCTTCATCAGCTAACACTCACTGAATTCAACATAGACACTGGCATGTGACTCTCACTACTACTCTGCCTGGTAGTTATCATAGTCCTCCTTCTGCCCATGTGAACACGATGAGCTATCTAGCTACTCAAGATCATGTTACCACCCCCGGACACTTGAAAGCAATGGCAGTTCCCTCAGCACATGAAGGTGCAAAGCACAGAGGAAATGTAGAAGCGAGGCTCCCAGCTTGAAGTGCATCCTCATCCCCTGGTACTGGCTTACCCTGGGGAAAGCAAACAGCTCATCCAGCCAGGCAGAGTAACCATCACTGAGCTCCCAGCGATAGGTGGGTACTACAGTGAGGATTCACATCTCAGCCCTCCAAGCCACTCAAGAGTTAGTAATAAAACATACAGGACAACCCAACTGAAAACCTTTGGATCCTTAAGAGCCTAGGATAGAAAAGGGGCCATCCCTGACTAGAGACAGTGGACTCCCTTATTTTTTATGACCAACTGAAAACCATGCAAATGCTTTCTCCTCTATAAGTTTCAACTCCCATGTCTAAAATGTTTATTCATGTCTCCCGGGGATTTACAGAGTATGATTCTGAAGGTCCCTGGGGCACTGATGGAACAGCTACCTGCACTTTAGGAGAAAATGTCTCTCTACACTAATATCAACATGCCTTTTGTCTCTTCTATTTCTGAGAAAGGATGTTAGCAACCAACTCATACTCTTCTTCCTTCATGCAGAAATATACTTCTTTGGCCTAGTGTCTCTGCAATTGATCCTACGACTTGATTTGGCCAACAGAATGTGACAATAGGCGTGACAAGAAGAAACCCCTTAAACTTCTATCGTCTGCCTTGGATCTTGAGTTCTGGCGTCCACAATAAGCAAAGTAAACCGTTGGTAGCAGCTGCCATTTTAACCAGGTACCAGAATGCACTCACCTGAGCAGACTTAAGCAGCAGGTCTCAACCTGTGGGTCACGACCCCTTTGTCAGCCCTCAATCTCCAAATATATATCTGACAATTCATAACAGTAGCAAAAGCAGTTATGAGGTAGCAACGAAACAATGTATGGTTGTGGGTCACCACAACATGCAGAACTGTATTAAAAGGCCACAGCACTAGGGAGGTTGAGAATACTGCTCTAGGTGATCAGCCAAGCCTCTGTCCCTGCAGACCATATACATCTGTGCTGAGGGTTGGAAGCTCATTCCTCCCAAAGGCCTCTCATCAGGGGACTGGTCGTTTGCTTACATGGTGTTCAAAGGGGTTGGAGCCTCTGAGAGAGACCCAGGAAAATAAGTGGGGGTCACTGCACCATACCCTTGAAGGAGATATTGGGACACAAGGCTCTCTGTCTGTTTGCTTCTGGCTGCCATGAGGTGAAATAGGTCCCCTCTACCCTGTCCTCCCACCATGAAGGTCCACACCACCACAGGTCCAGTGCAATAGGGCCAAGCCTCAGAAACTCTTAAGTCAAAATACAGACTTTCCTTTTGTAAGTTGATTTAGTTCACAAATTTGCCACAGGGACAGAAACCTTGGAATAGTTTGTGATTTTCAAAACTGCAATGTGTCACAAGATATTTCATATTAACTGAAAGACTAGATTGCAGGTATGGATACATGCACCTAATATTATAATTTTTAATTTTTATCTTGAATTTCACTTATGTGTGTGCATCCTGTCACCCAAACAGCTACTTCCCAGTTATGTGAACAAAGAGGCTGACAAGTAAAATCAGAGTAGACTCATACATTCTTGGTGAAGTGATGGGCTATTTGGCAGAAAAATATCTATGCTACATCTTAAAGATGCTAATTTGGAGGGAGGAAAGGTATTCACTCTTCTGTGACAAAGTTACATTAAATACCCCCTTTCAATTCAGGAAAGAGCCAAGCTATGAGGAAACAGTATCTTCAGGCTCAGGGTCTACCACAGTCCTGTGGTAATCAATTAATATGTCAATCAAGCTTACTTTATTTTCTGTTTCTCACCCCTCACACTTGTAATGAGCCAGTAAAAGCTATTCAAGATTTTCAGTCCTTGCTTTTAAATAAAATGCCAAACGAACTTAATCAGTAAAATGAATTAGTCAACATTTTTATTTATAGATTTTTTTTAAAACAAAAACTAGATCCTATAAAAAAAAAAGAGTAAGCAAGCTACTTTTAAGGAGATTGGAATACCAACTGTATTTTTCTCAGATCCTCCCATAGCTTTCAATTTGGTAGTAGTCTATGAGCTACCTAGTGTTACCCAGAAGTCCATAGTCTAACAGTAATGAAGCCACATCAAGTCCCACATCCTCAGCTGGGGGTAGTCTTGCTTTCAGTCCATGTGGTGACATCATCTGACTCACAGGTCCACATGTGCAGGCCCAGGCTACCTTCTTTCCTTTATATGCCACCCCATCCTGTCCTGACTCTCTCCATAACCAAATGGCTTCTTCACCCCACCACCCTGTAGGTAACTCGCACCAACTACTCCATGGAGACCCCTCAGGGATGGCTTCCTCCCAACACAGCATCCTAGAGCCCACCCCTCACTTCAGACAGTCCTTCCAGCCCCTGCCTCCTCACCTTCCAACTGTTCAACATTACTTCATTATACTGTTTAACCACTTTTCCACAAGCCCAAGGACTTTAGTGTGCATTTCAGTACTCTAGCCTCAGATCCTAGACAATGCCCACACAGTTGGCACTCAGCAAATATTTACTAATAAAGATTGCCCACCTTGATTATCACTGAGTTTCTAATACGGCCTGTCCTGGGGATATCCTGAGGAGCTTCCAGCATCTGAAGATGTAACATTTGCAAGACTCTTATCAAAGAGCTGCACGGCACTTAAGGGGAGGGCACGGCAGTTTGCTAACTTAAGAGTTTGCTCTTGGAGGCTTTACAAAAGCCCCACAAATCCTTTCACAACAAATAATATGCAAAGTGTCTTCAACTTTTCCAGTGCTTAGCAGCTGAGGGAGAAAAGCTGTCCTCTGTTTATAAATAGTTTAATTAAGCGCTCTAGAACCTGCAAATGCATGCTCTTATGGCTACTCACCTGACCTAATATCTCAACAAATTAAAACTACATAAACACCACCAACTTGAGGTTGACATACTCTAAAACCACTACAGTTTTCATATGGAAGTTTTAACATCCCATGGATTCCTAGGACCACTCAGTATGACTGATACAAACACAATCTACAACCTCCAGGAGATCAAAGTCTATAAAAGATCTCTAAATAAAAATGATTAACCTGAGACATAAGCACATAGGGTTATTTTGATGACTTTATTTCTCCCGCTGTACTGTAGAAACATGAAGATGGAAGAGTTTGAGGACTTTGTGGAGCTGGGAGGAAGGCTGAAAGTCTGGATAAACATATCTATTAACATTTATAGACTGCTCCTAGTTGGCAGGCCCTTCATGTGCATATTTTTATTTAATCTTCATGGTAAGAAGTAAGTCCTGTTTCCATCCTTATTAGACAGATGTTGGGATCTCAGAGAAGTACACAGCTTTACAAAGGTCACATGCTAGTCTGCAGTCTAAGAATAGCATCCACAACCATCCACAGCCCAGTTCCAGCCCAGTTCCCGCAGAGGAAACGACCAACAAGACACCTCCAAGCTAACACACCTAATCGATGTGCTGCCATATGATACCCTGAGGTTTCCATGGGCTCTTGCCCCATTTTGCGAAGCAGAAATGGGGATACTGAGCACTCCTATTACTAAGAGAAGACTCCTACATGTGGGTTCACAGACACACCCCCCTGAAGAGTTTCTCTCAGAAGACTTGAACACCCTTTTTACTAGATAGAAAAGTCAAACTATTTCCCTAGCTACGTAAAGCATTCCCAGTGGAAATCCAGTCTTTGTGAGATGCATCTTGGTATGGAAGAGTCTTCTATTAAACTGCAGCCATCAAGATGCCTACTTAGTGTAGGACGGGCACTTGGGTCTCATAAAATGCAAACCCAGTCATTTGCTACGGCACACACCCGTGGTCCTGGCTGACCAGGAGGCTGAAGCAGAAAGAACACTTGCATCATCTTAGATGCCACAGCATGATTCTATGTGGGAAGAAGAAGAAGAAGTATTTTACAGAATTCTATGATGTAGGCTGTAAAGAACAAGTACTAGATACATGGTGATACCAGTCCTCGCTTCCCTGAACACTCCACTGGCAGGTACCTAGGGCTAGTTACTTGGTCTGTGTCCTGGTTCCCTCTTGCATCAGATGGGAATATTGCTGCACAGTATATACTGAAAACTTCCAGAAGGCACTTTATAAATAATAGTTGTAAAGGATGTCAGAGCTGCTCAAGTTTAAGAATTTGATCTCAGAAATGGTAGGATCAGGATTCAAAATCCAGTTTTCTACTTCAGTTCAAGTTTCCTTTACTTATTCCCCAGCCTTCTTTATGCCAAATAGCTTAGCAAGAAAATGAGGGAGGAGATACCCTTGGGCTCAGCTTGTGTAGTCCTCAGCATGTGTCAGAGTTCATTGTAAGAGAGGCTAGAAATAATTCCAGTCAACCCCATACTATCCCAAACGGGAAAAGGCACAATTGTTTATTTTAAAATATAAAAATAAAATTAATTTCCCTTTCACTCCCCTCCCCATTTTTATAGTTATTTTTCATATTCCCTAAATATAAACTGCCCTGTACCGATTTGGTATTTGCATATACATTCAAACCCATACGATATTCATACATCTGAGACTAGTTTTAAAGATGTTACTCACAATCCAAAGGAACTTTGTAAATCATTCTTTTCATAGCCAGAGTGCTGATGGGTTTTCTCTTTCTGTTTCTGAAAATATCTCTGGAAGAAGAGAACAGGAAGGTGACAAGGCCCTGTCCGCTAGGCGGGAGCTGGATATCGGAGGGAGAAACAGAGAACACAGTAAGGGAAACACTCACATGAGACAGAGGCAGACACTACAAGGTACACAAGATGACTGGCGATAATAATTAACTTTGTAAGACAAAGACATTTTCTGTAATGAAGGAAAGTATTTTTACTATAATCTTACCAAGCAAAAACATCTTAGTTCATATCTCACTAGATATGGCATTAAGTAGTAAGATAACATATTAAGCTCCAATTTGGAAGGCAGTTCTTACATGATGGGCAGAGTGTCTGCCTCAGGGAGGGTTGGGAGGGTAATTAGATCACACAGTTTCCAGGACAAGGTGAGTCCCTAATTGAAAACCTAGGGAATTATCCAAGTTTTGTGCAGCTCACTACTTTAGACCTTTGTAGAAAAATATTATAATATTGCATATGTAAAACCCTTATGAAATTGATTATTCAGATCAAGAAATGAGAAGAAAACACAAAATTCTATAAACTGGTCAGACCAAACACTACAAAGTCAAAATCCCCCCAAAAGAGCCTGTATGTATATTAACAGTCGGACATATTGCTAATCTCTGCTTAGAGCTGTGCATGCTCATGAATTTTCATGACAATAATTTGCATTAAAATCACTTTCTGTAGGTGGAAAGATAAACCAGCCTTCCCTTAAGCACAGGTGATCAAATTCAATTTGCAATTATTAATATTTCAAAGGAATTACTTTCAGCCTCATATATCTTTGTTGGAAATGTCATATCAAGTCTTACAATTGTTGTCAAATTTGCAAATGCCTCTCTTTCACATACAAGCCATAAAATCTTAAGACATCTCCAGTTTGTATGCATGGACTAATGTCACACATTCTTTTACTAAGTGACACTTTGCTGTCACCATTTTTTGTTGTTATGTTCATTCATGCCAAATAAACCAGGACAATTAAACACTGAGAATCTTTAAAAGTACATTTATAATTGCTTCTTTGCATTACCACATATATTCCTAATAGAGAGGAACTTCTGTCCTGACTGAAGGGTTAAGAATGAACCCTCCTACCATTTAGATTTTTACACATCTACTGACTGACTTTTGTCTCCACACTCCAAATTCCATTCCCCATGACAGATATCCCAGCTCACGTTGATGCTTCCATGCTACCTCGGACCCAAGCCTCTGTGAAAGGGCCACAGGGGAGCTGGGCAGTGAGCGGAGTTCCTAGAAAGCAATTCTTCCTAGAGGACGCCCAGAGAAACAACTGGATGAGATTACACCATGAACTGTGTCAATACCGCTCATCAAAGCCAAACTAAAGGCCTCCCTAATTCACCTTCTTAGTTATGTATCAAAACCACACTCAACTCCAACACCACTGAACCTATGGAGAAGCATCACAAGCTGTATGCAGAAAAATATTGTGAGTTTTGTCAAAATCTTTTTTCAAACTGAACAAAGTCCAAACCTGTGAATGCATGGGTACACACACTGTTGGGCCTTTCAGAGCTTCAAACGGTACTGGATGGGCCTAGGAATATATTCCATATTAGCATGCACACATAAGCACGCATGCACACACACACACACACACACACACACACACACACACAGAGCAAATGCAGCATTGAAAGGAGAGGCCTTCCTTTGAATCAGCATAACAATAATTACGTTCCTATGAGTGAATTTATATAGAATTCCTATATAAATTCCTATAGAATTTATCTTATCTGTATATATCTGGTCTTTTCAAATACATGTTACCTCATTAGAGGTAAGAAATAGTAAACAAACAAACAAACAAAAAACATGTGGGGTAATTCTCACAATCATGGGCATCAGCCATTGATGTTAGGGAGAGAAAAGGAAGGAGAAAGTTAGAGAATGAGAACACATGTATCTATACACACATACAAACATATGTGCATATAGATACATGGATTCATAGACACACATACATATAGATGGTATGATGTGTATATACATACTACATACCTGTATTACAAGCCAGATATAATAAGCAGTCTTACTTTATCTGGAGTTTTGCTTCCTATGTAACCTTCAGTCAACAGCAGTTTTAAGGTAACAAAAGAAAATTATATAAAAAAAAGTGTTCACAATTTCAATTAGAATGATATTATAAATAGTGTAAGAAAATCTTCTGCTTTCCTGCTGCCTTACCTGGGCCCTGACCCAGCCTTTGTCCAAGGACTAACTGTCCAGCTGAACTGTCCAAGTATCAGTTAATTTATTCACTAGCAGCTCCAAAGTCAAAGAGTAGAGACGTTAGCAATTCAGATGTTCCAAAAAAATGCCATACAGTGATATCTTAAAGTAGACACTCAATGTCGTAAGCTGAATAAGTACAAAAAAACCTATATGCTCAGTTTCTTAAGACAGTTGGAAAGGAAAAAGAAATGTGTACTCGCTTTGCTCTGATACTTCCAACTGTGAAAGCCAGCAATCACAGTGTGTATACTCCTGAGTGCCTAGTTAAAATGAAAAAAGCTGTAGACAGAAAACATGAACAGAGTCGCTCGCGGAGCGGTCAGGCAGAGACTCCTCTCGGCTTTTTTCCCTCCTGCCTAAGGATCTCCTACGGAGAGCTGCAACAATGCCCAAAAGAAAGGCTGCAGGTGATGTGAGCCAGGAGCCAAAGAGAAGATCAGCCCGACTGTCTGCTATGCCTGTGCCCTTTACACCGGAGTTGAAACCTAAAAGAGCATCAACTTCAAGGAAAACCAAGACCACAAATGTCGTGGAAGAAAACAAAGATGCAAGTACCATACCAATTCCTGAAACCAAGCCAGAAGATGTTAAAGACGAATGCAACATGGAAAATGCTGAAAATGGAGAAGCCAAGATTATGGAGGCACCCATTCCTAAAATGGAAGCTGAGGAAGTAAAAGAACAGATAAGTGAAGATACTGAAGAAGATGGAGGAGAAAAGAAAGAAGCAGTGGCAGCAGAAGCCAAAGATGATGAGCTAGAAGCAAACATTCAAGATGTGGAGAAAGATAAAGATGGAAAAGAGCGAAAAGATACAGGTGAGGAGGTGGAAGATGGAAAAATAGAAGAAGAAGGCCTAAACGAGAAACCAGGTACAGCCAAAAGTGAAGATGCAGAGGTGTCCAAAGATGAAGAAGAGAAAGGAGACAATGAAAAAGGAGAAGATGGCAAAGAAGAAGGTGATGAGAAGAAGGAAGAAGAGAAAGATGACAAAGAGGGGGACACTGGAACAGAGAAAGAAGTAAAAGAACAAAACAAGGAAGCCGAGGAGGAGGATGGGAAATGCAAAGAGGAGGAAAACAAGGAAGTTGGAAAGGAAGGTCAGCCTGAGGAAGATGGAAAGGAAGATATGCATGAGGAAGGTGGAAAGGAGGATCTGCATGAGAAAGATGGAAAGGAAGGTCAGCCTGAGGAAGATGAGAAGGAAAGTCATCATGAGGAAGATGGAAAGGAAGGTCAGCCTGAGGAAGATGGAAAGGAAGATCTGCATGAGGAAGATGGAAAGGACGGTCAGCCTGAGGAAGATGGAGAGGAAAGTCAGCCTGAGGAAGATGGAGAGGAAGATATGCATGAGGAAGGTGGAAAGGAGGATCTGCATGAGAAAGATGGAAAGGAAGGTCAGCCTGAGGAAGATGAGAAGGAAAGTCATCATGAGGAAGATGGAAAGGAAGATCTGCATGAGGAAGATGGAAAGGAAGATCTGCATGAGGAAGATGGAAAGGAAGGTCAGCCTGAGGAAGATGCAGAGGAAGATCAGTGTAAGGAAGATGGGAAGGAAGGTCATCATGAGGAAGGTGGAAAGGAAGATCTGCATGAGGAAGATGGAAAGGAGAAAGATGGTGGAAAAGAGGATAGAAAGGAAGAAGGAGAGCAAGAGGTTGCTGTAGATGAAGGGAGTGATGAAAACAAGGTGGAGGCAGAAGAAGAAGGAGCTGAAAACAAAGATTTCAAACAAGATGGAGAGAAAGAGGAGCCTCTGAGTATTGTCTAAAACTGCCCTCTGTGAGATCATAATTCGGTAACACGTACCTTCCTGTTGTAATGTTAATAGAGATAAATATTTTTATCAGATATTTTATAAACAGTGCTTTTTTTTAGCATCATTCAATCTTAGATCATCATCATCATACAGGTTATTAGTTGCAAAATGCCTAACATGACACCTTTATACATTTTGCGATTATAGTAGTGCAAAATATAAAATGTATACTTGCAACTTTGTGAATTTCATCGTGTGTAAGTTATGTATGAAATCTTTGAGTTTCAATTTTATTCTTATACGTGGTAATTTTGCAGAGTAGGAGAATTCCAAAAGAAAGAGTTTGGCACAACTTTGATGTAGTTCACTAGGTTGCTTTTATAAAGAAGGTCAACTATTTTCAGGTAATGCTAAGAGTTGGAATTGACATTACCAAATACAACTGTATTAGTAGCTTGGAAAGAATATAAAATTTTAATTTCATTTTTGAAGAAATTTGAATGTTTATTTCAGGAGGGCAGTTTTGATTATATGTGTATGCACAAAGTTTTGCTGGATTTATCATAATAAAAGAGTTCCACAAAGATGAAAAAAAAAAAAAGAAAACATGAACAGAAAATATGTTCTGACCAATAGCAATACATAATCAGTATTCATATATACATATAAATATATGTTGTTATATATTACCCACATATATTCATATGTAGACAACAGTATATATTTAGGTACTACTTTTCTGAATATATGACTCTCTCTACTATGTCTGAGTTTATCTCCCACAGATGAGCTGCAATATATATGCCATTTATATATATCACACATATGCTGAGTATATATTATATTATATCATATAGTATATAGTATATGGTATATAGTATATAGTATAGATAGTATTCCCACTGATCCCCACATACATGGTCTACCTTAGAAAGGTCACGGTTGCAGCCTGGCAAATGATCAACAGCTCTTAGGTCAGTGCTTCTCAACCTTCCTTATGCTGTGACCCTTCTTGCTGTGATGACCCTACCCATAAGTTAGTTTCCTTGACTTCATAACTGCAGTTCTGCTACTGTTATGGATTGTAAAATATCTGTGTTTCCCAATGGTCTTAGGAAACCCCTGTGAAAGAGTCATTAGACCTTCAACTGGGTCACAACCCGCAGGTTGAGAACTGTTGCCTTCAGGGGTCAGTGGGTGAACCAGACCCCCCCCCCCAAATACCCCATCAGAAGCCTGTCTTTTATTTATTTATTTATTTATTTATTTATTTATTTATTTATTTATTTATTTATTTATTTAATACTAGGCAGGATATACATTTAGTGACCCAAGACAGTACACTTGTCTCCTGCCAAAAGATTTTATCCTTAATCTAAGCATCCATTATCTGGTCCCTGCTTGCAGCTGGTCTTTTTAAAAATTGTGAAAATGACTGCAGTATCTCAACATTCTAGCACTTTCTTTAAGAAGAAAATTTTATTTTGTATGTGCATGTGTCTGCAGGGTGTGTGTGTGTCTATGTGTCTTTCTGAATGTTTGTCTGTGGTGTGTGCACGTGTGTCTGTGGTATATGTGTGTATGTGTGTGATGTGTGTTTGTGTGTCTGTAGAGTATATAAGTGTGTGGTACATATATGCATGTATGTTTATGCATCTGTGAAGTGTGCAAGTGTGTATGTATGTGTATGGTGTTTGAATGCAAGCATAAATATATGTATACATGCCACAGTGCACATGTGGAGCTCAGAGGACAACTTTCAGTTTTGTCCTTCTATCATGTGGCTTCTGGGTACCGACCCCAGGTCTGGGAGTGATAGCACCCACCTTTAATCCCATTCCAGGGAGACTGAGGCAGGTGGATATCTGAGTTCTAAACCAGCCCTGGTCCATACTGTAAGTTAGCCTAGTCACAAAATGAGGAAAAAAAAAGACTGGGTATTGAACTCAGATCCTCAGGTTTCTATAGCAAGGGTTTTAACTTACCAAGTCATCTCATTGAACCCAAGAAAATGCAATTTTCTTCCAACTCTGATTTAGAGTGTAAAATGAAAGGAATTTTGAAAACCATACATAAATTTCTGACATTGGTAGTTCTGATTTTTCAGATTCCATAATACATATTTGAGGGTCAGCACTTTACCCAACCCAGTGTGAACAAACATACTGTCTATTAGATGATCGTGAAATAAAATGAATATATGTAACTCAGAAAGCACTTCTTCGATAGCTAGCATAGTCATAGTCACACCATCAAAATCTGAAGGTAGAGAGGCAAGAGTCAATGGCAGAGGGAGAAGGTAGAGAACAAAGGTGAGGGAGGAAGGAGAATCTTTTCTCAAGGATTCAGGAGCAGTGCCTCTGCCTCTGATACTGGTCTAAACAGAAGGCAATGGTTTCCAGACAGTCCCTAGAAAGCCCCTCTGAGTGTCACCAACCTGCTTCAGCCTTGAGGCTTCCTCCTTGTCATCAATGGTAAGACTTGAATTCTCTGAAAACAGCTGTCAGCTTGTATTTCTAGAACGGTCTACATGAGTGATATCTATAGAATACAGGAACTCTAAAGAAAACCATCTTCTACAAACTACGGAGACTTGTCCACCGATTTGTCGTAAGCAGATACTTCAATTACATGTCAGAACCGTGTACGCTAAAGGAAAGCAGACAAATAATGGTGAAATTTTCTAAACATGTTCAGTAGGGATGTTTCATACAGGCTGATTTGACTCTGCAGGAGACACGAACAGGTGGAGAAAATACTGCAGACTGTTTTGTGATGCACTTAGACTTGGGGGCTACTATAGCAGCTATGGCTGTGTGCCTGTGTGAAGGTACATGTTTCAAATCTTTCAGCTCTGTACCCAAAGCCTTCTTGGGAAGGCAAGGAGTAACACAGATCTTGCTGCCAAGCCACAGAGTGCAGAGAAAGCAGGAAGGCAGCAACAAGCCTTTCATTTATTAATATCCTCATTCACCCATCCCTTCTCCCTACAGCAAAACTCCTTAGGGGAAGGTGCCCACAGGTCCCAGGCACAGTGCCTCTTTCCAGTGCTGGTCTTTTCAGACATGTTCAGGCCAAGGGAAAAGCCATCTTCTTAGCCACTGGCCTTGACACCACTCTTTCCTGGTCCATAGTGGCTAAGGTCTTTGCCAGGATCTGAAGTACTTCTGGCCACACAGAAGTAACTGTGGCCAAAGGCTGCAACACAGAGCACAGGACATCTCTTCAGGATGTCCTGAAGACTCACATCATCATTGAAGCAATCAAACAGCCCTGAGGGTAGATGGACACAACTCTGTTGTTAGCCTCTATGCAGGCTACCCTGTTAGGGTTACAAACATATTTATTTAACAAATACACAAATGGAATAAACTTAATGATGCAGATAAGTTAATAGTGTAGATGTGTCTTTTACCTATATAATCTTCATGAGAAGATGCTACTGTTATCTTTACTTATAGAAAAGACACAGAATACATAAGTGGCCTGTCCACAGTCCAAATCCACAGCTGCAGAGGTGTATGACCAATCTCAAGCATGCCGGACTCACTATGCTGCTTCCTGTTCAGTTATGTTCTAGGGAAACAGACCAGCTGTGCATGGAAGGGACACGGGAAGAGTACAACCCAATTTCTCAGACCCAGCTTTGCATATCTATCCAGAATGAAAATCATAACTCATACTTACCAGCCATGAAAGCACAGTGAAGTTATGCCTTTGTGCTTCATTTTACTTAGCTGTGAAGTAGGGCTGGCTAAAGGCCTACACACACTGTCCAACTCCACTGTAATGCTGCTCTGATACTGCAAGAACTTACTGAATTAATTAAATAAATCAAATACCTGACAAGAAGCAACTTCTGGGGAAAGGGATTTAAGGGCTGACAGTTTGATGAGCCCTTACTTATCATGGTGAAGAAGGCATGGTGGCAAGAGTATAAGGTGGCTAGTCACATCAGCAAACAAGAAGCAGATGGGAAAGGGCACTGGACTGTAAGACCTCAAGGGCGCTCTTGGTGACCCACTTTCTTCGGCAAAGCTCCACATCCTAAAGGTTCTGAGGCCTTGGGAGGACTAGCAGGGGCTATAGGAAAGATTTCACATCCAAACCATAACATTTCAGTCTGTTCCATTCCCCACAGAGTCATGGTCAACACAAAATGAAAACTGCACACACCCCACCAGGGAGTTGGGGATGGAGCTCCACAGTACAGGGCTAGGACACGTGAGGCCCTGGTTGAGTTCCCAGCAAACACACAGGTGACAACGCATTGTAAATGATGAACAAGCAGGAGCACTAACTGAAAAGTGGGGAGGGGCTGGAGAGACGGCTCAGCAGTTATGAATATGTGCTGTCTTTCCAGAAGACCCAGCACGCACATCAGACATCACTATCACTCGTGACACTCTCTTCTCTTGTGACCTGGGAACCTGCAAACATGTGGTATACACACACACACACACACACACACACACACACACACACAAATAAAAATAAACCTAAAAAAAAAAAAATCCCAACACTGTTCCAAATCCCAAAGTCTCTTCTGAGACTAGGGGCAATTATCTTAACTCTAAGCCCATGATATCTAAAAATCAGATACATACTTTCAACACACAATGGCATAAGGGCTTCCATTCTAAAAGGGAGGAAGTAGGGCACAGTAAGGAAAGATTAGACCAATGCAAGACCAAAAGCTAACAGGAAAACCACCAAGTTCTGCAGCTCCATACCTGGCATTTGACATCCATGATAGAATGAATCACCTGGACTCCAAGAGCCTTGGTAGCCCTGGCCAGCTGTGCCACCTGAATCCTTCCTCAGTGATACACTATGGTCCTGAAAGTTTTAGCACACTGGAGGCTGGGGGGTGTTCATTGCAACTTAGACTTCATTTTCCCAGCTTCATGCAATGGCCTCTCAGGCCTCAGTACAGGGAAGCCAATTCTTCCACACATTGCCTGGAGTTAGCAGCCTTCTAGAATCTTGGCAAAAGCCTATAGGACAGCCCTCCTCCCCAAGCCCCTTACTCTTACATCTTTAAGCCTTTAATATCGGCAATTTGGAGGTCACTGCCAAGTTCTGTTGTCATCTTGAGATGTAGCCTGGGCCCTCTGGATCAAAGCTAGAGTGGCTCTGTGTTTGTTGGTTGCTGAATCTGCAAAACCGTTTTCCTGGACAGTTGTCATCAGGCAGGGATGCACTTCGGTAGCACTCTCAGCTCAGGCACCCTCCCTTCTAATAAATCTGATTTTCATTAGATGGAGCCTTTACTAGGAGGGAGCTTGTCCTCGGTACCATCCCAGTTGTGCCAGTGCAGAATGGGAAGTTTCTTTAACTGTGTTCATCTCCTTAATAACTACAAGAGTTTTTTCAGTACCTGCCATGTCTGCGTCCTTAAACCTGCTCCCTGCCTCAGGAAACAAGAATTTTCTTTAGGTCCTCCTGCTCCATTTTGTTGCTCTTTTTAATTGTAACCCTAGACGAAGGACAGTGAGTAGTAACCATAGCACAGCCTAAATGCTATCCTGCCTGGAAATTTCCTCTACCAAACAAATTAGTCTATTACTTTTGAATTCGGTCTAAGTTCTCAGGATATGAACAGAATAAAGATAGACTCTTTGCCAGAATGCAATGCCAGTGTCCTCTGGTCCTATGCCTGACTCAGGCCTCTACTCTGCACACTTATCTCTGCATTTTGATCTTCCCACCAGAATGACCCACTAAGCTCTGTTTATGGTGTAGTGGGGTTCCTCTAGCCTAAAGGTCCAGTCTTCCCATGACTCCCATAAACTAGTTCCAAAGACTTCTATAATCTAATTTATTACAGCACCTGCCCCACTTCTCAGTATTTTTTTTTTAATCAAAATTACTTCTCTTATTGTTGTCATAAATTACCTGACAAAAAGAACTTACAAGAACATTTCTTTTGGCTCAAGAAATAAGGTACAGTCTGGCATGGCGGCAAGAAGTGTGCGGTAGCTGGTCACACTGCAGCACTAATCAAGAAGCAGACCACAGACAGGAAGTGGGGCAGGGCTCCAGGACCTTCTTTTCCCCAAAGGCCTACTTCCTCCAGCTGGCTTCTACTTCTTAAAAGTCACACAGCCTTCTAGAACTAACTGTACTACTATTTGGGGACCTATTATTCAGGCCCATGAACCTATGGGAGACCTCCCTCATTCAAACCATAACATATATTAAGTCATCTCAGGAAGCGAATTTACATTATTGATAGGAATTACCCTCACGTTTCTTTTCAGAGGCTTTGGCTTTATTAAGTAGATAGCTTACATACCTACTCAATGAAATGAAGCACCTGTGGATTATAGGGAAATAGGTAAAAATATCAACTCCAGTGATGTTCTAGGTCTAGAGATGCCCGTCCTGGCTAGGGAAAGCCACTTCCTGTGACTAAGATTTTAGCCCCATAAATGGAAACCTGCATAATAAGTGACAGCTAAGGTGTGCTCTTGCCATCTAGGGGAAGTTAGTTCTCTGAGTTCATTGAACATGCTAGTTCCTCACCACTATCAGAACAAAATTGGGTCAGATTCCCAAGTCTCTCTTCCAAAGGCATGATCCCATCTCCCTGCTCCCACTCATGTCACCTCTCAAAATTGTGACCCCTGTGTTAGCTTCTAGGGACTATCCTGACCATTTATTTAAAATCCTAACATTCATTACTCCAAATCTACTGTACCTTATTCTAACTTCTGTATCATTAACTACCTTTCAACACTCTTTCATTTACTTAAATTGTTTTTCATCTTCTTTCATTAGCATTTAAGATACCCCAAACTCTGGTGTTTTGTTTTCCTTCACAAAAACAAACAAACAAACAAACAAACAACAAATATTTAGAACTGTCCCTGGCAAAAAGCAAGTGCTAGGCTATTACATAAATAAATTCAAAATGCAGGTGTAATTTCACATATGCACCCAAAGATGATACCAGCTAATGGCCACAATTGCTTTCTGAGTCCCAAAGCCAAAAGGTTTCACAGCAGTGATACAAGTGTCAGATTCCACAGCAGTGATACAGTGTTCATTCACGAGTCGGGGGCATGACCTTCTTGCTGAGTTTAGTGTTCTCTGTGTTTCCAAGCTCCCTTGTCACCAGTTTAACCTCACCTATTTATGACAGTCACGCCAAAAGTGTTTCTACCAACTCGGGCATCCACTCACCAGGAGAAGCTTCTCTGGTCTCCAGGAAACAGGACCAGGCCTCTGTGTAGACAGTGGGGAGTGGAGAGGGCAGCACTTCACAGTTACCCATGTGAGTGAGTGGGTGGGGGAAGGCTTGGGCTTAGAATACTTGGGGTGTTTACTGAGACAGGACCTAGCTCCAGTACCAAACAAACAGAAATGAAAGGAGAAAAAGCAAAGAGCAAATCAGAAGAACGGGTGGCTTTAAGAAGCATCTTGAAGGAGGAAGAACACTGCTTAAGAAAAAGACTAGTGAAAGCAGATTTATTTTGTCTTTGAAGCCACAGTTCTTCACAGTTCTAGTAAGTTGATCCTTACTAGAAATGGAAAGAAGTCAAAGCAAGAGCTGTGGCTGGAAGCGCAGGGTAAAACTGGTGTTTTGAAGGTGACGCTACGAGCCCAATAATCAGAATCACCATACACATGAAAATGCAGCCATGTAAGCGCATATATATATATATATATGTATGTATGTATATACACATACATGCACATATATACATACACATACATACATCTATACATACATACACATACACACACACACACACACACACATATATATATATATATATATATATATATATATATATGAGAAAGACTGCCACTCACAACTTAATGTGGGTAATCTGAGTAATAAACAATAGTAATAATGAAAACTACGGGTTTTAAAAGTCTGTCAGTGCTTTTGACTAGAGATTAAATGGTAACAATTCAAAAGGAGTCTAACCCTCTTACAGATATATAAGATACTTATTAAGACCCTTGAATAAAACTAAAATGACATATACATCTTGGGTGTCTTCATGAATCTTTAATGGGGCCACTAGCTGATTAAAACATTAAATCAGTGAACCAACCATTTACAAAAAAAAAAAAAACCAAAAAACAAAAACCGTCATTATCTCATGTATAGAGCTTATCGTATATCATGTGTAGAGTAAATGACAATAAATAATAAAATGTAGAGCTTTCATGAGTACTTCTGTATGTTTACTCTTGCTTCTTCATCTAAAGTGTATTTATATAGCACCAGCTAGCCCAAATGTTCTTCTTCATGAGCTCCAATCCTATCTCTTTCTGCATGGCCCACTGTCCTGTGAAGGCCTCTTCTCATCTGAGGCACACGGCAGTTCCAGTCAGCCTCTTCAAGCTTTGGATTCAAGTGTTTGTTCATTATAACATCTATTTTTCAAAAAAACTTTGCTGGAACAACTATTTCCCAAGTATAATAATTGTTAGCCTTGCCAAAACAATTTAAACTTCTTTTTCAATCCTCTCACCATTGAAAGAAAATCATTAGACCTTTGGGAGTAAGATATCATCACTTAAAAGTTTAGCTTTAGAAAATTCATAAACCCTTGACCCTCTTTAAAGATAGCTGCACAATACTGGGAAAACTTTTGCCAACTCAAAATAAGAGGCTTATGATTTACCAATGCTAGTCTAAATCATCTGACTCCAAGTTAACTCGTAAAAAATAATTGTGTTTAATTCATGTTAAAACTAAATTATCTTTCAATCAGCAGGTAGTCCCAAGTTAAGAAAGTAACCAGATAAAATTATTACTCATTCAACTTACATAAATTAACTGACGAAATGGATGGAACTTGTGATAACTGTTTTCTGTTATCATCTCTGTTTAGTTTAAGGAGTAAGGGGAGTCCAGTGAGGCACTGGGAAAACTCGTCTTGAAGTTGCATCACTACAGTTTAAGCCATGATGAGAAACTTTATACCTGGAGCACTTTTAGCTATGACTACTCAGTCACGATATGATTCAGCAGCTTTGCTACTCTATTTAACTGCTTTTCAGACCACCAATACTTGAGAGCATAGGTTCTTTACCTCACCTTTATCAGAAGAGATGGGGAAAACTATTAAGGAGATACTTTGAAACTTTGAAAAATTTCAAAGCTTGACAATTACTCATCAGATTTCTGTTTTCAAAGGCATTCTGCAGTTTCCATGATTAGCTCCCATTCTGGATGGCCCAGCAAATCCTGCTCTAAACTGGTACTTAGCGCGTATTAAGCGCCCACTGTGTGCAAGGAGAAAGCATTCTACAAAGCAAAGGGGCATAAGACTCTGCCTCATTTTATTCGTGCATAAATGCACAGCAGTCGTGATTTACTCTCTCAACTTTGCAGAAACGTGAGCTGCATCCACATGGTCGAACCCATGGCATTCATTTGGTCTTCTCGAAGCGATTCACAGGTAGCCTCACCCAGGCAACCGGCTGCCCTCTTCACCCACCAGGCCACTCCGGGGAGCGGCCACACCTTCTGCAGGTGGCTGGGTCACCAGAGCCAGAAGCACCAGACCCATCTCCCTCCGCAGGGGTAGGGATGAGCGTGCAAATGTGATGCAAGGACTTCCGTGAGGCGCAGGACTTAGGAGGTCCCTGGGTCCCGGGAGATACAACCGGCCCCGCAGGGCGCCCCTCCCCCGCGTCCCCGCGCCCGCGCCGCGCAGGCCCCGCGGGGACCGGCGCACCTCCGGCCTAGCCGCAACGCCGGCGCCGCGACACACCCGCCCGCCGCCCGCGGGCTCCCCTCTGCTGCCGGGGCCTCGGGGCGCTCCGGCCAGGGATGGGCGCGGCCCGCAGCCGCCCGAACCGCAGTCGCCGCGCCAGGCCGGGCCCCGCGCCCGCGCCGCTCAGAGCACGCAGCGCCCCGCGCCCCGCGCCCCGCGCCCGTCGCCGCCGCGGCCCCCTCCCGCCGCGCCACACCTAGCAACCGGCGCTGACAGGACGCAGGCGGGGGAGGAAGCGGAATGGCTGCCGCCGCGGCGCCTCCCCGGCTCCCGCCAGCCTGACAGCTCGGGCCGGGCGGAAGCGGCGTGCGGCACCCGCCCCCCGCGGCCCGCGCCCGCCCTCACCCTGCGGCCGGCCATCCCCGCGCCCCGCGGCCCTCCACGCCCGCACCTTCTCGGGCGCCCGGCCCGCGCCACCCCGAGGCTCGCCCGCCGCCCGACCCCCGCCCACCCGGGCCTCACCGATGTGGTTGTCCTCGATGTGCTCGATGAGGTCGGCCAGCGTGGGGAAGTGGAGTCCGCAGCCCCCGAAGCGGCAGGTGTTGGAGAAGAAGGAGGCGGCGGCGATGCCTGTCATGGTGCTACATCGAGAGCCCCCCGGAGTCGGCTCTGCGAGCGCCGCGCGCGCGGAGGCGGAGGGAGGGGCCGGGGAGGGGGCAGGCGCGGGGAGGGCAGCGCGAGCCCGGGACGGAGGAGAGGGGGCGCGAGGTGGAGCGCAGCGCCGAGCCTCCGGGAGGCAGCGGGAGGCGGCGGGAGCTCGGGGGAGGGGGCGGGGAGGACTCGGCGGCTGGGAGGAGGGAGCAGGCGCGTGCCTGCAGCTGTGCGGGCCCCAACCTCCGCGACCCAGGCCTCACCTGGCAGCTCCCGCCTCCAACTTTACGTCCCTGGGCCTGCCCTTTCGCCGTGTGAGGTGCCTGCAGTCCGCTTGGAGCCTCCCTTGGTTATGCGCGCTACATTCTTAATAGATACACATCTATTAATTACACATGCTTTTCCCCCCAGAGGAGCACTCAGGGAGTTACCCAGCCCTCTTGGGGACATTTGTTTGCACTTGGCCACCTGTCTAGGTGTGACGATGGTATTCACTAGGGACCCAGGAAAGGTAATTGTGTGCACCTTGTTCTTTAAACTTTCTCATTTAAAAAAAAAAAAAAAAAAAGTCCGTATTCTCTGGAGGTTAGTAGGAACTAATTGATTTTAATGAAGCTTTCCCCCTAGGCCAGAAGAAAAATCTTAGCTTTATTTAAATTTCAAAATAGAGCTCTTGGTTGTCAAGTGCATTTGACTGTGTTTTACATATGTATCACGTTTGTTCTCCCTGATTCTTCTGAGAAAACAAAAATCTCAATTTCTTTACCCCCAATTCCCGCACCTCCTGCACCCCTTGTTGTGGCTCAGGTCTGGCAGTGCTGCTCCAAAGAAGAAAGGGTCAAGTGTAGAGGTTTGGAAATGAAAGTCAAAGCAAACTCGATTTTCACTTAAAAAGAAAATTTCACCAATCAGTTAGGATTATATCATCCTGTGAGCATTTAAGCCATACTGTTGACCAGATAGCCTCTTAAGAATCAATTCTCTTTTGGTCTCCAACCGCAGTTGCAGTTACATTTTATCTACAAGGTGTATATTTTCTTCCAGGTGTTCAAGAAGCACCAGGAGATGTGCATGATTCGAGGGTGTAATTTAAAAAAAAATTTATTCATGCATTCTGAATTTATCATTGGTCTTTAGAACAATACCATTTACCCGCTGGTGCATATACCTAGAAAAATAGCAACCCTGTCCTTTTAAACTGTATATACCACTTGTGTTATCTCTAATGTTAGGATTGTTAGGGCACTTCGTGTAAATTTAAATACAGACATATGTAGTATTTCTGTCACCGGAGAAAATTTTCACAATCTCCCAGTCACAAAGGCTGAGGCTGAGTTGTCTCACCCATTGACATTTTTGTCTGGTCTGTCACTTCTTTGAGCCTCCAAGGTGACAAATTTGCCAAGGAGAGAGCTGAGTTGAGCAGGGTTGGGGCAGCAGGTCATTAAAGTTCAGTTTGGTGCCAGAAATAATTTCCTGGGACCAAGTGAAGATGGGGGAAGGGCACCCAAGGGCTTGATAATGAGCCAGGGACCCGCTAGGCTGGAAGCTGGGGCCAGACAAGGGTCTAAAGAGCAGGAGGTAGAATTCTCCACCGTGAATTAGAATTTTGGCAACTGTGCAGTGTGCCCTGCTGCCCAGACAGGGAGGAAGGCCGTTAGCTGAGAGCAAGCAGGATATCTGGCAGATAGACTTCACGCCCAGTGACATGGAAATGCAATGAGAAAACTCCAGCCAAGAATGATGCCAGAACAGCCTCCTTAGAGATGCTAGGCACCCCAACTCTGCAGCAGCTGGGGGAGTGCCCTGAACCTTGAGGTGACAATTCTGTTCTCAGGAGGAATGGCTCTCTATGTGGAGTTATCAACTGCAGAGAGTGTAGGAGGCCCAGAGGTGGCTCAGCAAGAGAACTCCTCCATGGAAAGGCCAGGAGAGTGTAAGGGAAAGAAGGAAGGAAGGGGGCTGGGCGCTATTAGTACATACCTCTTGGCTACCTTCAGTCCCTACCCTCTACTATTACAAAGTGTGCCTGCCAAAGTAAAAGCCTGGTCAGCCAAATTGAGCATATTGATTATTTTTAATGCGAAGAACCAAAGTAGCTATAAAAATGAATTATAATTTTCAAAGAGTTCAAATTATTTTGTGTGTCAAACCATTACTACATTTTGTGGGGAAAATCAGTATATTACTACAACTTAGCATAGAATTGGGGCTTGCTTAGGTGGCATCCTGCTCTTTTAATTGGCACACTTCTCTTTTCGGTGTTTTAAAATCGTGATCGTTTACATCTTCAAGTCTACTGGTTTTGTATATACACCAAAGCAGCAATTGACAGGGACAAACCACAGGGTAACCACAGCAAACAAATGAAAAATAAATGCTTTGCAGTGAATACTTTACTTGTGCTGTATTACGTTTTAAAATGTTTGTTGCACGTTTGTTCTTTTAGATAAAGTCTATATCTAGGCTATAAAAACCATGTAAAGCAAACACTTCATCCTGTTGCTTCCAAGAGACTGGTACACTTCTGTTCTGAGAAAACATTTATCTGTCTCGCTTGGGGGAGTGAAGCTATCTCAAAAGGGCAGGGTGGCAAGAGAACCGAAGAGTCAGATAAGAGAGTGGCCATGAACTACACGCATTCCCTGCCTCCAAGATCCTTTTCTTGGAAGCTGCTGGCCTCTCCCTGGAGCACTGTACCTCTCTGGGTCAGTATGTCTACTCAACATAGGTTGTAGAGTAATGCCATAGGGTAGGAGGTGGCACTCCAATGACTTGCAGCTAAGTGACATTACAGATAAGAGTCTCCTACATCTTACTATGCCAGGGCCCTCAGGATGGGCAGCTGCCAGGGAGGTGGGAACACAGTGGTTTCATGGAAACACCTGAAAGCCAGCAGAAGATCTGTTATGCAGTTGTCTGATTTCCACACAAGGATTTCAAGATACCCAGACAATCAAAATGTGCATTTCCTGTGCCCAATGTGGACCTGTGTCAGTGCTGTAAAGGGGACAGCCATATACAGGCCTTCAAGAAGTGCTTTTCAGGTTTACTCACTACTGCCTTCTTGGTGACTTAGGGGCATTCCTTTTACCCCCACTACTTTGAAGGATGAATGAGTTGTGAGATCTTCAGCAGCTCGGGTAAGTCTGCAGCCACCTCTACCAAGGTCTGATGCTTCCCTCTTTCCAGCTCTTAAGAACTAAGGCTGCACTTTCACCAATAGCAGCCCTTCTGTCCGAGATGGCATGTTTTCCTTAGGCTCTGCCTTCTTCCAAAGAGCACTGTTACTGTTCTGCACTCTTGTTGCAACAGTTTTCAAATTGATCTTTTGCCAGCTCAGAAACTAATCTGACCTTGCCTAACATAGCTAGGCCATGAGTTTGATCCCTACAACTGCAGTAAAAACTAGGCGAGTTGTTCTCGGTTGGTTCCTCGGGCCTATCTACATAGTGAGGGTTGGTTGGCTTTACCCTAAGAAAGATTCTCTCCTGGGTTACACAAGTGAGCATTCTTCGTGAGCTTCACCTGGCTGCTTCTGCTCTACTTACTATATATACACACGGTAATGGCATTCATCGCCAGCTTCTCCCCAGACCTCTCCAGAATGGAATTAATAAATCCCCAGCCAACTACTGCAGTTCTGATTTAACAGTCTGGGTGAACTCCGCCACCAGTTTGAAGGGAGCAATCACTGCTTCTCAGGCTGGTACAGCCAGATTTTTAAAATCAGGTACACAAGAGCTGTCAAGCAATTGCTATTTCATTCCAATGACATGTCTTAGTCCAGCACGTCACTAGGGAACTGCATGAAGGGCAGACCCAGGATTTGTGTATCCTGGAAGTCTTCATGGCAAGATGTGAGGGCTGCAATTTGAGAAGGACATGTATAGTGCCAGGGGCTTTACAAGATCCTCTTACATCAGTCCTATGAGTCGTCTGTGGGTGATGTGACTGAGCCCATGTACTGTCCTCCTGGCTGCTGTGGCATCTGCTTATCACCCCTCCTTCCAGTGATGAGTTCTGTTGCTTTTGATGGCTATGAAGTATACAGTACGGCATGAATGCTTTTCCAAGGCTGCGTAGCCCTTTTGCCCAAACCTGTGTTCATGTTATTGATGATTGCCCAGCAATGCATGGTGGATGACTATTATCCACTCAGTGGCTTCCAGAGCTGTCTTTGTCCTGAGTTTCTGAGGTCCCACCAGCCTGCTGTTGCTATCTGTTCCTCCCAGACCTTGGGCAGGTGTTAGTAGGAGACTGAACTAGAGGACCAAGTCAAGCACACAGCTCCATGATCCCATCTCCTAGGCTTGGCTCTCTTAGCCATGCCTTCACTCTCTGAATTGGCTGCTTCTTCAGTGACTTTGATAACCCACTTCTACAGGAGCCTCCCAGCCTTACTGCCTGAGGTTTCCCCAGAGTTGCTGACAGCTTAAGATGAACCAAATTCTCACAGTTTTCCAACTTCACTCACTCGTTCAGATAGGCTAGCTTGCCTTAGTTGTACAACCTGGTTAGACTGTTCCCCCTGCCCCCGCCCCCCCCCCCCCCCCCCCCGCTTCCATGTCCACTAAACTAAGCCAGCCTGTCACCTCCTGCAGAGTCCTCTTGCATCCTCGCTGCTGGTTTGGTGATCTTACTTTTCTAGACCAAAAGTTCTTTTTTTATAAGAGCAGTACTTTCATTTTTTTTAAAAACCAGTTACTTTTTAGTTAGTGTATCACTGAGACAGTTCATAGTTATTCACCTATAGGAGAAAAAATGGAATGTATGTCTTTCTTCCCACCTTGTACCCTCCCTACCCCATTGCCTTCTGGAGCCATTCTTCCTTTCCTAGTCCTCCTCTTCCTCCTCCTTCTCTCGGTATGCATGCATATATATGTTTTATGATTTGCATGTGTATATTTAGATTCTGCATTATCAGCATTTGAGAGGGAACATATATTATTTGTCTTTCTGGGTCTGGCTTATTTCACTTAGCATGATTCTCTCCAGTTCCCCTCGTCTCCCTCCCAATGCCATGCTTTCATTTTTCCTTATGGCCCCTGTGTGTGTATATGTATCACATTTTCGATGTTTATTCCTCTGTAGAGGGACATCTCAGCTGGTTCTATACCTTGGCTATTGTGAGTGGTGCTACAATAAACATGAAGTGTTAGTGTGTCTGTGATTTTAATGTTTATAAAAAATGTATGACTATCTGTTTTGTGTGTGTAATATGTGTGTGGATAGGCACGAGTCAGAGAGCACATATGGAAATCAGAGGACAGTTTTCAGGTTGGTTCTTGCGCCTTCTACTTTGTAAGTCCTGAAAATTGAACTCAGGTTGTCAGGCAGTAGGCACCTTTACCCAGTCTTGTGCCAACTTGCCAGACTCCTCCTCTGAACTGTGAAAACTTGAACCAGCCTCTTATAAATATTTACATTTTATTTATAAATGACATACAGATGTGTGGTTTTCAAATATGATACATATGCTAAAAATAAACCAGACTTTTTTAAAAGTTGACTTTTGTTTAACCCAGAGCTTAGAGGCCTTTTAACTTTATCCATTTGCCTGCTAACCTCCTGAAGGAAAGCCTTGAACCTTGGAGGTCACTGTCCTTGACCATGTGTCAAAGTTAGCTTCAGCTGTCAACTTGATACAAACCTGTAGGTACCTGAGAAGAGGGACCCTCAACTGGCTTGTGGCCATGTCAGTGAGGCAGTTAGTTTTAATTGTTAATTGATGTAGGAGGGCACCGCCCACTGTGGGTGGTACCATTCCTTGGTAAGTGGGTCTGAACTATATAAGAAAGGTAACTGAGCTAGCTACTAAGCAGTGTTCCTCCGTGGTTCCTGTCCCCCGTTCCTGCCGATGGACTGTAAAATGTAAGATGAAATGAACACTTTCCTCCCCCAAGTTTTGGTCATGGTGTTTATCAAAGCAACAGAAAGCAAAGCAGAAGGACGCCATGTCTCCTTGAGAAAAGAGGGATCCACCATTGTGCCTGCACCTGGTGTAGGTACAGCTTGGGACTGTGATAAGGCAGTGCGCAGAGATTTCAGTTTCCAGTGCTTGAACCTTCCAACAATTTGTTAATGTTCTTCTCCTAGACACCATCAGTGAAAGGTGGCCCTTAGTCATCATTAACGTTGGATAGTTTACAACAGAAATTCCTAACCATGATCACAAACCAACCTTTGGCAAGACCTTTGTAAGATCTAGTACCAATCACTGTGCTGTGCTCATAACGGTTGTAGGAAATATTCCTCTCCTTTGTTTTGGTACCATTTGTTTCCCAGTCTCTGCTGATGCAGACAAAGCTATTCAGCTGGACAATGATAAGCAGAGAGGCGTTCAGCCATGACACGAGCTCTGACACTAGCTGCCCTGTTAGACACTGACGAGGATACCGTTCTCTTTCACAAATAGCCAAGCTCATTGTGGGGCTATTTTAAATAACTGTCACCACCCTTCACCGAGTGTTTGCTATTGTGCTGGGCACTGGTTCCCAGCTCATGGTATTAAGAGTTTTAACAGACAGCAGCTTTTTGAATTCTGGAAGGTCAACAAATAAAATATGCCTAAACTAAAGGTGAGAGGGAAAACAAGAAGGTAACTTGCTGAAACCCCAAAGCCATTAACTTCTGCCACTAGGATTTTGACTCAGTTTGCTCTGAGTCCAAAATGTACTTACTATCCATACTTGAATCTGTGGGTTGTAAAGAATATTCCTTCTCTTCCCTCAAATCTGGAGAGAAGTTGGGCTCTTTGTGTAGAAAAGACCATGCTCGTGTGATTTACAGACTTTTATTCATTTCTCCCCATAGCAGAATGCCCAAAAGCATACTACCTTGCTAAATGTGTGTAGAAGGAGCTGCAAAGGACCAGCATTTGGTACCAATGCTATAGAGGCTGTGACTCCATCAGGACCTGAGGCTTTGTCCCCTGATGTCCAACTTGTTTCCTAGTCTTGCTATTGTAGTTTGAATTTCAAATGTCTCCCCAAAGCCCACATGTTAGGTCCCCAGCCAATAGTATCAGCAGGTGATGCTAGAATCTTTAGGTGGTGGAAACTAATGGAATTAAGATTATAGGAGCTGTGCAGATCATTGGAACCCTGACTACATTTCTTCTCCTCTCTTTGCTTCCTGGCTTCCATGAGCAGACAGATTCCTCTACACTATGATGTGTGGTTTCATCACAGGCCCAGACACACCAGGCAAGCCTAACACTCCTGGCAAGTCTAAATCTATGAGTTAAAAAGAAACTTTTTTTCTTTCTAAGTTGACTTATCTCAGGCATTTTGCTACAGTAACAGAAAACTGATACAAACACCTTATTTAAAACTAAGCTTTATAAAGAAGCAAGACTTTAAGGGAATTCCTTTCCTTTGCTCGTCCAGGGCTTGATCCAACCTTCACTCGGTACCTTCCTGTTATAGTTGGGGATGTGGTGGGAAACAGGTGTTGCCCATCACTGAGAAAGAAGACCCTTTTGCTTTTGTCTTGATCTCCTATCCAATAATTGTAATAATTTGGTTTTTAGTCAATTGTTTGCCATATTCATATATATTCTGTTTCAGTTTTAGCTCCCAGAGTCACAGAACAATCTTATTGAATTCCATCTTGAAGGGCCCTGCAACTTGATCCCTTATTTCCATGGCCAGCTTATGTGGGAACTACTTTTATATTCCAGAAAACAAATCAGATTCTAGTAATTTCTCCAGGAAGAATTCTCCACCCCTTGATCTTACACTTAAAATTTATTTTCCTATAATTTTATTCCATTATATGTTTGCTGAGGTAAATGAGTCTTCTTTTTTTTTTTTTCTTCTACTGTCTTTGCTTAGTTTAGAGAGCTCAAACTCAGAAGTTTGAGATAAGTGACAAGGAGCAGACAGGAGACACGATGAGACAGGAGGCACGTGGATACACATGTATGTGATATGAATGGTAAGGATTGAGGAGGGGGTCTCCTTAACATATGGTGTATTGATTACTTCCCTTGTTGCTATCACAAAAATTACTTGACATAAAAACTTAAGGAAATGCTTATTTTGGCCCATGGTTTCAGAAGATTTGGCTTAAGATGGCAGGGAATCTATGGCAGAGCCGCTCTGATCAGGATGAGAGCCTGTGGCAGAGTCTGTTCCCGTGATGGAGAGGACCAGGAAGCAGAGGGAAACATGGAGTGGGCAAGGATAATGCACCCTGTGACCTACTCCTGCCTCCAACGATGACTTCCCCAAACTAAGCTCTGCCTTTCCAAGTTTCCAGAACCCTCCAAAAATAGTGCCACTAGATTAGGACAAAGCATTCAGAACAAGAGCATTTCGGGGCACTTGAAATTCAAAGTCCAGCCTTCAGGCCACATTGACTCATTAACACACACACACACACACACACACACACACACACACTGCAGTGCTTCTCAGCCTTCCCGTGACTCAGCTCACTCTTATCACCTCAACCGCCTGTGAGGATCCAGAGTCATTATTTCTCAACTTTTCATCACCAAGAGATTAGATGCAATCTAATTCCTTGTGCAAGTAATCAGAAAGGACCCTTTGTTCTCAACCAGATTGCCAAGGTGATACCAGGGCTGCTTCAGTGACAGCCATATCCAAAGGAAGAGTAAGAACGGCAAGGCTTTGGTGGGCTGGCAGTACTCCTTGTTGCAGACCAGAACTGTGGGAAAGATTTCATTAAACAGAATCTACAAGAAGACTAATTTTATCTAAAATAGACCCTCTCTAAAATAGAGGGTCTTGACCCCTTTGGGGGATAAAGTGACCCTTTCTCAGGGGTCACCTAAGAACATCAGAAAACACAATTATTAACACCACAGTTTACAACAGCAGCAAAATTACAGCTATGAAGTTGCAAGGACAATAATTTTATAGTTGTGTGACTACACCATGAGATACTGTATTAAAGGGTCTCAGCATTACGATGGGTGAGAACCACTGATCTAAAATGAGTATCGCAGAAGATAATATTTTTCTCCTGCCCAGGTGGTCCCCATCTACACTTTAAAAGAAGTGACAAACCTTTCACTTACTGGGTTTGTGCTTTGCAGTCTTTGAATATGTAGTTTGTCACACAACACTGAAAGTGCATACCTTCTCTTTAACACTGTGGAGTAATGTAACATTTTAAGTTACGGGAGTCTTTGGTGTCAGAGCCTAGTCACATGTAGTTTCTTTTCCCAGAGTGCTCCTTCGCCCCCTTCTCCTCTCCTATACAGCAGCCTCCCCTCCCTCTTATTCCTAATCTCTCCTTTCTAAGATTCCTTATTTCTTCTTGAGTGCGACCAAGGTATGGTAAGTGCTTGCTATTGTGTTTGAGAAAGTGATGCCAGATAAAGATACCAGGGGAAAGATAACAGAAAAATGGATCACAAGTGAGGTTGGGAGGACCTTCTCTCTTTCGTAATCCTGCAGCAGAAGAATTTCTTCACGCACCACTTGGTTTCTCAGCCCTTCAAACCACAATCAAGTTTGCAGCTTAGCTTTCTTATTCTACACATGGGTCCAAAAGGCCAATCAAAACAGAGCTTCTCCCACAAAAGGTCAGCATTGAAAAGATCTGGGTCCTAACACAAGCTCCATTGCTTGCAAGCCTCTTGGGCAAGTCACTGTGTCTCCGAGACTTCTTTATCTGCAAATTGGATAGTACAACTCCTACCCAGCTCCCAGACATGAAATGATACGCTGCTTTAAGAATGCTGGAAAGAGAACACAGGCCAAAGATGAGATACTGAGATTCTGTCTTGGAATCTGATGCCACAGGTGCTGCACCATGCTCATCTCTTCTAATCACATTGTCCTGCTTTTCTTGGAGGAGAGAGCAGTTGTCATCGACAGCGATAGCAGGGAGGCAGAACTGTATGATCTAGGAGAGAAGTTTGATGGTTCAACTAGCTTCTGTACTATTTATGAGACACCATGAGGTCATGAAGTTGCTTGTGAGCATCCTTCCTGGGATAAGCAGTTTGGATCCTTGTGAGGGGTGGAGCAGCAGAGAGTCCTCCCCATTCTGTGGGAAGCGTGAAGAAGTCCTATTTGTTTGCTTGTTTTTGTCTTGTTTGACTAGGGCTTAGGGCTTCAGCACCACAGCCAGACGGAGTCTTGCTGCCAAAATGATTGTTTCAGGGGTGGCACACAGCCAGAGGTTAAGATCAGCTGAGAGCTTTTGTTTAGGAGTTATCAAGGCAGGGGTTTCTTTTCTGGCTTGCACAAGGAAGCACACAGTCCAGTAAGTACTGGCAGATACTCGAAGAACCAGAGAACTTCTGCCTGGGGTCAAAGCCAGCTTAGCATAATTTATGCAGAGTTGAGAAAGCACTGAGGTACCAGACTTGGGACTCCGATTACTACCTGAAGTCCACCAACAGCCTTGGTGGCTGGCCACAGGTGTCAGTGGCTCTTTGTGTGAGAAAAGCCAGTGGTATGGGGGGGTCTGACAAAATTCATCCATAACAGTACAGAGCATACAGGCTTATAGAGCATGTGTGGGATAGAATGGGATCAGTGCTCAGGGATCTCTCTGGCAGGAACTCATTTGAGTCTCCTCTTTCTGCTGAGCTCATAGCCTGTTGGAAGAGGTGCATCCATGTTGCGCATCCTGGTCAAGGGAAGGCTCTGTTATGGGGAAAGCTGTGAATGGATGCTTATAGGTGAAGAACATGGCTATATCCGTGTTGAGCTCTTCCCCAAGAAGGAATGACTCAATTCAGTTCCTATCATCAGGCCCTTAACTTTTCCCATGGCCTCATAAACAAGGACTCTGGTCTTACCAGGGCAGAGCAGCTTACAAACAGTAAGTGAAAAGATTGCTGCTAGGAAAAGACACCACATAAAGGAAGCATTCCCAGCACCTCCACACACAATGCAGATGCATGCGCAGAAGCATAAGAAAAAGCCATAGCAACTTAAGGTGATGGTTTAGGGGGAAAAAAACATACTTAAATTATCTTAAGTTCTTTTAAACGATGAGAGTAAATCTAAGACCCTGAGTACCTGCCATTCTTAACCTGGCCTTCATGACATAGGTACACCTCCAGAACTCCTAAGGGGATGTTAGGGTTTGAATTTAAAACATCTCCCACAGACTTACATTTGGAGGACTTACTTGGTCCTCAGGGTTTTGAAGGTTGTGAGGCCTATCTAGTGGAAGTGGGCCATGGAGCATCAATGTGTATACCCTGCTTCTGGTTCAAGTCTGAGCTTTCTGCTTCTTAATTAGCCAAGATGTGGGAAGTTTCCACCTCAGTCTCCTAGCATCATGGATGGTCTCCTCTCACCATGTCTTACGATGATAGGCTGAAATCCCTCTGAAACGTTGGGTTCAAATAAATCTTTCTCCTGTTAAGTTTCTCCTGTCAGGTAATCTGTCACAGCTAGGAGAAAAGTAGCTAATATTGTAAGAGATGAGAAAGAACAGGAAATTGTCTGTGTCTGTGTGTCTGTCTGTGTGTGTGTCTGTCTGTGTGTGTGTCTGTGTGTCTGTCTGTGTGTGTGTCTGTGTGTGTGTGTGTGTGTGTGTGTGTCTGTGCATGTATGTCTCTGTGTGTGATGGGGAAATATAGGAGATGGTAGGAACAGTTTTCAACACAAGACATATGTTAAGATGTTCAATATAGGAGTGAAACCAGCAATAAGATTTAGTATAATTTCTTTTATTTCATCAAGGGGACCCTGGAGGTGATCATAGTAAGCAGGGAAACTGTGAAGAGGTAAGAATGAAAATTCAGTTCAGATTGACATTGTCAACCTAAATCAAGACTTCAGGGAGTCTGACACCAGGTGGTTTATTAAAAACAAATTAAAACACCTGTTTATTAAACAGTATGGTTATGAAAAAGTTTCCTGGTGAAGTATAATTCCCAGTGCACAGAGAAGCAAAGTTACATAGAAACTCAACTCAGGGTGCATGTCATTTCTTCCAAGAAGATAGGTTCTACCTACTAGCTTACGGGCCTAAGGAAGGATCTAGCCTGGTCTTAGTCATTCAGTTAGTACAGAGGTTATTTGGATTATTAACCACCTCTGGTCCTGGTTGTGGGAGCTTGGGGGAGCCACTGGCCTTACAGATAATGTAAGGGTCATTTAGACTATCAGGTATCTCTGGCCCTGGTTGTGGGAACTCAGGGAACCCCTAGTTGTAAGGGTCATTTAGGTTACTAAATGTTCTGGATGTAGAAGCTTGATATGGCCTGGACCAACAGATAACAGAGATCACTGGGCTGTTAGTCATCTTCAAATTCCAGCTTTCTGGGTGTCAAAGCAGGTTTTTCATCCATTCCTTTGAGAGGATAATTCTGTATGCTTAATATTTCTGATTTTCCTGAACATCTCTGGGCACAGAGACCTTCATAGTATGTTTCCAACAACTACAAGCTAAATTTTTGTTTGTTTGTTCATTGTGTCTTAAAACTGCATTTCAGTCATCGACAATCCCTTACACCCAGGGCTTAGTTAACAAGCAGTTTGTTAGGCATGAAAGGTTTACCTGGTCTCATATAAGTGCTCATTTCCTAAAGCCAAACAATTCTGCCTGAAGAACAGACTCATGGACACTCAGCTCTTACCTCCCCAGTTCCCACATCAGCTGTCATGTCTCCATCCTTGGAGTGAGGGCCAGTAGCTTTCAGAGTTGGTTTCCATGTTCCCATTGTCAGTGCCATTCATTCACTATTGGATAAGGAAATCACACATGCTAGCATCACAGTGTTATCAGCAGTCTCTGCCGTCTGCCAGCTCCCGGGGGCTGGTAGCCAGGCTCCCAGGCATCTTCTAAGACTTCTACAGTATTGTTCCTGACGTGTCCCCTTCAACATTTCTGCCTACTCACAGATGTATAGCAGCTGCCTAACTAGTATCTATTCTAAATCTAGCTCTTTAGAAACAGATTTTGTCAGGGAAAATAATGAGTCCAAATTAAACCTAAGTTTTCTCAGCCTTCCTTGTAGAAATGGTCACAATGTGTTTCAGTTCTGATCATTGACTCATAAGAAAAAAATGTTGAGTGTAGCTTTCTGGAAAGCATCTTTAAAAACATTAACTCAACTGCTGAGCACCGTTTCCTCTTGGTGCATCTTTCTTTATGTTCCTAAGAGCACTGTGTGATAGTCGGAACTTAGGAACATTAGGGCAAAGGCCACAGTCTAGAATAATGAGCTGCCATATCAGGCTCAGACAGCTTTCATCCGGAATTCTCATTCTAAGGGAGAAAGATGAGCTTCTGTTTATTTAAATCATGACCACTTTGGTGTCAAGTTCTCATAGTTGAATGCAGTGGTTCATTCAGTGTAATACTCCACTGGATTTGGTCAACATTGTGTAACTGTCTTTGCATGGAAGAAGCCAATACAAAGAGTTGTGTATAGCTTATTCAAGTTACTTGGCTTTAAAGGTTGGGCCAAGTCACGTTAGCTATTATGAGTCCAGGCTTGGGTGGCAGGGTGACCCCTTCTACCCTATCATTAGGAAGTCCATAGGGTGAGTCTTGGGAGGGGTCACAGTATCTAAGCTCTCAGCCCCATCACCACAACAGGAAGGAGAGAACCTTGGCAGTGTGTTGGAACAAGTAAGAGAATTCCTCCTGCCTTTTACTCTAGAGCCACGCAGGCCTACCTATTAAATTAATAAAACCCCAGCATTTCAATATCAGTTTTCAGCAGGTGTAAGACAGCCTGTCACCAGCTCATGGACACTTCCTTACTGTCCTTTTCTGTCACCGTGGTGAAAATGCCACTGCTCCTGTGTAAGAGCAAGAAAAAAATGCTCCCTGTGGTAGCCACAGCTCCATCCCATCACCACCCCCTACTCCCTTTCCATCACAAGATTGATGAATAAAAAGTAAGTGCTTGCCAATAAAACGTGGTTTTGGAAAGCAAAACAATAACCACATGGTTCAGGTCAACTGCAACCTGAATCGTTCAGGTAAAGCCCAGCTTCCCAAGGGCATCCAACAGAAGCAAACGCCAGATTAAGGCAGTAAGGAAAAAGACAGGAGCAGCTCACGCTTAAAGACAGATCTAGCTGTTCACTTGATAAATGAGCCCTTCTCAAAAGAATGCTTTCTGTGCTGCACTAACAACTAATTATCTACTCAGTGCCCCAGCATCATCATTACAGTAGTGACATAGCTTACACACATTTTGCTCTATGTCTTTATTTTTATTTTAGTGGTGTGTATTGTGGGGATGGGGGGTGGGAAGGAGAGTTATTCCTGTGTGTGTGTGTGTGTGTGTGTGTGTGTGTGTGTGTGCCCTTGAGGGCCAGAAGAGGGTGAAGGTTCCTTTGGAGCTAGAATTACAGGAAGTTATGAGTTCTCCAGTGTAGGTGCTGGGAACTGAACTTGTCCCCTGCAAGTTTTAACCTCCTCTAACCTCTCATAGTTTCTTAAGTCAACCTAAAACCAGCTATTCACATGACATTGAACTCTGTGAGTTGTTAGAGTGGATCAAAGGTTCTTTCTGTAAGCATCAAGACAAATCGATACTGAGGAATTCTGCCATGGCCCCTCTGACGTATCCCAGTAAGAGAGCCCTCTAACAACCCTTCCAGCCCTGACACTGTTAATGTGAGCCCTGGCAGCACCACCTCCCCTACCCCTGAATAATCTGGTCATTCTTTACAGTGTTTCTATGCTTTCTCATATGAAAGAAAGGTGGGGGCAGGAGGGCTTTGTTGATGCCCATTAAGGAAAATCTATCTTTCCCACTAAACCATAGCTATTTTATAGATATTTAAAAAATGTTTTCTTTACTTCACTTTAACCTACTCTGTTGTGTGATTTGTTGTTGTTGTTGTTAAAAGAATAGAATCTGAGTTTTCCTCTGGCCCTGGGAGGAAATGTTCTAGCAGAGGCTTTCTTGTAAAGAATAGAAGCTTATCATTGTGTCTGCCCTTATGAGCTCATCCAAATGGGTCTGTCAATCACCTGGTAGGAAAAAGGCTCCCAGGAAAGCTGTCTGCTCCAGAGACTTTGGCAAGTGGTATAGCTACAGGATAGAGCCTACCTAAGCACTCAGGTGGGCACAATAGTCTCTGGCTGTTTGCTACTCCTCATAGGGTTTGGGTTAGGGTTAGGGGTTAGGGTTAAAGTTAGGGTTAGGGTTGGGGTTAGGGTTTGTGGTTAGGGTTTGGGTTAGGGTTGGTGCTAGGAATAGGGGCTAGAGTTAGGGGTTAGTGTTAGTAGTTAGGGTTGGGGTTAGGGTTTGTGTTAGGGTTAGGGGTTAGGTATGGTTAGGGTTACTAAGGTTAGGAGTGAGGGTAGGGTTATGGTTAGGGGTCAGTGGTTAGGGTTAGTGGTTATGGTTAGGGGTTAGGGTTAGGGTTAGAGTTAGGGTTAGGGGTTAGGGGTTAGGGTTAGCGTTAGGGTTAGGCATTAGGTTTAGGGTTAGCAGTTAGGTTTAGTGGTTAGAGTTAGGGGTTAGGGTAAGGGTTAATGTTTAGATTAGAGGTTAGGTTTAGGGTTAGAGTTAGGGTTAGTGGTTAGGGTTAGGGGTTAGAGTTAGGGTTAAGGTTAGGGCTACAGGTTAGGGTTATGGGTTAGGGTTAGCGTTAGCGTTAGGGTTAGGCATTAGGTTTAGGGTTAGCAGTTAGGTTTAGTGGTTAGAGTTAGTGGTTAGGGTTAGTGTTTAGATTAGGGGTTAGGTTTAGGGTTAGAGTTAGGGTTAGTGGTTAGGGTTAGGGGTTAGAGTTAGGGTTAAGGTTAGGGCTACGGGTTAGGGTTATGGGTTAGGGTTAGGGTTAGGGTTAAGGTTAAGGTTAGCATTAGGGTTAGGGGTTAGGGGTTAGGGTTAGTGTTAGTGTTAGGGTTAGGATTAGGGTTAGGGTTAGGGTTAGGGTTATGGTTAGGGTTAGCGTTAGCGTTAGGGTTAGGGGTTAGTGTTAGGTTCTGCAGTGCTACATTAGCCACTGCTCACTATCTTCACTATCTCCTCTTATGCTATGGATGTTTTATCTGAACTCACTCAGCACAGATCACTGTCAGCTCCCACACCTCTTAGCTAATTGCTTACACCAGGCATCTGATTGCTCTGCTCTCTGATGTTCAGAGCAGTGCACCTGCAAGCACAGCGCCATCTGAGTGTGTGCTTTCTTTATCTTGTCTCCCAAGAGTTTGGAATTCAGTTATGGAAAATGACTTTCCAACCAGTGAAAACTCTAGAAATGTAACATAGTGTAGAGAGGTACTGCTGAGAAAAGGCTCTGCTGTAACACTAACCACCCCCTTAACAGGACGTCACTTATGGATGGTCGTCACAAGCAAGGTTAGGCGCCCTTCTATGAAGTGGATTCACTTTTTGGTATATTGGGTGTGGGACCCAACTTGAAATACAACATCTGCTTATTTTTATGAAGACCATATATATATAGCCTGAAAATAACTTTAATATTACTGTACCTGTATTTGACATTCAGTTGTCTCGGGATGCCAAGTGTAGAGTTTTCTACTTGTGGTTTCATGTCAACTATAAAAGAGTTTTGAATATTGGGTTTTCTGATTAGGGATCTTCTGCATTGTCTTGCTTTCTATGCATTGTCTAATGTGTGAGCCTTGTGTATATCATGTGTAACAGCAGAGTACCACGATATCCACATTGTCTGGACATTTACATTTTTCCCAAATAATATTTCTCAGAGACATTTACATTAAAAAATATTGACATGGTCTTTACTTCTTTAAATGCTTGTATAGTATTCCATTATATATATGAAATAACCACATTGCTTTCCTATTGCTTCTGTTACAAATTAACACAAAGGGTTTTTTTTCTTAAAACAATATATTTATTATCTTATAGTTCTAGAGGTCAGAAGTCTAGAATTGGTTTATCTGGCCTTTTGCTTTAACAAACATTTATTAAATGCTTACCTAGCCCACTGCAGCATTAGAAACAGAAGGTGATGAAAACCTTTTATTTTAAAATTTTCTTTTCTCAGGTAGTTCACATCAATTGGATGAAGCAGAAGTTGTAATGGTTGAGCTTCACAGTTGACTTGATGAGACTCGGAGACTCCTAAGAGAGACTTCTGGAGATGTCTGTATTTCTAGAGGTTTTTCTGAGAAAGGAAGATCTACCCTGGGAGGTACCAAGCCAAGGGCACGCACACGCGCGCGTGCACACACACACACACACACACACACACACACACACACACACACACATGGGGGCGGGCAGCCTGTGCTTCTCTTTGCTTCTTAGCTGTGGTTACAGTGTGACCAGCCACCCAGCTCTCCTGCCACCATGCCTTCCCCGCCATGTTGAATTGTATCCCCTCTAACTGTGAATCACAATAAACCCAGCCTCCCTTAAGTTGCTCTTGACAGGTATTTGTCATAGCAACAGAAATAACTAATCCAGGATGTTCACCCAACTTAACTCAGGATTATCAGTGAACTGTAATCAAGAAAATGACAAGGAAAAGTGATTACAGAGCTGGAAAGGGGTTCACAGGCAGTAGACAAGAGTTCACAGTCTAAAATGACTGAATTACTGAAATGTTCAGTGACATTTTTAGTGTAAACAGCACAACGAGAAAGCATCTTTAATGTTCTTGGGACACTAGAAGCAAAAGATTACAGTACAGATCTGGAGACACACTGCAGAAGGCTCAAGTGTACGTTTTTCTAGCTGTGTGACCTTGGGCATGCTACTTAACTCCTCTGGGCCTTGGTTGTTTTCTCTGTCAATCAAGAATCTCACTAAACATACTCACATCTGTAAGTGTGAGGATTGGGCCAGGCATGCAGTGTTGCTCACTTTATTTCCTAAACAAGAATGACTTCATCCATTCATATAGAATATAATCTAATGCTCCAACTGGTTCTGAATTGACCATGGAGGATTTCCGTGGTTTACAGGAGTCCACTTGCCAAATAGCAAGGCAGATTTGATGTAGGACTGGCTGTCCTGCCTGGATTCCTCATGAAACAGGAGCACTAAGGAATTTGCAAGCAGGGGGCCTGCATTTCCTAGGGTATTGAAGCTGCAAATTCTGCATTTCCCCTCTATGGTGTGGTCACTGGTGAATTTGCTTACATTCCATGTGCTCATTACTAAGCAAGACAAGTTACATCCAGGGCACTGAGCCTGACATTCTCTTCTCAGCAACTGAAAGAACCTCTCCTGCACACTCAGCCTGGAAATCCCAGTTTCTGCCGGGGCACACTTCCAGTCAGTCCAGTCCCCTCTGCCTTTGAAATCTCCAATATCCCTGTTCCTTTGAGACCCTGACTCTTCTCCCTCTTTGAAATGATGTAGGACCAACCAGGCTGGCTTCACCTGATCATTAACAGAAGCCTGGAAACACACAACAGACTTTAGGCAAAGGTGCAACAATGCTTCTGACCCGGAGAGCATCCTCATCCCTGCTTCCATGTGCAGTTTGGGTCATCTGACTCACTTGTATCTACAAAACTTGTGTCTTAGATGCTAAGGGCAGCTGGCTATATCTGCAATGATTATAAAAACCATTCGAACTGAATAAACACTTAGCGTCTGCTTTCAGACACCAGGGCTGTTTATTGCTTCACAACTGTCAACTTCCATTTGAAAGCAAAAAACACAGACCTTTTAAGTGTTTTTAACAAAAGGGGAAAATTAAGGGAAAAAGAAAAGCCCCACTCTGCTGCATGTATTTTCCTTATTGTAAATTAGCTACATGTTCAGAAAGCAGGTGTCTCAGTGTACTCTGGACCAGGCTTCTTTGAGGCAGATCTACCCCACAGCTAATGACATTTTTATTCCAAGGCAAGCCCCTCATCTGTGTGAGCCCCCGCCAAGGTGTCTTGTGATATAATTTTTTCTTAATGAGCCCATACCAGTAGGTCAAGCCACATCTCTACATAATGAGTAGTTAGCATCCTTACTCTGTTTGTAACAGGATGTGTTTGGAGATGTAGCTGTGGGGGTCCCTGCAGGTGTCCGTCAGGGCAGCAAACCTCGCAGAGATGTGAATGAAAACTAGGTGCAGATTGACTTCATCAACCTCTTTCAGACTCGGGGAGTCTGATGTCAGGTAGCTCATTGTCAGCATATTTAAAACACAGTACAATTTGGGGAAAAGTTTCCAGGCAACAATCAGTCCAACCAGTCCAATTTCAGGTACACAATAAAGCTTAAGGTGTGACCACATACGAACTTCTTTACAAAGTACAAGTGACCGTGAGTGTGGGTTCTACAGCTGAAAGGCCTAGACTCTAATGTGGTCTTTGGCCTATAGCACTGAAGTCAGCAGGCCATAAAGTACATGTGACATCTCCCCTAAGGATGGGAGGGAGGGAAGACTCTGGGATAATCATTCCGGGGGGAATTTGGGCTATACCTGCCTCTGGGATAAAGGGTGCGTGAGTTCTCCCTCCATAGATCACAAAAAAGTCACCAGGTTATTAACAAAGCCCACTCTCTGCTTTCTGGATAGAATGCAAGTATTTGATTTTATCTCCTCCATTGAAGAGACACTCCTTCGTGGCAAACATTCTTGGTTCTCTTAGTGCTTCTCTGTGAGTACAAGGACCTCTGTGACCCCAACCGTTAGCCAGCTGCCCTTAGCATCTAAGAAGCATTCAGGTGTCCAAATTGCAAATAGAAGCAGGGATGAGTGTACCCTCAGGGTCAAAGGAATTACTGCATCTTTACCACTAGTCTGTTCCTGGTGCGTTCTCCAGCCTTCTGTTAATAATCAGGACAGCTTCATGAAGGTCACATGTCCTGTGCCAAGCTGATGGCATCCGTGAGATTCAGGGCAAGACATTCTTGATCAGGGTGTTCCGAAAGTTTCTGACTCTGTTCTGAGGATGCTGTGTTCATCAGATAACCCCACAGGCTGAGAAGTTACTCTTCAAAGTTTACCCCATACTTCATAATCTTACAGAAAAGGGTCTGGAACCAGGGAGGGAACAGGGCATTTATTTATAGTGTTCTTAAGCAGTGTTATTAATCTTTTTGGCAAGATAGCTACTTGAAGGGTGAGTCTTATGCATTGTAGGATATTTTGCAGCATCCCTGTCTTCTCGGAACAGATACTAGCATTGCTCTGCCCTCGCTCTTTAGATTGTGATAGCTTAAGAAAAAAACCTTCAGAAACTGTTAAGTGCCTTAGGGCAAAATGTGTGCATGAGCCAAGATTAATCATCCATTCCAGCAAATTCTCTGATGGAAAATCTTTCTCCCTGCTGCTGATAGACAAGACTTCTCCTACCCTTTCCATGGCAAGCAAGACTTTTGAATGCTGTCTTGGGGTTTCGATTGCTGTGAAGAGACTCCATGATCAGGACAACTCTTAGAGAAGACAACATTACATTGGGACTGGCTTACAGATTCAGAGGTTCAGTTCAGTATCATCACTGCAGGAAGCATGGCAGCATCCAAGCAGACTCGGTGCTGGAGAGGAAGCCAAGAGTTCTACACTCGATCCAAAACCAATCAGGAGAAGACTGGCTTCCAGGAAGCTAGAAAAAGGGTTTCAAAGGTCATGCCTAAAGTGACACACTTTGTCCAACAAGGTCACACCTACTCCAACAAGGCCACATCTCCTATTAGTGATACTCCCTAGGCAAAGCATATTTAAACCACCACAAATGTCAAATTCAAATTTCAAAAGCCAATAGTCATTTATAGATGACATGGTCTTAAATATAGAAAAATTTAAGGAATATGTATGCAACCACAGCTATTAGAATTAATAAGTAGGTTGCAGGATCCATGATGGATGTACAAAACTCAGCTCTCTATATACTCATAATGAATAATCCAACCCCCCTCCTTTGTTAGAGCACCGAGAATCAAACTCAGCATCTTGCCCATTCCAGGCAAGTGTTCTACATTCACCTGGCTCCCCAGCCCTTGAATAGTTGAAGATAAAGCAAAGAAAACAATTCTATTTACAATAGAATAAAAAAGAACAGAATGCTTAAGAATAAATTTAACTAGAGAAGTATGAGCTTGAATATAGGACATACTCTTGGAAGAACTATAGAGGACCTAAGGAAAAGACACTCATTGTTTTAAGACTATGGTTATTTTGACTTAACTAAGATGTTTTCTAACAAGAGACAAAAGGGTCTAGATTAGATGGGAAGGGCTAAGGTTTACACCCAAGCAACTGAGTCTAGCAGCAAAGTGCCTGACCTCCAAAACTCAAGTGTTCAAGGGCCACAGTGGGTAAATACCAGCCCAGGATCTTTTCTTTGCTTTCTTTCTTTTAATTTAAAAACTGAAAGCAATGTCTATATTTTTAGCTGTCTAAGCGTTAGTTATACATATTTACATACATTTATTTTATATTCTGTTTATTTTTGAGATTACTCTTTAATTACAATATGCTCCCCTCCCTCTCCTCTCTCCAGAGCCTCCCAGATACCCCTCCCCAATCTTCTCCAGATCATGGCTTTTTGTTCCCATTGGTTTATACAATAGATTTTGATCATGGTTGACTCCTCCCTCAACTCCTTCCGGATCCTTCCACCTCCCTTCCCACCCAGCTTCACATTCTTCCTCTAAAAAACAAAAACAAAACACACCAGAAAATCAAAACAAGCAAAAACCTATAAGATAAAAAATATACCAAAACAAAATCACACAAACACACACACACAAAACCCAACAAACAAACAAACAAACAAAAAATGTGGAGCTATTTTCATTTTGAGAAAAATATATAAACAACTTTCAGATATCTATAAATGATGATTTTTAAGCAAATAAATAAAAATGTCCTTTTGACTTATGCATGCTGTGAAGCATTATTGAGATACTACAGTCATGTGAGCTGCACACACTAAGGAATTAACAACCATGCAAGTGTCCGCTTACATACTAGTTTATATCCTTCTAGGCTCCTGAGGGCTGTTTGGTGCATAGTAAGGACACTAGATCATTAAGAGAAGAAGTAAGGAGGGAAGGGGGTGATTATAGTGGATCAGAACCAAGATATCCGGGGTGAGTGGATTATGTATCAAAAGGCAGCAACCTGTGGTTGATAAGCATGTGTTCTTTGAATCCAGCCCACTTGACTCTGAATCCCAGTGCTTGCCACGTTCCATCTCTGATTTTGGGTGTGTTCTCTTTCTTTATTTCCCTGGGCCTTAGTTTTCTCATCCATAAGATGAAAGTAAAATAAGGCTTTTATGATTGTTAGTATTGATCGTCAGCTTGCTAAGTTCTAGCATCCATAAGGAGGCAAACCTTTTGCATGTCTGTGAAAGCATGTCTAGACTGGGCTGTTAAATTCCCCCCCGCCCCCAGTCACCCTAGTTCGGAATGTTTGGCAGGCCCCTTTCTTCATGTCTCTAAATTGACACAATTGCGCCCTGTAATCTGTCCTATGGTGCCATTAATGCTGGAACCCAGGAATTCTTCATAGGTACTTGTTGGTTGTCCTCTTGAAGTTTTTTAGTTACAGCCCCTCTCTGTTCTAAGAACACTGAACAATTGTGAAATCTTAAATATGAAAGACAAATGTAAACAACTTAAAAAAAATTGGGATCCTTAGATTCAGGTACTGTATTAGAAGTCAGGAAACAACAAGTCCCTTCCTACACACCTTGGGCACGGAGTCTGCGGACAACCCCAAGGTCCCCATAGGACTCTCCACCGGATCTTAGGACCTCTGGTGAGTGGAACACAACTTCTGTCAGGAGGCAGGTTCGAACACCAGATATCTGGGCACCTTCCCTGCAAGAGGAGAGCTTGCCTGCAGAGAGTACTCTGACCACTGAAACTCAGGAGAAAGCTAGTCTCCCAGGTCTGCTGATAGGGGCTAACATAATCACCTGAGGAACAAGCTCTAACCAGAGACAACTATAACAACTAACTCCAGAGATTACCAGATGGCAAAAGGCAAACTTACTAACAGAAACCAAGACCACTCACCATCATCAGAATGCAGCACTCCCACTCCACCCAGTCCTGGGCACCCCAACACACCCAAAAAGCTAGACCCAGATTTAAAAGCATATCTCATGATGATGTAGAGGACATCAAAAAGGACTTTAATAACTCACTTAAAGAAATACAGGAGAACACTGCTAACGAGGTAGAAGACCTTAAAGAGGAAGCACAAAAATCCCTTAAAGAATTTCATGAAAACACAACCAAAGAGGTGATGGAAGTGAATAAAACCATCCAAGATCTAAAAAGGGAAGTAGACACAATAAAGAAAACCCAAAGTGAGGCAACACTGGAGATAGAAACCCTAGGAAAGAAATCTGGAACCATAGATGCAAGCATCAGCAACAGAATACAAGAGATGGAAGAGAGAATCTCAGGTGCAGAAGATTCCATAGAGAACATTGGCACAACAATCAAAGAAAATACAAAATGCAAAAAGATCCTAACTCAAAACATCCAGGAAATCCAGGACACAATGAGAAGACCAAACCTACGGATAATAGGAGTAGATGAGAATGAAGATTTTCAACTTAAAGGGCCAGCAAATATTTTCAACAAAATTATAGAAGAAAACTTCCCAAACCTAAAGAAAGAGATGCCCATGAACAGAAGCCTCAGAACTCCAAATAGACTGGACCAGAAAAGAAATTCCTCCCAACACATAGTAATCAGAACAACAAATGCACTAAATAAAGATAGAATATTGAAAGCAGTAAGGGAAAAAGGTCAAGTAACATATAAAGGCAGGCCTATCAGAATTACACCAGACTTTTCACCAGAGACTATGAAAGCCAAAAGAGCCTGGACAGATGTTATACAGACACTAAGAGAACACAAATGCCAGCACAGGCAACTTTACGCAGCCAAACTCTCAATTACCGTAGATGGAGAAACCAAAGTATTTCACGACAAAACCAAATTCACACATTATCTTTCCACGAATCCAGCCCTTCAAAGGATAATAACAGAAAAAAAAAACAAAAAACAAACAAAAAAAAAACAATACAAGGACAGAAACCACGCCCTAGAAAAAGCAAGAAACTAATCCTTCAACAAATCAAAAAGAAGACAGCCACAAGAACAGAATGCCAACTCTAACAACAAAAATAATAGGAAGCAACAATTACTTTTCCTTAATATCTCTGGACTCAATTCCCCAATAAAAAGACATAGACTAACAGACTGGCTACACAAACAGGACCCAACATTTTCCTGCTTACAGGAAACCGATCTCAGGGAAAAAGACAGACACTACCTCAGAGTGAAAGGCTGGAAAACAATTTTCCAAGCAAATGGTCTGAAGAAACAAGCTGGAGTAGCCATTCTAATATCCAATAAAATCGACTTCCAACCGAAAGTTATCAAAAAAGACAAGGAAGGACACTTCATACTCATCAAAGGTAAAATCCTCCAAGAGGACCTCTCAATTCTGAATATCTATGCTCCAAAGGCAAGGGCAGCCACATTCATTAAAGAAACTTTTGTAAAGCTCAAAGCACTCATTGCACCTCACACAATAATAGTGGGAGACTTCAACACCCCACTTTCATCAATGGACAGATCGTGGAAACAGAAACTAAACAAGGACACAGTGAAACTAACAGAAGTTATGAAACAAATGGACTTAACAGATATCTACAGAACATTTTATCCTAAAACAAAAGGATATACCTTCTTCTCAGCACCTCATGGTACCTTCTCCAAAATTGGCCATATAATTGGTCACAAAACAGGCCTCAACAGATACAAAAATATTGAAATTGTCCCATGCATCCGATCAGACCACCATGGACTAAGGCTGATCTTCAATAACAACATAAATAATGGAAATCCAACATTCGTATGGAAACTGAACAACAGTCTTCTCAATGATACCTTGGTCAAGGAAGGAATAAAGAAAGAAATTAAGGACTTTTTGGAGTTTAATGAAAATGAAGCCACAACATACCCAAACTTATGGGACACAATGAAAGCATTTCTAAGAGGGAAACTCATAGCTCTGAGTGCCTCCAAAAAGAAACTAGAGAGAGCACACATTAGCAGCTTGACAACACACCTAAAAGCTATAGAAAAAAAGGAAGAAAATTCACCCAAGAGGAGTAGATGGCAGGAAATAATCAAACTCAGGGGTGAAATCAACCAAGTGGAAACAAGAAGAACTATTCAAAGAATCAACCAAACAAGAAGCTGGTTCTTTGAGAAAATCAACAGGATAGACAAACTCTTAGCCAGACTCACTAGAGGGCACAGAGACAGCATCCTAATTAACAAAATCAGAAATGAAAAGGGAGACATAACAACAGATCCTGAAGAAATCCAAAACACCATCAGATCCTTCTACAAAAGACTATACTCAAAAAAAACTGGAAAACCTGGACAAAATGGACCAATTTCTAGACAGATACCAGGTACCAAAGTTAAATCAGGATCAAGTTAACGATCTAAACAGTCCCATATCCCCTAAAGAAATAGAAGCAGTCATTAATAATCTCCCAACCAAAAAAAGCCCAGGACCAGATGGGTTTAGTTCAGAGTTCTATCAGACCTTCAAAGAAGATCTAATCCCAGTTCGTCACAAACTATTCCACAAAATAGCAGTAGAAGGAACTCTACCCAACTCATTCTATGAAGCCACAATTACTCTGATACCTAAACCACAGAAATATCCAACAAAGATAGAGAACTTCAGATGAATTTCCCTTATGAATATCGATGCAAAATTACTCAATAAAATTCTTGCTAACTGAATCCAAGAACACATTAAAACAATCATCCATCCTGACCAAGTAGGTTTTATTCCAGGGATGCAGGGATGGTTTAATATACGGAAATCCATCAACATAATCAATTATATAAACAAACTCAAAGAAAAAAACCACATGATCATCTCGTTAGGTGCTGAAAAAGCATTTGACAAAGTCCAACACCCATTCATGATAAAAGTCTTGGAAAGATCAGGAATTCAAGGCCCATATCTAAACATGATAAAAGCAATCTACACCAAACCGGTAGCCAACATCAAAGTAAATGGTCAGAAGCTTGAAGCAATCCCACTAAAATCAGGGACTAGACAAGGCTGCCCACTTTCTCCCTACCTATTCAACATTGTACTTGAAGTCCTAGCCAGAGTAATTCGACAACAAAAGGACATCAAGGGGATACAAATTGGAAAGATGAAGTCAAAATATCACTTTTTGCAGATGATATGATAGTATATGTATAAGTGACCCTAAAAATTCCACCAGAGAACTCCTAAACCTGATAAACAGCTTCGGTGAAGTAGCTGGATATAAAATTAACTCAAACAAATCAATGGCCTTTCTCTACACAAAGAATAAACAGGCTGAGAAAGAAATTAGGGTAACAACACCCTTCTCAATAGTCACAATTAATATAAAATACCTTGGCGTGACTCTAAGGAAGTGAAAGATCTGTATGATAAGAACTTCAAATCTCTGAAGAAAGAAATTGAAGAAGATCTCAGAAGATGGAACGATCTCCCATGCTCATGGATTGGCAGGATCAACATTGTAAAAATGGCTATCTTGCCAAAAGCAATCTACAGATTCAATGCAATCCCCATCAAAATTCCAACTCAATTCTTCAACAAATTAGAAAGAGCAATCTGCAAATTCATCTGGAATAACAAAAAACCTGGGATAGCAAAAACTCTTCTCAAGGATAAAAGGACCTCTGGTGGAATCACCATGCCTGACCTAAAGCTCTACTACAGAGCAATTGTGATAAAAAGTGCATGGAACTGGTATAGCGACAGACAAGTAGACCAATGGAACAGAATTGAAGACACAGAAATGAACCCACACACCTACGGTCACTTGATCTTCGACAAGGGAGCTAAAAACATCCAGTGGAAGAAAGACAGCATTTTCAACAAATGGTGCTGACATGATAACCAGCATGATAACACACTGGTTATCATGTAGAAGAATGGGAATTGATCCATTCCTATCTCCTTGTACTAAGATCAAATCTAAGTGGATCAAGGAACTCCACATAAAACCAGAGACACTAAAACTTATAGAGGAGAAAGTGGGGAAAAGCCTCGAAGATATGGGCGCAGGGGAAAAATTCCTGAATCGAACAGCAATGGCTTGTGCTGTAAGATTGAGAATTGACAAATGGGACCTCATTAAACTGCAAAGCTTCTGTAAGGCAAAAAAAAAAAAAAAAAAAAAAAAAAAAAAAAAAAAAAAAAAAACAACCAAAAAACCAAAACCTGTCAATAAGACAAAAAGGCCACCAACAGATTGGGAAAGGATCTTTACCTATCCTAAATCAGATAGGAGACTAATATCCAATATATATAAAGAACTCAAGAAGGTGGACTCCAGAAAATCAAATAACCCCATTAAAAATGGGGCTCAGAGCTGAACAAAGAATTCTCACCTGAGGAATACCGAATGGCTGAGAAGCACCTGAAAAAATATTCAGCATCCTTAATCATCAGGGAAATGCAAATCAAAACAACCCTGAGATTCCATCAGAATCTCAGAAGTCAGAATGTCTAAGATCAAAAATTCAGGTGACTGCAGATGCTGGTGAGGATGTGGAGAAAGAGGAACACTCCTCCATTGTTGGTGGGATTGCAAGCTTGTACAACCACTCTGGAAATCAGTCTGGCGGTTCCTCAGAAAATTGGACATAGTACTACCGGGGGATCCCGCAATACCTCTCCTGGGCATATATCCAGAAGATGTTTGTACTGGCTATTTTTGTGTCAACTTGACACAGCTGGAGTTATCACAGAGAAAGGAGCTTCAGTTGAGGAAATGCCTCCATGAGATCCAACTGTAAGGCATTTTCTCAATTAGTGATCAAGGGGGAAAGGCCCCTCTTGTGGGTGGGACCATCCCTGGGCTGGTAGTCTTGGTTCTATAAGAGAGTAGGCTGAGTAAGCCAGGGGAGGCAAGCCAGTAAAGAACATCCCTCCATGGCCTCTGCATCAGCTCCTGCTCCCTGACCTGTTTGAGTTCCAGTCCTGACTTCCTTTGGTGATGAACAGCAGCATGGAAGTGTAAGCCGAATAAACCCTTTCCTCCCCAACTTGCTTCTTGGTCATGATGTTTGTGCAGGAATAGAAACCTTGACTAAGACAAATTGGTACCAGCAGAGTGGGGTATTCCTGTGACAACCTGACCATGTTTTGAGGAGGACTGTGGAAGGACTTTGGAACTTTGGGCTTGAAGATCCATTCGTTGTTAAGAGCTCTGTCAGATGTTGTGTAGGAGCTTGCAAGATAATGCTGAGAACAGTGCAGAAGATGGAGGCCTGGTTTGTGAAATTTCAGAGGGAAAATTAAAGACTCTCTTCAGGGCCATTGCTGTTTTTATTGTGAAGATTTTGTAGTTCTGGTTAGCTGGGCCTGAAGAATAAGCTGTGATTAACAAGATACCAGAACTACTAAACCAAAAACTTTGCATTACTGGGACTATTGATGCTGGTTAGCTGGAGCTAAGAAATTAGTGGTGATTAAGAAGAGACCAGCATCGTTGAGGTGACATCTTCTGGGAAGTGTTTTCTGAAAGCACAAAGAGGCTGTGTTCCAGAGATAGGCAAGGTTGTACTCCTTCTGCAGTGGGACTTGGTAATGTGTAAGGGTCACCCAGGTGGTACTGGTTTTGAAGGCATGAAGGGGTCACGTAGAGTAGCTGAGGCTCGGCACTGTGAGAGGCCATGGAAGGCCATTGGTGAAGGTGCAGCCCCAGTTGTAATTGAAGGCCAAGACTGAAGGGGTCATGCAGTGTTTTGGAGATGCCAGTACCACGAGATGACCACCAAGAGCAGCAGCAGCAGTGGAGTACAGGCATCTGGAGCCCAGAGGACGACGTGTGTGCTACAAAGGGCATGGCTGGAGAAGTGACCCAAGCCCTTGGAGGAGCCCAGAAGATCGTGAGTTGGATCCCAGACGTTGGACAGTTGGAGATTGATTTTTGCTTTGATGGTGACTGTGCCCTGATATTTTCCCTCTTGAAGGAAGAAACTGTTTTAGTGGAGCCCACAGTTAAGAGACTTTTAATTGTAAAAAGACTTTGGATTTTAAAAGAGATGGATATTTTAAAGAGACTGAAATTTTAAGAATATGTAAAGACTGTAGGACTTTCAAAGTTATTTAGATCTTGGGGATGAATAAGAATGTAAGGGTGGAGGCTTACTAGTGATGTGTTTGTGTGTCAAGTTGACAAGGGGTCAATTGTACTGGTTAGTTTTGTGTCAACTTGACACAGCTGGAGTTATCACAGAGAAAGGAGCTTCAGTTGAGGAAATGCCTCCATGAGATCCAACTGTAAGGCATTTTCTCAATTAGTGATCAAGGGGGAAAGGCCCCTCTTGTGGGTGGGACCATCCCTGGGCTGGTAGTCTTGGTTCTATAAGAGAGTAGGCTGAGTAAGCCAGGGGAGGCAAGCCAGTAAAGAACATCCCTCCATGGCCTCTGCATCAGCTCCTGCTCCCTGACCTGTTTGAGTTCCAGTCCTGACTTCCTTTGGTGATGAACAGCAGCATGGAAGTGTAAGCCGAATAAACCCTTTCCTCCCCAACTTGCTTCTTGGTCATGATGTTTGTGCAGGAATAGAAACCCTGACTAAGACAATGTTCCAACTGTTAAGAAAGACACATGCTCCACTATGTTCATAGCAGCCTTATTTATAATAGCCAGAAGCTGGAATGGACCCAGGTGCCCCTCAACAGAGGAATGGATACAAAAAATGTGGTCCATTTACACAATGGAATACTACTCGGCTATTAAAAAAAATGAATTTATGAAATTCCTAGGCAAATGGTTGGACCTGGAGGGCATCATCTTGAGTGAGGTAACCTAATCACAAAAGAACTCAAATGATATGTACTCACTGATAAGTGGATATTAGCCCAAAACTTAGAATACCCAAGATATAAGATACAATTTGCAAAACACATGAAACTCAAGAAGAATGAAGACCAAAGTGTGGACACTTTGCCCCTTCCTAGAATTGGGAACAAAACACCCATGGAAGGAGTTACAGAGACAAAGTTTGGAGCTGAGACAAAAGGATGGACCATCTAGAGACTGCCATATCCGGGGATCCACCCCATAATCAGCTTCCAAACGCTGACACCATTGCATACACTAGCAAGATTTTGCTGAAAGGACCCAGATAGAGCTGTCTCTTGTGAGACTATGCCGGGGCCTGGCAAACACAGAAGTGGATGCTCACAGTCAGCTAGTGGATGGATCACAGGGCTCCAGATGGAGGAGCTAGAGAAAGTACCCAAGGAGCTAAAGGGGTCTGCAACCCTATAGGAAGAACAACAAAATGAACTAACCAGTACCCCGGAGCTCTTGACTCTAGCTGCATATGTATCAAAAGATGGCCTAGTCGGCCATCACTGCAAAGAGAGGCCCATTGGACTTGCAAACTTTATATGCCCCAGTACAGGGAAACGCCAGGGCCAAAAAGTGGGAGTGTGTGGGTAGGGGAGTGGGGGGGGAGGGTATGGGGGACTTTTGGGATAGCATTGGAAATGTAAATGAGGAAAATACCTAATAAAAAATATTAAAAAAAAAAAGAAGTGGCTTTACAACTTTCAAACCACAAAGGTGTTAAAATATATTTTGAATGAAAATATTTAACTTGAGTTTCATATAAAAAACAAACAAACACTGAATAAATCTTGGTATTTATTCAGTGATTTTTTTTAAAATTTGATTCAGTGATACACAGTAAAACTCTGGCAAGATCTGTCTTGGTCTCCCCAGTGTTGCTTCACAAAGGAATCCACCAGCACCTGGACTTTCTCATCTCTTACAGAAAACAGGTGCTGGATGCCCTGATAACTTCTTATAAATCTGGGTCCATATGCAAGATTTCAGACTTTATTTTTGTCATTAAATCTAGGAGTATAAAAATGAGATAAAGCAGTATGATATATTAGAGCAATATGGAAGAAGCAATCTAAGTTTTAAAAACATCACGATGTTTTTTATTGTTTTTCTCTTTCCCTTTGTACTGAAATAATTTTACTTTGCTCCAAGAACAACAAATCATTTGCCATCTACACCATATTTTCTTCCAAATAATATAGCTAGTGATATAGGATGGATTTATCTACAAAAAGACTTCCCAGGCCTAAAAATATGTGAGATAATATATTTAAGGTTAGTGATTAATAGCAGTTACAGGAACAGCTGAAGTTTTAAAGTCTAAAAAAATCCAATCTTTAAGTTAGTACAGGTTTGTTCATGTGGGTTATAAATACAGGGAAATATGCTATTCCATTGCATGTGGTGATTTAAAAATGTCTTTGTTTTATTTTTTAAAAATACACTGTTCCTAGGTAGAGTTTAATAGGAAGATTATGCATGGACTACAGCTTATATGAGAACTCTTATAAAAAACCATCAGTATTTCTATTTTAGAACAACAGAATTGTAGAATTTTAAGGTTAAAGGAGCCTTGAAAAATCTGGGCCTTGTTGCTGTCCATATATTGTTTAATTTTAAAATATTAAAGCTATGCATGAATCTTCTGAACCAGTAATCTCATTCCAAAGAATTTATAGGGGCGTGTATAGGGATCTGTGTATAAACACATCACAGTCTTTACTATAGTAGCATAAACTTGTCAATAGCCTAGGATGCTAAGGTAAGTGAGGTATTGTGTGCCATAGCTAGTGATTTCGACTTGCTAAAGTCATGTTTGCTGACGTAGGAAGGCGTCACCATTTCTTGTTAAGTAAACAAATAAAAAGGCTAAGAAGGACATTCTCCTAAGATCAAACCCGTGTAGTTTCGTGTATGTGTGGGGACTGACGTGGAAACGGAACTCACAAAGTGTAACCAGTGCTTGAATCGGACTGCGCCTGATGGCCTCCCAGCTCCTCCTGGGAGCTCCAACCTACTCAGTTTGGTCCTTGCTGAGGAAACCAGTTGCACGGAGGTCACCTGACAGCATCATCGTGCCTCAGCTGAAAGAGGCTGTGTCAGATCTGCAGGCTGCTGGAAGATCGCTTCAGGCGGCTCTGCAGAAGGGAAACACATGGGTCTCTGTGACCCTTGACCAAGGACGGATGGGAGCAAGAGATGTGTCAATAAATGTTTCACAATCAGCTTTCAGAGACAAGCAACTCTGGTGGTAGCTTTCAGCAGTTTTCTGTGGTGTCAATGAGTCCACTGTGGTCAGTTCCGAGCGCTAAACTGGTGCTACTGAACACAAAGTTGTCTGGAGAGGCACGCGGGACATGTGTCAAACTCGTTACGCAGGCTCCAACCAGCCACCAGACTATGGTTCTCTCTTCCACATTTGAGTGCTCGGAAGTGGTGTCCACACATCCCTGGGGCCCCGGGGCCCCGAGGCCTCATTCTCCTGAGTTCATAAGTTGATAAAGCACCTTCAGACGTCCTTTCCCTCTCTAACTATGAGCTCTCAGTTTGGTTTCCCACACCTTAGACAGCCTGTACAGGAGCCTTTGGCTCAAGCTTCTCTGGGAACCTGGAGGTTATGGGAGAGGGGAGTTATAAGGGACGAGAGTTCTGGGTAATATGTTGTGCTTTTTACATTTATGTCTTTTAGTGTTCCCATTTTCTTACATTTTTACTGGTGGTCACTTGTGTAATCCAGAGAGAAATGCATACTATTTTAAACAGGGAGCGAGCTGGACAAGGTGCAGTGAATGTATGATGCAAACCACTGAAGAGGCCAAGTCAGGACTGTCAATGGAACCCAGGAATTAAGAACCCACCATGGCAACAAAATGAGACTCTGTCTCTTACAAAAACAAAATGATAGAAAATTATCAGTAACTTCTAGACTTCATAGCAGGTCCACTGTGAATTGGAAAGCATTTATACAATGTAAAAACAAAAAACAATTAAGCTGACCGCAGGGCACACGTTTGTTGTTCTCCACAGCCAGCTGGTTCTACCCTCCAATAAAGGATGAAAACTTGAAAAAGAAAGGATGAGGTCAGGGAAAATTCAACGTTCTGTTTTTAAAATCTTTGGCTTTGTTTTGTCTTATTACCCATGAAAGAATAATGGCAGCCATAGTCCCCTATGAAAAGGTTGATGCACATAGTTAATGAGTAGGAAGGAATGTTGGTCTTGTATTTCTATTTAGAGATCACCATTTCGTATAATTGCGATTGGAAACTTGTCAGTTAACAAAGGAGCAATAACACTTGAAGGAAATGTTTCATCCCAAGACAGCTTTTACCAAGGAAAAAAGGCTTGCAGTTAGAATAGAGCTTAATTGAGCAACAAAGTGCAAAAGAAAAAGCACAAAAAATCCATAGAACTTAAGAGACAGACAAGGAAAATGCAAATAGGACAAATATACATGTTTGCAACATTTAAAAGTTCATATATTAAATTCACTCTAACAGGGGATGAAACTCACATGTTGAAAACTGAAAAAATCTTACTGAGAAGTACATCTTAGAACAATGGAGAGATTAACACATGAAGGAATTTGTCATCCCTATCCTAACTCCCTTGCCACCATGGATAAGATCAAAGAGATCCTTTTAAAAGAGGCTCTTCATCTCTGTGTGTGTATATTCAGATGTGAACTTCGGATGGATACAGCGAACTACAGCTATAAATGTACAAATTCACATGTCTACACATTGTTGCTGAATGTAAAGTCCCAGCTGATGGCACTGTTTGGGTTGTTGTAAAACCTTTAAGAGGTAGAGCTTTGGGGGAGAAATGGGACACTTGAGATCTTAGAGTCAAGTTCCAGTCACTGCTTTCTCCTGCATCCTGGGTGCAAATGGCAAGTGGCCAACTCGTTCCTGCTTCTGCTACCCTGCCTTCCCTGACACGTTGGACTGTCGCCCCTGGAACTGTAAGCCAAGATGAGTCCTCCCTTCTTTTAAATAAAAACTTGGCCTCGTAAGTGGTTTGCAGCCTGTGCTCTCAGCAGATGAGCCATCTCTCCTTTCCTTCCTTTTTTTTTTTGATTTTTAATATTTTTATTACATATTTTCCTCAATTACATTTCCAATGCTATCCCAAAAGTCCCCCATAGCGCCCCCCACTTCCCTACCCACCCATTCCCATTCTTTTGGCCCTGGCATTCCCCTATATTGGGGCATATAAAGTTTGCAAGTCCAATGGGCCTCTCTTTCCATTGATGGCCGACTAGGCATTCTTTCGATACATATGCAGCTAGAGACAAGAGCTCCTGGGTTCTGGTTAGTACATCATGTTGTTCCAACAATAGGGTTGCGGATCCCTTTAGCTCCTTGGGTACTTTCTCTAGCTTCTCCATTGGGAGCCCTGTGATACATCCAATAGCTGACTGTGAACATCCACTCCTGTGTTTGCTAGGCCCCGGCATCGTCTCACAAGAGACAGCTATATTTGGGTCCTTTCAGCAAAATCTTGCTAGTGTATGCAATGGTGTCAGCGTTTAGAAGCTGATTATGGGATGGATCCCTGGATACGGAAGTCTCTAAATGGTCCATCCTTTCATCACAGCTACGAACTTTGTCTCTGTAACTCCTTCCCTGGGTGTTTTGTTCCCAATTCTAAGAAGGTGCACAGTGTCCACACTTTGGTCTTCATTCTTCTTGAGTTTCATGCGTTTAGCAAATTGTATCTTATATCTTGGGTATCCTAAGTTTTGGGCTAATATCCACTTATCAGTGAATAAATATTGTGTGAGTTCTTTTGTGATTGTGTGATTTCACTCAAGATGATGCCCTCCAGGTCCATCCATTTGGCTAGGAATTTCATAAATTCATTCTTTTTAATAGCTGAGTAGTACTCCATTGTGTAAATGTACCATAATTTCTGTATCCATTCCTCTGTTGAGGGACATCTGGGTTCTTTCCAGCTTCTGGCTATTATAAATAGGGCTGCTATGAACATAGTGGAGCATGTGTCCTTTTTACCGGTTGGGACATCTTCTGGATATATGCCCAGGAGAGGTATTGCTGGATCCTCCGGTAGTACTATGTCCAATTTTCTGAGGAACCGCCAGACTGATTTCCAGAGTGGTTGTACAAGCTTGCAATCCCACCAACAATGGAGGAGTGTTCCTCTTTCTCCACATCCTCGCCAGCATCTGCTGTCACCTGAATTTTTGATCTTAGCCATTCTGACTGGTGTGAGGTGGAATCTCAGGGTTGTTTTGATTTGCATTTCCCTGATGATTAAGGATGTTGAACATTTTTTCAGGTGCTTCTCTGCCATTCGGTATTCCTCAGGTGAGAATTCTTTGTTCAGTTCTGAGCCCCATTTTTTAATGGGGTTATTTGACTTTCTGGAGTCCACCTTCTTGAGTTCTTTATATATATTGGATATTAGTCCCTTATCTGATTTAGGATAGGTGAAGATCCTTTCCCAATCTGTTGGTGGTTTTTTTGTCTTATTGATGGTGTCTTTAGCCTTGCAGAAGCTTTGTAGTTTCATGAGGTCCCACTTGTCAATTCTCGATCTTACAGCACAAGCCATTACTGTTCTATTCAGGAATTTTTCCCCTGTGCCCATATCTTCAAGGCTTTTCCCCACTTTCTCCTCTATAAGTTTCAGTGTCTCTGGTTTTATGTGAAGTTCCTTGATCCACTTAGACTTGACCTTAGTACAAGGAGATAGGAATGGATCGATTCGCATTCTTCTACATGTTAACAACCAGTTGTGCCAGCACCATTTGTTGAAAATGCTGTCTTTCTTCCACTGGATGTTTTTAGCTCCCTTGTCGAAGATCAAGTGACCATAGGTGTGTGGGTTCATTTCTGGGTCTTCAATTCTATTCCATTGGTCTATTTGTCTGTCACTATACCAGTACCATGCAGTTTTTATCACTATTGCTCTGTAGTAGAGCTTTAGGTCCGGCATGGTGATTCCACCAGAGGTTCTTTTATCCTTGAGAAGAGTTTTTGCTATCCTAGGTTTTTTGTTATTCCAGATGAATTTGCAGATTGCTCTTTCTAATTCGTTGAAGAATTGATTTGGAATTTTGATGGGGATTGCATTGAATCTGTAGATTGCTTTTGGCAAGATAGCCATTTTTACAATGTTGATCCTGCCAATCCATGAGCATGGGAGATCTTTCCATCTTCTGAGATCTTCTATAATTTCTTTCTTCAGAGACTTGAAGTTTTTATTATACAGATCTTTCACTTCCTTAGTTAGAGTCACGCCAAGATATTTTATATTATTTGTGACTATTGAGAAGGGTGGTGTTTCCCTAATTTCTTTCTCATCCTGTTTATTCTTTGTGTAGAGAAAGGCCATTGATTTGTTTGAGTTAATTTTATATCCAGCTACTTCACCGAAGCTGTTTATCAGGCTTAGGAGTTCTCTGGTGGAATTTTTAGGGTCACTTATATATACTATCATATCATCTGCAAAAAGTGATATTTTGACTTCATCTTTTCCAATTTGTATCCCTTTGATCTCCTTTTGTTGTCGAATTGCTCTGGCTAGGACTTCAAGTACAATGTTGAATAGGTATGGAGAAAGTGGACAGCCTTGTCTAGTCCCTGATTTTAGAGGGATTGTTTCAAGCTTCTGACCATTTACTTTGATGTTGGCTACTGGTTTGCTGTAGATTGCTTTTATCATGTTTAGGTATGGGCCTTGAATTCCTGATCTTTCCATGACTTTAATCATGAATGGGTGTTGGATCTTGTCAAATGCTTTTTCCGCATCTAACGAGATGACCATGTGGTTTTTGTCTTTGAGTTTGTTTATATACTGGATTACGTTGATGGATTTCCGTATATTGAACCATCCCTGCATCCCTGGGATGAAACCTACTTGGTCAGGATGGATGATTGTTTTGATGTGTTCTTGGATTCGGTTAGCAAGAACTTTATTGAGGATTTTTGCATCAATATTCATAAGGGATATTGGTCTGAAGTTTTCTATCTTTGTTGGGTCTTTTTGTGGTTTAGGTATCAGAGTAATTGTGGCTTCCTAGAATGAGTTGGGTAGAGTACCTTCTGTTTCTATTTTGTGGAATAGTTTGTGAAGAACTGGGATTAGATCTTCTTTGAAGGTCTGATAGAACTCTGCACTAAACCCATCTGGTCCTGGGCTTTTTTTAGTTGGGAGACTATTAATGACTGCTTCTATTTCTTTGGGGGATATAGGGCTGTTTAGATCATTAACCTGATCTTGATTCAACTTTGGTACCTGGTATCTGTCTAGGAACTTCTCCATTTCATCCAGGTTCTCCATTTTTGTTGAGTATAGCCTTTGGTAGAAGGATCTGATGGTGTTTTGGATGTCTTCAGGATCTGTTGTTATGTCTCCTTTTTCATTTCTGATTTTGTTAATTAGGATGCTTATCCTGTGCCCTCTAGTGAGTCTGGCTAAGGGTTTATCTATCTTGTTGATTTTCTCAAAGAACCAGCTCCTTGATTGGTTGATTCTTTGAATAGTTTTTCTTGTTTCCACTTGGTTGATTTCACCCCTGAGTTTGATTATTTCCTGCCGTCTACTCCTCTTGGGTGAATTTGCTTCCTTTTGTTCTAGTGCTTTTAGGTGTGTTGTCAAGCTGCTAATGTGTGCTCTCTCTAGTTTCCTTTTGGAGGCACTCAGAGCTATGAGTTTTCCTCTTAGAAATGCTTTCATTGCGTCCCATAAGTTTGGGTATGTTGTGGCTTCATTTTCATTGAACTCTAAAAAGTCCTTAATTTCTTTCTTTATTCCTTCCTTGACCAAGGTATCATTGAGAAGAGTGTTGTTCAGTTTCCACATGAAGGTTGGCTTTTTATTATTTATTTTGTTATTGAAGATCAGCCTTAGTCCATGGTGATCTGATAGGATGCATGGGACAATTTCAATATTTTTGTATCTGTTGAGGCCTGTTTTGTGACCAATTATGTGGTCAATTTTGGAGAAGGTACCATGAGGTGCTGAGAAGAAGGTATATCCTTTTGTTTTAGGATAGAATGTTCTGTAGATATCTGCCAGATCCATTTGATTCATAATTTCTCTTAGTTTCTCTGTGTCCCTGTTTAGTTTCTGTTTCCATGATCTGTCCATTGGTGAAAGTGGTGTGTTGAAGTCTCCCACTATTATTGTATGAGGTGCCATGTGTGCTTTGAGATTTACTAAAGTTTCTTTAATGAATGTGGCTGCCTTTGTATTTGGAGCATAGATATTCAGGATTGATAGTTCCTCTTGGTGGATTTTACCTTTGATGAGTATGAAGTGTCCCTCCCTGTCTTTTTTAATGACTTTGGGTTGGAAGTCAATCTTATCAGATATTAGAATGGCTACTCCAGCTTGTTTCTTCATGCCATTTGCTTGGAAAATTGTTTTCCAGCCTTTCATTCTGAGGTAGTGTCTATCCTTTTCTCTGAGATGAGTTTCCTGTAAGCAGCAAAATGTTGGGTCTTGTTTGTGTAGCCAGTTTGTTAGTCTATGTCTTTTTATCAGGGAGTTGAGTCCATTGATATTAAGAGATATTAAGGAAAAGTAATTGTTGTTTCCTGTTATTTTTGTTGTTAAAGTTGGCATTTTGTTCTTGTGGCTGTCTTCTTTTAGGTTTGTTGAGGGATTACCTTCTTGTTGTTTCTAGGGCATGGTTCCTGTCCTTGTATTGGTTTTTTTCTGTTATTATCCTTTGAAGGGCTGGATTCGTGGAGAGATAATGTGTGAATTTGGTTTTGTCGTGGAATACTTTGGTTTCTCCATCTATGTTAATTGAGAGTTTGGCTGGGTATAGTAGCCTGGGCTGGAATTTGTGTTCTTTTAGTGTCTGTATAACATCCGTCCAGGATCTTCTGGCTTTCATAGTCTCTGGTGAAAAATCTGGTGTAATTCTGATAGGCTTGCCTTTATATGTTACTTGGCCTTTTTCTCTTACTGCTTTTAGTATTCTATCTTTATTTAGAGCATTTGTTGCTCTGATTATTATGTGTCGGGAGGTATTTCTTTTCTGGTCCAGTCTATTTGGAGTTCTGTAGGCTTCTTGTATGTTCATGGGCATCTCTTTCTTTAGATTTGGGAAATTTTCTTCTATAATTTTGTTGAAGATGTTTGCTGGTCCTTTGAGTTGAAAATCTTCATTCTCATCCACTCCTATTATCCGTAGGTTTGGTCTTCTCATTGTGTCCTGTATTTCTTGGATGTTTTGAGTTAGGATCTTTTTGCATTTTACATTTTCCTTGATTGTTGTGCCGATGTTCTCTATGGAATCTTCTGCACCTGAGATTCTCTCTTCCATCTCTTGTATTCTGTTGCTGATGCTCGTATCTATGGTTCCAGATTTCTTTCCTAGGGTTTCTATCTCCAGTGTTGCCTCATTTTGGGTTTTCTTTATTGTGTCTACTTTCCTTTTTAGGTCTAGTATGGTTTTGTTCATTTCCATCATCTGTTTGGATGTGTTTTCCTGTTTTTCTGTAAGGACTTCTACCTGTTTGATTATGTTATCCTGTTTTTCTTTAAGGATTTGTAACTCTTTAGCAGTGTTCTCCTGCAATTCTTTAAGGGATTTTTGTGCTTCCTCTTTAGTGTCTTCTGCCTGTTTAGCAGTGTTCTCCTGCATTTCTTTAAGTGTGTTATTAAAGTCCTTCTTGAAGTCCTCTACCATCATCAGGAGATATGCTTTTAGATCCGTGTCTAGCTTTTCCGGTGTGTTGGGGTGCCCTGGACTGGGCGAAGTGGGGGTGCTGGGTTCTGATGATGGTGAGTGGTCTTGGTTTCTGTTAGTAAGATTATTACGTTTACCTTTCGCCATCTGGTAATCTCTGGGGTTAGTTGTTATCGTTGTCACTGTTTACAGATTGGAGCAGAATCTGTGTTCCACTCACCAGCAGTCCCAAAATCCTGTGGCGGGGGTCCTGGGTAGCTGGCGGGTGTCAGGCAACCCTGTGCTCCAGCTACCCCGGCGCTGATCCGGCCGGATGAGGCCTGTGGCCCTACTCAGGCCGGTTTCTGCTTCCCTAACTAATGCAGTCTCAGGTCCCGCGCGCAATTGGATTGGAGCAGAAGCTGTGCTCCACTAACCAGAAGTCTTAAGATCCTGTGGCAGGTGTTGTGGGTAGCTGGCGAGTGTCAGCCGACCCTGGGCCCCAGCTGCCCTGGTGCTTTTCTCTCTCCTTTCCTTCCTTAAGTTGTTGCTGTGTCAGGTTTTGTCATAGCAACGTATAAGGTAGTGTCTTAGTCAAGGTCTCTATTCCTGCACAAACATCATAACCAAGAAGCAAGTTGGGCAGGAAAGGGTTTATTCAGCTTACACTTCCATACTGCTGTTCATCACCAAGGATGTCAGGACTGGAACTCAAGCAGGTCAGGAAGCAGAAGCTGATGCAGAGGCTATGGCGGGGTGTTCTTTACTGGCTTGCTTCCCTGTCTTGATCAGCCTGCTTTCTTATAGAATCCAAGACCAGAGATGGTCCCACCCACAAGGGGCCCTCCCCACTTGATCACTAATTGAGAAAATGCCCCACAGTTGGATCTCATGGAGGCACTTCCCCAGCTAAAGCCCCTTTCTCAGTGATAACTTCAGCTGTGTCAAGTTGACACAAAACTAACCAGTACAATTGACCCCTTGTCAACTTGACACACAAACACATCACTAGTAAGCCTCAACCCTTACATTCTTATTCATCCCCAAGATCTAAATAACTTTATTATTTTTTTTGTATTTTTACAATGCTTCAAATAGTTTTTTTTTAATTAGGTATTTTCCTCATTTACATTTTCAATGCTATCCCAAAAGTCCCCCATACCCACCTCCCCAATACCCTACCCACCCACTCCCCCTTTTTGGCCCTGGGGTTCCCCTGTACTGGGGCATATAAAGTTTGCAAGTCCAATGGGCATCTCTTTGCAGTGATGGCTGACTAGGCCATCTTTTGATACATATGCAGCTAGAGACAAGAGCTCCGGGGTACTGGTTAGTTCATAATGTTGTTCCACCTATAGGGTTGCAGACCCCTTTAGCTCCTTGGGTAATTTCTCTAGCGCCTCCATCTAAATAACTTTAAAAGTCCCACAGTCTTTACATATTCTTAAATTTTCAATCTCTTTAAAATATCCATCTCTTTTAAAACCCAAAGTCTTTTTACAATTAAAAGTCTCTTAACTGTGGGCTCCACTAAAATAGTTTTTTCCTTCAAGAGGGAAAATATCAGGGCACAGTCACAATCAAAAGCAAAAATTAAACTCCAACTGTCCAATGTCTGGGATCCAACTCACGATCTTCTGGGCTCCTCCAAGGGCTTGGGTTACTTCTCCAGCCATGCCCTTTGTAGCACACGCATCGTCCACTAGGCTCCAGATGCCTGTACTCCACTGTTTCTGCTCTTGATGGTCATCTCATGGTACTGGTATCTCCAAAACACTGCATGACCCCTTCAGTCCTGGGCCTTCAATTGCAACTGAGGCTGCACCTTCACCAATGGCTTTCCATGGCCTCTCACAGTGCCAAGCCTCAGCTGCTCTATGTGACCCCTTCATGCCTTCAAAACCAGTACCACCTGGGTGACCCTTACACATTACCAAGTCCCACTGCAGAAGGAGTACAACCTTGCCTATCTCTGGAACACAGCTTCTTTGTGCTTTCAGAAAACACTTCCCAGAAGATGTCACCTCAACGATGCTGGTCTCTTCTTAATCACCGCTAATTTCTTAGCTCCAGCTAACCAGCATCAATAGTCCCAGTAATGCAAAGTTTTTGGTTTAGTAGTTCTGGTATCTTGTTAATCACAGCTGATTCTTCAGCCCCAGCTAACCAGAACCATAGAACCTTCACAATCAAAACAGCAATGGCCCTGAAAAGAGTCTTTAATTTTCCTCTGAAATTTCACAAGGCAGACCTCCATCTTCTGCACTGTTCTCAACATTATCTTCCAAGCTCCTACACAACATCTGACAGAGCTCTTAACAACGAATGCATCTTCAAACCCAAAGTTCCAAAATCCTTCCACAGTCCTCCCCAAAACATGGTCAGGTTGTCACAGGAATACCCCACTATGCTGGTACCAACTTGTCTTAGTCAAGGTTTCTATTCCTGCACAAACATCATAACGAAGAAGCAAGTTGGGGAGGAAAGGGTTTATTCGGCTTACACTTCCATACTGCTGTTCATCACCAAGGAAGTCAGGACTGGAACTCAAGCAGGTCAAGAAGCAGGAACTGATGCAGAGGCCATGGAGGGATGTTCTTTACTGGCTTGCTTCCCCTGGCTTGCTCAGCTTCCTTTCTTATAGAACCCAAGACTACCAGCCCAGAGATGGTACCACTCACAAGGGGCCCTCCCTCCTTGATTACTAATTGAGAAAATTCCCCACAGTTGGATCTCATGGAGGCATTTCCCCAGCTAAAGCTTCTTTCTCAGTGATAACTTCAGCTGTGTCAAGTTGACACAAAACTAGCCAGTACAGGTACCTAATGCACACATATGCATACACAGACAAGTATGAGTTCCTTAAAAAGAAAATAGATTTAGATTCTGAGAAATACATTTTCTTCAGACAGTAATCATTGCACAAACCACATTGATTGTACTTACTCAAATTGAGAAGGCTATGGAATTAGTAGGCAACTTATTTTTATTCCACCAGGCATATATATATATACACACATATATATATACATATACATATATATGCATATATATATACAGATATATATTTACATATATACATATATACACACATATATATGCCATATATACATGTGTATATATATGTATATACATATGCTGTTGGCTGAAAAATTAATGTACAGTGCATGACTATACACATAGACATATGCATATGTACAGACAGATCTGAAACATACTGTAGAAAGAAGTATATTCATAAGCCTAACAGATCCTACAACACAGAATACATCAAAGTGCCATTTTTTTCTTTAAAAATACTACATTGAGAGGATAGGGGTCCGCCTAGCCCAGGAGCACATTGCCTGAGCATCGGCAGCAGACATCTTGGTTCTGGGACCCCTCCGAGAGTATTCTGCACAGGTGAGAGTGTGGAATACAGAAGCTCCCAGCTTCTGGGACAGGCGGGAGCCACAGAGCTTCTAAGGCAGCCCCCTTTTCTGGCCCCAGACATCTGGCCACTTCCTGGCTAGAGGATAGGGGTCCGACAGGGCCCAGAGTGCTTGGCCTGAGCATCGGCTGTAGACATCTTAGTTCCAGGACTCCTACAAGAGTATTCTGCACAGGTGAGAGTGTAGAATACAAAAGCTAACAGCTTCTGGGACAGGCCAAAGCAACTCAGCTTCGGGACAGGTCCTGTTTTGGGCCTTCGTCTTCGGCCAGGAGGGAGGTCCTAAAGCCAGATATCTGTGTGCCTTCCCTGTAAGAGGAGAGCATCCTACAGAGAGTGCTCTGACCACTGAAAGTCAGAGGAGAGAGCTAGTCTCCCAGGTCTGCTGATAGAGGCTAACGGAATCACCTGAGGAACAAGCTCTAACCAGAGACAACTAAATCTACTAACTCCAGAGATTACCAGATGGCAAAGGTAAAGGTAAGAATCTTACTAACAGAAACCAAGACCACTCACCATCACCAGAATCCAGCACTCCCACCTTGCCCAGTCCAGGGCACCCCAACACACCCGAAAAGCTAGAGCTGAATCTAAAATCATATCTCATGATGATGGTAGAGGACATCAAGAAGGACCTTAATAACTCACTCAAAGAAATACAGGAGAACACTGCTAAACTGGTAGAAGATCTTAAAGAGGAAAAATCCCTTAAAGAATTACAGGAAAACATGACCAAATAGGTGATGGAATTGAATAAAACCATCCAAGACCTAAAAAGGGAAGTAGACACAATAAAAAAAACCCAAAGTGAGGCAACGCTGGAGATAGAAACCCTAGGAAAGAAATCTGGAACCATAGATGCAAGCATCAGCAACAGAATACAAGAGATGGAAGAGAGAATCTCAGGTGCAGAAGATTCCATAGAGAACATTGGCACAACAATCAAAGAAAATACAAAATGCAAAAAGATCCTAACTCAAAACATCCAGGAAATCCAGGACACAATGAGAAGACCAAACCTACGGATAATAGGAGTAGATGAGAATGAAGATTTTCAACTTAAAGGGCCAGCAAATATTTTCAACAAAATTATAGAAGAAAACTTCCCAAACCTAAAGAAAGAGATGCCCATGAACATACAAGAAGCCTACAGAACTCCAAATAGACTGTACCAGAAAAGAAATTCCTCCCAACACATAATAATCAGAACAACAAATGCACTAAATAAAGATAGAATATTAAAAACAGTAAGGGAAAAGGGTCAAGTAACATATAAAGACAAGCCTATCAGAATTACACCAGATTTTTCACTAGAGACTATGAAAGCAAGAAGAGCTTGGACAGATGTTATACAGACACTAAGAGAACACAAATGCCAGCCCAGGCAACTTTACGCAGCCAAACTTTCAATAACCTTAGATGGAGAAACAAAAGTATTCCACGACAGAACCAAATTCACACATTATCTTTCCACGAATCCAGCCCTTCAAATGATAATAACAGAAAAAACCAATAAAAGGATGGAAACCATGTCGTAGAAAAAGCAAGAAGGTAATCCCTCAACAAACCTAAAATAAGACAGTCACAAGAATAGAATGCCAACTTTAACAACAAAAATAATAGGAAGCAACAATTACTTTTCCTTAATATCTCTTAATATCAATGGATTCAACTCCCCAGTAAAAAGACATAGACTAATAGACTGGCTACACAAACAGGACCCAACATTTTGCTGCTTACAGGAAACCCATCTCAGGGAAAAGGATAGACACTACCTCAGAATGAAAGGCTGGAAAACAATTTTCCAAGCAAATGGTCTGAAGAAACAAGCTGGAGTAGCCATTCTAATATCTAATAAAATCGATTTCCAACCCAAGGTTATCAAAAAAGACAAGGAGGGGCACTTCATACTCATCAAAGGCCTCCAAGAGGTACTCTCAATTCTGAATATCTATGCTCCAAATACAAGGGCAGCCACATTCATTAAAGAAACTTTAGTAAAGATTAAAGCACACATTGCACCTCACACAATAATAGTGGGAGACTTCAACATACCACTTTCACCAATGGACAGATCATGGAAACAGAAACTAAACAGGGACACAGTGAAACTAACAGAAGTTATAAAACAAATGGATCTGACAGATATCTACAGAACATTTTATCCCAAAACAAAAGGATATACCTTCTTCTCAGCACCTCATGGGACCTTCTCCAAAAGTGACCACATAATTGGACACAAAACAAGCCTCAAAAGATACAAAAATATTGAAATCGTCCCATGCATCCTATCAGATCACCATGGACTAAGGCTGATCTTCCATAACAAAATAAATAATAGAAAGCCAACATTCATGTGGAAACTGAACAACACTCTCCTCAATGATACCTTGGTCAAGGAAGGAATAAAGAAAGAAATTAAGGACTTTTTGGAGTTTAATGAAAATGAAGCCACAACATACCCAAACTTATGGGACACAGTGAGGGCATTTCTAAGAAAAAAACACATAGCTTTGAGTTTTCCTCAAAAATAAACTAGAGAGAGCACACATTAGCAGCTGGACAACACACCTAAAAGCTCTAGAACAAAAGGAAGAACATTCACCCAAGAGGAGTAGACAGCAGGAAATAATCAAACTCAGGGGCGAAATCAACCAAGTGGAAACAAGAAGAACAATTCATAAAATCAACCAAATGAGGAGCTGGTTCTTTGAGAAAATCAACAAGATAGACAAACTCTTAGCAAGACTCACTAGAGGGCACAGAGACAGCATCCTAATTAACAAAATCAGAAATGAAAAGGGAGACATAACAACAGATCCTGAAGAAATCCAAAACACCATCAGATCCTTCTACAAAAGACTATACTCAACAAAACTGGAGAACCTGGATGAAATGGAAAAGTTTCTAGACAGATACCAGGTACCAAAGTTAAATCAAGATCAGGTTAATGATCTAAACAGTCCTATATCCCCTAAAGAAATAGAAGCAGTCATTAATAGACTCCCAACTAAAAAAAGCCCAGGACCAGATGGTCTTAGTGCAGAGTTCTATCAGACCTTCAAAGAAGATCTAATCCCAGTTCTTCACAAACTATTCCACAAAATAGAAGTAGAAGGTCCTCTACCCAACTCATTCTATGAAGCCAAAATTACTCTGATACCTAAACCACAGAAAGACCCAACAAAGATAGAGAACTTCAGACCAATTTCCCTTATGAATATCGATGCAAAAATCCTCAATAAAGTTCTCGCTAACCGAATCCAAGATCACATCAAAACAATCATCCATCCTGACCAAGTAGGTTTCATCCCAGGGATGCAGGGATGGTTCAATATACGGAAATCCATCAACGTAGTCCAGTATATAAACAAACTCAAAGACAAAAACCACATGATCATCTCGTTAGGTGCTGAAAAAGCATTTGACAAAGTCCAACACCCATTCATGATAAAAGTCTTGGAAAGATCAGGAATTCAAGGCCCATATCTAAACATGATAAAAGCAATCTACACCAAACCGGTAGCCAACATCAAAGTAAATGGTGAGAAGCTGGAAGCAATCCCACTAAAATCAGGGACTAGACAAGGCTGCCCACTTTCTCCTTACCTATTCAACATAGTACTTGAAGTCCTAGCTAGAGCAATTTGACAACATAAGGAGATCAAGGGGATACAAATTGGAAAGATGAAGTCAAAATATCACTTTTTGCAGATGATATGTTAGTATATATAAGTGACCCTAAAAATTGCACTAGAGAACTCCTAAACCTGATAAACAGCTTCGGTAAAGTAGTTGGATATAAAATTAACTCAAACAAATCAATGGCCTTTCTCTACACAAAGAATAAACAGGCTGAGAAAGATATTAGGAAAACAACACCCTTCTCAATAGTCACAAATAATATAAAATACCTTGGCGTGACTCTAACTAAGGAAGTGAAAGATCTGTATGATAAGAACTTCAAGTCTCTGACGAAAGAAATTATAGAAGATCTCAGAAGATGGAAAGATCTCCCATGCTCATGGATTGGCAGGATCAATAGAGTAAAAATGGCTATCTTGCCAAAAGCAATCTACAGATTCAATGCAATCCCCATCAAAATTCCAATTCAATTCTTCAACGAATTAGAAAGAGCAATCGGCAAATTCATCTGGAATAACAAAAAACCTAGGATAGCAAAAACTCTTCTCAAGGATAAAAGAACCTCTGGTGGAATCACCATGCCTGACCTAAAGCTGTACTACAGAGCAATTGTGATAAAAACTGCATGGTACTGGTATAGTGACAGACAAGTAGACCAATGGAATAGAACTGAAGACCCAGAAATGAACCCACACACCTACGGTCACTTGATCTTTGACAAGGGAGCAAAAACCATCCAGTGGAAAAAAGACAGCATCTTCAACAAATGGTGCTGGCACAACTGGCGATTATCATGTAGAAGAATGCGAATTGATCCATTCCTATCTCCTTGTACTAAGGTCAAATCTAAGTGGATTAAGGAACTCCACATAAAACCAGAGACACTGAAACTTATTGAGGAGAAAGTAGGGAAAACCCTCGAAGATATGGGTACAGGGGGAAAATTCCTGAATAGAATAGCAATGGCTTGTGCTGTAAGATCAAGAATCTACAAATGGGACCTAATAAAATTGCAAAGCTTCTGCAAGGCAAAAGACACTGTCAATAAGACAAAAAGGCCACCAACAGATTGGGAAAGGATCTTTACTTATCCTAAATCAGATAGGGGACTAATATCCAATATATATAAAGAACTCAAGAAGGTGGACTCCAGAAAATCAAATAACCCCATTAAAAATGGGGTTCAGAGGTAAACAAAGAATTCTCCCCTGAGGAATACCGAATGGCTGAGAAGCACCTGAAAAAATGTTCAACATCCTTAATCATCAGGGAAATGCAAATCAAAACAACCCTGAGTATCCACCTCACACCAATCAGAATGGCTAAGATCAAAAATTCAGGTGACAGAAGATGCTGGCGAGGATGTGGAGAAAGAGGAACACTCCTCCATCGTTGGTGGGATTTCAAGTTTGTACAACCACTCTGGAAATCAGTCTGGCGGTTCCTCAGAAAACTGGATATAGTACTACCAGAGTATCCTGCAATACCTTTCCTGGGCATATATCCAGAAGATGTTCCAACTGGTAAGAAGGACACATGCTCCTCTATGTTCATAGCAGCCTTATTTATAATAGCCAGAAGCTGGAAAGAACCCAGATGTCTCTCAACAGAGGAATGGATACAGAAAATGTGGTACATTTACACAATGGAGTACTACTCAGCTATTAAAAAGAGTGAATTTATGAAATTCCTAGGCAAATGGATGGACCTGGAGGGTATCATCCTGAGTGAGGTAACCTAATCACAAAGGAACTCACACAATATGTACTCACTGATAAGTGGATATTAGCCCAAAACTTAGGATACCCAAGATATAAGATACAATTTGCTAAACGCATGAAACTCAAGAAGAATGAAGACCAAAGTGTGGACACTTTGCCCCTTCTTAGAATTGAGAACAAAACACCCATGGAAGGAGTTTCAGAGACAAAGTTTGGAGCTGTGTCAAAAGGATGGACCATCTAGAGCCTGCCATATCCAGGGTTCCATCCCATAATCAGCTTCCAAACGCTGACACCATTGCATATACTAGCAGGATTTTGCTGAAAGGACCCAGATATAGCTGTCTCTTGTGAGACTATGCCAGGGCCTAGCAAACACAGAAGTGGATGCTCACAGTCAGTTATGGGATGGATCACAGGGCCCCCAATGGAGGAGCTAGAGAAAGTACCCAAGGAGCTAAAGCGATCTGCAATCCTATAGGTAGAACAACATTATGAACTAACCAGTACCCCGGAGCTCTTGACTCTAGCTGCATATGTATCAAAAGATGGCCTAGTAGGCCATCACTGGAAAGAGAGGCCCATTGGACTTGCAAACTTTATATGCCCCAGTACAGGGAAACGCCAGGGCCAAAAAGTGGGAGTGTGTGGGTAGGGGAGTGGGGGGGAGGGTATGGGGAACTTTTGGGATAGCATTGGAAATGTAAATAAGGAAAATACCTAATAAAAAGTATTTAAAAAAATACTACATATAATAGGCAAGTACTCTTCCATTGAGCTCAAGTAGACAGTGTTCGAAGGCTGCCACCAATATATTTAAATCATTTCTATTATAAGTGCAAAAACTCTGATGCAGCATAAATATTGAACTATTCAGGATCAGGATAAACAGTTTGGCAAATAATGGAATGTCCAAATTTTAAGTATTAAGATGATAAAGAAATGGGGAAATAAATATATGTACCAGCATGCGTATATGTATAGTTTATTAAATATATACATTTATTATATAGTAAATAGATAAAAGTATATGTTAGTAATTATCTAATTTGCATAAATGTTAAATTATTACATTAGAAAGCAATTCACAGGAGGCTGGAGAGATGCTCATTGGTTAAGAGCTCTTGCTGCTCTTCCAGAGGACTCAAGTTTTGTTCTTAGCATCCAGGAAGGGTGGGCCACAGTCACCTGTAACTACAGCTGCAGGTGATCCCACATCCTCTTCTGGCACTTGCAAGTACATGTGACGCACACACACATGCACACATGCACACACACACATGCACACACACAGGCACACACACATGCACACACACAGGCACACAGACACATGCACACATGCACACACACATGCACACACACAGGCACACACATATGCACACACACATGCACACATGCACACACACAGGCACACACACATGCACACATGCACACACACAGGCACACACACATGCACACATGCACACATGCACACACACATGCACACACACAGGCACACACACAGGCACACACACAGGCACACACACACATGCACACATGCACACACACATGCACACACACAGGCATACACTCATGCACACATGCACACACACAGGCACACACACATGCACACATGCATACACACAAACATGCACGTAACTTTTATTTTAAAAATAAGGGAATGCAAAAGGATTTCAGCTCACAGTGCCACCCACTTATTCCAGGGCTCCCATGGGGCAAGCTTTGCAAAGCAGATAAACTTTGACTTGGGCTGTTGTTTTCCATCTCTGTCCCTTTTTGGTGCCTTTTTCCTTCCCATGGCCTCCTTGGGGACAGCTGTCCTGATTCCAGTCTCAGGTGACCTTGACCCCAGCTGACTGGGGCACATAGAACTGGTCCTAATAAGCTAGTTCTAGGAATTAGGTAATGGCAGTGTAAGGGAAGTTCCCTACCAGAGGAAATTTACATTTTCGGAGGGAGACTCTGGGGCAAGGGGCACATAGAATTTAATCTCCATTATGCTGAAAATCCAAGTCAGGAGATTTAAAAGTAAAGTCAGGGGCTAAGAAAAAATGGTTTTGCAGAACCAGAGTCTTCGTGGCATCCACTGAAGTCTGTCGAACTGACACTGCCCACAAGCTTCTTGCAGTCAAACAAAGGCCAGCGGGAGGCCATGAGGCCATCCAGACCAATACTCAGGCACCTCTTAAACTTTCTCACTACTGCCTCATTGTGGCTATGCACTGGTCTTCACAAGCAGGCCTGGGGTGGCCTTTGGAATGCTAGCTTATGTTATTTTTCTTTAGTATGCCAACGTTCCGCCTAATGCTGCCCCTCCCCCCATCCCTGCAGCAGGAATGAGGAAGAGAGGGAAGAAGAGAAGTATAGAAACCTCCAAGTAGGGTTTCTATGGAACAAACTGAAAGAAATAGAACAGAAACAACCAATCTGTCTTAGCCTGTTCGTTCTGTAATACCGAGATAACGCAAGCTAAGCCATCTATAAACAACAGATGTATTTGTTTCAGTACTGGGGGCCTGGGAAGTCAAAGATAAATGTGTCAGTATTTAGTGTCTGGGAAGGACCTTCTTGCTGTGTCACATAGCAAAATGGACAGAGGGCAGGAAATGACCTAAGCTAGCTTCCTTCTACACACGGGAAGGCACCAATCCGTTCATGACTTCTTGTGACTTCATTCCTCCCCACAGGATTCACTGCTCAAACCACCACAGCAGAGGGATTACGGGACTGCATTTCAGTATATTACTTTGGGGAGCCATTTGGATCACAGCAGAGTTTCAGAATAGACTTGTGTTAACTAGCTTTCCGCTTCTCTAACAGATGCCTGAGACAACGAGCTGTATAAGGAATGTTCATTCTGGCCCTTGATTTTGGGAGTCTTCCTTGATCAAAAGCCTGTGATCAGCTGAATTGCCTCTTTGGGAACACACCATGACAAGGAGCAGGCAGGAAAACTAAGCTGTTCACTTTGTGACCTGGAACCAGAGAAGCAGGAGGAGACTGAGGTCCCATAATTCCCTGCAAGGGCATGCCTCTAGTGACAGAAAATATTCCAGTAGACCTCACTCCCTAAGGTTTTCCTCACTGTGCTATAAATCAGGGTCCAGACCTTTAGCTTGTGGACCATTGGGAGACCCTATAGATCCAGATTATAGCAAGACCTTTGAAATAAGAGACAAGAGTTTGAGATAGAAATTTTGAGTTTCAAAGCCTAGATTATCAAAATCAAGATTCCAAAGGACTACATGTATCACACTTGCACTGTGACCCACTGACATGAAATCCAGAGTGTTTCCTAAGAGATGTAGAGAAAGGGAGGGAGGTTGACAGCTGCTAGTCACTAGTGAACACCCCAGAGTAGCCACATCTGTTCCTGGCCAAGTTTTCGAGAAAGAACCCTCTAATATGTTTGGGGATTCAAGACCAAATGAGAACCCACTCACTAATAATGCCTGGGATCAATCCAGTTATTTGTGCTTAAAGGAAACCAACTGGCTAGAGCTGTGGCTCCCAGTTAGTTTGATGAGCAGCTATGGGTTTTATACTGCCTTAATCAGGGGCAGAATGAGTGTGACCAACAGTTGGTGGACAGTTGCAGACATCACAAATGTTTTTGCATGTGTCTTATGTGCCTTTAGTGTGCCTAAAGAGAGGCACCTCTTAATTGGAGTTGGCAAAAGAGGCACACCTAGAAGTCATTACCCACATCAGTACGACAATAACTAAGCTGCAACATTCGAGACTGGTGATTGCCCAGCCTGTCTAGGCAGAGAGAGAGCCTCAGGCAGCCACTACCTATCACTAAGAAGAGCATCTGGAACTCTTTGGCTACATCTTATGTCATGGCTGGAATGAGCTTGATGCCACAGTAGCCTCTACGTCATTGACATACTGCCAGAGGTGCTGGATCAAAGGGACACAGAGACCAAATTAAGATGGTTAAAGCACGATGTTTAAATCTGGGGTGCCAAGGAATGGATGAAGTCCTGAGTGTGTTATTGACAAGGACCAGTGCCTCAGACCGTAGGATTGACGAAGCCTTCCTCTGGTCAAGATTCAGAGGTACAAATGTTTATGAACAAAACTAGCAACTGTGGCTTCTTCCTTCTGGACAACTCCAATCTGAGAGTGCTCACCTACAGAGACAACCTACCAAGATTTGCAAATTCCCCATTCCCCTGCTGTATACAATAAATACTCTGCGGTTCTAGATTGCCCCATCAACCTGTGCTGAATGTAGCAATTAAATCCATTTAAAACACACAGAGAGAAATGGGGAAAGAGGCAGGTAAGGTGATGTACTCAGCAAAAGCTCCATCAAGGCAGAGGGGCCAGGCCACCTGAAACCTGGACTACTTGATCAGTGCATAAAAGTGCCCTATCCATTTCCTCTCCAATGTTATGGCTACAAGGATCAAAGATGAGTAAAGAGGTCTAAGATTCAGATAATGCCTGGGATCAATCCAGTTATTTGTGCTTAAAGGAAACCAACTGGCTAGAGCTGTGGCTCCCAGTTAGTTTGATGAGCAGCTATGGGTTTTATACTGCCTTAATCAGGGGCAGAATGAGTGTGACCAACAGTTGGTGGACAGTTGCAGACATCACAAATGTTTTTGCATGTGTCTTATGTGCCTTTAGTGTGCCTAAAGAGAGGCACCTCTGCTGTCCCATGAGAGTTAGATGTCTCTCAGTTCTTCCATATCTCCATATCTGTGTGTGCATACTTATGTTCTCCTTGCTTTGTGTATGCTTAACATGCCTACAGGGCTGGAGAGACTGCTCAATAGGAAGAATGTGTGTTGTGCAAGCATGAAGACCTGAGTTCAAGTTTCCCAGCATCCACATAAATACCTGGGTGTGTCCAAGCATACTTCTTAGTGCTGGGGGGATGGGGAACAAAGACAGAGACAGGAGGATTGCTGAAACTTGCCACCAGCCTAGCTCCAATTTCAGCGAGATGTCCTGTCTCAAGAAACCAAGGCATATGGTAGCAGTATTCTGCTAGCAGCCTTCAGATGAAGATACAGAACTCTCAGCTCCTCCTGTACCATGCCTGCCTGGATGCTGCCATGTTCCCTCCTTGATGACGATGTACTGAAGCTTTGAACCTGAAAGCCAGCCCCAATTAAATGTTGTCCTTTATAAGAAAAAGAAAAGGCAGAAAGAGGCAGCATAGACATCTAATACCTCCCTGTGGCCTCTGCAAGCATGAGTATACAGATTCATGTGCCTTCACATACATACGCATGTGCACGCACACACACACACACACACACACACACACACACACACACAGAGGAGGGGGGTTGGAGAACATGCAAAGAAGTTATTAGTTTCCTTATCTCTAATCAATATAACTTCTAGGAATGTTACCATACCATCCATGTTTTCTACACCAGAATTTACTATTCTCAGCTATTAAAGTAAATACAAGCTCATTCAGCAGTATCCTCCCCTACATACACACTATGAGGTCACAAATAATTCTAACTGGGTGGCCAGCAAATCAGATGCCTGCTGAAAGATCAATAACAGAGAGTCCAATAGGAACTCAGAGAGCTCAGCAGATGACAGAGAAGAACTGAAATTCAGAGACCCTAGGGAGCCTGTAAAGCCTGGCTATATCCCTGAGGGGGTTCCCTGAATGGCTCTTGTTAAGCTTGACTTGAACTGATTGTACTTACACAGCAGTGGGACGGTCAGTGTCACGCCGCACACAGACCACAGATCATTTCTTGACCCCAGAGATACGGAAAGGGTCTGGCATCCCAGGACATCCTGTAGGGGCACTGATAACACCAGATATAAACTGGGCTATGGAAGAAGGACCAGCCTTCCATCCCAAAGCTTCATCATTAACATTTTATCATTTGCTAACATGTAACCAGTTCCTTGACTATGTTTCCAGTCACTTCACCTTTTGTTTGTTTGCTGTTTAGTTTGATTCAACTATTTTTTTAATTTACTATTTGGTAATTTCATACACACATGCTATTATTAGATTATATTTACCCCTATATTCCCTTACAATGTCTTTTACCCCCTACATCCTCTTCCAACCTCGTGTGGCTTTATACTTTTTAAACACATTAAGTCCAATTAGGGTAGCCCTGTGCACATGAGTGTAGGGCACTCCATGGATTATAGGCCACTTATCATGGGCCACACCCCTGAAGAAAATGGACTCTCCCTCCCCCAGAAGCCATTGTGCATTTGTTTTAGATTTATTTTGTTCAGACAAAAATGCTACTACCATGTTCTCACTTAATCTTTTGTATGTTTATTTTTCTTTAAGATGATTAGGTAGTGGAGAAGAACTCACTAGATAGGATGAAGTCAGCCCTGGTGATAAAAAACAAACACTGGCATCATTATCTAGATGAGGCTGCAACTCAGGGAGAAGAGTACGGGCACTGGCTTTTTCTCCCAGTGTGAAGGTAGTCATTGGTTCTAAAGCCCACACTTTCGAATGTAATGTGTGGATGAAAAGGCTCACTGTAGCTGTTAAGTAGAAAATTAATTGTAAGGGGATGAGGCCACCATGAAAAGACTGTACTGTACTAATCTCCATGGCAACAGTAGCTGCTTGGGCCAAGATGGAGGTGATGGAGCAGGTGGGAAGTGTTTGTTTTCTGACTTTCTCTTGTGGGAAAGCAGCAAGATAGCTGATGTAACTGGAGTATGAGGAGAGGAGAAGAACAAATGGAGCATGCTCTGACCTTGGCTCCTGAAAGAAAGGTATTTCCCTTCATTGAGCTGGGGTAGTCTGCAGAGGAGTAAAGCTTTGCCAGGATATATAAGTCAATGGTAGAGCACTGACCAGCGTGCATAAGGTCCTAGGGTAACCTCCAACACCACAAAATAAAAATAATTCTTTTGCAGGAGTGTTATGGAACATGCCACATTTCAAGTGACTGGAAATGTAAGTGACAGGAAAGAGCTGGCAGTGTATTCTGCTCAGTGTTATCAGCACATTGTTGGTGCTAAAGCCTTAGGACATTTGGGAAGCCATATGTCAGGGGAGTCAGAGAGAAGCACTGTCACACTGGTTCGTGAGGCAGGGGAATGTTTACAGGTGGAACCAACATAGAACACTAAGCAGGAGCAATCACAACATCCTAGAAACCAAGATCTTGGGCCAAAATCAGATTTAATGAATAAATAAAATGTTCAGCTGAGTTTAACAGGTCATGTAAGATGTGCATCAAGAATGGATCTTTCAGTCTAATATGAAGCATTTGTCTCCCTTCCTCTTCCCTTCCCTGCCTCCCTCCCTCCCTCTCTTCCTTCATTCCTCCCTCCCTCCCACCCTTCCTTTCTTTTTTCCTTCCTTACTCCCTTATTTCCTTTCTTTCTATAGAATCTCATTATGTAGCCCAGGCTGGCCTCAAACTTACAATCTTCTATTCTTCATCTCTAGAGTAGTTGGACTCTAGGTTTTACAGCTCTGGAGTTATTCAGTGATTCACCAGTCTGACCATAAATAAGTTTAACAAAGGCTTTATTCGAGTACTGATGTCAGTATTGGACCTGAGATTCAGGATACTCAGCAACTCTTAGATATGTTATTCAGGAGTATATAAAGGCAAACTACCATATTACATTATGGTTATGAGTAAGCCCATATCCTGCCTACATGCATGCATTCTGGGTGTGTAAGCAGAATCTCAATTTAGCAACCAGATGTCTTACAATGCTGGTTATCTTAAGCAAGCAAGCTAGTTTACAGAAGCAGAAAAAGGCAGTTTGCCTTGTGACCATTATCTTGCATAAACAATGATTTAAGTTAAAATTGTACAAGACTGGACATTTACCAGAAAATCCCCAGAAATTCCAGGAGCCATTTGTTTTGAGTAAGCTGGCTGACAGGTTCCTGTTCTCTTGGGCACAGCTTCCATAGGCAAGCAGCATACAGGCTAGAGTCATCTGTGTGTTACAGATCTTTTAAGTAGGGTAACTTAAACTTTAAACACGATGTTAGTCATCACACAGGCATGTGTTACCGTAACCTCTTAACCTAGGAGAGTAGCAACAAAGGTCGCTGGGGCCTAAAGGTGTATATTTCAGGGAATTGTCCAGACAACCTGAGATAACTGCTTACCTCCCTGAAGAGTAAGAGCACAAAGAAGCCAGGTATGGCTCCACTTGCCTACAATTTTAGCACTTGGAAAATTGAAGGCAGGAGATCACAAGGACAGCTTTGGCTACATGGCTACACCTCTCTCAGACAAAATAGAAATAAAAGAGATTTAGCATATTGGCAGAAAGAGTTGATTCCATAGGCTTAGGTTACCCAGGTCAAAGGAATGTGTCTATTCCCTCCTGGGAGGAAAGTATTATCTGCCTCACTACAAGGCATTTGAGGTTTATTGAAAATATACATTTATTTTTAAGCTAAAGTCTTTCTATTAAGCCCTGACTATCCTCAAAGTCACTATATAGACCATACCGGCTTCAGACTCACAGAGATCTTCCCACCTCTGTCTCTCAAGTGCTGGGATAAAAGGCATCCATCACTACTCCCAGCAAGATATACATTTATTTTTGCACCTTTTTTCCTTTAGTTTTCCATTATACATGAATGTATTTTGTTTTTATTACAACTGCTCCACCATTTCCCTTTCCAAACACTCCAAGGTCTCTGCCTCACATCATTCTCCCAACTTCTAATGTGTGAAGGGATATGTGTGTGTGTGTGTGTGTGTGTGTGTGCGTGCACGCGCGAGTGTGTGTAGAGTCTAGGTGTCTGTGTGTAGAGTCTAGGGACTTCAACTGTATATGGGCAATCTACCAATGGCCCAACCCTTGAAGAAAGCTGTTTTCCTTTCTCCTGGCAGCTGTTGATTTCCTGTAGCTGGTCTTTCCCCCACCAGGTTTCACTTTCTATCACTAGATAGGATAGAGGGGAGAGAGACAGAGATCCCTGAATCTAATTTCTTTCTCCTGTTTCTTCTTTTAGCATGGCTACTAGCAAAACACAACCAACCCCCTGAAGGAATAACAACCACCAACCCCACCTATGAGCTCTAGCATTTATTTACCCTCTGAAAAGTTCCCAGAATTCCGAACATCACTTAATCACAGAGGCAAAACCACACCTCTAATAGAGCACAAGGAAAATCATAGTCAGCTGCTGTAGTCAGGTGCTGTAGTCAGGTGCTGTAGTCAGTCTGAAGCAGCCCCAATTCCCCACAACTGGGGTAAAAATAATAAAAAAAATTCTTATAAGATTTCTGTGTTTTTAAAGAAACCAAAATTCCAGGATTTTCACATTTTCCCCCTTATGTTTTAAGACATTAACTGTTCTGGGTGGAGTGGGAAATTACAAACAAAGACATGTTCAATGAAATAAGCACTTTTGGGTTAGTGGCCAAGGATTTCAGATCTCCTGCTCGATCTTAATCAGTTTTAATAGCATCCACAGCTTTTCATTACCAGTGGAAATATAAACAAATTCCAAGAGCAAAACTTTTGCTGACTTCCATTCTGATGTTAACACATCCTTAGAGTATATAGGCTGAATTAATTACATAGTTTTTTCTCTATGACCTAGTAACTCTCTCTTCCTGTGTGTTGAGGTTTCTTGGTCTATATGTTACTCTTTGACTAAAGCAGCCCAATTTTTGTTGTTTCTGATGGTCAGAAACTGTCTTGAGTATCTCTTTTGAACCTACACTCATTGGTCCAATGGCAACCCTTGCCATATCATCTGCACACCCCTGGAAGCCTAGGCCTACTTTCTGGTTCATACTTAGAAAACACATTGCCCTTAGAGATGCCTGGTTCACAATTTTGCTGCAAATGACCATATTTCCTACAGTTAAAGCACCAGGCATTTTGGGATCTGAGATCTTTAGCTGCTTGGTCAGTCTCTTTGTGACTGTATTCCACAAAATTGAAGCGCTGGGCACTCTGATATCAGAGACCTCTACCTATAGCTTGACCATGTTAGCATGGTACATATTAGAACCAATATCAGTTGTATCCCTTACCCATGTGTCCATAGGCACTTCCCATGCCTTTAATGGTCAAATAACATTTTTACACTTGGTATTCACATTTTCATAATCTAAGGTCTCTGTCAACACCTGTCTTGCATCAGAGTCTCACATGGCTTTGTTTATAGCTGAGACTAATCTTTGTTTTAAAAAAATCAGTGAAGGCTTCTCCAGAGCCTTGTATAATCTTTGAAAATGAGGTGGATCCTTCCCCTAGGTTCTTTTTTTTATTATTATGATTTTAGAGCTTTATTGTAGAAAGGTAGGAAGAAAGAGAGAAGGTAGAAAGAGAGAGAGAGAGAGAGAGAGAGAGAGAGAGAGAGAGAGGCCAGACATGGCCACATGGAGAAAGGAGGGCAGGAAAAGAGAGAAGGAGGGCTAGAAAGTAAGAAAGGTGAGGGCTTAAAGAGCTCCCCCAGGTCCTTAAAGCCACTAAGAGAAGTTGTTCTAGAGTGAGTCATCAAATTTAATCTGTCCCTGTATACTAAAGTACCACTCTTCACCTAGAAACTGGTTCAACTACTACATTCATTCTCCTCACTCGATTTTACTGTTCAATATTTGTGACTTCATCTCTCTACCTCGTTAACCATTGAAACTGCAGACCAGCTTCATAGAGCTGTCATCAATCCCTTCCAGTCTTGGGGAATAATTCTATTTTGAGTATCCCAGTTATTTAGAATTTGTTGCACATCAGGTGAAAGCATCTTATATGAAATCATGGCATCTTTAAAACATCTTAGATCTATCGTTTCTATAGGATGCCATCCTATCTCATCATTGCCTTGTTCTACACTATTAGTGAGCACATGCTGTAAAGCTACTGAAAAAGCCAATGGTGATACTATAACTTGGGCCACCTCTCCTTTCTGTCTGGTGCCTCGGTTGATTTGAGATTAACCCTTTCTCTCAAAATGGGCTGTTTCATCACATTGTCCTCTCACTTCTCAGCTTTTCTCTGACCTGACTGCCCTTCAGCACAGTTTGTTTTCCCTTTATGCTTCTGTGTTAAACTCCCCACTCTCTTGCTCAATTACTGGGATTGAGTCATTTTGGTGTCTCTTTTCTGGTGCCCCTTGCTTCCCAAGAGCTTCCACCTCCACACGAAAACTTTTATGACCAACTCTGCAACCCTTTCAGAAAGGAGAGTAAGATTAATCCCTTTTGTTTTCCCATTTCAACCATTTTTGTTTGTTTGTTTGTTTGTTTGTTTGTTTGTTTCTCAGGCCCCGTTGTTTCCACCTTCAATTTTTCCAACTGCTCAGCCACTCTTTTAACCTTTTTTGAAACAGACTATGAAGAAGAAAAAGAAAAAACAAAAACCAGAAACCCTTTGGCAGTAAAGCAGGAGGGATATACCAGTGATAACAGGCACAATAAATTTTTTACTGGCGTCTTGAAAAGGAATCCACTTTTGTCCCCTGCCATTTTCACTAAAGCATTTAAAATTAAATTTCCCACCCTTTACACACTAGGTTTCACTATCACTAGATAGGAGAAATAGAAGGACATAGGGGAAGAGAAAGAGAGATTCTTGAATTTAATTTGTTTCTTCTTGTTTCTTCTTGAGCATGACTACTAACAGACTATAACCAACCCCTGAACAATCAACAACCACCATTCCCACCTATTGTGGGATTTTATCCTTAACTTTTGAGCCCCACATTGAGTGTCACTTGTATCTGGTCTTTGCTACTTTGTGGGTCTTCTTTTTCCCCTCCTTTACCTCACCAGCCACCTGCCTCCTGACTGTGGATATAAAGTAACTAGCTGCCTCAAGCTCCTCCCATGGTGACTTCTCCACCAGGACCACCTGTGCCCTTGAACTGTGAGTCTAATAAGCCCTTCTTTTCTTAAGTTGTCAGTGTCAGGGATGTTTTGTAAAACCATGTGTAAGATAACTTACACAGGTGCATTGCTCTTTAGGGAAGGCCACATGGCACTCTCCAATCTATGTTATCTGTATGATTACGTTCTGGCCAATAAAATGTAAGTAGAAGTTATATGAAACACCCAAGACACCTTCCTAAAGGGAAGAGGCCACACCCCTCCTCCAGCCTTTCTTCTTGTACCTAGAACTTGAACAATGTATCTGAGAGGCTCAGAATTTGATGCCAGTTTTCACAGGAAAGATAAATGTACTTTCAGTTCTTTTATTTTTAATATTTTTTTAACTTTATGTGCATTGGTGTGGTGCCTACAAGTGTATCTATGTGAAGGTGTCAGGTTCCCTGGAACTGGAGTTACAGACAGTTGTGGGCTGCCATATGGGTGCTGGGAATTGGACTCCAGTCTTCCTCCTCTGGAAGAGCAGCCAGCGCTTTTAACTGCTGAGCTATCACTCCAGCCCTATGCTTCCAATTCTTAATCTTCCGTTGTTTTGGAGATTTTGATTACAAGGAGACTAGTCCTCACTGGTTACTGAAAGTCTATCTTTATTCTACTACAGCATCAGATTCAACTAAAAAAAACCACCTTTGTCCTTATTGTTAGGCTGACTTAACACACTCTTTGTGGTTACCTGTAAGTGGTCTTTTAGGCATTGCTTCAACTTGAGAGTCAATATGAACATTTTTCAGTATGGTAGTGCTAATTCATTAAAAGAAAATGGGATCTGGAGTCATTTTTAGAGCCAATCCCAACTCTGTCTCACTTAACCTTGCTTAGCCTCCTTCAAAGGTCATTACTAAACCCTACAGGCAGGCAAGTTAGGAGGTGAGCGACATTTACAGAGAGGCAACAGCCATGTAAAAAGCTTGTTCCTACTCACTTGAACTGTTGCTAGGGAGCTCAGGTCAGAAATGAGCGTTTGATGTTCTTGGTTATTTCATGGAATCCACAGGAACCGAGAGACGTCCTGGTTTAGAAGACTCTGAGTCTGACTGTAAATTCCCTGGGAACTGAGCCTGTCTCACTTGCTGCAGTGTGCCCCTTGTCTAGCAATAGCAGCACTACAAACAGAAAAAAAAAAAAAAAAAAAAAAAGCACCACTGTCTCCCTGGTCTCAGAGCTTCAGTATCAAGACTCCTAAGTGAATCCATACTGAACACAGAGAGAGTGACTAGGAAGCAACGGGCTCAAATTGTGTGTAGATCAGCAAAGCCAGCACCAGCCACACCTCCAAGATATCCCCACAGCTATCAAAGGCCCTTGAACTCTGTAACCTAAAAGAAGGGGTGTTGTGTTCCAGTGACATTAGCAAGCTGGTAGCCATGAGAGGAGAGACATGTTATGACCCAGGACAGAAGATGCAGCCTCCAGGAAACCTCATCCCTGGAAGATTCAAGATTCCCCCCCCCTCCCGTGTGTGTGTGTGTGTGTGTGTGTGTGTCTTTGCTACTTTGTGGGTCTTTGATTACTCACTCTGTGGTCCAGAATGGCCTGGAAATCTTGACCTTCTTGCATAGTTCTCCCGAGTATTCGGATTAGAATCAAGCATGACTATAGCTAGCTTTGAACCCCTTTTTCCTCCCCATTCCTTTTTGCTTCTTGGCGAATTTAATTGGGTGGTAAACTCAATTGACACATTTGTCAAGAAACTGCCTCCTCCCTGTTTTGAAGCTCTTAGGAAAATTGTTGTGTGTCACTTTACACAGTGCAAACTCCCTGATATTTGAATGCATGACCACTCTTGTATTTTTAAAGTTTTAACTGAAGTGCCAGTGCCCCACCCCCTGCAATACTCTCCCAAAGCCTGGGAAATAAGGAGGAAGCAAGTGTGAGCTCATCAGACCTTCAGATCTCCTCTGGAAGCACAGGTATAGGTTCTGTGCCCCAGGTGCCAAAGACAAGTGTCTGCATTGACCAGGCATTTGGGAAGCAGACTTCACAGTGAAGAATTTAGCGTGTAGAAAAAGACTTGGAACATAAAATTATATGACAATATTGGAAAAGGGAAGCAGATGGCAGCTCTTACCTAGACCCGGCCATTTCTATTTCAGTTGAGCCCCTTCCCAGAGAGGGATGTCTGGGCCACAGTGCTTAATCACCATGGCAGCCACCAATGAAAAGCACTAGGTCTCTACAGGGTGACAGCCCATCCTGCCCATCTTTACTCTCATTTCTGGTCTTCTGTAGATCTTCAAAACTCTATTGCTGGAGGAATGGTAGACTGGTGTGTGTGGCAATGGAGATAAACTTTGAAAATATCACAGCATCTGAAAGAAATCTACCTTAGGAAGGCCACCTATTGTGCAAGCCCATTCACAAGATTGTCTGCACTGGGCTATTTATAAGAACAGAAAATAGCTAGCTAGCTAGTTAGTTAGTTAGTTAGTTAGTAATGGGTTTAGAGGATGGAGGGATGGGTTCTACAGCTAAAGAGGACAGGGTTTCTTTTCTGAGACAATGAAAATGTTCCACAATTGGCTGTGGCAATGACCAACTCCAAGGATGCCTAAGCCATCAAATTGTACATTGAGCCTATAAGATAAAAAAAATCACATCTGAATTAAAAACCTTATAAAAAACTCATTATGACTAGTTAGAAATCAAATTATGCTTCTTGTAAAAATTTACATAATTCTTATTGCAATTCGGTCCCAAAAGGGATGCCCTATAGGCCAGTCAATATATTTAACTGACAGTTTCAGAGTTTTCCAACAGCCATCTCAGATCATAGCAAGTCTTTATATGTCAATAAATGTAATACTTCTTTGTAAAAAATAGAAATAATGTGGGAACCACATTATTTATAAAATATACATTTATAAAGTATAAAATTTTTAAAAACAGAAATGTGAGAATCACAGAGTTAAACACACTAGACAGTAATATCAAAATGTCAGTCCCTGAAAACACACATACAAGGGACTTTATATGTACTCAGTGAATTATATTTGTGCATTTAGAGTGTATGCGTGTGAGTGTGCATGCGTGTGCGTGTGGAATTTAATGGTTAAAACTTAGGACTATGTTCATGTTCATGATTTTCTCAATAAATCTGTGTGTGTGTGTGTGTGTGTGTGTGTGCATACATATGCAACAATATTTAGTGGAGGAAGCCATACATTATATGGGAGGGTTTGAAAGGAGGAATGAGAAGGAAGAAATGATGTAATTATATCACAATAAACAAAGGAAATAAAACCACATTGATCAGGCTTGCTATTGTTCGAGTGCTCTGATCCATATCAGGCTGATGGCTTAGTGAATTGACAAGATGAGAGAAACACATGCAAATGTTACCTAACTCATCACACCACAAAGCCTTTACTCACAGAGAGAGTCAGCCTTCCATGACAGGAGTGCTGGTAAGTGCTGGTGTCAGTTCTTAATCTCAACACGAAGCCTAGAAACAAACTACCAGACAAAACTAACACACAACAACCCTAATAGTTTCGTTAATAAGTTGGCATCCATTTCTTAAAGTTCAATGAAGGCTGATTCAGAAAATCAGTCTTCACAGTGCTGTTTCAGCAGTGTGAGGACTTGTTCAGCCACATAGCCCACATAAACATTGAGACCTGGTAGCATAATTATAATCCCAGCACTGGGGCATCAGATCGAGGAGGTTCCCCGTGGCTTTCTGGCTAACCAGCCACCTCTAACCAGTGAGTCCAGGGTGCCAGTGCCAGGCACTGTCTCAGAAAACAAGGCAGGAGTAGGGACATGGCTTAGCATGTAAAGCACGTGTGAGGCATGCTGATGACCTGATGTGGATCCTTAGAATGAACCCCTGCGCACCCTGCCTCCAAAAGGCTAGAAGCAGTGGTGCACATCTGTAACTCCAGCCTGCCAACAAGAGACAGCAGAAACAAGAACAGTGACTGGCATAGAAGCAGAAACAGGAGAGACTGCCTCAAAACAAGGTCAAAGGTAAGAGCTAAGTTCCAAATGCTATCTGCATACGTGGTGTGCTGTAGCATTGGTGTCTCTCTCTCCCTCTTCCCCTCTCCCCCTCTCTTCCTCTCCCTCTTCCCCTCCTCCTCCTCTTCTCTCTCTCTCTCTCTCTCTCTCTCTCTCTCTCTCTCTCTCTCTCTCTCTCTCTCTCTCTGTCACACACACACACACACACACACACACACACACACACACACACACACACGCACACAGGCACCCAGAATAGATGATAGACAAATAGATAGATAGATAGATAGATAGATAGATAGATAGATAGATAGATAGATAGATAGATAGAGATAGGTAGATGGTCATCCTGAGGAATAAGGCTCAAGATTCAACTCTGGCCTCCAGCCCCATAAGTGCAAGCTCATGCATGAGCTCACATTCACACACACACACACACACACACACACACACACACAGTAGATAAAGTTATGAATTACATACTGAGGAATGACTCCATATCTCGTAGGAGCACATAGGTACAAAGCACACAAAGTTCAGTGACAACTGTTACTTTTACTCTCTGGGTTGTTTTAGTCTATATTCGCTATTGCAGATGTAAGCAGTGTGACTTAGAGGACATGCTCCCTCTTTAGCTGGTCAGTACTTCTGTGGTTTTTGTCCACCTGCTGCCAGGAGATGCAACTGGCATGCGTTTTCTCCTGAAATAGAAAGGCATTCTAGCAACATAAACCAACCCTCCTTAATCCCTCCACCCCTGGCCGGTGGATCAAATCATTCCCTCCGGCTTCCAATTGCTGTCTTCCTCAGCGGAGATGCTTTGGAAACCCCAACTGGAAAGGTTTCAGATTGCTCAGACTTTATTAATTTTACAAAATATGCTTTGAAGTATTACAATAAATAACTTAAAGGAAGTGGCACGTTTGAAATTAGTGAGCAAAGGCTCATGTCTCTAGTCTCTGCACTTGCAACATTGTCTCACACACATGGCCCCTTCCCTCTGCCCATGCCCCTCCCATCAACTGTTCGGGATCCAAGGCCCAGGTTGACTCAGGAATGACGCAGGAGGGAAAGAAAGACACAGTAGGGTGTACCAGGTGCTTGAGTGACTGAGATAAGATAAGAGCCTGGACAACAGGGCAGGACCCTGTCTTAGAAGAGGTAGGGAGGGGGAGGGGAGAAGGGAACCAGAGACGTAGCCCTGAGCATAATAACCCACATAAACTCGAGGAAGTCATCTCTCTTGGGGAGGAAGTCATCTCTCTTGGGGAGGAAGTCATCTCTCTTGGGCTGGGGAGAGCAGCCAGTGGAGGCCTGCTAGATACTCACTCCAGTACAACACTGATCATAGCTCTGTAGACAACAAATGACAAGACTCACACGGGGCTGTCACTTGTGGGGTCAAGTGCCTGCTGTTCTCCATCCTACAGGTGGCAAAACTGGTACCCACAGGAAATAAGAAACAGGTCTGAGGGTCTCCGGTGGAACGTTATGTCATGGAACCACAATTTGATTTGGAGACTTTTGAATTAAAACCTGCCCTCTCTTTACCTCTGCTGAATTGTAAGAGGAAGGCAGCCAAACACAAAGGACCCAAAGGATAGTTTGTACTTTTTCCTGAAAGTGATGTGGTTGCTACTTTTCGGTGTTACAGACATACAAGTTCATTGCCCTTAAGCAAATAGATCAGCCATTGTAATTCTCTTAAGAAAGTCTGAATCTTAAGAAAGCCACCCAAGAGAGGATACAATCCCAGCAGGCTTCAGATGTTTGACCTGTTATTAGATTCACTCTTGCAAATGTCTGTCTTTAGGCCAAGTTTGTTTCATCAGTCATTCACGAAGGTTATGAATAAACCAATTTCCTAACTCTGAGTCTGTCTTTCATAATCCTACATCTATGCTCCCAAGCCTTATGATGGAAAAGGAAGCAATATGAGGAAATAACTCTAACCCTAATACTGTGCACTAAGCTACCAATACAATCAACATACATTAATTGAGCACCTACTATAAATTAGACATTAATATCAGGGGCTGAGTCTTCCATAAATGAAGACCTGTCCTTACTTTTATTAAGCTTACAGCTATAGGTAGCAAAGCATCCAGGCAAATTTAGCACAATGTCACAAGGGATAAGATAGGAGAGAAAGAACAGTGGAATATAAGAATATGTCACCTGCTTTTAGGAGTTATTGGGTTCTTTAGAGAAGTGTCTGTCATGCAGACTACAAGACCAGTGGAACACGCTGGCATTAGGACTGGAGTCAGGGAGTCTTATGTGAGCTCTACCCTAGGCTCACCCACATAGCTTTAAAACTGCAGCCTCCAGATTGCACCCAGACCCATCTCAGCATCTGAGAGTGTGCTCCATCCAAGCAGCTTGGCTCATGTTCTCTTGGTAATCCTCAGCTGTGGCCATGTTTGAGAATTACTGACTTATACCTGTGCTGAGACAATTTCTGAGTCGAAACTATGTGAGTTGTCTCTGAATTCAGATTCAAGTCTCATGGAATTTCAAAGTAAACTACTTTAAAATGGTTTTCTTAATGCCAATAGTGTGTTATCGGACTTACCTTAGATTTCAAAAGTATTTTTATGAGAAATAAATTTCCTTTACCACCTCCAGAAAAACCCACCTTAGATGTTTCTGCGTAATCTAACTATTGCTAGATTTTCCTAATAATTGGGAGAAAACCATTTCTGTGGTTCTTTCTATCTTCTCATAGACAGTCACTCAAACTAGATGTAGTCCTGTGACTCCCACTGACCAAGAAATAGTTTCAAGAGTGATGGAGTGAGATATGTCTGCCCCATGAGGAAGATTTAATTTCGTAGCATTCTCACCCTGATTTGTGATCCCTGAAGGCTTGTGCTGACTGGTGTCCCTAAGAGAGAGGGATAATGAGGTCAAAGCAGCAAAGACAACTAAGCCCAAACAAAGGGAATTTAACCTGCAAGGCCACTCACAACATTTGTTGTTTTAAACAATAACAAATGTGGATTTCAATTATTTAGGTACAATCTAACCTTATGAATAGCATGAATAACCTTTTCAATCCAGTATCTCATTTTTTAAAAATAATTTTATTTTCCTGTTATATAGACTTCCTGGTCACAGAATTATCCACAATCAGGAATCCTATTAATATTTCCTTTTTATCCCTTGTACTATCATTCCTTTCTGCCCTCCTTCCCTATTTAGTAATTTACTTAAAACCCCATTAGGGATTTATGAGCAGGATAGTGGGAAGGTCGCTGACTGAAAGGTGGCCCGGTGGATTAGCGGATTTGCTGTATGCAGCTGGATTTAAGCAAACAAATAAATATATGAAGGCTCATGGAGCCAGGTTTTCTGCTGTCTGATAAGAAAAATTTAAATATGAAAAGCTGGACCAATTGTGTCTCAACTGAACCGGAGGTATGGTTAGAGACTCATGCAGAATATTGATACTTTGTCATGGTTCTATGCACTGAGTCTCTGGAAGTGGCAATAGACCAGTAGCAGTCCGCCTGCCAAGCACAGGGATTTGTGGCAAAATATATTCTACCAGCAGAAGAGAAGGGGCCTCAGAGAACACTGACTGGTGTCCAGGCTGTAGCCCTAAAAGCATACCTTTGGTTGTTTTTAAGTGTGGAGACAATTTGACACTGAAATGCTGAGACATGAAAAAGCACTCAAAACAGGATGCAGTATGTCAAAATGACAGGAAAACCAATTCATACCACTGGGGACACTAGGACCCGTGGGCATCAAAGTAAATGCCCTAGGGATTGATTGTAATTAAATAAAATGTGGAGACCATGCAGATTTAGGAAAGAGGGAAATGATGAGAAAGTTCTCCATGCCAATGGATGCCAGCTATTGAATGTAAAAGAAACAATAGAAATGGGAAACCACCATTTGGCAACAATCATAATAATAATTAGTTCATGAAAGACACATCAATGAATGCTGAAATTTGCAGGAAAAATTTCGAAGACAAGTGGAATGGTTACATAGCTCCAAAGTATTCTTGCATAAAAGACCTATTCATTACAAAGGGAAAGAATTACTTTGTAATGCAGCAACCTGGCAGAAACCACCTGGATCAAGTGTAGCATTCACTGGAACCCCATCAAATGCAAATCATGAGGCAGCTGATAGGCTGCCAGGAACATTTACATTGTCTTAGATATTCTTGCCAAAGATGCATGCATGGCCTGACCTATAAGGAAACAGCCAAGGAATATTCTACAAGGTAACTTGCCCATTATCTTAGAAGATGTTATAGTCCCAAAAGTCAGGGGGAAACGATGGAATTTTCTGGACTGAAGATGATGCGTGACAGGCAACATGTGGATCTGTGTTAAATCATTTTTGCTAGGAAAGATGTTATTAGGGTAATTAGTAAAATCTGAATGCAGTCACTGATTGTATGGGTTAGGTTTTGTCAACTTGACACAAGCTAGGGTCGTCTGGGAAGATGGACCCCTCAACTGAGAAAATGCCTCCATTAGACTGACCTGCAGAAGAGTTTGTGGGGGCATCTTCTTAAATAGTGATTGATGTGGGAGGGCCCAGCCCACTGTGGGTGGTGCCACCCCTGGGTAGGTGGCCCTGGAGTGTGTAAGGAATCAGGCTGAGCAAGGCAGGAGGAGCAAGCCAGTACATGGTGTTCTATGGTCACTGCTTCCGGGTTGTGGTTCCTAGCTCCTGCCTCAAGTTCATCCTGCCCGAATCGGACTGTGATCTGGGTGTGTAAGCTAAATAAAACCTTTTCTATTTTCTTCATAGAAGAAAACAAGAATTGTTGAGCTCACCTCGTCCAGCAAGCAAAAACGCAACACGGTCAGATTCTTCTCAACAGCTTTATTCCAGGAACTCCTCGATGCTACAGGAACCCTGGGAACCCAGGGAGGACTGCTTATATACACCCCAGCACTGGGGAGGGCTATGTGTCCTCCTGGGATTGCTCAGGAGGGGTTGGCGCCAGATTCGGGCTAGCACCTGCGCAGTGGCATTGTTTACAGCGATGGTGTACCAGAGACCTGCACCATCTTTTAGGTGCCGGCTGCCTACAAAGACTAGTGATTAATGTATGGGGAGTTTTTGGACTGTTCTTGCAAAGTTCCTGTAATTTTGAATTTACTTATTAAACATAAGAATCTCACTAGTACAAAATGTTATGCTTCTGGTACATTCATTTGGGGTTTGTGGTATAAGCTGAAAAGCTATAGTAAGTTTTGAAAAGATCCTCCATTTACATGGTGTCCACTGGGTTAATGTCGGTTTGATTATTTATTCATTTTGAGGCACAGTCTCACTGTGGAGTTCAGGCTGGTCTCAAACTGGAGAGTCTTCTGACTCAGTTTCCTCAGTGCAGAGATTACAGGCACACATCTTTATGCACAACTAGTTTCCTGGTTTCTTTTTTTTTTCTTTTTTAATATTTTCTACTAGGTATTTTCCTCATTTACATTTCCAATGCTATCCCAAAAGTCCTCCATACCCTCCCCACAACTCCCCTACCCACCCACTCCCACTTTTTGGCCCTGGAGTTCCCCTGTACTGGGGCATAAAAAGTTTGCATGACCAATGCACCTCTCTTTCCACTGATGGCCGACTAGGCCATCTTTTGATACATATGCAGCTACAGACAGGAGCTCTGGGGTACTGGTTATTTCATATTGTTGTTCCACCTATTGGGTTACTGTTCCCTTTAGCTCCTTGGGTAATTTCTCTAGCTCCTCCATTGGGGGCCCTGTGAGCCATCCAATAGCTGACTGTGAGCATCCACTTCTGTGTTTGCTAGGCCCCGGCCTAGTCTCACAAGAGAGAGCTATATCAGGGTCCTTTCAGCAAAATCTTGCTAGTGTATGCAATGGTGTCAGCGTTTGGAGGCTAATTATGGGATGGATCCCTGGATATGGCAGTCTCTAGATGGTCCATCCTTTCGTCACAGCTCCAAACTTTGTCTCTGTAACTAAAATCAAACTTTCTAACACAATGCGGTCTATAAGTTAATTTGATACTTAACTGCTGAGCAACAATGGTGAGGAAATATTGTTTTCTGTAATTAAGCCATTTTGCTTTGTAAGAGCAGAAGATTTTCTTTCGATGGTAAGACGTCTGCACCTCACAGCTCAGTCCTTTGGAGTCTGAGCTGAGCTGCTTTTGGAAGACTTGGTTGGCACTGCATGGAGAGATGGCATGTGGGGTGGGAAGTCACATGTCTTCAGAACCAAGACTGCAGTGAAGTCATGTGATGCAGCCCACGTGGGCACTGACAGAAGTACATCAGCTTCGTCACATGTTTAATCTTCATTAGGTTTTGGTCATTGTATGGTCTGAAATTTTGTACTGCTGTCAAATTCCTCACAACTCCCACACTCAGTTATGTGATCATGTGTGGTACTAAACATACAGATTAAGAAGCTGGGCTCTCCAGGGCTTGAGAAATGGCTCAGCAGTCAAATACACTTGCTGCTCTTGCAGAGGACCTGGGTTTGGTTCCCAGAACCCATTTGGCTTACAACTGTCTGTAACTCCATGTCCATGGGATCCAGCATCCTCTTCTGGCCTCTGCAGACAGAGATGAGTCATGCACGCAGAACACTTACACATGTGTAAACAAAACACTTGTACACATAAAAATAAAAATAAATCATAAGCTAGACTCCAGATAATTTTGAGACAGGGTTATTACCAGCCGTTTGGCAAACATGGCTGGAGAAAGTGTATCTTGTCTTCCATTCCAGACTGAAATGACCAATATCCATTGACAAGGCAAAGTAAAAGCAGCCCTACTTTCAGAAGTGGAAAGGGTTAGACAGCAAGATGCTGACCTGGTGGGCAGAGCAGGAGCGGGGCTCACTGTGGAGTGCTATCTTGGCAGGGTTTCCTCTTGGAAATGCTTCCTTGTTCTTTGTGTAGACCAGGTTTCCATGAGTCTACAAATCAATTGCTTCCCAGGAGAGGGAGAGCAGGGAGTCCAATGTCCCTGGGCTGATGAAGGTAGCACAGGGTGGGCCTGGAGGCATAAGATTCAGTATCTAGAGTTCTCTTGACATTGTTTCAGACCAAGTGGCCCAAGTGTGGATACACACTGATGTCTGAATTGATGCTGCTGTAATGTGTTGCTGGTGGCAGAAGCTGGGTTTTCTTGTAGGTCAAGGATTTAGATGCCAGCCATCAGGCAGAGGAAACCCTTGGAGGGCAACGTCCTCAGCATAGCATTGGCTGAGGCTTCAGCTCTGAGACAGTGTCATGAGCATACTGTTAAAAACAGAAAAACTCATTTGTGTCTTTTCACAAAGTCAAATGTATTGAGTAAGAATAGACTCACAAAGCGCGGTGACTTCATTGGCAGCACTTTGCCAAATAGTCTCCCTTTCTGTGATAGCCTGGAGTGTGGCAAGTGTAAATATTTATATTCCTATCTTAATTATCAGAGTACATATTTCACAACAGTCATTAAATATGTATATGTATGTGTATATGTACATGTGTGGGTACAGGTGTATGTGCATATGCATGTACATATGTGTATATGCTTATGCATGCATATACATATATGTATAGAATGTTTGTAGGTTACAGAATGGTTTAAAAGGAAAGCCACAACACAACTAAAGTTTTCAGAAGTACTGAGAAACAGGAAATTCATCAAAATTAAAATACAGTGTGTGTATGTGTGTGTGTGTATGTGTCTGTATCTGTGTACGCATGTGTGTATATGTGCATGTGTATATGTGTATACACATTTGTGTGCATATGTGTGCACACATGTGAAATAACTAACCAAACCAACTTGTCAAGGAAGCTATTATAAATACTAAATACACACACACATGCACATACACATATATCCACACAGAGATAGACACATATACACACAAAGGCATGTACAGATAGTCACATACAGATAGACAGACACATATACACAAAAATATTAAAATAAAATTTTAAATTACTATGAAAGAAATGTAGCTCTTTAAAAAAATGATTTATTTTTATTTCATTGCATTGGTGTTTTGTCTGAATGTGTTTCTGGGTGAGGGTATCGGATCCTTGGAACTGAAGTTACAAGGAGTTGTGAGCTGCTGTGTGGGTGCTGGGAATTGAACCCCAGGTCCTCTGGAAGAGCAGCCAGTGCTCTTAACTGCTGAGCTATCCTTCCAGACCCAGAATGTAACTCTTTGCAACTAAAATTCATTGGCTTCTAATGCAAGGATGAGTCGAAACCATCTGATCAGTTCTGATGAAATGAAAATGAGAGCTGTTTGTAACTAGCCGTTGCCTCTTTGGGAGCCAAGTAGCAGCTCAGGCCACTCAACACCTTACTTTTGTAAAGACCTTTTTCTACCACAGACATAATATAAATTCCTTTAAAAGTTTTGGAAAATAAGAGTGAAGAAAAGGGGAAATTTTACTGATACTCTTGCTTACAAATATTTTGTTCTATATATACACCATATATATGGTGAATATATATTTACATGGTGACTCAGAACTGTTTTTACCTCCAGTTTGAAGGGATCCACACTCTCTCTGGCATCCTGAGGCATTGCTCACATGTGGTACGTATAAATACACGCAAACAAAACACACCCACCCCCACACCCACCCCACACAAATAAAATAAAAATTAAACAATTGTTGAATTTTTTTGTTCAATACATTTTTGAATAGTTGCAATTACATGGTAAATATAAACTTGCACATTCTGGTTTCTTAAGATAAGTTTAAAATACCTCCTGTTCATATGACATGGGGAGAATCTATCACTTAAAAATCAATCCCCTGGAGAAATATTTTATTCTTTTATTTGGGTGCTTTTCTTTATAATAACTTGCCTCCTCCTCCTCCTCTCCCCCCTCCTCCTCCTCTTCCTTTCCTTTTTCTCCTCCTCTCCTTCCCTCCCACCCCCTGCCTCCTTCTCCACAGGAATTTGTGCAGAAGCTGAGGGACAGATCACACGCATTGTGTAGCAGATTAGGTAGGTCAGTCATAGCTCCTAATTAAACTCTGGTGACTCAGGACTCTCATTATGACTTAAAGGTGCCATGTGTCATCATCTGTGTTCCAGGGCAGAAAAAAAGGTCATTATGTTGCATTATGTCATTCTTTTGTGCAGGGAAAATACCTTTAAAATTAATTTGTGTTTTGTTTCTTAACAGCATGACTGGTGTAGCTTTTAATAGCAATTGCTGGAAGGGAACACTATTCATTACTGTGATAAGTGGACATTAAACATGCAGGTAATTTCCTCCTAGCCAAGTTGCAGGATATGGCTCCACAAGCCCACTTCCTGGAGCTGGAAAGTAGAGGGAGGAGCCTCGTGGCAGCCCAGTTGAAGGAGGTGTGGCTGGATCCTGCTTTGTCCCCAGCCTGCAGATCCTCAGTGGGGGCCCTGCAGGTCCTCAGCCTCACAGCTTCAATGTCTGCTTTTAGACTTCTTAACTTTCATATATATCATGGTCAGCCGAACAAATACAATAGCTTGAAATTTCCTCCAGTAGAATTTAGGGATGGTTCGCTTTCAGAGACCTCATGCACTCTAGAGGGATGTGCTAATTGCCTACAGATACACCTTGAGCATCCCAGTCTGTGCTGGACCCAGATCTGAGAGGTCGTACACTGACGTGGTGCTGAGGGTGAGACATTCTGCCTTAGGTCAGGCAGGATAGATACATGCTGCTGAGAACAAGGAAGTAGAAGAACGGGGAGGCACATAAATGGGGTGTGAGTAGGGGCAGGTGAGTAAGGAATGCCCCCTGCAGAGGGGACCAGGAGGAGGGAGGTTGTAAGTGTGCAGGGTGTGGGGAAAGGCTGTCCAGGCCTGTGAGTGAGGCCTCCCTAGTAACCACCCCCCGGGAACTCTTCCTGGTCCTCTCCTTTCTACCAGACCTGCTTCTTGCTGCCAACACCTTCTTTGAAAAATGCCTTCCTCTTTCAGTGTTCTGGAACCTTCTTTGATACCAATAGCCCATCTCTGGGCAATAGAATTCTTGGTCTAACCTTAATAAGTAGATGAACTGGCTGTAAGAAAAGGGAAAAAAAACAAAACAAAAACAAACAAACAAAAAAACAAAAGCTGAGTTACATCCAGGAAAACATTTTCAGGGATTTAGAAACATATCATCTATGCTCTACATATGCTAGAAAATTCATAACATTAAAGTAAGATTCAACAAAAACGATAAAACAAAAGACTTACATTAAAAGGTTATAAATTGGCCTTATCTCAGACTTAACCTATACAAGAGCAAATTCCAGAAAATAATGAAAATATGATGTAATCATAGACCTTAAAGCAAGTATTGTGAAGCAAGATTTAAACACATATGCATATGTATTTGTGTATATATGTATATACATGTATATGTACATATATGTGTATATATTCACATATACAAATATATGTATATACATACTATATACACACATATGCATGTACATATGTGTATATACATATGTGTATACAAATATGTATGTATCTCACAAGCTTTTTCTACTTGTATTTTGTTGATGAAATCCACCATCATCTTTCTCACTCTGAGTGGATGTAGCAAGGAGAAGCTGGGGCTACCCCAGCATTTCCGGGCAGAAGTGATACCTCATACGGTGGTAGGTACAATTCCCTTTTCTCTATTCCCTGTAGCAAATTTATTTTCTCAGAGTGACTCTATGTGGGTGTGCAGCTGGCAGATAGCCTTCTTGAAAGTATGCCCCATAAGAATAATCTGCGATGCTCACCTTCTACTGGAGCCTGAACAGACTCAGAAAGCAACAGGTACGTAATAGGACAGTGTCCCTATTCTGCATGGCTTGTGGCTCATGTTATATGTGAACTTGATTTTGTAGTGCAACATGACAGGGAAAGGATACACTTTTCCCTGTCTAAATGGACAATTTCCATCTATTGAGGGAAACTGGGGTACCTATACAAAGCTATACAATCACGTTGATTGTCCCTTTTGTAACTTGAATCAGACATGTTCCTAGCAGAGGACCTGGCAAGTGGAGGTTAGCCACTGGGGCCAGATCTGTGAAGGATACCCAGCCCCCACTTCCCGTGTCTGGTCTGCCATGATGGACTGTCACCCTCTGAAAATAAGAGCTCAAATAACACTTTCCTCCTTTAAACTGGGAGTGGAGGGCCACAAACCCCACAACAGTAATAGCTGTACTGTGAATTTCTGCCCAGTGCCGCCTTGAACACTTGAGTGGGATGCTGGGCAGCACTGCCGAGGTTCCCACCCCCGTTTGCTATTGCAGTCTGGCATCTGCTTTTTCCTTTGTCAGAACAAAAGTAATTAAAAGGGTGGATAACTGTTCATCTCCTAAAGGGATCATAGAACAGTTCACCACTGCATCAAGCCATATTTGTTATTATTACATTAAAATGTATTGTTATTTATTACTATTAGTGTGTGTGCATGCGCTCGTGCGCGCGCGTGTGTGTGTGTGTGATATGTGTGTGTAAATGAGGATGCATGACTGCCAAACAATGCATGCAGAGGTCAAAGGGCAATCTCCAGGAGTCAGTTCTCTCTTTTCACTGTGGGATCTGGAATCAAAGTCATATTGTCAGATTGTGTAGGAAGCACACTTACTCACAGCTAGCTTGTTAGGCTTAAAGGGAAAGCAAAATTGACACTTGTGGTGGTTTGAAGAAGAGTGTCATCTATAGGCTCATCTATTTGGATGCTTAGTCACAAAGGAGTAGAATTCTATGAAAGGATTCAAAAGATGCACAGTTGTGATCTTGTTGAAGGAAGTGGAGGTGGGATTTGAGGTGTCTAAAGTCAGGCTCAGTAGATCCTCTCCCTCTCTCCCTCTCCCTCTCTCCCTCTCCCTCTCTCCCTCTCCCTCTCCCTCTCCCTCTCCCTCTCCCTCTCCCTCTCCCTCTCCCTCTCCCTCTCCCTCTCCCTCTCCCTCTCCCTCTCCCTCTCCCTCTCCCTCTCCCTCTCCCTCTCCCTCTCCCCTTTCTCCTGCCTCTCTCCCCTCCATCCTCTCTCCTCCTCCTTCTCCCCTCTCCCCTCTCTCCTCTCCCTTCTCCTCTCTCCCCTCTCCCTCTCTGGAAGTCCCTCTCAGTTACAGCTTCAGCACTAGGCAAGGTACCATGCTCCCTGCCATGGTGTTAATGGATTAAACCTCTGAAACTGTAAGCCAGCCCCTATTGCTTTTAATAAGTGTCTTGACCATGATGTCTCTTCCCAGCAATAGAACAGGGCCTAAGACGAAACCCACAACAATAAAAAAAACATATCTAAATGATTTAAATAATGGCAGCTTGTTGCTGTTGGGACATTTTCTTCCCTTGAAAGTGTCTGAAATTTTCCTTTAGACTTTCCCAAAGTGTATGCATCAGAGTGAGTTGGTGACTACGTGATTCACAGTCAGGTGCTCTGTGACATTTTGACAATGGGCTCCATGGCGTTGGATTTCAGACCACATAGTCACCATTTGTTGATAACGCATTTCAATGTAGCCTGAGCTATTTCTAGGTCTAAAGCCAGGTCCACATTTTTGCTTTAAAGTAAAAAGAAATTCTAAATAAATACAGATGGTCAGGCCATAAACTTAATTAAAATTTCTGCTTTACTGGATGTTATACTAAATATGGTCAGACTGCCAAGAGAAATACAGGAAAATTCATTTGCATCCATATCCTGCTGCTTCCACACAGGATAAACTAACATAATGTGATGGATGTGTGAACGTGTATGTGTGTGCATAAGCATTCCTGAATCCCTCTGTGTTATACGTGCGTGCGTGCATGTGTGTTTGCATGTGCATTCCTGCATGTCTCTGTGGTGTGTGCCTCTACGTGGGTGTGTATGAATGTACATTCCTGCATGCTCCTTCGGGGTGTGTGTGTGTGTGTGTGTGTGTGTGTGTGTGTGAGAGAGAGAGAGAGAGAGAGAGAGAGAGAGAGAGAGAGAGAGAGAGAGAGAGAGAATGTGTGTATGAGTTCAGTTCACTCTTTGGCTTAGATACTATATATGTTTTGACCAATAATTTAACTCCAGGAGTGATCAGATGCATGCATATTAACAGTTTGGGGATTCTGTTTTTGTTTTTGTTTATTTGTTTTTCATTTACCACAGGAGCACTGATTTAGATACTTTCTAAACTTTCTGTGTAGTTTTTCTCTTTCCTTTGTGTACAAATCTTAGACATTCTTTTCATACCCACTTCTCCAGAATATTTGTTTATTTCAAATTCATGGAGATAGTCACTCAGACCCAGGAGGATCACAAAGGTCATGACAGCAAGGACAATCTGGCCTAATTTGAAGGAAAGGAAGTGTTCCAGCCGAATGCTTGCAGGTGGGGACCAAGCAAGAGATAAGGGAAAATGAAGAGTGGGTGTTGTACTCCCCGAGAGCCCTGCTGGGGCCACACTTGATGCATCTGGCTAGCCCTGCAGTAAGACCCATCCATGGTTCCTCATTATCAAGTGTGTTTGTCTTTGTCTCAAAGTCCCAGGAAGAAAGGACTGAGCCCAAGGCTTGTCTGTAAAGGCAGTCATGAGCACAATGCTATAGTACAGCCCAAGACATGTAAGCCAGGGCAGAAGAATAAAGCTGGCCACCTATGAGGAGTCTGTCTATTTGTCACACTTTGCAGCATGGTGATAAAATGCCTCTCAAAGCATAGCTTGGGGGAAGCTTTGCTTCAGCTCGTGGCTTGAGAGATTTCAGTCCATAGCCCATGTTCTAATTGGCAAACCACCATGGAGGAAGGTGTGGGGCAATACCCGCCTCATGGTAGATAGGAACCTAGTAGTATGTCTGCCAAAGGTATCCTAAGTGGCTCATTTCCTTCAGGTTAGGCTTGACCTCTCAAAGAACCTTCCAAAACAGTGCTACCAGTTGGGGATTGAGTATCTAGCACATGAGACAGTGAATAGCATTTTATATTCAGAGCACAACATGCCCCTGGGGACCCTCCAGCACGGGAGATACTGAATTTCCTAAGACTCATATACTGGGAGCTAGAAAGGTATCTCAGCAGTTAAGACACTTGCTCCTCTTGCAGGGTTCCTATTGCCTGGGTTCAATTCCCAGCACAGATGGTGGCTTATAACCATCTGTAACTTCATTCTCAGGGATCCAGTGCCCTCTTGTCCCTCATGGGACACCATGAATGCATGTGGTGCACATACATACTTGTAAGCAAATAACTTGCTTAGTAGACTTTCTGACTATGGCCCCTCTGTTTTAGATGGCAGAGACCTAATCTCATCTAAGCAATGGTTGGAGGCAGGTGCATCCATCTCACTTTGAAGTGCTCATTATTCAGCCGAATGTGTTTATCATAGATGCCCAGGGAATCACAATGTCCCTGATCAGATGATCTCTGGATAGGTCCCCATGAGAATCGGCTGGATGCATGCAGTCCCTTTCCAAAGCAGACAGAAAGCTTCTTCGGCTGTGAAATGGGGTAAGGGTAGGGGTGGGGTGGAGGGGTGAACCAGACAGTCCTGTTTGGTTTGACATTTTGTAGCTTCCAGATTCTGTTTTGGGAAACTTGATCATTCCAGTTTGGACTGCTATGTCCATAAAGAGCAAGACCTTTCCTGACCTCAAGCTTTACAACTAATGCCACACTCTCACGTACGAGCAGATCACAAATATACACAGAAATCATCGAGGAATCTTGCAGGAGAGATAAGTGATTTGCCCACAGGCCCATACCTGAACATAGTAAAAGCAATCTACATCAAACTAAATGGAGAGAAACTGGAAGCAATCCCACTAAAATCAGGGACTAGACAAGGATGCCCACTTTCTCCCTACCTATTCAATATAGTACTTGAAGTTCTAGCCAGAGCAATTTGACAACAGAAGGACGTCAAAGGGATACAAATTGGAAAGGAAGAAGTCAAAATATCACTATTTGCAGATGTTATGATGATATATATATAAGTGGCCCCAAAAATTCCACCAGAGAACTCCTAAACCTGATAAACAGCTTCAGTATAGTAGCTGGATATAAAATTAACTCAAATAAATCAATGGCCTTTCTCTACACAAAGGATAAATGGACTGAGAAAGAAATTAGGGAAACAACACCTTTCACAATAGTCACAAATAATATAAAATACCTTGGTGTGACTCTAAGGAAGTGAAAGATCTGTATGATAAGAACTTCAAGTCTCTGAAGAAAGAAATTGAAGAAGATCTCAGAAGACGGAAAGATCTCCCATGCTCATGGATCAGCAGGATTAATATAGTAAAAATGGCTCTCCTGCCAAAAGCAATCTACAGATTCAATGCAATCCCCATCAAAATCCCAACTCAATTCTTCACTGAGATAGAAAGGGCAATTTGCAAATTCATCTGGAAAAATAAAAAACCTAGGATAGCAAAAACTATTCTCAACAATAAAAGAACATCTGGGGGAATCACCATGCCTGACATTAAGCTGTACCACAGAGCAATTGTGATAAAAACTGCATGGTACAAGTCTGACAATTTATAGGAAACATGGTCAAGTTTACAAGTGTGCCAGCTATGGGTACAGTATTGAAGTTTCTAACCCAATATGCAGACATAAAAGCATTATAAGGACTCTTGGTTCCTTTAATAAATAGTCCACCTTTAATCCTCTATAAAACTTATGACTATCCAGCCGTTGGCATAGCCTCCTCCTGAAACTTGGGCTGTTCCCAATTCCTTAAACCATGTAGTTAAAAATGGGAGTTGAAAAAATAAGGGGTAGTCATAGGGGAAGAGAGTACATCACATCCTTGCCACAGCATATCTGCAGAAGTCAGAAGACAACTTTCGAGAGTTGGTTCTTACTCAGCCTGTTGATGGAAGAGTCTCTCATAGCCTCCGCCTAGGGGCCAGCTGGTCCGTGAGCTTCTGGCTTGCCTCTGCTCTGTCTCCCATGTTGAAGCCGCAGTGTTGGGATGACAAAATGTACACCGCTGTACCTGGATTTTTTAAAATGTAGGTTCTGAGGATTGAACTCATGTAATCAAGGCTTGCAGGGCAGACACTTTAACCTGCGGAACCATGATATTGTCTCTGTTGTTGTTGTTTGTAGGCTCTTACTTATGATTCAGCCTAAGCTGGCCTGGAATCCAAGAACATTTTGTCTGAGTCTCTTGAGTGCAGGTGTGCCCTACCACATCTGATGGAGAGTAAGATGTTTCGAATGTTTATTTCCTATTTTATCTTAATTGAATTTATTTATTTATTTACTTACTTACTCATTTATTCACAAGTGGATGTCACATCAGTTCTCAGGTCTAGAGTGTTTGAGGAAGCAATAACCTTACAAGAATGGAGGGCTCTGGAAACTTGTGTCCATCTAGTGCCTTTGGGTTTCTGCTCAAAGGGAGACACTCATTTTAGTGGTCGGTGGGTATGAAAGAACAATGTGGAGTTCCCCTAAGAAAGTGAACCCCCAAACACACCTTATGCTGGTACCTTATGTGCGGAGTTGTACATGGTAAGGAGAGGTGGTTGGTAGACCATGTGGCCTGATTCAGTAGTTAGGTTATATTGTCTCGCTATCTGGTATTTTGAACAGTTACGATAATTTTTAATATTTGAAATTATAACAAGATTGCATATTTTCCCCTTTGTCCCTGGAACCCCTCTTATGTTCCCTTTCACTCTCTCTCAAATCCATGAGCTCTTTTTCTTTAGTTGTTGTTTTATATATATAGATACACATATTTCTAAATACATAAATAAGACCTTGCCAGTCTCTATGTTACCTGTGTGCATTTGACCTGTGACCCCCAAAGCTTTACCTCTGTGACGTGCATTTTCCTTTCTGGAAATGTATTGTTCCAATATTCTTTGGCTTACAGAAGTCAGTTAAAGAGCTAGGTTTGGTTTTTTTTTTTTTAAGTTTTTGGATTATGGTCTGTTGACCACAACTTTCTCCTCGGTTGCCATGGCAAAGTTCACATTGCAAGAACTTGATGTTAGCTTAGAAGTTTGACAAGCAGATGACTTCCAGGCAGAAGGGTTGATTTAAAATGTTTGGAGCAGGACACAGGGTTTTTACTGTACTCTAAAGTAAGTTGCATAACTCCCACCATGGCATGTTCTGTTTTATCCCAGCCTCTATAAGGAACCACTCAACTCTCTCATTACCATTCTGCACCTTGAGCTGAAGCTGAAGTCAGGGGACAGTTGTCTTAGACTTAGAACAGGTTTCAGGTTTGCTTTTGCTTCACAGGATTCTTAGCCCCATTCCACCCCCTCCACCCCCAGCTGAGCTGTTTCCAAGTACTGGTCAACTCCATGGCTAACCTTCTGACCCAGGCCTGACTCCCACATGCTGCTGAAGCTGCAGTTGGGAGTCCACTTAGCCCAAGCATGTGTGCTTGTGTGTGTGTTTGTGCACTCAGTGGAAGATTCTCCAGGCAAATTTGGGGTTGCAGTTTATTTCTCATCCAGAGATGTTATTCTTCATGCTGGCTTTTTTGAGGAATGTCTGCTTTTTCTGCAAGGGGCTAATTTTTATTGTTGTGTTTTCACTGAGAAGTCACCGGTCGGTCTAATCTTGAAACTAAAGCCCGTTTCTCAATGTCATCATACAAAGGAAAACTGTTTTGTTAAAATAAATAAATAAATAAATAAATAAATAAACAAATAAGTAAATAAATAAAGGGGGTTTAATTCACATACTGCCAAATCTACCCATAGTATGCATATAACTCATTTCTTTCTAAACAAATTATAGAGTTGTACAGTGTAACCACAAACTATGAGAACATTTACAATATCCCCCAAGGAGACTTGTTTGTGCTCACTCACAGCCATAAACAGGGGCTTTTTAAAGTATGAGTAATAGGGGTCAAATTCTGACTGAGCCATCTCCCCAGCCCCATTTTCCTACCTTATAAATAATGCATACTTATTGTATAAAAATTGGAAAATATCAAGGAAAATCACTTGTAGTTTTACTATCGGGAACTAATCTGTGTTTCAGTTCATTTTTTGAATATTAAAAGAATGGCCTCAAAACTCTTAGCTGCCTCCCGAAGCAAGGAGCTGCTTCTGGCTGTTCCTTGGGCAGATTTTGCCTTAGGCATTTGATTTTTTCCCAGGTGTCAGTTTGTGTCTTAGGCTCAGTGACTATGAGGAATGTTCCTGCTCCAAGGATTGGTGAGAACAAGTCATACCTCTTTGGGCTGGCGGGCATGCCTGACACACTTCATCAGCCCACACAAGCTGCTCAGAGACATCCAGATTGGATAGAGGAGAAGAATCTTTCTCCTTTGATGAGATGAGGCACTGAACAGTATTTCAATGCACCATATTTTGATGATTATATTTCCCCATACCCCTTGATATTATAGAGAGTTGTCTATAGAAGTTTCTATTACAAAAAAATGGTTTGTTTCAGAATAAGCACATGAAAGTGTTCAATATCATTTGCCACTGAAAAATGAAAATTGGGATAAAACTGAAACTCCGCTTCATCTGGATTAGAACAGCTGTTATTTTACAAAGCAAACCAGAAGGTAAGCGTTGCTGAACAGGGCAGAGAGAGATGGGAACCTTGTTCCCTGTTAATGGGCACAGACAAATCATGAAGCTGCTATTGAAGCAGTGTGGTGGCTCTCCAAACAACAAAAAGCAAAATGATCACATAGCCATATCCAAAGAATGAAAAGCTAGGTCTGGAAACGATACTTGTAAACTCTTGTTCTCAGCCACATTGTCATCAGCAGCTAAACAGTAGCAACAGCCCAGATATTTGTTGATAAAAAAGTGGAGAAATAAAATGTGGAGTATCCACACAGTGGGATAGTGCTCAGTTGATGAAGAGACCTTTGGGCATATATATATATATATATATATATAT